>NC_073267.2:2489166-3727500 GCF_029289425.2 Pan paniscus | reverse complement strand
AGTGTATCCGACTTATAATACAACTATCCCTACTGTGTCTAAAGAAATGAAAGGCAATAAAGAAAATTTGACATCAGGACCTCCAACCTTCTAGATTGAAAAAAGAACCAAATAGTTCTAGATATAGAAGCACACGGTAATGGAAAGGGAACAACTAGATGCACGCCACAGTAGGTTACAGTGCGGAGCAGTACCTGCGAGGGCTTCTGTGAGTCCCAGTGAGCTTTGGGCTTTCTGTCTGCAGCTGCAAGGATGGCCCATACACAGCAGAACTCTCCTGTCCCTGTAACTCAAGTGGCCTCAAAAAAAAAAAAAAAAAAAAAAAAAAAGGTTGCCAAGGTTGTCATTGACTCTTTAAGTGCGTGCAGTCGCAGTCTGAGAATGTTTTTTCTCTTTCTGAAAGAAGGCCTTTTCAGCGGAGGGCACGGATTGGGAGAACACAGATATATGCCGGCGCGGTGACGAAGGAGACTCTGGCAGGTCACCCCCATTTATGGGAGATTGCGGGGTGGTGAGGGAAATCCTGCACTAGCGGGGACGTCGGTGGCGAACTGAGCCTGTTGTGGGGGACCACAAGCGCGCCCTGGTTTCCCGGGGTGATTCATTACCTCCCTTTGTTTCCACCACCCTTGGGCCACTCGGCCCATTTGTAGATATGGAAAAAAACGTATAAGGAAGCCCGGCTAGCTCAGTCGGTAGAGCATGAGACTCTTAATCTCAGGGTCGTGGGTTCGAGCCCCACGTTGGGCGTGCCTTTTGATGTACCATGAAGGTACATCTTTTTCTCCCAGCTTTCTGCCCCTGGCAATGCAAGACTTGGTGAAAGAAGAAACTCAAGCAGAAGATTTAAAGTGACCAATGTCTGGTTATGCCCTCCCCTGCTTATTCCAGAAAGCCATCCTGGCTCCTGCCCCATGGATGCGGTTCCTATCTGGAAGACCAGGAGAACAGTAATTCCTCACTCCTTGTTAGCAGAGGCCCTGGGGAAGACCCCCACTAGGGTTTTCCTTTTCTGGGATCCCAACAGGGCTGTCCTCATTAAAACAGAAGAAAGTCTGAGAACCTGAGCTTGTACAGGATTGGACTCTCTTGTACCCTAAGCAACAATCATAGCCTGGACAAGGAGCCACCTACAAAACCTTTCTCTGCTTATCTCCCATCGTCCTTATGCCTGGCTCCACCCTTGTCCAGCAACACTGCCCAGATGCTGATCCCCAGGGGGTCATGTCAGGTAGAGTTTGACTCAGGTCCCATCAAGTAGAGGGGGATAGAGATCCCAATGTTCACTAGTTTGACAGTCCCAGTGTCTGGCTTTCCTGCCTTCCTCTCTGATTAGAGGCCTCCAGCCCAGGGAGGTGGGTGCCGGATCCTCCCAGAAGTGCCCAGTGCAGCCGGAGGGAGCAGCTGTGGTCTCCTGAGTTACCCAACCTCCCTCCACCCGGACTCTCTGGGTGCATACAAGATTTCACTGGATCTCTGCTTGTACGGCCAGCGTGGTGCTGCTGGTACCTGCTTGCAGAGTTGTGAGGCTGGTGATGGTGACCCAGGGGGCAGAGATTAGGATGTTCAACATTAGCAGTAGACGTAGCTAATGCTTATTAGGCTCACCATGCCTAACACTCTTGTAAGCTCTTTACTTATCTAAACTTGTTTAATCTTCACTACTATACTCTTATTATTGCATTTTCAGACAAAATTGAGGATCTGGGATGGAAACATGGAAACCCAGTCAACCTGCCACAGAATGTGCCCTCCCAACCCCAGCAGGTCAGGGAAGCGGACGGCAGGGAAGAGAAGGGCTGCTTGACTTGGTGTCGGCATTCCTGGGGCAGTGAGGTTTATTGACTGATTGATTTACTGATTGAGATGAGTCTCGCTCTGTCACGCAGGCTGGAGTGTGGTGATGTGATATCCGCTCACTGCAACCTCTGCCTCCAGGGTTCAAGGAATTCTCCTGCTCAGCCTCCCTTGAGTAGCTGTGATTGCAGGAACGCGCCACCACGGCCGGCTAATTTTTGTATGTTTTTAGTAGACATGGGGTTTCACCATGTTGGCCAGGCCGGTCTCGAACTCCTGGCCTCAGGTGATCTGCCTGCCTCTGCCTCCTAAAGTGCTGGGATTACAGGCGAGAGCCACCGCGCCCGGCCGGTTTATCAGAATAGTTTTTTTTTTTTTTTTTTTTTTTTTGAGATGGAGTTTTGCTCTTGTTGCCCAGGCTGGAGTGCAATAGCACCTTCCTGGCTCACCACAACCTCCGCCTCCCGGGTTGAAGCGATTTTCCTGCCTTCACCTCCCAAGTAGCTGGGATTACAGGCATGCACCACCACGCCCGGCTAATTTTGTATTTTTAGTACAGATGTGGTTTCTCTGTGTTGGTCAGGTTGGTCGCAAACTCTTGACCTCCAGGTGATCTGCCTGCCTTGGTCTCCCAAAGTGCTGGGATTACAGGTGTGAGCCACCTCACTCAGCCTATTTAGGATAGTTTATAATGAAAAATACATTGGCACAACTCCTCGGGTGTGCTCCTTAATGCTGCTGCAAAGAACACCACTCAAAATCCAGACCTGGCCTTCTGAGATAGGTCAAGCTGTAAGGTCACTTGGAGCCCACTGAGGAAAGTGGCACTGGGCCGGGCACAGTGGCTCAAGGCTGTAATCCCAGCACTTTGGGAGGCCGAGGCGGGTGGATCGTCTGAGATCAGGAGTTCGAGACCAGCCTGGCCAACATGGTGAAACCCCGTCTCCACTAAAAATACAAAAATTAGGCAGGCATGGTGGCAGGCGCCTGTAATCCCATCTACTTGGGAGGCTGAGGCAGGAGAATCGCTTGAACCCAGGAGGCAGAGGTTGCAGTTAAGCAAGATCATGCCATTGCACTCCCTCCTGGGTGACAAGAACGAGACTGCGTTTCAAGAAAGAAAGAAAGAAAGAAAGGAAGGAAGGAAGCAAGGAAGGAAGGAAAAGAAAGAGGCACCGATCAGTAGGCCTGCTTTTCTTTTTTGCTTTTTCTGAAATTTTGAGATAGAGTCTCACTTTGTCACCCAGGCTGGAGTGCAGTGATGCAGTCACAGCTTACTGTAGCCTCGACCTTCTGGGCTCGAGCAGTCCTTCCACTTCAGCCTCTCAGGTAGCTGAGACTACAGGCTGAGCCACAATTCTTGGCAATTTATTTTTTGTAGTAGCAGTAGCAATAGTAGAGATGGGGTCCCTCTTTGTTGCCCAGCCTGGTCTTGAACTCCTGGGCTCAAGTAATCCTCCCTTCTCAGACTACCCAAGTTCTGGGATTATAGGAATGTGCCGTCAAGCCTGATTCAGGCATGCTTTTCACATAAGGCGTAAGAGATCTCAGGTTCTAGTCCTGAATAAGCCCAAAGTTTTTTCCTTCTAAAATCACTAACATTCTAGGTTAGGGGCTTGGTCCCTTCCGTTCCTGTGGTCCTGAGGAGCAACTGTGGGGAGTAAAGGTGGGGAAGCCAGTGCCCTCCAGTTTCCCTGCAGGGCTTGCAAGGGATTGGGGATCGAGTCCTGGAGACTCTATAGGTAAAGAGGAAAAATCTTGGAGGACAGCGAGAGTCGGTGTGAAGGATCAAGAATTGCCGGTTGTAGGCCCGGCACGGTGGTTCACACCTGTAATCCCAACACTTCAGGAGACGGAGGTGGGCGAATCGCTTGAGGTCAGGAGTTTGTTATATACAAAGTTTCGGTGCCGCAAAAGAAATAGCCCGAAAATATAAAATTTTGTTTTTAATTCTCAGGAAGGCAAGGTACTTCTATAGAAGGGTGCACCCTTACAGATGGAGCAATGGTGAGAGCACACTTGGACAAGGGAGGGGAAGGGGTTCTTATCCCTTTCGCACGTGGCCCCTGCTGCTGTGTCATTCCCCTATTGGCTAGGGTTAGACCGCACAGGTTAAACTAATTCCGATTGGATAATTTAAAGAGAGTGACGGAGCGAATGGTTTGGCGGGAAAAATGGTTATTACAGAGCAGGTAATCGAATGAGTCAGGGTGGAGTAGGTAATTGAAAAAGGTTGCTTTATGAGGAAGTTAAGTTTAAAAGTAGAAGGTAAAGAATTGAACATACTGACATATTGAATCTTTGAAAAGAAATTTGGAACTCATATCTAACAAGTTGGAGACCAGCCTGGCCAACATGGTGAAACCTCGTCTCTACTAAAAATACAAAAAGTAGCTCGGTGTGATGGCACGTGCCTGTTCCCAGCTACACGGGAGGCTGAGGCAGGAGAATCGCTTAACCCTGGGAGGCAGAGGTTGCAGTGAGCCGAGATCGCGCCACTGCACTCCAGCTTGGGCAACAGAGTGAGACTCCATTAAAAAAAAAAAAAGTGTACAATTTGGTAAGTTTTGGCAGTCCATCACTCTCTGCTTTCTGTCACTGTATTATTTTGCATTTTCTAGAGTTTTACACACATGGGATCATCATTATATAACATTTTTTATGACATTATCCTCCATTTTGGATTTATGATAATTTCATTTAATCTATCCCCTATTTTGGGGCAAGTAGATTGTTTCCATTTGTTTTTTGTTGTGTTTTGTTTTGTTTTTTGAGACGGAGTCTCGCTCTGTTGCCCAGGCTGCTGTGCAGTGGCATGCGATCTCGGCTCACTGCAACCTTCACCTTCCGGGTTCAAGCGATTTTTATGCCTCAGCCTCTCCAGTAGCTGGGACTACAGGCGCGCACCATCACGCCCAGCTAATTTTTGTGTTTTTGGTACAGACGAAGTTTTACCATGCCAGGCTGGTCTCGAACTCGCGACCTCGTGATCCACCCACCTCGGCTTCCCAAAGTACTGGGATTACAGGCGTGAGCCACCGCGCCCAGCCTGTTTCCTGGTTTTTAAGTATAATCTCAGAATAAATATTTTTTGATGCAAAATATCTATGTAAATCTATTACTACTTTTCTAGGATACGAGCCCTCAGTCAGGCTGGTGGGAATATAAAATAATCCAGCCACTGTGAATAATAGCCTCAAAATGTTAAACACAGAACTACCAAATGACCCCAAAATTCCATTCCTAAGTGGAATTCCACTCCTATGCTCAAGGAAATTTAAGACATATGTTCATACTAAACCATGTACACAATGTTCACTTTAATGAGCTGAGTTGTGACTGTCCACCATCCATATGTTGAAGTTCTAACTCTCAGTCCCTCAGAATGTGGCTGTATTTGGAGACTGGGTATTTAAAGAGGTAATTAAGACAAAATGAGGTTATTAGGATGGGCCTTAATCCAATATGACTGGAGTCCTTACAAGAAGAGGAAATTCAGGCCAGGCGCGGTGGCTCACGTCTTTAATCCCAGCACTTTGGGAGGCTGAGTCAGGTGGATCACCTGAGGTCAGGAGTGGTGAAACCCCATCCCTACTAAAAATACAAAAATTAGCAGGGCATGGTGGCATGCGCCTGTAGTCCCAGCTACTAGGGGCGCTGAGGCAGGAGGATCGCTTGAACCCAGAAGGCGGAGGTTGCAGTGAGCCAAGATCATGCCACTGCACTCCAGCCTGGGGGACAGAGTGAGACTCTGTCTCCAAAAAAAAAAAAAAAAAAAAAAAAAAAAAAGGGAACTTGGCCTGGGTGTAATCCCAGCACTTTGGGAGGGCAAGGCAGGAGGATCTCTGGAGCCCAGATTAAAAAAAAAAAAAAGTAAGAAAGAAAATATTCTATTTTCAATTTTGTCAGAAAATGCACTTATAAGGGTATAGCAGTGAAGACTGAACAAGTTAAGGCACGGAAAGGGGCTGGGTGTGGTAGCTCAGCCTGTATTCTCAGAACTTTGGGAGGCTGAGGCAGGTGAATCGCTTGAAGCCAGGAATTCAATATGTAAAGAGCTTAGAAGAGTGTTAGGCATGGTGAGCTTAAAGAGTGTTAGCTACATCTACTGTTAATGTTGAACATCCCATTCTCTTTTTTTTTTTTTTTTTTTTTTTTGAGACAGAGTCTCGCTCTGTCCCCCAGGCTGGAGTGCGGTGGTGCAATGTTGGCTCACTGTGAGCTCTGCCTCCCGGGTTCACACCATTCTCCTGCCTCAGCCTCCTGAGTAGCTGGGACTGCAGGTGCCCGCCACCGTGCCCGGCTAATTTTTTGTATTTTTAGTAGAGATGGGGTTTCACCGTGTTAGCCAGGATGGTCTTGATCTCCTGACCTCGTGATCCGCCCGCTTTGGCCTCGCAAAGTGCTGGGATTACAGGAGTGAGCCACCGCACCCGGCCAAACATCCCATTCTCTGACCACTCCACCACCAGCCTCAGAACTCTGCATGCAGGCACACCCTGCCCTAGATTTCACAGGACAGATCCTGTGAAATCCTGTGGTTTCAGGGTGGAGGGAGGCCAGGCAACTGGGGAGATTATTAGAGCCTGGCCTCCCAAAGACCTGCTCCCTCTGACTGAACTGGGCACCTCTGGGAGGATCCGGCACCCACCTCCCTGGGTTGGAGGCCTTTAATCTAAGGGAGAGACAGGGAAGGTAGACACTGGGACTCCCAAACTGGTGAACATTGGGATCCCCAGCCCCCTGTACTCGATGGGACCCTAGTCAAACCCCCTGACATGATGACACGACCCCCTGGGGATCAGCGTCTGAGCAGTGTTGCTGGACAAGGGTGGAGCCGGGCATAAGGACGACCAAAGATGGGTGGAGAAAGGTTTCATGGGTGGCTCCTTGGTCTAGGCTATGATTGTTCCTTAGGGTGCAAGAGAGTCGCTGGACAAGCCCACGTTCTCAGACTTTCTTCTTTTAATGGGGCACAGTCTTGCTGTGGTCCCAGAAGAGGAAAACCTTAGTGCGCAGCTTCCTCACGGCCGCTGCTAACAAGAGCAAGGAACTGCTGTTCTCCTGGTCTTCCAGGTAGGAACCGCGTCCATGGGCCCCCATAAGGGGTCGACAGCTATACTTGCAGTAAACGCCCCCCAGCTCAGGAACCCAGGATGGTTTCCTGGGATGAGCAGGCATCTGCTTTCACCAAGTCTTGCATCGCCAGGGGCAGATGGCTGAGAGAAGAAAATTGACCCAGGTGGAACAGAAACTCACAATGCTGTCCTTGCGGGTGAGGCTCGCAGTAAAAGGGCATCGCCCAACGTGGGGCTCGAACCCACGACCCTGAGATTAAGAGTCTCATGCTCTACCGACTGAGCTAGCCGGGCGACACGCCAACGTTATCTTAGTGGATTTCTAGATTAAAGCAGAGTCCAGGACCAGGAGTCTTCAGTGTCGGGACTACACTGTAGAACACAGTTGCTCCGCAGTAAGCGTTGCCCTCAGGCCTGCCCCAAAGGCGAGGCGCAGCAGGAGGCCCCCGACGGTAGCTGGATCTGGGTCTTTCTCTGTGTCAGAGGCCCACCCGCGGACGCCCCCAGGCCGGCACCTCCTGAGTGTCAGGGTGACTGGCCCTGGCACCTGCCCCGACTCAGGGCCGTGGAAGCGGGTCTGACCTGTGGATTTCTCATTCACACGAAATACCTTTGCTGAGCCCCGACTTCGAGCCCAGCCAGATCCCATGGAGGCAGCAGACCCTGGGCATCCAGCCCCGTTGGAGGGTGTGGCACAGAGCCGCAGCGGCCAAACTGGAGCAAGAAATTGTTGTGACTCCTGCCCAAAGGATGGGGGTGGGGGTGGGGAAGAGGGAGGGACTGCAGGAGCTGCGAGGCGCCCCGGAAGGAAAACCGTGTCCCCGCCAGGGGAAGGTGGGCTGGGCTGGGCTGGGGAGCAGGGGGCCGGGAGAAGGTGGGAGGCGGCCGGCAGTGACGGCGGGAAGCAGACAGGAAACCTCCGTGACCCAGCGGCCTCCTGCGCTGGGTTCCGTGCCTCGCGTCCCACCTGGGCAGGTGACGGTTTCCCGTTCCTTTCTAGGACCCTTAGCCTTTGCCGCTGCTGTTCGGCTGCAGAAGAATTCCCTAGCCAGGTTCGGTGGCTCACGCCTGTGATCCCAGTACTTTGGAAGACCGAGGGGGTAGGATCGCTTGAGCCCAGGGGTTGGGGACCAGCCTGGGCAATATAGCGAGACACCCGTCTCTACAAAAAATAAAAATTTAAACATTAGACGGGCGTGGTGGCGCGCGCCTGGAGTCCCAGTTACTCGGGAAGCTGAGGCTGCAGTGAGCTATGATTGCACCTTCGCACTCCAGCTTCGGCAACAGGGCAAGACCCTGTCTCAGAAAAAATAAAAATTAAAAAAAAAAAAAAAGAATCCCCCCTGAGCCCTCAGCACTTGCTTCTCCCCAGGTTCGAGTCTCCTCCTTGGCAGGGCTGTGCGGGCGGCGGCTTCAGGCGCCCCGTGGACTCTGTTTTTCCTGGCTCTTCTGTTCTCACTCCACGCTGAGGTCCTATTTCTTCCAGGACCCCAGAGTTCAGCCAGGAGGGGGCGCCCCTCAAACCCTACGTCCAAGGTTTAAGGGAGATGCCTGAGAGGGCTCAAGTCACATGCCTGAGAGTAAGGGGTGGGGGGAGTGGAGTCTCATCTCGACCCACCTAGCTAGCCAGACTGGGGCAGGCTGTTATGCTGCCGTGGTGGTCGGGCCTTGGGGCCCGGAGGAAGGCGATCCGGACAGGAAACGAGCAGTTTAAAAAAGAAAAGAAAAAGTGGGAGGGGCTGAGGGCAGCTCTAACCTCAGCAGGTTTTTCCAGCAGCGAGAGGGGAGTGTGTATGGGGTGACCCCTCACGTTCAGCCCCAGCACTGGGGCTTCGACCTGGGCTTTCCGTTTTTTAACTTCTTCTTGGGCTGGTGAATCACCATACCAAACACCTAGAGGATTTGCTGTATCAGCTAGGCTCTGGAAAGAAGAAACAAAACCATTAGAAGAGATACTTGAGACGGATGACGCTTATGTGTACACGTGCATGGATGTGTTGCTATTTTTACTAGATTTATTTAAATGAATTGGCACATGTGATCGGGCAAGTCTGAAATGTATAGGCTGGGCAGCCAAGAGTTAATGTGGAAGTCTTCAAGCACTGTTCTATATGCTTTACCAAAACATGAAGAAATTTTAATACTCGAATTAATCTTTTAATTGCCATTATCCTCACATTACAGATGTGTAAGCTGGGGCCTTTGAGAGCCTCAATTTTGTGGGTCCATATTTGTGGGGTGCAGATGAGGGATGGGGAGCCTGGTCCTGTCATCTTTCCCTCTACCCCTAAAAGAACTGTCCGAGGCCGGGAGCAGCGGCTCATACGTGTAATCCCAGCACTTTGGGAGGCCGAGGCTGGCGGATCACCTGAGGTCAGAAGTTCGAGACCAGCCTGGCCAACATGGTGAAACCCTGTCTCTACTAAAAATACAAAAAATTAGCCGGGAGTGCTGTTGAGTCCCTGTAGTCCCAGCTACTCGGGAGCCTGAGGCACGAGAATCACTTGAACCCGGGAGGCAGAGGTTTCAGTGAGCCAAGATCACAACATTGCACTCCAGCCTGGGTGACAGGGACTCTGTCTCAAATAACAATAATAAAATAGCTGGGCGCGGTGGCTCATGCCTGTAATCCCAGCACTTTGGGAGGCCGAGGTGGGCAGATCACGAGGTCAGAAGTTTGAGACCAGCCTGGTCAATGTGGTGAAACCCTGTCTCTGCTAAAAGTACAAAACATTAGCCAGGTGTGGTGGCGGGCGCCTGTAATCCCAGCTACTCAGGAGGCTGAGGCAGGAGAATCACTTGAACCCAGGAGGCAGAGGTTACAGTGAGCCAACCAAGATCGCACTGCTGCACTCCAGCCTGGAAGACACAGTGAGAGTCCGTCTCAAAAAAAAAAAAAAATTTAGCCAGGCGTGGTGGCACCCACCTATACTCCCAGCTACTCAGAAGCTGAGGAAGGAGAATCTCTTGAACCCTGGAGGCACAGGTTGCAGTGAGCCGAGATGGTGCCAATGCACTCCAGCCTGGCAACAGAGCGACACCTTCTCAAAGAAAAATATAATTATATAATACAATTATATTATTATGATATAATCATATTAATATAATTATATGATACATATATACTACATATAATATATAAAAACATAAAATATATATGTTTAGATATAAAACATATGTTTTTCATATGTGCGTATATTATTCAATACTGTAGACACGAAATCTAATTTCCATGTGTAATGAGAGAATGAGATATCTTATTTTTTTGGTACGAAGTCTTCAAAATCCCGATGTGTATTTTGTACTCACAGCAGCACATCTCAAGGGGACCAGCCATATTTCAAGTGTTTAAGAGCCATATGTGGCTCCTGGGCACCTTCCTGGCTAGAGCAGCAGGGGGCCATCGGGTCACGCAGCTTTGACCTGCTCTCAGCGAGCTTCATCTGTGACTCCGCCTTGGCCTGCAGAGATGTGGGTTTCTAGGGCGAGGAGGGGAGGTCGAGGAGCGAATAGCTCTCCAGGGCCCGCCCAGACCGTGCACACTACTCGATCACTCAGAACCCAACCACCGGCCTCCACCATAGCCGGAGCCCATGTGGAGCTGAGCGACCCGGGCTGCAGAGGGTACAGCTTCTCTGGTCTGGGGTTGGGAAGGAGAAGGGCGTGGGGCTCCAGCGAGGCTGAGGCAAGTGCCGACCAGGCCAGCCTCAGGAGCATCCTTGTCCCTTGCAGCTGAGGCACAGACCTGGACCGACCTGAAGCGGAGCAACGCGACTGGTAGTTGAGGCTTCAGGCTCGGTCCCCGATTTTCAAGCTCTATATTCTCTAAAATGACAAGGGAAAAGTAACCACCTCTAGGGCTCGTCCGGGATTTGAACCCGGGACCTCTCGCACCCGAAGCGAGAATCATACCCCTAGACCAACGAGCCTCCCATGCGTGTACGTCCGCTGACATTTCAGACACCTGCCACCAATCCGGCACAAATCGGCTGATTCCGAAGTGGATGGAGCTCATCGCCGTCCCCAAGTGATTGGCAGAATTCTGGGGTCGCTGCGGGGAGACCCTGGTGAACCAGCCCCGTGGAGACAGAGCCCATCCACACTGGGTTTGGTAGGGGATGCTCAGGGTCAGGCCTGCAGCCTGGGGCTCCCCGCTGTATTTTCCCCTGCGCCGGGGTTACCGGGTCTGCGCTCACACCTGGGGCTGCTGACTCATACCCAAGGCCTTGCCCTAGGAGGATGGCTGAGCGGCCAGCCCACCTTTCATCCGACTGCGCCAGTGGTTGGCTCCATCCCAGAGGCGCCCCCATAGCCTCCCTTGGATGGAGCCCAGCGCCTCTGCCCTGACTCAGACGTTAGCTCTGCCCCCGTCTCTTCCTCTGTCAGCAAGAGCTGAAAAAGTTCCAGGAGGTCACTGGGGATGAGCAGCGACGGCAAAGGGCATCACAGCGACACACACTCTCTCCGTCTCTGTTTCTCTCTCACTGTCTCTCCAGGCGCTGGTGGTTTTGCGGTTATGATTAGGGTGAGAGTGGGCCTCAGGGTCAAATCCTGATGGGCCAATACCGCAACACCTTTTGAATCCTTCTTTAAGGACGTGAGCAGGTTGGAAAGCCAGTGGACGCGGCCTGGATGTGGAGAGGATCCAGCGAGTTCCGCGTGTGGTGGGCGAGAGGGTCCTGCCCATCGCCACAGGCCGCCCGCCCTATTTTGCCCTAGATCAACCCCACCCCAGACCTGAGCGCTGTCCCACTCCGGGGACTCCCTCCTCCCCTCTGGTTGGGCTTCTCGCTGCCGCGATCGTGGGCTCCCGGCCACGCTCCTAGAGCTGGCATCGACGTTTATGGAGAGCGGAGAATACAAAGTCTTGGGTTCCAGAAAGATAAGGCGCGGGGCGGGAGGGGGGTGAGGGAGTGGAGGAGCAAAGATGGTGCTTCCTGCCACCGAGGCCTGTTGGTCTAGAGGTATGATTCTCGCTTTGGGTGCGAGAGGCCCCGGTGCGAGTCCCAGAGGAGCCCAGCCTGCCGTGATCAGCTGTTGTTTGTTAGCCTGGTAAATCCAGCGCGCAAGAACAAGAATGGAGCGAATGAAAGAATCTTTCACAGGAAAAGCCGGCGCTTCCTCCCTCTCCTACCTTCTTCGGTTTCTCAAACTGCAGGATGCGACCCCACCAGGCGGGGCCTTGGGCCCCGGGCCCGGGTTTAAGAACCCAGAAATCAGCTCCACCGCCAGCCACCTCCTGGATCCAGGACTGAGTACTCTGGACAGCGCGCGACCGGCCGTTTTTCTTCTTTTAGGAAAGGACTGCGGGTACAGGTGCTTGACTGAGGGTGGGAGTGAATGAAGACGGTGTCCGGGCACCCGGTGGCCGCAGCCAACTCAGTCTCCGCGTCCCTCGCTTGTTGGTCTAGAGAAATAAGCGAACGCGATGGACGCCTCCCCCGGCAGGAGTCTCTGTACTGGGCGGTGGCAGGGGGGCTGCCCAGCCCCAGCGGATGGAACCCGGGCACCTGGTCACGCCGCCTCCCAGATTCCGGGGCGCAATGGGCTCAGAGGCTCAACTTCCTTCTCTCTTTAACCCCCTTCCCTCGCGGGGATCTGAACTGAACCTAGGACAGTTCTGAAGTTAACACCCCTCTTCCAAAGTAAAAGACCCAGACCATATTTTAATTTTTTAAAAAAGAACAAGTCGGCCGGGCGCGGTAGCTCACGCCTGTAATCCCAGCACTTTGGGAGGCCGAGGCGGGCGGATCACGAGGTCAGGAGTTCAAGACCAGCCTACCCAACATGGTGAAACCCCCATCTCTACTAAAAATACAAAAAATTAGCCAGGCATGGTGGTGCATGCCTGTAGTCTCAGCTACTCGGGAGGCTGAAGCAGGGGAATCGCTTGAATCCGGAGGTGGAGGTTGCAGTGAGCTGAGATGGGGCCACTGCACTCCAGCCTGGTGACAGAGCAAGACTTCGTCTCAAAAACAAACAAACAAACAAAAAAGAACAAGTCAAGCTGGGCAGGGTGGCTCATGCCTGTAATCCCAGCACTTTGGGAGGCCTAGGCGGGCAGATCACTTGAGGTCAGGAATGAGACCAACTTAGCCAACATGGTAAAACTCCGTCTCCACTAAAAATACGAAAATTAGCTGGGCTTGGCTGCATGCACCTGCAATCCCAGATATTTGGTAAGCTAAGGCAGGAGAATCATTTGAACCCGGGAGGCGGAGGTTGCAGTGAGCCGAGATCACGTCACTGCACTCCAAGCTGGGCGACAAGAGCAAGACTCTGTCTCAAATAAAATAAAATAAAATAAAATGAAAAAGAAGAAGTCAGGTCTAGATTTATCTACATGGAGTCAAATTTTTTATTCTCAAAGATCATAGGCGTCATGTGTTAAAGCATGCACCTAATTTTTTGGTGGGCACAAAATAAAGAGCACACAGTTCAAAGTGAAGATTGACAATAACCAAGAAAAATACCTTTAAAAAACAGCCAGTGTTCATTTTCTGGCATTGATGCTGAGCCACAGTTATGGAAGTCTTACGGGATACTGGGTGAATGCTACACAAGAGTTTTCTGTACTTTTTTTTTCTTTTTGACCACTTACTGTGAATCTATAATTGTTTTAAAATAAAAAGTAAATAGGCTGGCCCAATGATGCATATCTGTAATTCCAGCATTCTGGGAGGCCGAGGAGGGAGGATCACTTGATCCCAGGAGCTCAAGACCATCCTGGGCAACATAGAAAGACCCGGTAGCTAAATTTAAATAAATCAATCAGGCCGGCTACGGTGGCTCATGCGTGTAACCCCAGCACTTTGGGAGGCTGAGGCGGGGGGATCACTAGAGGTCAGGACTTAAAGACCAGCCTGGCCAGCATGGTGAAACCCTGTCTCTACTAAAAATACAAAAAATAGTCTGGCGTGGTGGCACACGCCTGTAATCCCAGCTACTCGGCAGGCTGAGGCAAGAGAATCGCTTGAATCCGGGAGATGGAGGTTGCAATGAGTTGAGTTCACGTCACTGCATTCCAGCCTAGGTGACAGAATAAGACTTCATCTAAATAAATAAATAAAATTAGCTGGGTGTGGTGGCACACGTCTGTTGTTTCAGCTACTTGGAAATCTGAGGTAGGAGAATTCCTGAGTCCAGGAGGCTGAGACTGCAGTTAGCTACGATCACACCACTGCACTCCAGCCTGGGCAACAAAGCAAGACCCTGTCTTGGAAAAATAAAATAAAATGAATAGACTTTCAAAAATTACAGGCTGTCATAAGGGTGTTGTCATATATAGACGAGTTCCTGACATGGGAACAATGAGTCTAGGAGTGACATTTAAGCTGAGGCAGGAGAGAAAATAAGGGGCCAGTCAAGAAAGAGGAGGAAGAACAGCATTCCAGTCCAGGAACTGGTAACTGATGGGAGTTGAAGCAAAAAAGGAAAATAATGGGCTGGACGCAATGTCTCACAAGACGATCCCTTGAGCTCAGGAGTTTGAGACCAGCCTAAGCAACATAGTGAGGCCCCATCTCTACAGAAAACACACAAAAAATTAGCTGGTGCCTGAGGTGGGAGTATTGCTTGAGCTGAGAAGGTTGAGGCTGCAGTGAGCTGTGTTCTCACCACCGTGCTGCAGCCTGGATAACAAAGTAAGATTCTGGCTGGTCACGGTGGCTCATGCCTGTAATCCCAGCATTTTGGGAGGCCGAGGCTCACCTGAGGTCAGGAGTTCGAGACCAGCCTGGCCAACATAGTGAAACCCCAACTCCACTAAAAATACAAAAATTAGCCGGGTGTGGTGGGCACCTGTAATCCTACCTACTCCAGCTACTCGAGAGGCTGAGGCAGAGAGAATTGCTTGAACCCAGCAGGTGGAGGTTGCAGTGAGTGGAGATTGCACCACTGCACTCCAGCCTGGGTGACAGAGCAAGATTCTGCCTCTAAAACAAACAAACAATTAATGCAGGTGTGAATTGCATCAAGCGCCCTTCCAAACATTAAGATCACCACATAACTTCTTTTTTATTCTGTTAATATGATGAATTCTTTTGATAATTTTCTTGAATTTAAGGCCAACCTTGTACTCTTGGAATATACCTAGTTCAGCCTTTATTTGATAGCTCCAGTCTTTCTTTCTTTTTTTTATTTCTATTTATTTTTATTTTTTTGAGACGGAGTCTTGCTCTGTCACCCAGGCTGGAGTGCAGTGGTGTGATCTCAGCTCACTGCAAACTCCGCCTCCTGGGTTCATGCCATTCTCCTGCCTCAGCCTCCCCAGCAGCTGGGACTACAGGCGCACGCCGCCACGCCCGGCTAATTTTTTGTATTTTTAGTAGAGACGGGGTTTCACCGTGTTAGCCAGGATGGTCTTGATCTCCTGACCTCGTGATCCGCCCGCCTCGGCCTCCCAAAGTGCTGGGATTAATGGCGTGAGCTACCACGCCCGGCCTGATAGCTCCAATCTTTCTAAAAAGACGCAATGACAATCACAGGATAGCCCTATCCCCTCCCTGAAAAATGTCCAGGATTGATAGCTTCGGACAGAAGAGTGGGCACCAGTCCGCAACCCACCCCTGGCTCTGCAACCCTCACAGGCCAAGGATACAAGTGACCCCAGCCCCATTCCCCATGTATCGCTGTGACACAGGGTCATGGTTATAAGGCCCCAAGAGCCAACATCCTCGAGGTGGGATTCGAACTCTGACCAGAGGCTGAGGAGATGGTGCTGCATTATTGGGACCTGCGCTGGTGAGGTGCCTGTAGCCTTTTGTCCCAGCCTCTGATCTGCCTTCCTCAGGGCCCCCAGACTGCCTCAGCACCCCCACTGGGAAATGTGTCCAAAGCCACTCTAAAGCCCAGAGATCAAGGTTTGACTCCCATTCCAAAGACACACCTTGGCTGGTTACAAGCATAATGCAAACCTACACCCAGAGTCCAAGGACGGTGCCAGGCTGAAGAAAAAGACTGAAAAATCATCTTTCTTAGGAAAGAAACATTTATTAGGGACTTATGAACAGAATCCACTTCTGGGTCTCTCGTGGCAGGGAGACAAGATAGTGGGTCTCCATGCCTTTACCGCCCAGGCCCAGGGTCTACATACCACAGGGAAAGGGTGTATGTGCTTCACAAGGAATGTTTAAGGCACTTGCTCAAGGGCAAGATTTATGGTAAATGCAACAGCAGCAAGGTTGTTTTGACCTAAGGGCAGAATTTATGGTTAGTCTTACACAAGAAACAATAGATGAACTGGAATTCTTAGAGGCTGTCCCAGAAGTGGGATTAATGAGAAATCTTTATGGTGGATCAGCATCCTACACAGGGTTGCCTTCGCCTCCAAAAAACCTGTTAGGCATGTTTTGGAGGGACTGGGTGGCTGCACTCCTGGTCTGCTAATAACAAGGGCCACCATCCAAACAGTGAGAGAGATAAGTAATGGCTGGGTCATACTGGTTTCTGGGGCCCTGGTGTCTCTCCCAAGAGCCTGAGTTAGCCGGGGGACTGTGGAGCAGGTGGGAGGTGGTCTCTCCATGTTGACCGGTGGGCGGCAAGCCACCCAGGTGCCGAGGCAAGAGACCGAGGGCACGAGCTGTTCCAGTATAATAAAATATATAAAATAACAAGAGTTATACTAGATATAGATCATAGATATGACTATATATAAGTATGATTAATCATTAGTTTGTAGTAATTACTCTGTATTCCAATATTATAATAATCCTCGCTCTACAATCATAACCTAGGAAAAACCAGGCCATACAGAGATAGGAGCTGGAGGAACATGGTGAGAAGTGACCAGAAGACAAGTGTGAGCCTTCTGTTATGCCTGGACAGGGCCACCAGAGGGCTCCTTGGTCTAGCGGTAACGCCAGCGTCTAGGAAGACGGAAGTTACCAAGCAGACCGTGGTCTAGTGATAGCGTCAGTGCCAAGGAAAAGCACCCGCTATTTAGCAGACCGGGAAAGAGAGTCTCCACTTTCCCCGGGGGAGTTTAGAGAGAAGACTCTACTCCACCATCTCTTGTGGAGGGCCTGACATTAGTCAGGCCTGGAGGCCTAACCGTCTCCCTGTGATGCTGTGCTTCAGCGGTCACGCTCCTGGTCCACTTTCATGTTCCACCCTGTACACCTGGCTCTGCCTTCTAGATAGCAGTAGCAGAATTAGTGAAAGTATTAAAAGCCTCTAAAATGCAGAAATAATGGCGTAAGCTGTCTTTCCTCTCTCTCTCTGCTCCTCGGGTGCCATACAGGGAAGGGCCCCGTCCAGTGGACATGTGACCCACGTGACCTCACCTATCACTGGAGATGGCTCACACTCCTTACCCTGCCCCTTTGCCTCGTATCCAATAAATAACTGGGCAGCCTGGCATTCGGGGCCACTACCGGTCTCCGCGTCTTGGTGGTGGTGGTCCCCCCGGGGCCCAACTGTCTTTTCTTTTATCTCTTTGTCTTGTGTCTTTATTTCTATGGTCTCTCATCTACATACATGGGGAGAAAACCCCACAGACCCTGTAGGGCTGGCCCCTACATTGACCCACAGTCTCAGCTGAACTGGGTGGGAGGGCCCTTCTCCCTTGGCTGAACTTGGAAGCAGCACATCCCCCTCCAGCCCTGGGACTGAGTCTCCTGGGGGAGGGAAGGAAACTCTGGGTCTTGTGCTAATGTAAAGGGATCCAGGTTCTCTACCCCAGCCTAGGGTGAGCAGACAGATCTTCCTGGGGTGCAAATCTCCTATTCTTTTTCCTAAGAGACTCTGGTTCTGGGACACCGGCTGTGAGAGATAACACAGCAGTCCAGTAGTCAGACTCATGAATTTGGGAGGAGGCCTTGAAATCTCTGATGGGGACACAGATTGAGTTGGGACTCAATGAAACTTTACCTTCCAGTTAGGGGCCAAGCTTCAGAAACTGGGTCACCTGCGATGATGCTGAATTCTGTGTACCAAGAATGGTAAAAGCTCCGCCCAACGTGGGGCTCGAACCCACGACCCTGAGATTAAGGGTCTCATGCTCTGCCGACTGAGCTAGCCAGGCTGATGTAATAATACTTGCTTCCCACCCTAATACTCAGAATCCTCAAAACAGGCGCTGCAAAAACAAAAACAAAAACAAAAAAACAAAGGCTGTGGTGACTCTAGTCCCGAGGAGGTGGTGCAGGGATGGCTACCCGCGGAGCCGGCCTCTGGCATTCAGGCTGGGTGCACAGTCCCTGCCGGGGTCTCCGGACATCTGGGAGCCCCTATCCTCCCCTTCTCAGCGAGTTGTGTAACCTCAAACCCGAGCCTCCAGTCAGGTGGAATTTGTAGTCAGGGACCATTAGCCATGGCTCCAGGCCGGGACCTCTCAGGGTGGTCCTGAGTGGGAGGCGGGGAGGAAAGGAACAATCTCTCTCTGGGGCCCAAGTGCGGATCCGAAGGGGCCTGGGTCCACGCTTCGCTGCCAATATAAATCCCAATTCCTACTTAACATTGAGCCCGGCCTCTGCATATCTCCAAACCGTTTCAAATGACCCAAAGAGCCTGCCTCTTCCCACTCCCCTGCAGATCTGCATGCACGGTGGAGGCAAGCGGCTCATGACAGAGGTTTCTCCATGTTGGTCAGGCTGGTCTCGAACTGCCGACCTCAGAACTGCCAACCTCTGGTGATCTGCCCGCCTCCGCCTCCCAAAGTGCTGGGATTACCGGCGATCCCGGCTGCTGGTCTGCGCTGCTTCTGCATTAATGATCAGTGCGGGGTCAGGGTGCCAGCGGAGGCCGGGAAGGAGGGACTGAAGCGAAAGAGTAGGGCAGCGGGGTAGGGTCTGTCCTGAGTGTGTGCCTCACGAAATGGACCCTCTTGTCTTGGGACCCAGTTCTTCCTCGCCTCCCCTTCCCTTCCTTAGATCGGAACAGGAGCTGCAGGGCGGCCTCTGTCAAGCACATCTGTGAGAAGAGACCACCAAACAGGCTTTGTGTAAGCAGTAAAACTTTTTTAATCACCTGGGTGCAGGCGGACTGAGTCCGAAAAAGGAGTCAGCGAAGGGAGATGGGGAAGGGGTTGCTTTGTAGGAGTTGGGTAGGTAATGGAAAATTACAGTAAAAGGTGGTTATCTATCGTTAGCAGAGGAGGGGGTCACAAGGTATATTGTAGGGAGGTCATAAGATTTATTGTCCAAAAGAAGAATGTCACAAAGTCGATTGATCAGCCAAGGTAGGGCAGGGACAAGTCACAATGGTAGAATGTTGTAATGTTGGTTAATCACTTAAGGCAGGAACCGGCTGTTATACTTCTTTGTGGTTTTTTTGGCTTCTTCAGACTTCTTGGCTCCTGCAGGCCATCTGCACGTATATGTGCAGGTCACAGGGGTTATAATGGTTGAGCTTTAGGCTCAGAGGCCTGACACCTCGACCTGTGACCCAGGGCCCAGCAGCAGCCTCGCGGCCTGGCCGTCATCGGACATCAGCCATCGGCCATCGGCCCAACTTCCTCTTTGTCCACAAGGGGAGCAGTCCCAGGCGTCCCTCCTGCTCCCAGCCAGGGAGTGTCAGCGCAGACCTGGTCATTCTAAAAGCCTGGAAAATCCCAGCTTGAAAATGTCAATCAGGCCAGACGCGCAGGCGCGGGGGCTCACGCCTGTAATCCCAGCACTTTGGGAGGCTGAGGCGGGTGAATCACCTGAGGTGAGGAGTTGGAGACCAGCCTGGCCAACATGATGAAACTCCGTCTCTACTAAAAATACAAAAAATTAGCCAGGCGTGGTGGCACCCGCCTGTAATCCCAGCTACTCGGGAGGCTGAGGCAGGAGAATCACTTGAACCCCAGAGGTGGATGTTGTAGTGAGCCGAGATGGCACCACTGCACTCCAGCCTGGGCAACTCTGTCTCAAAAAAAAAAAAAAAACAAAACAACAACAACAACAACAAACAATGTCAATCAACGGACAACGGACACTGATACCGGTGTTGGACTACCTGACGGGATGACAAAGGTGGTGAAGCGGCCACCATAAACATGCTTCAACTAAAACCCCTGCTTCATGCAAATGAAAAAATATGAAGTCTCAGGAAAGGAGTAGAAAATATAAAGAATAACTAAACGGAAAGTTTACACCCTAGAAATACAAAACCAAAGGAAGGAGCTTTAATGAATGGGCAACAGCAGAATGGAAGAAAAGAGGAGACTCCTCAAATTTGAAGACAGAACAATAGAAATTACCTGGAGAGACAATAAACTTAAAAAAAAAATAACAGAACCTCGGCTGTTTGTGGGACTTTAACAAAAGATCTAACATCACAGTTATTGGAGACCCAAGAGAAGAAAAATATGGCCTTTACAAACGAAAGCAGGCCAATTACGGTGGCTCACACCTGTAATCCCAGCACTTTAGGAGGACAAGGCAGGTGGATCACGAGGTCAGGAGTTCAAGACCAGCCTGCCCAAGTTGGTGAAACCCCGTCTCTACTAAAAATACAAAAAAAAAAAAAATAGCTGGGCATGGTGGCAGGCGCCTGTAATCCCAGCTACTCAGGAAGCTGAGGTAGAGAATTGCTTGAACCCAGGAGGCAGAGGTTGCAGTGATCCGAGATCTCGCCACTGCACTCCAGCCTGGGCGACAGAGCCAGACTCCGTCTCAGAAAAAACAAACAAACAAACAAACAAACAAAAAAAACCACACACACACAAAAACAGCTTAAGAGCAGTTTTAGGTTCTCAGAAAAATTGGGTGGGAAGTGCAGAGTTGCAAATTCTCCTCTGCCCCCACAGGCACATAACCTCCCCCATTCCCATGTACGTTTCTGTTTTTTATTTGTTTGTTTGCTTTTGAGACAGAGTCTTGCCCTGTCGCCAGGGGCACCTCCCGGGTTCAAGCGATTCTCCTGCCTCAGCCTCCCGAGTAGCTGGGATTACAGGCGCCCGCCACTGCGCCTGGCTAATTTTTGTATTTTTAGTAGAAATGGGGTTTCACCATCTTGGCCAGGCTGGTCTCGAACTCCTGACCTCAAGTGATCCACCCGCCTCGGCCTCCCGAAGTGCTAGGATTACAGGAGTGAGCCACCGCGCCCCGCCCTTTGTTTATTTGAGACAGGCTCAAGCGATCCTCCTGCCTCAGACACAGGAGTAGCTTGGATCACAGGCGCGCACCACCACGCCCTGCTAACTTTTAAAATTGTTTTGCAGAGGTGGGGTTTCACTACGTTGTCCAGGCTGGGCTTGAACTCCTTGGGCTCAAGCGATTCCCACTTCGGCCTCCCAAAGTGCTGGGATTACATGCGTGAGCCACCATGCCCGGCCGCCGCTATTTCCAACCACATTTCCCCCGGGCGCACCACGGGAGCTGAGGGAGGTGGGCATGGGCTCCCGGCGGTCCTGACCATCATGGTGCCAGGAGGGGAACAGGGGTGGCCACCTCTGTGCCCGCTTTCCCGGGGACCTGAAGTGCCTGATCATTTTGATTTGACAACCACGCCCCTGCCACCTGTGCAGTCCGGCCTTGCGCGCCGCCAGCCAGCCAAAGCTCTCTCTACACTGGATCCCGGCCCCGTTTCATTTCTCTCTGAGCAAGGCAACTTTAGAATCAGTCCTATGAGGGATTTGAACCCAGTTACCAGACAAAGCCACCCACAGTTTTCCTTAGTTTAGTCAACGAAGTGAGCCACTGCTATCAGCCTTGCCTCGGCAGGAGAGCAAATCTGCAGTCGTAAAAAGCTCACCTTATGCGGGACACGCTCCCTTACGTGAGTAGGTTTTGTCTGCGAGCTCCAGGTCACAAGCCTCACTCATTCCGGGATGCAACCACCACTCCAGTCACTCAGAGGAGTCCCTCAGGACAAGATCCACCCTGACTGCCCCAGAAAAAAATTCCCTGGTTAAACAGCCTGTGTCCCACGACGCATGTGCCCCAAGGACAAGCCACAGACACAAACATTAATTTTTTTTTTTTTTTTTTTTTGAGATGGAGTCTCGCTCTATCGCCCAGGCTGGAGTGCAGTGGCGCGATTTCGGCTCACTGCAAACTCCGCCTCCCGGGTTCACGTCATTCTCCTGCCTCAGCCTCGCGAGTAGCTGGGACTACAGGCGCCCGCCACCACACACGGCTAATTTTTTGTATTTTTAGTAGAGACGGGGTTTCACCGTGTTAGCCAGGATGGTCTCAATCTCCTGACCTCGTGATCCGCCCGCCTCGGCCTCCCAAACTGCTGGGTTCTTTTTTTTTTTTTTTTTTTTTTTGAGACAGAGTCTCGCTCTGTCGCCCAGGCTGGAGCGCAGTGGCACAATCTCGGCTCACTGCAACCTTCGCCTCCCAGGTTCAAGCGATTCCCCTGCCTCAGCCTCCTGAGTAGCTGGGACTACAGGCATGCACCACCATGCCCAGCTAATTTTTGTATTTTTAGTAGAGAGACGGGGTTTCACCGTGTTGCCCAGGTTGGTCTTGAACTCCGACCTCAAGTGATCCACTGCTTCGGCCTCCCAAAGTGCTGGGATTACAGGCGTGAGCGATCGCGCCCAGCCCCTGCTGGGTTCTTAAAGTGTGGGCTCGTCCGGGATTTGAACCCGGGACCTCTTGGGTCTCCCGGGCTTGTCCCTGTGGTCCCTAAGCGAGAACCACAACCCTAGACCAACGAGCCAAGCGGAAGAGGGGTCGGGGCCTTTGTCGCGCTTCATGAGCCCAGCGCGTCTCTGCCTTCGCTGTTCTGGATCAGTCCTAGTTTCCTCGGTCACAAACTGTCCCCTTTTCCCGATGCTTGTCCTGGACCGGATTCTAATTCTCATAGGGAGCAGGGGCACGGCGAACTTCAACATTGCCACACCCTGCGACTCCAAGCAGGAAACCCAGCTCGGGTTTTGGGGCTTCCTGCTCTCTCCGCCGCCCCTGGAGAACTGAGACCATCAGCTAGGGGAAGCCCCCCAGGTCCTCCTCCGTCCTCGGGCAAAGGGCTAGGAGCCGGGCTTGGACTCCCCAGAGGCGTCGCAGGCTCCCGGAACCGCACCTCTTCCCCGCCATGTACCGGAGGGACGCGCCGCTGCGACCTCAGGACCTGGAAGGAAAAGGAACCAGCTGAGCACGGTGGTTCTGGCCTGTAATTGCAGCACTTTGTGAGGGGAGGCCGAGGTAGGAAGATTGCTTGAGTGCAAGTTGGAGACCAGCCTCCAGAACACAGCGAGACCTCGGTTTTACACACACACACACACACACACACACAATTAGCCTGGCGTGGTGGTGAGCACCTGTAGTCCCAGCTACCTGGGAGGTGGAGGTGGGAGGATCCCTTGAGTTTGGGAGGTTGAGGTTGCAGTGAGCCGAGATCGCACCACTGCACTCCAGCACTCCAGCCTGGGCAACAGAAGGAGACACTGTCAAAAAAAACAAAAAACAAAAAAAGAAGAAAAAGGAAAATAAAAGAGAAAAAGAAAGAAAGAAAGAAAGAGAGAGAGAGAGAAAGAAGGAAGGAAGGAAAGAAAGAAAGAAAGAAAGAAAGAAAGAAAGAAAGAAAGAAAGAAAGAAAGAAAGAAAGAAAGAAAAACAGAAAGAAAGGGAAAGAAAAGAAAGAGAAACGAAGGAAAAAGGAAGGAAGTTCGAAACCCTGGGCTCGTCGGAAATTTAAACTTAGAACCGACCCACTCAAAGGAAAACTACACGCCCAGACCAAGTTCCATGGCCACCCGGGATCTAGGGCCACGTCTGCAGAGGCAGACGCGGCGGTGGAGGCTATTGCCCTCCTTTCGGGTCCCGGATCTGGGGTCCACTGCCTCGGCGCCAGGCCTTAGGCGCACTCAGAACTCCCAGGTGGAAGGCTCCAGTCAGGAGGCGCAGGCGAGTCCTGTCTGTAGCCGGGCAAGGCGAGGGGCCGCAAGCCGGACGGAAGCGGGAAGTCGGATCGGCCCCGGCGCCTGCAGCTGCCACGGAGAGACCAAGTTCCCTGCGGCCGAGACTCCGTGAAGCTCCTCAATCTTCACCGCGAGAAAATGATGGTGTTCGGAAAAAAAAAAAAAAAGCGGGCTCGTCCGGGATTTGAACCCGGGACCTCTCGCACCCAAAGCGAGAATCATACCCCTAGACCAACGAGCCAAGACGACAAGTGTTCTCTGACGTCTATACTTGGAGGTCCACACCCGCGGTTCCACTCTCCCCCTCCACGCGCACCGCTCCAGTCCCCGCCTTCACTCCACCCCTACCCCTCCCCGCCCGGGTCCCGGCCACACCCCCACCTCAAGCCCATCTGGGAGGGTTGCGCAGGTGGAGGTTTCGGTTTCGATCACAGGAAGCTGGTAGGAGGTGCAGCGCCTCGGGGACCAGCCCCGGGAAGAGCTCCTGTACGACCCCCGCCCTCAGGCGCACAGAGGCGGACCCCGCACCCTGGGCACCGCGGCGCCGCCTCCCCGAGGGCCACTCGGCTCCCAGCGGCTCCAGGCGGCCCCAGCACCGAGAGGAGGGCCGGTGACCAGGGGCTGCGGCCCGCGGGGAGGTGGTCTGTGTGGCCCGCGTGAGGCAGCGGTCTCGCGTGCTGAGCCCCAGCCCAGAAATTTCACCCAATGTGAAACCCGAGTGCAGGACCCTGAGGAGGAGACCCCGCCGCCTCCCAGCAGGCCAGCCCGGGCATCCTAGGAAGGGATCCCGTCTCCCACACAGACCCCGGGCTCCTGTCCTCAGCCGAGCTCCTTCTTGGCCTGAGCTCTGCCCAGGCGACCCTCGCAGCCCTGGGACCTCCGATACACGGGCCGGAGCTGGGGTCAGAGTTCATTTCTTCCCAAACGGGCGGCTCCAGAAACGCTCCAAACTTTTCTTCCGTTTTCCACTGGCAAGGGACCCAGCATTTTACTGGGAGCCTAAGGAGGAGAAAGGTCTACCGGGCTTGTCCCTGTGGTGAGGCCTCGCTGCCGGCTCTAAACAGGGATGAGGGTTTGAAAACCCTCACACAACCCTAAGAGAGAGTCACGCCGAGTTTCCCCCTGGCCATCTCCAGTGTCCTTCGTCCCTTCAGCTCTTGTCCCCGACGTTCCCGCTCCCGGGAGCTGCAGGTGCCGCACACACCCACGAGGGACGGCAGACAGGGGACACACACCCTCGAGGGACAGCAGAGAGGACACACACCCGCGAGGGACGGCGGACAGGACACACACCCGCGAGGGACGGCAGACAGGACACACCCCCACGAGGGTCGGCAGACAGGACACACCCCCACAAGGGACCGCAGACGGGACACACGCCCGCGAGGGACGGCAGACGGGACACACGCCCACGAGGGTCGGCAGACAGGATACACCCCCACGAGGGTCGGCGGATATGACACACGCCCGCGAAGGACGGCAGACCACACGGGCCTGGCGGCGTCCTCGGTCCGCGCCGAGCTTAGGGCTCTAGCGCTCAGGATGTAGCATGTCTCATGTCTCGGATCCAGGACTCATCCCCACCAATTTTATATAGAATAGGGAAGTTCTGGAGCACTCCAACAGACGTGTGGGAAACCACTTTTCTTGTAGCCGCCCGGCTAGCTCAGTCGGTAGAGCATGAGACTCTTAATCTCAGGGTCGTGGGTTCGAGCCCCACGTTGGGCGTGAGATTTTGTCGGACGGATTAGACTTGCAACTTGGAAGAAAGTAAAGTAGGAAAACGTGGAAGTGACTCCGTATACTTTGCAAATCGGGATTGTTGGTCAGGCAAACGCAAAACGCTCCACCAACCAACTGGCTTAAGGATATATCAGGATCCCCTTTGTCTTGTTTCATAAAAAAAAGAGGCCGAGCGTCGTGGTTCATGCCTGTAATCCTCTCACTTTGACACCAGGAGTTTGAGACCAGCCTAGGCAACATGGTGAAACCCCGAGCCCTTAAAAAAAATACAAATTTTCGCCAGGCTTGGTGGCGTGCGCCTGTAGTCCCAGCTATTCCAGAGACTGAGGCAGGAGAATCACTTGAACCCGGGAGGTAGAGGTTACAGTAAGCCGAGACTGTGCCAGTGCATTCCAGCCTGGACAACACAGTAAGACTCCGTCTCAAAATAATAATAAAAAGAAATTGGCCAGGCGCGGTGGCTCACGCCTGTAATCCCAGCACTTTGGGAGGCCGAGGCAGGCGGATCACGAGGTCAAGAGATCGAGACCATCCTGGCTAACATGGTGAAACCCCGTCTCTACTAAAAAAGAGAAAAAATTAGCCGGGCATGGTGGTGGGCGCCTGTAGTCCCAGCTACTAGGGAGGCTGAGACAGGAGAATAGCGTGAACCCGGAAGGCAGAGCTTGCAGTGAGCCGAGATCGTGCCACTGCACTCCAGCCTGGGCAACAGAGCGAGACTACGTCTCAAAAAAAAGGAAAAAAAAAGAAAGAAAGAAAAATTACGTATGTATAAAATTTGCATACACGTTCCATATTCAGTAAACAGAGCATTTGGGACCCTCTCTGCATAATATTTGCCTTAAGAGGAATTCTCCTTCTATTTCACCCCAGTTTAACACTGGCAAAAATTCTTATAATTGCACGCTACAGCACACCAGGGACTCTCACCTACCATCAGGGACGTGGTCCTCATTGCCAGCCAGCCAGCCAGCCAGCCAGCCAGCCAGCCAGCAGGGGAGTCAAATTTAGAATCTCACCCTTATAATCTGGTTCTAGGCTAGGTACCATGGCTCAGGCCTGTAATCCCAGCATTTAGGGAGGCCAAGGCAGGAACATCACTTGAGCCCAGGAATTTGCGGGTGCAGTGACCCATGATCGTGCCACTGCAGCCTGGGCAACACAGTGAGACCCTATCTCCAAAAACCAAAACAAGTATTTATACCTCTCTAATAACTGTCATATTAAATATTCTGTGAAAATAGCTAATGGGAGGTGTGGTGGCTCATGCCTATAAGAACAGCACTTTGGGAGGCCAAGGTGGGAGTATTGCTTGAGCCCAGGAGTTTGAGACCAGCCTGGGCAACATAGCAAGACCCCGTCTCTATAAAAAATAAGTAGCATGTGCCTGCAGTACAAGCTACTCAGGAGGCTGATTGGGGAGGATCACTTGAACCTGGGAGGTCGAGGCTGCAGTGAGCAGTGATCACACCACTGCACTCCAGCCTGGGTGACTGAGTGAGACCCTGTCTCAAAAAAACAAAAAAACAAAAACAAAAACAAAAAAAAAAGCAGAGCTGATGATTTCCTGACTGCTACCTGGACATTGGTTTGGTAACAAATTTTGGCTTCAATGCAGTGCTGAGGTCCTTACCAATGGAACGTGAGATGACATAATTCACAGTATACAACAGCATTGTGATTATGAGGAGTTGCAGACTGAAGCAAGTGCCCTGGGTGACCAGTGGCTGCTGTGCCTGATTGTTGCAGCACAGGTGACCACACGGACTTTCATTAGTTCATGGCATGGAAAGAAGTCTTCTGAAGGCCCTGGTTTGCTTACAGAAAGAAGATGACAAGATCAGGTCTCTAAACTTTTAGACTAAGTCAAGTTCAGAGACGCAGGGACAATTTATGGCAACCATACAATAACCTTAAAGCCACAAGGCTGATATTGCTAAAAATCAAACATGTCATTTAACTAGGCATGTTGCAGAATGGCAATGTAAATTGAATTCACAGCCTTAGGAAATCTTTGGTGTGAAAGATACAGCATTGATTAGGAAGAAGTGGTGACATCAGATTGGACTCAAAATTGAGAATCTTGAACTGCAAAGGTTGACCTTGGAGAAAACAGCCTACATGACAAAACAAAACAGAAACAAAACAAGTTTGGCTACTTTAAGCCATCATAAGGAGGATGGGATATGATTTTGTATCTGGTGAATTTATCCATCTGGGTGCATATCCCAAAGAGCCTATAGTTAATATGTTATCTCATGCAGCTGACCATGGCCCTACCAGGTTTCTTGGTTGGTTGGCTGAAAATTGAACTCAGTGGTGGCCTATGTTTAATGAGACTGGGCTGCCAGAACGTCTCAGGCAAACTGTAGAGAAAGAAACCTAAAGACACCAAGCAATGTTGGAGTGCATCTTTCACGCCTGATGTGCATACCGAGAAGACCAGAGGACACTCCCTTTCTTTCTTTCTTCTTTTTCTCTTTTGTCTTTTTTTTGAGACGGAGTCTTACTCTGTCGCCCAGGCTGGAGTGCAGTGGCACAATCTTGGCTCACTGCAACCTCTGCCTCCCGGGTTCAAGCGATTCTTCTGCCTCAGCCTCCCAAGTAGCCGGGACTACAGGCGAGCGCCACCACACCCGGCTAATTTTTGTATTTTTAGTAGAGATGGGGTGTCACCATATTGGCCTGGCTGCTCTAGAACTCCTGACCTCGTGATCCGCCTGCCTCGGCCTCCCAAAGTGCTGGGATTACAGGTGTGAGCTACCGCACCAGGCCAGGACACTCCCTTTCACAAGGCCTCCCGAAAAAATCCATCACTGAAGCATCAGCTTCCTTAAGTAGCTCTGTGGTGGCCATTCTCTACAGGTGGCCTATGATGGTGGAAGGTAATGCCATTGAGGTGTGGAAGGTAACGCCACTGAGGTGTGGAAGGTAACCCCATTGAGGTGTGGAAGGTAACGCCATTGAGGTGAGGAAGGTAATGCCATTGAGGTGGGGAAGGTAATGCCATTGAGATGTGGAAGGTAACCCCATTGAGGTGAGGAAGGTAACCCCATTGAGGTGTGGAAGGTAATGCCATTGAGGTGAGGAAGGTAACCCCATTGAGGTGTGGAAGGTAATGCCATTGAGGTGAGGAAGGTAACCCCATTGAGGTGAGGAAGGTAATGCCATTGAGATGTGGAAGGTAACCCCATTGAGGTGAGGAAGGTAACCCCATTGAGGTGTGGAAGGTAATGCCATTGAGGTGAGGAAGGTAACCCCATTGAGGTGTGGAAGGTAATGCCATTGAGGTGAGGAAGGTAACCCCATTGAGGTGAGGAAGGTAATGCCATTGAGGTGAGGAAGGTAACCCCATTGAGGTGAGGAAGGTAATGCCATTGAGGTGAGGTCCCTGATTTCAGTGGAGATGATGGGGTCCAGGATGTTTGGGGAACTGGGAGAAGCCAGGCCAGAGCTGGAAAAACAGAAGAGTCCCAATTATGGGTTTTATTTATTTATTTTTTTATTTTGAGACGGAGTCTCTGTCACCCAGGCTGGAGTGCAGTGGCGCGATCTCCGCTCACTGCAACCTCCACCTCCCGGGTTCAAGTGATTCTCCTGCCTCAGTCTCCGGAGGAGCTGGGATTACAGGCGCGTGCCCCCACGCCCGGCTAATTTTTCTATTTTTAGTAGAGACGGGGTTTCACCATGTTGGTCAGGCTGGTGCGTGATCGTGATCCGCCCGCCTCGGCCTCCCAAAGTGCTGGGATTACAGGCGGGAGCCACTGCGCCCGGGCCAATTATGGGTTTTAAAGGCAAAAGCCAACCATGTTTTTATACATATTTATGACAAAACTCCAGCAGTGGTCCCCATCAGAGCGGCTTCTGATTTTACTTTACACCATGTCCTGTAGTTCGGGAAATTTTTACCTTGAAGATGGCATCATATATTGCATGGATTTAAAAAAAGAATACTATGGACTATTTCAAATATGTATTAAAAGAGAGAAAATAGTGCAATGTCCCCTCATGTCCCCCATTATCTACTCATGGATAAGTAGTTTCATCTATACCTCCATCCAGCTTATGATTTCTTTTTTTTTTTTTTTTTGAAACGGAGATTACAGGCTGGGATTACAAGCTTAAGCCACCGCGCCTGGCCTCAGTTTTATGATTTTTAAAACAAACCAGTTGTCCTGTAATTTAATCTGTAAATAATTGTGTTTATAAAAAAAGGATTTAAAAAATATTTGTAACCATAATAGAATTAACAAACCTGGAAAAATAAACAATCATTCCTATCAAGTTAAATGGATGGTACTTAACATCCTGTGAAAGATTCAGCTCCTTTTTTCTGTAACCTGAGACTGTGCTCGTCTTCCTTGAAAACAGGTAGAGGTTTCTGATTTACAGCCTTTTTGGTAACCTTTACCGGAACTCCGCACCTCCACTGGAGTATGCCGAATTCTAAGTCTTTTGCCTCCACTGGAGTATGCCGAATTCTAAGTCTTTTGCCCGGTAAGGAACACTAAAATTCGGCCTTTTTTTTACCCCGGGTGGGACTCGAACCCACAATCCCTGGCTTAGGAGGCCAATGCCTTATCCATTAGGCCACCGGGGCGGGTAACAAAACGCTGTCGCTTGTCTTAGACCAGTCTCTCCATCACTCCGCGGTGGTTCCTGCACAGGCTGCCCGTCCTACCCTGGCCTTTCTCCCGCCCCTCCACGGCAATCCAAGCTTCGGTTCAGATCTCGTCCGCTCCTGAGCATCCTCGGGACCCCAAAGAGACGGCGCACGTGCAGAGGGACCTGAAAGATACCGAACGTCAGATTTTTGGCTCGGCTCTTTGGTCTAGGGGTATGATCTTCGCTGAGGGTGCGAGAGGTGCCTGGATCAACTCCCTCACAAGCCGTCGTCTCCACTCAGGAGACAACCCAAGTCTAGGGGTAATTAGTAGCGAATGATGCACTTGCGATGGGTAGAGTGTATGGGAAGGGGCACGCGATGCCAGCTCAGCAACTGGCTCCTCATCCCGAGCCCGCCGCTTCTGGAAGTGTCGGTCTCCGTCCTCCTCCCCCGCATTGTCCGTTAGACCAAGGGTGCCGCCCAGTGGTCGGAAGCCTCTTAATAATGACCCTCCAAAATCCGCCCTCTACATCCCCAGCTGGCTAGGTGTTAATCTCAGGATCGCCACGTTGGGTGTTTACTTTCCTGCCCCAACATGTGTGTTACTTTCCTTTTTAAAAAAATCTGTATTTTAATAACGTTCTTTTCCTTTAATACCTAGTAAAAGCTTCAGTCCAGGAGTTCGAGACCATCATAGGCAAAATAGTGAGCGCCCCGTCTCTACCAAAAACAAATACCTTCGTAAACCACTGAAACATCAAAAAAAATTAAAGGAGAAAGTGACACCCTGCACGACGCCAGGTCACCAGCGTCCGCCGACCGGAGGCCATGCCTGCAGCTGCGACTCTCCGCAGCCTTCACCCCGTGGAAGGATACCCCACCCCGTGGAAGGATACCCCAAGAGGCGCTGCTCGGCACCCGGACTAAACTCGGGTTCCGCTGGTAGACATTTTTTTTTTCCCTCGGTGAAATATTAACTCAATCCTGGAGATACTCTTTGAATTTTATTTTATTTTATTTTATTTTATTTTATTTTATTTTATTTTATTTATTTTCTATTTTGAGACGGAGTCTCGCTCTGTCGCCCAGGCTGGAGTGCAGTGGCGCGATCTTGGCTCACTGCAACCTCTGGCCTGCCGGGTTCAAGCGATTCTCCTGCCTCAGCCTCCTGAGTAGCTGGGAGTACAGGCGCGCGCCACCACGTCCCGCTAATTTTTGTATTTTTAGTAGAAACGGGGTTTTACCATGTGAGTCAGGCTGGTCTGGAACTCCTGACCTCATGATTCGCCCGCCTCGACCTCCCAAAGTGCTGGGATTAGAGGCGTGAGCCACCGCGCCCGGCTCATCACCACTATAATCGTTTTCTTTTTTACTTTGTTACCCCATGATCAGTTGATACAAAGTTTTTCATCACAATAATCAATTAAACTACACATGTCGCCGGGCGCGGTGGCTCACGCCTGTAATCCCAGCACTTTGGGAGACCGAGGCTGGACGATCACCTGAGGTCGGGAGTTCGAGACCAGACGGGCCAACATGGAGAAACCACCCCCGCCCACCCCCCAACCCTACTAAAAATACAAAAATTAGCCGGGCCTGGTGGCGCATGCCTGTAATCCCAGCTACTCGGAAGGCTGAGGCAGGAGAATCGTTTGAACCCGGGAGGCGGAGGTTGCAGTGAGCGGAGATCAAGCCATTGCACTCCAGCCTAGGCAACAAGAGCGAAACTCCGTCTCAAAAAAAACAAAACAAAACAAAACAAAACTACAGGTGTCCTTTGATCCCTTGGGGCAACTCCTCACAGCAAGCAATCCCAGCCCCGCGTCTGTCACGGTTTCCATCACCTGAACTTTAATTTGTGAAGTCAATCCCCTACCAGATCCCAGGACCCGCGTTCTCTGGCTTCAAGCTCCGCAGTCCGCCAGGGCCCTGCCGGCGTTCTCTGAGTCGCCCTCGCTGCTATTCTGGCCCTGGGTCCTTAGCTTCGCGACTGGAGGTGCAGGGCGAGGTCCGAGTGTTCCTACGGGGGTAAGGGGCGAGCGACCGGCGCACTCAGTTCGAGTGTCGTAGTCGCCCAGGGTGCAGTCCCAGGTGAAGAAATTTTTTTAAGTGGAGCTGGAAGAAAACGTTAACATAGCAACGACCACGAAGGGACTCGAACCCTCAATCTTCTGATCCGGAATCAGACGCCTTATCCATTAGGCCACGCGGCCCTGCGACTGTGCGGTTCCCAGCTATTCTCATAAAGCTTTCTATAGCCTATGCTGTGGCTTTAACGCGCATGCTTAGAGTGAGGGGAGGCCGGTCCTTCCGAGGCTCCCGGTGGGCGGGACTCCGAGCTGGGCCACCGCGCCGGGCCGCTGAGGCTGCTGGGTGGAAACCGCCGCCGCGGGCCCGGGACTGTGAGTTCGAGCCCTGGCGAGCCCGCCCTACCCCACCCTCCCCGCAGCAGGCCCCTCCGAGACGCCGTTTGGGAGCGCTTTCCCCCATGTGCCTCCCGCCGCTTTGGGTCAGGGGCTGCAAGCTGCTTCCCCAGCCCCTGTGCTTGCTCCATCACGGTGAACCTGCAAAGGTGTGTTTCAGAGGCTTTTGGCCCCAGACTTTATTCTGGCCGCCTGGAAAGCGGAGGCCGTGTCTCCTGAGTTTCTATGGCCCAGCGCGGGGTGGAGGTGGGGCGCGCGTACACAGGGACATGTCTGGGAGAGGGATATGCGTCCTCTTCCTGGGACCCCTCTCCCCCTGGACGCTCCCATAACCGAACTGCCAACCCAGCCCAGCCCAGTCCAGCCCATGTTGGGTTCCTAAGTCCCGGAACCTGGGCACAGGCCCCAACTCGGTTCCCCTGGACACTATTGCGTCCATATGCAGTGCCAGGCGCTTTACACACATTATCTCACTTATTTCACACGTCCTTGAGAACAGGCACTGTTCACGGCAGATATTTATTGCACGGCCACCCCCACGCTGCCACGCCTTGCTCTCAGATGAGGAAACCGGGGGGATGGGGGGTGGATGGAGGCAAGAATGGCGCTGGGATCTGGCCACCGTCTCAGCAGCGCCCCCGTGGCCGCCGCACCCTCAGGCCTGGAGGCAGAGCCGGCGCCGGAGCGAGCTGCGGATCTCCAGGCAGGCCTTGCGGAGTTCATCGCAGTCGGGGCCCAGCACCTCCTGCTCACACATCCGCCTGTTGACCTGAGAACCACACCCAGCCTGTGCCCGGGGCTACAGCCCTCCGGGGCTCAGCCTGCCCCAGGGGAGAGCCCCTGGCTTGGTACATTGCAAGGCCTAAAATTTCAAGGACTGCCTGGACATCTTTGAGGCTCGCAGAGCTCCAGAGGCCTAACGGTGAATTCCTCTGCTCTGGCCAGACATGTCCCCACCCAGCAGGACAGGCTCCCACCCCGTAGGTCCCCTCTCAGCAGACCAGCTGCACCCCACCTGGTCGTCACCCTAATGGACTTCAGCCCCCTGACAGGCCTTGGAAATATGCAAACCAACCAACCACATCTGCCCGTGGGAACCAGGGGGCATCTCACACTCTTGTCACTACAAAGCCAGCTTCCCACTGGCCCTGCAGGTTCACCCTGCTCTGAGCACAAGCCCAGGTGGCCCCGCATGGCATGCAGTGTCCTCCTCCCCACCCGACTGCAGTACGTGTGACTAAGAACTGCAGTGGATGGCATCTGTGCAGCGTCGGCCATCCTGCGTTTGGTTATCTTGTAGTATTGAGGGCAGAGGATCCCTCCTTTGCCAATGGAGTTCATAGGAGGTGATCAGAATACCAGGGCTGGGGAGAAGGGCAAACCCAGCTCCTTGCCACTTGTCACCCTGGAACCCCCCAACACACCTCAGTCAGCAGCTCCAGAAGGTCTCTCCCGGGGCTGGCTCTGAGGACCTCCACCAGTGTCTGGATAAAGTCTGAGCCCTTGTCATCGCGATAGGCCACATAGCCTAGGTCAGGGGATCAGGGCCAGAGCATCAGACCAAGGCCCCAACCCTCTGCCTTCCAATCCCAGGGGTCCTATTGTTGGTGGAAGGTGGGGTACAAGGAGGCAGGACCCAGGAATCAGGCAAGAGAACAGGGCAGGGAGCAGGGACTTCTTGCATCTGGAACAAGTTGTTGCTAGGTATTTGCAGAGGTGAGCCTATGGAGAGATTCACTACTGAACAAACATTTACTGTGCACCTACTATGTGCCAGACACTGAGCAGGGCCTTGGGGCAGGCAGATCTACCCTGGCCTCGTGGAACTCACAGCCTAGAGGAAACCTGCACACACAGTGGTTGGCACAGCTGCGCCTCACAGCACTCACCATCACTGCTGTTACTACACATCATAACCCATGTAGGGAACATGGCTGGACCACAGCTGGGCTGGCATCTCTGTGCCCCAACCCTAAGCCCTAGCTGCCCCTAAGGCTACTCCAGATCTTAGGCCAGGAAGCTGGGCCCTGTGTAACCACAGGCTCCCGATGACCCATCTCCTTACCCTCTGCGGCTGAGTAGACCGTCAGTATGTCTGCTTGGTCAGAGCTCCCTGGAGGGGTGCCCCTGCAGGAGCTGCCTGCAAGAGGAATCAATTCCAGTGATCAACATCGTGGAACTCCATCAGCCCCGGGAGCTCCCCATCTGTGGCTTAAGGGCAGCCCAGGGAGGTGGAAAGAGTGCAGGGCAGGAATGACAGACGGAAGTTCAAAGCTCGGCCCAGCCACTTACCAGCTGTGACCTCAGAAAAGCTATTTGACCTTGCCGACTCCAGCGTTCTTGCCAGGCTCCAACAGGGGAAGAAGCTCCCACTTCCCAAAGGCCCTTGCGGTTTAGGAAGATTTTTTTCTTCCCATTGTCTTGGCAAACAGAGGATGCAGGTGGCAGCCATACCCCAGCTTAGAGCCCTGGAGATGCTCTCTGGACAGTCCCCACAACCAGCCCTGCCCAAGCCCAGGCCCTGGAAGGAAGGCAGAACCCACCTTGGGCCTCAGCGTAGATCTGCAGGACGTCTGCATGGGAGGGGACAGATGGAGGTGCCCGCAGCCAGCTCCAGTACCAGGGGAGAGCTGTGGGCCCCACACCAGCATCCCTGTTTCCTGAAGAGGGTGGGGAGAGGCAGATAGTCTCACTCCGGGGATACCTGGGGGTGCTCAGGGGTCTAGTGTGAACGTGGGGTCAAGGTGAGAACCCAACTCCAGAGCTCCAGGGCAGGCTTGCCAGACTGGAGACATTCAGAGCGCTGAATGACAGGTGTTGAGAGTTAAGGGTTCAAGGTCGTGGACTTGACCTCTAGGATAGGACAGGAGAGGGGGCAGGGAAGGGCGGGTACCCGGGCTCCCTGGAGAAGGTAGACAGTGAGTCCCGGGGGCTGAAGCTTGGCCGAGGAAAGTGAGGGCAGTAGGAGGCCGGGCCGCTCACCCCCACGGCAGGCCTGCAACAGGAAGATCTTGGGGCGGCCCTGCAGCACCTGGCAGCGGCTCAGCTCCTGCATGAGTGCCTCGGGCTGCACCTCTTGCCCATCAGCCCCCAGCAGCTGACCCCGTGGTCCCCCATGGGCCATCAGGGCCACAAGGGCACAGCTCACAGGGCCCCTGCAGGTGTCCAGTTGCTCCCGGAACTGGGCCAGCTGCTCCTGGAAAGCCTGGGGTGGGAACAATGTTGAGGCCTGGGCCAAAGCCACCACCTCCCCAGCCACTGGCTGCCCTCTGTGAGGCTGACAAGGTTTCCCAGACCCTGCCCCACCTGGCCTCCCACCGCCTGCCACTCACAGGTCCAGGGAGGAAGCCCTCTTTTTTTTTTTTTTTTTTTTTTTTTTGAGAAGGAGTCTTGCTCTGTCACCCAGGCTGGAGTGCAGTGGCGCGATCTCGGCTCACTGCTATCTCTGCCTCCTGGGTTCACGCGATTCTCCTGCCTCAGCCTCCTGAGTAGCTGGGAATACAGGCATATGCCACCACACCCGGCTAATTTTTTGTATTTTTAGTAGAGATGAGGTTTCGCTGTGTTAGCCAGAATGGTCTCGATCTCCTGACGTCGTGATCCGCTTGCCTCGGCCTCCCAAAGTGCTGGGATTACAGGCGTGAGCCACTGTGCCCGGCCTGTTTTTGTTTTTTGAGACGGAGTCTTGCTCTGTCGCCCAGGCTGGAGTGCAGTGGCCCGATCTCAGCTCACTGCAACCTCGGCCTCCTGGGTTCAAGCCATTCTCCTGCCTCAGCCTCCCAAGTAGCTGGGATTACAGGCACGCACCACCATGCCCTACTAATTTTGTCTTTATAGTAGAGACGAGGTTTCACCGTGGTAGTCAGGCTGGTCTCAAACTCCTAATCTCAAGTGATCCACCCGTCTCAGCCTCCTAAAGTTTTGGGATTACAGGCGTGAGCCACTGCGCCCGGCCAGAAGCCCTTTTCTAACTCCCTCCTGCAAGGCCTTGGCATGGCCTCTTTAGAGGTGACGTAGAGACCCAGCTTCCTGGAGCCAGTTCTCCTCCTGCCCTCGTGGGGAAGCCGCACCAAGAAGTTGAGAGGTGTGAGGAGAGCGGAGTGGGCTGCTGGGAGCCAAGAGGGAAACCAAGACTTGGAGCTAAAGCTTTGAGCTGGGGAGGGGGCGGGGGGGCCAGAGAACCAGCCAGTGAGGGAGGCCTCGGGGACCCTGGAGACCAGGCTTCCAGAGGCAGGGAAGTGACGGGCCAGATGCAGGCAACAGGGAGCACAGAGGCTAGACTTGTGGTGCACTTCCTGCCGGTGATGGAGAGAGGCCCAGGAGAGAGGCCCCAGGTTTCTAGGGAGGGGTGGTCTTCCTTCAGAGCACCAGCGGAAGTTCTCGGCTTCCCCTCACCTGGGCTGTAGGGTCCGTTCTCACGGTGGTCTCAAAGCCCAGGGCCCGGCACAGGCCCCCCAGCGCCTCCACGTCATGCTGGGCCCCAGGCCGGCCTTGGATCACAGCCAGGAGGAGGGCAGCCCTGGCCTTGGACAGGTCATACTGTGTGCTGGGAGCGGGGGCCGGCTGCAGAGAGGGTTAAGACACATCTAAAGTGGCCTGAGAGGACTCCAGCTCCTGGCCTCCCCGGCCTGGGTCCCCCTAAGCTTCTGTCCCACTGGAAACTGTGGCCATGTGATTGGACCCCTGCCCTGCCCCCCTCACCTCAGGCCTCCAGGGCTCCACGCCTCCCAGGCACAGTGCCCCCCTCAAGGAGCTCCTAAGGACGGGGCAGCAGGTGCCCCCTGCGGACTCTTCAGCCATCCTGCGGAAGAGCTGGGGATGGGGCCGAGAAAAGACTCAGCCAGGCTTGTGGCTTCTGTAGTCTCTTCAGGGTCACCTGCCAGAATGCAGACAGGAGGAGGCCAGCAAAGGACAGACAGGCAGGATGGCCTCAAGCAAGGCCCAGGCTCCAGTTCAGGCTCAAGGTTATGGGCTTCCCTGGGCGTGGATGGCCTCGAGTGGACAGTGGCCACACCATTAACCCCTGCCCCGGGATCAGTGCGCAGAGAGGTGGGGATGTTCCCTAGAGTGGGGCTGGGCCTGTCAGGAAGACTCACGGGGTGGGCACTACCCTGCTGGGCGATCTGTGGAGGAGAGCTGGGGCCCCCTCATCCCCAGGGCTGCCCAGGGGCCACCCAACTACACAGTGAGACCTTCAGCCTTGGAGACCAGACTTGAAGCATTCCCAGTCCCAGCCTCCAGGGTCCTGCGATCTAACAGGGCGGACAGCCACTGCTTGGTGTAGAAAGGGGCAGCCTGAAGTGCAAGCGTGGATGCAAGGAAGGGCATCGCTGGCAGCCTGCAGAGGACTGTGCAGGGCTCCCGGGACAACAGGAAGGCATAGCAGGCAGAGGGAACCGCTTGGGCCAAGGCATGGAGTTGGGAGGAGTCGAGTGTCGGGGATCCTGAGTGGGTTGTCAGGGGTCCCGAGTTGAGGGTGAGGGGCTGAGACCACTTCTGTAGACAATAAAGGAGGTTTGTAGAATGAATCGGAGGGAGGATACAAGTGAATGAATCTAACTGTAACTGGCTTAGGGGGGCACAGCAGAACCAGCGGAGACAGCAGGACCAGCCCCGCTTCCCTGGGCCTCCCCCTCCAGCGTCCCCACCTCCGTCAGCAGCTGCACCAGGGACCAGTGAGGAGAGCGGCCACACAGCTCTCTCAGGCCAGCAAGGAAGGCTCCGGGCTCCAGGGAGGCTGGGTGGAGAAGCAGCATGTTGGCCTGCAGTGAGGCCCGAGGCTCTGCCCCTGGGTCCCTGCCCAGCTCCTGGATCCTGACCCAGCTCACTCACACCCAGGACCACTTGAGAGCAGCAGGAAGACTTTGGGGCAGCCCCGCAGGGCCCGGCAGCCGCTCAGCTCCCGGACCAGCTGCTGTGGCTGCCTCAGCTGCCCTCTGGGGGCCACCAAGGCCACTAAGGCACACCCCACAGGGCGCCCGTGGGCATCCAGCTGCTCCTGGAACCAAGCCAGTTCCTCGAGGAAGCCCTAGGGGCAAGAGTGAGACCGACCTGAGTCCGGGGAGGTTTTGGGTGGGGAGGAATTTCTGGGTCAGGGGAGAGTGGGGAAGGGGTCGGTGCTGGGCCTGAGGGTGGATGTAAGAGGCAGAGGCTCACCTGGACCGGGACCTCCCTCCTCTCGCAGCTCTCAAAGCCCAGGGCCTGGAACACGTCCTCCAGGGCAGTGACTACAGCGGCCGCCACCCCAGGGCTGCTGAGCATCAGGGCTGCCCTTGGACCCTGGACGTCATACTTCCCCTGGGGAAGCAAGGCCAGAGCTGGGCTGGGCTGGGCTGGGGCTCAGCAGGAGCAGCTGGGCTAGGCGGTGCCTCCTGCTACCTTTCTCCCCAGGCTGTCTCGAGTGTCTGCCATCTGCATGGCCAGCCGCAGGGTCCCAGCCACCAGGAAGGCCATAGGGCCAGACGGGGCTTCCTCCAAGCACCAAGCTCGGAGCTCACCTCCTGGCCCTGGGCTCTCAGTGCCCTGGGTCCTAACCCTTGCCCTCTACCCTAACGAGTGCTATCAGCTCTGCTTATGAGCTGAGCTGGACTCTGCCCCCTCCCTGGAACCCTGGGTCCTGGCCCCACTCTCCCAGCCTGGGCTCCTGTAACTGGCTTAGGTGACTTCTTTGCTGGCACTGACATGCCCCTACCTGAGCCAGGAACCTGTGCTCAATCCTATTCTTAGCTCCTGGCCTACGTGCTTATCTGATCTCGTTACACCCGAGTGTCTCCCTTTGGAGCCAGCCACCGCCACCAAGAAGTCCTTGTACCATCCCGGCCACCCGCCACACGCATGCACACAGCACCAGGCCCCCAGAGGTAAAAATCTCCAACTGGAATCAGCCTTGTCCACAGCGAGACCTCGCTTGCTTCTTACGGGAAACGGAGACCATGACAGTGACCACAGGATGATGTGTGCATGGAAGGTTGGCTAAGAAAGGCCTAGGGGCAGAGAGGGCTGGCACATGCACACCTGTTACCAAGGGACCAGAGCGTCTTGTCCACCGGCCCCCGCCTCCCCTCAGCCAGGGGCCCTGAGGCCACTAGCAGGTGAAAGAGAAGGAACCAGCATGGGTGGAAGGAGGGGTCGTGCCTGGATGATCACTAGTTTTGACCACGCACCCACCAGCCCTTGGTGGGTCCCGGCCTGGGGCTCCTGGTAGGGAGAAGTTGGATGTCAGGGGCTGGTGGGAAGGGCAAGCCCGCTGTCAGCCCCTCCTCCAAGGGACTCAGCCTGGGGCAGCCTTGAGTTCCAGATCCCCAACACGCAGCAAGAGGGTCCCACTACTGACCAAGCAGCGTCTATGGGCCCTTCTTCCTTTCACAGTTGTGGGAGAGGAGTGGCCTGGTGAAGACCCTGAGTCCTGCTCAGCTCCCCGTTCTGCTGGAGCACCGACGGTGCTCCCAGAGCAGGGCAGGCACTAGCTGACACAGGGGGACAAGAGTCCCAGGGGACACAGCTGCCCATTGGGGCCCAGCCGACCTGGACGCCAAGGACGCAGCTCCCCCTGGTGACGGTGCAGCAGCATGTGCCACCAGGACATAAGGCCAGGGCAAGGGGCTTATATTCCAGGTATCCCCACCCTCCAGCTACCGAAAGAACAGAACAGCCTGGAGGTAAGTTTTCACGTTTATTAATACTCTTCTGTTGCCCTTTGGAGGTCTGTGGGGGAGTCCTTGCAGGGCCTCTGGTCTGTCCCTGTTCATGGAAGGCAGTGCTCAGGAGGCAGCAGCAAAGTGCCAATGAAGCGGGGCGTTAGTGCCGATGGAGCGGGGAGCCAGTGCTGGTGGAGCTGGGCGTTAGTGCCAATGGAGCGAGGCGCTGGTGCCGGTGGAGCGGGGCGCCGGTGCAGATGGAGCGGGGCGTTAGTGCCGATGAAATGGGGCGCCAGTGCCGTTGGAGCTGGACGTAGTGATGATGGAGCAGGGTGGTAGTGCCGACGGAGCTGGACGTAGTGATGATGGAGCGGGGTGGTAGTGCCGATGGAGCTGGACGTTAGTGACAATGGAGTGGGACACCAGTGCCGATGGAGCAGGGCGTTAGTGCTGATGGAGTGGGGCACCAATGTCAAAGGAGCGGGTCATTAGTGCCGCTGGAGTTGGGGCGTTAGTGCCAATGGAGTGGGTGCGTTAGTGCTGATGGAGTGGAGCATTAGTGCTGATGGAGCGGGGCGCCGAGTAGGGCATTAGTGCCGATGGAGCGGGGCCGATGGAGTGGGGCGCCGAGTGGGGCGTTAGTGCCGATGGAGCAGGGCGCCAGTGCCGATGGAGCAGGGCGCCAGTGCCGATGGAGCAGGGTGCCGGGGCCGATGGAGTGGGGCGTTAGTGCCGATGGAGTGGGGTGCTAGTGCTGATGGAGTGCTAGTGCTGAGTCTGGTGCAGCCCCACCTCTGGAGGAAAAGATGGCAGCCAGGCGCCCTGTTCTTGGTCTCCAGGGTTGGCCTCCTGTCGCTGGAGCCACCATTATCCTCACCAGATTGGTGGGCAGGTGGCTCTCAGAGCCTCATGCTAGGGCAAGTAGGCCGAGGGCAAAGGCAGGCCGAGTCCGTATGGCCAGGACAGGGCAGAGTGGTCATGGCCTGGAAACGGGAGTGGGAGGGGGCCAGAAAGCCCCTGCCGCCGTGACTAAGACCCGCGGTCCCACAGGTGTGGGCTGTCTCTCCCAAAGTCCAGCAGCCCCCTGGGGGGCCAAGGCCAGTCCTCCACGCCCACTGAAAGGCACAGGTTGGTAGGGCAGAGGCCTGACCCATGGACCCACCCCACAGGGCGGGGGCCAAAGAGCCACACAGTCAAATGAGGCTCGGGGGCTTCTGGGAAGGGACCTAGACCTGAGTCCTTGCCACCCTGCTGTCCCTGCCAGGAATGTGTTGGGGCTCCAGGAAACTAGAGGGGAAGAGGAACGCTAGGCGCAGAAGGGGGAAAGAGGACAAGATCGGGGGCGGGAGGGGAAGGCTTCCGTTCCCTTTGAGTGCTGGGCAGGTCCTCAGAGCCAAGCAGGGCAGGCGAGCTCCGAGTGTGAGGTACCCTGGGGTCCCTCGGACAGCCCGGGAGGTGGCCACAGATGGAAGGAGAGTCCCAGTGGTGAACAAAGCAGGATGTGCCGTGGCTGGGCCTCCCCCGGGTTTCCGGCCAAGCCAGCTGCTCACCCCACGGGCTGGGCCATCTTGGCGTGCAGGCTCTGATGCGCGATGAGGTGCGCGCGCTGCTTGAAGCTCTTGTCGCACTCTCCGCAGCCGAAGGGCCGCTCACCGGTGTGCACACGCCGATGGTCCAGCAGGTAGGAGCGCAGCGAGAAGCTCTTGCCGCAGTCGCTGCAGCCGAAAGGCTTCTCGCCCGTGTGGATGCGCTGGTGGTCGGCCAGGTAGGCGCTGCGGCTGAAGCTCTTGCCGCACTCGGAACAGGAGAAGGGCTTCTCGCCTGTGTGCACGCCTTGGTGGCGCACCAGGTCCGAGGAGCTGCGGAAGCTCTTGTCGCACTCAGGGCACTTGTGTGGCTTCTCGCCCGTGTGCGTGCGCTGGTGCCGCGCCAGGTCCGAGCCCCAGCGGAAGCGCTTTCCACACTGCCCGCAGCTGTGCGGCTTCTCGGCTGCCAGGTCCCGGAACTGGCGCCGGCGAGTGGGTGGCCGCCCCCGTCGCGCACCCACCACTGGGCCCAGGGCCGCCCTCGGCCGGTTCTCGCTCTCCCAGGCCTCAGCCTCCTCGGGGCTCCAGGACACAGTCACGTCGCTGCCTGTCTGGCCTGGCACCACCGGCACCATCTCCTGCAGCAGGGACTTCTCACTTTGGCCTTTGAGCCCAAAACCTGCAAGGGGAAGGAGGCGACCTCTTCAGTCCCACTCGGTTCTGGGGCCAGAGCTGAGGTGAGGAAGAAACAAGGCTGGGGAAAGCTCCCTGGCCTCCAGGTTCAGAAAGCCCTGGGTTCACACAGCTGAATTCTCAGGTTCCTCATCTATAAAACAGGGATGATTGGCCTGGCGCAGTGACTCAAGCCTGTAATCCCAACATTTTGGGAGGCTGAGGCGAGCTGATCACCTGAGGTTAGGAGTTCGAGACCAGCCTAGCCAACATGGCGAAACCCCGTCTCTATTAAAAAATGCAAAAATCAGCAGGGCATGGTGGCGCACATCTGTAATCCCAGCTACTCAGGAGGCTGAGGCAGAAGAATCACGTGAACCCAGGAAGCGGAGGTTGCAGTAAGCCGGGATCATGCCATTGCACTCCAAGAGCGAGACTTTGTCTCAAAAACAAACAAAAACCCAAATAAATCAGGGATGATGAAAAAATTCGGCAGAGCAGCAGTCTGAATAAGCCTCTGATCCCGCCTGCATGGGCCAGCCCCCTAAGCCATCTGTGCCCTGCAGGCCACACTGGGATCCAATGACCCACTCTGAACCCCAGATATCAAGCTCCACAGCAGAACAGATTTATAGTAATTTTGAAACTTTTCAAGGGCCGGGCGCGGTGGCTCACGCCTGTAATCCCAGCACTTTGGGAGGCCGAGGCAGGTGGATCATGAAGTCAGGAGTTCGAGACCAGCCTGACCAACATGGTGAAAACTCGTCTCTATTAAAAATATTAAAAAAATAGCCGGGCATGGTGGCTCATGCCTGTAATCCCAGCTACTCAGGCTGAGGCAGGAGAATTGCTTGAACCCGGGAGGTGGAAGTTTCAGTGAGCTGAGATCACACCACTGCATTCCGGCCTGGCGACAGAGCAAGACTCCATCTCAAAAAAAAAAAAAAGAAAGAAAATTTTTCCCAACTGTCACAGTCGGAAACTGAGGAGCCAAACTGGTCTAGCTAGTGTGGCTCCCTTCACCACGCAGGCTCTAGTTCTCCAAACTCAACACAGATCTGGACAGATCTGGACAGAGGTCGCAGCCCATCCTGCTGGGAGTGTGGACTGAACAAGATGATCCCTGATGGTGCTGAGAAGGGGCCTGGCATGGAGAGGAACCTGGTAAGTGCAGTTCTGACGAGCAGGGGCCCAGGCTGGTGAGCAGCTGGGGTTCCCCGTCAGCACCCCTGCTCCTAGCAGCCCAAGGTGGCCTCACAACTATGCCTGATCCAAGTCCCAGCTGTGTCCCTTCAGCATCCACTGACCTGAGTCTCAGGTCCCTTATGTGTAAAATGGGGACAATACTTCCATGCATTAGGTTGTGAGACTCAAAGGAGAAGTTGCCCTTAGAGCAACAGCAGGGCTGGGCAGCGCCGACGCCGTCCCATGCTGTGTGTGGAAACACACAAAAACTGATCATCAGCCAAGAAAGGAGTTACTCAGGCTCCTGGCAAGACCTAGGCAGAGCCTGCTTTGGAACCAGCTAAGGATGGGGTGGGAAACAAGACTGAAGTTCCAGCAGAATCGGGGGCGGCCAGCCTGGACCCAAAGGCCCTGGGTGCTTACCCAGGGTGGTGTTCCGGGAGTTCTCCCGCTTTATGCCCCAGAAGAGATCCCGCTGAGCAGGGTCCAGGGTGCCCCATTCTTCCCGGGAGAAATAGAATGGGATGTCTCCCAATGCCACAGGTCCCTGGAATGGGGTGAGAAGACCCGGCTCAGGCCTCCCTTGCTCAGGCCTCCCAGCAGCACTGGCAGGGACAGGATGGGTCAGATGAAAGAGGCCTGATGGGACAGCAAGTCCCATTTTACAAACTCAACAGGGCCAAGTGCCTTAAAGAAGACAAAGGGACTGGTGACTCACATGGACCCCAGAGACAAAGCAGGTGTCCGTCGTCTCTCCGGGACGCCCCTCTTTAAGAAGAGCAGGAGGCTGGGCTGAAGGAGAAGAATGGAGCCTTAGAAAGGCCAGCCCAGGCTTGACACCGACGCCTATGGCCTCCCCAGCCTGTGCGCATGCACACACGCCCTGGACTTCACAGAGGGAGCTGTCCTGCCTGTGACCCTTAGGGCAACGCCGGTGACAAAGCTAGGTCGCTGCCCAGCCACTCGACTGTCCACAAGAACGGAGGCTTACTCACCGCTATGGCTGTGCTGCTCCTGGGGAACAGACGGCTGCCTCCGTGCCCCCACCGTTGGGGGAGGCCCCGTGGCCTGGGATCCCCGGCCTGCAGCCTCGGGTTCCGCCTCCTCCGAGGGCACATCCTGTGCAGGAACCACAACATGCTCATCAGCCCGAGACCAGACCGGGGGAGACAGAGTTTACTCCCTGGGAAGGAGACACAGGACATGACCCTCAGGATGCTGGGGTGTGGGAAGGAGACCAATATGGTGCCCCAGGAAAAGTCCGGAGGAGAATGTGACACCAGGTAATGCTGTGTGCCCAAGGATGCTCCCCGATCATTCACGAGGCAAGAACCAGCCCTGAAAGGCCAGAATCACAGCCACTTAGCAAGCGGGTAGCTGGGGACCCTCCTGCCAAAGGCAGAACCCCATCCCCCAGCCACTCATTAGAACCTCCCCAGATGCATCCAATGTGAAGGAGCCAACATCCCACAAGGTAGCAGGGGCCCCGGACAGCTCCACCTTCTCGCCCCACTCTGGAGCTGGCTCTATGCACACCCTTGTGTCCCCAGAGCCAGGCCTAGAGCAAAATGCAAATAAACATCAGCAGACCCTGCATGGAGCTAAAACCTCCTGTCTGGAACATTCGCACTTCAGCCCTATTGCTGCCTTCCAAAGCCACAAAAAATAAATCACATTTACTTTGGATTGCATCTTCCAGAAAGGCACCCATGGCACACTGTGCTTGTGTGCCTGCTCCTGGGGGGTCTGTGTCTCCCCTACCCTGTGAGCCTCTGGGAGACTTATCTCTGCAGGTTACCCACTTCTCTCGAGCTCAGATACCATCCAGCTGCCCCTGGATGTGGAAGGGCCCCTCACCTGTCGCCAGGCTTTCACTGGCTGCTTCTGTAGGTCCTCCACCAAGGCGACAGCCTCCTCACCGTTTCCCGGGTGCTGCTCACGCACCCAGCCCTGGATCTCCCCTGGCAGCACTGTCAGGAACTGCTCCAGCACCAGCAGCTCCAGGATCTGCTCCTTGGTACGCAGCTCGGGCCGCAGCCAGCGGCAGCAGAGCTCCCAGAGCTGGCTGAAGGCCTCATGAGGCCCATGCACATCCCCGTAGCAGAATTGCCGGAAGCGCTGGCGGCAGGCTTCGGAATCCCTGCCATCCTCATGCTGGGCAGATTCCTGTTCCCAGGAGGAATCTTCCACTTTCACAATCAGAAGCCCTTCTCCCTCCCCAGGGGCCTGGTCCTGGGCCTCCAAGGGGGCTGCCATTCCCCTGGCCTGAGGCTCAGGGTTGGTCGGCCTCAACCTGGGCCCCAGAACCTGTACTTTCAGTCTCCCAGAGGGATCCCCTGTGGTAGCTGGGCTGGCATCTGGATGTGTACTCCTGGGGAAAGAGCAAAATGGCAGGACTGAGGAGGAAGGATGTGGAATACACGAGCAAACCCCAGGCTGAAGAGCCATCCAGTCCCCATCCTTTCATGGCCCTGAAGCCTTTTCTAGGCTTTACTGGAATGCCTTGCTCATGTGACTGTCTCTCCTATTAACACAGGCCCACAAGCTCTCATCCCAAAGCCAGAAATCCAAAACCCGGGTGTTTCATAACTCTTTGACAGCAAAACCCAATGTCATTCATTTGGCAGCACCACCTGACCTGATATAAGCATATTTATAATCTCAATTTATTCCACTAAATGTAAATGTTCAAAATTATGGTGGAAATATTAATAACATATATCTTCAGTTTATAAAATTTCATTGAGCTATACCCACTCATGTGTTTTTCTGTATGCACATTATACATCAATTAAATATCTTTTTTTTTCTTTTTACTGAGAGAGAGTCTCACTCTGTCGCCCAGGCTGGAGTGCAGTGGCGCAATCTCAGTTCACTGCAACCTCCGCCTGCCAGGTTCAAGCGATTCTCCTGCTTCAGCCTCCCAAGTAGCTGGGACTACAGGCACCAGCTACCAGGTCCAGCTAATTTTTTGTATTTTTAGTAGAGACGAGGTTTCACCATGTTGGCCAGGATGTTCTCAAACTCCTGACCTTGTGATCCACCTGCCTCGGCCTCCTAAAGTGCTGGGATTACAGGCGTGAGACACTGCGCCCGGCCTAATTAAAAAATTTTAACTGATATGTTTCATTATTTAGTGTTGCCCCAGATCCCTCTGGAGATGTGCTTGATATATCGTCTGTGCACTATATTATCTTTCTCAAATTTGAAAACCTCTGAATTCCAAAACACATCTGGCCCTGAGGTGTCACAGAAGGGCTTACAGACACCATCCAAAGCCATTTATCCACAGGTACATATAAATGTATGACACATTTATACCTTACATTGTTACTCTCTACTGAAAAGTGTATTATGCAATTTTCAGTAATCGATTTTTTGTTTCAACAATAAAAATACAAACTGGCCGGGCTTGGTGGCTTATGCCTGTAATCCCAGCATTTTGGGAGACAGACACAGGATGATTGCTTGAGGCCAGGGGTTCAAGACCCCTTTGGGAAGACAATGTGAGACGCCATCTGTACCAAAAAACAAAAAAAAGCCAGGTGGGGCTCCTGTAGTCCCAGCTACTGGGGAGGCTGAGGAGGAAAGATTGCTTGAGTCCAGGAGTTTGAGGTTGCAATGAGCTATGATCGCACCACTGTACTCCAGCATGGGCAACAGAGTGAGACCATCTCAAAAAAAAAAAAAAAAAAAAGAAAAGAAAAGAAAAGAAAAGTAAAAAGAAAATGAAAAAAATACAAACCATCGTAATAAAAAAGGGAAGATTCAAACAATATCGAAATCTGTAAAACTCTCCCTTCCTCAATGCCATTGTACCCCCCGACTTAACAGTCTGACAAATGACGTCCCAGACCTTTTCTTGTGCTTTTACTAAAAAAGTCATCCATAGCGGGGAGAAAAGAAAAGGTGCTTGATGTGTTTCTACATAAATGAGACCTTACTGCACAGACATTAGCGGCACTATGAGCTTCCGCGGTATAGATATGCTCTAGTTTCTTAATCAATACTCGAGTGATGCATTCGGGTTGTTTCCAATGCTTTAGTCCATCCTAAGCACTTTATTTATTCTGCTCCTCACAAGACCCCTGAAAGGTGCGTGCACCATTCTCATCCTCTGGTGACTTCGAAGAAGACTTTCCTCGAAGAGGGCCAGGACTCACCAGGGTCGCTCAGCAGGACACGGCAGGCGGGAAGGCGAGCCAGCCGGAGCCCCGCGCTGTCCACCGCAGCCTCGCCCGCGGGGCGAGCGGCGATCGTGCAGGGGCGTCTGCCGGGGGACCAAGCAGGCAGAGCGGCGCGGGGGACCAGCACTTCCTAGCAGTGCGCGCGCCCTCCGGCCTCTGCCTCGGGGCGCTGATCCCGGCCACTCGGAGCCCGGTGCTTGATGTTGGAGCCAGGCGGCCAGAGCCCCCGCCCCCGCCCCCGCCCCCGCCCCCGAAACACACAACGCCCACTACGGCCCAGGAGATCCCACTTCCGCCGCGAGCTCCCGGCGCCGGAAGTCCTCGCGGGGCTCGCTGGGAAACTACGCCACGCAAGCATTCCCCAGCTCCCAGAAAGCCGTTCGTCCACTGAGCCCGCCTTCTCCATGACCGATGGCCAATGAACAGGAAGAATTCTCAGGCTGCCTATTAGAAGACAGAAACTCCATACGCGTCATACACCTGCACCCGGGAGGAAAGGCGAGGCTCTGCATCTAGATTTACCTCGTTCTCTTTTGTCTCCGCTTTTTTTTCACATTTCCTTGCGCCCCTGGCCCTTGAGCGACAAAAAGGGGAAGCCAAGGCTGGCCCGAGGAACGGAGAGGGCACATGGCCTAGCCACGAGTGGAGCTTCTGCTCCGCCCGAAGGGATGCGGTGGAGCGGCCTCTTCCTTCTGCCACGGTCTTTCTTTGCCAACTAGTAGGTGAGGGCCGAAAGGCCGCGGGCCGTGGAGCTCGGGCCGGGGAGACTCTTTTCCAGCCTCTTGGATCCCGCTCCTCCCAATTCCTTGGAGAGGCGTCGAGCTTGCTGGGAAGTGCCCTCGGGTAAGGGGCGCGGAGCCTCCTGCGGCGATCCTCTGTCTTCGGGTCGCCTTAGGACGCGGCAAGCGGGACACTGACCTGGCCGGAGTCCCGCGTTCTCTCACCAGTTGCTTTGTCCACGAGTTGCTGCTGGGCGTCAGGGGTCCCACGGCCCGGAGGGATCTAGAGCAGGGGGGCTCGGGGTCCTTTCCATACCCTCGGATCCTCTCCCACTCTCTCCACGCCTCGACCCGGAGATGATTTCAGGCTCCAGATCTCTTTCATAAATGGAAAGAGTTTTCTTGGTTTGTTTTGTCTTAATTATGTAGGCGTTGCATGCTTGGAAGAGAAAATTTAGAAAATTAATTGGAAAACCATAAAGATAGCTTTCTCGTGATAGCCACAGGGCTTGCTCCCTCATTCTGCTCATATGTCACCCCCTCAAGGAGGCCTTCCCCAGCTCTGTAAACAACCTGTGCTCGGCCTTAACTTTTCTCCCTAATGTTTATCACTACCTGACATATACGTGTTTCCCACGACTCAACGATAAGTGTTCATGAGGGCAGACACTTTTTAATGCCCTATGACAAGCACCTAGAATTGTGCCTGGCACATGGTAGATGCTTAGTAAATATTTGTTTAATGAATGAAGGTAAAAAACATTTCTAATACGACCATCCAGGAATAAGTACTATTCATGTTTTAGTCTGTTCTTACAGTTTTACTGTTCAGACAGTTGTATGCCTGTGAATATATATGTATTATATATATGTATATTATTTTTATTTTTATTTTTTTGAGACAGAGTCTCGCTCTGTCACCCAGGCTGGACTGCAGTGGCGCGATCTTGGCTCACTGCAACCTCCGCCTCCTGGATTCAAGCGATTCTCCTGCCTCAGCCTCCCGAGTAGCTAGGATTACAGGCATGTGTCACCACGCCCGGCTAATTTTGTATTTTTAGTAGAGACGGGGTTTCTCCGTGTTGGTCAGGCTGGTCTCGAACTCCTGACCTCAGGTGATCTGCCCGCCTCGGCCTCCCAAAGTGCTGAGATTACAGACGTGAGCCACCGTGCCTGGCGGAATTTTCATATTTTAAGTCCCCCACCCTTGGACATTTAGATTTTTTCCATCTTTCTGTATTTTGCAGATATGCTTCTACATACACCTTTATTCATTTGCTTGAACATTTCCCTGAGAAAAACTAGAAATGGAATTGCCAGATTACTTTGTGTACATATTTCCAAACTGTCCTCCAGAAAGAATGTAATGCTTTGAACTTCCACTTGAGAATCAAATGTTTACCTTCCTCTGTTCCTCCAGATTTGGACATTTACAGTGTTCAGCCGTTGTTGTGGCATTCCAATTCAATTGGGAAACAGCTTGATGTAGCGTCCCCATAAGGTCCACAGTAATTAATTTTTTTTTTTTTTTTTTGGTTCAGTGGTGCAATTTCATGGCTCACTGCAACCTCCACCTCCCAGGTTCAAGCGATCCTCCCATCTCAGCCTCCCTAGTAGCTGGGATTACAGGTGCACGCCGCCACACCAGGCTAATTTTTGTATTTTTAGTAGAGATGGGGGTTTCACCAGGTTAGCCAGGCTGGGCTTGAACTCCTGACCTCAAGGGATCCGCCTGCCTCAGCTTTCCAAAGTGCTGGGATTACAGGTGAGAACCACTGCACCCATCCTATTAAACTTTTAAATCTTGATAGTTACCATGTATAGAGTGTTTATATGCCAGGCATTGAGCTAAGTCTTTTACGTCTCGCGCTCATTCTGTGCAACAGCCCAATGGGAGAAATTCCATGAATATAGTTACCATTTCCTTGATTTCTAGAGAAGCTGGATATGTTTTCTTTTTTTCCAGTATTATTTCTATTTATCCTTTTGTGAATTGTCTGTTGTTATTTTCATTGGAATATTCTCTTTTTTTGACAGAGTCTCACTCTGTTGCCCAGGCTGGAGTGCAATGGCACGATCTCGGCTCATTGCAAACCTCTGCCTCCTGGGTTCAAGCAATTCTCCTGCCTCAGCCTCCCAAGTAGCTGGGATTACAGGCACCCGCCACCACGCCCAGCTGATTTTTTGTATTTTTAGTAGAGACGGGGTTTTGCCATGTTGGCCAGGCTGGTCTCGAACTCCTGACCTCAGGTGATCCACCCATTTTGGCCTCCCAAAGTACTGGGATTACAGGCGTGAGCACCCGTGCCCGGCCACACCATTATTTTGAAGAGAAAATTTGATAAAAATAATTGGTCAGTTGTAAAAATGGTTAACTACCCAACTGGTAAGAGAGATTTCTAAGAGTTACAGAATAGCAACTGCAAGAAGGAACTTGTGCCCTTAGGACTGAGGAAGTAAAAAGGAAGGAAACTTGGAAACACGGAAGAGCCCTTCCCCTTTCAATTCAAGGTGGAGACTGGACCTCAGAAGAGGGAGTGGGTGCCCCGAGAACTCACAGCTAGTGGACAGCGGAAAGGGCAGGAGCCGGACCAAGGTGAGGACAGCGGAACTGAAGGCCGCTGGTTACCTCTCCTGCCCTCTGCTGGCCACAGTGGAGAAGACAGCCCCTCCCTCCTGCTCTGACCTGACAGTGTTCATCCATCGCCCTGTATTAGCGAAGAACAACATCAAGCTGGCTAGCAAGGAACTGTATACAGGGTCCAGCTGGGTATCACACTGGATCTCACCCAAAGCTGAGATGTGATCCAGCTCAGTATCACAAAGCAGAACGAAAAGGATGTGTTTGGGCTGAGAGGCCATACATTGGTAAGTGGCACATGAACTGTATTTTCTATTGAGCATTGCTGGTATATGGCAAATTTGCATAAAATTATATTGAAATTGACTACCGGATTGCACTTTCTTGTTCCTTCTGATAATTTTTCACGTGTTCTTTTTCTTTCTTTCTTTAGATGGAGTCTCGCTCTGTCGCCCAGGCTGGAGTCCAGTGGCGCGATCTCGGTTTACTGCAAGCTCCGCCTCCCGAGTTCATGCCATTCTCCTGCCTCAGCCTCCTGAGTAGCTGGGACTACAGGCGCCCGCCACCACGCCTGGCTAATTTTTTTTTTTTTTTTTGAAATGGAGTCTTGCTCTGTTGCCCAGGCTGGAGTGCAGTGGCGCGATCTCAGCTCACTGCAAACTCCGCCTCCCGAGTTCATGCCATTCTCTTGCCTCAGCCTCCCGAGTAGCTGGGACTACAGGAGCCCACCACCATGCCCGGCTAATTTTTTGTATTTTTAGTAGAGACGGGGTTTCACCATGTTAGCCAGCATGGTCTCCATCTCCTGACCTCGTGATCCACCTGCCTCGGCGTCTTTTTTATATTTTTAGTAGAGATTTCACTGTGTTAACCAGGATGGCCTCGCTCTCCTGACCTCATGATCTGCCCGCTTCAGCCTCCCAAAGTGCTGGGATTACAGGCGTGAGCCACCGCGCCCGGTTATTTATTTATTTATTTATTTATTTATTTATTTATTTTTTGAGACCGAGTCTTGCTCTGTAGCCCAGGCTGGAGTGCAGTGGCGCCATCTTGGCCCACTGCAACCTCCACCTCCCACATTGAAGCAGTTCTCCTGCCTCAGCCTCCCAAGTAACTGGGATTACAGGAGCACACCACCACATCTGGCTAATTTTTTGTATTTTTAGTAGAGATGGCGTTTCACCATGTTCGCTAGGCTGGTCTGAAACTCCTGACCTCATGATCCACCCGCCTTGGCCTCCCAAAGTGCTGGGATTACAGGCAATTCTGCTGCCTCAGCCTCCCAAGTAGCTGTGATTACAGGTGTGTGCCACCATGCCCGGCTAATTTTTGTATTTTTAGTAGAGACGAGGTTTCGCCATGTTGCCCAAGCTGGTCTCAAACTCCTGACCTCAAGTGATCTACTCGCCTTGGTCTCCTAAAGTGTTAAGATTACAGGCATGAGCCATCGGGACCGGCCCACTGTTTTTTCTCGCTAGAAAATACAGTCTAAAGCGGCCAGGTGCGGTGGCTCACGCCTGTAATCCCAGCACTTTGGGAGGCAGAGGTGGGCAGATCACGAGGTCAGGAGATCGAGACCATCCTGGCTAACACGGTGAAACCCCAGCTCTACTAAAAATACAAAAAAAAAGCCAGACGTGGTGGCAGGCACCTTGTCCCAGCTACTCGGCAGGCTGAGGCAGGAGAATGGCGTGAACCCAGGATGCGGAGGTTGCAGTGAGCTGAGATCACGCCACTGCACTCCAGCCTGGATGACAGAGCAATACTCCGTCTCAAAAAAAAAAAAAAAAAAAAAGAAAATATAGTCTATAAATAATGAAGAAAGTAAAGTGAACCTGGGAGGTGGAGGTTATAGTGAGCTGAGATCATGCCACTGCACTTCAGCCTGGGCAGCAGCAAGACTCCGTCTCAAAAAAAAGAAAAAAAAAAAGAAATATGCGAGCTGCTAAGCTAGGCAGTTCTGGCTCAAGATCTCTCATGATACTGCAGACACCACACCAACGAGGACCCCAGTCCTCTGGCACTGGAGGACCCACTTAGAAGGCGGATGACTCACATGGCTCAGTTCCTCCCCACATAGGCCTCCCTATAGGACTGCTTGAGTGTCCCATTTACCAAATGATCTAAATATGTTCCGGTTTTGATTGGCTGCTCTGCAATGTGGGCCGTTATCTAGCTGATTCGGTGGGGCTTGAAGTGTCAGTTCCTGCTGCAGGGATGTTATATGGAACCTTTGGCAGGCCGCTACAGACGAATCATAATATAAACCTGTGCTAGTTATTGATTACGTCCCAGCTCCTGCGTTGCCTGCTCTGTGAAATGGTTCTGGCCCTTTAGTTTTTCCTTTACCAGCTGGCATGATCTTAAGCTTTGTCAGTAGAGGGCGCTGGAGAGACATTGCAGGAGACTGGAGTTTCCCTTCCTGCTTCTGGTGTGTTCTCTCTAGGCTCCGGCATGACGGGTGACTTCTTCCGCGTCTGGCTTCTGCAGCACACAGGGCTTCGCCAGCACCCAGCTCCTGCAGCATGGGCAGCTCCTGTGACAACAGGCGCCCACAGCCTGCAAAGCGTCTCCAGTGCCGCCGCCTCAGTGAACCGCAACCAGCGGCACCTAGCAGCTTTCTCCGCCACCCTCTTCAGGTAGTTCTGTAGCAGCGCGTTTCTCATGAGACACTTCCCTGTGAGCAGCTTTTTCTACCCTTGAGGATGGATTTCCAGCAAATTCTGCCCATGTGGTACCACAGCCACTTCTCTGCCATTCAGTGAAACTGCCGTTGTGCCCTCTTCAAGGTCTGGATCTAAGCCCAGGGACCAGGAAACCTCTTGCTTGAGTGCTGGAACTCAGGCCAGAAGGTATGGCTGCTGCTATGTGCTGTGACCAGAGAATCAGAGTTCTCTTTACTTCTTACCAGCCAACCTCTTGAAAATGCCTTTTTGTTTTTTGTTTTTTTTGAGACGGAGTCTCGCTGTGTTGCCCAGGCTGTAGTGCAGTGGCTCACTGCAACCTCCGCCTCCTGAGTTCAAGTGATTCCCCTGCCTCAGCCTCACGAGTAGGTGGGATTACAGGCATGTGCCACCACGCCCAGCTAATTTTATATTTTTCGTAGTGACGGGGTTTCTCCATGTTGGTCAGGTTGGTCTCAAACTCTCGACCTCAGGTGATCCACCTGTCTCAGCCTCCCAAAGTGCTGGGATTACAGACGTTAGCTACAGCGCCCAGTCTAAGCCCTTTATAGTTTAATTCTATATATTAAATTTTCCCAGTTCAAATTACTGTGTGCTTCCCTTCTCCTGATTGGACCTTGCTTGATACAAAATTAGTACAAGGAGTGGTCTGAAGAGATAGATGCACAAAGAAGGGATATGGGGACGGATTTGGGTATTTGGGCTTGAGTGCAGACTGAGCTCCTTGACAATGAGAAATAGGATATGTATTAGTAAGGGTTCTCCAGAAACAGAATAACAGAATCTATATATACATGTGTATGTGTGTGTATATAGAGAGAGAGAGCTTTTATGTGTGTGTATATATATATATATATATATATATATATATACACACACACACACACTAAGGTATTGCCTCACATGATTATGGCAGTCGAGAAGCCCCACAATCTGCTGTCTGCAAGCTGGAGACCCAAGGTCAGTGGTGCAGCATTTTTTTTTCAGATGGGGTCTCCCTCTGTTGCCCAGGCTGGACTGCAGTGGCACAATCACAGCTCACTGCAGCCTTGACTTCCCCAGCTCAAGCAATCTTCCCATCTCAGCCTCCTGAACAGCTGGGACTACAGGTGGACACCACCATACCCAGCTAATTTGTTCTATATATATATTTTTATATAGAGATGGCCTCTCCCTGTATGGCCTAGGCTGATCTCGAACTCCCCTGGGCTCAAGCTATCCGCCTGCCTCTGCCTCCTAACAGTTTTGTAATTTTAAGGCGTGAGAGCCAAAGGCCAATGGTGTAGATTCCAATTCAAGACTCAAGGCCTGAGAATCAGGAGCACAAGACCAGGAGATCAACGTCCCAGTACCCAGGTCTCAAGTACTCAGGCACAGAGAGAATTCAGCCTTCCTCTGCCTTGCTGTTCTGTTTAATTCCATACCGGATGGATGATGCCCACCCGTGGTGAGGGCTGTCTGCTTTACTCACTCAGCCAATTCAAACGTTAATCTCTTCTTGAGAAGCCCTCACAGACACACCCAGAAAGAATGTTTAAGCAGCTGTCTGGGCATGCCTTGGCCCAGTATAGCTTAACATGAAATTAACCATCACAGGACGCTGGTTATCCACGGCTTGCAGTGATAGCACAATTAATCAAGCAGCCACCTGCAGGTGATGATGAAGTGCCAATGAAAGCATGTACCTGGTGGGAACAAGTAGCTGCTGCACTCAGCCATTATGGTGTCCACAGATGTATAATGATGATTATACAACCATGGTATGGGATACATTATTTTTAGTGCACTTGAGCATTTACAGTGAGAAAATGACAAGCCCAAGTCCCTTAGCTCAGTTCAAGACATGGTCTGAGAACCTGAGAACTTCTGTGATAGCTTAGAAGCAGCTCTTATAGCCACAATACTGTCACTGAAAATCAAACACAAAACTTAACTGTAGAGTCGCTGAATAATAATGACAGCTAAATTCCCAGGCCCAACAAATCTCTCACGTGAAGGTTACTGCGCTGATTGGTAAAGAAGGTGATCCTGGCCAGGCACAGTGGTGCAGTCCTGTAATCCCAGTTACTCGGGAGGCTGAGGCAGGAGAATCGCTTGAACCTGGGAGGTGAGGTTGCAGGGGGCCGAGATGGCGCCACTGCACTTCCAGACTGGGCGACAGAGCGAGACTCTATCAAAAAAACAAAACAAAACAAAAAAACAGAAGGTGATCCTGAAATTCAAAGTGGGGATATATGTTTGGACCCAGATGAAATTGACAGTCTTGATTCCTTAGGTCACTCTGAGCCTCCTTTACCAGTAGAAGTAGTTTGCCCCCAGTATCTGAATAGAATAGCCTTTCTCTGCTTGAAAACCTTAGGATAACCTTCCCAGGGGCAGAAGACCTAAAAGGGGATGTCCATTCTCCTGAAAACCCACCACAATTGCGCTGCATTGTCAGTAAACTCATAACAACTAGGGTCAAATCTCAACACAATCTATATATGTGTGTGTGTGGAGAGAGACGCTGCACAAGCGTGTGCAAGAGACAGAGAGAGAGGGGAAAGATACACGTTATGATCCAGGAGGAAATAGCTTATACACTAAAATAATTCACTTTGCTGATATAAACTAGCAGAAACCTGGGGGAACAGATGCAAGAGTAGATTCTAAGGATAGCATACCAAAGTGGACAGAATATAAAAAGAGATGAGATTAGACCGGGTGCAGTAGCTCATGCCTGTAGTCCCAGCACTTTAGGAGGCAGAGGCCGGAGGATCATCACTTGAGCCCAGGAGTTTGTTATCAGTTTGGGCAACATAGTTGAAACATAAAATACAAAAATTAGCGGGGCGTTGTGGTGAGCACCTATAGTCCCACCTACTCAGAAAGCTGAGGTGGGAGGGTCGCTTGAGCCTGAGAGGTCAAGGCTGCAGTGAACTGTGATCATGCCACTGCACTTCAGCCTGCGTGACAGAACAAGACTCTGTCACACACACACACACACACACACACACACACACACACACAATGAGAGATCAAATTCAATGATACAGGTGCATTTAGTAGACTTCAAATTTAATGTTAGCATGTGTGGCTGTTGGTGGCTTTTTAGCAGTTTACTCCATTGGTTGGCTGAAATTTGGACTCATTGGTGGCCTTCAGTTAACAAGGTTGAGATGGCTAAAGTGGCATGACAGGAAAGAAGGAAACCAAAGGCTCCTTTTCCTTAGGGAGATGGAAATGTTGAGTGGCCTTATCATGCATGACCTGTGTACCCACCCCATCCCCAGCTATCTTTTACCAGTAGACACTGGCTTCACTAAGTCTCTGAGAAAGGCATTAATGACAGGATCACCTGAATCCTTGAAAAGCTCTGTGGTTGCTCTGTGAGATCTGTGTTCATCTCCATGACTAGCCTAGGGCTTTGTTAGTTGAGAACATAAAAATTGCTGTCTTAAGTTACTGAGGTGCAGGCCATTCATTGAGTGCTGCCTTTACACCAGGCAGGAAGCCCGCCTGACCCCACGTCTCAGGCTGCCAGAGGAGCGTGCGATGAGGAAGGCTGGACTGTCTTCACAGGACACCAGAGAGAAGCCTCAAGCCACTGCCCCCTGACAAGTCTCAGCTCTCCAGCCTGTCTCCTCACTCCCCTCCCCTCCACATGGGGGGGTTGGGGTGGGGGCGGGGAAGGTTCGGGGCAGGGGTCATTTCAGCTACTGGGCACCAGTCTCCTCCTCATGTTTATCCTGTTCCCTTTGCTTGAAAGGTTCGTACTCCAGATCCTTGTAAAACCGCTTCTCACCCTTTGAGTCTCAGCTTAAATGTCCCCTCCTTGGAGGGGTCTTCCCTGACAATGAAGCTCCGACCGTCCTCTCCTGTTTTACCCAGTTCATTTCTTTCTGGCATTTGTAACTACTTGAAGTTAAAGTGTGTGCCATGTATGTGTCTGTCAGTTTCCCCCACCACACTGGAACCCCATGAGGGCAAGGGTCTTGTCTGGAATCTTCCTCACTTACAACTCAACATTTAGCAAAGGACCTTTGCTAAATTAACAGGCATTCATTTTGTATTTGAAAAATGAACGAGTGAGGCCGGGCGTGGTGGCTCACACCTGCAATCCCGGCACTTTGGGAGACCGAGGCGGGCTTGAGGTCAGGAGTTCGAGACCGGCCTGGCCAACATGGTGAAACCCCATTAAAAATACAAAAATTGGCTGGGCGTGGTGGCTCACGCCTGTAATCCCAACACTTTGGGAGGCTGAAGCGGGCGGATCAGGAGGTTAGGAGTTCAAGACCAGCCTGACCAACATAGTGAAACCCCATCTCTACTAAAAATACAAAAATTAGCCGGGCATGATGGCAGGCGCCTGTAATCCCAGCTACTCGGGAGGCTGAGGCGGAAGAATCGCTTGAACCGGGAGGTGGAGATTGCCGTGAGCCGAGATCACGCCACTACACTCCAGCCTGGGCAATAGAGCACGAATCCATCTCCGAAAAACAAACAAACAACAAAACGAATGTGTGAGGAACGCAGCAAAGCCCCTACAGTTAACGTTTGCCGCCCTCTGCCCCTCAGGCACTCCAGAGCCGCGAGCCGCCTCGCACAGCCCGCGCGTTTCTTCTGCTCCCCCGGAAGAGGGCACGGTCTCCTTCCTGGCCGCTCTCTGCCGGCCGTACCGCACGACAGCTGGCAGCACCGTCAGCCACTGCTCGGGAGCTCGGAAGATGCTCTAGCTCCGCGGCAAGTGCAGCGAACCCACCCAACCCTGGTGCAGGAGCCATTGCAGCAAATTGACGGGGAGTCCTCTGGGCCGGACGTGGCCCTGGCCCTGCGCCGTATGCTCTCTAGGACTGCAGGAGGCTCGGCATCTCGGTGATAGACCCAGGAAGTCAGTGGCTGGGCGGGGCGGGCTGTGAGGACTGAGGTCTGCAGCGAAGGTCCAGCCCCGTGGTCTTCGCTTCGTTCGGCAACGAACGCCCAGCGAAGGGTAAGACGAAATGCTTCAAAGACAGGATCCTGGAGCAGTTGCCGGGGCAACCGTGCGGCTTGGGGCGTGGCGGTGAGGGGAAAAGGGCCGGGCACAAACTTCAGCCGTGATTGGCTGGTTCTGCTGGAGCCGCCTTTCTCCCCGCCCCGATGCCTGATTGGCTAAGGGCAGGGGGGCGTGGCCTCCTGGATTCAGTCATGCCGGCGACGGGGCCGCAGAGCGAGAGGCTGGGTCCATGGGACCCTGCAGGCTCTGGGCTTCGCTACACGGCCGGGCCCGGGAACTGGGAGACGGTGTCCTAGGCTAGGACGGCGCTGAGGCCGACGCCCCCGGCCCAGAGGGGCAGCGCCGACAGCCGATCCCTGAGCGCTTGCAACAGGAACCTGGGGCGGCAGGGAAGCAGGTGGGAAGCCAGGATGCATACATCCTGCCTCTCCGCCTCCGCCCTCACCGTGCTCCTGACACCGCGTCAGTGATGATCTGGTGGAGTTCTCCAGTGGCCGAGAAGCCCCGAGGAAGCCAGGGAAACCACTGAACCTCCTCATCCTCTACCCAGGGAGACACCAAGACCCTTACCTGGCTTCTTCCCTCCAGCCTCCTACCTCTCAGTGACGCCCATCACCTACCAAACTATGAGCACCCTTAAGCCTGGCGTTCCAGGTCCTTCCCTGGCACAGCCCCTACTCCTCCCTGTCTTACTTGTGCTTGTCGAATATTTCCCAAACTGCCAAGTTCCACTCTTAAGATACTCTTGCCAGATCTATCCCACAGTGGGGCCTCCGGAGGGATCCCTAGAGGGAGAAGTGGGCCAGCCATAGGGAATGGCCATCTGCAGGCACCCTCCACGGGGCCCTTGGAACCCGTGCTCCTGCACTCTGCCACGAAAGGGGAAACGTTTCACCAGGAAACTGTGTGCTGTCTGGGCTCCCTGGAGGCCAGAGTGAAGTTTTTAAATGACTCCCTAGATCACTCAACGGTTTTTTTTTTTTTTTTTTTTTTTTTGGAGACAGGGTCTTGCTCTGTTGCCCAGGCTGGAGGGCAGTGGTGCGATCACAGTTCGCTGCAGCCTCAACCTCCCAGGCTCAGGCGATCCTCCCACCCTAGCCTCCCAAGTAGCTGGTACTACAGGCACGCACCACCATGCTTGGCTAATTTTTTTTAACTATTTAGAGACGAGGGTCTTGCTGTGTTGCCCAAGCTGGTCTCAAATTCCTGACTTCAAGCCATCCTCCTGCCTCAGCCTCCCTAAGTGCTCAGATCATAGGTGTAAGCCACCACACCAAGCCTCGACAGACCTCTGAATCACTCAGGTCCTGACATCTGGTCCCTGGCACGCTGGCCACGGAGCCTAAGGAACTGAAATTAAAGCAAGCAGCACTCACTGTGCAAGTGAGTACTCTGCTCAGCTCTCTTGCCAAGTGATGACGGCTTCCAGGGTCATTTTAGAAACTCTCCCACCTCTGTCTCTCTCCTTACTTAGAAAATGAGCTCTTTTGAGAGCAACCCTGCTTTACAAATGAGTCTCCCTCACCCCCTCACACTGAACCAAGCAGAGCAATCCTATTTCTGGCTGAGTGATTGGAACCATGAAGACAAACTGAAGGGAGGAAACAGCTTTTTTTCTGGCCTTAGAAATAATCATTTAATTCAACCAATCCTGCCAGCATCCTTAGCCTAGATTCCAGAGACCTCCTAGATACCATCAAGTCCTGCCTGGGCTTCCACTAGTGAGCAGCTCCCTGGTGTCCAGTTGATTACATCCCACCCCACCCACATCTCTAGCTGAGTCTAACATTCCTGAAGGTCAGGTCTATTGTCCTACTCTCTCTCTCTCTTTTTTTTTTTTTTTTTTTTTTTTTTTTTTGAGACAGAGTCTTGCTCTATCATTCAGGCTGGAGTGCAGTGGCAAGATCTCAGCTCACTGTGACCTCCACCTCCCGGCTTCAAGCAATTCTCCTGCCTCAGCGTCCCAAGTCGCTGGAACTACAGGCGCCTGCCACCATGCCCAGCTAATTTTTGTACTTTTAGTAGAGACAGGGTTTCACCATGTTGGCCAGGCTGGTCTTAAACTCCTGGCCTCAAGTGATCCACCCACCTAGGCTTCCCAAAGTGCTGAGATTACAGGTGTGAGTCGCTGGCCTTGTCCTCCTCTTTTTAGATAGCCCTGCATGGGGCCTAGTAGTGTACACCAGTAGTCCCAGCTACTTGGGAAGCTGAGGTGAGTGGATCACTTGAGCCCAGGAGTTCCAGACCAGCCTGGGCAACATAGCAAGACCCCATCTCTATTTTTAAAAAGACCAAAAAAAAAAACAAAACCAAAAAAAAACCTGGGCTAACAATGCACACTTACATTGTTGTAGAGAGCTGTATCTACAGTGCTTGGCCCTGTACCTGGAAGAGCAGCTGCTTGACAACTGGCAGCTATGATTACTCTTCTCAGTCTACTGTCCTCGGCAAGCCACTCTTTTCCTTAGGATCTGGGAGACAACCAGGGCTGTGGCCACCCTGGTGGCCCCATAATCCACAAAGACAGGTGGGGTCTCAAGGGCCTTCTTGGTGCAGACATCCTCGTGGTCAGTTGGTGTCAGAGCTGAAAGTTATCTCGGGAGCTGGGCCACAAATATGGGATGATAGGCAGGATGAGCCCATTCCCACCCAGGGAAAAAGCAGAGAATGGGAGTTGGGAGCTACAGAGGTTAAAACCAGGGAAAGAGGTCAGGCACGGTGGCTCACGCCTGTAATCCCAGCACTTTGGGAACCCGAAGTGGGCGGATCACCTGAGGTCAGGAGTTCAATACCAGCCTGGCCAACATGGTGAAACCCTGTCTCCACTAAAAATACAAAAAATTAGCCAGGCATGTGGCACACGCCTGTAGTCCCAGCTACCCGGGACACTGAGGCAGGAAAATCGCTGGGACCCAGGAGCCGGAGGTTGCAGTAAGCCAAGATCGCACCTGTGCGCTCCAGCCTGGGCAACAGAGCAAGACTCTGCCTCAAAAAACAAAACAAAAAACAAACAAAAACAGGGGGCCGGGCTCAGTGGCTCAGGTGTGTAATCCCAGCACTTTGAGAGGCCGAGGTGGGTGGATCACAAGGTCAGGAGATCAACACCATCCTGGCTAACATGGTGAAACCCTGTCTCTACTAAAAATACAAAAATTAGCCAGGCATGGTGGCGTGCGCCTGTAGTCCCAGCTACTCAGGAGGCTGAGGCAGCAGAATCACTTGAACCCAGGAGGTGGAGGCTGCCGTGAGTGGAGATCGGGCCACTGCACTCCAGCCTGGGCAACAGAGCAAGACTCTGTCGCAAAAACAAAAACAAAAACAAACGCCAGTGGAAAGACCAGGAGTAAATCAAAGCTCAGAGCCAGGCAGGGGTGAGCAGGGCGAATTATATAGGACATATACCAGGAGGCCAAGGAGGTGAGACATAGCAGAGGCAGGTGACAGCAGCTGCAGCATGGGCCAAGAAGGAAAGTGGCCCCTGGTGAGTGAGGAGCCCTCGCAGGACCACAGGCAGGCCATGGTGGGAGCAAACGGCAAAGGCCAGTCACAAAACTCAGCCACTGATGCCTGAGTGGGTGATGGGGCAGGCAGGAATTTCCGGACCAGTTCTGCCTGCTCCTGGCTTCCAAAGAGAAGAGCCGAGGGAGAGTGCGGGCTCAGTAAGCAGTGCCCTTGGGACAAGTGGCGTCAGCAGCAGACGGCCGGCAAGGGGTCCCCAGGTCCAGGAGCGGCTGACTGGCTTCAGCCCTGGAAACCTCTCTGTACTTGAAGCCTTTGCTTGCCAATGTGTGCAACGCTTTGGAATGGGCCTTTGGCAAAAGGGACCCCAACCCTGGTGGAGACCCAAGCCAAGAGTGGTGATGCGGGGATGCCTCAGTGAGGACAGGGGATTAGCCCAGGAGCTCCGCCACGCTCGGGGAATCAGCGCCAGGGCACCAGGAGACAAAGCTGTGTAGGCGGGCGCTTCAAGTCCAAGGCCTTTAATTCGCAGAGTGCCTGCCCTTTCTCGCCCTCGCCCTCCCCCATCGCCATGCCTCACCCCATGCCCTCACCGCCCCAGCTCCCTTCCCGAGCCCCTCTCTCCTCCCTCGGAGCCTTGACTCCAGTGGGGCTGTTCCCAGTGGCCCTGGGCGCCCCGCTCCCCCTCTCCTGGCCTCCTAGGTGGGAGCGGGTGGGGGTGTGGCCAGAGCCCCCGCAGCCGCCGCCCCCAGCATCAGCATGGCCAGGGCCTTGGGCCCGGTGGTGTGGATCTTCTCGTGCCGGTGCAGGTTGGAGCGCCGGCTGAAGCTCTTGCCGCACAGCGGGCAGGCGTAGGGCCGCACGCCACGGTGGGTGCGCTGGTGCGCGGTGAGGTGCGAGCTGTGGCTGAAGCTCTTGCCGCAGTCGAGGCAGTGGTAGGGCTTCTCGCCCGTGTGTGTGCGGTTGTGCGCGATGAGGTTGGAACGCTGGCTGAAGCACTTGCCGCACTCGGGGCACGGGTAGGGCTTCACCCCAGTGTGGGTGCGCTGGTGGGTGACTAGCGCCGAGCTCTGCGTGAAGCACTTGGCGCAGATGGGGCACTTGTGCGGCTTGGCGCCCGTGTGGGTGCCCTGGTGGGTGACCAAGTCCGAGCGGCGGGTGAAGCGCTTGGCGCAGCGGTCGCACACGTAGGGCTTCTCTCCGGTGTGGATGCGCTGGTGCTGAATCAGCGTGGAGTGGTGGCTGAAGCTCTTCCGGCAGGCGGGGCAGGTGTAGGGCTTCTCGCCCGTGTGGATGATCTGGTGCTGGATGAGGTGCGAGCTGCGGCCGAAGCGCTTCCCGCAGTCAGTGCAGGCGTAGGGCTTCTCGCCCGTGTGCGTGCGCCGGTGCGTCACCAGGTGCGAGTGCCAGCTGAAGCCCTTGCCGCACTGCTCGCACCGGTAGCTCTTCCTGCCCACCTCACTGTCAGGGGCCAGGCCCTCCTCGCCACTCTCCAGGGCGCCCTTCTCCTCCTCGTTGGGCTTCTCCGGGACGCGGCACTCCTGGGGCTCCGTGGGACTGGGGTCTGGCGGAGCTGCATCCGGAGTGCGATCTGGGTCAGCCGGCTGCCCGGAGTCTTTGGCCGGCCCTGAGCTCCGGCCGCAGGCTGCTTCCTGCGCGCACTGCGGGACGCCCCACTGGACTCTCCCTGCCCTGGTTCTGAAGGGCTTCACATTCCCAAGGGCTGCCACGGATGAAGTCTGCACCCTCTGCCCCACCTCGACGGCTCCTGGAAAAAGAAAGTCGTTTCCAGCTAGGGACGAGCTTCCCTAAGGACCCCAGGAGGGTGGAGAAGGCAGAACTAAGGGTGGGGGCTGGATTCTCAGAGACCAGAAAGCGCAAGGGCCCCCCTGGGCGCAAACCGCCCAGGAGGGGGTCTGGTGGCCCTGCCCCACTCCCACAGACAACAGCCAGAAGGCCTGCGTCTGCGCCCCACTCCCGCAGACAAAGGCGCGCGCCCGTCCCTCACCTGTGCACGCGCCTCTCCACTCCTTCTCATCTCCTGCCTGCCGGCTGGAGCCCGAGGCCTCACCCTTGCCGTGCGCTTGAGGGGCCCAGAAAGGCCTGCTGAAGGGAAAGCCTGCCCAGAAAGAGATGCTGTGCTGTCACAGGCCTTCTGGCGCTGCCCAGCTGCAGACAGCATCTCCCCAAAACTGATGGGCCCAAGTAGGGGGTGAGGCTCTGGAAACAGGGGGTAAAATAAAGCAGTTTCAAGAAGTCCCCCTGGGTCGGGGGTCCGCCCCCTGCCTGGCGGCTGCCAGAGCTGAGTAGGCCTGTCTCCTCTTTCCCTGAAAGAGCAACGGAGTTTAAGGGACAGGAGTGGGCAACACCCTACATCAATGCCCACGGGACGGGTATCCCGCTCCTACACCCACACCTGGAGGGGCGAGGGTAGTGGCCCTCCAAGTGGGAGGACCTGGGACAGGAGGGCCAGGATCTCCAACGACTAAGGTCATCCCATATGTCAAGTCTTGGGGGCGTGTGGCCCCAGGAATTTTGGTCAAGTCAGTAAGAGAGCAGAGGGGGCCCTGGCTTCCACCACCCGTGGGAGGAAAGGAATGTGTTGGACCAACCGGGTGGCTTGAGGCGTCTGCGAGGCCTGCCGTGGTGCTGAAAATGGGTGCTGAGTTCCTTCTGATCCCTCAGGACTTGCCTGGGCTTACTGGCCCAGGCACTGGGGAACCATAAGAGCGGTGAGCACCCTGAGCTAATTAAGGGGTGAGCATCCCTGGTGCCAGCCAGCGGGGCCTTGGGACCACCATGATGCCACCACCTGGAATGCTGAGTCCTGGATTCTGCCTGGACTAGCAAGTGTGCTAGCTGGGTGTTGGCCAGACGCAGTGGCTCATGCCTCCAGCACTTTGGGAGGCCGAGGTGGGCGGATCACGAGGTCAGGAGATCGAGACCATCCTGGCCAACATGGTGAAACCCCATCTCTACTAAAAATACAAAAAAAAAAAAAAAAAAAAAAAAAAAAGCCGGGCATGGTGGTGGTCACCTGTAGCCCCAGCTATTTGGGAGGCTGAAGCAGCAGAATCACTTGAACCCAGGAGGCAGAGGTTGCAGTGAGCTGAGATCACGCCACTACACTCCAGCCTGGGTGACAGAGCAAGACTCCGTCTCAAAAAAAAAAAAAAGCTAAGTGTCAACTGAATTAATGAATACATGAATACTGATTTTTCCGTATGAAAACCAAAGTCTGGAATTGAGGAGTCAAAAGCTCTGGGATGGCTGGGCACAGTGGCTCACGCCTATAATCCCAACACTTTGGGAGGCCAAAGCAGGAGGATGGCTTGAACCCAGGAGCTCAAGACCAACCTGGGAAACATAGCGAGATCCCATTTCTACCAAAAAAAGAAAAAAAGAAAAAAATAGCTGGGCATGGTGGTACCTGTAGCCCCAGCTACTCAGGAGGCTGTGGCAGGAGGATCACTTGAACCCAGGAAGTCGAGGCTGCATGAGTCATGATGGTGCCACTGCACTCCAGCCTGGGTGACAGAGCAAGGCTGTGTTTCAAAAAAAAAAGCTCTGGGACTTAAATACTTAACATCCAAGAAACAAAGGGAACCAAGGCCCCTCGGAGACAAGCACCTGCTCCTCAAAGCAGATGGGACACCCCAGGGTCTGCGGGGCCTGGGGAGTTCAGTTCATGCCATCTCTCTCTAGGGCAAGCAGCCCTTGGGCCCTGAAGCCAAGCTTGCTGCTCAGACACCTCTGAAGTTGGGGCTTGGAGAGGAAGATGGAGCTATAGGAGTGAGCCCTGCGGATGAACCCAGGAAAAGCGGACTTCCTGGGGCAGCGTCCAGTACAGTAGCCGCTAGCCATATGCGGCTATTTAAACTCTCATTTGAGCTGATTAAAACCAAGTAAAATTGGCCAGGCGCGGTGGCTCATGCCTGTAATCCCAGCACTTTGGGAGGCCAAGGCGGGTGGATCACGAGTTCAGGAGATCGAGACCATCCTGGCTAACACGGTGAAACCCCATCTCTACTAAAAATACAAAAAATTAGCCGGGCGTGGTGGTGGGCACCTGTAGTCCCAGCTACTTGGGAGGCTGAGGCAGGAGAATGGCGTGAACCCGGGAGGCGGAGCTTGCAGTGAGCCGAGATTGTGCCACTGCACTCCAGCCTGGGTGACAGAGCGAGCCTCCGTCTCAAAACAAAACAAAACAAAACCAAGTAAAATTAAAAACTCAAGGGCTCTACCCACATTTCAAGTGCTCACTAGCCACACATGGCTTGTGGCTCCTGTCCTAGCACACACAGAACATTTCCATCATTACAGAAGTTTCCATAGAACAGTGCTGTCTCAAGGGACAAGGAGAAGGGTGGGAGGGAGAGGGAGGGAAGGGAGGAAAGAGGAGACGGCAGAGCAGGACCCCTCCCTAACACCGCAGTCCCCCCTCCAGGCGAGTGCTTACCCAGTGACAGCCTGTTTTTCTTCTGCAGGACATCCCTGTAGAAGTTCTGCTGCGTGTGGTCCAGCCGTCCCCACTCCTCCCGGGAGAGGTACAAGGCTACATCCTCGAAAGTCACTGGCATCTGAAACAATGTGAAACATCCACTCTCCAGGACATGATGTGGACACGGTGGAGGGACACCATGGCATGAGATGTGTGGTGAGACCCCGGAGTCCCAACCCACTATCTCGAGTGAGGCCTGCCACTTCCATCTGATGGGGAAGCGGGTGAGCCACCCAAGGCCTTCTGGGGAGTTGAGAAAGAACAAAGACCAAGAGGTATTTTCAGGGACCACAGTTAAGACTTAGGATGTCCATGCAGCCCCCATCCTCAGCTGAGACCTCGGAGGACGGTTCCCAATGGCTCCCAGTGAGAGGCCCTGTGTCTCTAATTCCTGCTGCTTCTCCTCCAGCTTTGGCCCAGGCCTGACCATGGGCCTTGAGCCTGGACAATTCCAGCAACACTAGCAAGAGCCCCAGGCTTCAGGCTTGGCTGCAAGTGGGGCCAGCGGGGTCCTGGCTTTCACACAGAACCAGCAGATGCAGGAAGGGCTGAGTACCATGCAGGGGCCGGGGAAGGGCCACTCACCTGGGACCAGGCAGTGAGGAGCGCTGCAGCCATCTGCCGGTCTCTGGTCCTCCCCTCTCGGGAAAGCACGGGGATCCGGGGGGAGGGGAGGGCTGTGGGAGGAGAGAGGTCCTCACGGTGACCAGCTCATCCTGCTGGACCTGCTGCTACTTCAGCTGCCTCAACCTCTACCCCTGGCCCGACCCAAGGACAGGGTCGGATGGCTCTGACGCTGCCAGGGGGCTGTGGGCCATGGGGCGATAGCGTCCCCTGCTGGCATAGAGACCCTCAGCCCCACCTGGACCTGGGCCAAGCCTCCACCTCCCCACAGCTGCCTCCCTGGGAAAGCGCCTCTTCCCCATCCCTCTCCTACCTCCGCCAGGCAGGAAGAGAGCTTTCTCCTTAGAGCCGTGACTTAGGGGTGCCCAGCCCCATGCACCTTGAGCCCCATCCTCCTGCGATGCCCCCTCGGAGTGTGGCTCTTCGGGCTCCATCTTAATGTGCAGTGACTCCTGAGCGTCCCCTGAAGGTACCGCCTCCCCCAGCTTAGAAGGCATTTCCTGATGAGGATGTCCACGATCTGGAACCTAGAAAGGACAGCCCCATCAGCACCCAGATGAGTGGGAGAGACACCCAGGGCTACATGCCAGGGCGCTCCGGCAGGGTCGGAAACCAACATGCAAGACGCAGCTTGAAGGACTGTCCTTGCTGCCTTCATCCAGCTCACCCCAGCAAGGAGGGGCGGCAAGAGGAGGAATATTCACCAAGCCGCCTCCACAGTGCCGGTGGGCGTGGTGCCCAAGGGCAGCTACCCCTTCTCAGCTCCAGCCTCACACTGACCTCAGCAGTGTAGACTGCTGTCTATTAGTGTATGAAGAAACCAAGTGTAGTGGCTTGAATAGTGTCCTCTAAGAATCCGTGTCCTCCCTGAACCTCAGAACGGGACCTTATTGGGGAAAAGGGTCTTTATACAGGTAAGTTAAAGATCTTGAGATTAAATCATCGTGAATTTAGAGTGAGCCTAAAATCTAACAATGACTTATGTCCTTATAAGAATAGGAGAGGACACAGAGACACAGAGAAGGAAGCAGAGACTGGAGGGATGCCCACACCAAGGACACCAGGAGCCCCCAAGGAGTTGGAAGAGGTAAGGGAGGGTCCTCTTAGTCTAGAGCTTTCAAAAGGAGTGTGACCCTGCTGACACCTAGATTTTGGACTGCAGGCCTCCAGGACTGTGAGAGAGTCAATTCTGGTTGTTTTCAGCCCCGCAGAGAGTGGAAACTTGTTACAGCAGCCACGGGAGACTAACACACCATGGCTGGGGATGAGACAACGCCCCGTGACCACATAGCTCAAAAGCTTTGGGAAAGTCAGGGAGGGCCCTGGTGGGGCCTCATCCACAGCACAGGAACTGGCCGGACTTCTGCCGGGGTCTCACACTCCTTCCTCCACGCCCTGTCTGTGTTTGGGTCTTGAAGGGAAAGAACCTCAAGCCAGGAATCAGGGTGCCTGGGTGCCAGACCCAGCGACACCCCTCCCCAACCAGGCAGCCTTCAGGACGCAGCTGCTCTGCCCCTGCACAGAATGGTCATGAGGTTCACGCAGATAATGATGGAGAAGGAGCTGCCAGCTCAGGAAAGTCCTGGATAAACACAGGGTGGCGCTGGTCATTATTCCCCCCCCGGCCGTGCGCACCAGACAGAAGCCAGTGCCAGCAGAGAATGCCAACATGTGGGGCTCTACTGACATGCCCAAGCTGTTCAAGACACACGGGAAGTGGATGGGAAACTGAACTATGCTAACAATTCTTTGTGCTTCTATGGCATGAAAACCATAGATGATGGCGTCTCATGCCTATTATCCTTAGAGCCTCCCAGTGACCCTGCGAGACAGGTAGGAATGGCAGGCATGTGGTCTGCATTTTACAGATGACACATCTGGTTCCCAGAGGCCAGGGACTGGCCCCTGGCCTGTCGCTGACTCATACTCCTCCAACTCCAAGCCCGGAGACCCAGGTCCCCCACAAATAGTAATTACACACACACACTCAACCACGCACGCACACACACACGGGTAGCAGGTACAGGAAGGAGAAAGGACCGGGAGCTCAGACCCACAGAGATGAGAAGCTGTGATTCCAGGTGGAGAAGCACAGGGAAGGAGAACAGGTTTCCCCGTGTGCTCTGAGCGCTGCTCAGAAAGAAAACCTCACCGATAGGACCCCACCCAGGCCTCTTCCATCTCCTGTGGCCACTGACTAGACAATTCACCAGCAAAGCAAAACTGTTATGCTGTAAATTCCAGACAGAGGGTACTACCCAGCATGCCACCTTCTCTTTGATCTCCCCACCCCAGTGAGTCTAACTCTTCCAGGGGTCCAGACTCTGTGCCTTGAAAATCTCCTCCGCACCAGCCTCTTCTACCGCACACCTCCCTCAGCCAGCCCCATCTGTACCTCCGGGGGTGTCTCCTTGTCCTGGGTGTCCTGGATGCCTCCGCCGTCTGCAGACATTTTCTATTTCAGAGCTAGAAAGAACAGCTGAGTTGTTTCTCCCTCTTTTTGGCCAAGCCCCCTCCAGCTTCTGGCCAGGAGCCTAGAAGAGCAGACAGAAACCAGCCCTCGCTTCCTGGACACCCCCAAAGAGCCCTGAAAATCCCCACGAGTACCAGCGCTCCCTGGTCCCAATCGGAAAGAAAGTCTCCCAGATCCTATCCGATGGTCCCACTCTCTGTGATGTTTTCTGGGTCCTATTTTTGAAAGAATGCTATTTCGTATTGTCCCCTTTATCGCTGAAGCAAGAGCCTCGCATCTCAGTGTAACCGGCTCAGGGAAAGCCGAGGCTAAATTGGAATCGCTATTTCCTGTCATCAGGAGCAGAAAGTTCTGCAGAGATCCTGCAAAACAGGTGCTGGTGGGGCCCCGCCCGTCAAGGCCAGGGTAATCCAGGACCTGCTGTCCCCCGACCCCAGGACATACACCCTGTGTCGCTACCTGACTCCCAGCCCCACCAGGAATTCAGAAATCAACCTGCCCGCTCCCAGCAGCCCCCCTGCAGCTGCAACCACCCGCCCCAGGCCTGGGATGCCCATCCTGCTCTCGGTCCTGGCAGACAATGTCCTTCTCCTTCCCAAACCCGGTCCTGGCCCCCTTCTCTCCTGCCAGCTTGAAGCCTTCCACCTTTGACCCCATCCCCTCCTGCAAGCTGATCATCTGCGCCGGTCTCGGGATCCAGATGCCCTCCCCAGCACCCCCTTCTCACCGGGGTGGGGGCAGAGGGGGCACCTGCGGCAGTGGGGGCCCCCTCCCCCGGAAAGGGAGTCTCCACAGCCTGCACGGGGCGGGCGGGGGAGTTGGGTGGAGACTGGGATTAGGGAAGACAGGAAGTCCCTCCCAGATCCCATTCCCCATGCAGCCGCAGCCCTACAGCGTTCCCGGTTTTGAGGGTTCCGGGTGTGGAGTCTCGAGCCTGGGTTGCACCTGCTCTTGGCCGGGAGGTGACTCCCAGAGCCGCAATGCCAGCTCATGAGGATGGCTTTACCCAGGACGCGTTCATGATGCCAGCAAGGCAGAGCCACCAAAACAGAAAAATGGAAGATGCATTTTGTGGAAAGATTGTGTTATTTGAAATTTCAAAGCGAGCACTGCAGTTGTCCTCACAGGTAGAAAGACGGGCATTTTGCAGGGTGGAGAGGGCAGGACCATTTATTTTAGCACTCGGGGTTTCTGAAGGTTATTGTCTCCTGAGGGACCCTGAATTCATTTAGGGACTCCTAGTCAAGGGCCCTCTGGGTCCCCCCAAGACTGGCACAGAACTCTCTCCCTAAGAGTGAACTTGGGAAACAGGCTGGGAACTCCCCCCAATCCGGATGCCCCACACCTTGGGAAGAAGTTGGTTAATCTGATTCTTCCAGGCCCATTTCAGCTTGGGGATAGAGGGTGTGATCCAGCTATAAATGGGGTTCTAAGTTCTCAAACACGCCTGGCAGCTGCAGATTCTGCCTCTCAGGCACCATTTCCCTTTAGACCCTGAGAAGTAAGGCCTCAAATGGAGAGGACAGAGACTGTGCTTTACTTTCTGGGGGAAGGAACCATTTCTCCTGGGCAGGCATGGGGGCTGGGTGTCAGGAAAAGGGCCAGGGGCCCAGTCCTGGAATCAGATTCCAGGAAGTTTCCCTAGGAAACGTCCCCATGCCGCTGTCTTTGGCTCACCAGAATCCCCTGAGGTGCACAGCTTCACATAGTAAGACGGGCGCAGCTGCCTCTGTACCAGCTCGTGCTATGTTGTGTGGGCTTTTAAGGGTTTGTTTGTTTGTTTATTTATTTATTTGAGACAGGGTCTTGCTCTGTTACCCAGGCTGAAGTGCAGTGGCACGATCATAGCTCAACCTCCTGGACTCAAGCAATTCACCTCAACCTCCCAAGTAGCTGGGGCCACAGGCGCATGCCACCATGCCTGGCTAATTTTTTAAATTTTTTTGTAGAGATGGGGGTCTTGCTTTGTTACCCAGGATGGTTTTGAACTCCTCATCTCAAGCAATCCTCCCACCTCCCAAAGTGCTGGGATTACAGGTGTGAGCCATCATGCCCAGAGAGTTTAATTTTTTTTTTTTTAAATGAAGTCTTACTCTGTGGCCCAGACTGGAGTGCAATGGCGTGATCTTGGCTCACTGCAACCTCCACCTCCCTGGTTCAAGTGATTCTCCTGCCTCAGCTTCCCAAGTATTTGAGATTACAGGTGCCCATCACCATGCCGGGCTAATTTTTGTATTTTCAGTAGAGACGGGGTTTCACCGTGTTGGCTAGTCTGGTCTCAAACTCCTGACCTTGAGTGATCCACCTGCCTCGGCCTCCCATAGTGCTGGGATTACAGGCGTGAGCCACCGCGCCCAGCTAATTTTGTTTTTTTTTAACTTAGTTTCTAACATTAAAAAATTGACACTCATAAAACTGATTCTTTTATTTTTTTAGACGGAGTTTCGCTCTTCTTGCCCATGCTGGAGTGCAATGGCGCAATCTCAGCTCACCCCAACCTCCGCCTCCTGGGTTCGAGCGATTCTCCTGCCTCAGCCTCCTGATTACCTGGGATTACAGGCATGTGCCACCACACCTGGCTAATTTTGTGTTTTTAGTAGAGACGGGGTTTCTCCATGTTGGTCAGGCTGGTCTGGAACTCCTGACCTCAGGTGATCCGCCCACCTCAGCCTCCTAAAATGCTGGGATTACAGGCGTGAGCCACCGCGCCCAGCCTATAAAATTGATTCTTTAAAAAAAATTAGAACATTTACCGATGCTGGACCCCCCTTCCCCACCTTCAGGGTCCACTTTCTAGGTGGCCACAGTGCCTGCTTGGCCCCTGTAGCATTTGAGTTTGCAACTCTGCTTTTGGAGTTAAACATGTTTTAGGAGTCCTGGGATTCTGATTGATGCTATTGTCAATTTGATGAAAGAGAAATTACTCCTGGGATTTGTGTCTGGTGTTTTCCAGGTGTTCTGGTTTTGGGATTTTGTTGTTGTTTTGTTTTGTTTTTGTTTTTCTGAGACAGAGTCTCGCTCTGTCATCCAGGCTGAAGTGCAATGGCACCATTTCGGCTCATTCCAACCCCCACCTCCTGGGTTCAAACAATTCTTCTGTCTCAGCCTCCCAGGTAGCTGGGATTACAGGAGTGTGCCACCGCCGCCTGCTAATTTTTGTATTTTTAGTAGAGACAGGGTTTCATCATGTTGGCCAGGCTGGTCTTGAACTCCTGGGTTCAAGCAATCCACCCACCTCTGCCCCCCAAAGTGCTGGGATTATAGGCTGAGCCACTGTGCCTGGCCAGGTGTTCTGTTTTTGTTTTTGATTTTTTAGAGATGTGGTCTCGCTATATCACCCAGGCTGGTCCGGACTCCTGGCTTCAAGCAATTCTCCCGCCTCAGCCGTGTTTTAAGCCTCAAGGCGAAGAGAGACATGCAACTTAACAAGTCAGTACTGTTTTCAAGCCAGAGTGAGCGATGAACTGAAAGCTGAAGTGGGGAGGGGTTCTGGAAATCATGACACTCTTCACTCTGCCAACCAGGAGGAGAGTTGAGTGTCCAGGGTCAGGGAATTCACTCCTGAAAGGGACCCTTTCACCCCACACAGTCCCAGGAGTGCACCAAGCCCCCCAAAAGTGGATGTGTCGAGATGTCCCGACTCTTGGGCAAAAGTTTCTCTACCAGCAAAAGGGGCCACTTCAGGGATACTGGGGGAGTCCAAAGGTTTGGATCCCTCCATAGGATCACCTAAATTAGGTCAAATGAAGTCTGAGCATCTATTTAATTGTTCAAAGAAGATTTATTGGACATCTACTATAAGGCAGACATTAACTTCTTCTTGAGAATGAGAGGTATTCCTTCCAGCGCTGGCTTTTGGATCTAGGCAGGTCTAGGAGAGAGGGTTACCACAGTTGCCATGTGGCAATAGCAACCCCTAAAGAGCTCCGAAAGGCGTCAGGGCAGGGTGAGTCAGTAAGTAGAGCAGACATTAAAAACTTAAACGGGGCTGCGTGCAGTGCCTCGTGCCTGTAATCCCAGCACTTTGGGAGGCCAAGGTGAGCTGACGGCTTGAGCCCAGGAGTTCCAGACCAGCCTCAGCAACATAATGAGACCCCAACTCTATTTATTTATTTATTTGTTTTGAGACGGAGTCTTGCTCTGTCGCCCAGGCTGGAGTGCGGTGGCACAATCTCAGCTCACTGCAAGCTCCGCCTCCCGGATTCACGCCATTCTCCTGGCTCAGCCTCCTGAGTAGCTGGGACTACAGGCGCCCGCCACAACGCCCAGCTAATTTTTGTATTTTTAGTAGAGATGGAGTTTCACTGTGTTGGCCAGGCTGGTCTCAAACTCCTGGTCTCGATCTCTTGACCTTGTGATCCACCCGCCTCGGCCTCCCAAAGTGCTGGGATTACAGGCTTGAGCCACTGCGCCCGGCCCCCAACTCTATTTAAAAACAAAAAACTTAAATGCCTCCAGCCACCAGTTTACACACGGGACCAATGGCTTGGGAGTAAGACGGGAGGGAGAAGGGACTTCAGAGGCCTTTGAGAAATCCTTGAAGAGAAGCCAAAAAACAATTCAATTCCTCTGTGACCTCCTGACTTTTAAATTGATGACAAAGTTTTAAAATTTAAGAATTCCAGCCGGGCGCGGTGGCTCACGCCTGTAATCCCAGCACTTTGGGAGGCGGAGACGGGCGGATCACGAGGTGAGGAGATAGAGACCATCTTGGCTAACACTGTGAAACCCCGTCTCTACTAAAAATACAAAAAAAATTAGCCGGGCGTGGTGGCGGGCGCCTGTAGTCCCAGCTACTCCAGAGGATGAGGCAGGAGAATGGCGTGAACCCGGGAAGGGGAGCTTGCAGTGAGCCGAGATACCGTCACTGCACTCCAGCCTGGGGGACAGAGCCAGACTCCGCCTCAAAAAAAAAAAAAAAAAAGAATTCCATACAAGTCAGCAGAACACACCTGCTGTCTGCATTCAACTCACAGGTCATCTGTGTAGGGACGTACTTACCTCTCAATAACTGACTATAGGCCGGGCGCGGTGGCTCATGCCTGTAATCCCAGCACTTTGGGAGGTCAAGGCTGGCGGATCACCTGAGGTAGGGAATTCGAGACCAGCCTGACCAACATGGAGAAACCCCATCTCTACTAAAAATACAAAATTAGCCGGGCGTGGTGTCACATGCCTGTAATCCCAGCTACTAGGGAGGCTGAGGCAGGAGAATCGCTTGAACCTGGGAGGCAGAGGTTGCGGTGAGCCGAGATCACGCCATTGCACTCTAGCCTGGGCAACAAGAGTGAAACTCCATCTCAAAAAAAAAAAAAAAAAAAAAGAATTGACTATAATTGGGGCCAGGCACAGTGGCTCACGCCTGTAATCCCAGCACTTTGGGAGGCCGAGGCGGGCGGATCACCTGAGGTCAGGAGTTTGAGACCAGCCTGACCAAAATGGAGAAACCGCGTCTCTACTAAAAATGCAAAAATTAGCCGGGCATGGTGGTGCATGCCTGTAATCCCAGTTACTCGGGAGGCTGAGGCAGGAGAATTGCTTGAACCCAGGAGACGGAGGTTGTGGTGAGCCGAGATGGTGCCATTCATTGCACTCCAGCCTGAACAACAAAAGCTAAACTCCGTCTCAAAAAAAAAAAAAAAAAAAAAGGAAGGAAAGAAAGAATTGACTATAATGCACAAAGCCGCTTAGCAGAGCTTCGAGCATGGTAAATACTCAATAAATGCCAACTCCTGTAGCTGGCGGCTTCACTGACCCTGAGTAAGGAGAGGACTCCTCCTTTAGTAAATAAATCATGATCTGCTCTCAGAGATCGACCTGACAGTTAAGTCAAGACTTAAAGAATAATAAAAACTAGGGAAAAAAAGACCCATCTGAAGTAAGAACAAAATAATTGGTGCTAATTAAGGTGGCTAAGCCAGGTTGGAGACAAGGAGATGTAGCCAGCCTTAGGAAGGAAGGAAGGAGACGACTACAGGGGAAAACAAGGGAACTGAGCAAGGTAAAGAAAAATAAGAATAATAAAGAACAGAGCAGGTCGGCGCGGTGGCTCACACCTGTAATCCCAGCACTTTGGGAGGCCGCGGGGGGCGGATCACGAGGTCAGGAGTTTGAGACCAGCCTGGTCAACACAGTGAAACTCCATCTCTACTAAAAATACAAAAATTAGCTGGGCGTTCTGGCGGGCGCCTGCAATCCTAGCTACTTGGGAGGCTGAGGCAGGAGAATCGCTTGAACCCGGGAGGCGGAGGTTGCAGTGAGCCGAGATCGCGCCACCGCACTCCAGCCAGGGCGACAGTGTGAGACTCCGTCTCAAACAAACAAACAACAAAAAAGAGCAGAGCAAATATTGAACTCTAAAAGAGAAGAAAAAGAAACCAGCACAAGTGTTAGATAGGTAGGACCCAAGGAATACACATTGTTAAAAGAAAAGAATTCCCAGGGCCACCGGACACCAGTGCGTGAGAATCCGGAGGCGGGGAGGCGACCCGGTTCCCGAAACCTACGCGGCTGCGGGAGGCCCAGGAGCCCCACGCGAACCTGTACGCACAGCCCAGCGGCTCGGTTCACAGAACGCAGACGCTGGAGCCTGTCGCCCAAGCAACGGCCCCGCCCCGCCCACGGGAGGCGCCGGTGATTGGCCGCAGCCCCCGTGGCACCGCCCCCGCCCAGCCCCGCCCCGCCGCCCTCACCTGCGCGCTCCCGTTCGCGTCCCCGATCGGCAGCTTACCCTAGCTTGGCCGACCCCGGCCGGTGTCCCCGCGTTTTGCGTCCGGCTGCCCCATTGCAACTTCCGGCTTGCCGGGCCTTTTCGCGGCGCCCCACCTGTCCAGCCCAGGGCGCGGGGGCAATCGCCGTGAGGAGCAGGCGGGGCGAGGGCACCCCACCCTCGAGTCGGCTTTCGCCCGTGGGGAAACTGAGGCTGCCTGGTCGAGGGCCTCCACGGGGAAGCGCCGAGGCCTCCTCCATGCCTGGGACCCGGGGGTCTTAATGAAGGGAGAGTCCACCCTCCCGGGCGAGGATCCCGATCCATGAGGCGCCAACCCCCGCCCGGGCGCCCGGGTCCAGCCTCCCCGGCCGAGGGTCGGCCTCACACTCCCCTGCTTTGGGTGTTTGGTTTTGTTTAAAAAATGGGACTATACTATATGGTCTACCTGGGTCTTGCCCCCTCTGTGTGGGTGACATATATCTTAGAGATTGTTCAAAATAAAAAACATAGAGAAAAGGAGAAAAGTAGAAAAAAAAAATGCAGCGTTGCCTTGCTCTTTTTTTTTTTTTTTTAACTAGGTAGCATTCTCTTGTATGGGTCTGTTACAATTTCCTTAACCAGGCTTCTGCTCACCACCCACGTCTTGACACCCTTGCCTTGCAGTAACAGGAACCACCCCAACAGCTACTACCATGGAGCCTTGGTGGCTTTCTAGTGAATGAACAGACATCTGAGCTTGCAAATAGGGCGGGAAGGGAGGCTATCCTCACGCTCCCGCAGGAGTGTCCTCAGCCCCAGGCTCCTGGCCTAAACCTGGCTCACAAATCTCAGCCTGGGCAGCCTGCCTCTCACAGTTGGGAAAAACAGCCTATTCCCGTCTTGAACAAACCCCGGGAGGACAGGAAGAGCATCCCTAGGCAACAACACCAGGTGCTTCTTTTGTTTTCTTTTCTTTTGTTTTGGAGACGGAGTCTTGGTCTGTCGCCCAGGCTGGAGTGTAGTGCCCAATCTTGGCTCACTGCAGCCTCCGCCTCCCGGGTTCAAGCGATTCTCCTGCCTCAGCCTCTTGAGTAGCTGGGACTACAGGCACGCGCCACCACACCCGGATAATTTTTGTATTTTTAGAAGAGATGTGATTTCACCATGTTGGCCAGGATTGTCTCGATCTCCTGACCTCGTGATCTGGCCGCCTTGGCCTCCCAAAATGCTGGGATTACAAGCATGAGCCACCACGTCCGGCCTGTTTGTTTGTTTTGAGAGAGGCTGAAGTGCAGTGGCATGATCACAGCTCATGGCAGCCTTGACCTCCCAGGCTCAGGTGATCCTTCTGCCTAAGCCCACCAGTAGCTGGGACTACAGGCAAATGCCAACACGCCTGCTAATTTTTGTATTAGTAGAGATGGGTATTTGTTTGTTTGTTTGTTTTGAGACAGAGTCTCACTCTGTCGCCCAGGCTGGAGAGCAGTGGTGCGAGCTTGGCCTACTGCAACCTCTGCCTCCTGGTTTCAAGTGATTCTTGAGCCTTGGCCTCCCCAGTAGCTGGAACTACAGATGCATGCCTGCAGTTACAGGCGTGAGCCACCACGCCTGGCCTCTCCATTCTTTCCCACGAATCTCTATCACATTCTTCTCACTCTATTGGGTGTGAAAAATGTAGAACTTCCATGCTTCCATCTCGTTCTTTTAAAAATTGTGTTTTTGTGGCCGGGCACGGTGGCTCATGCCTGTAATCCCAGCACTTTGGGAGGCCAAGGCGGGCAGATCATCTAAGTTTAGGAGTTTGAGACCAGCCTGACCAACATGGAGAAACCCCATCTCTACTAAAAAAAAAAAATACAAAATTAGCCAGGCGTCGTGGCGCATGCCTGTAATCCCAGCCACTCCGGAGGATGAGGCAGGAGAATCGCTTGAATCCGGGAGGCAGAGGTTGCAGTGAGCCAAGATCACGCCATTGCACTCCAGCCTGGGCAACAAGAGCAAAACTCCGTCTCTAAATAAATAAAATTCTGTTTTTGTAAACGCTTTATACTTTTTTTTTTTAAGGAAACCAATTAAGGATGAGAACCAGGGCTCCTTCGATAAATGGCCAATTCTAGGACTCTGGTAAGAAATGTGAGAGATGAGCCTGGAGAATCTAGTAGTGCCAGGAAGGACAGGAATGCTGAACAAAACAAAAAAAAGTTAATGATGGGGCATGTTTTCATTTATTTATTTTTATTTATTTATTTTATTCTTCTTATTATTATTTTGAAATGGAGTCTCACTCTGTCACCCAGGCTGGAGTGCAGTAGTGCAATCTCGGCTCACTGCAACCTCCCAGGTTCAAGTGATTCTACTGCCTCAGCCCCCCAAGTAGCTGGGATTACAGGCACGCACCACCACGCCCAGCTAATTTTTGTATTTTTAGTAGAGATGGGGTTTCACCAGGTTGGCCAGGCTGGTCTTGAACTCCTGACCTCAGGTGATCCACCCACCTTGGCCTCCCAAACTGCTGGGATTACAGGCGTGAGCCACCGCGCCCGGCCACCCAGCTAATTTTTCAAAAATTTCTGTAGTGACAAGGTCTCACTATGTTGCCCAGGCTGGTCTCAAACTCCTGGGCTCAAGCGATTTTTCCGCCTCTCCAAGTGCTGGGATTACAGGTGTGGGCCACTGTACCCAGCCCTACTTCCTTCTTAATAGTATATTTCTAAGTAATAGCAGAATTGCCCAAATGAGCATCCTACAAGCAGTTGGCGCTGTGGAAACTTTATTATGTCTTGGGGGTGCCCAGTGCCCTGGCTTTCCCTGCAGTACACGATTCTGCACTTGCAAAGGGGAATGCCCCAAACAGGGAACTCTCTGCAGGTCTTGCTGGAATCAAGCAACTAAAAACTGATGTATTGCCACTCTTTAAGCAATCACCTTGAAGATTGCTACTGGCAATAGAGCTTTCAGAGAGAATCACAAAGCAGAAAGTTCAAGGTCCTTTGAGAAGGAACTGACCTGCAAATATTTTATGTTGTATGTTTGTTTTTTCTTTTTAGAAACAGAGTCTTGATATGTTGCTCAGTCTGGCCTCCAACTCCTGGGCTCAAGTGAGCCAATGGCTCAGCCTCCCATGGAGCTGGGACTATAGATGTGAGCCATTGCACCTGGCTTATGCTGGGAGTTATTCAGAATCACATGCTTTGGCACCACCTTGCAGTAAGAAAACTAAGATGCATAACCAATTAGAAGGGCCTCACTCCTTATAGGGGTCTCAGAGCAGGGCCAAGACAGTCCTGAACAAGCCATGCTGGGACCACCCCCAGGACAAACGATGGATGTAGGTTCAACACTCTCTCTTTTTTTGTGGCCTGTATAGGGACCAAAATACTTTCCTAGCACTGTTCAGTCTTTGCAGCTGGAACATGGTTCTTTTTTTTGTTTGTGTGTGTGTGTGTGTGTGTGTGTGTGTGTGTGTGTGTGTGTTTGAGACAGGGTCTGGCTCTGTCTTCCAGACTGGAGTGCAGTGGTGGGATCATGGCTCACTGCAGCCTCAACCACCTGTGCTCAAGTGATCCTCCTGACTCAGCCTCCTGAGTAGCTGGGACTACAGGCACGCACCACCATGTCCAGCTAATTTTAAAATTTTTTGTAGAGACGGGATCTCACTGTGTTGCTCAGGCTGGTCTCAAACTCCTAGGCTCAAGAGATCTTTCCACCTCAGCCTCCCAAAGTGCTGGGATTAGAGGTGTGAGCCACTGCACTGGCCTGGACTGTGGTTCTAAGTGCTCACCCTCCCAAATCCCAAATCAACAAAAATTCTGCTGACTGGGAGTGACCTACCTTCTGGGCAGACCTTTTTTTTTTTTTTTTTTTTTTTGAGACGGAGTCTCGCTCTGTCACCAGGCTGGAGCGCAGTGGTGCGATCTCAGCTCACTGTAATCTCCGCCTCCTGCGTTCAAGCAATTCTCCTGCCTCAGCCTCCCGAGTAGCTGAGACTACAGGCGCCCGCAACCACGCCCAGCTAATTTTTGTATTTTTAGTAGAGACAGGGGTTTCACCAAGTTGGCCAGGCTGGTCTTGAACTCCTGGCCTCTGGTCATCCGCCTGCCTTGGCCTCTCAAAGTGCTGGGATTACAAGAGTGAGCCACGGTGCCTGACCTTGCCGGGCCTTTAAAATCATAAATTTGCTGCAAATCAAGCTGCCCCGGCTCCATTTACTCACTTCCCCGGTGTCCCCCGGGGCTCCTTCCTCAGTTCCCATCTCCCCTTCTTCCCTGCAGAGGTTTTAGGCTCCTAATCATTTCAGGAAGCAGCTGTGTTCTCCAGGGGAAAGGCGAGGTCCTAAGGCACCCCAGTGCCCTGCACTCCGCCTATTGTTATTCTTCCTCCGCCCTCCAGCAGCCACAATAGTCTTTCCCCGCAGGAAACACCACAACTCTGAGGTCCCAGAACCGCCCCCAAAGCCACAAAAGGCTATTGAGTGCTTTAAATGGGGCGAGTCGGAGCTCAGACGTGCTCTCGCTGTAAAATGCACACTGGATTTTGAAGACTTTTATGAGAAAAAAGAATGTGCAGCCTCTCATTAGCAATTTTCTGTATTTGTTGAAATAATATTTTGGATATAACGAGTTAACTAAATCGTATTATTAAAATTAATCGCTGGCCGGGCGCGGTGGCTCATGCCTGTAATCCCGGCGCTTTGGGAGGCCGAGGCGGGCGGATCAACTGAGGTTGGGAGTTCGCGACCAGCCTGACCAACATGGAGAAACCCCTTCTCTACTAAAAATACAAAATTAGCTGGGTGTGGTAGTGCACGCCTGTAATCCCAGCTACTCGGGAGGCTGAGGTAGAATTGTTTGAACCCAGGAGGTGGAGGTTGTGGTGAGCCGAGATCGGGCCATTGCACTCCAGCCTGGGCAACAAGAGCGAAACTCCGTCTCAAAAAAAAAAAAAAAAAAAAGTTAATCGCATCTGTTTTCTTTTACCTCTTTAATGGTGGCCACCAGAAAATTTTAAATTGCGGCCGTGGGTGGCACCACACTTCTCTTGAAGGACACTACTCCAAAGGTTCCCCGTCCCGCTCCGCACAGTTGACCCCAACCCAGTAGGGAACCACACTCTCTTTAGCGCCCCCTAGCGTCAGGTACGGATTCATACACGTTTATGATCTTTAAGGTCTCAGTGCTTTTGCAAACCTTCTCTTCTACAACCCTCTCCCGCAATACATCTGGGAGGTGGGATCATCGTTCACGCATTACAGAGGAGGCAGTGATGGTTTTCAAATGAAAAGTGACTTCGCCAAGGACACATGCAGCTGGGCTGTGGAGGGCCTAGTCTGTCTCCTTTTTCCATCCCTCGTTTATTTCCAGAGCTGTTCCTACACCTGAAAAGCGCCACTCCCCCTGCACACCCTGGCAGACAACCGGATTCGATGTCCCTGGCAGCCCGAACGCCAACAAACACCCAGCATCTTTCTGAAGCGACCATAAGCCATTCGAGGAAACACGCACGGGGTCCTGCTTGTCCTGGCCTTGTCCCCATTGCCCAGGGCAGTGAGAGCAGCTCTGCACGGAGGCCAGTCCCTGAGGCTCCCTCGGTGGCCTCAGACCTTGGAGTACACACATGCAGTCCTTACCTCCCAAAGATAAACCTAACCTCCCACTCTGCTCTTCACCTACTTCAGACTGCTGTCCCATATATGGTCACCAGAGACATATGAGAACCACTAGAGATAGCCCCAAACTGAAAACTGCCCACTGGCTACCCATAGCAGAATGAATAACTGATGTAATGAAGAAAATCATTCAGCAACGAGAGGGAAAGAACGCTCGATGGCATGGAGTCCCAGCTGTAGTCCCAGCTCCTTGGTAGACCGAGGTGGGAGGATCACTTTAACCCAGGAGTTTGAGTCCAGCCTGGGAGATATAGCAAGACCTTGTCTCTAATAAAATGAAATAAGTGGAATTGGGAGAATTACAATTTTAAAAGAAACAAAAATTTTTAGTAGAGATGGGGTTTCACCATGTTGTCCAGGCTAGTCTTGAACTCCTGACCTCGGGTGATTAAAGAGGCTGAGTGCGGTGGCTCATGCCTGTAATCCCAGCACTTTGGGAGGCCAAGGCAGGTGGATCACCTGAGTTCAGGAGTTCAAGACTAGCCTGGCCAAAATGATGAAACCCCATCTCTACAAAAAAAAAAAAAAAAAAAAAAAATGAACCGGGCATGATGAGAGAGGCTCCACGCCTCTCGCTTCCGAGACTGTAATGGCTGCCTGGTCCCGCCAAGGCCACACCCGCTCCGGCGCTACAGCACCCCGCCCCGCCCCGGACACGCCCCCTCCGTCCCTACAGAGCCCCGCCCCGCCCCTTGGCCTTCAGGCCCACTTCCCTGGGGGCGGGGTTTTCTGGCCACGCCTCTGAACAAACTGTGGAGTGGGAGGAGCCTGCGACTGGGAGAGCGAGGCGCGGGACGCGGGGTATGCAGAGCAGACCAAGGAGAAAGACCGTCGTACGAAGGGAGCACTAGACAACTGAAATAGGAACAGGATGAGCTCAGGTGTTAAGTGCAGGAAAACAAAGACCCGTCAGATGAGCCAGTCAGGCGGGTCCTGGCCCCAACGGACCGACAGGTCTAGGCCGGGGGAACGGCCAACACCTGAGAGGTGGTCCTGGCTCCCCGGGGGCTCAGAACGCTCGGGAAGGCACCAGCTGCAGCCAAGGGCACAACCCAAGAAGGCACCTTAAGCACAGGGATGGAATTAGTTTGGGCCCAAACGCTGTTGGTGAGGTCACTTCCCTCCCGGGGAGCCCTTGCTTCGTCATCGGTAAAGTTGGGACAAAAGCCACCTGGCAGGACTTGGGAGGACTTTAGGTGACCGTGTAGATGGAGCAAACTCTGCCCCATCACATCCTCCTCTTCCATTTTTTCCTAGCACCGTCGCTGCTCCTTTGCCCTAGAATGTAAGCCCCTGAGAGCAGGGCCTCATTCCTTCAGTTTCTCTCTGTGTCCTTAGCCCCTGCTTTGTAACAGTGCCTGGCACACAGGAGGCCATTGCAAAGAGTAGTCACGTGAATGAAAAGCCTAGCAAAGAAGCCAGCACACTGTGGGCATTTAAAAATGGCAGCTCTTAGCCCAAAAGAAAGACGGGCAGACCTGCAAGGGGCACCAGGCCAGTCTTGATTTGGGAGGTGGTTACACTCTCACACAGGCTGGGATTGAAATCTGGATTTCTCACTTTGTCTTCATGTCACTGGCCCCGCCCTCTTCCCATCCTGCTCCCAAACTGGGAGCTTAAGGGTTAACTCTAGGAAGCCCCTCATCACCTGGATGGGATGGGACTGGGGCAAGGAACTTCCTGTTCCATTTTCCCAGAGCCCTTCCCCAGGCTGGCGGAGGCTGGCTTTGGCCCTGGAGTCCTCAGAAAACCCCCCAGCATCTCTGCCTGTGTAGTGGGGACTCCGAGTGGTGAGTTGGAGGGAGGTCGGGGTGCAGGCTGCCAGGACGGGTGCTAGGAGCTCGCAGCAGCTTGGAGAGAGCAGGGGAGGCTCCAGGCCTTGGCGCTGGGGTGGGGGCTGGAAGAGTCTTGGGAGGATGTAGAGGGTCTGCTGGGGAGCCTCGTGCCAGCCAGCTTGGTGGACCTGTCGCGATGGGGGCGTTGGGGACGAGGGAGATCGCAGAACTTCCTGTGACATTGAAGAAGGCTGGCTTCACGTGCTCCCAGGTGGACTGATGGGCCTTGTCCACTCAGCCCAGCACGCGCAGGGAGGCCCCTCCAACAAACAACAAATCAGGCAGCTGCCAACTGTGTCCAGGGAGAAAGGGAGTGTTCCCGGCCGAGGACCCCACATTTGCCGCCTTCCCCAACTCTGGGCTCTCAGGTGACCTGGGTGGGTCTCGTGGCAGCACCTCCACCCCGGGCTCCAAATTAAGCTGGTCAAATGTTGGATGGTGGCGGTAGAGCCTCTGCCTGCCTCCCTACCCAGCCCACCCCCAACAGAGGTGCATATTAACAGAGCTTTTGTCCTGGAGATCTGGGGGGAGGGAGAGATTCTCTGAAGCCAACTTGTCTCGAATTCCACCTCTTTGAAACCTTTTGGAGAGATCTCACCTGGAGATTCCGGCCTCCCTGTGTGGCTCGCCCTGAGAGCTGAAATTTGGAATCCTCATTTTTTTTCTGTTTCATGCTGTGATATTTCGGCTAAGGCTAGGAAAATGGCACAGAGCAGGATGGAGATCAGTTCCTTTTCTGTTTCAGAGCTTTGGCACTGTGTTCTAGACCTACACTCTCAGCCTAAAGCAAATCTTGGCTCCACCTGGTGTGACCCTGAGCACGTCACCAAGTGCAAAGCTTGGTCTTTGCACTTGGCAAAGGGAGAAATGATTGTTTCATGCATGGGCTGGACCGGGATGAAATGAGCCTAATCGCCAGACATTCAGTACCTGCCCGCTGCTCCTGCAGGGCAATGGATGAGCAGTGATAAGTTTTCTTGTTATTTTGTGCATGCTACTAAAAACCAGTGAAACGCAATCCCATTTTCTCCCCCCTCCCCCACCCTTTTTTTTTCTTTTCTTTTCTTTCTTTTTTTTTTTTGAGACAGGGTCTTCGCCTTTTATCCAGGCTGGTGTGCAGTGGCGCGAACATGGCTCAATGCAGCTTTGACCCCCCGGGTTCAAGCAATCATTCTGCCTTGGCCACCCAAAATGCTGGGATTATAAGCATGAGCCACTGCATCTGGCCTCACAACACCATTTTTCTGATCATTTATCACAGACTTTTTCTGCCCTAGACGTTGTTACATGCTTTCCTTCGAGATGGCCAGAATCACTGCCATTTCCTAATTTCTGCTAACAGACACTGAAGCAACTTCAAGTGCTGGATGAACACTCATTGAACTAGACACAGCTCCTACTCCCAGGCCAGGCAGAGAAATACACTCATCTGTGATTGAGGCACTACATCGCCCTAGTGGGGAGAGATGGGGTGGGAGGATGGGGGCTGCCTGGAGTGGATGCCAGAGGGCAGGAAAGCGTAGTTCCGGCTCGGGGGTGGTTACACTCTCACACATGCAGGGGTTGAAATCTGGATTTCTCACTTTGTCTTCGCTTATCTGGCCCCACCCTGTCCCCATCCACCTCCCAAACTGGGAGCTTGAGGGTTAACGCTAGGAAGCCCCTCAACACCTGGATGGGATGGGACTGGGGCAGGGAACTTCCCGTTCCATTTTGTCAGAGTCCTTCCCCAGGTGGCTGAGGTTGGGAGATGCAGGGGAGCTGGGGTGGGGGTGAGGGGCTTGGAAGATACTGTGTGTTGCGGGGAGGTTGGGAGAGATGGGTCATGTTCTAGAATCACCTCCCCCTCCTTCTCAGCGGCTAAGCTTAAAATCCCCCATTCTGTACCACAACACCACCCCACCTGAGGAGGTTCAGAGAACCCTCAGGCTCATATTAAGGGGGTACAGCAAACTGTCCAAGGCTCTCAACTAGGCCATCATTACCAGGGAGAGGCTGCCCAAGGCTGAGTTACTTTTTTTTTTTTTTTTGAGACAGATTCTCATTCTGTTGCCCAGGCTGGAGTGTAGTGATGCAATCTCAGCTCACTGCAACCTCTGCCTCCTGGGTTCAAGAGATTCTCCTGCCTCAGTCTCCTAAACAGCTGGGACCACACATGCATGCCACCATGCCCGGAATTTTTTTTTTTTTTTTTGAGGCAGAGTCTCACTGTGTTGCCCAGGCTGGAGTGCAGTGGCGCGATCTCGTCTCACTGCAACCTCCGCCTCCCAGGTTCAAGCAATTCTCCTCTCTCAGCCTCCTGAGTAGCTGGGACTACAGGCGCATGCCACCACGTCCGGCTAATTTTTGTAATTTTAGTAGAGACAAGGGTTTCACCATATTGGTCAGGCTGGTCTTGAACTCCTGACCTCAGGTGATCCACCCACCTCGGCCACCCACAGTGCTGGGATTACAGGCCTGAGCCACTGCACTCGGCCACTGGGTTACCTTTTTGCAGAGTCTTAGTGTCCTCGGCTGTAGAATGGGTCAGTGATGGGCCCAACAGAACTGTGAGTCACTGTTTGCTGCGGTGCTTGGTGTTGTAATCAGCAGCAATGAGAACAGTAATAGCTCGTGCTCATGGATGCCTACTGTGTGCCAGCCACTGCATGCTGGACAGTGCCCTGTGCCATTCAGGTGGGTGGAGTGGTGCTTCAGGCTTTCTTCACATCCCCCTACCTGGGGTGCCAACTGGGAGTGGAGGGTGGGAGGCTCTAGGAGAGGTTCACTTGTAGCCCTGAGGCTAGAGAACAGGAAGAGCAGAAAGCAGAGGGCAGGAGCCTGGATTTCCATGTCTATAAAATGACCCCTGCCTGAAATAAAATGTAAAAGAGCCTCAGAGATCTAACAAAAATATGAGCCTGCTCTGCTCAGAAAAGCTTAAATCATCCAGCCTCAATTAGTTGAGCAGGGCTGAACTGAGTCCCCTGTGGGTGGGGCCGAAATTTCGGAGGTTCCTCATGGGTAGTACTGGGCTACCAGACCAGGAAGGAGAAGCCCCACAGCCCTAGATTGGGAGGAGGTTGGGGGAGGTTGTCAGTGCCCCGTGGTGGCTATAGATGACTTATTTTATATTTTTTATTTTTTGAGACAGGCTGGCACTGTCGCCTAGGCTAGAGTGCAATGTTGCAGTCACAGCTCACTGCACTGCAGCCTCAACCTCCTGGGATCAAGCAATCTTCCCACCTCAGCCTCCCAGGTAGCTAGCACCACAGGTATACACAACCATGACTGGCTAAATTTTTTTTTTTTTCTTTTTTGAGATGGAGTCTGGCTCTGTCGCCCAGGCTGGAGTGCAGTGGCGCGATCTTGGCTTATTGCAAGCTCTACCTCCCGGTTTCACGCCATTCTCCTGCCTCAGCCTCCTGAGTAGCTGGGACCACAGGCACCCGCCACTGCGCCCGGCTGATTTTTTGTATTTTTATTAGAGACGGGGTTTCACCGTGTTAACCAGGATGGTCTCGATCTCCTGACCTGGTGATCCACCCTCGGCCTCCCAAAGTGCTGGGATTACAGGCGTGAGCCACTCAGTGCGCCCGGCAACTGGCTAAATTTTTAATTTTTTTTTTTTTTTTTTTTTTGAGACGGAGTCTCGCTGTCGCCCAGGCTGGAGTGCAGTGGCATGATCTCGGCTCACTGCAAGCTCCACCTCCGGGGTTCACGCCACTCTCCTGCCTCAGCCTTCCGAGTAGCTGGGACTACAGGTGCCCGCCACCACCCGTGGCTAATTTTTTGTATTTTTAGTAGAGACGGGGCTTCACCATGTTAGCCAGGATGGTCTTGATCTCCTGACCTTGTGATCTGCCTGCGTCGGCCTCCCAAAGTGCTGGGATTACAGGCGTGAGCCACCACACCCTGCCCTACATTTTTAATTTTTTTAGAGACGGGGGTCGTGCCATGTTGCCCAGGGCTGGTCTTGAACTCCTGAGTCTCAAGTGATCCTCCTGCCTCAGCCTCCCAAAGTGCTGGGATAACAGGCGTGAGCCAGCCCCGCTAACCTTTCATTTTGAAAATTTGAAAACATCCAGAGAACTTGAAAGAGCAGTGAAATGAACATTCATATATGTATCTCATATATCAGGCCCCTTCTCCAAACTCTTCAGCGTCTTCTAAGAACGCAGCCATTTCCTATATATTACAAGACTAGACTTTCATCTCAGAAATGGGTAGTCATACTGTTATCATCTAGTATCCCCACCATACTCACCATTTTCCGACTGGCCCCAGGATGTCTTTTAAAGCCTTTAAGAAAAATGAATGAGGATCCAATCTAGGTTCACCCACTTAGTTTTGAGGACTCTTTGGGCTCCTGTCCATCAGCGCCTCCTACAGGCACTTACTTTTTATGACACTGAGTAACTCAGGCCAATTTCTTTGAGAGAGATGGTCTGACTTGTTCCATATTCCCTGCAAGGCCCTAAACATTGGAAGTTGGATCTAAAGGCCACCATTAGGTCGGGCGGGGTGGTTCATGCCTGTAATCCCAGTACTTTGGGAGACCAAAGCGGGCGGATCACCTGAGGTCAAGAGTTCGAGAGCAGCCTGGCCAACATGGTGAAACCCCGTCTCTACTAAAAATACAAAATTAGCGGGATGTGGTGGCGCGTGCTTGTAATCCCAGCTACTCAGGAAGCTGACGGACGAGAATCACTGGAACCCGGAGGCGGAGGTTGCAGTGAGCCGAGATCTTGCCATTGCACTCCATCCTGGGCAACAAGAGTGAAACTCCATCTCAAATAAATAAATAAATAAAGGCCAGTTGGATTGAGATTAGGCATTTTTGGGCTAGGCACAGTGGCTCACGCCTGTAATCCCAGCACTTTGAGAGGCTGAGGCAGGTGGATCACTTGAGCCCAGGAGTTTGAGACCAGCCTGGGCAACATAATGAGACCTCGTCTCTACAAAAAATAAATAAAATTAACCCAGCATGGTGATATGTACCTGTAGTCCCAGCTACTCGGGAGGCTGAGGCAGGAGGATCACTTGAGCCCAGCAGATCAAGGCTGCAGTGAGCCGTGATTGCGCCACTGCACTGCAGCCTGCATGACAGAGTAAGACCCTGTCTCAAAAAAATAAATAAATTACTTAATTAAATTAAAATTTTAAAAAACACGCTTGGTGCAGTGGTTCACGCCTTAATCTCAGCACTTTGGGAGACTGAGGTGGGCTGATCACTTGAGGTCAGGAGTTCAAGACCAGCCCAGCCAACATGGTGAAACTCTCGTGTCTACTAAAAATGCAAAAATTAGCTGGGTGTGCTGCCACAGGCCTGTAATCCCAGCTACTGTAAACCCAGGCTGAGGAATGAGAATCGCTTGAACCTGGGAGGTGGAGGCTGCAGAGAGCTGAGATCATGCCACTGCACTCCAGTCTGGGTGATATAGCAAGACTCCATCTCAAAAAAAAAAAAAAAAAAAAAGCTTTAAAAAACAAATTTTTGGCCAGGATCCATCTTGATGGTGCCACGTGCTCCCAGTGGCTACATCAGGAAGAAGGGAAGGGCAGGGTGTTTCTCTTTCAGGGATGGTCACTTTAATCACTTGGGAAAAGTGATGCAAATTTCTTTTTTTTTTTTTTTTTTGATCTGAGTCTCGCTCTGTCACCCAGGCTGGAGTGCAGTGGCGCGATCTCGGCTCACTGCAAGCTCCGCCTCCCAGGTTCACGCCATTCTCATGCCTCAGCCTCCCCAGCAGCTGGGACTAAATTAGCCTGGCTAATTGTTTTGTATTTTTAGTAGAGATGGGGTTTCACCGTGTTAGCCAGGATGGTCTCGATATCCTGACCTCGTGATCCACCCGCCTCGGCCTCCCAAAGTGCTGGGATTACAGGCGTGAGCCACCGCACCTGGCCAAGTGATGTAAATCTCTAAATGCTTTAAGGAGGGATGATAATACAGAACTGTCAGTTTTCTCTGGCCTTTGCTTTGTTGGTAACCCTGCGACCGGGGGCTGTCCTGCCCTCGTGAGCCATTACCCAGTGAGAAAAGCAATTCCCCTGGGTCTGCGTATTGGGTGTCTTTTAACATGGATGACCCAGGTATGGGGCCAGCTTCCTTGCAGCAGATCCTAACCCAGGGTGTTCACCTTCGCAGGTGTGGGAAGAGAGGAGAGAGACCCAAAAGCGCTGCCAGCGGTAGGGAGGCATCCCCGCAGTGAAGGATGCTTGAAGAATCAGTCCCAGCTGCCCTGGAGCAGGAGCAGCTGGGGGAAGTCAAGCTGGAGGAGGAGGAGGCTGTCAGCCCAGAGGACCCCAGGCGGCCAGAGTCCAGGCTGAGGCCCGAGGTGGCTCACCAGCTGTTCAGATGCTTCCAGTATCAGGAGGACATGGGGCCACGGGCGTCCCTGAGCCGGCTCCGGGAGCTCTGCGGCCACTGGCTGCGGCCGGCTCTGCACACCAAGAAACAGATCCTGGAGCTGCTGGTGCTGGAGCAGTTCCTGAGTGTGCTGCCTCCGCACCTCCTGGGCCGCCTGCAGGGGCAGCCGCTCAGGGACGGGGAGGAGGTGGTGCTGCTGCTTGAGGGCATCCACCGGGAGCCCAGCCACGCGGGGCCGCTGGTGAGAGGGTGGGGCAGCGGGCTGAGCAGCATGCAGATGATGGGGACTTGATCCCCCCAGTGAGGAATCTCTGGAAACTCCACTTTCCCCCACCTGACCATTCCTTCTTCACCTCCTAACTCCTCCCCTGGCTGACTCTAACCTCGTTTCTGTCCCATGTCCCCTCGGAGTCAGGACACAGGTTGCCACCCCGAGAGTCACTTAACTTGAATGTGTTTTGAACAGGATTTTAGTTGTAATGCTGGCAAGAGTTGTCCCCGTGCAGACGTCACCTTGCAGGAAAAGGGGTGTGCTTCCCAGGTCCCCAGCCACAGCCCCAAGAAGGAATTGCCTGCAGAAGAACCTTCAGTGCTGGGCCCATCGGATGAGCCTCCCCGACCCCAGCCAAGGCCTGCCAAGCCTGCTGAGCTGGGACAGTGGAGACTTCCCCCAAGTTCAAAGCAGCCACTGAGCCCGGGACCCCAGAAGACATTCCAGGCCCTGCAAGAAAGCAGTGAGGAGCTTGTGCCCTAGGAGGCCAAGGACTGGGTGTCGGGGAGGGGCCTGGATGTCTGGGGTGGAGTGAGAAGTGGGGCCTCCCCAGGTGACCAGGACAGGAGAGCGCCAAGGTGTCTTCACAGGGCCCGGATGATGCGGTGTGTGTCCTTGCAGCCACATGGCAGGCAGGGCTGCCTTCTAACTGCACTTCCTCCCCTCTTCCCCAATGCCGTCAGGTCCCCAGGGCCCCTCACCATGGCCAGAGGAGAGTTCCCGAGATCAGGAGCTGGCGGCTGTGCTGGTGAGCTGGGCTGCACCCCAGGGTGTCCTCAAGCCCCAGGAACTTCTCTACCCTGTAGTTTTAGCAAATCCATACCTTCCCTGATTCAGTCCTGGGAAGCATTTCATTCCCCACAGGTTCCTGAGGCATGTTCCTCACTCACCAAGGGTTTCTGCTCTTGATACAGGAGTGCCTGACGTTTGAGGATGTGCCAGAGAATAAGGCGTGGCCTGCACACCCCCTGGGTAAGCAACCCTTCCCTGGAGAAGTGACCACTGATGCCTCTTTCTTTTCTTGTCTTTTTTAAAGAGATGGAGTCTCGCTATGTTGCCCAGGCTAGTCTCCACTCCTGGGCTCAAGTGATCCTCCCACCTCAGCCTCCCAAAGTACTAGGATTACAGGCATGAGCCACCGTGACCGGCCAACACCTCTTTCTTTGCCTGAAGCTCCAGACCCTACCTGACTTTTTGGCCTTTTTGTTTTTTGAAACAGGATGTTACTCGCCCAGACTGTGGCACAATCATGGCTCACTGCAGCCAGGACCTCCTGGGCTCAGGTAATCCTCCCACCTCAGCCTCCCGAGTAGCTGGGACTATAGGTGTGTGCCACCACACCCAGCTAACTTTTTGTAGAGAGGTCAAGTAAAGGGGCACCCTTGTTTGACCTCCACCCTCTCTACCCACCTACCAGATTTTTTTGTTTGTTTGTTTGTTTTCAGACAGAGTCTCACTGTGTTGCCTAGGCTGGAGTGCAGTGGAACCATCTCCGCTCACTGCAACCTCCACCTCCAGGGTTCAATCGATTCTCCTGCCTCAGCCTCCCGAGTAGCTGGGACCACAGGCACGCGCCACTACACCCAGCTAATTTTTTTTTTTTTTTTTTTTTTTTTTTTTTAGAGACGGGGCTTCACCATGTTGGCCAGGGTGGTCTCGAACTCACTCCTGACTTCAAGTGATCCGCCCGCCTCGGGCTCCCAAAGTGCTGAAATTACAGGCGTGAACCACTGTGCCCGGCCTTTTACCTAACAGCTTTGCAGGATCCTGGGTTTCTTTCCACTTCCAGGCCAATCAGGTTCTGGTGATTGATAGGGGCCCTGGGAATAGGCCTGACCGTCCCTGTTTTGTCTTGTTTCCCAGGATTCGGAAGCAGAACCCCAGACAAGGAGGAATTTAAACAGGAAGAGCCCAAAGGGGCTGCCTGGCCCACTCCCATCTTACCAGAGTCCCAGGCAGATAGTCCTGGGGTGCCGGGAGAGCCTTGCGCCCAGTCGCTCGGACGGGGCGCTGCGGCTGGCGGCCCTGGTGAAGATGGGTCCCTTCTTGGCGGCAGTGAAATTTTGGAGGTCAAAGTGGCTGAGGGCGTCCCCGAGCCCAATCCGGAGTTGCAGTTCATCTGCGCGGACTGCGGGGTGAGCTTCCCGCAGCTGTCTCGCCTGAAGGCGCACCAGCTGCGCTCGCACCCGGCTGGGCGCTCCTTCCTGTGCCTTTGCTGCGGGAAGAGCTTCGGCCGCAGCTCCATTCTCAAGCTGCACATGCGCACTCACACGGACGAGCGGCCGCACGCCTGCCACCTGTGCGGCCACCGCTTCCGCCAGAGCTCGCACCTGAGCAAGCACCTGCTGACCCACTCCTCCGAACCCGCCTTCCTGTGCGCAGAGTGCGGCCGCGGCTTCCAGCGCCGCGCCAGCCTTGTGCAGCACCTGCTGGCGCACGCCCAGGACCAGAAGCCGCCCTGCGCTCCTGAGAGTAAGGCCGAAGCGCCGCCACTGACCGATGTCCTGTGCTCCCACTGCGGCCAGAGCTTCCAGCGCCGCTCCAGCCTCAAGCGCCACCTGCGGATCCACGCCAGGGACAAGGACCGCCGGTCCTCCGAAGGCTCCGGCAGCCGCCGCCGGGACTCGGACCGGAGGCCCTTCGTGTGCAGCGACTGTGGCAAGGCCTTCCGGCGCAGCGAGCACCTGGTGGCCCACCGGAGGGTGCACACGGGCGAGCGGCCCTTCTCCTGCCAGGCTTGCGGCCGCAGCTTCACGCAGAGCTCGCAGCTGGTCAGCCACCAACGGGTGCACACGGGCGAGAAGCCCTACGCCTGTCCGCAGTGCGGGAAGCGCTTTGTGCGCCGGGCCAGCCTTGCCCGCCACCTGCTGACCCACGGTGGCCCTCGGCCCCACCACTGCACCCAGTGCGGGAAGAGTTTCGGCCAGACCCAGGATCTGGCCCGCCACCAGCGCAGCCACACGGGCGAGAAGCCCTGCCGCTGCAGCGAGTGCGGTGAGGGCTTCAGCCAGAGCGCCCACCTGGCGCGCCACCAGCGCATCCACACAGGGGAGAAGCCCCACGCCTGCGACACCTGCGGCCACCGTTTCCGCAATAGCTCCAACCTGGCCCGCCATCGCCGCAGCCACACGGGCGAGCGGCCCTACAGCTGTCAGACGTGCGGTCGCAGCTTCCGGCGCAACGCGCATCTGCGGCGGCACCTGGCTACCCACGCGGAGCCCGGGCAGGAGCAGGCCGAGCCCCCGCAGGAGTGCGTGGAGTGCGGGAAGAGCTTCAGCCGCAGCTGCAATCTGCTGCGACACCTGCTGGTGCACACGGGCGCCAGGCCCTACTCCTGCACGCAATGTGGCCGCAGCTTCAGCCGCAACTCCCACCTGCTGCGCCACCTGCGCACCCACGCCCGCGAGACGCTGTACTAGCTAGGCCCGCCTTCCGCCAGCCGCGCCCTGCGCCACCTACCCGGGGTCCTCCACAGCGGAGGCCTGCAGGAATGTCCCTTCCCACCACACCCCACTTCCCTCTCCTTGCACTTTCACGGCTGTCCTTCCCTGGCCGAGGCATTGCTTTCTGGCCTCAGCTATGTAATTAAAACGCCCGAAGTAAAATGGCCTTCTCCAAAATGGCCCCTCTTTATTTCTTTACAAGCCCACCAAAATTCGAACTGTCAGCTTTCCCTCTGGGGCACAGGGACACAGCTGCACCTTCTGGAGCAGGCTGACTGGGAGCAGGTGGGGGGAGAGTGTCGCCACCCAGAATGAGGGAGAAGGGGGAGATGTCAGCCTTCACAGCCAGCTGTGGGGAGAGCCAAGGAATCTGACCCTGGAATGTTTTCTCCTCTGGAGTCTACCCTTGATCTGTGCTGTGCGGTAAGTACTCACTTGTCACATAAGACTCCTTAAGTTGTCTGGGCATGGTGCCCATGCTCCCAGCACTTTGAGAGGCCTAGGCGGGTGGATCACCTGAGGTCAGGAGTTCAAGACCAGCCTGACCGACATGGTGAAACCCCTGTCTCTACAAAAAATACAAAAATTAGCCGGGCGTGGTGGTGTCTGCCTGTAGTCCCAGCATCCTGGGAGACTGAGACAGGAGAATTGCTTGAACACGGGAGGCAGAGGTTGCAGTGAGCCTAGATCATGCCATTGCACTCCAGCCTGGGCAACAGAGCGAGACTATGTCACCAGATGTTGCAGGAGAAATTCCTCTTGTGGACCCCAGGAAAGGACATTTCAAGGAGGAGGGATCAGTCAACTGAGAGATGGAGGGTGAGGAGTTGGGAGAGGCCACATTTGAAGCACGGGAAGCCCTCCTGATGTATTGAGTGCCTACTGTGTGCCAGGGAAGGTGCTGGGTTATTGAGGGGAATAAGGGGAAGGTGGCCTGGGAAGGATGTGGGAGGGGCGGCCCTGGCAGAGGGAGTATCAGGAAGCCGGGCCTGGGGAAGGGAGGAGCCCCATATGCAGCTGGACAGCATCTGTCCCGGAGGGGGACACAACAGCTCCCAATGACTGGGGTCTGACATGCCAGCCCTGGGCTCATGTGCAGTGGGAGACCTGCAGAGGGCTCAGGCAGGGAGGGATTTCTTTTCTAGTAATAAAATCACTTCAGCTTTGGCTACTGCATGGAAATGGATTGAGAGAGGCAAGGCCAGGGACACCAGCTAGGAGGCGGAGACTGCTGTCCAGGCTGGGGGTGACAGAGCCCCTGGGGACAGAGTGAAACTCTGTCTCAGAAAAACAAAACAAAACAAAACAAAGAACTTGAGCAGTGGCAGAGGGTAGATCCCAGCATGTGGCCCGGGGTAAGGAGAGGCGGGACCAGGGTCGAGCCATGGGCGGCCCCTCAGAGCTGGGGTCTCAGGCCAGAGACAGTCCTTCCAGGATAAAGGGACATCAGAGGTTTCTGCAGGATGCGAAGGAGGAAAGCCTGTGGGGCTCTTTGAGGCTCTGCAGAGAGAAGTCCGGATCCAGCTGCCTCCTTCCTCAGGAAGGCTGGGGGCAGCAGGGCCCAGAGAGCCTGGTGACACCATTCCTTCCCACTGGTCACCTCCCTCAGTCCTGCAGGAGCTGCTGGGACAGGGGCTGGAAGCAAGCAGGGCCCCTCAGGGTGACCAGGGCCACCAAAGGTGACTGTCAGGGTCGCTGTCCAGCTGTTTCCCCTGCTGGACACTAGGCTGCGCCAAGGAGTGCGTGCTCCAAAACTCAAGAGTGCATCCAATGCTCCAAAAGGGCAGACCAGGGAGGGGCATACTGACCCCCAGCAATGTTCCTGGTCCCCAAGCCCCCCACACCCTCGAGCACACCCCAGTGTCCCTCCCAGACCGTGGGCTCAGCCCTAGGAGAGCTGCTCAGGGAGCCTCCCCTGTGGGTGTTTGCTCCTTCCCAGGCCGTGGCCCATTTCCCCTTCCTCCTTCCTGCTCAGCCCAAAGGCAGGAGTCATGGAACCCCAGGAAAAGACGGAACAGAACAGGACAGGGCCCCCAGCCCCATCTTTATCTCACCGGCTGCTGCTGGCTGCCAAGCCTCCCCTGAATGGGGGAGGGTGGTCTGTGTGAGTCAGCGGAGGCATGAAGTGGAGGAAGACGGGAGCCTCTGCCGGGCCCGTTGAGCGTGGCCTCAGAAATGGTGAGAAGTGCCCTCCCAGCTGTTCCTCCTGGCTGCCCTAGGCTCTGCAACTGCAGGGTGCTGAGGCCTCAGGCCCAGAGATTTGACCTCTGCCTTCTTGCCTCTCCCCTGAAACCAGGACCTAGTGGGGGACTCCTGAGTCCGCTCTGCCCCAGCCCCTGGGGCCCTTGATCTTGGGAGAAAACCAAGGAGATTTTGTGGCCCCAGCCCTGCCCAGGGGATGAGAACAGAAGAGGGAGTCATGACAAGAAAGATGCAGGGCCAAAGTCCCCTCAGGCCGGGGGCCCAGGGGTGGCGATCAGGGAGCGATTCTGTGCTTCCGGTTCTGTAATCAAGGACACACCAGGCTAAAATCCTCTAGTCCTCAACCAACCCACCAGGGCATGGAGACCCATGCTCATTATCAATAAGAAAGTCAGGGGCCTGGCCTTGCTCTTCCACATCTGGAATGTGGGTAGGTCCATCAGAGCCATGGTCTCTGCTGTCACTATTGGGCCCCCCGCCTCCCTGTTCCTGCCTGTCAGAGAAGCCTGGAGACAGGCACCTGATTCTATTTAAGCAACTTTTATTTTATTTTATTGTTTTCAGGGGAAAGTATGAATGCAGTCCCCCACTACCACAAATTATGCAGGCGAGTGTCCCACACTTGGGGAAATCACAGGGGTCAGCACATCCGGGGTGCAATTGAGACGGTTTGGCTCTGTTCCACTCAAATCTCATCTGGAATTGTAATCCCCACATGTCAAGGGAAGGACCTGGTAGGAAGTGATTGGATCATGGGGGTGGTTTCCACCATGCTGTTCTGGTGAAACTGAGTGAGTTCTCACGAGATCTGATGTTTTTCTTGTTTGTTTGTTTTGTTTTGTTTTTTTGAGACGGAGTTTCATTCTTGTTGCCCAAGCTAGAGAGCAGTCGCGCAATCTCTGCTCACCACAACCTCCGCCTCCTGGATTCAAGCAATTCCTGCCTCAGCCCCTCTAGTAGCGGGGATTACAGGTGCACGCCACCATGCCCGGTTAATTTTTGTATTTTTAGTAGAGACGGGGCCTCACCATGTTGGCCAAGCTGGTCTCCAACTCCTGACCTCAGGTGTTCCACCCACCTCTGCAGTGGGATAATTAAGGAATCAGAGAGACCGAGGGGTTAAGGTGGAATTATTTAATTATTTAGGTGCACTGACCCAGTGGGATTCACATCCAAAGGACTGAGGCTTGAACAAAGAGTCCGGTTACCTTTTAAGCATTTTGTGGGGTGGGGGGAGATTTGTGCTGGGGGAAGCATATTACAGAAGCGAGAAACAAAGATAGTTATTCAGTCAAGACTTGCATTACATTATTTCTTACTTTTTAAGGAGCAACTTGTGTTATGACTTGAGATTATCTGTTTAGTGACCTTGCAGCTGCACAGCTAGAGAAACAGGGTCTTCACGATGCCTGGGAAAGGGAGAGATAAGGCTCACTAGCCACAGAAAAACAGGCAGTCAATTTTTAAAACACTTTAGCTCTTTTTCTTCCTCAGGGGGAATTGGTTTTTTCTTACATACAACTGAGTTTTTGCTTACACATCTTTAAATTTCTTTTAATTCCTGTGCTACCTTGGCCTCCCAAAGTGCTGGGATTATAGGTGTGAGCCACCACACCCAGCCTGAGATCTAATGTTTTAAAAGTGTTTGGCAGTTCCCTGCTTTCTTTCTCTCTCCCTCTGTCTCTCCCCTGCCGCCATGTAAGACGTGCCTTGCTTTCCCTTCGCCTTTCACCAAGATTGTAAGTTTCCTGAGGCCTCCCCAGTTTTTTGGAACTGTGAGTCAATTAATCCGTTTTTCTTTATAAATTACCCAGTCTCAGGTATTTTTTACAGCAGTGTGAAAACGGACTAATAGAGAAAATTAGTATCAGGCGTGGGGCACTGCTATAAAGATAACCTGAAAATGTGGAAGCAACCTTGGAACTGGGTAACAGGAAGAGGGTAGAACAGTTTGGAGGACTCAGAAGAAGATAGGAAGATATGGGAAAGTCTGGAACTTCCTAGAGACTTGTTGAATGGCTTTCACCAAAATGCTGATAGTGATATGCATAATCAAGTCCAGGCTGAGGTGGTCTCAGATGGAGATAAGAAACTTGCTAGGAATTGGAGTAAAGGAGACCCTTGCTATGCTTTAGCAAAGAGACTGAAGGAATTTTGCCCCTGCCCTGTGGAACTTTGAACTTGAGAGAGATGACTTAGCATGTCCTGCAGTAGAAATTTCTTTTCTTTTCTTTTTTTTTTTGAGAGGGTGTCTCTCTGTGTCACCAGGATGGAGTGAAGTGGCATGATCTTGATTTCGGCTAACTGCAACCTCTGACTCCCTGGTTCAAGTGATTCTCTTGCCTCAGCCTCCTAAGTAGCTGGGATTATAGGACACGCCACCATACCCAGCTAATTTTTATATTTTTAGTAGAGACGGGGTTTCACCATGTTGGCCAGGATGAGCTCAGTCTCCTGACCTCGTGATCTGACCGCCTCAGCCTCCTAAAGTGCTGGGATTACAGGTGTGAGCCACTGCACCAGGCCAGCAGTAGAAATTTCTAAGCAGCAAAGCATTCAACAGGTGACCTGTCTTTTCCTAAAAGCGTATGGTTATATGCACTCACAAAGAAATGGTTTGAAATGAGAACTTACATTTAAAAGGGAAGCAGAGCATAAAAGATTGGAAAATTTGCAGCCTGACCACGTGGTAGAAAGAAAAATTTTTTCTGGGGAGAAATTCAAGCTAGGCCCAGGGCCCTGCTGCTCTGTGCAGCCTTGGGACATGGCGCCCTGTGCCCCAGCCACTCCAGCTCCAGCTGTGGCTAAAGAAGGCCGAGGTACAGCTCAGGCCGTCGCTTCCGAAGGTGCAAGTCCCAAGCCTTGGCAGCTTCCACGTGGTATTGGGCCTGCAGGTCTGCAGAAGACAAGAGCTGGGCTTTGGGGGCCTCCGCCTAGATTTCAGGGGATGGATGGAAATGCCTGGATGACCACGCACAGGTCGCCATGGAGAACGGCTACTGGGGCAATGCAGAGAGGAAATGTGGGCTTGGAGCCCCCACACAGACTCTCTACTGGGGCACTGCCTAGTGGAGCTGTGAGAAGAAGACCACTCTCCTCCAGACCCCAGAATGGTAGATCCACCAAGAGTTTGTACGCTGTGCCTGGAAAAGCCGCAGGCACTCAGCACCAGCCCATGAAAGCAGCTGCGGGGGCTGCACCCTGCAGAGCCACAGGGGCGGAGCTGCCCGAGGCCCTGGGAACCCACCCCTTGCATCAGCGAGCCCTGGACGTGAGACATGGAGCCAAAGAGATCACTTGGGAGCTTTAAGATTTAACGACTGCCCTGGTGGATTTGGGTCTTGCCTGAGGCCTGTAGCCCCCTTTTTTGGCCAATTTCTCCATTTTGGAAAGGGAACATTTACCCAATGCCTGTGCCCCCAATGTGTCTTGGAAGTAACTAACTTGCTTTTGAATTTACAGGCTTATAGGCAGAAGGGACTTGCCTTGTCTCAGGTGAGACTTTGGATTGGCCTTTTGGGTTGATGTTGGAATGAGTTTAGACTTTGGGGGACTGTTGGGAAGGCATGATTGAGTTTTGAAATGTGAGAAGGACATGAGGTTTGGGAGGGTCCAGGGGCAGAATGAGGCGGTTTTCTCTGTGTCCTCACCCAAATCATCTCAAACTGTAATCCCCACATGTCAAGGGAGGGGCCCGGTTGGAGGTGACTGGATCATGGGGGCAGTTTCCCCCATGCGCTTCTGGTGTGAGTGAGTTCTCACAAGATCTGATGGTTTAAAAGTGTTTGGCAGCCGGGTGTGGTGGTTCATGCCTGTAATCCCAGCACTTTGGGAGGCCGAGGTGGGCGGATCACCTGAGGTCAGGAGTTCAAGACCAGCCTGGCCAACATGGTGAAACCCCATCTGTACTAAAAACACAAAATTAGCCTGGCATGGTGGTGCATGCCTGTAATCTCAGCTACTCAGCAGGCTGAGGCAGGAGAATCGCTTGAACCAGGGAGGCAGAAGTTGCAGTGAGCCAAGATCACTCCATTACACTCCAGCCTGGGCGACAAAAGCACAACTCCATCTCAAAAAAAAAAAAAAAAAAAAAAGATGTATAGCAGTTCCCCCAACCTTGCTTCTCCTGCTGCCATGTAGGACGTGCCTTGTTTCTCTTTAGCCTTCCCCCATGATTGCAAGTTTCCTCAGGCCTCCCCAGCCATGTGGAACTTTGAGTCAATTAAATTTCTTTTGTTTATAAATTACCCAGTCTCAGGCATTCTTTGTTTTTGTTTTTTTTTTTTTTGATGGAGTCTTGCTGTCTCCCAGGCTGGAGTGCAGTGGCACGATCTCGGCTCACTGCAAGCTCCGCCTCCTGGGTTCACGCCATTCTCCTGCCTCAGCCTCCGGAGTAGCTGGGACTACAGGCTCCCGCCACCACGCCCGGCTAATTTTTTGTATTTTTAGTAGAGACAGGGCTTCACCTGTTAGCCAGGATGGTCTCGATCTCCTGACCTCGTAATCCTCCCGCCTTGGCCTCCCAAAGTGCTGGGATCACAAGCGTGAGCCACTGCGCCCAGCCCTTAGGTATTCTTTATAGCTGTGTGAAAATGGACTAATACAGCAACAGATCAGCCTTGCCCTGGGAAACCCACCTCTGCGATCATGGTATTTCCCCTGCCAGGGAAGTATAAGCAGGTTTTATTAAGATGCCAGGGCGACTTCGCCAGGTCAGAGCTGTGGCAGGAACGCCAGGCAGGGGGACTGAGTGTGCGGGAGGGGGGCGGGGCACAGGACAGCTGAGGGAGGGGTCAGGGTGGGTGCACGGTGACGGGGAGGGCAAAGGTGGTGTCAGTATCTTCATTTTGAGGATTGGGGTTCAGAGCACTTCTGGGGTGTCAGCTCCTCCTTGCCCCCCGTGTGGCTCCGTAGGACTGGAAAGAGGACATGAAGAGCTCTGACAAAGAGCAGCAGAAACTCTGGAACTGTTTCCAGAGGGCCTGCACTGCATGGACCAGGGCCACCACCTTCTCCTTCACCCAGGCCAGAACCCCGTGCCACCAGCTCTGCAGCCGCTGCAGCATGGCCTGGAACCATCTCATGACCTCGTCACAAAAGCTCTCCCCAGGCTCCTCGGTTGCGGGATCCTCAACATCCGGGACAGGGGATCTGTTGCCTCGGCACCGTAATCCATCCCTTTCTTTTTCAAGTAGAGGAGTGAGCTCCTGTGGAATGGGAGCACCATTCAGTGTCTGTAGGTGAGGGTGTCAGCCCCAGGCCCTGGCCACACCCCGGCCTGTCAGCCTTTTCCTGAGCCTGGGAGACGGAGGCCCACAGGTGTTGGTTTCCTGGCTATAAACAAAGTCTCTGCAGCACAGTGACACGTTCATGATGGCCATGACGCCCACACTGGAAGGTTGTGGGTTTACCGGAATGAGGGCAAGGAACACCTGGCCTACCCAGAATGGAAAACCGCTTAAAGGCGTTCTTAAACCACAAACAATAGCCTGAGCGATCTGTGCCTTAAGGACATGCTCCTGCTGCAGTTCACTAGCCAGACCCACCCCTTTATTTCCACCCGTCCCTTCGCTTCACATAAGGGATACTTTTAGTTAATGGAATATCTATAGAAACAATGCTAATGACTGACTTGCTGTTAATAAATACGTGGGTAAACCTCTGTTGGGGCTCTCAGCTCTGAAGGCTGTGAGACCCCTGATTTCCCACTTCACACCTCTGTACTTCTGTGTGTGTGTCTTTAATTCCTCTAGCGCCGCTGGGTTAGGGTCTCCCCGACCGAGGCTCGAATCCAGGTCGAAGGGTCGCCGGAGCGATGGTTGGAGAACGTGGAAGGAGCTGGAGGACACCCGAGTATTCTTAAAGCAATCCCCATGGTGAGTAAGAAGGGGAGCTCGGAAGCATCAGGGTAACAATGGGATTGGTTTGGGGTCTGGTTCCTTCCACCTTGGAACCTTTTCAAGCTAATGAGGAGGGAGGAGAGTATAACGAAGTAACAGAAGAGGTTACAGAGCAGGTTTATTTGCCAGCTGAAGCTAAAGCGGCAAAGGAGGGAGACGTTCATCCCTACCCTTCTGCACCCCCTACTTATTATTTTGAAGAAAAAGAGCGGCCTGACCCTCCAGATCTTTCTTTTCCGGAGGATACTGGGCGAAAAGTAGTTGCTCCAGTGACTGAGCAGCACCTCGAGCGACCTCTCTTAGTTCTATTCAGGCAGGAACTCAGCAAGCTAGACGAGAGGGTGATTTAGAGGCTTGGCAGTTCACTGTTAGGATACACCCCCCAGATCAACAGGGAAATATTATAGCTACATTTGAGCCTTTCCCTTTTAAATTACTCAAAGAATTTAAACAAGATATTCATACTAAAAAAGAATGTAGAAAATATCAAGGAGTCAGGCCACGAGATAGGGGAAAAAAGAAAACTGCTGAGCCTGAAATATGTCCAAAATGTAAAAAAGGAAAACATTGGGCTAATCAGTGTCACTCTAAGTTTGATAAAGCTGGAAACCCGATTTCGGGAAATGCCATGAGGTGCCCGTCCCGGGCCCGGTTCTAAATCAGGGCATTTCCAGCTCAGGCCTTTCCCTCACCCCCGTACAATGTCTGTCCCCCGCCACAGCCGATAGTGCCGCAGTAGATTTATGCTGCACGAAAGCCGTGAGCTTTCTGCCAGGGGAACACCTGCAAAAGGTCTCAACAGGAGTCTGTGGACCCTTGCCAGCGGGGCAATAGGATTACTTTTAGGAAGGTCTAGTTTAAGTTTAAAAGGGGTACAAATACATACAGGAGTCATTGATTCAGATCACAATAGGGAAATTCAAATTGTTATATCTACTTCTGTTCCCTGGAAAGCAGAGCCAGGAGAATATGTATCACAGCTCCTGATTGTGCCGTATGTGGGAATGGGGAAAAGTGGAACTAAACGAACAGGAGGATTTGGAAGCACAAATAAACAAGGCAAAGTGGCTTATTGGGTAAATCAAATTGCTGATAAACGTCCTACCTGTGAAATAACTATTCAGGGAAAGAAATGTAAAGGTTTGGTAGATACAGGAGCAGACATTTCAATCATTTCTCTACAGCACTGGCCATCCGCATGGCCAAGTCAACCCGCTCAATTTAACATAGTTGGAGTTGGTAAAGCCCCTGAAGTATATCAAAGTAGTTATATTCTGCATTGTGAGGGGCCCGATGGACAACCTGGGAATATTCAACCAATTATAACTTCTGTGCCTGTAAATTTATGGAGAAGAGATTTATTACAACAATGGGGAGCACAAGTTCTAATTCCAGAACAATTATATAGCCCTCAAAGTCAACATATCATGCATGAAATGGGGTATGTCCCTGGTACGGGACTAGAAAAAAAATTTGCAAGGTTTGAAAAAACCGCTTCAATGGGAAAGACAAAGTTCCCGCCAAGGTTTAGGATATCATTTTTGATGGCGGCCATTGTTAAGCCTCAGAACCTACACCTTTAAAACAGTTAACAGAAAAGCCAATTTGGATAGAAAAATGGCTGCTAAGTAAATAGAAACTGGAGGCTTTAGAGAAATTAGTTACTGAACAATTAGAAAATGGGCACATAGCGCCAACATTTTCCCCTTGGAATTCTCCAGTTTTCATAATTAAAAAAAAAATCAGGTAAATGGAGAATGTTAACCGACTTAAGAGCCATTAATTCAGTTACACAACCTATGGGAGCATGACAGCCAGGACTGCCTTCTCCTGCTATAATTCCAAAAAATTGGCCTTTAATAGTCATAGATTTAAAAGACTGTTTCTTTACTATCCCCTTAGCTAAGCAAGACTGTGAATGGTTTGCATTTACAATTCCTGCAGTCAACAACCTGCAGCCTGCTAAGTGTTTTCATTGTTTTACAGATGGGTCTAGTAATGGTAAAGCTTCTTATTCTGGCTCAAAAAGTAGTTTTCCAGATGCCTTATAAAAAGCAAAGTTTGTAGCTGTAATTGAGGTATTGACTGCTTTTGATAGCCTATTAATGTGATTTCTGATTCTTCATATGTGGCTCATTCCACACAGTTAATTAAAAATGCTCAGTTACTATTTCATACAGATAAACAACTGATGACAAAAACAAAAAAGGGGGAGAGATAGGGATTATGGGACAGTCCATACACAATTGAATCTAGCATTATTAACTTTAAATTTTTTGAAATTGCCCAAAGGCCAGATGTCATCAGCAGCTGAACAGCATCTCCAGAAACCAGCTGCAAAGACGGAAGCAGAACAACTGGTTTGGTGGAGAGATCTGATAACAAAAAGTTGGGAAACAGGTAAAATAATAACTTGGGGTAGAAGTTATGCTTGTGTTTCTCCAGGCCAAAATCAACAGCTGGTTTGGATACCATCAAGACACCTGAAATCTTATCATGAGTCAGATGCTGAGGAAGAGACTCCGGGAGGATCCCGAGGATGCCCCAGTTGCAGCCATGTTGAGACTGACACTGAGGAGGACCCCAACTGTCACGAGCAACACCTGTCGAACACAGCCACCCACCTGGGGACAGATCAAGAAGCTGTCACAGATGGCAGAAGAAAACCTGAGGAAAGCGGGACAACCAGTCACAATGAGTAATTTCATGGTAGCTATGATAGCAGTTATCACCAGTGCTGTGAGTATTCCTTCAATAAGGGCTGACACAGAGAACAATTATACTTATTGGGCATATTTATCAACCTTGGCTGGCAATAATGCCTAGATGTAATCACTCTATGACACAGTTACACATGCTTTCTGATCTCAGTATTTACCATAATCTGCTCCTATAATTGAGGCATACCGCCCTTAAAAACCTATTTGTAAACAAAATTGAACCTGGCCAGAAAAAATGAAATGAACGTACTTGTTTAGGAAGACTGCATTGCAGAACAGGCAGAGGTGCTGCACAACGATTCCTATGGAATCACTATTAATTGGTCCCCTAAGGGGATGTTTAGCTTAAATTGCACCTCTCAGTCTGCGTGCCACGGCCACACTATGTGCAGCTGGTCTGAACAAAATGGTCAGATGGTAGAAACGATAAGAAGTATGGCAAAAGTTCCTGTTATCTGGAACCATGGTGGTATAGTGGCACCTCAACCTCAAATGATATGGCCTGCTCTAGGAGCTAAACATTAAGGATTTGTAGAAACCATTAATAGCTCTTAATAAGATCAAAATTGGGGAAAGAATAAAGCATCTAGAAGGACACTCTACAAGCTTTTTGGATACAGTAAAATTAAAAGAAAAAATATTTAAAGCATCCCAGGCACACCTGACCTTAATACCAGCAACTGGAGTGCTTAAAGGAACTGCAGACAGATTTGCAGCTAGTAACCCATTAAAATGGATAAAAATACTTGGAAGCTCTGTAATTTCAATGATGTTTGTGCTTTTAATCTGTGTTGTTTGTCTTTGTATAGTCTGCAGATGTGGATCCTAACTCCTGCGAGAAGTAACTCACAGTGACAAAGCTGCCTTTGCTTTTATCGAGTTGCAAATCAAAGAAGGGGGAACATGTTGGGAACAGGCCCCCCAAGATCTGGCCATAAACTGGCCCCAAAACTGGCTATAAACGAAATCTCTGCAGCACTGTGACACGTTCATGATGGCCGTGACACCCACGCTGGAAGGTTGTGGGTTTACCGGAATGAGGGCAAGGGACACCTGGCCCACCCAGGGCGGAAAACCGCTTAAAGGCGTTCTTAAACCACAAACAATAGCCTGAGTGATCTGTGCCTTAAAGACACACTCCTGCTGCAGGTAACTAACCAGACCCACCCCTTTACTTCGGCCCATCCCTTCATTTCCCATAATGGATAGTTTTAGTTAATCTATTATCTATAGAAACAATGCTAATGACTGACGTACTATTAATAAATCTGTGGGTAAACCTCTGTTCCGGGCTCTCAGCTCTGAAGGCTGTCAGACCCCTGATTTCCCACTTCACACCTCTGTATTTCTGTGTGTGTGTCTTTTAATTCCTCTAGCGCCCCTGGTTTAGGATCTCCCTGACCGAGCTGGTCTTGGCAAGCGGAGGTTGCCCCTGCACCAGGAAAGGGGGGCACAGGAAGGCCCTGCAAGTGCAGCTGCAGCCAACAGGAACAGCAGGACACCTTCCAGAGGTGACCCCAGCCGCCTCTGCCCAGCACCCCCCTGCCCCAATCCTCCATGATCCCTGTCTCCAGTCACCCACTCAGCATGGCTGTGCTGGACACTGGGCCACAGAGCTGAAGCGACCCAGAGAACACATAGAGGAAGGGGCCACCTTACACACAGATGGGGACCCTCCTCTGGGAAGGGAGCACTTTTTGCACAGAAGTTTGAGGGGAAGGAGCTGGGTGTGGTGGCTCACTCCTGTAATCCTAGCACTTTGGGAGGCTCAGGTGGGAGTTTCACTTGAGCCCAGGAGCTCAAGACCAGCCTGGGCAAATAAGGAGAACCCCCTTCTCTACAAAAAAATTAAAAAATAGCCAGGAATGGTGGTGCACGCCTGTGGTCCCAGCTACTCAGGTTCCAAGCTGAGGCAGGGAGGCAGGAGGCTTGCTTGAGCTGGGGAGGTCGAGGCTGCAGTGACGCATGACCATGTCACTGAACTCCAGCCTGGACGACAGAACAAGGCCCCGTCTCAAAAAAAGAAAGAAAAGAAAAAGAAACTTGAACTTGAGGGTGCAGTGGGGCAGGGGCAGGAGCCTATAAGGTGCGTGCCATTCTCTGCTGGCAGCCCCAGCCCCGGCAGCATACCCTTCTCCCAGCTCCAGTCTATGGTCAGCAACCCTCACCCATCTCCCCCATCTGCTGGGGATGTAGGTCCATGTCCTTGACCCAAGACCCTCCCTCATTCCTGCCCCCATCCCTCCTCAAGCCATATCCCTTACATCCCTTGAGTCCTCCATCCCCCCTTCCCCATCTCCCTGTCCACAGCCTCTGCCCCTCCTCTCCCTACCCTGTACCACCCCCACCCCAGGTCTTCCTCCATCTCCTTGGGAACACAGAGCTCCTCTAGCAGGCACTCTCAGAACACAGCCTGCCAGCCCCAGCGCCAGGCCTGGCTCCCAGCCTCTTCCCACCACAGCAGCCTCTTCCCTCCGGATTCAGCTCAGGCGCCAGGACCAGCAGGACCGAGACGCTTCCCACGTCAGCCCTGGCCAAAGCCCAGCTCCTTATCCATCGGTGAGCTGCCTGCCAGCTCCTGCTCCAGCTGCTGAGAGGCCTGAAGAAACCAAGACAGAGACATAGCCCTGCAGCACCACAGGGAGGCCCCAATTACCCCATGCGGATGAGTTTCATGGCCATCTCTAACTAAGGTCAGCACTGTTCAGGGCAGGTTCATAGGTAACGACCTGGTGAACTGAAAAGCAAATTTCTCTTGGTCCCTAAAGCCACTCGCTGAGCGTCTTAAGCATGAATCGTGAGTCCTAAGAGGGGTAGCAAACACGTTTTCATTCACTTCTCACCAAACCTGTCCCCTATGTCCATTTTACAGAGGAGGAAACTGAGGCACAGAGACTTCAAGGTAGATGGCCAGGTACCCTGGCTCTGCCAGCCTGCCTTTCAGCAGGGGCTTCAGTGGTCTTGCTCAAATCACATGTGCGCTGATGAATGTCCTTGTTGACTGTAGGTTCTCTTGTTGCTCTGAGTCCTTTTTCTGAGAAACTGAAAACGTTTGGTGTTTTGATCAGGGCCATATCATTCATCTCTCACCTTCTATCCTGCCTTGCATCTCTTTAACCACACTGAGCTTCCGGGCCCTGCACCCCTTCCTGCACCCTTGTCACACCATGCATCTGGGGGAAGTTACACAACCACAACTGTGCAGACCCAGCCTCACGAGATTCTCAGAGGGCAGTCCACAGGGGCCCCAGCACCTCCTATCATCCTTGCCCCAGGCTTTGGCAGGCAGCTCCTGCACACTCCCCTCAGCCCCATGCCAGGCCCACAGCCCCTCAAGCTTCCATCCAGCCCCAGCCCCCAACTTTCTTTTCTCTTTTTTTTTTTTTTTGAGACGGTGTCTTCCTCTGTCACCCAGGCTGGAGTGCAATGGCATGATCTCAGCTCACTGCAACCTCTGCCTCCTGGGTTCAAGTGATTCTCCTGCCTCAGCCTCCTGAGTAGCTGGGATTACAGGCGCCCCCCCAACACACCCAGCTAATTTTTGTATTTTTAGTAGAGACGGGGTTTCACCATGTTGGCCAGGCTGGTCTCAAACTCCTGACCTCAGGTGATCCCCCCCCCGCCTCAGCCTCCCAAAGTGCTGGGATTACAGGTGTCAGCCACTGCGCCCGGCCCTCAGCCCCAACTTTCAAATGACAATTGTGTTTCCTGTTTCATCAGGACAGGACATCGATGTCATCTGTAACTTCCAGTGCACTGGGACACACAGCTGTATCTCCCCATGCTCTCCTCCTGCCCCTCCCGGTGTGAGGACTTAGCCTGGATCACCTCCTCCAGGACAAGAACGACCTACCAGCATCTATCCATCCAATCTCCCCACCCATCCATCACTGCCTCTGTGCATGCATCCTTCCAACCATTCATACACGCCTCTGTGCATGCATCTGTCTGTCTGTCCCTGCCTCTGTGCCTGCATCTGTCCATCCATCCCTGCCTCTGTGCCTGTATCTGTCCATCTATCCCTGCCTATGTGTATGCATCTGTCTGTCCATCCATCCCTGCCTCTATGCCTGCATCTGTCCCTCCGTCCATCCCTGCCTCTGTGCATGCATCCTTCTGTACATCCCTGCCTCTGTGCATTCATCTATCCGTCTATCCATCCTTGCCTCTGTGCATGCATCTACCCATCCATTCATCCTTGCCTCTGCACATGCATCCGTCCATACATACCTGCCTCTGTGCATGCATCTGTCCATTCATCCATCCCTGCCCCTGTGCATCCATCTATCCATTCATCCCTGCCTCTGCGTAGGCATCTGTCCATCCATCCCTACCTGTTTGCATTCATCTGTCTCTCCATTCCTGCCTCTGTGCATGCATCTGTCCATCCATCCATCCCTGCCTCTATGCATGCATCTGTCCATCTATCCATCCCTCTCTCTGTGCATGCCTCTGTCCATCTATCCATCCCTGCCTCTGTGCATGCATCTGTCATGCTATCCAACCCTGCCTCTGTGCATGCATCTGTCAGTCTATCCATCCTCCATCCCTTTCTTTGTATCAGCTTATCCTGTACTGAGTGCTCACAACTCCTTCATCCTAAGACGCTCATTGGACCTATTCCCTCCCCCGACTCCACGCCGCTCTCTGCCCTCCCTTCCTGGTCAAGTTCTCCAGCCAGTGGTCTCAACTCAATCTTCACTTCCTCCGCTCCTCTCATGCCTAAGCCCACTGCCGCCTAAATTCTTCCGCAACCCACTGGGCCTACAGGCAATAAAAAGGTCACCTTGTCCCTGGAGGACCAAACATAGGCCCATGTAACTTACTGGGCTTGTTTTTGCCCCAGCCGCGGCTGACCACCTCCTCGTTCACTCTTTTTCTTGATCACCTTTGGGCTCAGTCTTTCCCCATCTCTGTTGAGTTCTTCTCCCCTGCCACCTACTCCTTCATGCTGGGGTTCTCTGTAGCTCTGTACCTGACAGTCACGTTCCACCCTTTCCTCCCAGAAGCTCGCCAACCCCCGTGGACTGCTGGCTCTCAAGGCGACCGCTAGCCCAGCTCCGACAGCAGCTGACAATGCACAGTATGCGGCCCGGGGCAGGCCCTGTGCTGAGAGGCATGGGTGAATCGCTCATTTCATCGGCAAGCCCACGCCACCAGCAGGCGCCGTTCTCCTCGCATTTCTCAGGTGAGGAACCTGAGACAATGAGGTTAAGGAAGTTGTTCATTACAAGTGGAAGAACCCTGACTTACTTGAATTCAACTTTGAAGCCCACATTCTCTTTTTGTGTGTGTGTGACAGGGTCTCACTTTGTCACCCAGGCCGCAGTGCAGTGGTGTGAACACAGCTCATTGCAGTCTCAACCTCCCTGACTCAAGCAATCCTCCTGCCTTAGCCTCCTGAGTAGCTGGGACTACAAGCATGTGCCACCACGCCTAGCCGAAGCCCATATGTGAATGTTGAGGCACACAGCCTCCCCAGCCTCTGCCTCACCAAGCCCTCCGCAGGGCCTAGGCACCCTCCCTGGCTGCCCCCTTCCCCCGTCACTCAGGCTCCCCAGCAGCCAATGTAGTTAACATGGGGCTACAAAGAGCTGGGCCTGGCCTCAGGCGGGACCGCCTCCCCGGCATTGCCATCCCTGCTGCAGAGCTCCCATGCGATCAGCCTCCTCTCCAGCTGAGACCACATCCTCACTCAGCTTCTAGGCTGTTCCTGCTCCCCATTCCCCTCAGCACATGGCCCCTGAGAAACTGCTTGCACAAGAGTTTCCCTCTGGAGCCCCACCTCTGGGGAACCTGACCTCAGACAGAGGAGACCAAGCTCTAGGGCAGGATCCTCCACCTCCCTTGCCCCACCCGTGTGGCCAGCCCGGAGCGCTGCAGACTCTCGCCCAGATCTGCACTTGTGCCTGCCTTCTGCCAGCCTGCTCCTCCTCCTCCCACTCTCACACCTGCATTAACAGCACCAGGACGCCATCCTCCAAGGGCCCCAGCCTCATCTCCCCTGTCACCAGGATCCAGCCAGATCTCAATCCTTGCCCATCCTAACTGAACCTCCCTCAGATCCATCCACTTCCCCCTTCCCCGGGACCACACTCCACCATCTCTTGCCTGGACCCTGCGAGAACTTCCTGCCTCCCTGCCTCTATCCTACCCTCTGTCCCCTGCTGAAGCTGATGATAGTTCCGGAATGCAAAACGCCTTAATGATTCCCCCATTGAACAAAGTCTTCCACATGCTTTCAAGGCCCTTGGTGATCCGGGACCTGCCGCCTTCTGCAGTCTCCCTACTGATGCCATAGTTTTGGCTTCTGGCCTCAGATGTCCCGGGTCATTTCTCTGCTCAGTGTCTCCTCGTACCCCTGACTCAGCTGGCTCACTGCTTTCCCATTGGATCTCAAACCTGTGTACCCGGGGAGAGCAGAACCCTGTATGTCTTGTCTTGTGCTAGTAGGCGCTCAGCGTGTTTGTGCATGCATCTGTCCATCCATCCCTGCCTCTGTGCACGCATCTGTCCATCCATCCATAGCAGTGACCTATGATTGCACCACTGCACTGCAGCCTCAGCAACATAGCAAGAACCTGTCCCTTGTTTTTTTTGTTTGTTTGTTTGAGATGGAGTCTTGGTCCTTCACCAGGCTGGAGTACAGTGGCGCAATCTTGGCCCACTGTAACCTTGGACTCCCTGGTTCAAGTGGTTCTCCTGCCTCAACCTCCCAAGTAGCTGGGATTACAGGCGTGTGCCACCATGCCTAGCTAATTTTTGCATTTTTAGTCCAGATAGCGTTTCACCATGTTGGCCGGGATGGTCTCGACATCCTGACTTCGTGATCTGCCGGCCTCGGCCTCCCAAAGTGCTGGGATTACAGACATGAGCCACTGCACTCCGCCAGCAGTAGAAATTTCTAAGCACCAAAGCATTCAACAGGTGACCTGTGTTTTCTTGAAAGCATACGGTTACATGCACTCACAAAGAGATGCTTTGGAATTAGAACTTATACTTAAAAGGGAAGCAGAGCATAAAAGATGGAAAATTTGCAGCCTGACCATGTGGTAGAAAAGAAAACCCATTTCCTGGGGATTAATTCAAGCTAGGCCTAGGGCCCCGCTGCTCTGTGCAGCCTCGGGACGTGGCGCCCTGTGCCCCAGCCACTCCAGCTCCAGCTGTGGCTAAAGAAGGCCAAGGTACAGCTCAGGCCGTCGCTTCCGAAGGTGCAAGTCCCAAGCCTTGGCAGCTTCCACGTGGTGTTGGGCCTGCAGGTCTGCAGAAGACAAGAGCTGGGCTTTGGGGGCCTCCGCCTAGATTTCAGGGGATGGATGGAAATGCCTGGATGACCACGCACAGGTCGCCATGGAGAACGGCTACTGGGGCAATGCAGAGAGGAAATGTGGGCTTGGAGCCCCCACACAGACTCTCTACTGGGGCACTGCCTAGTGGAGCTGTGAGAAGAAGACCACTCTCCTCCAGACCCCAGAATGGTAGATCCACCAAGAGTTTGTACGCTGTGCCTGGAAAAGCCGCAGGCACTCAGCACCAGCCCATGAAAGCAGCTGCGGGGGCTGCACCCTGCAGAGCCACAGGGGCGGAGCTGCCCGAGGCCCTGGGAACCCACCCCTTGCATCAGCGAGCCCTGGACGTGAGACATGGAGCCAAAGAGATCACTTGGGAGCTTTAAGATTTAACAACTGCCCTGGTGGATTTGGGTCTTGCCTGAGGCCTGTAGCCCCCTTTTTTGGCCAATTTCTCCATTTTGGAAAGGGAACATTTACCCAATGCCTGTGCCCCCAATGTGTCTTGGAAGTAACTAACTTGCTTTTGAATTTACAGGCTTATAGGCAGAAGGGACTTGCCTTGTCTCAGGTGAGACTTTGGATTGGCCTTTTGGGTTGATGTTGGAATGAGTTTAGACTTTGGGGGACTGTTGGGAAGGCATGATTGAGTTTTGAAATGTGAGAAGGACATGAGGTTTGGGAGGGTCCAGGGGCAGAATGAGATGGTTTTCTCTGTGTCCTTACCCCAATCATCTCAAACTGTAATCCCCACATGTCGAGGGAGGGGCCGGGCTGGAGATGATTGCATCATGGGGGCGGTTTCCCCCATGCACTTCTGGTGTAAGTGAGTGAGTTCTCACAAGATCTGGTGGGTTAAAAGTGTTTGGCAGCCGGGCGCGGTGGCTCATGCCTGTAATCCCAGCACTTTGGGAGGCCGAGGTGGGCAGATCACCTGAGGTCAGGAGTTCAAGACCAGCCTGGCCAACATGGTGAAGCCCCATCTGTACTAAAAATACAAAATTAGCCTGGTATGGTGGCGCATGCCTCTAACCCCAGCTACTCAGCAGGCTGAGGCAGGAGAATCACTTGAACCAGAGAGACAGAGGTTGCAGTGAGCCGAGATCACCCCATTGCACTCCAGCCTGGGCGACGAGAGCGAAACTCCATCTCAAATAAAAAAAACACACAAACACGCAGACAAAAGTGTTTGGTAGTTCCCCCCACCCTGCTTCTCCTGCTGCCATGTAGGACGTGCCTTGCTTCTCTTCCGCCTTCCCCCATGATTGTAAGCTTCCTCAGGCTTCCCCAGCCATGTGGAACTGTGAGTCAGTTAAACTTCTTTTCTTTATACATTACCCAGTCTCAGGCATTCTTTATAGCTGTGTGAAAACGGACTAATACAGCAACAGATCAGCCTTGCCCTGGGAAACCCACCTCCGCGATCATGGTATCTCCCCTGCCAGGGAAGTATAAGCAGGTTTTATTAAGATGCCAGGGCGACAGCGCCACATCAGAGCTGCAGCAGGAACGCCAGGCAGGGGGACTGAGTGTGCGGGAGGGGGCGGGGCACAGGACAGCTGAGGGAGGGGTCAGGGTGGGTGGGCGGTGACGGGGAGAGCAAAGGTGGTGTCAGTATCTTCATTTTGAGGATTGGGGTTCAGAGCACTTCTGGGGTGTCAGCTCCTCCTTGCCCCCCTGTGGGGCTCCGTAGGACTGGAAAGAGGACTTGAAGAGCTCTGACAGAGAGCAGCAGAAACTCTGGAACTTTTTCCAGAGGGCCTGCACTTCATGGACCAGGGCCACCACCTTCTCCTTCACCCAGGCCAGAACCCCCTGCCACCAGGTCTGCAGCCGCTGCAGCATGGCCTGGAACCATCTCATGACCTTGTCACAAAAGCTCTCCCCAGGCTCCTCGGTTGCGGGATCCTCAATATCCGGGACAGGGGATCTGTTGCCTCGGCACCGTAATCCATCTCTTTCTTTTTCAAGTAGAGGAGTGAGCTCCTGTGGAATGGGAGCACCATTCAGGGTCTGTAGGTGGGGGGTCAGCCCCAGGCCCTGGCCACACCCAGGCCTCTCAGCCTTTTCCTGAGCCTGGGAGACGGAGGCCCACAGGTGTTGGTTCCCCGACCACAGCCCCATGGACAAGAGGGACTTTTCCCAGAGTCCCCCTCCTCTGCATTCACCTCCATGGCAGTGACAGGATGGGTGTGTCTGCTTGGTCACCAGGTCAGGGCCCTCATCGTGCCTTGAGGGCTGTGCCACTGTGTGAGGAGTGAGGCCGTGGGCAGGTCCCAGCTAGGCTGTCACTCCCAGCCCTCCACCCCAAGCTCAGGGGCTGGGCACACCCTGCCCACACCACATCAAGACAGGGCAGGGGTTGGCTGGGCCCGGTGGCTCACGCCTGTCATCCCAGCACTTTGGGAGGCCAAGGCAGACGGAACACAAGGTTAGGAGTTCAAGACTAGCCTGGCAAACATGGTGAAACCTGGTCTCTACTAAAAATACAAAAAAAAAAATCAGCTTGGAGTGGTGGCGGGTGCCTGTAGTCCCAACTACTTGTCAGGCTGAGGCAGGAGAATCACTTAAACCCGAGATTTGGAGGTTGCAGTGAGCCAAGATCATGCCACTGCACTCCAGCCTGGGCGACAGAGCGAGACTCTGTCTCAAAAAAACAAAAAGAAAGAAAGAAAGAAAAGACAGGGCAGAGGTGAAGGAAGGCAAGGTGCCCAGATGGCTGTGTCATACTCACTGGGTGCTGCTCCTCATAATAAGCCGCCACTGTCTCCAGGTAGCCCTCTTTGAAGTCGTCCTGGGGAGAGGAGGGCACAGGGGGTTCATGCTGCTCCTGCCTGCCCCCTTCCCACTGTGGCTCCCACTGGTCCAGGTGATTCCCAAGGGGACCCAGAGCCCAGACCCAGTGTCCTGTGGAGCCTAAGACCCAGGGAGTAAGCTTGATGGAGGGGGAGGCCACGGCTCACCTCCAGCTCTGCCAGGCTCGACATCTCCTGTTAGGAACAAAGCACTCGGTTCCAGGCCCCAGCCTCCTCTGCACTCCACATCAGTCAGTCCTCAAGCCCAGTGAGTCCTCAGCTCCCACACACCCCGAACTAGGTCCAGCCAGGGGCCCGGGCCACGTCTGGCACCCCTGTTGTTTCCTCAAGGAGCCCTGGGGCTTGGATGCCTCCCTCAGTCTCCCCGGGCATCGAGATCCCCCACCCACCGACTCGCTGCCACCCAGGTGCAAGCATTTGCCCACGGTAAGGGATGAGGGAGCCTGTGGGTCCCTCTTCATCCTTCTCACCCTGAGCCCCACACAGGGTGGAGCGCCTGGGGGCGGGGACATGTGACCTGGTGCCTGAGGGGAAATCCACCCACCTGTCCACGTCCTGATTCTGCATTTTGCATTTTATCATAAAATCTTTCTATGGCCTGGTGCTGTGAAGAGAGGCAGAGTTGGCACCAAAGGGCCGGATCCTTGTCCCTCCAGGGTCCCAGGTGTCCCACAGTGTCCTCACTGTCACACGCTGAGACCCAGGCCCCCAACCCCTGAGCAGAAGTAGGGAGGAGCATTACCATTCGGGCCTTCAGCTTCTTCATGTCATCAGAGAGGACCTGCGGAAATAACGGTGACACTCAGTCTCCATGTGTCACCTTAACCTTTCCCCCAGGATAATTTATACACACACACACACACACACACACACACACACACACACACACAGACACATGGCAGAGGTACAGGATAAGAGGAGACAGCAGTCCCAGCAGCCCCTCACAGCCTGGAAAGACCGGCCAGGGCTGTCCCGGAAACGACTCAGAAAGCGCTTCTCTCAGGAGCCGGCTCAGCTGGGCAGGCCCAAGAGCAGGGCCAACATGGGCCTAGGTGACCCCTCCTCACAAGAGCAGGGCCTGCGTGGGCCGGGGTGTCCTCCCTGCACACGCACACACACCCATGTACACACACGGGAGGATGGACAGTGTCCTGGAGCAGGCTGGCTCAGCTGGGTTTCCCACAACCACTATGGTCCCAGGTGAGAGTTGGCCAAGGAAAAAATGTTTAGGGACATGACAATTGAGAAGGTAACAGCAGCCATTCCTCTCTGATGAGCTGATTAATATTCGGGGTGCCAGCTAGGTCCACCCTACAACCTGCCACTCTTCCCGACTGCCAACATGCAGGCCCACAGGGCCCGGGCCATTCCTGCCTGCAGACACGTGGCTGCATCCACAGAGGCCAGAGGCACCCCACAGAATCCCCGCTGAGCCCCCACGTCAAGGGCCTAGTCTCGGGGGTGACATGCCTGGTTTCCCCCACTATAGAGTGGTGACAGTCACCCACAGAGTGCGCAGGGCCTGGGGACATATTCTGGGCAGGGCAGCTGTCTGCACACTTTCAGGCAGCGATGGTCCCATCCCGCTAGCCTGATTTCCCAGGAACCAGGGTGAAAGCAGCACCTTGCCGACATGCGGGAGCCATGTGTCCTCCAGGTCACTGTCCTGAACCTGGGCCAGGCCACATCATGGAAACCCCTATTGTCACAGGCCGAAGAGCTCCCTGGAGGGTGTGGTGGGCCTCGCATTTGCGGTGGGGCAGTGGTAGAGGATGGGAGGTCGGAGGGAACCCAGGAAAGGAGGAAGAGACACCCGGACGCACACAGGCCCTGCTCTTGGGCCCACCCAGCTGAGCCGGCCTCTGAGAGAAGCATTCTCCGAGTGGTTTCCAGCAGAGCCCTGCCCCACCCCTGCCCCGGGCTTTCCGGGCTGTGAAGGGCTCCTGGGACAGGTGCTCCCTCTCATCCACACCCCTGCTGTTCTCCAGGGCCCCCGATACATATGACCTCCAGCGCCTCCACTGACACTCTCACCCCATCACTATCCTCCTGCCGCTGGGTGCCCCTGACTGAGCCCTGACACACAGGCACCTCGGGAAATACTGAGGGCACCCGCTCCCTTACAGTCTGTTTTCAGACATGCCCACAAAAGCACACGCAGCCTCTCACTCACCTTCGGGAAGCACATGGTGGCCAAAAGTTCAAGGAGCCAAGGCCTGCTGGCGAGGAACAGGTGTGAGGAAAAGTGTCTCAGAGAAGCACCCTCCTCCCCAGAGGGTCCTCACCTTCGGGGACCCCAACTCCCCACCTGAGATGACCCAGCTCCACTGAGACAGTCACCTTCTGCACCCAGTCTTCCTGGCACACAGACTCAGCTGGTTTTATGGGGAAAGTGGGGGGTAGTGGGCGGAGCCTCTCTCAGGGCAGGAGGCCTTGCTGAGTGCGTGAAAAACAGACAGAGACAGAGACAGACAGAGATGGAGACTTACCCGAGAGAGACAGAGGTCTGGGGTCCCTGGGAGGAATGAGGGTCCGTCCCTGGCTGGGCCCCTGCTCCCTCTGAGCTGGGGTGGGAGTCTCTGAGCCCAGGAATGGGCTGCTTTCCCCACCCCACCAGCCTGAGAGTGGGGAGGGGCAGAGGGAAAGTCCAGACTCGGGACAGCAGGCTGGGGAAACTCCCTGAGTACAGGAAGGTGACGTCAGCCAAGTGGGATCCAAGGACAAAGGAATTTGGACCCTGTCCTTGCATGAGGTGTGCCCCGGCTCCAGAGGCCAGAGAAACTTCTGGATCAGAAGGAGGCAGGAACTGCCGGACCTAAGAGGGGCGCCATGAGGGCAGGGGCCTGTGCACGTTGGAGGGGTGGCTAGTGGTGATGTAGATCTACCTGTGGGACAAGATAGGACCCTCTGCAGGGTGGAAGGCATCCTGCCGGCTGTCTGAGCTTGGCTGACCAGGTCCTTCTGACCCTTCTGGGCCAAGGCAAGGCCATCTGGGGCCGAAGGTCACTGGTCTCAGCAATCTTGGGGCTCCCCTACGGGCTTTTCTAGCTCCACGGGTTCTGACCCTCCAGCCTGGCTGGGCCTCCCACCTCCTCCTCATGGCCCCCCGCCCCCTTCCCCCAGCTGAGCACAACCACGCCCTTGCCTTTGGGATGGTTTCCTGGGGCCAAACTAAGGAAGTACCACGACAAGGGGCCCTAAGTCGAAGACGTCTCTTCCCTCACGATCTGCAGGCTGGAGGTCCAAGGTCAATGTGGGCAGCGTGGGGTCCTTCTGAGGGCCCAGAGCTGGGATTCTGTTCAGATTTCTCCTGCCCTTGTAGATGGCCATCTTCATCACGTTCTGCCTGGGTGTGACTGTCCCCCTTTCCCCTTTCCAAAGGACACCAGTCATATTGAAATAGGGTCCACCCTAGGCCGGGCGCAGTGGGTCACGCCTGTAATCCCAACACTTTGGGAGGCTGAGGCGGGCAGATCACCTAAGGTCAGGAGTTCTAGACCAGCCTGGCCAACATGGTGAAACCTTGTCTCTACTAAAAATACAAAAATTAGCCTTGCGTGGTGGCCGGCACCTGTATTCCCAGCTACTCGGGAGGCTGAGGCAGGAGAATCACTTGAACCCGGGAGGCAAATGTTGCAGTGAGCTGAGATGGTGCCACTGCACTCCAGTCTGGGGGACAACAATGAAAATTCCCCTCGGGAAAAAAAAAAAAAAGAAGAAGTAGGATCCACCCCAGTGACCTCATTGTACCTTAATTACCTCCATAAAGACCCTGTTTCCAAATCAGGGCATATTCTGAGGTCCTGGGGCTTAGGAATTCAGCATGGATGCAATGTATCCCATTATATTCTCAAAGGGGACTCGGAGAGACAGAACCTATAAAACACGCCCCATGGTGAAAGCTTCCCTTGGGTGAAGTAGACAACGGTTGTCACCTGCCTGCCACTTAGGAGTCCATTCCACTGTGCGCAACCGCCTTTCCACATACAGGATGTCCAGATATTTCCCTGAGTATCCTCTGAATTGTAGTGGGAGACAGAAGGAAGCCACTCCTGCACCAGCTAAAAGTCATGCTCTAGGCTTCAGCTCCAAGAGACTGTCTCTCTACCCCACCAACCCTAGCCCCTCATGACTCTCAAAGGCCACCATCTGAAGACATCTTGGGATCCACCCAGACTGTACCCTGTTTTTATAGCTTTATGGTGATGCAATTTACAGGCAATGCAATTCACTCATTGAGCTGTACAATTCAAAGCACAGAACTGTGCAGCTATCACCACAACCCATTGTAGAACATTTTTATCACCTCTAAGAGAAATTCTGCCCTTCTGAGACATCACTTCCAGTCCTCATTTCCCTGGATAACCACTCATCTACTTTCTCTTTCTTTTTCTTTTTTTTTTCTTAGAGTCTCGCTCTGTTGTCTAGGCTGAAGGGCAGTGGCACGATCTCGGCTCACTGAAACCTCTGCCTCCTGGGTTCAAGCAATTCTCCTGACTCAGCCTCCCGAGTAGCTGGGATTACAGGCACGTGCCACCATACCCAGCTAATTTTTGTATTTTTAGTAGAGACGGGGTTTCACCATGTTGATGAAGGAGTCTCGAACTCCTGACCTCAAGTGATCTGCCCGCCTTGGCCTCCCAAAGTGCTGGGATTACAGGCATGAGCCACTGTGTCTGGCCTCATCTACTTTCTCTCTCAATGGATGCATCTCTCCCAGACATTTCCTATAAGTAGAATTATACACTAGGTGATCTTCTGTGTCTAGCTTCTTTCACTGAACATGCTATTCTTGAGGTTCATCTGTGTTGTAACACGCATCAGTCCTTCATTCCTTTTTCTGGCTGAATAATATTCTACTGTGTGGATAGAACACATTTGGTTTCTCCATTCACCCCTCGAAGGACATTTGGGTTCTTTCCACTTTTTGGCTAATTCCGAATAATGCTGCTATGAACATTCACGTACAAGTTTCCGTGCAGACGTATGTTTTCACTTCATATGTATGAAGCAGAAGAATAGCTGGGTTACATGGTAAATGTGTTTTTATCCTTTTGAGGAACAGCCAGACTATTTTTCAAAATGTCTGTCATTTTACATTCCCAGCAGCAGTGTGCGAGGGTTCCCGTGTCTCTACAACCTCAGCAATACTTGTTATTCTCTGTGTCTTTTCAATTCCAGCCATCCCAATGGGCTGAAATGGTATCACGTGACATTTTTTTTTTTTTTTTTTTTTTGAGGTGGAGTCTTGTTCTGCCACTCAGCCTGGCCTAATTTCTGTATTTTTAGGAGAGATGGGATTTCACCATGTTGGCCAAGGAGTCTCGAACTCCTGACCTCAAGTGATCTGCCCGCCTTGGCCTCCCAAAATGCTGGGATTACAGGCATGAGCCACTGCGTCTGGGCTCATCTACTTTCTCTCTCAATGGATGCATCTCTCCCAGAGATTTCTTATAAGTAGAATTATACACTATGTGATCTTCTGTGTCTAGCTTCTTTCACGGAACATGATGTTCTTGAGGTTCATCTGTGTTGTAACACGGATCAGTCCTTCATTCCTTCTTCTGGCTGAATGATATTCTACTGTGTGGATAGACCACATTTGGTTTCTCCATTCACCCCTCAAAGGAAGTTGGGGTTCTTTCCCCTTTTTTGCTATTCTGAATAACGCTGCTGTGAACATTCACGCAAAAGTTTCTGTGCAGACTTATGTTTTCACTTCTCTTGGGTACGTATGAAGGAGAAGAATAGCTGGGTTACATGGCAAATGTGTTTTTATCCTTCTGAGGAACAGCCAGACTATGTTTCAAAATGTCTGTCATTTTACATTCCCAGCAGCAGTGCCCGGGGGTTCCTGTTTCTCCACATCCCCAGATACATTTGTTATGCTCTGTGTCTTTTTAATTCTAGCCATCTTAGTGCGCTGAAATGGTACTGTGTGACAATTTTTGTGTTTCTTTTTTTTTTTTTTTTTTTTTGATGCAATCTCGCTTGGTCTCCCAGGCTGGTGTGCAGAGGCACGATCTCGGCTCACTGCAACCTCCGACTTCCGGGTTCAAGCGATTTTCCTGCCTCAGCCTCTCAAGTAGCTGGGATTACAGGCGTGCGCCACCACGCCTGGCTAATTTTTGTATTTTTAGTAGAGACAGGGTTTCACCATGTTGGCCAGTTGGTCTAAAACTCTCGACCTCAAGTGACATCTGCCTCTCAAACGTCTGCATCAGCCTCCCGAAATGCGGGATTACAGGCATAAGCAACCGTGCCCAGCCAATTTTATTTTTATTTTTATTTTTTTGAGACACACCTGTTGCCCAGGGTGGAGTGCAGTGGCGTGATCACGGCTCATTGTTGCCAAGACTTCCCGGCTTCAGGTGATTCTTTCCTCTTCGCCTTCCAAGTAGCTGGGAATACAGACACGGGTTGCCACCATGCCCGGCAATTTTTTTGATTATTTTGTAGAGACAAGGTCTCACTATGTTGCCCAGGCTGGTCTTGAAACCCTGGGATCAAGCCATCCTCCCACTTTGGCCTCCCAAACTATTCGGATTATAGGCGTGAGCCACTGTGCCCAGCCTCTTTCCAACTTTCTGGATGATGTCCTTTGAAGCACAAAAGTTTTACATTTTGATTATGAGACCATGCCATTTTTAAACGATACCGCTTAAAAAATAAAAATAATCACTTTGACATGACATTTTTGTGTAGCAGTCATAAAATTTTAAAGGCTCTGGAAGTCTACATGGAGCCATGAGGCAGTCTCAATTCCACAGTGGCCGTCCGTCCTCCGGGTGCCCCATAACCAACTTTTCGGTTCCTCTCCGCTTCGTCCCCCCACTCTTCTTTCTTCTTCTTATTATTTTTTTTATTTTTGAGACGGAGTCTCGCTCTTTTGGCCAGGCTGGAGTGCAATCGTGAGATCTTGACTCACTGCAACCTCCCTCTCCCGGGTTCAAGTGATTATCCTGTCCCAGCCTCCTTAGCAGCTGGGATAACAGACATGCACCACCATGCCTGGCTAATCTTTTTTCTATTTTTAGTGGAGATGGGATTTCAGTGTTGGCCAGGCTGGTCTCGAATTCCTGACCTCAAATGATCCATCTGCCTGGGCCTCCCAAAATGCTGGGATTAAGGCATGAGCCACCACGCCCGGGCCCACTCTTCCTTCTTAGATTCCCCATCAACCATGGATTCCTTCTGCAAAGCAGGGAGATTCAGGTCAGTCCAGTTCGTGCCACCACAATTCTCCCCAGGTCCATCAATGCTCAGAAGAATGGAAGGGCTTTTTGTCCATTCATTTTTATTGTCCTGAGTGGGATGAATAAGTTTCTAATATACAAATTTCCCCCTCCTCATACATGGAAAAGAAACTGACAGAGGCCCAAATCGTTTCCTGGCAGCCCAGAATTCCCAGGTAACTGACCAAAGTCTCCTGCCCTCTGTCCTCATGCTGATCTGTTTGTATGAGCAATTGGGGCAACCCCTCCCCTGGTTGCTGGGACAGCCGCCCACAGCCTCAGCTCCAGGAAGCACTAGGGGGTCACTGAGGCTGGACAGCAACTTAGGAAGTGGCCCCTAAGTGACTCTACCCATGGGGTTCAGGCCATCGGTGTGGCCTGAACATATTGGTCCTGGGGTGGAGGAACACTGCAGAGCCACAGAAATGCCACGAAACAGCCAGCTACTGCCCCCCACAATCCCTGCGACTAGTTAAAATGCAGATTCCTGACCCCACCCTGAGTGAGGATTCAGGGTGAGTGTGGGATCTGCAAACTTAAATTTCCCAGTGATTCTGATGTGGGATAGTCTAGAAGAATAGTTCCAGAGGCAATCATTTAGATCCTAAAACTGTGGGGAGTGGGGACAGGGTCAACGAGGTGCCCCCAGGTTCCACCCACCCCTCACTCTAGAGCTAGGGCCTCCCAGGAGGGAGTGCTGAGGAGGCAATGACCAGGCCTGAGCCAGGGTTCGGTCCCTGTCTTTCCACCAGCGTTGAGTTGATGGGAGTCAAGCTGTTCTCTCCAGGGTGCAAGCAGGGAAGGGGTTCTTGGGGATAGAAGGGTTCCCCATTGAATGGAAGGCAGTTCTGGGCCCAGGGAGGTGCCCAAGTTGGGTGGCCCGGGGAGGAGGAGGTGGGTGGCGGGGGAGCAACGGAAAAGGTTAACAGTCTGGAGAGCAAGGGTCGTCCCTCCAGCCACTGATTCCACCACCCAGGACGTGGCGCATGGGTCCTCAGGGGTGATATCTGGGCTGGTTCCGGGTCTGGGTCCCAGGTCCCCACCAGTGTGGCAGTGACTGTAGGGGGGCCTTGTGGGAGCATGCTGAACGGGGTGAAAAACTGCGGGTGGGAGAGGGGCAAGGCACAGCTTCGCAGTCAGGCCTGTCGTCTAACGACCCAGGAATGCCAGACGCAGTGGCCAGGCGGGGCGGGGCTGCGGAGAGTCCCAGGACTGCGCTCCGAGAAAAGCTGGCTCTTCCTGGAAAAGGACGGTCCTGCGGGGGCAGCGCGCGACCGGGGCTGCCGTCCCTCCGGGTGAGGCCGCAGGCCCGCCCCTTGTCCTCCCCGCCCCTCCCCGGGCTCGGGAGGCAGGGTCCGACCGCCCCCTGGCGGCCGCCGGGAGGGAACGACGGGGGCGACGACCGACGCATGGTCCAAGCGCGCGTGCGCCCCTGAAGGCGGGTTCCGGTGGCAGCGCCGGGGTCTCAGACCCTGAGGAGACTGAGCCCAGCGCCAGGCGACCGGTACCCGCCGCCGCCGCCCCTGCGCGGGAGATCCACCCTGCTTAGTCCGCGCCCGAGCCCCCGTCCGTGGGAACAGACAAGGGGCCTCCGCAGCGCCTCACAACCCCCGACCAGGTCCAGCGGCGGGGGACTCGGCCGTGGAGGGCGCTGTTCGGTCTGCATGGCTCCCCCCATCAGCGGGAGGCTACACCCCCCACCAGCAGGGGCAAGAGGAGCAGCGGGATGGGAGCAGGCCAACGTCCTGCGGCCTGGTTGAGCTCGCACTGACAATCGCAGGTTTCGGACCCGGGGGTCGCTTTGGGGGGCCTGGGGGCGCGGGGACCAGAGCTTGGGGCGGGGCAGTCCAGCCAGTTGGGCCCCATGGGCTGGGGGGCGTCCGGCTCGGTCTTGATGCTGTTCTTGGGGAAGCGCCAGTAGTGGGCGCCCTTGAAGAAGTAGGTGTCACCTGGAGGAGCAGAGCTTGAGTCCCGGTCCCGCCCCGCCCCGCCGCTCCCTGATGCCCAAGGATCCCCATCCCCGCAGGGTGGCCTCCATGTCCCCATTCCCCACATCCCTCTCCCCACCCCCAGGCCCAGTAACCCGCAGGTCACCGCGCTCCCCACCTGCGTTGCTGACGGTGACATCGTCAGGGGAGGGGGGCGCGCCTTCCCAGAGGCTCAGGTCGCGAGGGTAGCCGGGGTCCGGGCGCGCCGCCGCCTCGTCGTAGCGCCAGTACTGCCGGCCGCGGACCAGGTAGGTCTTCCCGTTCTGTGGCCACGAGAACACGGCGTCCACCTCCTCTCCCGGGGGCAGCCCCAGCTCCGTGAGCGGCCGCGCCCCGCCCTCCAGCTGCCGGTCCTGGAACACCCAGAACTGGGGCCCTGCAGGGCGGAGGCCGGGAGGTCAGGGGTGGGCTCCCCGCGCCGGCCCCAGCGCGCCCCGCCGCCGGCCCCACTCACCGCTAAAGAGGAGGATTCGGCCGTCTCGGTGCCGAGCATAGGCGGCCTGCACCACCCTCACCTGGGCGGGCAGCCCCTCCCAGAAGCGGTGCAGCCGTGCGGGCCGCGGGGACACCAGCTGTCCGGAGGGCTGGAGGCGCCAGAACCAGGGGCCTGCAGGGGACAAAGGGGTTCGCAGGAAGGCATGAGACAGCAGGAGGTCTCCTCCCCCAGGGTGTGTGGCTGGGTGGGGAGGGGTCCCATCTGGAAATCAAGGGCGCAATGGATCTAGGGTGACCAGCCCATCCTGGCCCGCCTGAGACTTTTCCCTTTTTAGCACTAAAAGTGCCAGGGCCTTGCCTGGTGGCTCAGACCTGTAATGCCAGCACATTGGGAGGCTGACACCGGAGAATCACCTGAGCCAGGAGATTGAGCCCAGCCTGGGCAATATAGTGAGACTCCATCTCTACGAAATAATAAAATGAATTACTAGCAAGGCGTGGTGGCATGTGCCTGTGGTCCCAGCTACCAGGGAGGCTGAGGTGGGAGGATCGCTTGAGCCCAGTATTTTGAGGCTGCAGTGAGCCATGATCACACCACTGCACTGCGGCCCAGGCAACAGAGCAAGACCCTGTCTCAAAGAAGAAAAAAGTTCCACTTCCAGGGTAAGCCCACAGCCCCAGTGGGTCACTGGAAGTGGGCAGGAAACCAACATATATGAGGCCAAGTGAAATGACTCACCTTTGAAGAAGAAAGTTTCCCCTCGGATGTTGGCGATGGCGTCAAAATTGCCCTCACATCGATCAGGGATGGGGAAGGATGGGCTGGGGAGGAAAGGAGAGGTGAGTAGAGAGGGGGGTTTGTTTTCTCCAAGGCAGGGACCCCCACCATCCCCATCTCAGAGGACACTGAGGCTGGGCAGCTGGTCACCCAAGGTCACCGAGTTGGTGGGGGACTCACCTGTGTGTGGGCGAGGCCGGGGGCTGGGGCGGAGGAGCCAGAGGTTTCCTTGTGGGCTTGTCATATGGGGTTTGGGGCGCCTTCCCTGTGAGGAAAGAGGCAGGTGTGCGTCCCCTGGCCCTGCTGCAGAGGACGCTGGATGGGGCAATGACGGTTTCGCCGGCAGGTCCCTCTCCCCCTACCATAGAGTTGCTGCAGGCCATCGCGGTCATCCTGAGACAGGCGGTACTTGTCAGGGTCGCCCACCGGACCCTGGTAGAAGGGCCTCATAATGGAGTTGGGGGCTGAGGAGTGGCCCAGGCCCAGGGCGTGGCCAAACTCATGGACAGCCACGGCAAACAGGTCGGTCCCCTCGCCGTCTGCAGGAGAGAGTGGGTGAGAGCTGCGGCCGCCCCTGCATGGGGAAAGGGGCCACAGGAAGGCCCTGCGAGTGCAGCTGGGGCCAACAGGAACAGCAGGACACCCTCCAGAGGTGGCCCCAGCCTCCTCTGCCCAGCCCTTGCTGAACTCTCCATCATCCCTGTCTCCAGTCACCCAGTCAGCATGGCTGTGATGGACACTGGACCACAGGGCTGAAAAGATCCAGAGAACACACAGAGGAATAGGCCACCTTACACACAGATGGGGCCCCTCCTCTGGGAAGGGAGCACTTTGTGCACAGAAGTTTGAGGGGGAGGAGCTGGGTGTGGTGGCTCATGCCTGTAAACTCAGCACTTTTGGAGTCCCAGGTGGGAGGATCGCTTGAGCCCAAGAGTTCAAGACTGGCCTGGACAACATAAGGAGATCCCCATCTCTACAAAAAAATTTTAAAAATTGGCCAGGAGTGGTGGCGCATGCCTGTGGTCCCAGCTACTCAGGTCCCAGGCTGAGGCAGGGAGGCAGGAGAATCGCTGGAGCCCGGGAGGTGGAGGCTGCAGTGATGCATGACCATGTCACTGCACTCCAGCCTGGAGGACAGAACAAGGCCCCGTCTCAAAAAAAGTAAAAAGAAAAAAAAAAGAAAAAGAAAATAAAAGAAACTTAAGAGGGCGGTGGGGTGAGGGCAGGAGCCTACAAGGTGCGTGCCATTCTCTTCAGGCAGCCCCAGCCCTGGGAGCATCCCCTCCTCCCAGCTACAGTCTATAGTCAGCGACCCCCACCCGTCTCCCCCTTGCCACCCCCATCTGCTGGGGATGTAGGTCCATGTCCTTGACCCAAGACCTTCCCTCATTCCTGCGCCCATCCCTCCTCAAGCCATATCCCTTATATCCCTTGAGTCCTCCATCCCCCCTCCCCCATCTCCCTGTCCACAGCCTCTGCCCCTCCTCTCCCTACCCTGTACCACCCCAACCCCAGGTCTTCCTCCATCTCCTTGGGAACACAGAGCTCCTCTAGCAGGCACTCTCAGAACACAGCCTGCCAGCCCCAGCACCCGGCCTTGCTCCCAGCCTCTTCCCACCACAGCAGCCTCTTCCCTCTGTATTCAGCTCAGGCGCTCAGGACTGCCAGGACCCAGAGGATTCACACGACAGCCCCGGCTGAAGCCCAGCTCCTCATCAACCGGTGAGCCGCCTGCCAGCTCCTGCTCCAGCTGCTGAGAAGCCTGAAGAGACCAAGACAGAGACACAGCCCCGCAGCACCACAGGGAGGCCCCAGTTACCCCATGCGGATGAGTTTCATGGCCATCTCTAACTAAGGTCAGCACTGTTCAGGGCAGGTTCATAGGTAACGACCTGGTGAACTGAAAAGCAAATTTCTCTCGGTCCCTAAAGCCACTCGCTGAGCGTCTAAGCATGAAACGTGAGACCTAAGAGGGGTGGCAAACACGTTTTCATTCACTTCTCACCAAACCTGTCTCCTATGCCCATTTTACAGAGGAGGAAACTGAGGCACAGAGACTTCAAGGTAGATGGCCAGGTACCCTGGCTCTGCCAGCCTGCCTTTCAGCAGGGGCTTCAATGGTCTTGCTCAAATCACATCCGCACTGACGAATTTCCCTGTCGACTGTAGGTTCTCTTGTTGCTCTGAGTCCTTTTTCTGAGAAACTGGGGGTAGTTTGGTGTTTCAATCAGGGCAATATCTTTCATCTCTCACCTTCTTCCCTGCCTTGTCTCTCCTTGGCCATACTGGGCTTCCGGGCCCTGCACCCCTTCCTGCACCCTTGTCACGCCATGCATCTGGGGGAAGTTACACAACCACAGCTGTGCAGACCCAGCCACACAAGATTCCCAGAGGGCAGTCCACAGGGGCCCCGGCACCTCCTATCATCCTTGCTCCAGGCTTTGGCAGGCAGCTCCTGCACGCTCCCCTCAGCCCCATTCCAGGCCCACAGCCCCTCAAGCTTCCACCCAGCCCCAGCCACTAACTCTCAAATGACAAATGTGTTTCCTGTTTCATCAGGACAGGACATCGATGTCATCTGTAACTTCCGGTGCACTGGGGCACACAGCTGCATCTCCCCATGCTCACCTCCTGCCTCTTGCTCTGCCCAGTGTGAGGACTCAGCCTGGATCACCTCCTCCAGGACAAGAACAACCTACCATCATCTGTCCGTCCAATCTACCCACCCATCCATCTCTGCCTCTGGGCATGCATCCGTCCGTCCATCCATCCCCGCCTCTGTGCATGCATCTGTCCATCCATCCCCGCCTCTGTGCATGCATCTGTCCATTCATCCCCGCCTCTGTGCATGCATCTGTCCATTCATCCCCGCCTCTGTGCATGCATCTGTCCATTCATCCCCGCCTCTGTGCATGCATCTGTCCATTCATCCCCACCTCTGTGCATGCATCTGTCCGTCCATCCATCCCTGCCTCTGTGCATGCATCTGTCCATCCATCCCCGCCTCTGTGCATGCATCTGTCCATCCATCCATCCCTGCCTCTGTGCATGCATCTGTCCATCCATCCATCCCTGCCTCTGTGCATGCATCTGTCCATTCATCCCTGCCTCTGTGCATGCATCTGTCCATTCATCCCTGCCTCTGTGCATGCATCTCTCCATCCATCCATCCCTGCCTCTGTGCATGCATCTGTCCGTCCATCCATCCCTGCCTCTGTGCATGCATCTGTCCGTCCATTCATCCCTGCCTCTGTGCATGCATCTGTCCATTCATCCATCCCTGACTCTGTGCATGCATCTGTCCATCCATCCATCCTTGCCTCTATGCATGCATCTGTCCGTGCATCCATACCTGCCTCTGTGCATGCATCTGTCAGTCTATCAATCCCCGATCCCTTCTTTGTAATGGTGTTGAGTGCTCACAACTCCCTCATCCTAAGACGCTCGTTGGATCCATTCCCTCCCGTCACCCCATGCTGCTCTCTGCCCTCCCTTCCCGGTCAAGTTCTCCAGCCAGTGGTCTCAACTCAATCTTCACTTCCCCCGCTCCTCTCACACCTATCCCCACTGCATTCTAAATTCTTCCCCAACGCGCTGGGCCTACAGGCACTAAAAAGGTCACTTTGTCCCTGGATGACCAAACACAGGCCAATGTAACTTACTGGGCTTGTTTTGCCCCAGCCACAGCTGACCACTTCCTCCTTCACTCTTGTTGTTGATCACCTTTGGGCTTAGTCTTTCTCCATCTCTGTTGAGTCCTTCTCCCCTGCCACCTACTCCTTCATGCTGGGGTTCTCTGTAGCTCTGTACCTGATAGTCACGTTCCACCCTTTCCTCCCAGAAGCTCGCCAACCCCCGTGGACTGCTGGCTCTCAAGGCGACCGCTAGCCCAGCTCTGACAGCAGCTGACAATGCACAGTATGCGGCCCGGGACAGGCCCTGTGCTGAGAGGCATGGGTGAATCGCTCATTTCATCGGCAAGCCCACGCCACCAGCAGGCGCCGTTCTCCTCGCATTTCTCAGGTGAGGAACCTGAGACAATGAGGTTAAGGAAGTTGTTCATTACAAGTGGAAGAACCCTGACTTACTTGAATTCAACTTTGAAGCCCACATTCTCTTTTTGTGTGTGTGTGACAGGGTCTCACTTTGTCACCCAGGCCGCAGTGCAGTGGTGTGAACACAGCTCATTGCAGTCTCAACCTCCCTGACTCAAGCAATCCTCCTGCCTTAGCCTCCTGAGTAGCTGGGACTACAAGCATGTGCCACCACGCCCAGCCGAAGCCCATATGTGAATGTTGAGGCACACAGCCTCCCCAGCCTCTGCCTCACCAAGCCCTCCGCAGGGCCTAGGCACCCTCCCTGGCTGCCCCCTTCCCCCGTCACTCAGGCTCCCCAGCAGCCAATGTAGTTAACATGGGGCTACAAAGAGCTGGGCCTGGCCTCAGGCGGGACCGCCTCCCCGGCATTGCCATCCCTGCTGCAGAGCTCCCATGCGATCAGCCTCCTCTCCAGCTGAGACCACATTCTCACTCAGCTTCTAGGCTGTTCCTGCTCCCCATTCCCCTCAGCACATGGCCCCTGAGAAACTGCTTGCACAAGAATTTCCCTCTGGAGCCCCACCTCTGGGGAACCTGACCTCAGACAGAGGAGACCAAGCTCTAGGGCAGGATCCTCCACCTCCCTTGCCCCACCCGTGTGGCCAGCCCGGAGCGCTGCAGACTCCCGCCCAGATCTGCACTTGTGCCTGCCTTCTGCCAGCCTGCTCCTCCTCCTCCCACTCTCACACCTGCATTAACAGCACCAGGACGCCATCCTCCAAGGGCCCCAGCCTCATCTCCCCTGTCACCAGGATCCAGCCAGATCTCAATCCTAACTGAACCTCCCTCAGATCCGTCCACTGCCCCCTTCCCCAGGACCACACTCCATCATCTCTTGCCTGGACCCTGCGAGAACTTCCTGCCTCCCTGCCTCTATCCTACCCCCTGCCCCCCGCTGAAGCTGATGATAGTTCCAGAATGCAAAACCCCTTAATGATTCCCCCATTGATCAAAGTCTTCCACATGCTTTCAAGGTCCTTGGTGATCCGGGACCTGCCGCCTTCTGCAGTCTCCCTACTGATGCCATAGTTATGGCTTCTGGCCTCATATGTCCTGGGTCATTTCTCTGGTCACTGGCTCCTCGTTCCCCTGACTCAGCTGGCTCACTGCTTTCCCATTGGATCTCAAACCCTGTGTACCTGGGGAGAGTGGAACTCTGTATGTATTGTCTTGTCTTGTGCTAGTAGGCACTCAGTGTGTATGTGTGGATATTCATATATATATATATTTGAGATGGAGTTTTGCTCTTGTTGCCCAGGCTGGAGTGCAGTGGCACGATCTCGGCTCACTGCAACCTCTGCCTCCAGGATTCAATTGATTCTCCTGCCTCAGCCTCTCCAGTAGCTGGGATTACAGGCGTGCACCACCACACCCGGCTAATTTTTTGTATTTTTAGTAGAGACGGGGTTTCAACATGTTGGTCAGGCTGGTCTCAAACTCCTGACCTCAGGTGATCCACCCACCTGTGCTTCCCGAAGTGCTAGGATTACAGATGAAAGCAATCACGCCCGGCCTATATTCATATATATATTGAGGGAATGAAGTCACCTCTTCTAGGAAGCCTCCCCTTGCCCAAGAGCTTTGGGCCAACATCTCTGAGCCCCTGCAGGCTTGAGGACTTCCTCTGCTGGGATTCTGTGGAGCTGTGTCACCGTGGGTGTTGTCATTGCCAGTCACTCTTCTGACTCAGCTGCCAGGTAAAGATTTGTTTTCGTCTCTGCAAGCCCCCAGCTCTGGCTTGGAGCTAGGCACCTGCTAGGCCTCTGTGATGGTTCATTGTGTGTGTCAGTTTGGCCCGGCTGTCGTGCCCAGCTGGTTGGTGAAACACCAGTCTAGATGCCATGGTGAAGGTCTTTGTAGATGCAATTAACATCTACAATCAGTTGACCTTAAGTCAAGTAGATCATGCTCCATAGTGTGGCTGGGGGTGGGGTGGGGGCAGAGCCAATCAGTTCAAGGCCTTGAGAGCTAAAGCTAAGGTTTCCTGGAGAGGAAGGAATTCTGCCTCCAGACTGTCACTGAAATCCTGAGTTGCCAGCCTGCCGTACAAATTTTGGACTTGCTAGCCCCTACAATCCCGTGAGCCAATTCCTTAAAATAAATCTCTTTACACACACGCACACACACACCCCCCCCACACACACCCCCCCCACACACATCCCACACACATGTGCACACACACACACACATCCTGTTGGTTTTGTTTCTCTGGAGACCTCCCAGCTGATAAAGCCTCCGTCAATAAATATAATTTAAACCTAATTATTGGCCAGGAGTGGTGGCTCATGCTTATAATCCCAATGGTTTGAGAGACCAAGATGGGAGGATCACTTGAGCCCAGGAGTTCAAGACCAGCCCTGGTGACATAGTGAAGCCCCATCTCTACAAAAAGTTTTAAAACTAGCCAGGTGTGGTGGTGCACATCTGTGGTCCTGGCTACGTGGTGGCTGAGGAGGCAGGATCACTTGAGCCCAGGAGGTGAAGGCTGCAGTGAGCCGTGATCGTGCAACTGCACTCCAGCCTGAGCAAGATAATGAGACCCTGTTTCTACAAAAAGTAAAACAAACAAACAAAAAAAATAGCCAGGTATGGTGGTGTGCACCAGTGATCCCAACTACTCTGGAGTCTGAGATGGGAGGATTGCTTGAGCCAGAAGTTCATGGTTGCAGTTAGCTGTGATTGCACCACTGCACTCTAGCCTGAGCAACAGAGTGAGACCTTGTTTCTTACACAAAACAAAACACACAACAGAAAACTTATTCTTAAGACCAGACCTGGCAAGAGGATCTCTCATAAGAGAGGAGATTTTACCTTTTGACCCAAAAGTCCAGGTCTCCTCATCGTCAAAGTGAGTGTCCCCGGAGATGGGGTGCTCCCCAGGGAAGAAGGCATGGGCTAGGGTGCCCCCCAACCCGTCGAAGGGGTAGCTGTCCTGGTGGAAGGCGCGGGCAAAGTCGATGAGGATGTCGGGCTCCTGGCCCTGGGGGGAATCCACCTCATGAAATGTGAGGCCTGACTCCATGCCCCAGGCCATCAGGGCATAGCTCATGAGGACCCGCACGGTCTCCTGGCTCAGCTGGGAGCTCTGGGGGAAGGAACGTACCCTGGGGAGAGGGGAGTGAGGTGTAAGGGTGGCCGTGGAGGGAGCAGGCAGCCATTCAAAGCCGGAGCCCAGCAGGCAGGGCCAGGGTGCGGGTGGGCCCCAGGACCTACCTCCATGTCAGGGTTCGCTTCTTCCACATGCTGCCGCTCAGAGCGTACCGGCGACGCCGCCTGACCAGCCCCGCCACCCCCAGCACGTCAGGCAGGGAGCAGCGGGGCTTACGCATGGTGGCCACTGTCCCTGGGTCTGCGGGAGACATTTGGCGGTGGGGGCGTGGGTCCACAATAGGAGAGCCTGCCTTAATCATAGCACCAGTCAACTTTCTACATGGGAAAACTGAGGCTCAGAGGGCTCAAGAAATGTGCCCTCGAAGGCCCCACAGCCCAGATTTGAACCCAGGCAGTCTGTCTCTGGAAGCCAGCTCCTACCAAGCCATTCCTACTGCCCTTTGGAGTGGCGTCACCTGGCCTGGGACAAACTGGCTGCATGCAGGTGATGCTCAGAGGCTCAGGCCAGGATTTTGCATCCAGCTTCCCTGGGCCCTGGTGGGCGGACTCTGGAGAAAGGAGCCCTGGGTATGCAGTGAGGACCCTTTGAGGCTGGAACCCCCTGGGAGCTGTGCAGGCCTCACACCATCACTGCCAAGTTCTCCTCAAACCCAGATTAGGTCCAAAGTGCCCAGGCCGGCTGGGTCTGTGGCCTCCTGTGGCAAGCCACCCCCTCCTGGGTTAGGTCTCTCTGGGGTCCCCTTTCCCAGCTGGGCTCCATCCCCAGTAGCCTCATCTCCAAATTAAGGTCAAACTGCGCCTCATTTGTTGAGGCGGCAAATAGTGATGAAGGACATATAGATGCCAGACACTGTTCTAGGCTGTTTGTGAGTCACCAGGACAGACACAGGGCCTACCTTTCCTTGTAGTGAGCCAGATCCTTCAAATTCCCTCTTCCTGCCCACTTAACCCCACAGAAGAGTTCCTCGGCCCTGCCTCCAAAATATACACCCCGAATCCAACTACTTCTGGCCACATATGCCACCCATCCTTCTGCCACCATCCCTCGTGTGGACTCCGCAGCCGTCTTCTGCCTGGTCTCAGGGCTCCTGCCTTCCATTCTCCATCAGGACCCAGAGGAAGCTTAAAACTGCAAGTCAAAGCCGGGCACGGTGGCTCATGCCTGTAATCCCAGCACTGTGGGAGGCCAAGGTGGGCTGATCGCTTGAGGCTAAGAGTTCGAGACCTGCTTGGCCAACATGGCAAAACCCTGTCTCTACTAAACATACAAAAAAATTAGCTGGGCATGGTGGCGGATGCCTGTAGTCCCAGCTACTCAAGAGGCTGAGGCAGGAGAATCACTTGAACCCGGGAGGCAGAGATTGCAATGAGCCGAGATTGCGCCACTGTACTGCAGCCTGGGCCACAGAGTGAGACTCTGTCTAAAAAAAAAAAAAAAAAAAAAAAAAATTGCAAGTCATACCAAGTTCTGAGTTGCTTCCCTTCTGAGAACACTTAGGTGGTTGCTAATCACCCTTGGAATCAACCCTAATCATCTTTCAGGGCCCTTGGCTGAGGCCTCTCGCCGGAGCTCTTCAGTGCTCCTTTTGCTCCAGGCACACAAGCTTCTGCGTGCCGTGGGGTCTGTGCACTTGCCCGGGACACTCTTCTTCCACATCTTCCCATGGCTGGTTCCTCCTCTTTGTGGTCTCAGCTCATATGACACTTTTCAGAGGGACCTGCCCTAACCAGACCAGCCCCTCAATGCCAATGGCATTTTATTTTTTTCTAAACACTCACCGCCATCTGAAATTATCTTTCATATTTATGTTCTTGATCTGTCTCTCTCTCTCTCCCTCGAGAAAGTTAGCTCCATGAGAGCAGGAACCTTACCTACTTTATTTATCACTATACCATTGGAGCTGAAAGGGTGTGGCATCTAAGAGATGCTCAAAGTATATTTGGTTAGAGACTGGGTCTCCATCTGTTGCCCAGGTTGGAGTGCAACGGTGCAATCATAGCTCACTGCAGCCTTGAACTTCTGGGCTTAAGCAATTTTCCCATCTCAGCGTTCGGAGTAGCTGGGACCACCGGCCTATGCCACTACACTCAGCTAAGTTTAAAAAAATCCTTAGAGGACTGGGCACGGTGGCTCACACCTGTAATCCCAGGACTTTGGGAGGCCAAGGCCGGCGGGTTACCTGAGGCCAGGAGTTCGAAACCAGCCTGATCAGCATGGAGAAACCCCGTCTCTACTAAAAATACAAAATTAGCCTGGTGTGGTGGTGCGTGCCTGTAATCCCAGCTACTCAGGAGGCTGAGGCAGGAGAATCACTTGAACCTGGGAGGCAGAGGTTGCGGTGAGCCGAGATGGTACCATTGCACTCCAGCCTGGGCAAAAAGAGGGATACTCCGTCTCAAAAAAAAAAAAAAAAAAAAAAAAAAAAATCCTTGGAGAGTGGGGGGGTCTCACTTTGTTGGCCAAGCTGGTCTCAAACTCCTGGCCTGAAGCAATCCTTGAGTCTCCGCCTCCCAAAACCCTGGGATTACCGGCATGAGCCACCAGGTTCTTGATAAATGCTTATGGAAAGATGAACGCCTGAGGCCCTCTGGGTTTGGGGCCTGAGATCAGCATCTTCACAGCTCCGTGTTCCAGGAGCACACTGAGGTCTAAAGGCTGTTGGGCAGTGGTCAGGCTGGGTGCAGAGGCAGGGCTGGGGAGGGGTGGGGGCCACCTACCCATGCGGCCGGTCTCCGGCAGCCCCGCGAACCTCTGCATGACTTTGATGGCATCGCGCAACTTCTCAGGGCTCTGCAGCTGGGCCTGGGCAGGGTGGGGTGGCGGCAGGTAACCATAGCGAGTCAGCCAGTCCTAGGGCATCGGAGGGGACAGGTGAAGCGGGCTGGGTGAAAAGTATGGGCTCTCTCTGCCCACCACCATCCTGGCAGCCCTGCCCCTCCCAGACACCCAGAGCCCAGGGCCCCAGTCCCGGATGCCTGCCTGCTCCCCTCCATAGGTCCCCGCTTCAGTCCCGGGTTTGCCAGTCTTGTCTGGACTTCAGCTCCGCACCTCAGCTCCTTTCCAGAGCTCCAAATCCCAGCCCCAAACTTCCCGACAGACCCAAGAAGCCGGGAGCACAGACCCCATCCTCAGTCACTCTTTGGATATTGGAATCTGGCCCCTGCCTCCTCCGGACCCAGGAGTCCGGGCCCGGCTTCCCTCTCCCAATCTCTCTGCCGACCCCAGGAGCCTGCGGATCCCGCGCTCACCACGCCCAGGCTCACGTCCTGCGCCGAGGGCTTCGGGGCGCGCGCGGGCGGTGGCAGCAGCAGAAGCAGCAGCGCCAGAAGCCGGAGCCGCAGCCGCATGGTGCGCCCCAGCCCGGGCCGCCGGCGGGGTTCGAAGGGGGCCTGGCTGGGGCCGCCCCGGGGACCTGGGGGAGGAGATCCGGGCCTGGAGAGGGCCGGGGGCACCCGGCACCGAGTAGGGAGGGATCGGCCGGAGGGCTGGGATGTGTGTGGGGGTCCCGGGAAGTGCGCGGTGGAGTCAGCGGAGGGTCCCGGAGGGCCAGGGTCGCGCCGCTGGGTCGGGTGGGCCCGGGAATCCCAGGATGGTTGAGAGGGTGCGGGAGCGGCGGAGGTCTGATGTGCCGCGGCGGCCTCTCGGGGTCCCGGGACGCTGCGCCAGCGGCCCCTCCTCTCCGGGCGCGAGCGGAGGACTGGGTGGGGTGGGCCGGGCCGGGCGCACCCCGATATGCGGTAAGGGCGCGGCAAGGGAAATGGCCCAATCTTCGGACGTCCAGCGACAAGGGGCGGGCCAAGAGGTGGCCCCTGCCCGACCCAGAGACCCTCCTCCGACGCAGGACGCCCGGGCGGGGGCCGGGGGTCCACGGCTGTAACTCCCTCGTCCGCAAGTTTCTCTTCCCAGATCCCCGCTCCTGTGGGACTCCCCGGGGCAGGGCTCGCTTCTGCTTTCTCGAAGCCGCGCGCCCTGGGGGAGGGCGGCCCGGGCCTTCGGCTCAGCCAGCCCTCCCCATCCCTGTATCCCGCCCCTCTCCTTCCCCCCAGGACCCCGTGGGGCAGGTTGTCTGAGAGCCGGGGGGATTTCCGGGCAGCAGGAGGCTGGGAAGGAAGCCTCCTTCCCCGCGGGGTCTCGGCCCGCCCTCCGCCCCGCCAGCTCCGGCTGTGCGCGGTTGCAGCTGCCCGAGGGCCAATACTCAGTCCCTCAGCCCACGTGGGCTGCGCGCGGGGCTCGGCCTGGGCACGCGGGGGTTTGGGCCCCTCTAGATGCCGGGAGCAGCGGCTGCTCCGCGACTGCACCCCTCTCCCTAAGTGCCGGACATTTAAATGCAGCAGGCACTGCGCGGAAGCCACAGCGCCTGCCAGTGCCGGGAGCCGGGGACCGGGGAGTGAGTAGGCGGGGGAGATCCGGGAAGCCGAGACCTGGGGGTCTGCGAGCCGCCCCCTCCCGCGCCGAGAGCACCGGGCTAGGAGGCCGGACAGGTGGGGAAGGAACTGGAGGAAGCGGGCGGGAGGCTTCCTGGGGAGGGCGGCTGGGCGAGTGTGAGTTAAACTGCTCAGTCTCGGAGCAGTTCAGGGGCAGCCGCCGGAGCTGCTCACAAAATAAACAGCGAGCAGGATGCGGAGCTGGAGATGCAAAGGCAAACACTGCGATCCCGCGCCCGCTCGCTGGGGCCGCCAGAACAAAACACCAAGGACTGGGAGGCTCAACCAGAAGTTTACGTTCTCACAGTTCTGGAAACTGGAAGGCCAAGATCAAGGTGCCTGAGGGGCTAGTTTCTCCTGATGCCTCCTCCTGGGCAGGCAGATGGGCGTCCTCTTGCTGTTTCCCGACACGGTCGTCCCCCTGCGCCTGCACACCCCAGAAGTATCGTCCTCTTTTGTTTTGTTTTGTTTTTTGTTTTTTGAGACGAAGTCTCGCTCTGTCGCCCAGGCTGGAGTGCAGTGGCGCGATCTCGGCTCACTGCAAACTCCGCCTCCCTGGTTCACGCCATTCTCCTGCCTCAGCCTCCCGAGTAGCTGGGACTACAGGCGCCCGCCACCACGCCCGGCTAATTTGTTTGTATTTTAGTAGAGACGGGGTTTCACCGTGTTAGCCAGGATGGTCTCCATCTCCTGACCTCGTGATCTGCCGGCCTCGGCCTCCCAAAGTTCTGGGATTACAGGCGTGAGCCACCGCGCCTGGTCATTGACCTCTTGTAAGAAGTCAATCATCGGGGCCACCCTAAAAGCCTCATTTTAAGTTAGTCACTTTTTTGTCAGCTCTATCTCCAACTATAATCACATTCTGAGGTACTGGGGGTTAGGGCTTTAACATACAAATTCTTCTTCTCTCTCTGGTTTGTTTTTTTGTTTGGTTGGTTGGTTTTGGTTTTTTTGTTTGTTTGTTTGTTTTGAGCCAGGGTCTCGCTCTGTCTCCCAGGCTGGAGTGCAGCAGTAGCATGATCATAGCTCACCGCAGCCTGGAACTCCTAGGCTCAAGCAATCCTCCTGTCTCAGCCTGTCGAGTAGCTGGGACAACTGGCCCAAGCCACCATGCCCATGTTTTTTCTTTTTTTTCTTTTTCTTTTCTTTTGGTAGAGACGGGGCCTCCCTGTGTTGCTCAGGGCTTTCTTGAACTCCTAGGCTCAACCATTTCTCCTGCCTCAGGCTCCCAAAGTGCTAGGATTACAGGCGTGAGCCACCATTCCTGTAATGGTCAACATAAGAATATTGACAGGGCACAATTTACTCCATAACAGATCCTATGTTTGTCATCAGATTGGCAAAATTTTAAAGTCTGACAATGCCAAGTATTGGCCAGGTGTGACCCAGATGAAATTCGTGCTCTAGCCAGGTGTGTGGTGACTCACACCTGTAATCCCAGCACTTTGGGAGGCCAAGGCAGGAGGATCCTTTGAGGCCTGGAATTTGAGGGAGACCCAGCCTGGGCAACATACTGAGACCGCATTTCTACCAAAAACGGAAAGAAAGAAATGGATGCTCTGCAGGGGAGGCAGCATTTGTTCATATAGAAATAAAATAAATAAATAAATAAAAAGAAATTCACCCTCTGCAGATAGAAACATGTTTTGTGATTTACCCTATGTGCCAAATTTGGTTCATATTAGAGACCAATAAGGCCACGAACACACCAAGAGAATAAGAAGAGTTTGATTACTCAACGATAGGCTTTCTGGGAGAGCAGAGTGGGCTCCCAGGCAGCTCTGAGAGTGGTTTAAGAGAGCAAGGAGGGTTTTGTTGTTGTTGTTGTTGTTTTGTGTGTGTGTGTGTGTGTGTGTTTAATGGAGTCTCACTCTGTCGCCCAGGCTGGAGTGCAGTGGCACAATCTGGGCTCACTGCAACCTCCACCTCCCGTGTTCAAGTAATTCAAGGAGGGACTTTTATTATGGTTAGGGGATAAAGTGGGATGAGGGTCCCTTCCAACCAGCCAGGACTTTCCTAATTTAAATTTCTCTATAGAGTGAGGGAGAGGGCACCAGGGCCTTCAGATCAGCTTGCCCACATGTGGGCACAAGGAGAAGAGGTAGGCACGGGGCTTTAAAGCTGTCAGCTGTAAAACATCAAAAAGGGAGTCAGGCACTTTATTACCTAGTATAAATTAAAGCCTACGCTTTAGGCCAGGCGTGGTGGTTCATGCCTGTAATCCCAGCACTTTGGGAGGCCAACACAGGCAGATCACTTGAGCCCAGGCGTTCGAAACCAACCTGGACAATATAGTGAGACCCTGTCTCTACAAAAAATACACAAATTAGCTGGGAGTGGTGGTGCACACCTATAGTGCCAGCTACTTGGTAGGCTGAGGCGGGAGGATCACCTGTGCCCGGGACAGTGAGGCAGCAGTGAGCTGGTACTGCACCACTGCATTCCAGCCAAGTGACAGTGTGAGACCCTGTCTTAAAAATACATAAGCTGGCCGGGCGCAGTGGCTCACGCCTGTAATCCCAGCACTTTGGGAGGCCGAGGCGGGCAGATCACGAGGTCAGGAGATCGAGACCAGTCTGGCAAACATGGTGAAACCCCATCTGTACTAAAAATACAAAAATTAGCTGGATGTGGTGGCTCGCACCTGTGGTCCCGGCTACTTGGGAAGCTGAGGCAGGAGAATTGCTTGAACCCGGGAGGCAGAGGTTACTGTGAGCTGAGATCGTGCCACTGCCCTCCAGCCTGGGCGACAGAGCGAGACTCTGTCTCAAAGAAAGAAAAGAAAAAAGAAAAATGGGTCTTTGCAGACATAAGCTAAAGATCTCAAGATGAGATCATCCTAGATTTAGGGTGGGCCCTAAATTCAATGGCTGGCATCTTTATAAAAGAGGGAAATTTCAGTCTTAGACTAAGAAGACCTAGAGGGGCAGGTCACGTGAAAGCAGAGGCAGCGACTGGACTGATGTGGCCACAAGGCACAGAACACCAAGGAGCATCTATAGTCACCATGGCCCAGGGAGAGGCATGGAGTAGATTCACCCTCAGAGCCTCCAGAAGGAACCAACCCTCACTTCAGGCTTCTGGCCTCCAGAACTGTAATACAATAATTTTTCTGTTGTGTAAACCCACTTTGTGGTTTTTTTGGTTCTCTTTTTTTGTTTGAGACAGGGTCTCGCTCTCTCATCCAGGCTGGAGTGCAGTGATGCAATTATGGCTCACTGCAGCCTTGACCTCCTGGGCTCAAGGGATCCTCCCACCTCAGCCTCCCAAGCAGCCGGGACTGCAGGCATGTGCCACTAATTATTCTTTATGTTTGTAGAGATGGGGTCTTGCTCTGTTTCCCGTGCTGGTGGATGTTTTGTTACATACATCAGCCCTAGGAAGCTAATACCTACCTCAATAAAGCTGAATTATTTTTTTTTTTGAGATAGGGCCTTGCTCTGTCACCCAGGCTGGAGTACAGTGGCACAATCTCAGCTCACTGCAGCCTCCACTTCCTGGACTAAAGTGATCCTCCTGCCTTAGCCCTGTGAGTAGCTGGGACTATAGGCACACGCCACTATGGCCTGCTAATTTTTGTATTGTTTGTAGAAACGGGGTTTTGCCATGTTACCCAGGCTGGTCTCAAACTTCTGGCCTCAAGTTATCTGCCCGTCTCAGCCTCCCAAAGTGTTGGGATTACAGGTGTGAGCCACTGTGCTCAGCCAAAGCTGATTTTTTTTTTTTTTCTGAGACAGACTCTTGTTCTGTCACCCAGGCTGGAATGCAGTGGCACATTCTCAGCACACTGCAACCTCTGTCTCCCAGGTTCAAGCGATTCTCCTGACTCAGCCTCCCAAGTAGCTGGGATTACAGGCATCTGCCACCACGCCCAGCTAATTTTTTGTATTTTTAGTAGAGAGGGCGTTTCACCATCTTGGCCAGGCTGGTCTTGAACTCCTGACCCCATGATCCACCCACCTCCTCGGCCTCCCAAAGTGCTGGGATTACAGGCATGAGCCACCGTGCCTGCCCTGATTTTTTTTTTTTTTTAATAAGTGGGAGAAAACACTTGGAAACATAAGCATACATCAAAAAAACAAGTTGCAGAACAATGAATTCAGTGTGAAATATTTTATATAAAGGTTTTAAATGCTCCAAACAATACTACCTACTGTTCATGGACTTAGCATGCGTCATAAAAGCCTGGAGGCACCTGGGTCTGGACCCAAGTTATTTCTACCAGACTGCTTCTGGGGAAGGGCAAGAGGAGAGTGGGGTTCTGCTGGCCTCTGGATGCCTAGCATAGACTCCCACGGCATTGTGAGATCTGACGAGGCTTCCCCAGGGATGAGACCCCTCCTCAACTCCCAACCAAGACTCAGAACCCCCCAGGGCTCAGCGGGTGGATGGAAAGGCGGGGAGGGCATACCAAACTAAGCACCCTGGAAGCTGGCTTGTTTGGGCTGGAGAGCAGGTGAGGCTGGGTGATCATCCTTCCCTTCTTTTTTTTCTTTTTTGAAATGGAGTCTTGCTCTGTCACCCAGGTTGGAGTGCAGTGGTGCGATCTCAGCTCACTTCAACCTCTGCTGCCCGGGTTCAACTGATTCTCCTGCCTCAGCTTCTCAAGTAGTTGTGATTACAGGCGCGTGCCACCACGCCCGGCTAATTTTTGTATTTTGTTTTGTTTTGTCTTTTGTTTTTGTTTTTGTTTTGAGATGGAGTCTCACTCTGTCTCCCAGGCTGGAGTGCAATGGTGCGGTCTTGGCTCACTGCAACCTCCGTCTCCCAGGTTCAAGCGATTCTCATGCCTCAGCCTCCTGAGTAGCTGGGACTACAGGCGCCCGCCACCACACACGGCTAATTTTTTGTATTTTTAGTAGAGACGGGGTTTCACCATGTTAGCCAGGATGGTCTCAATCTCCTGACCTCGTGATCCACCTGCCTCGGTCTCCCAAAGTGCTGGGATTACAGGCATGAGCCACTGCGCCCAGCCAATTTTTGTATTTTTAGTAGAGATGGGGTTTCAGCATTTTGTCCAGGCTGGTCTTGAGCTCCTGACCTCGTGATCCACCCACCTCGGCCTCCCAAAGTGCTGGGATTACAGGCATGAACCACCGTGCCCGGCCGATCCCTTCCTTCTTAACCAGACATGTCCCAGCCTCCCCGGGCCTTCCCTGAGGTCACTCTGTCCCTCCTATTCATTTTTCTCCTGGGATCAGCAGGGAGCCTGGGGGTGAGGGGAGGGCTGAGGTCCCCTGCACGCTGGGTGGCCAGGACTCTTAGACCCAACAGGGAGATGGAGGCCAGGACTCCTGGGTCCAGAGGAGACTGAGGACCAGATTCAAATATTCAAAGCCAGGCACACTGGCTCATGCCTCAGATCCCAGCGCTTTGGGAGGCCAAGGCAGGAGGATTGCTTGAGGCCAGAAGTCGAGACCAGCCTAGGCAACATAGCAAGACCGCATCTCTACAAAAAATAAAAAAGTTAGGCTGGGCGTGGTGGCTCACGCCTGTAATCCCAGCACTTTGGGAGGCCGAGGCGGGCAGATCATGAGGTTGGGAGATCGAGACCATCCTGCCTAACACGATGAAACCCCATCTCTACTAAAAATACAAAAAATTGGCCGGGCGTGGTGGCAGGCACCTGTAGTCCCAGCTACACGGGAGGCTGAGGCAGGAAAATGGCATGAACCCGGGAGGCGGAGCTTGCAGTGAGCCAAGATCGTGCCACTGCACTCCAGCCTGGACGACAGAGCGAGACTCTGTCTCAAAAAAACAAACAAACAAACAAAAAATAAAAAAGTTAGCAGGGCATGATGGCATCTGCCTGTTGTCCCAGTCACTCAGGAGGCTGAGGCAGGAGGATCGCTTGAGCCCAAGAGTTCGAGGCTGCTGTAAGCTATGATCATGCCACTGTACTTCAACCTGGGTGACAGAGTGAGACCCTATCTCCGAAAAAAACAAAAACAACACAAATTTCCCAAGAGTGATTGAGGCTGAGAGCTAGGCAAGCTGGGATGAAGGCTCTGCTATGTACCCACAGACAAATGACTTAGCCTCTCTGAGCTGGGCTCCTCACCTGTGAATGGCGTGACCTCATAGGGTTGCTCTGAGGATGAAATAGAGTGTGACATGCAGGTGAGTCATCTCTGGTGGCCACGCGGAGATCACCAGCAAGGACTAAGTGCTGGCACTTCACACTCATTCAATCCTCACACCTGGCCAGGCACGGTGGCTCACACCTGTAATCCCAGCACTCTGGGAGGCTGAGGCGGGCAGATCACCTGAGGTCAGTTGAAGACCATCCTGGGCAACACAGTGAAACCCTGTCTCTACTAAAAATACAAAAATTAGCCAGGTGTGGTGGCACACGCCTGTAATCCCAGCTACTTAGGAGGCTGAGGCGGGAGAATCACTTGAAACCGGGAGGCAGAGGTTGCAGTGAGGCGAGATCTCACCAACGCACTCCAGCTTGGGGGAGAGAGCGAGACTCCATCTCAAAAAAAATCCTCACATCCCTATAAGCTAGGAACTATCATCCCCATTTTACAGATGGGGAAACTGAGGGCCGCAGAGGTTAATCAGCTGAAGGGCACAGGCACCCACATCTGGTATGTGGCCAACTGGATCCTGTACCGAAGCCATGTGATGCCAGCACCCATGGGCCAAGCACTTTGCTGTACCGTTTTATTTGTTCATTTCTGGTTTATAGGTCTACGCTCCCTCCCATGGCCCAGGTGGACTGTGAACCTTCTGGGAGTAGGGCTGTAATCACTTCATCCTGGGATGAGCTCAGCCTGGCAGGAGGCGCTCAAGATGTGCTACGTGTGGGTGTGAGTGGGGCCCAGGGTGACTGGCATTTGGAGGGGACATTGAGCTTCTATTTCCAGAGGGTCACATAGCAGCACCCAGGGGAGGCTGGGATGTCTTCAGTCCTCCAGTGGCTACCAGGCTGCTCCCACAGGTGCAGTGGGAGAAAGTGTCAGGCTTGCTGGGCAATGTGGCTGTAAGACAAATCTCTGGCTCCCCTACTCTCTGCTGGCAGAAAACCCTGTCCCAGCCCCAGGACCCAGGAGTCCCAGTTCCTAAGTCACCTCTCCAAGGAGTCCTTGCTCCCCTTTTCCCACAAGCCAGGAGTCCCAGCCCCCACCCTCCTCCTATTTTTCTAGAACCCAAGTAAGTAGCCCCCAGACCCCCAAGACTCAGGAGTCCTGACCCCCAGCCAGAGGTGCACAGACCCAGCTGACACCGGCCAGCCAGAGCTGATGTGCACAGCCCCTTCTACCTCTGCACTCCGTGACGCCAGGTGAGTAGCTGGAAGTCAGCCGAGGAGCGGGTATTGCATCATGGATATTGGCAAATGCAACGAGCGAGGGCTTTTGTTTTAGCCGGGGAGCCTGTTGTTAAACGCTTACCAGCACGCCGCTGCTCCCAGCCTTCCATCTGTCCTGCTCTCTAGGCCAGGAGCCCCTGTCACGAGGCCCAGGGAGCCCTGGAGTCTGGAGATAAATCGTGACAAGACACAAGGCCATGGACGGGGCATCACTGCTGCCCAAGCCACCCTGGGTCCCCAGCCCCGGACCTTCCCATCTCCACACCAAGGCCCCTGTCCCAGACAAGAGCACGGTCCCCAGCTCTGCATAACTCAGGAACTGAGAACCCCAGGTGTGGAGCCACACGGACTCGGGCATGGCTCTGGGCAAGTCACTGTCACTGCCTGGGCTACAGTGTCCTTGTCTGCGGCATGGGAATCAGTAAAGAGCATGACCCTAAAGCCACACTTGTGCTGTTCACCTTCCAGTTCTGACCAGGGGACCCCAAACAAGGTGGAGGACCCCCCTCCGCCCCCGAGCCTCAGCTTCCTCATCTGTAAGATGGGGATGACAGCAGTTCCTCGTCATCAGGTCATCATGAAAGTCAACAAGTTGAGCCGGGGAGGTGGCTCACTCTGTAATCCCAGCACTTTGGGAGGCTGAGGTGGGCGGATCATGAGGTCAGGAGTTTGAGACCAGCCTGGCCAACACATTGAAACACCATTTCTACTAAAAATACAAAATTAGCTGGATGTAGTGGTGCATGCCTATAGTACCCGCTACTCACCAGGCTGAGACAGGAGAATCACTTGAACCCGGGAGCAGAGGCTGCTGTGAGCTGAGATGGCACCACTGTACTCCAGCCTGGGCAAGAAGAGTAAAATTCCATCTCAAAAAAAAAAAAAAAGGTCAACAAGTTATGCCTATAAAAGAGTTTACTTGACCAGAAGCAGAGGCTCATGCCTGTAATCCCAGCACTTTGGGAGGCCGAAGCGGGAGGATTGCTTGAATCCAGAAGTTTGAGACCAGCCTGGGCAACATGGTGAAACCCCACCCCTACAAAAAGTACAAAAATTAGCTGGGCATGGTGGCATGTACCTGCAGTCCCAGCTGCTGGGGAGGCTGTAGTGGGAGGATCGCTTGAGCCTGGGAGGACGAGACTGCAGTGATGGTGCCACTGCACTCCAGCCTGCGTGACAGAGCAAAATCCCATCTCTAAAAAATAAAAAAGAGTTTACTTAGCAGAATGCTTAAGATGTCAGATTCGGTGTTGTTGTCATTGCTAATAATTTCCTACCCCACAGGGCAAGGCAGTCGTGACGGGAAAGGAGCGGCGGCTACCTCAATGTAGGATCTGCAAACAGTAGATGCTCAGTTAACTGGCCGGGCCATTTGCAACCACAGCAGGTTGGGCCAGTGCCCCCCACCCAGGTGGAAGCGACTCTCCCTCGACCCCGCCCGGCCATTCAGGCAGCCAGGGAGCGCCCCGGCCCCTCCCGCGGCCCCGCCCCTTCACCTGTGTTGGCCGCACACCTGGAGCCGCCTCCGGAAGAGGGGACCGGAGACCGCGGGGACCTCGGAGGGAGCCCGGCGGCTTCGGGTGAGAGCCTGGGGGACGCCGAGGGCCGGGCCCCTCGAGCCTGGGGAGGGCCTGGTCCGGCCGCGTCGGCGGAGAAGGTGGGGGAGCCGGGGCGGGGGCAGGGGAACCGGGATCGCCGGGGAACCGGGGGCGCCGGCAGGAACTCAGCCGTCGGGGGTGAGCCCAGCCGCTTCTCTGGGCTTCCGACGCCTGGGGCTGGGGGTCGGGGGGCTGGAGGCCCCAACACCTGGGCAGCTAGGTGCGGAAGGGGAGGGGGAGCGGTCTCCAGGTCCCTGTCTCTCGCGTGGAGGGGGGCGGGGGAGCGGGGCCCGCGAGGGCCAAGTCAGGGAGATCCCCGGGAGCGGCCTGGGGGCGGCTGGGCTGGGACCACCGTGACACTCACGTCCTGCGAGCAGGGCTGCCCATGGACACCGGGCGAGAGGAGGAGGGAGAGCACGGGTGTGTGTGCCTAGTGGGTGTTGACCCCCCGGAGGGCTGGGGCTGGTAAAGCTGTTGTGTCGGGCCCTCTGACCCGAGCCCCTGAACCCCAGCCCCTGAGCAGCCCTAGGGGAGCCCAGGGCTCCCGTCCCCAGGGGCGGACCGGGAAGTAAACAGAAACTCCGAGCCGCGCTGCGGCCGGGCGGCCGGCACAACCTGTTACCTCGCCCTGTCCTGGGCCCCACGCCAGGGCCCTGGGAAACTGGGGGGCTGAGGGTCAGGGCTCCTGAGTCCGGAGGGGTGGGGGCATGAATGCCTGAGTCCCGTGGAAAATGGGGACTGGGGTGGGAATCCTTGATGGGGGACATTGGAGGTGGGGACCTCTGAGTCTGGAGGGTGGAGTCAAAGCACCTGCTCAGGAGGTAACAGGAGAATGAGGGCGAGAGACCCGGGAGGTCAGGGGCTGGGATCTGGGCTTCTGGCAGGGGAAGGAGCTGGATTCCTGGGGGCGAAGATACCTCAGTTCCCAAGCCTTAGGGTCCTGCATTCCTGAGAGGAGAAGAGGCTGGGCTCAACTCCAACTGCTGAGTCCCTGAGAACCTGGGTTCTGGGAACTGTCTCAGATGGCGAGGGGCTACAAGCCAAACTGCTGGGTTCTGGGAAGAGAGGGGACAGGGAGCAGAGGTGGCCTGTGGCCCTGGAGCACTGGAATGAGCTTTCCTGGGGACAGAGATTGTCTGGCAGAGGCCAAAGGCTGGGCAGGTCATTTCCTTCTGCTTCCTGCCTCAGTTTACCCCAGGGACATTAACGGAACTGGGTAGCCAAAACACAGGTCATTAACCCTTTGTGGCCCAGGAAGCCCTGGCTGCAGGACCGGGCCGGCTGGCAGCAGGTGGAGAATTCCTGGAGGGTCAGGTGTTGGGCGGAGGGTGAGCCCCTGTCAGGCTGCAGAGTAGAGTGTCCCGCAGCCACCTGTCCCCGCAGATGCTGCAGGTGACATGAGCTCTCCAGATGGGCCCAGCTTCCCGTCCGGGCCGCTCTCAGGGGGCGCCTCTCCCAGCGGCGACGAGGGCTTCTTCCCCTTTGTGCTGGAGCGGCGGGACTCATTCCTGGGAGGGGGCCCAGGGCCTGAGGAGCCCGAGGACCTAGCCTTGCAGCTGCAGCAGAAGGAGAAAGACCTGCTGTTGGCCGCGGAGCTCGGCAAGATGCTTCTGGAGCGAAATGAAGAGCTGCGGCGGCAGCTGGAGACGCTGAGCGCCCAGCACTTGGAGCGTGAGGAAGTGAGCTAGCACTGGACGGGGTGGGTGGGTGGGTGGGCAGGGGAGGACGGGTGGGCCTGGAGAGGACCAGGGAAGGGAGTCAGGCAACGGAAGGAGAGAGGAGCTGGGGAGGACAGCCGGGCGAGGGGGGGACTTTGGAACAGGTCAGAGCTGGGCCCAGTCCCCCTGGCAGTGTTGCCCAGTGGCAAAGAACATGAACTCTGGGTGCCGGGCACAGTACCTCACACCTGTAATCCCAGCACTTTGGGAGGCCAAGGCAGGAAGATCACTAGCCCAGTGTTCGAGAACAGCCTGGGCAACGTAGTGAGACTCTGTCTCTACAAAAAATAAGAAAATTAGCTGGATGTGGTGGTGGCACCTGTAGTCTCAGCTACTCAGGAGGCCGAGGCAGGGGGTTCACTTGAGCCCAGGAATTTTAGAGTTTGAGGCTGCAGTAAGCTATGATTCTATGATCCACTGCACTACAGCTTGGGCAACAGAGTGAGATCCTGAAAAAAAAAAAAAAGGAAGGAAGGAAGGAAGGAGAGAGAAAGAAAAGAAAAAAAGGAAAGGAAAGGAAAGAAAAAAAGGCATGAACTCTGAGGATTAAGACCTGGATTCAGGCCAGGCATGGTGGCTCACACCTGTAATCCCAGCACTTTGGGAGGCTGAGGTGGCTGGATCACTTGAGGTCGGGACTTCAAGACCAGCCTGGCCAACATGGTGAAACCCCGTCTCTACTAAAAATACAAAAAAAATTAGCCAGGCATGATGGGGTGTGCCTGTAGTCCCAGCTAATTGGGAGACTGAGGCAAGAGAATCACTTGAACCTGGGAGGCAGAGGTTGCTATGAGCCAAGATCATGCCACTGCTCTCCAGCCTGGGTGACAGAGCGAGACTGCATCTCAAAAAACAAAAACAAACTGGGTTCAGACCCTTGTCCAGCTGTGTGACCCTGGGTCAGCTGCTGGCCCTCTCTGGATCTTGTGTCCAGCTCCTCAGCAGTATAGTGGAACACCAGGCAACAGTCATGGGTGTCCACTCCTTGCCTGGCACTGGGCTGAGTGCTTTCCATGACTCTCCATTGATTCTTGCCCAGCCCAATGAGGTAGGAACAGTTCCCTCTGCCCAGGTTCTATTTTTGGCCCAATTCTTGCTCTGGGGCTCACATCTGGTCTCCTGAACACCCTCCTTTATCTGCTGCGTCGGCCCCAACCACTGCCCTGAGCCTGACCTGGGTAGCTAACCCTCTCCACCAGGGCACCTAGTGGGCATCTCAACACAAGTGGCACTTGATTCCACGCACTCGATTCCATGCCCCCATCTCCTGCTGTCCCCATCCTCGCCTTCCCAACCTTGAGGACCAGAGCCTGTGCACCTCCTTGGACTCTTTCTCTATTTTTTTTTTTTCTTTTTTTGGAGATCGGGTCTCCCTCTGTCACTCAGGCTATAGTGTGCAGTGGTGCAATCATAGCTCACTGGAACCTCAACTTCACTAGCTCAAGCAATCCTCCCATCTCAGCTTCCTGAGTAGTTGGGACTACAGGCACACATGCACCACCATACCTGGCTAATTTTTGCATTTTTTGTAGAGATGGGGTCTCACCATGTTGCCCAGGCTGGTCTCAAACTCCTGGGCTCAACCAAACTGCCTGCCTTAGCCTCCCAAAGTGTTGGGATTACAGGTGTGAGTCAATGCGCTCAGCCAACCTTTCTTGAGTGAACAAATTCCCCCCAATATCCGCAAGCCCTTTTGATTCTTCTAAACTCCAACCACCCACTGGTCGGCTCTGCAGCCTCCAAGCTGATCACAGATCACAGCCTCCGTCACTTCTGCCCCAGACACTCCAGCCACCTTCTCCTGAGTCCCCAGCTTCCACTCTTTTATTATTGTTGTTATTTAGATGGAGTCTCGCTCTGTCGCCCAGGCTGGAGTGCAGTGGTGCGATCTTGGCTCACTGCAACCTCTGCTTCCTGGGTTCAAGTGATTCTCTCACCTCAGCCTCCCGAGTAGCTGGGATTCCAGGTGTGCGCCACCAAGCCCAGCTAATTTTTGTATTTTTAGTAGAGACGGGGTTTCACCATATTGGCCAGGCTGGTCTTGACCTCCTGACCTCAGGCGATCCACTTGCCTCAGCCTCCCAAAGTGCTGGGATTATAGGTGTGAGCCACCGCGCCCAGCCCCCAGCTTCCACCTTTGACCCCTGGAGCCCGTTCTCTAAGGGACAGCCCAGGATTTTCAAAAACTGCAAATCAGATCATTTCACTCCTCAACCAGAATCTCCCCCTCACACTTAGAATGAAACCAAAACCCTTCCCCAGGGTCTAAAAGTCCCGGAGAACTGGGCTCCTCCCCAACCTCATCACAGCGGCACCACCCCTTTCTCCCCTCCTCCAAGAAGGGCAGCCGAACCACCCTCTCCCCGACAATGAGGGCTCTTTTCGGTTCCTCCAAGAACTCACGCTTGTTCCCTCAGGAACTTTGCACTTGCTGTTCCTTAATGCCTAGCCTTCTTTCTGGTGGCTCTTCTTGTCCTGCAGAAGTCGACTCAAACATGATGCCCTCCTTGAAGGACCCTCCACCCCCACCCCACTCCTTACTCTCTATCATTTCCCGGGTCTCTTTACAGCCCTTACTGTCTCCCTGAAACTACCTGGCTCCGGCATGTGTCCATGCCCTCTGGACTCTAAGCTGCTTGAAGCAGTGAACTTGGTGGTCTCACGTGCCGCTGACAGCAGACCCCAGAACAAGTGGAGCTCAGGAAATGTGGGAGGATTGATAGCAGTGTGGGTGGATAGACTTAGAGATATTGTGTCCAGGCCACAAGGCATCAGCAGAGCCGAGCATCAGCCAGGACAATCTGACCTTGAACCTGACAGCTTAATCCTGAAGCTGTGTTGCCTCTGCAGTATTCGGTTAAGAGTTCTGCTGCCTGAGTTGGCATCCCTGCTTTGTGAAGTTATTGTGTGTCGGCTGGGCACGGTGTCTCATGCCTGTAATCCCAGCACTTTGGGAGGCCGAGGAGGGTGGATCGCTTAAGGCCAGGAGTTCAGGACCAGCCTGGCCAACATGGTGAAACCCCGTCTCTCCTAAGAAAACAAAAAAATTTGCCGGGCAGGGTGGCGCACGCCAGTAATCTTAGCTACATGGGAGGCTGAGGCAGGAGAATCTCTTGAACTTGGGAGGCGGACATTGCCTTGAGCTGAGATAGTGCCACTGCGCTCTAGCCTGGGCCAAAGAGTAAAGATCTGTCTCAAAATAAATAAATAAATAAAAAATAAAAACAACAATAAATGACTGTGTGTCCTTAGGCAAGGCACTTAGCAACTCTTGAGCTTGTTCCATCTGTAAACCCAGGACGTTAGTGATTCTCCCTCTAGTGGATGAAATGAAGCAATGCAGATAGAGCCCTAATGCAGGGTACCTGCCAGTCGCTGCAGCAGCTGTGGCAATTGTCACCTTCATCCAGGCCCATCCCGCTTTGAGGGCCTAGAGAGAGTGGGCCAGAGGTTAACCCCCGACTCATCTGCCTCCCCACGCTGGGCATCTGGGTGTGCCAGGGCGTTCCCCCGCTGGTCAGACAGGTTTTTGGGCCAGGGCGGGGCTGACCAGGGTTAATTAGAGGGAACTGGCTAGGAGGAGCTGGGGAGGGTGCTGGGCAGAGTCCAGGCCTCCAGAGCCCCTGGGACACAGCAGGTGTGTGCTGCCATGGGCCGGGGCTTGAACTCTGCCAGACTCAGGCGCCAAAAACGGCGCTTGCGACCTCAGGTCCAGAAGCCCCGGCAGCAGCTGGAGGTGAGTGGTCATCAGAGATCCCCACCCCCACCCTTGCCCCGGGCCCACGCGTCCTGTCTGCTCGGAACCTTCCCTCTAAATCTCTGGGTCTTGCTCACGCTTCCTCCCTCACTCTCCCTTGCTTTTGTGTCTGTCTTGGACACAAGGCCCCCTTAGGCTTTCTCCCTAGGTGTCTGTCCCTCCATCGCCATCTCTCTGTGCCTGCCCAGTCTAATCGGTGCCTCTCTGCCTCTGTCCCTCTGCCCTGGCCCCCACAGCGGCTCCAGCAGGAGAACCATGAGCTCCGGCGAGGCCTGGCAGCCCGAGGAGCCGAGTGGGAGGCCCGGGCCGTGGAGCTGGAGGGGGACGTGGAGGCCCTGCGGGCCCAGCTTGGGGAGCAGCGCTCGGAGCAGCAGGACAGTGGGCGAGAACGGGCACGGGCCCTCAGCGAGCTCAGCGAGCAGAACCTCCGGCTCAGCCAGCAGCTGGCTCAGGTGGGATGGCCCTGACCCCAGGGCCCTGGACAAGGTGGGGGAGGATGCCTGGGTCCCCAGTGGGGAGTGGGTGCATTGGGCTTGGTGCTGAGGCTCCTCTGTCCGTCTTTCCACCTCCCCAGGCCTCCCAGACTGAGCAGGAACTTCAGAGGGAACTGGACGCCCTTCGGGGACAGTGCCAGGCTCAGGCACTGGCTGGGGCAGAGCTGAGGACGCGGCTGGAGAGTCTGCAGGGGGAAGTGAGTGTCAGTTGGGGCTGGGGGATTATCTGAGCCAGAAAAGCCGGGCTGAGGGCTGGGAGGGGCTGCCCCTGTCCCCAGCTCTCAGGCCTTTCCCCAGAACCAGATGCTGCAGAGCCGCCGGCAGGACCTGGAGGCCCAGATCCGAGGCCTGCGTGAGGAGGTGGAGAAGGGTCAGGGCAGACTGCAGACCACCCACGAGGAGTTGCTGCTGCTGAGGCGGGAGCGGCGGGAGCACAGCCTGGAGGTGACCTGCAGGGCTGGGGGACTACAACTGCCTGGACCCTTAGCAATGGCTTCAGGGCTTTCTGGGACATGAGGCCGGAGCTGGATCACTGGGAGGCCCAGAGGCTGGCCCACAAGAGCATGGGCATTAGCCCATGGGCAAGTGGGAGCCACGGAAGGCTGTTGAGCAGGGGAGGCATGCTCTTAGAGTGCATCAGAGCCTGGCAGCTGGAACAGCAGGGAGGGGGCTGATGCCAGAGCTCAGGCCAGGAATGACAGCCCCTAGACCATGGCTGGGCAATGGAGATGGAGAAAAAGAAATGAAAAGAGGATGCAGGCTCTGATGTTAGAGATCAAAGGAGTCTGCACTTTGGGGTCAGCTTGCCTTCCTTCGCATCCCGGTGCCCCTTCTTACTACTGTGGGACAAGCAGCCTCAGTAGCACCAATAAATGCTGCATGAAACAATTACTGAATGAGGAGGTAGACTGGGCAGGGGAGGAGATGGGGCTCTTCGAGGTGCGGCCCTGCTCTATAGGCGAGGAAACTGTATATCTGCTGAGGGAGGTGCACGGCCCAAGGCGCCCAGCGATCCAGGAACGGGAACAGCCTGGGCCGCTGGGGTGCGGGGCTCTCCGCGGCACCCCTGTGTGGACCTGCCGCGGGATGTCGGCGTTGGGTGCGTCCCGCTGACCGCCCGCGCTTCCGTCTGCGGGACCGTCCACAGCTGGAACGCGCACGGTCAGAGGCTGGGGAGGCGCTGAGTGCGCTGCGGAGGCTGCAGCGGCGTGTCTCCGAGCTGGAGGAGGAGTCACGCCTCCAGGACGCCGACGTGTCGGGTGCCTCGTTGCAGTCAGAACTGGCCCACAGCCTCGACGACGGCGACCAGGGCCAGGGCGCCGACGCACCCGGAGACACCCCGGTGAGCTCGTGGGGCCCCAGCCCCCTTACCTGTGCCATCGAGAGGGTTGCAGGCTCCTCCTTTCCTCCTTTCCCCAATAAACTCCACACCACTAACCCATTTCTTTGGCCCACAGACCACCCGGTCCCCAAAGACCCGAAAGGCGTCCAGCCCCCAGCCTTCACCCCCGGAAGAGATCTTAGAGCCCCCCAAGAAGCGAGCATCCCTCAGTCCAGCGGAGATACTGGAGGAGAAGGAGGTGGAAGTGGCCAAGCTGCAAGATGAGGTGGGGGAGAGGGCACGGTGCTGGATGCACGGCCCCTCCAGCTGTCAGTTTCTGTCTCCCATGTCCACCTCCCAGCCTTTGCCCACTAAGCTCCCTATACCTGGATCGGCTTTCATCTCAACAAACTTACTTCAAGAGCCAGCCTGTATGCCACCTCCTCCAGGAAGACTTCCTGGACAGCACCTCTCCCCTTAGTTCCACTCCCAATGCTTCTCCCTGCATCCCTCCTGCAGGGTTATACCACTCCAACTAACCCTGCTCCACTCCACCCCGCACCAGCCTGAGGGGCTCAGAGGGCTCATATAGGAGTCTCCAGCACAGGGCCACAGCTGCCTGGGCCACAGCTGCCTGGGGTGTCTGTCGCAGGCAGAGGAGGGGTGGGGAGAGCCAGAGTCGGGGCTGCTGGGAGAAGCAGGGAGGCCCATTGGCCCATCTGCCGCACGGTCCCCCTCCTCTGCTCACAGATCTCGCTGCAGCAGGCAGAGCTGCAGTCCCTGCGGGAAGAGCTGCAGAGGCAGAAGGAGCTGCGGGCGCAGGAAGACCCTGGGGAGGCCCTGCACAGTGCCCTCTCAGACCGGGACGAGGCCGTGAACAAGTAAGCCTCAAGCCATTGACCACCGCCCCAGCGCCCTCTGGGCCCTCCTGGGCTCCTGATTCCTCTTCTGATACGGGTTATAATGATCCCCACTCCCACCCAGGGGCCCACTGACCTCCTTGATCTAGGTGTTGGCAGCCCTCCTCCCGCCCGGGTCCAGAAGTCCCCCGCCACCCCGGCTCCCTGAGGCCCTAGCGCCCTCAAACGCGTCTTCTGCCCCTCCCCGCCTAGGGCCCTGGAGCTGTCCCTGGAGCTCAACCGCGTCTCGCTGGAGCGAGACTCCCTGTCTCGGGAGCTGCTGCGCGCCATCCGCCAGAAGGTGGCGCTCACGCAGGAGCTGGAGGCCTGGCAGGTGAGGGGCGGGGCCCGTGTGCGGGGCGGGGCAGGGGGCGGGACCGGCGCTGAGCCGACCACGGCCTCCCGCAGGACGACATGCAGGTGGTGATCGGGCAGCAGCTGCGCTCACAGCGCCAGAAGGAGCTGAGCGCCGCCGCGTCGTCGTCGACCCCGCGCCGTGCCGCGCCCCGCTTCTCGCTGCGCCTGGGCCCCGGGCCCGCCGGTGGCTTTTTCAGTAACCTCTTCCGAAGGACCTGACGGCTGGGCCCAGAGGGCTGCCCTTGCCCACTTAGGGGCTCACTTTCCTCTTCAGGCCAATGGAGCGACAGGGCCCAGATTGTCTTCCAAAAGAAGCTGATGCCCTCCCCGCCCCAGGATGCTGGGCAAGGGCTCATCGGGAGCAGGGGCTCATCCGGAGCAGGGGCCAGCTTTGTGGGGCAGGAGCTCCAGGTGGGTGGCAGGGGCAGGTGAACAGAGCTATTTTCCGAATTAATATAGGTCTATCTTTTCTAGGGCAGGGATGGGGCTGGGTATTTATGTATCAAGATCGGACAGAGTAATATATAAATCACTCCACCGATTTGGCCCCCATTCATAGAAAGAAAGAGCATGGTAAAAAAGCCTGAAACTTTATTGTAAAAAAAAAAAAAAGAAAAGAAAATGAAAAACACTCTAAAACCCTGAGCTGGCTGGGGGTGTCGTCGGAGATCAGAAGGACAGGGAGAAGGCTCGGTAACCCAGGTTGGTGAAGACATCCACCCGGCAGCTGTTGCCTGCAGCTGTCAGGACCTGGAGGAAAGAGGGGCATGACTGGCCTGCCCACACCCCTGCCTCCCAGCCGCTCCGTGGCCCCTGCCGGACCCACCTTGCACTCAGGCGCGGCAGGCTGCTGGTTGAGGCTGAGGCTGAGCAGCCCTGGGGAGGAGCCAGGCACCTGGGCCTTCAGCTCCCCGCTCAGCTGCCACTGGTTGACGCAGCGGCCCTGGCCAGCTGACAGAATCTGCAGAGGACAGGGAAGGTGCTCAGGGGTCAGGACTGAAGGGAAGAGTCAGTGGGGGTGGCAGAAGTGAGACACAGGGCCTCACCAGGTCCTGGTAGAAGGTGACGTGCTTCTGTGGCGCCCGGATGGGGAAGATGGTGGTGGGTGTGGAGGATCGGAGGTGCCAGAGGGTGAGGGCTGGGCCCCCTCCACAGACCTGGACAGAAAGGTGGGAGTCCCCAGCTGTGAACCACAGGCCCACAGCTGACAGGGCCCGGAGCTGCCATCCCATCCAACAGTCTGCCCAGCTCACCATCCAGTCGGAATCAGTTGCCAAACATCCAATCCAGCGCCCATTGTGGGGCCTTGAGCACTCCTGGGATGGGGAGGGGAGGAGGGAAAGAGGTGAAGACCTGGAGAATTCAAGGAGTTGGGGGAGAAGAGGACAATGGCCACGGTCACACCCTCACCTCGTGCTTATAGACCTCGATCGTCTGGACCTCCTTGGCTGTGCGCAGGTCTGCGGGGAAAGAACTGTGAGTGGTGCCCCACTTGCCTCAGCCTCCTTCACTGCCATCTTGCCCTCCAACCAGCCACCTGCTTACCCCAAAGTCGAACAGCTCCATCCTCGCCACCTGACAGCACCTCTGGGCTCCTTTCCCGCAGTGCCAGGCAATGGATGTAGTCTGTGTGGCCCCGGAGGACCCTCTGCATGTAGAGGGGCGATGTCAGGAGGAGACCTAGGAAGAGTGCCTCTCCCTGACCTAGACCTGCTCTAGGGCTCCAGGACCCTGCTCACCGTGAAAGTCCCAGTTTCAAGGTCCATAGTGTGCAACTGACAGTCTCCCCCAGCCAGGATGAGGGAATTCTCCTGTGGAGGAGCAGGGTGAGGCAGAAAGTCAATGTCAAATCAGGATAGGCAGAGGGTGAAGGATCAAAGTTTGGACCAAGAACAGTCACATGGGGCTCAGACCTTGGGGACCAGCAGCAAAGCGTTGATCTCAGGCACTTCCAGGCTGGTCCTGGGGAAGGAAAGGCAAGGTCAGTGAGGAAGTGGCTTCACCCTGATGCACCCTCTATCCACGTGGCCCTGCTCACCTGTATGGAGGCTGACGACGCCACAGCTCCTTACAGCCCTTCAAAAGAGAAAATACCAGGTGACCTCAAAGGCTCTCTCCGGGTCCAGGCACCCCAGCCCTTTCCCAAGCTCGACTCCTTACCTTCTTGAGCATCTCCGCCCAAAGCCAGGCCTTCACCTCCCCATCCCCAGCACTAAGCAGATGTCGATCGGTGGAAACCATGCTATAGACGGGCCCATCATGGGCTAAAGAGAAACGCAGAACTGAGTGAGTCAATCCCACCCAAAGTCCCGAAGCCAGACTCCACAGCTATACCCACCTTGGAAAGTCACCACCGGCTTCTTACTTTCCTCTTTGGCTTCTGAGCTCAAAGCAGCGGACAAGCTGCAGGGACAGCGGAGGGGACCCAGGAGTCAGAAACAGGGGCATCCGTCCCATGAGGGCCAAGTGCCAGGGCTAATGGGTGGACAGCGGCAGAGGGTACCTGAAGATGGCAATCTGCCCGTAATTGTTGCCAGCCGCCAGAAACTTCCCACATGGTGAGACGCTCTGGGAGAAGATGGTCATATGGAGCCGCTGCAAGGCCTGGAACACCTCTGTCTGCAGGGAAAGACTGGATGAGGCCTGCCTGGGACGTATGAAACCTCCCATCCACAGAGTCCTCCCTGCTTCCCCCAAAACCTGCCAGGCCTCCCACTGTCCTGACTTCTCAGCCTTCTTTTGAGGCGGCCCCGCCCCAAGCCAGCACCTGCCCATGCAGTCCCATGGGTGGCTCCAAGAAGACACTGAAGAAGGGGAGAGTTGAAGTGATGCCTCAGGGACCTCTGAGCAAGCACCCAGGCCTCTCCTGCCAGCTTCCTCAACTGACAAATGGAGCTCACAGAAGATTCCATCACAATTAGATGAGCTAGTGTATAGACAAGAGCTTTACGTGGGGCTGTCACTCAGTGCTTAAGCCGGGTGTGGTGGTTCATGCCTGTAATCCAGCGCTCTGGGAGGCCAGGAGTTTGAGAGCAGCCTGGGCAACATAGTGAGACTCTGTCTCAACAAAAAATTTAAAAATGTGGGGCCGGGCGCAGTGGCTCACGCCTGTAATCCCAGCACTTTGGCAGGCCAAGGCAGGTGGACCACCTGAGGTCAGGAGTTCAAGACCAGCCTGACCAACATGGAGAAACCCTGTCTCTACTAAAAATGCAAAATTAGCTGGGAGTGGTGGCGCATGCCTGTAATCTCAGCTACTCAGGAGGCTTAGGCAGGAGAATTGCTTGAATCTGGGAGGCGGAGGTTGCGGTGAACCGAGATGGAGCCACTGCACTCCAGCTTGGGCAACAAGAGTGAAATTCCATCTCAAAAAAAAAAAAAAAAAAAAAAAAAAAAATTGGCCAGGCGTGGTGGCTCACACCTGTAATCCTAGCACTTTGGGAAGCCAAGGCAGGCAGATTACCTGAGGTCAGGAGTTCGAGACCAGCCTGGTCAACATGGTGAAACCCTGTCTCTACTAAAAACACGAAAATTAGCTGGGCATGGTGGCACACGCCTATAGTCCCAGCTACTTGGAGGGCTGAGGCAGGAGAATCGCTTGAACCTGGAAGGCGGAGGTTGCAGTGAGCTGAGATCGCGCCACTGCACTCTAGCCTAGGTGACAGAGTGAGACTCTGTCTCAAAAAAAAAAAAAAAAAGTGCTTTGCAAGAACTAGAAAATTAAAAAAAAAAAAAAGTACCTCTACTACCCCAACATAGAAAAACGTACTGATTTATAATTCCTACTCTCTGACTTGCGTTAAGCCCCTGAAGCACTTCTGGGTTACCATCCCGCCCCCCTGGTCAGAGTCTGAGTTCCACAAATAGCCCAGGCAAAACAGGGCTCAGGGCACGATTCCCTGCTCGCCCCGTCCCAGCCATGCGTGAACTACAAACCCCAGAAGGCAACGCGCACCACGTGCGTCTCACCTGACCCAGAGGCACCGCGAGCGGCACAGCTCGCTCCATCTCCAGAACTACAAGTCCCAGAGTGCTCCGCGCGCGACGCAACCTCACGAGGCCTTACGTGCCTAGAGCGGTTCCTCTCCGTGGCGCCCTACCGCCTTCGGCGCGAAGGTGGCTGGTGCGTACCGTCCCGAACCCTAGGAGCCGAGGTGAGCGCCGCGAAGACCCCCGACATTAAGAAGTGGCGTCCACCGCAGCCCCCTTAAGCCGGATACCCTCCCCCACCCCGAGGAGCAAGCCTGCCTTCCGCCACGCGCCGCCCGTCTTCCGCGCCCGCGCAGAACCTCGCCGCTGTGCCCGCCTAAAGCCACGCCCATCCTCGCTTGGCCACGCCCTCAGAGACTCCTCCCCTGTCGCCCAGATCCCACCCGCAGGACCCCAAAACCCAATGATCCTGCAGCAGCCCTTGCAGCGAGGCCCCCAGGGAGGGGCCCAGCGCCTCCCGCGGGCCGCCTTGGGGGTGACTTGGGGCCTGGACGCCAGGTGCGTGTAGGGGACCAGGGTGGGCCTGACCAAGGGCCGTAGGAGCTTTGGCTGGGTGCTCAGGACTGGTCTGTAGGATGAACACGGGGTGGGGCGAATCGGCGGGGCTTAGGCGTGAGCTGAGATGGGACTGGGGCTGCGGCTCAGGGTCGAGACTTCCGAGGTACCCTGCTGGATGGTCCAGGAGAGCGGGGACCGGCACCAGCTGAGACAGGAATGGGCTTGGGGCTCCTGGCTGATGCTGCAGGCTTGGGCGGGCAGATCCTTGGGAAGGGGCCAAGAGGGTGGGGTGCACCAGGCTCTCTTTTTTTCCCAGCTCCCCTCTCCGAGGAGCTGTGCCCATGAGCACCAAGCGGCGCCTGGAGGAGGAGCAGTGAGTTTGGGGGCAGGGAGGAACTCCCAACAAGATCTCTGTCACCTCTGGTCCCCAACAGGCTGCCTCCTGTGTCAGTATCCCAGCCTGCCTCTCTCCCATCTCTCCCCAGGGAGCCTCTGCGCAAGCAGTTTCTGTCTGAGGAGAACATGGCCACCCACTTCTCTCAACTCAGCCTGCACAATGACCACCCCTACTGCAGCCCCCCCATGACCTTCTCCCCAGCCCTGCCCCCACTCAGGTAGGTTCCTCCACTGGCCAGGCCTTCTGCAGAATCACAGGCGGTCCTCACAGCTGACCTCAGGCCCTGCCTCATCGTGCCATTTTTAGCTCTAGCTGACCTCTGGGTTGTTTCCCATCTTGGCTCTTTGGAAAGTGCTGGGAACCCAGGAGCCCCTGGGGACCTGGACCTGGTGGGAGGTGCTCAGCTAGGCCAGCCTCAGCCCCATGCCCTGACAGTCATTTCCTCTTCTAGGAGCCCTTGCTCTGAGCTGCTTCTCTGGCGCTATCCTGGCAGCCTCATCCCTGAGGCCCTCCGTCTGCTGAGGCTGGGGGACACCCCCAGTCCCCCCTACCCTGCAACCCCAGCTGGGGACATAATGGAGCTCTGAGTGCTGGTGGACAGTGCCCCTCCCACCTTCCTTCTTCCCCACAACAGAAGAGACCAGCGACTCCCGCAAAGGGACAAGGTTCCTCCCTCTCCTGCAGAGTAGGCATCTGGGCACCAAGACCTTCCCTCAACAGAGGACACTGAGCCCAACGGAGTTCTGGGATGGGAGGGGTGGGAGCATGGGAAGGGAGGCATCCCACCCCCAAGAAGAACTGAATAAAGATTGCTGAGCAAAGGAAGGCTTCAGTCTGGAACCTGGGGCTTTTGGGGATGGTGGAGAGGGCAGAGGCGCGGGATGCTGGGGTTTCTCCTCAAGATCTTCCCTGGAAAACTGTTAGGGCCAGCCAGGTCCTTGCCGGCTGAGTTCCAGGCATTGAGAATGTGTGAGTCAGAGCCTCACCCCCGCCCCCGCGGCTGGCTGACTCACTCCCTCCCTCCAGCTCAGGGGAGTCAGTCGGGGATCACTGCCTCTCCAAACCATTTAAAGTTAAAGATTCTTTTATTAATAAATTCTCCCTCCCCTCCAAACTCTCCCCAAAATAAATATCTCCTCCCCGCTTTGGGGAGTTGGGGGGGTCTGTATCTTAGGGCCAGCCCTCCTAGTGGGCCAGCCCCCTAGTGTTAAAAATAGGTCCCTAACCCCCCAGGGTGACCCCCGTGGTGGAATTTCAGGACATCTGAGTGAGTGGGGCCTAGTGTCAAGTCTGCCCCCCAAGTCAGCCTGGCCCCCAGGGCCTCTAGGAAGGAGGGCACCCCCCTCCCCTGTGCAAATGCTGCAGTTCCTTAGTCAGTGTCAGCTGTTTTGTGTGAGCCAGCGTGAGGCTCCCTTTCTGTTCTGGAGCCAGAGGCAGGGCAACCAGACACCTTGGAAGGTTCCCCTGAACCCTGGGCCCAGGCCTCAGAGGTGATTCACCGCCCCCCACCCCCCTTGTGGTTGGAGGAGCTTGGCTCCCGCCGCGTCTGGGAGGCAGAGACTGGCTCTAGAATGGATGAATGAATGATGAGTGGGCGAGCCCCGGCTGGCAGGGGGCACATTGTCACTGGATCAGCGCCACAGCTGGGCAGCCCTCTCCGCCGGTCTCCTCTATGGGGGCTGCAAGATAAGAGGTGGGGTCGTCAGCAGCAGAGAAAAGGTCGAGTGCTGACAGGGCTGGGCAGGCCAGGGCACACTTACTGGTGAACTTCTCTCTCCTGCGGCATCGTCTCCAGACCAAAAAGCCAGAAAGCAGCCCCAGCACGAAGGTCAGGCTCAGAGCGCCCCCAAGGATGGGCCAAAGCAGCCGGAAGGGGGCAGGAGGTGCTGCAGCGCCTGGGGGCGGGACTCGGAGTCAGACCTCGCCCCTCTCCAGGCCAGCCCCGCCCCCTAAGACTGAGCCTTCTGCCTTCTCCCAAACGTGGCCTCCTCCCTGACCGGAGCCCCCTCCCAGCTCCCACCTCCTCCCGATTGATTTCCCAGATGCAAAGCTCTCGGCCCTGCTCTGCGCACCAGCCACCCTCCCTCCCAGTCTGGGGTCCGCTGGCCACTGGCCCTGCCCCCCACTCACAGCCCAGGCAGAAGTCGCTGTGCGGTCGCGCCCTGCAAGACGCGCAGTCCATGCACTTGTCCAGGTCCGCGCTCCAGGAGCTGCCGCGGGAGCAGGGGGCGGTGCCTGGGGAGGGGGCCTCGGGTCAGAGGCTGGGGGCGGGACTCGGCTATTCTGGGGTCTGAGGTCAGGGTCGGCCGGCTCGAATAACGTGAGTCACTGGCGCCCTCCCCGCGCATTCCTCACAGGTGACCGCACGGCCCGACAGGGACACGGCAGCTCCGGGAGGGAGGGCGTAGCGCGGGACGCTGGGGGTGGGGGGGTCAGGTCCCCACAACCCCCCTGCCGCCGGCGGGTGACTCACTCCTGGGCACCGGGCCCGACCCCAGTCCCTCCCCCCGCATAGCTGGGCACTGAAGTCACCGGATGGAAGGGGGCACCCCACATGGTATAGAGGGCACAGACCCTAGTGCCTCTCGACGGCCTCCCCAACTCATCGATCACTGGGGCTAGTTAGACCCTGTACGGACCAGGCTGGGGGCGTGCCCCTTCCTAGACTAAACATCCCGCCCTCACTCACTTTCTCTCTGCATTCGAAGTACTTCGGACTTTTGGAACTGAAGACCCCTCCAACCCCAATTGGACGGTGGGAGAAACTGAGGCCCGGATTGTGAATGAAGCTTGGAGAGTGATGGAACTTCCCACAGCCGGGAGCGAGCTGTTTGAAGGCCACCTGACCCCAGATCCCCACATCCGCCTGTTCCCCCAGTTCGGCGCTGTTCTCCAGACACCCAGTCCGGCTCCCGAGCCCCGGCCCGGGGTTCCCCGACCCCGGAGTCCCGCGTACCTGGCGCTTGCTCCCCGGCCACGGAGCGCAGCAACGCCAGCCAGAGCCCCAGCACGAGGAGCCGCAGCAACCGGCGCAGCGAGCCCCGAGCCATAGTGCACGTCCTGCGCCCGCCGCTGTCTGCGCCCGCCGCCGGCCGGCAGGGACCCACGGCCGCCGCCCCGCCCCCGCCCCCGCCTTCCGGGGCGGAGCTCTCGCCTCCGCCCGCCTTGAGGTCCGCTTCGGGACGCCCCGCCCCGCGGCGCCCGCTCAGTTCAGTCATTCATTCAACAAAGTCCTGGCGCGGGAGCTGCCAGGACCCCGCAGGGACGCAGACCCCCTTCCTTGCCCAGCCGGTGATCTAGTCCAGCGTGCGTGGTGTGGGGAAATCAAAAATTAGACACGAGTGCTCGCTTCGGCAGCACGTGTAGAAATCAGACACGAACGGCCGGACGCGGTGGCTCACGCCTTTAATCCCATCAGTTTGGGAGTCTGAGGCAGGCGGATTACGAGGTCAGGAGTTCGAGAGCAGCCTGACCAACGTGGTGAAACGCCGTCTCTACTCGAAATACAAAAATTAGCCGGGCGTGGTGGCGCGCGCCTGTAATCCGAGATACTCAGGAGGCTGAGGCAGGAGAATCTCTTGAACCCGGGAGGCAGAAGTTGCAGTGAGCCGAGATCGCGCCACTACACTCCAGCCTGGGCGACAGAGTGAGAGTCCGTCTCAAATAAATAAATAAATAAACAAACAAACAATAAAAAGAAATCAGACACACGACCAATCCATGCAGAGATCACTGCAGCTTCCTTCCCCCCCCCCCCCTTGAGATTGCGTCTCACTCTTGCTCAGCCTGGAGTGCAGTGGTACGAACACGGCTCTCTGGGCTCAGGTGAGCCTCCCACCTCAGCCTCCCAAGTAGCTGGGACCACAGGCCCTGCCCCACCACGTCCGGCTAATTTTTGTATTTTTTGTAGAGACCAGGGTCTTACTATGTTGCCCAGGTTAGCCTGGCCACTACAGCTTTGTTAAGGGCCCGGGGGGTATAAGAATTAAACCTGAGGTCAGGAGCTCGAGACCAGCCTGGCCAACATGGTGAACCCCCGTCTTTACTAAAAATAAAAAAAAGAAGTTAGCCGGGCGTGGTAGTGGGCGCCTGTAATCTCAGCTACTCGGGAGACTGAGGCAGGAAAATTTCTGGAACCTGGGAGACGGAGGTTGCAGTCAGTCGAGATAGCGCCATTGCACTCCAGACTGGGCGACAGAGAGGGCCTCCATCTCAAAAAAACAAAACAGGCCGGGCGCGGTGGCTTACGCCTGTAATCCCAGCACATTGGGAGGCCGAGGCGGGCGGAACACAAGGTCAGGAAATCGAGGCCATCCTGGCTAACACGGTGAAACCCCGTCTCTACTAAAAATACAAAAAAATTAGTCGGGGGTGGTGGCGGGCACCTGTAGTAGTAGTCCCAGCTACTCTGGAGGCTGAGGCAGGTGAATGGCGTGAACCCGGAAGGCGGAGCTTGCAGTGAGCCAAGATCGCGCCACCACACTCCAGCCTTGGCGAGAGAGCGAGACTCCATCTCAAAAACAAACAACAACAAAAAACCAGCAACATAAAAATAATATTATCTGGCCGGGCGCGGTGGCTTAAGCCGGTAATCCCAGCGCAGTGCGAGGCCAAGGCGGGCGGATCGCTTGAGTCCCGGAGTTCGAGACGCCTGGGCAGTATAACAAGACCTTGTCTATACAAAACAAAACATAAATTAGCTGGGCACGGTGGCGTGTGCTGCCTGTAGTCCCAGCTACTCAGGAGGCTGAGGCGGGAGGATCGCTTGAGCCCAGAAGGTCGAGACTGCAGTGAGCCGTGATCGCACCACTGCACTCCAGCCTGGGTGACACAGTGAAAATATTTCTCTAAAATAATACCAATAGTATGCCCTTTAATTTGTACCTTAAGACGTAGTTACATAATAAAATGCAGACTTGTTATCTCCATTTTGCAGAGTAGGAAACGAAGGCTCGGGAAGGTTAGGTGAGTTCCCCATGTCACCGCGCTGCTTAAGTGGTGAAGCGGAGTCTCAAGCTCTGTTCTACCCTAAGCCTGGCGCCCTCACCCTGGGTGAGTCTGGACGTCTGCCAGCCCGAGGCGGGCGCAGCGACCCCAGCCTCCAGCGCCCCCCTCTGACAAGCCTGGGATTCGCACGCCCGCTGCCGTCAGGGACAGGGTCTCTGCCCCTCCTCCGGGGCGGTGGTCCAGTGACGTCACCGCTTCTTTAAGACCCCCGCCTCCGCCCCTGTCCCGACACTCGGCCTAGGAATTTCCCTTATCTCCTTCGCAGGTGAGTCCGGGGCTAGTGTGCGTGTTGGAGAGACGCCTCTTGGGGCCGGGTGCAGGGTGGTGGCGGCGTGGGTAGGGGTGCGTGCGAACTCGGGCTGCGGCCACCTGGATGGGCGAGTCCCTGAGGGGGTCGGCCGGTCCGCGCCCAAGCCTCCGAGGTGATAGGTCCTTCGGGGCTCCCAAGGGTTAAACGCCCTCCCCCCTCCCCAGGGACAAAGACTCTGAAACCCCTGGCGCCCCTCCCCCACCTGCCTTGCCTCTCGGGGCGGGGCGCCCCTCCCCCCTCCCCCTCACCTGGGGGAGCGGACCTTGCGGCCACTGCAGCTATAGAACCCCTCCAGGGCGCGCGGCTCCCAGGTTGGGGTGGTCGGGTGGGCCGGGGCGCCCTCGGACAGAGTCGGGTGGGCCGGGGCGCCCTCGGACAGAGTCTTTTTCATGCAGTGCATGAAAAAGAAAGGGGCAGGGGCACACTCAGAGGGGAGAGGCCTGGGCGCCTAGACCAGCGTGGCCCCGACCCTAACTCGGCCAGAGGCCTAAGGGCCGGACCTGAGCGCTGGAGCACCGTGCCCCAGCCAGTCTCCCCAAGGTGGCCTGCTCCGCCCAGGCCTGGGGCCCCCGGCTAATGAGTAGAGCCTGCCCTCCGACCGCTGCCGGCCGGGAAAAGTTTAGGTCCAAGCCGTACAATGAAAGAACTCTGGGCGGTGGGAGGCCACAGCCCGGCCCTAGTCAGAAGTGATTCCCTCCACGACCTCCAACACTGAGGGGACACAGGTGCAGGCCAGGTGGCGGTGGGAGAACTGGTGTTGAGGGGAGTCTAGCACGGCATTTACGTCTAGAATTCATAGGAAAAGGCCCTCAGCCTTGAGGCTATGCTCTCCAGCGCCTAGGGGAGGTCAGAAGGGTGGGGCCAGGGAGTTATCCAGTGGCTTTGGGGAAGGAACTGCTTTTAGGTGGGGGATTAATGATGCTTTTCTTCATCTCTCCTGGTCCTGGTGTCTGCCAGCCTGGGGTGTGGAACCAAGTTGTGAGGGACATTGGGTGGTGGGAGGAAGCTTAGGATCTCCAATCTTAGTGTTGAAATTAACAAGTTTTGGTTGGGCATGGTGGCTCACACCTGTAATCCCAGCACTTTGGGAGGCTTGAGGCGGGCAGATCACCTGAGGTCAGGAGTTCGAGACCCGCCTGGCCAACTTGATAAAACCCTGTTTCTACTAAAAATACAAAAATTAAGACCAGGTGTGGTGGCTCATGCCTGTAATCCCAGCACTTTGGGAGCCTGAGGCGGGAGGATCACGAAGTCAGGAGATCGAGACCATCCTGGCTAACACAGTGAAACCCTGTCTCTACTAAAAATACGAAAAAATTAGCCGGGCGTGGTGGTGAGCGCCTGTAGTCCCAGCTACTCGGGAGGCTGAGGCAGGAGAATGGCGTGAACCCGGGAGGCAGAACTTGCAGTGAGCCGAGATCCCGCCACTGCACTCCAGGCTGGGCGACAGAGCGAGACTCCGTCTTAAAAAAAAAAAAAAAAATTAGCCGGGCGTGGTGGTGTGCACCTGTAATCCCAGCTACTTGGGAGGCTGAGGCAGGAGAATCGCTTGAACCTGGGAGGCAGAGGTTGCAGTGAGTGGAGATGGCACCACTGCACTCTAGCCTGGGCCACAGAGCGAGACTCCTCGTCTCAAACAAACAAACAAAAGAAATGGACAAGTTTTGAGCCTTAAACTCAGGGCTAGAATTGAACCATTCTACACGGAAACTGCTTGGAAATCGCACCGTCCTGTCATCCTGCTTTTTGCCGCCTTGCAGCCTGATCACTGGCTCTGGCCTTGGACTGTCATTGTATAGGTTTCATCCTGTTATCTTTCATTTGCACTCAGGATAGCCAGGGCAGGGCTGCTTGCACATTCACTGTCATCAGCCAGTGCCTGTCACATAACTAGAAAGAATAATAAATGCTAAAGCATTAACTGTCCATTTTGCCCACGAGAAGTGAGGCTCAGGGAGCACGTCTTGACTGAGTTCCAGGATGTGATGACCACTTTCCAGGGTGCATGCCCCTAGAGTCCTGTCCACATGTGGCCTGAGGTCTGGGCCTGCCAGGCCTCACCTTGTTGTGCTTCTGTCCCAAACACAGTGCAGCTCCTTCAACCTCGCCATGGCCTCTGCCGGAATGCAGATCCTGGGAGTCGTCCTGACACTGCTGGGCTGGGTGAATGGCCTGGTCTCCTGCGCCCTGCCCATGTGGAAGGTGACCGCTTTCATCGGCAACAGCATCGTGGTGGCCCAGGTGGTGTGGGAGGGCCTGTGGATGTCCTGCGTGGTGCAGAGCACCGGCCAGATGCAGTGCAAGGTGTACGACTCACTGCTGGCGCTGCCGCAGGACCTGCAAGCTGCACGTGCCCTCTGTGTCATCGCCCTCCTTGTGGCCCTGTTCGGCTTGCTGGTCTACCTTGCTGGGGCCAAGTGTACCACCTGTGTGGAGGAGAAGGATTCCAAGGCCCGCCTGGTGCTCACCTCTGGGATTGTCTTTGTCATCTCAGGGGTCCTGACGCTAATCCCCGTGTGCTGGACGGCGCATGCCATCATCCGGGACTTCTATAACCCCCTGGTGGCTGAGGCCCAAAAGCGGGAGCTGGGGGCCTCCCTCTACTTGGGCTGGGCGGCCTCAGGCCTTTTGTTGCTGGGTGGGGGGCTGCTGTGCTGCACTTGCCCCTCGGGGGGGTCCCAGGGCCCCAGCCATTACATGGCCCGCTACTCAACATCTGCCCCTGCCATCTCTCGGGGGCCCTCTGAGTACCCTACCAAGAATTACGTCTGACGTGGAGGGGAATGGGGGCTCCACTGGCGCTAGAGCCATCCAGAAGTGGCAGTGCCCAACAGCTTTGGGATGGGTTCGTACCTTTTGTTTCTGCCTCCTGCTATTTTTCTTTTGACTGAGGATATTTAAAATTCATTTGAAAACTGAGCCAAGGTGTTGACTCAGACTCCCACTTAGGCTCTGCTGTTTCTCACCCTTGGATGATGGAGCCAAAGAGGGGATGCTTTGAGATTCTGGATCTTGACATGCCCATCTTAGAAGCCAGTCAAGCTATGGAACTAATGCGGAGGCTGCTTGCTGTGCTGGCTTTGCAACAAGACAGACTGTCCCCAAGAGTTCCTGCTGCTGCTGGGGGCTGGGCTTCCCTAGATGTCACTGGACAGCTGCCCCCCATCCTACTCAGGTCTCTGGAGCTCCTCTCTTCACCCCTGGAAAAGCAAGTGATCTGTTAACAAAGGACTGCCCACCTCCGGAACTTGTGACCTCTGTTTCCTCCGTCCTGATAAGACGTCCACCCCCCAGGGCCAGGTCCCAGCTATGTAGACCCCCGCCCCCACCTACAACACTGCACCCTTCTGCCCTGCCCGCCCCACCTCACCCCCTTTACACTCACATTTTTACCAAATAAAGCATGTTTTGTTAGTGCATTTGGTGTTGCAGCGGGTTACTGAGTGCCCACCCTGGCTAGGGGAGGAGATGGGCATAAGTGAGTCACGATCCCCTCTCCCCGTGGCTTGAGTGAGCATACCCACCAGGCAGAACCTAGAGCCAGACCTTGGCCTGACAGCCACCAAGGGAGGCCACCTGGCTGTGCCTGCCCAGCCCCAGCGGCGGCGCACAGATTAGAGGGAGCCCAGTTACAAATGCTCTTTATTTCCAACTCGAGGGTGGGGATGTTGGGGAGAGGAGGTGATGGGCAGGCCCTCCCTGACAACTCCAGGGTTGGGAGGGCATGATCTGCTCCCTGGTTTTGGAGCCAATGAGCTGCTGCTGTTTTGGTGAGGCCAGGGTTCCTGGGGCAGGGGAGGGCTCAGAAGAGAAGGAAGGCCAGCCAGGGCAACGGAAGGAAACAATTACTGGGGAGGCGGGGGCAGGCCAGGGTTCCCAACACCTCTAGGCTGCCCAACTTGGGGGAGAACATCAAAGGGGACCCCACTGAGAAGAGCTCAGCCAGGCCAGCTGACCCAGCCCTGCAGCCAGGTGTAGCTTGGGCTTTTGGAAAGTGGGTTTTCCTGGGGAAGGAGGTTGTGATGGAGCAGGGCATCTGGTCATCAGGCCAAGGTCGAAAGGGTGGAGCAGTGGGGAGCAGTGGGATCCCAGGGGAAACCTCCGCCTCACACGTAGTCCCTCTTGTCCAGTCCAGATGCACCCGAGCGGGAGGGGATGGAGTAGCCCAGCCTAGGTCCGCGGGGCCGCTCGACCTGGGGCGGGGGGCACGTGCAGCAGAGGAGCCCCCCGCCCAGCATAAGCAGTGCAGCCGCCGCCCAGCCCAGGTAGAGGGAGGCCCCCAGCTCCCGCTTGAGGGCCTCAGCCACCAGGGGGTTGTAGAAGTCCTGGATGATGGCGTGCGCCGTCCAGCACACAGGGATGAGCACCAGGATGCCGGCGAGGAGGAGGATGACCCCCGCGGTGAGCACGATACGGGCCTTGGCACCTTCGTCCTCCACACACGTGGTACACTGGGCACCTGTGATGGCCACCAGGAGGCCAAGCAGGGCCAGCAGGAGGGCGATGACACAGAGGGCACGTGCGGCCTGCAGGTCCTGCGGCAGCGCCAGCAGTGAGTCGTACACCTTGCACTGCATCTGGCCCGTGCTCTGCACCACGCAGGACATCCACAGGCCCTCCCACACCACCTGGGCCACCACGATGCTGTTGCCGATGAAGGCGGTCACCTTCCACAGGGGCAGGGCGCAGGACACCAGGGTCCCCAGCCAGCCCAGCACAGCCAGGGTCATGCCCAGCAGTTCTAAGCCGGTCGAAGCCATCTGGCCCCTCGGTTAGGTCTTCTCAGCCCCAGGCGGCCTAGGTGACTCAGAGGATGTGTCTGGTGTGCTGGGTGGGTGTCTCTGTGTCCAGCAGGAGGGGGAAGGCTTGTTGGTGTCCCCAAGCCAGGCCAGTCCTCAGTTCCGTGAAAGGCGCCTCTTGAAAGGCGCCTCCTCTCCGTGCCTCTTGCAGGTGTTTCTGGTCCTCGCGGAGCACAAAGCAGACTCGTAGTCCCGCTCGGCTGAGTGGTGGGTGTCACCTCGAGGGGCCTCCGCCCATCGGATGTCCTGAGGGTGCTGCTGCTCTTACCACCCCGCTGTCACACCTGGGCTGAGCTCGCACAGGCCCTCCAGACGCACTGCCAGGCTGAGGACAGCCACGTCTCCTGCTGGCTGGCGCAGGTTCCCACTGAACGACTCTGACAGTGCCACCTGGGGACTCTGCGGGCTCTTGGCTGCAGGCGGGGTTTTAAGGCCCAGGCAGGGGAGGAGCAGAGTGAAGTGCAGGGAGGCCGGGATAGGGGAGACCTGAGCCACGGGGAGGGTGCGGGGCTGGGGGTTCGTGGGCAGCGGATGGATGAGGGGCCTGGGGGCCAGCGGGGGATGCTGCGGCTGAGTGGGGACAGGGGAGGAAAAGCGTCCGTAGCATCTGTGCATGTGGGAACCAAGGGTAAAGGAGGGGAAGATGGAGGACAAGCTGAGGAAGAAGAGACGGATCGGGGGTCAAAAAAGTAACAGGCTCAGGACAGAAACACACACAGGGGGCGTCGGCTTGCCTTCCTGAGCCTCCTCCTTCCGCAGCCCCTCCCCAGCCGCCTCTGCTCTCCCCCAGCCGAGTTTCGTGATGCAAACATGCCCCAGCTCCCCGAGTATCGCACACTCCCGCCCGCCTGGGACTCTCTGGAATCTGATCCATCCCCCGTCTCAGCCCAGTGGCCCCGCTAGCTCCCGGGGGAAGGGCCCCGCCCGCACTGTTCCCCAGACGACAGGTGCCTGGCGCCCAGCTCAGGTGGCATCGCCCTGGCAACGGCCTAGAAAACTACCCCCCACTTCAACCTCAGCTCAGGTGCGCTCTTGCCACCCCTGCTGCTGAAACCGAGGCTGAGCTGAGCTGCCTAAGATCTCCAGAGGCCAGAGGATGAGGGGCCTGTTGTGGAGATTGGGGGGCACTCAGGAAGGGGGATGGAGGCGGGACGGGCTGGGGCTGGAACCCAGGGTGGGGCAGAGCCCAGGACCCAGTTATGTTCCATGGGTGGGTGAGTGAGTGGCCAGTCAGGCCTCCCGGGCCAAAACACCCCAGAGGTGGGCACGGGGGTTAAGTCCAGGGACTCAAGTGTCCCCAAGACCTGCCTTCCAATTTGCAGGAAAGCCTTACCTCCGGAAAAACCCCCTCAGAGCCTGTGATTCCACTCATGGGGACAGCCTGGGAGTCCCACTGACCAAAGCTCAAATCCTGACCCCTACCTGGGACAGGTCATGGAAGGTCGAGGTCCTTAACCTCCTTTGGTCAAAGACCCACTTGAGAAACCCCGTGGGACTCACAGAACATGCACCCACAAACATGTGCCCCTCATTTGTGGGGGAGGGTTCATGAACTCCCTCAAGCCCCTGCCTGGGTGCTAAGAACCTCTGAGGATTGTTGTCTGAAAAAGGGGTGTGACGGCCAGGTGCAGTGGCTCACGCCTGTAATCCCAACACTTTGGGAGGCCAAGGTGGGCGAATCACGAGGTCAGGAATTCGAGACCAGCCTGGCCAACATGGTGAAACCCCGTCTCTACTAAAAATACAAAAAATTAGATATCCCAGCACTTTGGGAGGCCGAAGCAGGTAAATCGGAAGGTTAAGAGATCGAGACCATCCTGGCCAACATGGTGAAACCCCGTCTCTACTAAAAATACAAAAATTAGCTGGGCATGGTGGCACAAGCCTCTAGTCCCAGCCACTCGCCACTCTGGAGGCTGAGGCAAGAGAATCACTTGAAACCGGGAGGTAGAGGTTGCAGCGAGCCAAGATCGTACCACTCCACTCCACTCCAGCCTGGCGACAGAGAGAGACTCCTCAAAAAAAAAAAAAAAAAAAAAAAAATTAGCTGGGCGTGGTGGCGGGTGCCTGTAATCCCAGCTACTTGGGAGGCTGAGGCAGAAGAATCGCTTGAACCGGAGGCAGAGGTTGCAGTGAGCCGAGATCGCACCACTGCATTCCAGCCTGGGTGACAGTGGGAGACTCTGTCTCAAAAAAAAAAAAAAAAAAGGAAAAGGGATGTGAGGAACATTGTCTCCATTCATACACTTTCCAGGGAGGTACAGAGGATCCTCAGAGTGGGCCCTCACCTGGGACTGCCTCTCACCTGCCTGGTGCTGGGAGGGCTGGGGTGTGCTGGAGCCCACTGGCCAGTGCGGGCAGGGCTGGAGGTGCCCACCACACACATCTGGTGGCTGCACCACTTCACGGCACTGCCTTCGGGGAGCCAGTGGCCAGGCACACCCCTGCTCAGTGCCCCTCACCTAGTGGGTGGGACATTGTGTATAAAGGGCTCTAACCTCAAGGAGCGGTCAGGGTTCAAACCTAGGGGTATGAGCATCGCTTCTGTGAAAGGGTTTTAGCATCTTTTGGGTCCGGGCACTGAGGCTCACGCCTGTAATCCCAGCGCTTAAGAGGCCAAGGTGGGAGGATTGCTTAAGGCCAGGAGCTTGAGACCCACCTGGGCAACATAGTGAGACCCCATTTCTAAAATTTAAAAAAAAAAAAAAAAAATATATATATATATATATATATATATATATATATATATATATATATACAAAAATTAGCTGAGTTAGGTGGATCCTGTCTGTAGTCCCAGCTACTCGGGAGGCTGACGTGGGAGGATCTCTTGAGCCTAGGAGTTGGAGTCTGCAGTGAGCTATGATTATGCCACCGCACTCCATCCTAGGTGAGACCCTGTCTCTTAAAAAAAAAATGATACTTTTGGAAGAGAGATTTATACTTTCCTTCAGATTTGCAAAGGGGCCTTGACCCAAAACAACTTAAGATCCTCCCCTGCAAACACAGAGACAGGCCAGCACCAATCAGCTGGTCTGTAAGGTAAACAGAAGCCTGGCCTCCTCTTCACCACCCCCTGGGCCTCTCCAATGAGGGGGGCTCCTCCGGTACGAGGGGGGCTGACCTGGTGGCCCCACAGAGTCTGGAAGATGGGGGGTGATACAGAGGCTGGAAAATGGCCATCAGTGGACTCAGGGAATCTTGTGGCAGGTTTGTCCAGCTCACCCAGCCCCTGGGGCTCAGATTTCACAGGGTTGGGGTGGGGAGAGCAGAGACTGCAGACGGAGGCAAGCTGGTCAGTGGGCTCCTTCGCAGCCTTCCAGGGGCCTCCAGGAATCCAGCCGCACAGGTTTGGGCAGCTGTCAGGAGGCAGCAGCAAGCCTGCCTCCCTGGAAGTCCCCCCACCCAGCAGCCCCAACCCAGGGGCTATTCTCTTCCCTGGGCCGGAACAAGTCCTCCTCGTCCTAGGGCCTAAGGTGATCGGCTCATCCCACTTTTTTGAGGGACATTCCCAGTTTGAATATTGGGTCCTCCAGGGAAACCGGGACGGCTGGTCCGCTTGCCGTCGGGCCCTGCCTCGGTGACTCACCGGTTCCACATTCAGCGCTAAACCCCTACGTTGTAGCCCAGTGGCGGGCTGCACACATCCAGTGAGCGTTGTGCCCGGAAAGGGCATAAGAGGACCCCAGGGGTTTTTTTGTTTGTTTTTTGAGACGGAGTTTTGCGCTTGTTGCCCAGGCTGGAGTGCAATGGCACAATCTCGGCTTACTGCAACCTCTGCCTCCTGGGTTCAAGCTGTACTCCTGCCTCAGCCTCTCAAGTAGCTGAGATTACAGGCATGCGCCACCACACCCGGCTATTTTTTTTCTTTTTTTGTATTTAGTAGAGACGGGGTTTCACCATGTTGGTCTGGCTGGTCTGCGAACTCCTGATCTCAGGTGATCCGCCTGCCTCAGCCTTCCAAAGTGCTGGGATTACAGGCAAGCGCCACCGCACTTGCTCGGGGACCCCAGGTTTGTGTTTTGTTTTGTTTTGTTTTGTTTTTTTGAGACGGAATCTCGCTCTGTCGCCCAGGCTGGAGTGCAGTGATGTGATCTCGGCTCACTGCGACCTCTGCCTGCTGGATTCAAGCGATTCTCCTGCCTCAGCCTCCCGAGTAGCTGGAACTACAGACATGTGCCAACACACGCGGCTAATTTTTGTATTTTTATTAGAGACGGGGTTTCACCATATTGGCCAGGCTGGTCTCGAACTCCTGATCTCGTGATCTGCCTGCCTCGGCCTCCCAAACTGCTAGGATTAGAGGTGTGAGCCACCGCATCCAGCCGACCCCAGGTTTTTAAGACCCCAATTCCTCTTTGGCCCAACATCTCCACACCGGAGCAAGAAGGAAAGCAAGTCCACACTCCAGGGACTAGCCAGCAGCGTGGGTGGCGGCTGCTCAGCAAATGCGCACACCCCCACCTCAGTGACCAACCCACTGGACTTGCCTTCACAGTGGCCCTGTGCGGCTTCAGGCTCCTCCCACCCCAAGTCTCTAAGATAAAACACAGTATCTCCCCAAGCCCCTTGGGGAGAGTAAAAGTGGAGAAACATCTTGGAGCCTAGGAGAGGCTGGAAGAGGGTGGTTGGGGAGCTGCCCACGGTGGGAGGATTCCCAGGACACAGGGGTAGCAATTAGCCTGTTGTCCTCAGCCCTCACTAGACCTAGGTTGGGAGGTCCTAGACCCTCTCCTAGGCCCCCGTGCACCTGGATTCAGTTGGATCTTGGGAACGGAAGGGTTAAGGTTGGGGCCTAATCAGGGACTGGAATGCTATTGATATGGAAAAGTGGGGGCCCCTTGGTGTGGTTACCATCTCAATGGCACTTTAACACCTCCAGCGAAGTCCCCTCCCCCATCCACCACGTCTGGGAAAAGAGGTGGGGGAGGGGAACCTTCCCCACTGTACTACCCTGGGAGGAAAGGAAGCCGGCTCTCCACCAGTCCCTTCCTGGAGTGACAAAATGGACCTCGTTTTTGTTCCGTCTAGGAGGAAAGAGGGGCGGGGAGGCTCAGGTGGGCAGAAGAAACCAGAGATCAGCTTAGATAGGGTCGAAGTGGGTTAACCCGCGCCTCTTAGAGGGGGAAGTGTGGCCTGACCGCAAAGGAAAGGAAGGAAGTTACCAGGAGCTACCATGCGCCAGGAACAGTGCGGGAGTGGGTGTGGGGGCAGCACACTAAGAACCCCAAGGGCAGAGTCACCCACTGCGCCCGGAGGAGCCAAGACCCAGATCTTACAGGTAGAGAAGCTGGTCCCCTAGCTCCCAAACCAAAAGGTGCAGGTAAATCTCGGTGGTGCAGCCGTCACCCTCACGGGCTCACTGCCCACCTTCACAGACAGGAACAAGCTCAGGGAGCTGAGCGAACCTGACCAAGTGCACAGCGGGAAGCAGGACACACCTGACACCAACCCAGACCCTGACTTTGGAGCTAGCCCCCCTAGGTGGGCTAAGAGAGCCTCCTGAACCTCTTTCCCGACAGGGCAGCGGGGCAGGGCCTCTCCTTCTTCTGGGCCTCCCAAGCACCATCCCGTTCCTCCTTGTCCCAAATTCTTCGAGGCTCCCAGTACAGGGAAACCTCTGCAGAAAACTGCATTTGGATCTGATTACGGAAGAGGCCCCCTCCACCAGCTGGCTCACTCTCATTGCCATGTCCCTGGCAAGGGAAGTGCCCTTTGCTCCCCACTTGCAGGGGGCAGCGGGCTGGACTCCCAGAATCTCATGTGAGCCCCACCCCAGGGCTCCCTGGGCAAGTCACAGCTGCCCAAACCTCAGGTGCTCCTGGCTATAAAGCAGAGAGGAGACAGCTCTGCTTCAACCCTGGCATATCCCTGGACTGGCGCCTTGGGGATCGAGGTGGGTATTGACTCAAGACAAGCATATTTTGTCAAAAGCATAATGGAGGTTTCACTTGTACACCTGGGCAGACTCCACTGACTGGGTAACAATTAACTTTATTATCAGTAGTAATTGTCAGTTTCAACCAGCAGCAGTTATCGCTCCCACCCTTTGAGGGTGGGGGCCCCGTGGCTAATGCTGTCTTTAAGAATACACATCTGTGTACTTCCTGTTTCTTAGCTGAGAGAGGAGGCCTCAACAATATAAAGCACAGGGAGCTGGGGAGCGGCAAGGAAGTGGGAATGGGCACCTGGCCATTAGTCAGAGAAGGGGAAGGAGAGTTACTTTATTCTCTTCTAGTGCCAGTAAGAACTTTATCAAGGTACTAGTGCCATCAGCTCCTGCCCAAGGGCACCCAGGGCCCCAGGTCAGCATGACGGATTTAAGACACATTACGTTCTGGGAAGACGGCTAGGAAGGTAGGTCAGCCCCACAGGGGAGAGGACACTGCATGTCTGCATGGGGGCACGCAAAATGATACCTCCACCCTCTAAGCCCTGGAATCTGTGAATGTGACCTCACTTGATAAAAGGGCCTTTGCACATGTAATTAAACTAAGGATATCAAAATGAGATTACCCTAGGTTTCAGGCGGGTCCTACCTTCAACGACAATCCAACCTCTTACAACATAAAAACAGGGAGATTGGAGACAGACATGGGGAGAAGGCCATGTGAAGACGGAGGCAGGAACTCCTGTGATGCAGCCACAAGCCACAGAGGGCCTGGAGCCACCAGGAGCTGGAAGAGGCAGGAGGGATCCTCCCCTAGCACCTGTGAAGGGAACAGGGTCCTGCCCACACCTTTATTTTTGACTTTTGGCCTCCAGAATTGTAACGAATAAATTTCTGTTGTTTGAAGCCACGCAGTGTGTATAAATTTGCTACTGCGGTCAGGCCGGGCGCGGTGGCTCACGCCTGTAATCCCAGCACTTTGGGAGGCCGAGGCGGGAAGATCACGAGGTCAGGAGATCGAGACCATCCTGGCTAACATGGTGAAACCGCATCTCTACCAAAAATAAAAAAAATTTAAAAATAAAATTGTTACTGCAGTCACAAAGAACTAGTACACTGCCCTTCTTGGTGGTGGGTCCCGGGCTCTCCGAGGTCCCCCAGGGTCAAGGTTGGCTTTCTGATACCAGTCCTAGGCTGCTGGAGAAGAGCCCACTGAGATAGAATTTTCGCCTGATTACCTGAGCTCAGGCCACCTAGGGAACAAAGAGAACTTTATTAAGTTGTAGAGGCTGCACAGAAACTGGCGGGTGGGGTGCAGGCAAAGCTGGAGAGAACAGGAGCTTCCTCTCAGGGCCCAGCCCGGGTGGGGGTGGGGGTGGGGGTGGGGGAAGCTCTCCTGTCCCATGGGGATGACTTCACAGCCCTTGCATGTGACCCTTGGGTCCAGTATCGATCCCCACCGCTGCTTCCCTGGTGCGCACAGCCAGCCCGACCCCTGGATCTGTTTCAGTTGAAAATTTGACTTCTGAAGACTTTTGAAAGGCCGGGCGCAGTGGCGTATGCCTGTAATCCCAGCAGTTTGGGAGACGGGCGGATCACCTGAGGTCTGGAGTTTGAGACCAGCCTGACCAACATGGAGAAACCCCGTCTCTACTAAAAATAGAAAATTAGCTGGACGTGGTGGCGCATGCCTGTAAACTCAGCTACTCAGGAGGCTGAGGCAGGAGAATCTCTTGAACCCGGGAGGTGGAGGCTGTGGTGAGCCGAGATCATGCCATTGCACTCCAGCCTGGGCAACAAGAACGAAACTCCGTCTCAAAAAAAAAAAAAAAAAAAAAAAAGACTTTTGCGGCAGGATCAGAATTTTCAAGAGCCATACACTGAGGATGGCCTTAGCCATGGCATCCAGACCCTTTATTTATAAGAGAAATGAAATATTTGGATATAGTTAAAGCACTTTAAACTTTTTTTTTTTTTTGAGACGGAGTTTAGCTCTTGTTGCCCAGGCTGGAGTGCAATGGCACGATCTCGGCTCACCGCAACCTCCGCCTCCCAGGTTCAAGCGATTCTCCTGCCTCAGCCTCCCGAGTAGCTGGGATTACAGGCATGTGCCACCACGCCCGGCTAATTTTGTATTTTTAGTAGAGACAGGGTTTCTCCATGTTGGTCAGGCTGGTCTCAAACTCCTGACCTCAGGTAATCCGCCAGCCTCAGCCTCCCAAAGTGCTGGGATTATAGGCGGGAGCCACCGCGCCCGGCCCAGCACTTTTAAACTTTCGTTTTCATACCCTTGATCCCCATTTCCTTGGACATGTGCTGTGGGCCCCGCCCGCTGCCCTGATCACTAGCCAGGTTATCAGCCCAGGGGATGGGTTACATTCTCAAATAACCTAGCAAGAGGCCTGCTGGAGGGCAGCAGGGGAAAATGGAAGACCCGAATCTTTAGAGAAGTCTATTTTCAGACTCGCTCCTTTCTCTACCAAACCTGGGCTGCTTCCGATTCCCCTTCTCTCTTCCCCAAACTGGGCTCTAACCCCCGTCCTCTGAATCCATGCCCGGGGAAGGTGGCTACGGGCACTGGCCCTGTCGGGGGCTGCCTACTCACCCGCCGCGGGAGGGGCCAGGTCAGCAAGGCGGCGACAGGAAGAAATGCGGGGGCGGGGGCAGGGGCGGGGGCGGGGGAAAGGCGGACAGCGGCCATGGGTCGCGGGTCTCGGGGGCCGCCAGCAGGCTGAAGGGAGAAGGTCGCGCAGGCAGCGGCGGCAGCGGATGCGGGGGCGGCTCGGAGACCAGGGGCGGGCGGCCGCGCGCGCCCACGGGCCCGGGGGCTGCGGCGACGGCGGCCTCGGGCAGCGGAGGCAGCGGCAGGTGCGCGGGCGGCGGCGCGGGCGCGGGCAGGCGCGGCAGGTCCTGCAGTGCGAGCACGGCGGCGGGGAGCGCGGGTGAGCAGGCTTCGGGTGGCAGCTCGGGCAGTGCCAGATGCGCGCCGGGGCCCCAGGGCGCCAGCGGCTCGGGCCGCAGCGGGAGCGCGGGCAGCGGCGGCAGCTCGGCCAGGGCGAGAGCGGAGGGCGGCGGCGGCCCGGGGCTCAGGCCGGGCGGCAGGCCGGGCAACGGCGGGTGCGGCAGGGACGGCGGGGGCAGCGGGGTGGGCGGCAGCGTCGAGCGGGCCCGGCCCAATCGCGAGTGGGCGCGGGCGCGGGCGAGCCGCGGGTGCGAGCTGGAGAGGGGCAGCCGCGCCGCCAGCTTGGCTGCGGCCGCCACCCCGGTTGCGGCCGCCACCCCAGGGCCCCAGAGCGCGCCGCCCGCCGTGACCTCGTACCTCGGGAGGTGGCCAAGCGACGCACTCCGACCGGCCCAGCCAATCGCAGATGCCCGCCGCCGCACCCCAACCAATCAGGGGCCAGTGCGCTCGCGGTCTACGGGTCCCACCCGGCAGCTGTCAAGGGCTACCCTTGGCAGCCAATCAGAGATATCAGCGCACTCCGCCAAGTTCTTCTTCCCGCCCTCTCCTGGTCCCAGCCAATCGCTGTGTCCCAGGTGCCGCAGCTGCTCCCCCCCCTCAACTAGCCTGGATATCAGGCGCTGCACACGCGCAGTGGGCGCCCCCACCTGGCTTGAGAATCTGCGGGTTCGCTGCGACACCGAGGCGCGCCGCCTCACCAATTTTTTTTTGTTTGTTTTTTAGGTGGCTTTTTTGGGGACTGAGCCCCTCACTCTGGCGCCCAGGCTACATTGCAGTGGCGCGGTCTTGGCTCAGTGAAGCCTCGACCTGCCGGACTAAAGCAGTTCTCCCGCCTCAGCCTCCCCAAGTAGCCGGGACTACAGGTGCACGCCACCACACCCGGCTAATTATTATGGTCTTTAAATTAAAAAAAAAATTTTTTTTTAGACGGAGTCTCGCTCTATCCCCCAGGCTGGAGTGCATTGGTGCAGTCTCAGCTGCAACCTCCGCCTCCTGGTTCAAACGAGTCTCCTGCCTCAGCCTCCTGAGTAGATGGGATTACGGGCGCCCGCCACCACGCCCGGCTAATTTTTGTGTTTTTAGTAGAGACGGGGTTTCGCCATGTTGGCCAGGCTGGTCTCGAACTCATGACCTCATGATGCACCCGCCTCGGCGTCCCAAAGTGCTGGGATTACAGGCGTGAGCTACCGCGCCCGGCCTAATTATTATATTTTGTGTAGAGATGGAGTCTCACCATGTTGCCCAGGCTGGTCTCGAACTCCTGGGCTCAAGCGATCCGCCGGCCTCAGTCTTCCAAAGTGCTGGGATTCCAGGCATGACCCACCGCGCCCGCCCCCCGACGCCACCGATGTGGAGTGTGAGATTGTCCTCTCGTTGCTGTTTACCCATTGCAACTCAGGTATGAGGATCCTGTGTGGATGGGTCAAGGTGCACAGATTTCCATTCAGTTATCTTATAAGAAAGATAAAACGATATCACAATTCAAAAGTAAAGTTTGGTGATAACATACTTAGCATTTGTGTTAAAGTTCCTAAGAACAATTGTAAATGACAGATGGGTGAGAATCTGGTAGCTCAGAACAAAAAGGATAAAATGGTCAATCTATTCAAAATTGGAATATAGAAACTTTTTTTTTTTTTTTTTTTTTTTTTTTGAGACAGGATCTTGCTCTTTCGCCCATGCTGGAGTGCAGTAGTGCCATCATGGCTCACTGCAGCCTCGATCTCCTCGGCTCAATTAATCCTCTCACCTCAGCCTCCCAAGTAGTTGAGACTACAGGCATGCGCCACCCTGCCAGGCTAAGTTTTTTATTTGTGGAGATGGGAGTCGCCGGGCGCGGTGGCTAACGCCTGTAATCACAGCACTTTGGGAGGCCGAGGCGGGCGGATCACGAGGTCAGGAGGAGATCCAGACCATCCTGGCTAACATGGTGAAACCCCGACTCTACTAAAAATACAAAAACTTAGCTGGGCAGGCGCCTGTAGTCCCAGCTACTTGGGAGGCTGAGGAAGGAGAATATGGCATGAACCCGGGAGGCGGAGCTTGCAGTGAGCCGAGATTGCGCCGCTGCACTCTAGCCTGGGCGACAGAGCGAGACTCCGTCTCAAAAAAAAAAGAAAAAAAGAGAGAATCAAGAGAGTCAGGTCGATTATGTTTCTAATTGTTGTTTGAGATGTCTAAGGCTATTTCGTTAATCAGGCATTTAAGGCACGCAAAATATTTAGGGAAAAGTCGAGTTGTGAAATTCATATTTGTTTTTATTTACTTATTTATTTTTTATAGAGATGGGGGTCTCACTATATTGCCCAGGCTGGTCTTTAAATTGTAGGCTCAAGCAATCCTCCTGCCTTGGCCTCCCAAAATACTGGGATTACAGGCGTGACCCACCATGCCTGGCCAAGCTGTGAAATTTATAAACTAATTAAGCATTCATCAAAGAATGTGAAAGTGAGTTTTACATCCAAATTATTAGTCAATACAATATCTGGAAGGCCACTATAAAGGCTTAAGGAAAATGAGATTTTTATCTAACAACTTTAATAAATAGATTATAAATGAAAACACAAAGAATGAAGTGTTCTTTTCCATGCACAAGGCCCCTAACTTGGATGTGGTTCCCCCGCTAGGCGGTGACCAAGTGATGCCCTCCCTGAGGGCAGGCGTTGATCGAGTCTGTTTTCTTCTCATGGTTTCTCCTGTTGGGAACATGGTCCCTGGCACATGGCCTCATTGATGTTTGCCAAATGAATGAATGAGGTGCTGGGTGGTGGCTGCAGGCCCATGCCACTCCCACCCTGGTCAGCAAGCCCCTTGCATGGCACGCGGAGGCAAGCAGGGAAGCACGTTTGTGGTTCTAGCATGGAGGAGACCCCTGGCCAGGCAGCACCAGAGGCCAAGCCCAAGGGTCTGTCTTCCTTGCTGGGCAGGCGAGGGTGTGAGGCAGAGGCCCTCGGGACTCGCAGGGGCATTGCAGTGCTCAGCATTTCCCCAGAGGGCAGCGGCCTGGGAAGACATAGAGCTGGGCTAGGGAGGGGCGGGGCCCTGGTGAGGCCTTGCCCCCTCCTCCCCTCCCAGGGACCTGAGCTTCTGGGGTCAGTCACTCAGCAGCCACCTACAGGTGGCAGAACCTGCTATCCTTCCCAAGGGCTGGGTGTCCCCCAGTATGGCTGGAGGGGTGACCACGGGGGGGCCTTTGGCAGGCGGCTCGGCCATTGCGCCTCCCTCTCACCTTCGTAGCCATTCCCCAGCTGGCCATTGCTGCCTCTCTTCACGTCGGGGCCCCCTATGGCACAGACAGACAGACCAGGAGCACTCGGGTCACCAGAGAGCTTCCGTCCACCCCAGCTTCAACCCAGGCTGTGGGAGACACCCCCTCCCCGGAGGGCCCAGGGCTCAGCTCTGCCTCAGTTTCTCAGAGGACCCGGGGGAGAGGGACAGAGTGTGGAGAACTGAGTCCATGATGGCCCTCGTTCCCAACTCCATCACCTCCCCATCTTGGTCCAGTGTCTGGGCTGGCTCTCAGGGTCCCGGGCTCTTCTGGCCTCTCCTCCAGCTCCATTCCTTCCTGCTCCTTCCTGCCTATGCCCTCCTGGCCTCTTCTCACTCACTCCATCCCCTCCGCCAAGAGGGCTGTACCTTCCATCTCTGTGGGGCTGTGGGTAGACCTGGGCCCAGGGCCCAGTTCCCTGAAGCCACCTCTAATGGCCCCAACACACTCATCCAGGCATCCCGTTACCTGGCTGGCTCCTGGCCTCAGCATATTCATCTCCAGCCTGATATCCAGGCTTGAAGCCGGCTCCCCAGGCCTGCAGGGTGGGCCAGCGAGAGTTCCACAGCACCCCGGCCTGCCCTGTGGGGAGGAGAGCTGGAAGGGGTACCCTTGCCCACAGGAGCTGGGACCCCTGGCCCCTGTTGGGCTTGGCTCTGCTCCCAGAAGGCTCATTTCTTACCATTTCCTTCAGGGGCTGGAGCTGCTGCTTTGGGGTACACCAGAGCTTCCACCCCATCCCCTGCAAGAGACTCTGGTCATTCCCGCCTAGCTCCTGCGCTGTTGTCTCCCTCACTCCACTGCACTTTGTCCCCTGGGTCTGACTCACTATTCCTAAAACCATTGGCCGCATGGAACCCTGGAGGAGGAAAGAGGGTGTCAGAGGCCGGGCAGGGGCCCTGAGCCCAACTCTCCCACCCCGACCCCTGCTCCCCAGGCACCTGGCTGTGGGTGGGCCTCGGGGAGACCCTGGCTCCCAGGACACCATTCCCATAACCTAAACCTGCAGGACAGAGATTGGAGAGGAGCTAGGGACAGGCTAGTGGAACAGGGACAGCATCAGGAGGGCCAGGTGACCAGCTCATAGACAGGGGGATGCGGACAGACAGACTGACTCAGGCATGAGGGAGATGCCAGCTTCCGCTCAACATGGGTGGGGGGCCCAGGAGGACTCACCAATTTTCTGTGGCTCGAGGCCACCATTAAAACCTGGGGGAGAGAAAACTGTGACTCAGGGTTGGGGGTCAGCGAGAGCCACAGCCCTGGCCTCCCCTCTTCCTGGGATGGCAGAAGGAAGAGGAGGGAAGAGGAGGGGAAGGGAGGGGAGGAACTCCAGGAAGGGCCTCCTCACCTGGTTCTGCTCCCGGTCCATAGCCATTTGGAGGCTGGTGCCCTGTGAGGAGAAAAGAAGTCAGTGCGGGGGACCCAGGTCTCCCCTGACTCCTTGGAGGCCAAAGATCGACCTTAGGGACTCTGAAGGGGAAGCAAAGACTTTTCCTGTCCACAGGGAATGGAACCAGAAGAAACTTAGAGAGCAGCAAGAGACTGGGCGCAGTGGCTCACGCCTGTAATCCCAGCACTTTGGGAGGCTGAGGTGGGCTGATCACTTGAAGCCAGGAGTTCGAGACCAGCCTGTCCAATGTGACAAAACCCCGTCTCTACAAAAATACAAAGATTAGCCAGGTATGGTGGTGTGTGCCTGTAATGCCAACTACTTGGGAGGCGTATTTTGCAGTGAGCCAAAATTGCACCACTGCATTCCAGCCTGGGCGACAGAGCGAGACTGTCTCAAAAAAAAAAAAAAAAAAAAAGAGCAAGAGGGTAGACTCGGGGAGGGACTTCCTGGCCTTCGGGTGCCTGAATAGCTGAGGCAGCCTAGGGAAAAAGGGTGATGGAGGGGTGACCCTGATCTGGGGTGGTGACAGAGGATAGACCTAGCTGAGAGTTTGTCCCTCTGGGATGTGGGGCCTGGGGGCAGACAGACTCACACCTGCTTTCTGAGGTTTCAGTCCCCACTGGATGGCTGGCATTGGTGCTAGGAGGAAGGTTAGGGGCAGGAGTGAGCCCAGCCCAGGGCTTGAGAGACTGCAGATGCCATGGGGCAGGGATGGAAAGGACTCCCATACTGGGGACCACATGGGGTCCCAGGGCCAGAGTTCAGGCTTCTCCTCAGCAGATCACTGTGTGACAAGTCACTGCCCTCTCTGAGCCTTGGCATCCGAGGACAGAGTGGGATATGGCAGCCAGGCCCTGACCCCCATAGGGCCAGGTGCTTCCCAGTGCCCCCCAGGCACCCCCACTCCACACTGACCTGGTAACTTGCCATTCTGCACTGCGGAAGGGGGCTGGGATTTCAGGCCCCAGCCACCCTCTTTGTCCGAAGGGACCCCTGGAGTGGGAAGCCTGGGGAGGAGCATCGGAGCGACCCTTGCATTGCAGGGACCTACAATGGGAAGGAAGGGAGGGGTGGGGCTATGCTCCAGGCCAGTCCTCACCGACGCCACCCAGGAGGCCTTGGCCTGGCCAAGCCACCGGCCTGTAGTGGCTTCTAGGGCAGACCCAGCACCTTAGGGGGACATTAGCCAGGCTGGAAAAAGCCCAGCTCCCTTGGGCCACACTCTCCTGGGGGGACCTGGGGATCCAGGCAGGGGATAGAGGGACGTAGGGATCTGGCAGGGATGGGGCTCCTGATGGAGGCCCCTCCGTCTTCCAGCAGCCTCCCTCTGCCTTCCTCCTGGGCCCCCACCCCTGGTCCCAGTGGCCTCACCTGGCCAGGGCCCATTTTCATGGCCGTGTCCTGGAGAGGGAAAGCAGAGATGAGTGTGGCAACACTGGGGGCGGAGGCTAGAAGAGCTGAGAGGCAGAAGGAGGTGTGGGGCAGAGCCAGGGGTCCCCCACTCGCCTGACTTCTGAGGCTTCAAGGTCCCTCGCAGGCCTGGGGAGAGACAGAAAGAGGCCAGTTCAGACATCAGCCCACCCGAGGAGTGTAGTGAACCCCTCTCTCTCCTGCTGATCCCCCTAGCCCCGCCTTTTCACCTGGCAGGAGCCCCAGCCAGGTCCCTGGTGTGTATCCTGGGAGGGAGAGCAGGGCATGAGGGCGGGGTTGGAGTGGGGGACCTTGGAGAAGGCAGGAAGAGGGGCAGAGAGCAACTCGGCTTTGGAGGTTTCTGGCTCTCTCCCAGGCCAGAGACCCATGGAGAATAATGGACAGGCCCACCCCACCCCACCCCTTCCCCCACTGAGACCCAACTCTGTCCGTTGGAGCCTGTCCTCCTTCCCCTCTGCTCCAGGTCCCACCCACCTCCCTCACCTGGCTGGGCTCCTTCCCACAGGAAGGCTCCAGCTCCAGCCCGTTCTTGCACCCTGGGGAGAGAGGGTACAGCTTGGGAGGGGAAAAGGGTGGAGGGGTAGGCAGTTTCTGCAGGTAGGGAGAGTGAGGAGTGGGAAGGGCTTACCTGGCTTCTGAGGTTTCATGCCCTCTCCAGCACCTGGAGAGATGCAAGAAGGTGAGGGACCCATGGCCCACTCCTCACTGAGGGGTCTCTTCCAGACCTGGCATCTGTCCCCCACCTGGTGCCCATGCCAACCTCCCCTTCCTGGTCCATGACCAGTGGGAACTGCAGGGTCTGTGGGGGCGGCACGGGGAGAGGCTGGGGTACAGAAGGGGGCTGGAGCCTGGCCCCCCTTTCCTCCCAATTTAGGAACTGGAGCTCCCAGCACCTCCCTCCACCTTGTGCCGCTTCCTCTCCAGACTCTACCCCGTCTAAGGCTGCAGGAGCCCCCAAGAAAACCCTCAGTACAGGGTCAGGGGAGAGCCAGGCCCCCACCTCTTTCCTCCTTTCTGCACTCCCAGCAACTCCAGCCCCCCAGTACCTGCTCTGTAGCCATTCTGGGCTGAGGGGCCTGTGGGGAGGGAGGGGTGAGCAGGGGGTTTGGGATTCTAGCTAAGGAGAGGGCGAAGGGCCTTTGGATCCCCTTTCAGAGCCAAGTCAGAAACCAGGGATCCTGGCGCCACCTCTCCTCCCTCATTTTGGTGTCCACCTGCCCTGGAGGCCTGGGAGGGAGACAGGGACAGCAGCCCGACACCCCCTCACTGGCTCGGCTCCCAGCCCCCTCCTGAATGCCGATGGAGCTGAGGTGGGGTATGAATGAGGGAGGGAGCTCAGGGTTTGGGGGAGGCAGAGGGACAGGCGGGGCAGGGCTCACCTGGCTTCTGGGCCTTCATAACCCCCAAATAGCCTGGTGAAGAGAAAGGGAGCAAGTGAGGGACCCAAGGCCTCCGCTCTGGACCTCCTGGAACCCCAGCCCTGCCCCTTCCTGGTCCATAGCCGTTTGGAGCTCCCAGGCCTGTGGGGCAAAAAAGGGAACATGGTAAGGCTGAGCCACTGGGGGACAGGGAGGCAGGGGCCAGGAAGGGGGCTCTCAGTCTCTCCCCAACCTCCTCTCCCCTCGGTCCTCGGTGCTCCTACAGACCTCCCCTCACTCATGAGGCAGGGGTCACCCCTCCCCTGGGAGTCCCACGCAGACCCAGCTAGAATACCAGGATCTAGGGGAGGTGGGGCCACAGACACAGGCAGTCCCCTCACCTGGCATCTGAGGCTTCATCCCCGCTCCTAGGCCTGGGAGAGACAGAGAGGCTGACATCAACTCCAGCCAGTGCTGCTGATCCCCAGACCCCAGCTCTCTGTCCCTGTGGCCTCAGCTTTTCTCTTCCCGTCCCACCTCCCGACCCCTCGCGAGCCAGGCCCAGCTGCCCTCACCTGGCTGGACTCCCGGTCCATTTCCATGGCCATATTCTAGGGGGAGGGACGGGGAGGGTGTGAGACGGCGGCATTCGGAGGGGGTGTCAGGAGGACGCAGCCCTAGAGACAGGGCGGGGGCCCAGGGCCCTGGGAGGGGGCCTGGCTCCCCCTCCCAGGCCTACAGAGAGACACAGAGGCAGAGCCACATCCGGCCAGCCAGTGGCACTTAATTCCCCAGGATTCAGACCCACACTCTGCCCTCCCGGCCCCCTGGCCCGATCTTTGTCTTCCCCCTTCCCTCTAAGAAGCCTGGGCTCAGCCCGGTGCGGTGGCTCACGCCTGTCATCCCAGCACTTTGGGAAGCCAAGGCAGGTGGATCATCTGAGGTCAGGAGTTCGAGACCAGCCTGAGCAACATGGTGAAATCCTGTCTCTACCAAAAATACAAAAATTAGCCAGGTGCGGTGGTGGGTGTCTGTAATCCCAGCTACTCGGGAGGCAGAGGCAGGAGAATTGTTTGAACCCAGGAGGCGGAGGTTGCAGTGAACCGAGATCGCGCCACTGCACTCCAGCCTCGGCGACAGAGCAAGACTCCATCTCAGAAAAAAAAAGCCTGGGCTCCTACCCCAGGTGTCCTCACCTGGCTGGGTTCCAGCCCCAGGGAAGGCCCCTGCTCTCAGCCTTTTCCCATATCCTGGAGAGGGAGGGAGCATGAGTAGAGTGCTTATGGCTTCAGGGGTTCGTGCATAGAGAGGCAGACCAGGGCGGGGCTCACCTGGCTTCAGAGGATTCACATTCCCTCCAAGACCTGGAGGAGATATAGGGGGGCTGGTGAGTGACTCAGGGGCCCCACCCACATTCTCCCCCAGCCCCTCCCCACCCCTGCTCCTACCTGCTCCAAATCCAAATCCGTTCTGGGCTGTCAAGACTATGGGGAGAGGAGGGTGGGGTGGGGATTTGGGGTTTGGTTGAGGTGGAGGTAAGGGAATCCTGGAGGCTTCCTCCCAGCAGCCCTTCAGTTATTCACCAGCTCAGCCCCCCATGAGACTGGGAAGGGAGGCAGGGAGAGGACGCCCCAGGGGTAGAACCCCAGACCCCATCTGTCTCACCTGGCTGAGCACCCAGCCCATTCCCATTCCCTAATCCTGGGGGACAGATGGAGGTAGGGGTGAGAGGGGGAAGGGGGCTCTGAACGTTGGGGAGACAGAAGCCCGGGAGAGTCAGGCTTACCTGGCTCCTGTGCCTTCATGTCCCCTCTAAAGCCTTTGGGAAAATGGGGAGCAGATGAGGTACCCAGGAGCCCCCAACTCAGATCCACCCCAGAACCCCAGCATCTGGACCCCAGCTCCTCCCATCCCCTCAGGACCTGCTCCAGGGCCATTCTGAGGTGGGGGGCTTGTCGGGGTGGGAGGGCTGAGCTAAGCTGGGGACACAGCGCCTATGGTTCCCCTTCAGGGCCAAGCCAGAAGCCAAGGATCTTGGAGACGCCCCGTCACCCCTCTCCATCATTCACCAATCCCGCCCCTGGGAGGAAGAGGCCGCCCAGATGCAGACCCTGGAACCCCAGACTGTACCCCCTTCACCTGGCTGGGCTCCCAGCCCAATTCTGTACTGGAATCCTGGGGGAATAGATCAAGGCGGGGTATGAAAGAGGGGAGGGAGCTCAGGGTTTGGGGAGGCAGAGGGACAGGCCGGGGCAGGGCTCACCTGGCTTCTGGGGTTTGACGGCCCCCACATAGCCTGGTGGAGAGACAGGGAGCAGGTGAGGAACCTGGGGCCCCAGCTCTGGGCCTCCCCAAACCCCAGCCCCGCCCCTACCTGGTCTATAGCCATTTTGAGTGGTGGGGCCTGTGGAGGAGAGAAAGGGTTAAGGCCCTCCGGAGCCCTGGATGCCATCTCCAGCCACCTCGGGCAGGGGTGTCCCCACCCCCAACTTCAACGAGCCAGAAAGGCAGGTTCCTTTCCTTAGCAGCCTCCAACTGTCAAGCTCCAGCTCCTGCCACATCTTGGGTCTGAGCTCTTTTTTTTATTTTCTTGAGATGGAGTCTCGCTCTTGTTGCCCAGGCTGGAGAGCAATGGCGTGATCTTGGTTCACTGCAACCTCCGCCTCCCGGGTTCAAGCGATTCTCCTGCCTCAGGCTCCTGAGTAGCTGGGATTACAGGTGCCCGCCACCATGCCTGGCTAATTTTTAGTATTTTTAGTAGAGACGGAGTTTCACCATGTTGGCCAGGCTGGTCTCGAACTCCTGACCTCAAGTGATCCGCCCGCCTAGGCCTCCCAAAGTGCTGGGATTACAGGCGTGAGCCACTGCGCCTGGCCAGGTCTGAGATCTTGCTGGAGCCTGTACCTTCTTTGTTCAAAACTCTCTTTTTGGTTCAGTTTCTCAGAGGGTTGGGCCACTCTCTCCTCCCTGGCCTCCACTGCCTCCTAAGAACTCCCAGAGCCCAGCTCTGGGGCAGCCTCAGCCCATACTGTATGCCCCAGCGTGGCCCTGGTTGGGGAGGGCCTGTCCCCAGCACCTAGTTGCCTCAGAACAGGCATGGTCCACGGATTACTTTGGTTGTTTGTTGTTTGTTTGTTTGTTTGTTTTTGAGACGGAGTCTTGCTTTGTCACCCAGGCTGGAGTGCAGTGGCACGATCTCGGCTCACTGCAAGCTCTGCCTCCTGCGTTCACGCCAGTCTCCTGCCTCAGCCCCCCGAGTAGCTGGGATTACAGGTGCCCACTACCACGCCCGACTGATTTTTTTGTATTTTCAGTAGAGACGGTGTTTCACTGTGTTAGCCGGGATGGTCTTGATCTCCTGACCTTGTGATCCACCCGCCTCAGCCTCCCAAAGTGCTGGGATTACAGGCGTGAGCCACTGAGCCCGGCCTGTCTGTTTTTTAAACAGGATCTCTCTCTGTCACCCAGGTTGGAGTACAGTGGCAAGATCTCCACTCACTACTACCTCGACTTCCTGGGCTCAAATGATCCTCACCTCTCAGCCTCCAGAGTAGCTGGGACTACAGGCACGTGCCACCACAACTGGCTAGGTTTTTTTTTTTTTGTAGATGGATTGCTTGAGCCCAAGAGTTCAAGACCAGCTTGGGAATGTTGCCCAGGCTGGTCTTGAACTCTTGGGCTCAATTGATCCACCTAACTCTGCCTCCTGAACTGTTGGGATTACAGGTGTTAGCCACTGCTCCAGGCCTGGATTGGTTTGTCGAATGAGGTTTGTTGTGTGAGACCAAGTTGGGAGGCTAGAGATTGGGGCTCGCCTGCTCTCTGAGGCTTTAGTCCCCCTCCCAGGCCTGGGAAGAGAAGGGGAAGGACTTCCTGTGAGTCCACCCATCACTTCCTCTCTGCTCAGGACCAGGGCCAGGCCCCTACATCAGTAACCCCCACCCCCTAAGACCTCCATGCTCCCAGAACTCCAGGGCCTCACCTGCCTGGGTTCCAGCTCCCAGGAAGGCCCCGACTCCCCACCCATTCCTATTCCCAAATCCCAGGGGACAGAGCCAAAGAGAATGGGGAGATCAGGGACTCTAGGGAAGCAGCGGCGGATGCATAGGAAATGGGCAGGGAGACAGGGACAGGGAGTGGCTCACCTGGCTTCTGGGGTTTTCCACCCCCTCCAAAGCCTGGGGGGAAGATGAGAGGGTGAGGGATCCTTTCCTCTGGGCCTGTGCCCAGAATCGCAGCCCCAGGCTCCCCGCTTCCGTCCCCACCCTCTTTACCTGGTCCAAAGCCATTTTGAGCGGCAGGACCTGTTTGAGGGCAGACACAGGAGTGTGGATGGTGGTGCAGTGGGGATGAGCTGGGGCCTGGAGCCCTGCCCTCTCCCTTTCTGTCTTGTGTGAACTCCCTCCCAGGCCTGACTGCAGTCAAAGTTGGATTTGGTTCTTGGCCCGGGAGTCCAGACCGTGGCCACCCTTGACCAGCTTGGGTGTCCTCCATGGCCAGCCGAGGCCTGGCTTGGGACGGGTGCTCAGGGGAGATTGGGTGAATGAATGAACCCCCAAGAGCCCATCTGTTGGGACCCAGAGTGTGGCCCTGGGCCCCTGACCTCTCCCCCAGCCACCCCAGCCCCTTCGGCCCCGACCTGGCTGGGTTCCCGGTCCGTTTCCATTGTTGTATCCTGGGAGGAGAAGCAGTGTGTGAGGGGTGGATCTGGGGAGGGTTTGAGGGTGGGACAAGGCCATAGATGCAGGGGAAACAGTCAAGATGGGGGAGAGGAGAGCAGGGGCTCACGGACCCCACCCATCCCCTGTCCTCCCCCAGAAATAAACTTTCTGCCTTCTGGACCTCTGATATCCCCTCGTTCTTCCTGTGTCTCCTAGAATCCCAGTGTGGTCCAGCTGCCCTCACCTGGCTGGGCTCCAGCTCCTAGGAAGGCCCCAGCTCCCATCCCATTCCCATCATCAGATCTTGGGAGACCGAGTAGAAGGAGGAAGCAGAGGCAGGGCCGGATGTGTGTATGTGGGGAGTGGAGGACAGGGACACAGGAAAGGGCAGGCACACCTGTCTTCAGAGGTTTCACCCCCCGCCCCATGCCAGGAATAGAGAGAGAGACCAGGTAAAGGAGGCTGCAGCTCCCTGGAGCCCCCAGACCCAAGCCCAGGCCCTCAGCAACACTCTACCCTCCCTGACCTGGTTTTGGGCCTGTGGGGTGAGGGAGGCAGAGGCTGGAGCTAGGCCATGTGGAGTGCGGGTCCGTGGTCCAAACACCACCCAGGGCCACTGTGCCCCACACCCTGACAGTTCACTAAGGGCGCATGCCCAGGAAGCAGCTCAGAGGCCTCCACAGGAGTCCCCACCCACAGGAATGGCATTGGCAGGCCACAGAGGGACGAGTGCCTGGGGAGGGTAACACAGACCGAGAGGGGGACAGAGAGGGACAGGACATGGTGAGTGTGGCATGGAGGTGGCACACGGGCGGGGTCCTCCCTTCATCCGCTTCTGAGGTTCCCTCTTCCCCAGGCCTGGGGAGAGCTAGAAAGAGGCTGACATTGACCCTAAGAGCTCCTTCCCTAAGAATGAGGGTTGGGACCCCAAACCCTCCTGCCCGCCCCTCCCTGCGGCCCCTGCCCAGCCACCCTCACCTGGTGGGGTTCCTGCCCCTGGAAGAGTGCCAGCGCCCAAACCACTTCTGCTCCCCAATCCTGGGGAGACATTGGTGAGGGCCATGAGCGGTGGGGTGGGCAGGCTTGAGGGACCCAGAGGCGCCTGGATATAAGTGGGCAAGGCGGGGCAGGGCTCTGCCTCACCTGGCTTCGGAGGTTTCACGCCCACTCCCAGGCCTGGGAAGGGACAGAGTGGCTGAGCCCTGCCCTCCCTCCAGAGCCCAGCTCTCCCAGCTCCTGGTGCCCTGACTCTGCTCTGCCCCTTCCCCCTCCCTCCTGGAAGCCCAGGTCCTGCCACACCCGACGTTTCCTCCCCTGACTGGGCTCCGGCCACTGGGAAGGCCGCTGCTCCCAGCCCGTTTCCATATCCTGGGGAGACAGAGCCAGAGGGACATGAGGAGGGGGAATGGGGCGTCAAGCAGAGACAGAGACAGAGGGTGGGAAGTGGACACTGGGACAGGTGTGGGGCGGCCTCGCCTCTGGCTTCTGGGGTTTCACAGCCCCTCCAAAGCCTGGGAAGAGAGATGGGCAGATGAAGGGGCCCCACCTCCCCGCCCTGGGCTCCCTGCTCCACAGCCACACCAAGCTGAGGCAGGGGTGAGGCCCAGGTGCCCCTGTCCCCTTACCAAGCCAGACATCAGAACTCCTCACCGTCCCCTCCTGCCCACCTCCCGTGAGACACCCACCTGTTCTGCCCTCTCTGAGGCCTGGGAGCCTGGAGAAGACCCTGGAAACACCGATCTGGCTGCATTCCCTCCCCTACAGTATCAGGCAAAGATTAGGCACCCCCAAGCCCCTCCCATTCCTTACCTGCTTCCCCCAGCCTCACCTGGCTGGGCTGCAGCACCTGCGAAGGTCCTGAACCCTGGGGCGAGAAGGCAGGAGGGAGTCAGGAGGAGGGAGGCAGGCAGGGGCTGGGCGAGCCTCACCTAGGTTTTGGGGTTTCATGCCCCCTTCAGTGTCTGGGAAAGAGAGGGGGATCAGATGAGGGGCTCAGGAATCCCCATCCCAGGGATACCCCTAGAATCCTGGCTTCCAGCTCCCCCACTCCCATCTCTACCTGCTCCATAGCCATTCTGAGTGGAAGGGCTCGTGGGAGAGAGAGAGGTGAGCTGAGGAGGTTTGGGGTCCCAGCTGAGGTGGGGGTACAAGACCCTTGAACCCCCCCTTGGACTAAACCAGACACCAGCAAACCTGAGAGGCTCTCTGCGCCTCCCCCCAACAATCTCTCCAATCCTGCCTCTTCCGTCTGAGGCCTGGGAGGGAGGGAAGGAGGGGACCCCACGGCTCTCACCTGGCTGGGTTCCCAGCCCATGCCTGACCACGAATCCTGGAGAGACAGATGAGGTGAGGTGAGGAGTGAGAGAAAGAGGGGGAGACAAAGAGCTGGGGCCGGGGCAGGGCTCACCTGGCTTCTGTGGCTTCACACCCCCATCATAGCCTGGAGAGACAGGGAGGTGAGGGACACCCCTCCCCCAGGATCTCCCCAGAACCCCACACCTGGCCGACAGCCTATCCAAGCAGTGGCCCTGTGGGAACTCAGTCCCTTCCCATGAAGGGGGAGGGCTGTGGGGCACAGGTGGATGCTATCAGCCTCCTTCCCTCCCTCCTTCCCTCTCTCCTTCCTTTCTCCTCTCTTTCCTTTCTTCCCTCCCCGCTCCATTTCTTTCTGCCTGCCTTCCCCTCTCCCCAGCCAGGGTGCCTGGGGGACACTCTGGGGCTATGCTCTGTCCCCACGTATTTCTGAGACGACTGCTTCCCCCTTTACCTGCCCCCCGCCCAGCTTTCCCTGCCCCCTGCCCAGCTTTCCCTGCTCCTGCCCTGCCTCCCCCCTGCCCCGTGCCCTGCCCTCAGACGCCTCCCTTCCCTATGCCAGGCCTCACCTGCTCCCAGGCCACTGTGGGGGCCATAGACTGTGGGAGAAGTGAGATGTTGAGCCCGGGGTGCTGGAGCAGCTGGGAGCCGGTGTGCCACCCTCCCCAAGCACCCCGCCACCAGCTTTACCAGATCTGTAGCCATTTGGGCTCCCTAAGCCTGTGGGGTTCAGGGGGAAGCAGGGGAACTTACAAGGGGACAAAGGGGCCCAAATCTGGATGCCACCTCCCTCTCCAGGTCTCAGTTTCCCTGCTGTCACAGGAGGGTAGAGGGCAGAGGAGGTGAGCAGTCTGGGGCTAGGGCAGTGGAGGCTAGAGGGCCCCTGGGCCTGGAGGAAGGTGTCTGAGCCAGGGCTCTGGGGGACTGTGGGGCAGAGCCCACTCCACCCTCTTCCTCTCCTCTCCCATCCATTCTCAGTACTGGGCTCCTCTCCCTTCATGGAAATCTCCTCCTCTTCTTCTCACCACCTCTGCCCCCCATCTTTCTCTCCTGAAGCTCATATGCATCAGGGCTCAGGGGCAGCCCCTCCTCCTACCCTTAGGACCCCCCAGGTCCCTGAAGTAAAGACCCTTCCATGACACTCCACCTCCTGCCCCTCAGCAGGCTCAGTTCTCTTTGTCCCCTCCCTCCTCTCCCCCTCCGGCCCCCTTTGGCCTGCCGGTGGGTCCGCCCCTCCTGTCACACCTGCCCATCCTTCTCAGCCTGCCCAGGCCCCTCCTCAGGGCTGCATGTTCTGCCCCGGGGGACTCTTCTGAGAGTGCAGGGTGTCTGTGCTCCCCACCCTTGAGTGGACACTTGATGAGACTCCCTGCCCGGAAGACAGCAAGGGCCCTGAGCTCTCCTGGGCCCCCCATCGGGAGTCCCAGAGAGCTCCCACACCCCCAGGGCAGGAGAGATGGGAGACTCTTCCTGACCCCAGTGCCAGAGGGGCCACCTACCTTTCCCCAGGCCAGGAGGCAGAAGGGGCAGCCCTGGGGAAGCAAGACAGTGCTGACTCAAGGCTGGGGACCCCAGAGGCTAAGATGGGGCAGGGCCCAGGCATCTATCCTCCAGCCTCAAAAACCCTCACTGTCTGAATTCTCTGCCCAGACCAGGCTTTCCACACCCCAGCCCTCCTTGTCTCCAGAACCCCAGCATCTGGCCAGGGCCCCACTTGGACCCCCAGCCCCAGTCACAGATGCCCATTCTCCAACCCCCAGCCCCAAGCTGCCCTCACCACCTTGCAGGCTATCGGAAGTCAGGCAGAGAAGGAAAAGGGCTGTGGGGAAGGCCCAGGCGCCCATGACTCTAGGCAGAGTGGGAGGGCCCACGCCCTTTGGGCCTTTAAACACCCCTGGCTGGGTGGGGACCCTCGCCCAGGCCCCCCAGCTGTGAGAGGCAGAGGCTCTGCCTGCAGACCCTGGAGGGTCACCCCCACCTCCCCCTGTGGCAGGAGTCTAGCTCTGGCCCCTCATCCATCATGGGCGCTGACAGCAGGACAGGCCCCCTAGACTTCTCCGCCCCTGTCAGCGACTCAGGCCCTGGCGCCAGGCCCAGAGGGCTCAGATGTCCCCCCAGCAAGGGGCAGGCAGGCACCCTAGGCCCAGCCCAACACAGCTGGGGAGAGGGCGGGAACCAGGGCTTTGGAGTGTTGCAGACAGCAGGGGTGGGGGTGACAGCATCTCAGACCCTGTCTGACAGGCGGGTGGTGTTCCCAACAAAAGCCAGGTGTCATCCCGTCTAGTCCTGAGACCACACCGACCCCACCAGGGGGCCCTTTGTCCTCATGGAGGCTCGGCCTGCCAGAGTGGGCCAGAGCCCCCAACTTCAGAGCCACCCCTTCCTCCTCCCTCCTCCTTCCATGAGGGGCAGGGACACAGGAGGATGGGCCAGCTGTGCCCAGCCTCTCTGAGAGTCCCCGGAGGCCTTCCAGCTCTGCCTCGTCTCCTGCCCCAGCAGTGACTCTAACTTTGGGTCACAGACTAGGGGAGCCACCACACAGTGTTGGGGGGCAGGACCGCAGGAGAGGCTGAGGAGAGGACGTGGGGGGCTGCGAGTAGCTCTCCATGCCTGGGGCTGGGTGGATGGACTTGGAGCCGGGGCCCTGTGCTGGGGGCCTGGCAGGGAGGCACTGGGCATGGGGGTCTGGACAACAGGCATCACGCCCCAATGAGCCTGCAGACCCCACCAGGCTGGCTGGGGACAGCAGTGACTCAACCCCTAGCCCCTGCACCCTGGTCCAGAAGGCCCCACACCCTGTCTGTCTGCTGGCCTGTCCCTGGCCCAGCCGGCACCTCTGGCTAAGGAGTCCAGCCTGCCAAGCCAGTTAGCCCAGCTAGGCTGGAGGTCTGGAGAAGGGCTATAATGAGGAAGGGGCAGCAGGGGCTTCTCCGAGAGAGGCTACTGAGCCCACACCTCTGCGGCCAGATCCAGCCGCCAATAGACTACAGGGTTAATTACCACCAGGTACCCTCACTCATAGGCCAGCCCAGCACTGAGTTCCCTGTGCCCCCTCCCTCTCTGCCTCCCCTCTCACCCACATCGTAGGCTGTGCCCCACTGCTGCTCTCCCCACACATGAAGCCACCCCCAGGGCTCACACCCACAGGCACACCACGATGCCTGTGGTGCCCACCTCCCAACCACAGACCCACCTGTGCACAAGGACTGTCTGCTCACGGCAGGCCCCCTCAGCCCAGCGCCTCAGAACAGTGCCCTGAACGCCCCCCCTCCTGTCCTGCCTGGCAGACAGCCATGAGTTGGGGTCCCAGAGGCTGGACCTTCATGGGCTGCTGACAGGGGCTCAGGGATGCTCCCTGGCCCCATCCATCCTATGAGTGCCCAGGGTAGCTGGGACGGTCCATTCAGACTCCTGGAGAGGGCTTTCCTGCCAGGCCACCTGCCCCGCCCATGGCAGCAGGCGCATGTCCCCCGTGTATTCATGGAGGGCAGCCGAGTAGCCCCGGGGCTAGCAGCTGGGTGCTGGATTCACACAGGGTGCAAACACCCACTCCATCTGGCTCGGGGCCTTCCCGAGTGTGTTCACTCTCCCCTAAAATGACAAGAAGAGCAACTCTGTGTTGGGGCTACTGGGAGGAACTGCTGCTTATCCTCGTTTGCAGATGGGGAAACAAAGGCAAGGGGAAGGGACTTGGCTCAGATTGTGCAACTCTGGAGCAGTGGGGCTGAGATCTGAACCCCAGCAGTCTGGCAGTCCCCACGTCTGCTGTCCCTGCTCTCAAGCACCTTACATGCTTACAGGCGTGCAGTAGGCCCAGTTATGCCAGATGCGACGAGGTGTCTGCTGCAGACCTGGGCCTGCTGAGAGCTCCTACACAGACACATGGCTTGCCCTGCAGGGCGCTGGGAAAGCGTAGCCCAAGAGGAGGCAGGCGGGAAACCAGGAGACGCCCTGTGGGAGGTAATGGATGGGCGCCTGCTTGGCCACTGCCAGAGGGAACACCAGTGCCCGCTACCACTGCCAGGCTGCCTGGTGCTGGCATGGCCTTGGAAAATGCCAGCCAGCCCAGGGCCTCGGGCCAGCCTGACAGCCACTGAGGACCAGGCTGGACCCAGTCGGGTGTCCCAGCCCCTGCAATGCCACCACTCCAACTCCCAGCACAGCCAGTCCTCTCTGCTCACCCCCAGACCCACCCAGGCAGGGCCTGCCTGACAGCACAGAGACTATGTGTGGGCTGGGAGAGCCCCTGATGGAGTCTTGACCTGGGCTACCCTTTGCTCCCAGGCACCCTGGCCTGAGGGGACACAGCACAGCCTCTGAACAGAGCAGCAGCTATGAGGGGCTAGGGCTGAGGGCCAAGGGCAGGGTGAGAGCAGGGGTGTTGGAAGTGCAGGACCCAGGCCCAGGAAGTGCATTGCCTAAAATGGCAAGAGACTCCCTGCCAGCTGCTTGACACCAGCGGCACCCGTGAGGGCAGGAATTTGGGGAGGACAGCTGGAGCGGTGGCCAGGCGCCAGCCGGGCGGACACCTTCTGCACTCGCAGCTGTGCTGAGCGTCCTGCAGGCCACTCTGTTTGGGCAGCTCTTCAGCCCAATCCCAAGCATCGGAGCCTCCCGTATACCTTCCTAGGCATCCCAAGGCAACTCACACCAGCAAAGCTGACCTCTACAAACTCCTTCTCCCCACCCATCTGCCAGTTTATTAAAACCTTATGCAGGCCTGGTGCAGTGGCTCATGCCTGTAATCCCAGCACTTTGGGAGGCCGAGGTGGGGTGATCACCTGAGGCCGGTAGTTCAAGACCAGCCTGACCACATGGAGAAACCCTGTCTCTACTAAAAATACAAAATTAGCCGGGCGTGGTGGCACATGCCTGTAATCCCAGCTACTCTGGAGGCTGAGGCAGGATAATTGCTTGAACCCGGGAGGTGGAGGTTGCGGTGAGCCGAGATCGCACCACTGCACTCCAGCCTGGGCAACAGGAGTGAAACTCCGTCTTAAAACAAAACAAAACAAAACAAAACCTTATGCAATTCCTTTGGTGTAGTGTCAGAAAAATAAAAGCCTTATGCAAGTGTGGCCAGGCACAGTGCTCATGCCTATAATTCCAGTACTTCAGGAGGCCGAGGCAGGAGGATTGTTTGAGCCCAGGAGCTCGAGACCAGCCTGGGCAACATAATGAGACTCCCGTCTCTACAAGAAATTAAAAATTAGCCAGGGTTGGGTGGTGCACCCCCGTGGTTCCAGCTACTTGGGAGGCTGAGGTGGGAGAATCACTTGAGCTTGGGAGGTTGAGGCTGCAGTGAATCGTGATCATACTATTGCCTGGGCGACAGAGTGAGACCCTGTCTCAAAAATAATCAAAACACAGGCTGGGCGCGGTGGCTCACGCCTGTAATCCCAGCACTTTGGGAGGCCGAGGCGGGCGGATTACCAGGTCAAGAGATTGAGACCATCCTGGCCAACGTGGTGAAACTCTGTCTCTACTAAAAATAAAAAAATCAGCTGGGCATGGTGGTGTGCGCCTGTAATCCCAGCTACTCGGGAGGCTGAGGCCGGAGAATCGCTTAACCCGGGAGGTGGAGGTTGCAGTGAGCCGAGATCGCGCCACTGTACTCCAGCCTGGCAACAGAGCAAGGCTCCGTCTGAAAATAAATAAATAAATAAATAAATAAAATAAAAAACCTTATTCAAGTGTGAAACATAGCATGCAAAGATTAGCACACATGAGATGTGAATGTGCCGTGCAGCTATCGTACTTATGAGACAAACCCCTATGCACCCAGCACCTGGGTCAAGAAGTAGAACATAGCCAGTTCCGCAGAAGCACCCATCACAGTCCCCTTCCTCCCATTAGGATAGCCACGTTTGCACTTGTGGTCGTCATTCCCTCGCTTTTTTTCTTTTGAGACGGAGTCTTGCTCTTGCCGCCCAGGCTGGAGTGCAGTCGCGCCATCTCGGCTCACTGCAACCTCCGCCTCCCGGGTTCAAGCGATTCCCCTGCCTCAGCCTCCTGTGTAACTGGGATTACAGGCGCCCGACACCACGCCTGGCTAATTTTTGTGTTTTTAGTAGAATCGGCGTTTCACCATGTTAGCCAGGCTGGTCTCAAACTCCTGACCTCAGGTGATCCGCCCGTCTCGGCCACCCAAAGTGCTAGGATTACAGGCGTGAGCCACCGCGCCCGGCCTCGCCTTTCCTTTTGTGGCCGAAACCGCATGAGTGAGTCTTCCTTGGAGAGTCTGGGCGGAGCCGCGGGTGCTGTGGCGGCGACGGGACACACGGGGGCGCGCGCGGCCCGCGCCTGGTCGCGCGGGTGGGACTCGCGGGAACCGGGTGCCTGGGCGGCGGATGGGAGGATTCGTCCTGGAAGGAGGTCGGCAAAGCGCTTTGGTCCGGAACCCTGTGGGCCCGTGCCTCGGTCCCTGTGACCCCAAGGTGGTTAGAGGAGTCCGGGCTTCTTTCCTCCTGGGGCCTCTTTTTGGCCCAGACTGCAGCGTTGAAAACTGCAACAGACTGTACAGATGAGGGGGTCTGTTTTATTATTATTATTATTAATTTGAGACCGAGTCTCGCTCTGTCGCCCAGGCTGGAGTGCAGTGGCGCCATCTCGGCTCACCGCAACCTCCACCTCCTGGGCTCAAGCGATCCTCCCACCTCACCCTCTTGACTAGCTGGGAGCACAGGTATACACCACCATGCCCAGCTAATTTTTGAATGTTTTGTAGAGACAGGGTTTTGCCATATTGCCCAGGCTGGTCTCTAACTTCTGAGCTCAAGTGACCTGCCCGCCTCAGCCTGCCAAATTGCTGGGATTACAGGCGTGAGCCACCTCGCCCAGCCTGTTATTCTGAAACAATGAGTAAGCCCCTACTGTGTGTCCGGCTCTGTGCTAAGCACTTCACAGGCATTTTCTCATGTGGTGCTCATACTCCCCGAGGAAGGAGGAACTACTATTATTATCACTTTATATTTTTTACAGGGTCTCACTCTGTTGCCCAGGCTCACTGCAGCCTTTTTCTTTTTTTTTTTTTTTGAGACAGAGTCTCGCTCTTGTCACCCAGGTTGGAGTGCAGTGGTGCGATGTGGGCTCACTACAACCTCTGCCTCCCAGGTTCAAGCAATTCTGCCTCAGTCTCCCGAGTAGCTGGGATTACAGGCGCCTGCCATCACACCCAGCTAATTTTTGTATTTTTAGTAGAGAAGGGGTTTCACCATATTGGCCAGCCTGGTCTCGAACTCCTGAGCTCAAGTGATCCACCTGCCTCAGCCTCCCAAACTGCTGGGGTTACCAGCATGAGCCACTGCACCCGGCCCTCACTGCGGCCTTTAACTCCAGGGATCAAGTGATCCTCCTACTCCAGCCTCCTGAGGAGCTGGGACTCCAGGTGTGTACCACTGTGCCTCACTCCTTTATTTCTTCTTTCTTTTCTTTTTTTCTCTCCCTTTCTTTCCTTCCTTCCTTTCCTTTCCTTTCTTTCTCTTTTTCTTTCCCTTTCTTCCCTTCCTTTCCTTTTTCTTTCTTGAGACAGGGCCTTGCTATGTTGCCTAAGCTAGAAAACTATTATTTTTATCCCCATTTTACACATGCAGAAACTGGGGCAGGCAGGATCACAGCCCTAGTTTCCCTCACACCACGCACTTATCTGCTCCATCTACTTATTTCCATTTACATATATTTATATTACAGCCTTTCCTCACACAGTGAAATTTACATCGGAAGCATGTGTTTCCATGGTTTTTTTTTTTTTTTTTTTTTAATTATCATTGTGAATCAGACTTTAAAAAATGGGCGGTTGGAAGGGGACCTGTTGGGGAGATGGGGCTGGCAGAGGTAGCCCTAGGCAGCTGGGGAGGGGCCTGTGTGTGCCCCAGGCCTCCTGGGGGCCAGTCTGGAGTCACCAACAAGGATCCTGCCTGAGTCACTGGGGCACAGCTGCCAGAGATGCGAAGGACAAGGAAAGGTGCAGGCAGGTGGGCTGCCGCCCCCAGCCAGGATCCCAGCCTCTCCTCCCCCACACTGCTGCTCCATGCACAGAACGTTTACAGAGGGTGCAGGCACTGAATGGGTGGGAAGCTTTGCAGTCCATGACCTGTCAGAGACTTGTGGGGGAGGATGGAGGGTTTGGGGGACTGGTTCTGGAGGCCAGGGCTAGAAGGAGCAGGTAGTCAACAAGTAAACTCACAAACAAAAGATAGAACATCGGACAGAGATCAGGGCAATAGCAAAAATAAGGCGGAAGGAGAGGTGAGAGTGAGAAGGCCAGCGTTTGGGGGAGGGTTGGCCGGAAGCGTACTCCTCCCACCCAGTTAAACAGATAAAGAGCCCCTCGGTGAGGGAAGGAACAATCCCTAGCCCGACTTGCTCCGCGAGGGCCCCTGCTAATCACTTTAGGGGATCATCCCAGCGTCCTCAGCTGTTTTTTTTTTTTTTTTTTTTAGGAGAGGAGACTAATCCGAAGCTCAGAAAGGCTCAGTGCATTCCCAAGGTCGTTCAGCCAGGAGAGCGCTGAAGGGATCTGAGCTGAAAGCAAGTCTCAAACTCAGAGAATGGAGGAGCTGCCCCGGAAGTGGCTGCTCGAGGCTGCAGTGAACTATGATCCTGCGGCCAATCGCGGTGGCTCACGCCTGTAATCCCAGCCCTCTGGGAGGCCGAGGCGGGCGGATCGCTTGAGGTCAGAAGTTCGACACTAGCCTGGCCAACGTGGTAAAACACCCTCTCTACAAAAAAATGCAAAAATCAGTTGGGTGTGGTGGCGCGCGCCTGTGGTCCCAGCTACTCAGGAGGCTGAGGTGGGAGGAACGCTTGAGCCTGGGAGGCGGAAGTTACAGTGAGTCGAGATCGCCCCACTGCACTCCAGCCTGGACAAGAGAATGAGACCCTGCCTAAAAATAAAATACATGAGCCGAGTGCGGTGGCGCGCGCCTGTGATCTCACATACTCGGCAGGCTGAGGTGGGAGAACCGCCTGAACCTGGGGACTGCACCACTGCATTCCAGCCTTGGTGACAGTGAGACCCTGTCTTTAAAAAAAAAAAAAAAAAAAAAAAAGTATCTGAGGCCTGTTGGCAGGGAAGCTGCAGGCAGGCGAGGTCAGGCCAAGCAGAGTCCTGCCTATCTGGAGAGCTTCCTGGAAGAGGCGGCTTTTTCTGGCTCCCGAAGCCGTACGCTAGGGGTTGGGGGTCGTGCGTATGGCCTCCCACCGCGACCCTGGTTCAGAACACGGCCGGAGTGAGAAGGGGGGTGCCGGGACCCAGGAGGCCGTAGGGACTTCCTGGTCCTAGCCGGAGTAACCCTGGGGCTACGCCTGCTCCGAGCACCGGGATGGCCGTCCCTTTTATGGACCCAAACACTACGCCAGCCCAGCGAGGGCGGTGGGTGTCGGGTGCGAGGCCTGGAGGGCAGTGGGCGTCCCAGGGACTGGGCGGCTGAAGCCCCGCGCAGCGACTCAGAACCAGGCCGCCGCCCACGCCTCGGGCCAGCGCGGAGAATCCTGTGCGCCTGCGCAGTGAGCTGCGGGGCGGCTCGGCGGCGCGCACGCAGCACGAGGGGCGGAGCCTCGGAGCCCGGGCACCCCTGACGGGCTGCACTGGGGAGGGGGAGGAGCCTCGAGGCCGGTTTGGAATTTTTGGCGCGAGCAGCTCCGCGCGCGTTCACGGGCCGTTCCCCCTCACGGGAGTCCTCCGCCCGGGCGTCCGGAACAGTCGACGGCAGACTCCGGCCCGCTGAGCCACCCGAGGGGTCCCGTGGCCTCCGCGGACCCGGAATCTGGGCCCTCGCGGACCCGCGCCCCGCCCAGTCGCCCCAGGTGAGCCCAGACCCCGCCGTGAGGGGCCTCGGCGTGGCCACCTCGCCGCTCCCCTCCGCCTCGCCAGGTCTGCGTTACCCCTGCCCCTCAGGCCTCCCCGGCGGCCCGCTCGCGTCCCCTCAGGCCCGCCCCCGCGAGCCCCTGCCTCCCGCCCTCCCCAATTCCTGGTTCCCTTGCCTCGAGCCCCTTCCCAGCGGCGGCCCCGCCCTACTCGCCCCTCCCGGAGACCCCGCCTGCTGTCCATCAACCCCGCGCCACCGCCCTCCCCGTGACAGTCCTTCCTCCGTGACAGCCCCTCCCCCGGGACAGCCTCTCTTCTTCTGCAACAGCCCCTCTTCCCTCGTGACAGCCCGTCCACTGCTCTGTTCGCCAGGGTTTCCCCACACCCACGGAGTGAACTCAGCCGCGGCCCAGCCTGGGAGGAACTTACCGTCTACTGGGAAAGGTGGCCAGCAGATGTGTCGGGCCTGGTGAGAGGGTGAGGCGAGACGGCCCGATCGCCCAGGGCCCCGGAAGCTGCGGAGGTCACCCCCGCCTGGCCTTAGCTCAGGGACACCCTGGATTCACGTGGGAGCCCCTGCTCCTGCCTCCCCCATCCCACCACTGAGGCTGTTGGGCCAGGCCAGTCATGCTAGAACGTAAGTCGTAGGGCAGGGACGGTGGGAGAACTGGGTTAAGATGCACAGGCCCAGGTCCCCGAGTGTGCCAGGGTTGGGCCTGGAGGCTGTGCTTGTGACCAGTGACCTCGAGGATCCCAACACCCTGGCTCCTGACTTGGAGAAACCCTGGGCTGGGACTCTGGGGTAATTAGAGTCAGAGGAAGAGTCTCCACAAGATGGAGGGCAGCCTGCCAGCCAGGCCCAGGTAGCATCGCTCCCCTCACCCCTCTACTCCCTCAGGTACTGGAGACTGCTCTTTTTAATTTTTTATTTATTATTATATATTTTTTTGAGATGGAGTTTTGCTCTTGTCGCCCAGTTGGAGTGCAGTGCCGCAATCTCGGCTCACCGCAACCTCCACCTCCTGGGTTCAAGCATTTCTCCTGCCTCAGCCTCTGAGTAGCTGGGACTACAGGCATGCGCCAGCACGCCCGGCTAATTTTTGTATTTTTAGTAGAGATGGGGTTTCACCATGTTGGCCAGGCTGGTCTCGAAGTCTTGACCTCAAGTGATCCACCCACCTTGCCTCCCGAAGTGCTGGGATTACAGCCGTGAGCCACCACACCCAGCCGCTCTATCGTTTTTTATAATACTTTGGTGCACCAGCCTCACCAACATGGTGAAACCACATCTCTACTAAAAATATAAAAATTATTCTAGTGTGTTGGCACACGCCTGTAATCCCAGCTACTCAGGAGGCTGAGGCAAGAGAATTACTTGAACCTGGGAGTCGGAGGCTGCAGTGAGCCGAGATCATACCACTGCACTCCAGCCTGGGCAACAGAGTGAGACCCTGTCTCAAAAACAAACAAACAAACAATACCTTGGGGCATAAAGTGTTCCACGGTCCAATCCAATTAAATTTTTTTTTTTTTTTTGAGACAGAGTCTCGCTCTGTTGCCCAGGCTGGAGTGCAGTGGCATAATCTTGGCTCACTGTAATCTCTGCCTACCAGGTTCAAGCAGTTCCCCTGCCTCAGCCTCCCGAGTAGCTGGGACTACAGGCATGCACCACCACGCCCAGCTAATTTTTGTATTTTTAGTAGAGATGGGGTTTCACCATGTTGGCCAGGCTGGACTCAAACTCCTCACCTCAGGTGATTTACTCACCTCAGCCTCCTAAAATGCTGGGATTACAGGCACACTGTGCCTGGCCAGATCCAATTAATTTTGAGCTCCTTTGACAGGGTGGCTTTTGAGGTCAGTGAGGTTTGTTCTGACTGCAGGCAGGCTCTTCCTAGCTAGCTCTTTCTCCACTTCTCTGTGGTAAACTAGCTGGCCTATGGTTCAGCTGGTTGCCCTAATGCGGGTACCAGTCTCTTCTTAATGGCTCACCACCAAAACTTCCACTGATTTTGACAGCCCCTTTAAACTTGAACTTCCCTACGCACTGTTTCAAACCAAGCCAATTTTCAGGGGGTTGGTGGGTGGGGAGAGCTCTATTTATGACCTACGTCTACCCCTAGGCTAAATATCTGTCTGAGCCATGCTGTGGAACTGGGGGCAGGACAGCGGGGCACCTCTCTGAGTGCTGCTATTGGTTTAGGAGCAGGTCGCTGGGTCGGGCAGGAGCCTCTGGCCTTCTTGGTTGCCCTCTCCCAGTGTGGAGCCTCCTTCCTACAAATGAGCTGGGGCTCCATGTTCCCAGCCTGCCGGGCCTGAGATATAGCCTCTATTCTATGCTTGGGGGCAGGTGGAAGAAAGGAGCCCCTGGCCTGTCTGCCACACTCAGCTGGAATTTAGCCTCTGCCATGTGGAGCTGGGAGGGTTGAGAAGTGCTGAGAACCTGGCCCTCCTGGGCAAACACCCTAACCCTTGACGGGGAGCTGGGGGAGAGGGAGCCCTTCTTCTTGGCCACACCTGCCCCCAGTGCTAGGCGGGGGGAGAGGGGTGCTGGAGGTGGGAGGGCAGGAGTGTCATGGCTCAGGTGCCAACAGGCTTGCCATTATTCCCAGGCCTTGGCAGGTTTTCTTGTGTAAACCTTTGTTTGCTGTGTGCCCTGGGCACCATGCCCAGAGGCTTTCAGTGCTTGCTTTTGAATAATCGTCACCAGTTGTGCTGTTTCACTGGGGCAGGGGTCCACGGAGCTGCACACACTGCCATTCTAGAAGTGGACACCACTAACTGGGTTTTGGCACGACAGTTATGAAAAAGAAAGACACTTGAGGGATTCCGGGTTTTCACTTTGAAATTGGAGATAAGGGATCGTGGGCTCGTGTAGTCTCGGAAGAGGTTGTGTAGTTTAGGATCAAAGAGCTGGCCGTGATGAGGGCAGGGATGCAGGCGCAGCCCGTCTGACTCCAAACTGCCTTGCTCTTAACCCGACTGCAAGACCCTCAAGAACACGGGCCCCATGGTTTTCCTCTTATGTTTCTATCATCTCTAAAATACAACAGCCTGGTGGGCAGGTGAGTATGAATCTGTCCTCTGCCTTTTCTTCGTAGGTGCTTATTTCTCCCATTGCCGTTTAAAGTAGAATAAGTGTGTGGTATAGACATAGCTCTCTTCTGTGGCCTCTTTGGGGCCACAGGGCCAGGTGGTATCAGAGTGGACATGCTGCCCTGTACTCAGCCTCTGTCTCTGCCCCCAGGGCCTCCTGCACTGGCCATGCCCGTGCCCACGGAGGGCACCCCGCCACCTCTGAGTGGCACCCCCATCCCAGTCCCGGCCTACTTCCGCCACGCAGAACCTGGATTCTCCCTCAAGAGGCCCAGGGGGCTCAGCCGGAGCCTCCCACCTCCGCCCCCTGCCAAGGGCAGCATTCCCATCAGCCGCCTCTTCCCTCCTCGGACCCCAGGCTGGCACCAGCTGCAGCCCCGGCGGGTGTCATTCCGGGGCGAGGCCTCAGAGACTCTGCAGAGCCCTGGGTATGACCCAAGCCGGCCAGAGTCCTTCTTCCAGCAGAGCTTCCAGAGGCTCAGCCGCCTGGGCCATGGCTCCTACGGAGAGGTCTTCAAGGTGAGTGAGGGGACGGCTTCTAGGCCCATCTGGGGGACCTCCTTTGTGTTTCTGCACCTCCCTTGGCAGGACAGTGTCCTGGGCAGCCTGATCCCCTTCCGTTCCCTACAGCCTCTCCCTGCTGGGCTCACAGGCTCCCTCCACATTTGACTTGGCTGCTCCCATCATCCCCAATGCAGGCCCCTCCAGGGGTTGCTCTGTGCATACTGGCCCCTTGTCCAGAGTCTGGCACGCCCTGCAGCAGCCCCTGTGCCATCTCCTCCGGCCCTGGCGCCAGCTGTGCAGCGTCCTTGGCGAGTCGGCCCAGCCTCTGGCACTGGCCCTGAGTGCAGTGCCTGGCCAGCCCTCCCCAGGCTGGCAGGCTTTGAGCTACCCCCTGCCTGCCACCTTGCTTTTCTTAAACACAGTTTCCAGTCATTTATATTTTCTTTTAGAGAGGAGTTTTCCCTTGTATGAGTCCTATATGAAGACAATTTTGTTAAAAAGTACAAACAACATTGGCCCCCAGGTCAGCTTTCTCACAGGGGAGCCCGCTTTTCACACCACAGCCTGGGCTGCCTGTGTTGCTCTGCAGCTGCTTTTTCCACCTCGTGACACATCCAAGAGGCCCCCTGGGGTCAGTGCAGGTCGGCCCTGGCTCCTCCGTCGCTGGGTCTCCACAGACCCAGCCCCAGGGATGGAAGTTTGTCTGGTTTTGTTATTACCCTGGGCAGGGGTCTGAGACAGATGCCAGCTACACCACCGTGCCCCGTGTGTGAACCCTTAATGGGGTCTGCCAGGTTGTCCCCCTATGTGATTGTGCCACTTGTGGCTCACCCTCACTCTGTGCGTGGGTACCACCTCCCTTCCAGGTGCGCTCCAAGGAGGACGGCCGGCTCTATGCGGTAAAGCGTTCCATGTCACCATTCCGGGGCCCCAAGGACCGGGCCCGCAAGTTGGCCGAGGTGGGCAGCCACGAGAAGGTGGGGCAGCACCCATGCTGCGTGCGGCTGGAGCAGGCCTGGGAGGAGGGCGGCATCCTGTACCTGCAGACGGAGCTGTGCGGGCCCAGCCTGCAGCAACACTGTGAGGCCTGGGGTGCCAGCCTGCCTGAGGCCCAGGTCTGGGGCTACCTGCGGGACACGCTGCTTGCCCTGGCCCATCTGCATGGCCAGGGCCTGGTGCACCTTGATGTCAAGCCTGCCAACATCTTCCTGGGGCCCCGGGGCCGCTGCAAGCTGGGTGACTTCGGACTGCTGGTGGAGCTGGGTACAGCAGGAGCTGGTGAGGTCCAGGAGGGAGACCCCCGCTACATGGCCCCCGAGCTGCTGCAGGGCTCCTATGGGACAGCAGCGGATGTGTTCAGGTGGGGACCGGGGCACGCCAGGTGTTTGGCAGGCTGTGGGAGGCCCTTCCTGGGACGGAAGCTCCATTCCCCAGGAGGGAAGCTCCACCCTAGCCCAGGACACCCGGCCTCAGAGCCACAAGGCTGAGACGCCATCCCTGCCCTCCAGTGGAGAGCGTCTCTGGTCAGGCTGCCTGTGAGCCTCGAACCCTCCAGAGCCACTTTGTGTAACCTGCCTCCTCACAGCTCCACAGGAGAAACAATTGTCACTCCATTTACAGCCAGATTAAGGGCCTTGCCGGAGCCCACTGCTAGCAAGTGGCATAGCTGAGACTGGCCCTAGGTGCTGGGTTCCAGGGTCCACACTGGTAACCACTGCCCTGATCATCAGGATAGTAATACCTGCCAGCAGTAACTGTGGTGCCTGTCCATCAGGGCACTGGGAGGACTCACCACTGTGGCTTGTGGGCTCCCTGGGCACAGAGCCCATATTCCATGATGTCCCCATCCTGCCCAGGGTTCATGATCAGGCCTGTTGGGGTCTCCCTTCCCCCTGCTTCCGCCCCTCCCTGACTGATGAAGACAGCAGCCCTCTCCCACCCACCTCCAAGAGGCAGCCCTGGACTGGGTCTGTGTCCCAGGGCCAACCCTGCCCCCTTCTGTCCCCATCCCGTCCCTGCCAGTCTGGGCCTCACCATCCTGGAAGTGGCATGCAACATGGAGCTGCCCCACGGTGGGGAGGGCTGGCAGCAGCTGCGCCAGGGCTACCTGCCCCCTGAGTTCACTGCCGGTGAGTGGGTGAGGGCGGGAGGGGGTGCTGCCACGGGCTCCTGGGGAGATAGTGCCTGGCCATGGAGGCACTGCTGGGCTCAGGGTGCAGTCGGTGTTCTGGGACCCCGATGTGGCCCTTCCTCACGGGCAGGTCTGTCTTCCGAGCTGCGTTCTGTCCTTGTCATGATGCTGGAGCCAGACCCCAAGCTGCGGGCCACGGCCGAGGCCCTGCTGGCACTGCCTGTGTTGAGGCAGCCGCGGGCCTGGGGTGTGCTGTGGTGCATGGCAGCGGAGGCCCTGAGCCGAGGGTGGGCCCTGTGGCAGGTAAGCTCCCGACAGTGGCGGCTGCCTGCCCTGCTCCCCAGCCCCGGGGGTCCGCCTGCCCACATCCTGAGCTCCTCTCCCCCACAGGCCCTGCTTGCCCTGCTCTGCTGGCTCTGGCATGGGCTGGCTCACCCTGCCAGCTGGCTACAGCCCCTGGGCCCGCCAGCCACCCCGCCTGGCTCACCACCCTGCAGTTTGCTCCTGGACAGCAGCCTCTCCAGCAACTGGGATGACGACAGCCTAGGGTGGGTTCAAGTGCAGGGTATGGGGGGCTAGGGGGAAGGTGGGGGATATCACCGGGGCTCCATGGAGATTTGTGGTGAATGGGGACCACTCCCACAAACCTGGCCCCCATCACATCCTGGGGAAGGGAACCAAGACTGGGGGGGTGTGGCCTGGCCAGGCTTAATGCAGCTGGGCATGTGGACTGGCCGTTCAGGGCATGGCTTCACACTTAGGGCACCAGCACCCCAGGGAGTGGCTGGCCGTGCAGCCCCGACCCCAGTGGAGGCTGCCAGTGCCCAGGGATAAAACATTGTCCCTTCTCTGGGAAGAGAAAGCCTCTGGAGTCTGGGGAGCCCTGCCCTGGGTACAAGTCCTTGGTCCCTGGGGCCTGGTGTCTTGAGTGAGAGGCTGTAATTAGGAAACCACACGCTCAGGGCAGACAGCTCTTGGGGACTCTGCCGTTAGCCCCTTCCTTACAAACACATCACCTCATCCCTCGGGGGCACTTGATAGCAGACAAGAAGTTCCAGAAAGGCTTACATTTACTAAAAGTTTATTTCAAATCTGCCTCAAAGTCCATGTGTTCTGAAAAGGACAGAGGGGGCCTTGGAGTGCAGCCAGATGGAAGGACTTTGAAGGCTGTCCAAGTGCTGCTTTCAGAGTGCACCAAGTTTTTATTGTCCCTGACTGTGGCTCCCTGCCTGTTTGTCAGGCGGGAGCCTGGAGCCTGCACAGGGACAGAGCTGGTTTCATCCGGCACTCCCTAGCCCTGGACACCCTCCTTGTCTCGCCTGCCCTCCTGCAGGCCCTCACTCTCCCCTGAGGCTGTCCTGGCCCGGACTGTGGGGAGCACCTCCACCCCCCGGAGCAGGTGCACACCCAGGTAAGCAGGTCCAGGGGCTGGGGTGGGCAGGGCTAGCTTTTGGATCCTGAGTGTCACTACTCTCTCCTCCCAGGGATGCCCTGGACCTAAGTGACATCAACTCAGAGCCTCCTCGGGGCTCCTTCCCCTCCTTTGAGCCTCGGAACCTCCTCAGCCTGTTTGAGGACACCCTAGACCCAACCTGAGCCCCAGACTCTGCCTCTGCACTTTTAACCTTTTATCCTGTGTCTCTCCCGTCGCCCTTGAAAGCTGGGGCCCCTCGGGAACTCCCATGGTCTTCTCTGCCTGGCCGTGTCTAATAAAAAGTATTTGAACCTTGGGAGCACCCAAGCTTGCTCATGTGGCAACATGGCCCTTCCTATCCCTTTATTGATGTCATCCAGGGTCTTAACGCCCCTGAGGCTGAGCCCTGCTGCAGAACCCAGCACTCCTGGCCTTGGGCCAGCAGCTGAAGCCCCATGCTGTGTGGAGCAAAGAGGTTTCCTGAGCAGGCACATCCCCCGGTGGGTACCTGGAGCTGTTGGGAGTATGGCACTCAAGGTGGAGGGCAGGCACGGCTCAGGGGTCCCAGGATCTGAGGCCGCTAAGCTCCCTGTGTCAGTTTCCTGGAAGAAGCAGCTGCAGCCCTTGTGCCTGTGGCCAGCTGGTACAAGAAGGGTCCATGCCCCCTTGGTCCTTTTGTCCTGAATGCCTTACTCCATAGTCTCTGGGCAGAGGGAGCCAGGGCGGGCAAGCTTGTGGCTGCTGGGAGGGCTGGTATGCAGGGCAGAAAGATGGAGATCAGGAAGACTGGCCAGAGGCCTGGTGGGAGGAACAGAATAGGGTGAGGAGGCTCTGGGCTGGCGGCCTGGCAGGACTTGAACTCTCAGAGCAAGACATGACCCCAGAGTCCCTCTCTGGTCTAACCCCACAGGTCACAGAGGGTAAAGAGGTCCCAAGAGGGAAAGGTTTCCTTCCAGCTGACACAGTAAAATAGGAGCTTGGAGGGAAAAGGCAGGGAAGGAAGTTGGAGCGCCATGGCATGGGTGGAAGAGGTCAGTCCACAGGGAAGAACGGGTGAACAGGGCTCCTGCTAAGACATCTCATGAGCTGGAAGCATCCAAGGAGCCAGCCCCTTGCAGACGAGTTGGGAGGAACACCTGGTGTTGCTAACTCTAGGAGGCTGCTGTGGGCAGGCTGGCATGGCAGCTCAGTCCCGGGGACAGGCGTGGTGGGCAGCCCAGAGCAGGTCGGGCACGACGCCGGCGTGCAGCTGCAGGATGGAGCCCACGCTCAGCAGGTGCATGATCTGGTGGGAGTTGCCCCAGTAGTCAAAGCGGCCGGGTCCCCAGCGCTCGGGCAGACGGGCTACATTTACCAGTCCCCCAAGCAGCGCCAGTGCGTCCATGCGCAGGTAGCAGGGCAGGGAGCCTGGAGCCCCTGAACCCAGACCCACTCCCCGGGCCCCGAATACCAGTAGGCGGGCAGCAGCCTGCCATCCAAATGCCCGGAGCCGAGCACTGGTGGAGGGGGCGGTGAGGGCACGCCAGCCGGCCACACCTGACAACACAGTGTAGCCCACCAGGGCAGCCGGGCGCAGCCAGGGCCTGCAGGCCAGGGTGCAGTGGATGATGGGCAGGGCCCCTGCACAAGAGGAGAGAACAGGAGAGGGCATGTCATTGTGAGGGTCCACCCGCCCTTCCCTACCCATGGCTTGTATGCGTGCCCCATGCCTCTCCCGCCGGTGGCTCCAGCTCCCATCCCTTGGGCCCTGACTCACCAAGGGTGTTGACAAGGCAGACCCCACACATGTCCAGGGCGAGGAGCCGGGCGTACACAGCGCTGCCCCCTTGGTGGCACATGAAGAGGTGATAGAGCACGGAGCCTGCAGGGGGTGCAAGGCAGGCCACGCAGTGTGTGCCTCCCAGCCAGCCATCCTTGCCCAGCTGACCCCAGGGCATGGTCATTGGCACCAGCACCAGGAAGCCCAGCAGGGCCAGCCCTAGGGAGGGAGACAGTCATCTACCAGATAGTTTCAGTCACGTCCTCAAGGGGACCACGGTTCAGACACAACACAGGACAGAGCAAGACAGGTCCAGGTAATGCTGTCATCCAGCTGGCGGCCTGGCCTTGGCCAGAGACAGGCCCTGGGCAAAAGGCTTTTGGCACTGGTTACTTATCATGGCTCAGGATGGTCTGGGAAGTAGAGACCATGATCCCCACTTTGCAGGTGAGGAAACAGACTTGGAGGGGCTGAGTGACCGGCCCCGGGTGAGCCCAGCAGGTAAGCAATGGCAGACGACAGGCCTAGGCCATCCCACTCCCACACTGCTCTCCCCACACAAGCAGGTCACAGGAGAAGCCTAAGGCAGCGAAACCTCAAGTTGAGTTGTGAAGAGGACACATGAGCAGTGATGCCAGCCCGGGGCCACTTGGCTTGCTCTTCCCAACCCAAGTCCTCCCCTCTCCATAAGTGTCCAGACAAATGGAGGCACTGGGCCTTTTTATCTTCTATAAAGGGGTGAGGCCAGGTGGGGGAAGACAAGTCCAGAATGAAGGGAAGGGGGCTTCGAGGGGCTTGTCCCATCTCCCCAGACCTCTCCCTGGGGAGTGTGATTCCAGCCTAGCCCTTTCTGGGAGGTCTCCACCCCTCCCTGCCGGCCTCTAGTACTGGCCTCCCAGGGGCCAAACGGGGCTCCGAAGGCTGCCCACCCTTGTGGGAATGTGGCCTGGCAAAAGCTTGGGAAAGGCACCCAGGCTGGGCCAGGCCGCTCAGGGCCCCTTGCCCGCCTGGGGCAGCTCAAGGACGGGCAGGGCTGTGTCAGCAGAGCTCCGCGGGGCGCGGAGGAGGGGCCGGACGCCTGTTGGGGGAAGAAGGAGCCGCCACCAGGCGGAGCCCCAAGACAGAGCGGCTTGGGGCGGGGGCGTCAGGACGGCGGCGCTGGGAGGCTCCTCCCGGGCCCTCCTCATCGCAGTCAACACCATCTCCTGGCTGGGTGCTGGCAGGAGAGGGTTCCCAGGGCGCTGGGATTACAGAGGCCGGACACCATGCTCCCTACCTCTGGGGCTCAGAGGGATTAAGCAGGCTCAGACCCTACTCTGCTCCCCTCCTGACCCGGCCCCCACCCGCCGGGAAAGCGGAAGCTGGCAGCGCGGCCCGGGACAATGGCAGCTTTGTCACCGCGGCTACTGGCGGTGCCAGGGCCGGGGCAGCCCAGGACTTGGGCGCTGGGGCCCTCCTCGGCCTCAGTGCCCCCGGCCCAACGCGGGCAGGGCGGCCGGGGGTGTGGGAAGCGCGTTGCGGGACGCGGCTCACCGTGCGTGTAGATGTTGCCCAGTTCGTTGTGCAGGTAGAAGAGGCTGCGCAGGCAGCCCGAGCCGCTGCTGGCGGGCCGGTACCCGGTCAGCACGAACTTATTGAACTGCAGGTGCGGCGGCGAGCTGGCCCAGTCCAGCAGGCGCGGCCCGGCCAGGAACGCCATGGTCCGCACCGCGCGGGCAGCCCGTGCTCCTACTGTCCCCGAGCCTCCTCCTCAGTGGGGCCGCAGCGCGGGAAGGCCCATCACTGCCTGGCGCCGGGCGCCCGGCGCCCACCCATCGCCCTGCGCTCGATCGGCGCACGCGCTGGCTAGGGGGTCCCAGCCCGCGCCCCTCCGGCGCTGCGCACGCGCGAGTCCGTCGCCCCCGCGCCGGGGCGGAGGCTGGGGACGCACCGGACGCCTGAGCGCACTGCGGTCGGCTCCGCCGAGGCAGACGCGCCGCAGGGACAGCTCGCGGCGGCGGCGGCGGCGGTGGCCGGTAGTCTCTCTGCAGCCGGGAGGACGGGCGCGGCCGGACGCGGGAGGGGACGCCAGGCTCCGCCCAGGCTCCTAGTTCCCGCCGGCCGGCCAGCGTTTCGCGCGCCGGGCTCCTGACGTCGGCGCAGCAAGAGCCAATGGGCGTGGCCGGCGGGGAGGCTCCGCCCCGAGGCCGCCCAGGCCTCGCCTCCTAGCATAGTGTGCGCGATCCCAGCCTCATTTGCATGGGGTGGCTGTGGGCTTGCGACCCAACGTTCTGGGTCCTGCGGGCTCCGCTAGAGTGACCCTGGCACCTCGCGTCCCTCAGAACTGTGCATCCGGATTTTCCGCGTGACACCCAGGTCTCCGTACCTTTGGGCACCCACCCTCGGGGGCACAGTCCTGCCACCCAGACCGGGCTCTGTCCAAGGTGCTGCCGGACGGGCCCGGCCTACATCCGGTACGCCCCCGCTCCAAAATGATCTTTCCGCCGGCTGGACTCCCGAGTGCAGCAAGGCGCTCCACGGTACCCAGGCCTCTGAAGGCGTGCCTCACGCGCCCGCAGCCGTCGGGAGAGGCCCTATCCTTCGCGCTAGGCTTCTCGGAGCGTGGGCCCGGCCCAACTTGCTCCCAGTTATCGCCCACAAGGCGCACCCTTGCGGGGCCCTACCAAGGATAGACAGGAAACAGATTGGAGGCCAGGGGAGCAAAGTCGACCTCCGCCCCGTCCACCCTGAGCAGGGACCGGGAAGGCACCCCTTCTTCAGCATAACGCTGCCCACGATCCTCCTCCCCTTCCACCCCCGCCTTCTACAGGACTCCACCCACCCACCCATCTGTCTGTGTTCTCGGTCCTTCTCTGCATTCCAGGCAGCTCCACCAAAGTCTGCGTGCAACGCCCTTCATTTGCATGGACACACGCAACCCTCGGCGCCTGTATGGTCATTAACATGCTCCTCCCACCACGGAAGAACTTTCGAGGCCCGTACCAAAGTAGATCCTTTATTCAAAATCTGTGGGGGTCTTTTTGACTGTTTTTGTTGACCTGTGACCTCTCACTGAGGACGGCAGTCCAGGACCACCCCCAGAGGGGTTCAAAGACCTCCGAAACCAGAGACCACCCCCACATAAAGGTCCATGGAGAGGGCCTGGACCATCTGGACCCCCACGGTCAGGCCAAGTCCCAGATAATAGCACCAGATGTTTCCTGTCCGACTTTTGGTCTCCCCAAGACGACCAGAGGCCGAGCTGCCCCTACACAGGCGCAAGGCCGAGGCAGGGCGCAGCACAGCATCTCAGGTGTCCATCTCGCCGGCGGCGGGCCCAGCGGACGGACCCTCGGGGCCCAGAGTCAGAGAGCGGAGATGAGCGAGCGCAGGGAGCTCTGGCTGGAGGCACTCAGAGGCCGGTAGCCCGCGGCAGAACCCTCAGCCTGGGGGTCCCCGGGGGAGCAGGGCAAGGCCACCCCTCGGGGCTGTCGGTACCACACAGCCCAGCTTCTCCTGGGGCCCCTGGAAGGCCCCAGCGCCGGGGGCCCTTTTCCCGGAGCCAGCAGACAGCTCCTAGAGAGGGAGCAGACATCAGCCGAGCCCGTCCAATGCCGCTGCAGCGTCCTGCTCTACCTGCGATCCCGCGCGCGATCCTGTGCGTGGACCCAAAGCCTCGCTCCCTTAAGAACCCAGGAGTTCCTTCCTAGCTCTGTTCCCTTCTGGGGCTCCAGCTCCCCACCACCGGTCCGCCCTCAGGCCTTGCCCCAGCGCCCCGCACCGTCGGCGCAGCGGACGCAGCAGCCCCAGGAGCAGCAGCAGCAGCACCGAGACAGCCGTCACCGTCGAGAAGACCCGGGCTGCGGGCACACGGCTGCGGTGAGGATGGGCGCGAGGGGGCGGCTCCCTGACTCACTCCCGTCCTGCGCGCCCGCCTCACCCCCAATAGCGGCCGGCGGAGCCCCAGGCCTGGGGCTGCAGCTCACGTTGGCCCCGTCGAGGGGCGCCGCGGGGGTCTGGGCCGAGCCCTCGGGGGCCTCTGGGTCCTCAGCGACGTCCTGCAGCCCTGCGGAGAGGGGCGTGAGGCGGGGTGGGGAGAGCGGGGTGGGAACAGCGGGCAGGGCGCGCCGAGCTGAGGCTCACCGCGGTAGGTGAGCGCGAAGCCTTGCGCGTGGCCGCGCGCGTCGCTTCGGAAGGTGAGCAGCAGCGCGGCAGTGCCCAGGCGCAGCGGCCCGGACGGCGGTGGGCGGGCGCCATCGAAGGCGCGGAGCAGGCTGCCCGAAGCCGCGTCGCGCAGCTCCAGCCGGTCGCGCGGGTCGGCCAGCTCGAAGAGGCGGAAGGTGAGCTCCAGCGCGGCGCCTGGCGGGCCCAGGGCCCAGCTGCAGTTCCGGTCCGGCCCGTACTCGTCCGGGAAGTCCGGGGAGTAGATGACGCCCTGAGGCGCTGTCCAGTTCCCCTGGCAGGAGCCCACCGACACTGCGGGCGGGGCCGGCAGTCAGGACTCTGAGGACCAGAACACGGCGGCTCCCCTGCCCGGCCAGGCCCCACCTCGAGGCCCGCCCAGGCCCCTGGTCCCCGCCCACTCCTCACCTTCATAGACGCCCAGACGCCCATCGCCGCCACACAGCTGTCCAGGGTGGCCGAAACAGATCTGGTCACAGTCGGTGGCGGGGGCCAGGCGTCCCCGGGCCAGGTCGCTTTCAGAGCCACAGAAGCAGGCGTAACCGGCCTCCACGCCCGCCAGCTGGGAGTACAGACTGGGTGACCCCAGGGCAGGGGCTGGGGTAGGGGTGAAGTGGTGGGGGCCTGGGGTCGGGGTGGGAATCGGGCTGGAGGTTCAGAAACCGGTGTCTGGGTTTGGCAACCGAGTGTTGGGAGTTGAGTGTGGTCTTTAGGTCCAGGTCAGGGGTCACTGGTCTGGGCCCGTGAGCAGTACCTGGTACCCCTTCATGCGGCAGAAGCGTAGGCACACCTGGACCGTGAGCTTCGTGGAGGTGCCGCTGGGGCCGCTGAGGGCTGGGGGTGCCCCTGAGTCCACAAAGCATCCCAGGTAGCCTGGCACTGAGGGGGCAGAGTCAGACTTCCGTGACTCTGAAAACAACCCTCCTCCCAGATGCAGCAGCGTTCCCACCTCTGTCCAGCCGCACTACTCACTGTGACAGGAGGGGATGTCGCAGTAGCGCCAGTAGATGCCCTCCTCTGTCTCAGCCACGTAGCACCACGGCTGCACGTCACCGTCTGGGTTACTGCGGGTGGGAGGGAGGTGGTGGGGGTCCCACCACCCCAAGAATAGCAAACCCAGGCCCGGCCCCGCAGCCTATGCTCAAAGTGGCCTTCAAGGCTCTGTGCCTGTGAGCGGCTGTGCTGCCTGCTGTACACCCACAAATTCCAGTTTTGTCTACGCAGAGCTCTGCCTGATGAAGGAACTGGACGTCGACTTCCGAGTGGACAGCGGGAAGTCATTAAAGGGGACTTGAGAGCTGTTTTTAGGCTTCAGCTGTTGCTAGACTTGACTCCATATATGAGGACTTTGAGGCCATCTGTATTCTTCACCCCCACCTGGCATGGGCCTCAGCCACTTCCGTCCCTCAAACCCCACTTTTTTTTTTTTTTTTTTTTGAGACGAGTCTCGCTCTGTCACCCAGGCTAGAGTGCAGTGGCGCGATCTCTGCTCACTGCAAGCTCCGCCTCCCGGGTTCAAGCGATTCTCCTGCCTCAGCCTCCTGAGTAGCTGGGATTACAGGCGCCCGCCACCATGCCCCGCTAATTTTTTTGTATTTTTAGTAGAAATGGGGTTTCACCATGGTAGCCAGGCTGGTCTCGAACTCCTGACCTCAGATGATCTGCCTGCCTTGGCCTCCCAAAGTGCTGAGATTACAGGCTGAGCCACCGCGCCTGGCCTCCAACCCCACTTAAAAGCAGAAGTGAGCTCCTGAGCTTTGCGGCTCTCCTCCCGCTGGGTCCATCCTGCCTCAGACCGTAGCTGTGGCTCTGAACCCCAAAATAAGTTGTATGACAAGAGCCCCACTCTGACAAGGCCCCGCCCATTCGGCCCCCCCTCTGACCAGGCCCCGCCCATACGGGTCCTTTGAGTGCCCAGGTCCGTTTCTCTCCTGGCCCTGAACTGAGGCTCTGCAGAAATTGTGCACCTGAGGAGGATCCCTTTTGCGCCAGGGTTCCGCGCGCCCCGCCCCGCCCCGCCCCGCCCCTCATTCTGGCCCCGCCCCCAGGTTCTCCAGGAGGCTGGGCTGCCAGTCCACGGCAGACCTCCACCCCGCCCGCACAGACGCCCCGCTTCGGGCCATCCCTGCAATGGTGAGCCCAGCCTCGCCCCCAGCGCAGGCCCCGCCCCTCACCGGCAGAAGTTGTGCGCGCCCAGCCCCCAGCGGCCCTGGGGGTCGCTGGCGCTGCTGTAGCTGTGTTGCTGCGTCTGGTCCCAGAAGAGGCACGGGCGGCCCGCCCCGCGCGGGCCAGTGCGGTTCTGGTGGCCGCGGTAGTCAGCCCCATTCACCTGGAAGCATTCGGACAAGCCTGCACGGCAAAGGCGGGGCCTGGGGAGGTCCGGACCCACGCCGGGCATCCTCGCGCCCCTACGCCACCTCCCGCCTGGGTCCCCAGCCAGCGACCCCGCACCCGCCCCTGCAGGAGCCCTCGGGCTGCTCAGCTGCTCCGGCCACCTGCTCTGTCCCCCTCCCCAGCCTTGGGGGCCTGGCCCTGGGGGCGGAGGCCGAGGAAGGGGTGGTGAACACGGCCCGACAGCCGTGCGGGGACTTACCTGGACTGTGCAGGCTCCCAGCCGAGGCCCCACGCGGCTGCAGCAGCGGGAGGAAGAGGAGAAAGAGGAAGCCCTGCAGGGCTTGTGTCCCCATCGCTCTCAACCAAGGATAGGTCACCCTCGCCCGGACACGGCCCGGGCTGCCCCCGGGGTCGCTTCGGGGTCTCCCAGGAGACCTAGGGGGCGTTGTCCTCTGACAGTCTGCCCTCGTCCGACTCTGAGCCGCGCTTTCCGTCTGGGGTGGGTAAATCTCTCCTGGGGGTCTTTGCCTCCCAGGGCCTCTGCCCCTAGAGGCGTCTCTCTGTCCCTGTCCCTACCCGGGTCTCTCCGGGGGGAATCTGGCCGGGGGCGTTCTCAGTCTCTGTCTCAGCGAGCTCTGGGCGGTGCCTCAGCCTCTACGCCCGCCCCCTCCCACTGAGCCTAGCTCTCGGCGTCTCCCTCGCCCAGGTCTCCAACGGGCTGACTCCTGCCCCCCTCGCATCCCTCCGTGGGTCCCTCCCCCTGGGTCTCTCCCTCCCCCCATGGGAGGCCGGGAAGCCCCGCCCAGCACTGGAGCGGAGGCAGCAGGTCCAGACGCCTCCCACGCCCGCTCCCCCGACCCCGGGCGTCCAGCGCTTCCCGGCCCCCTCTCCCTCTGGTCGGTGCCGGTTCAAGTGGGAAGGTGTGGAGGGGGACAGGCGGGGCAAGCGGACGGAAGGCCCTTAAAATGGGAGATACAGAACCCCCTCCCGTGGTCGCACGCGCCCCAGGACACCCGGAATGTCCGAGTTACAAGCGCCCTCCTCCCAGTGCACGCACGCGCTCGCACTCTCTCCCATTCATTGCCAGGCGCTCACGCGCACACTTTCTTCGGATCCGCACGCCCCTCCCGCCCCTGGTCCAGATGCCGCTGGCCTGACGGAGGAAGCTCCACTCCCTGCCCCCGCGCCCACGAGACAGGCGGGAGTCGTGGACGCTCAGTCCGGGACAGGCAGGGGCAGCTGGTGTCTGGGGAGAAAGGCAGCTGCGCCCCAGGTCCCAGTCTGTCCCCTCCTCCTCCCCCTGCCCCGCCCTTCCCTGGGACCCCCAGCCCAGACTCTCCCGAGCCTTCACACTGCAGTGGAATTCCCCCAGCCGTGCCCCCCACCTGGCGGGGGAGGGGGAGGGGAGCAGGCCCAGGCAGGCGTGGGGGGAAATTCCCCGCCCCCTCCCCCTGGGCCCGACTCCTCCGAGTCCTCTGATCTCCCAGCGCCACCCGCCCGCTGCCCCCAGGGCTTGGGGGGAGGCCAGCGCAGGTGCGTGGGAGGGCGGAGGCGGGGGCCGGGGGAAGGAACTGGTGGGGGCCGGGCGCCCAGAGCGGCCCCGCCCCGCCCAGACCTCTTTGCCCCTCAGTCCAGCCTGCCCAGCCCGCACCAGGCCCTCGCCAAGCTGTCGAGCCCAGGCCGACCAGTCCCCGCCCTGCAGCCCCCACAGCGTCTCTGCCCCGGTGTCGATGGAGAAGAAAGATGGGGTTCAGGGAGGTTCTGTCAGGCCCAGGCACCCACTGCGGTGCTGGGACCCGCGAGGATCTTCCGGCTGGCGCCTCACGCGAGTGTGCTCTGGAGGAGGGGCGTGGAGCCGAGGTGGGGGCATTTGAAGGAGATGGACTTGCTGAGACTCTAGGCCAGGGTCCTGGTCGCCTCCTCCGGGAGCCCTCTCAGAGGCCAGGCTGGCCCGGCTCACTGAGCCCTGAGCTGGGGCCTCCAGCACCCACGGGCTCCCTGGAACTCAATTGCGCTTCCCGACGAGGGAGCATCCGGGACCACCTGTCTGCCCGGTTTCTCTTGGCGGGGGCTCAGTGAAGTCCTCCCGGGCTCCAGTCCACAGAGGATGTCCTAGGGGCAGGCCTGCGCAATGGCGGTGCGTGGGGAGCTTCACCCCCACAGCCACAGCCATCTGAGGATGAGGCAAGGTGGCGACAGGGACAATTAAGGACTCTATGTGCGGAAAGGGGGCCGGGTTGGGACGCTGGTGGAGGAATCAGCCCCTTCCCTTGAGAGAGTGGGGTCTGAAATAACCGTCCCTCTGTCCCTGGCACTGTGACACCCGGTTCGGTTGGCCCAGGCCTGTCTCCTCCAGAGGGGGCAGGGGGTGAGAGGAAGTGGGTGCTCAGTGCTGAGGCTGGGGCACTGAGATGGAGTGGGGTGGAGTATCCCTGCGGCAAACTTCAGTCTCAGGTCACTCACGGAAACTTCCAGAACTAAGAAGCCCACCCCCCACCACTTCCCCAGCATTTGGCACTAAGGGCTCTGCAAGCAGCGGCATGTCTGTCCTCCTGACGCCCTGCGAGGGGGGACAGGCTCATCTCCCCATTCTGCAGATGGGGCACAGAGGTGGTAACTGGGTGACTCGTGGGCGTCACCAGCTATTAAGCGTTGGAACTGGGCTTCAAACTCCGCTTGGTCTGATCCAGGGGCTGGGCGCTGATTCATGCCTCCATGTCGCTTCCAGGGTCTCTGATTCTTCAGGGACCTCTGGATACACAGAGATACTCTCTCACATGCTCTGAGGGGCTCCTCACCCCTCGAATGTCGTTGCCGCCAGCTGACACTTTGGAAGCAGGATCTCCAGCAGCCCATTTCACAGACAGGTAGACTGAGGCCAGACTGGGGCAGGGGTCGGCCTGGGGTCCCTAGGGCCTGACAGGCTTGGCATGTCATCTCTGAGGGAAGCAGATGCACAGGTGCAGATTGGCCACATGGGGGCGGCAGAGAGAAAGTAGTCAAAGAGGTAGGTGCAGAAGCAACCCAGGGGCCAGCCTGGCATTTCTCTCCTATGGGACATGGAACACAGGATTTGCCCTGCCCAAGTAGGGAGAAGGTGAGAAGTTGGGGGACCTGGGCAAGAGGAGGGACCAGGCCACTTTGCCCCAGTCAGCCCCCCAGGAAGGGGAGGAGCAGGCTCAGCCCTGCCCTTCTTAAGGCGGTGCAGGGTGGCCGTGTTTGAGCCCAGCCCTTTCCTGCCGGGAGCTCTGGGTCAGGGCCAGACCCGGTGCAGTCAGGACGCCCGGGTTCCACCTGGGGCTGCTCAGCTGCCCTTGGTCTTCTTGCTTTTTTTTTTTTTTTTTTTTTGAGACAGAGTCTTTCTCTGTCACCCAGGCTGGAATGCAGTGGCGCGATCTTGGCTCACTGCAACCTCTGCTTCCTGGGTTCAAGTGATTCTCCTGCCTTAGCCTCCCGAATAGCTGGGATTGCAGGTGGGTGCCACCACACCTGGTTAATTTTGGTATTTTTAGTAGAGACGGGGTTTTGCCATGTTGGCCAGGCTGGTCTCGAACTCATGACCTCAGGTGATCCGCCCCCCCACTCGGCCTACGAAAGTGCTAGGATTACAGGTGGGCGCCGCCACGCCTGGCTAATTTTTGAATTTTTAGTAGAGACTTTTTTTTTTCTTTTTTTAGACAGAGTCGCTGTCTTGTCGCCCCGGCTGGCGTGCATTGGCGCCATCTCGGCTCACTGCAATCTTGAGATGGGGTTTTGCCATGTTGGCCAGGTTGGTCTGGAACTCCTGACCTCAGGTGATCTGCCTCCCTCGGACTCCCATAGTGCTGGGATTACAAGCGTGAGCCACCTTGCCCGGCCCTTCCTTCCTTTTTCTCATCTCTCTGGTGGGGACAGTGTTCCACCTGGGGCCCACTCCTCATGGCAGAGGCACATCAGGGCCACCAAGGCAAAAGGAAGCCCCAGAAATCTGTGGGCAGGGGGTCCCCCTGGAGGCCGCTGGGGAGGCCCTGGGAGAGATGAACCAGGCCAGGCCTCACCTCCACACTCTGTCTTCAGGAGGGCAGTGGGTCAGTGGACCACCTCTCCTGGGTGACAGCTGGATGAGGAATGGGTGGGGTAGGGGTTCGTGGGCCCCTCTGAGACCCTGAGAGCAGCCCTGGGGGATCTTTCAGGGCCTTCCCAGGAGTTCAGAAAGAGGCCCCTGCTGAGGGGCTGCAAGTCCCAGTTGTGACCTCACCCATCCTCAGCAGCAATGATACTTTGTCCTGTCCCCCTTCCTGGGACAGCTGTGTTCCTCCTGCCTGCTTCCTAGCTGCACTCCCTACCTGTGTTTACTGATCCCAGTTCCTCCAGCTCCTGCACAAACACTAGACTCATTTCCCCACTTCCCCTACATGAGGTGTGGCTAGCAGGGGAATAGCAGGAGTGACACCTCTCAGTACTCAAAGTTCGGACCCTGGACCAGCGCCATTATTACCGGGGAGGTTGTTAGAAATGTGGCTCTTGGGCCGGGCACGGCGGCTCACGCCTGTAATCCCAGCACTTTGGGAGGCTGAGGCAGGCGGATCACCTAAGGTTGGGAGTTCAAGACCAGCCTGACCAACATGGAGAAACCGCATCTCTACTGAAAATACAAAATTAGCCAGACGTGGGGGCTCATGCCTGTAATCCCAGCTACTTAAGAGGCTGAGGCATGAGAATCGCTTGAACCCAGGAGGCAGAGGTTGCGGTGAGCCGAGATCGTGCCATTGCACTCCAGCCTGGGCAACAAGAGCGAAACTCCGTCTCAAAGATGGAAGGAAGGAAGGAAGGAAGGAAGGAAGGAAGGAAGGAAGGAAGGAAGGTAGGTTGGTTCATTCTTGGTTGGGTGCAGTGGCTCACACCTGTAATCCCAGCACTTTGGGAGGCCGAGGTGGGCAGATCATGAGGTCAGGAGTTTGAGACCAGCCTGGCCAACATGGTGAAACCCCGTCTCTACTAAAAATACAAACAGCTGGGTATGGTGGTGCATGCCTGTAATCCCAGCTACTCGGGAGGCTGAGGCAGGAGAATCTTTTGAACCCGGCAGGCAGAGGTTGCAGTGAGCCGAGATGGCACCATTGCATTCTAACCTGGGTGACGAGGGAAACTCCATGTCAAAAAAACAAAAATAAAAATAAACAAACAAATAAATAAATAGAGACAGAGTCTACCGATGTTGCCCAGGATGGTCTGGAACTCCTGAGCTCGAGTGGTCCACCACCTTGGCCTCCCAAAGTGCTAGGATGACAGGTGTGAGCCACACCATATCGGGCTAGAACACTTTCACAGGATCCCTGGAAAGTCCCTGCCAGGTCTGGCCTGCCACAGCCTCAGCTTCTCTCTTCTCCATTCACCAACTGAGCGGAGGGGATACCTAGGGGAGGGTGGAGGGAGCTGGATCCCCGAGTGACCTGGTGGAAGGTGCCTGCCAACCGGAAGTCTCGGCACAAATCTCTGAATGACTGAAAAACAAACATCTGTGGGTTAAGTCACCAAGACCGCGGGCTTGGCGGGTACGGCACCTGGCCCAGTCCCTCCTCCCTTGCCCATCCCACTCTTTTCTTCTGTGTTGCCTTCCTTGGTTGTGGAAGCCTCACTCTCACTGCCTTCATCTTCACACGGTGTTCTTCATGTGTGCAGCTCTGTGTCCAAAGTCCACCCCTGCCCTGTCACCTTTTATTTCTTTTCTTTTCTTTTTATTTTGAGATAGGGTCTTGCTCTGTTGCCCAGGCTGGAATGCAGTGGTGTGATCATGGCTCACTGCAGCCTCAGTCTCCTGGCCTCAAGCGATTCTCTCACCTCAGCCTTCCAAGTAGCCAGGACCACAGGGGCGTGCTGCCACATTCAGCTAATTTTTTTTTTTTTTTTTTTTTTTGAGATGTAGAATCGCTCTGTCGCCCAGGCTGGAATGCAGTGGCATGATCTCGGCTCACTGCGACCTCCGCCTCCCAGGTTCAAACACTTCTCTGCCTCAGCCTCCCGAGTAGCTGGGATTACAGACATGTGCCACCACACCCGGCTAATTTTTGTATATTTAGTAGGAACAGGGTTTCACCATCTTGGCCAGGCTGGTCTTGAACTCCTGACCTCGTGATCCACCTGCCTCGGCCTCCCAAAGTGCTGGGATTACAGGTGTGAGCCACCGCGCCCGGCCAGCTTATTTATTTATTTTTGAGACGCAGTTTCGCTCTTGTTGGCCAGTCTGGAGTGCAATGGCATGATCTCCGCTCACTGCAACCTCTACCTCTTGGGTTCAAGAGATTCTCCTGCCTCAGCCTCCTGAGTAGCTGGAATTACAGGCGTCTACCACCACGCCCGGCTACTTTTCTGTATTTTTAGTAGAGATAGGGTTTTACCATATTGGCCAGGCCGATCTCGAACTCCTGACCTCAGGTGATCCACCCACCTCGGCCTCCCAGAGTGCTGGGATTACAGGCATGAGCCACCCCACGCCTGGCCTTATTTTTTTATTTTATTCAATTAATTAATTTATTTTTGAGACGGAGTCTTGCACTATGGCCCAGGCTGGAGCGCAGTGGTGTGATCTGGGCTCACTGCAACCTCCGCCTCCCGGGTACAAGCGGTTATCCTGCCTCAGCCTCCAAAGTTTCTGGGATTACAGGCATCTACCACCACGCCCAGCTAATTTTTTGTAGTTTTAGTAGAGATGGTATTTCACTATGTTGGGCAGGCTGGTCTCAAGCTCCTGACCTTGTGATCCACCCACCTCGTCCTCCCAAAGTGCTGGGATTACAGGCTTGAGCCACTGTGCCCGGCCCCTATTTTTTTATTTTAAATGGGGTTTCGCTATGTTGCCCAGGCTGGTCTTAAACTGCTGGGCTCAAGCGATCCGCCTGCCTCAGCCTCCCAAAGTGCTGGGATTACAGGCGTGAGCCACCACGCCTGGCCTCCACATGTGAATTTTATTTATTTATTTTTACGTATATATATATTTTTGAGACAGATTCTCGCTCTGTCACCCGGGCTGAAGGGCAATGGTGCCATCTGGGCTCACTACAACCTCTGCCTCCTGGGTTCAAGTGATTCTCCTGCCTCAGCCTCCCGAGAAGGTGGGATCACAGGTACCTGCCACCACATCCGGCTAGTTTTTGTATTTTTAGTAGAGACGGGGTTTCGCCATGTTGGCCAGGCTGGTCTCGAACTCCCAACCTCAGGTCATCCACTTGCCTTGGCCTCCCAAAGTGCTGGCATTACAGGCGTGAGCCACTGCACCTGGCCTCAACATGTAAATTTTAGAGGACACAACTTAACGTGTAACATCTCTGGTCTCTTTTACACCCTGGCTGGAACCTCCTGCTCTTGCCTGGACAACTGCTCACCCGATTGACGTCTAACTCCTCACACTCACCCTTTGCCATCCTTGCCAGCAACCAGTCTTTTCTCTGGTAATTAAACACTGAACTATCAGATACATGACTGGAGAGTCATTAAACATTAAATCAGATTGTGTCTCTGGTCCGATAAGAATCCTCTGGAAACTGGCCAGGCTCAGTGGCTCACGCCTGTAACCCCAGCACTTTGGGAGGCCGAGGTGGGTGGATCACTTGAGGTCAGGAGTTCGAGACCAGCCTGGCCAACATGGTGAAACACCATCTCTACTAAAAATGCGAAAATTAGCTGGACATGGTGACACACGCCTGTAATCCCATCTACTTAAGAGGCTGAGGCAAAAGAATCCCTTGACCCTGGGAGGCGGAGGTTGCAGTGAGCCAAGATAGCGCCACTGCACTCCAGGCTGGGTGAGGGAGCAGGGGAAAAAAAAAAAAGAACGCTCTGGAAGCTCTCAGAACACTTCAAGGTGCTGCCTGGGCTGGCTCATGCCTCCCTCCCTGACCTCACCCCCACCACATCCCCCACACCCCAGCATGATCTCCTCCTAGTTCTCCAGGTCCGGTCCTTTCTCCGCTCTGGGCTGCTGTACTGCGGTTCCCTCGGCCTGATGTGCTTCTCCCTACATCTTCACTTAATAAATTCGTGCTGCGGAGCTCAGAGCTGCCTCCTCTGAGAAGCATTCCTTGATCTCTACCCCTCCAGCCTGCTGTCTGCCCCGCCCGCCATTGCCTCCTGAGCTGCCTGGTTCCTCTGCGCCTCCCCCACCACCTGAGGAATGGGTGACAGTGGGACACAGCAGGGGGCGAGATGACCAAAGCCAGGCTTATTTCGGTGGGATGGGGTGACTTGCTGCCGGCTTGTCCTAGATGCTCTGATCACCAGCGTGGGCAGAGCCAGGGAGGGGCCCTGATTTGGAAACCCAGAGTTCAACTCAGCCCTTGAGCTCCTGGGTGGATTTGAAGGGGTTTTCCCATGGGGATGCTGGATGACTGGCTGTCACCCCAGTGGCTTGGGCAGGACCCGCCCTTCTCAGATGAGGACCCCAAGGCTGGCAGGGCCCGGGAGTGCCCAGGGCTGGCTGGCTTCATTTGGGCCCCAGGCCAGTCGGCTCAGAATGGCTGCTGGGGCGCTAGCGGCCTTGGCCTCCAAAATGTCTGCAAGAGTTGCTGGAAGCTGCCCTGCCCTGGCTGGGCTGGGGCTCTGTCTGAATGCAGGAGTCTGTCTGTCTGTCTGTCTGCCTGTCTGTCCGAACAGCTCACTGTGTTGTTGCACAGGGGCAGGAAGGGGCCCACACGGGCAGCTCCAGGGGCTGGGGGTGGGTGAGCCAAGCCCTTTCTTCCTGTTCCTCCCGCTCAGGTTGAGGCTTCACTTTCCATGGAGAGAGGCCCCTTCCTGCACCCTGGGGAGGGAGGCTGTCCACAGGTAGGGCCAGGCCTGGTCAGTGGTGCACGGCCTGAGTAGGGTGTGGGGGCACGGGACCCCTGGAAGGTGAGAGACCAAGAGCCTTAGCTGGTCTGGGGGCTGGTGTGGGGGCGAGCAGAGCCAGTCCTGCCCTTCCCAACAAGTGAGGATGACCATGACCTGGTTCCTGGAAGGCGGAACAAGGAGGTGAGCCACCTGCCCGACCCCGCCCACCCCCTCCTCCACTGGCCCCTCCCCCAGCACCATGGCAGATGCGGGGCTTCGCATGTCCCGGGGACCCTCATTGCCCTCAGAGTCCTGGCCACCCTCACCCTCCTGACTTTGACCTGCTGCTGTCTAAAAAGCAGTGCCCACCCCCCGGACTTTCAGCGGCTCCCCCCGCTCCCCAGCTCCCCCTGCCTCAGGCCTGCAGGCCCAGTGAGGGCTCACTCGCTGGCAGGGCTGGGGGTGTCCTGTCCCCAGGAAGGCCGCAGCTGGTCTCCACTCAGTCTGAATGAGGGGTGACTGGAAGCCCCCCTCAGCGGGGCCCAGTCCCTCCTAGCTGCCTACCCCGCCATCCCCACCTCGAGGGCTTGACGGGCACTAGAAGGGCCCTCAGCTTTGGATAGAAGGAGGACCCCCACCCCACATTGCTTCATAGAAGAGGGGAGTATTTGCCTCGAACATGACAAGTGCTCAGAACAACTGTTCCTGTTGCCTGAGTGACAGGGAATCCAGGAGGGGAGGGTGGTGTAGACACAGGTGGGGCTCCTGCACTGGCCCCACAGGTGTCAGGCGTGGAGGAGGGAGGGACTGGGCAGAAGCGGCCCCTCCCCCGCCTGGGGCTTGGGATCTTTCCGGGAGACACCGAGGGAGACAGCAGAGGCCGCTCCTCCCTGCTGCGCGGCACCCCCACCCCCCCGCAGGGGTGGATGGGCACCTCAGAGGCAAGCCAGGGGCTGGTGGGGGCCGGAACAGGTGAGGAGAGGGCTGGGCAGCACCGAGCAGGTGGGGGCCTCTGGGTCCTGGCATCCCATGCTGTCCTCGGGCCTCCCGGGGGACACGGCTTGGTCCCTGGCCTGCCCCCCGGGGGCCTTCCCACGACCCCCGCCTCCCCAGCAGATCTGTGAGGTCCAGGCAGGCCTCTTCTCAGGACCCCAGGAAGGGCCATTTGGGCACCCCACACAGCCCCCGAGGCTTCCTGCCTTAGACTGGGCAGTACAGGGGAGGGTGGGGCCCACAGGGACTTGTCTGGAACCACACGGCTGGCAGGGGCACAGCCCAGTGGGGTCCCTCCGAGCCAAGGCACTTCCACAGGCGGGCCCCCACCACCGCCTCCCAGGTCAGGGAGGGAGTTTGGTGATTAGTGAGGGGTGGGCTGGGAGCTGTGGCCGGCGGGATTCTGAGGTGGCCCCAGGATCCCCCCTCGGTGTCTCTGTGCTCCATGACCCCCTCCCTGGAGTATGGGCCACCTCTCCTGTGATTGGATTGTTCTGTGGCACCGGTGGAAGGACTTTTTACTTTTTTTCTTTCTACTTGTCCTGTGGTGTTGCCGTGGCGGGATTTCTGCAGGTGTGACTGGGGTTTCTAATCAGGTGACTTGGCGTTCATCAGAAGGGAGGTTGATCTGGCCGAGCCTGGCTGGCTCAGGTGCACCCTTTAAGAGGTTGGAAGCCACAGAGCCGCCCCCTCCTGATGCCAAAGAAGCATGTGGCCATCGGCTCCACAGCTGCGAGGAAGATTCTGCACACAACGGCATGCGCTCAGGAGGGGACCTCGCGCCTCGGTTGAGATCCCAGCCCTGGCTGACACCTTGAGTGCAGCCTGTGAGACCCTGAGCAGAGGTTCAGCAGTCCCCTCCCCGGACTCCTGCCACACAGAAGCCATGAGGTAAGTGGGTGTTGTTTCGAGATGATAAATTTCTAGTGATTTGTTCTGCAGCAATTGTGTGCTGGAGCGCAGAGGGGCTGGCAGGATGGGGGGTGGTGAGGGGCGAGGCTCATTAGGCAGGTTGTGGACCCCCAAAGGCTGCAATGACAGCCCGCTCAGGCCCAACACCCTCCTCGTCAGTGGGGGCCTGGTAGGCCCTGTGCACAAAGTGGCCCCGGCTATGGTTAAGTGCCTCCAGCTGGGCCTATTCCTCTGGGGCTTCAGAATGGGGACGGGGGTGGTTGGTCTCCTTCCTGGTCAGCCGGATGTGTTCTCTTGGCCACGCAGGCCGGGAAGCAGAGCAGGTGGCTGGAGGGCCGGTGGAACGGGTATCTGGAGGCAATCGTGGCTGGTGCTAGCAGCCTGAGGCCAGGGACTCTCATACCCTCGGTCTCCTGAGAACCCCCTTGGGTACGTCTGGCTTCTGGTCCTTGAACCAGGTAGTCGCACCTGATGCGAAAAACAGGGCGAGTACACCTGGGGCAGGTGTTGTGCGCTTCGATTTCCATTTTCAGAGCCAGGAGCGGTGGCTCACACCTGTAATCCCACCACTTTGGGAGGCTGAGGCGGTGGATCTTTTGAGCTCAGGAGTTTGAAACCAGCCTGGGCAACATACTCTGTCTCCACAAAAAATTAAAAAATTAGGCCATGGCTCATACCTGTTATCCCAGCACTTTGTGAGGTCGAGGCGGGCGGATCACCTAAGGTCAGGAGTTCGAGACCAGCCTGACCAACATGGTGAAACCCTGTCTCTATTAAAAAAAAAAAAAAACAAACAAACTACAAAATTAGTCGGGGGTGGTGGCAGCACATGCCTGTAATCCCATCTACTTGGAAGGCTGAGGCAAGAGAATTGCTTGAACCTGGGAGGTGGAGGTTGCAGTGAGCCGAGATCACACCACCACACTCTAGCCTGGGCCGCAAGAGTGAAACTCTGTTTCAAAAAAAAAAAAAAAAAAAAAATTAAAAAACTAGCCGGGTGTGCTGGTGCACACCTGTGGTCCCAGCTATTTGGGAAGCTGAGGTGGGAGGATTGCTTGAGCTCAGGAGTTAAAGGCTGCAGTGAGCCAAGGTGGCATCACTGCACTCCAGCCTGGGTGACAGAGTGAGACTGTTTCAAAAAGGAGGCTGGGGAAAGTGTGCTTGGGCAGGTGTGTGAGCTGGCGTGTGCGCTGAGCTCATCCTGTTCTCGCTGAGCTGTGATGGGGCCGGGTTTTGCAGAGGAGCAATGCAGGCGGGAGACAGGCTTGGAGACTGCTGTGCACGCCTGCCAGTGGCTGCGCCCTGCGTGAGTGCCGGGCTGAGGGATGACAGGCTTGGAGACTGCTGTGCACGCCTGCCAGTGGCTGCGCCCTGCGTGAGTGACGGCTGAGGGATGACAGGCTTGGAGACTGCTGTGGTCACACCTGCCAGTGGGCGTGCCCTGCATGTGTGAGGGGCTGAGGGATGACAGGCTTGGAGACTGATGTGGCCACACCTGCCAGTGGCGGTGCCCTGCGTGAGTGAGGGGCTGAGGGATGACAGGGTTGGAGACTGCTGTGGTCACACCTGCCAGTGGCCGTGCCCTGTGTGAGTGAGGGGCTGAGGGATGACAGGGTTGGAGACTGCTGTGGTCACACCTGCCAGTGGCCGTGCCCTGTGTGAGTGAGGGGCTGAGGGATGGGAATGTTTATGAATACGGGGACCCAGGAAAGGGTCTCCTTTGCTGTCCTAGTGCCTTCCCCGGATTCTCCAGATCCTCTCAGCATTACACTCTAGAGAAAGGGGCCCCATCAGCCCCTTAGCACTCGAGGGAAGGAGACAGACAGAGGGGCTGGCCATGGTGGCTCACACCTGTCATCCCAGCACTTTGGGAGGTTGAGGGGGGCAGTTTGCTTGAGCCCAGGAGTTGAAGACTAGCCTGGCCAAGATTTTGAAACCCTTCGTCTACTAAAAGTTAAAAAATTAGCTGGGTGTGGTAGTACACACCTGTAATCCCAGCTATTCAGTAGGCTGAGGCAAGATAATTGCTTGAACCCAGGAAGTGGAGGTTGCAGTGAGCCAAGATCACACCACTCAACTCCAACTTGGGCAGCAGAGTGAGACTGCCTCAAAAAAAATAAAACTAAAAAAAATAAAGGAAAACAGGCAGAGGAGAGGAAATGCTAATGGGGAAGGGGCTGCCTTTCAGGGTGATGATAATGTTCTGGAATGAGATAGTTGTGATGGATGCACAACCCTATGAACTTATTAAAAGCCATTGATGGTCCGGGCTCTGTTGCTCACACCTGTCATCCCAGCACTTTGGGAGGCTGAGGCGGGTAGATTACGAGGTCAAGAGATCAAGACCATCCTGGCCAACACAGTGAAACCCCGTCTCTACTAAGAATACAAAAATTAGCTGGACATGGTGGCGTGCGCCTGTAGTCCCAGCTACTCGGGAGGCTGAGGCAGGTGAATCGCTTGAACCAGGGAGGTGGAGGTTGCAGTGAGCTGAGATCATGCCATCGCATTCCAGCCTGGGTGACACAGCGAGACTCCATCTTTAAAAAAAAAAAAGGACAAAGCAGGCAGGTGGCAGGCCCTGATGACTGATGGGACACAGGACAGGCAGGGCAGCGAGGATGACTGTCTCACTCATTCATGGTCTCCTCCCTCAGACAAGAGGATGGAGGACAATCCCCTCCGCCACCTGTGCTGCATGGTGCTCATGGGAGATGCTGGGCAGGGCCCGGGAGGCAGCTGGACATGACGTCCAGGTCTCATTTGCAGAAGGGAGGGCTGACAAACTGTGAACCCCAAACGTGGCAGAGCAGAAGAGGGCTGAGGTCCAGCCCCCAAATCACCAACCCCCACTCCAAGGTTGGGCTGGATCAAGTCGCTCACGAAGGGGGCTGGGAGGGGAAGCCAGAGGAGCTGGCACTGGAGGGGACCTGGGAGGGCGGTCAGTGCCCACGGCCAGCTCAGAGACACACCTGCTGGCCTGAGCGACAGGGGTCCTGTGCCACTCTGTCTTGGCAGAGGAGGTGGGACAGGAGGCTAGGCTGGGACCACTGGGGAATGGGGCCCACCTTATGACTGTGGGTCAGGTCCCGGGGGGCCAGGGGCGCCCAGAACTGGCCACTGCCCCACCCCCATTTTCAAACTTAGAGTTCTTAGTTGATACCTTTCTGATGCCTTGGGGATTTATTTTAAATTTCATGAGATGTTGGCACTGTCATGTCAAAGGGCACGGACACACACCATGTGGTGCAAATGTCATACAGCAGGGTTTGTGGGCGAAGCACCAGCAGAGGCAGGGCTGGAAGCAGGAGCTGCCCCGCTGAGCTGCTGCTGGGCTGCACGCTCCGCGGCCAGCGTTCACCCGCACGCTTTAACTCTGTGACAGTGACTGGGCAGGCGACATCTGGTGGCCCTGGAACTTTGCAAGGGGAAGGCTCTGAAGCTCACTTAGTGGCTGTCAGGCCCTTGTCATGGCTGAGTGGCCACCAGGGTGCGGGTTGGTGGCCATGAAGCCACCCAAGGCAACAGCATCATCCAAATTCACGTCCATTGGAGAATCTCAGCCCAGCAACGCGAGCTGCCGTCTGTCTTCTAAGGTCAAAGCAGGCGTGAGGCAGAGGAAGAGTGGGCCAGTCCCGGTCAATGACGCAAATGTCCAAAAGGGAAGAGAAGCCGATATTCTTCCTCTGATTCGCCTCATACCCGCTTAGGGGTGCCCAGAACAGGGCATGGCATCATGTGACCATGGCGGGAAGTTGCTGGCCGTGGAGGCCCCATCACAGAGGCAAGGAGCCCACAGGTGGAGGGCGCAGGCTTGGCAGGTAGCAGAGGCTGCAGTGACTCAGGCTGCTGTGACCCGGGCGTTTCTCTCGTATCTTGAGCACGTGAGGAGCTTCCCCTTCTGCAGGGGGCCTGATCAGAGGTCCAGCTGGTGGCGGCATGAACTGGACCATCTTTCAGCAAGTACCTTCCCCGGGCATGGCTGCCTCCTGTGAGTGTGCACATTTGGACCACACAGTGGGAGTCGGGATAGGAGTACTGGGTCTGTAGCCTTGGCCATGAGTCCAGCTGGGGGCAGTTCGGTCAGCCTCAGGGCAGGATGCTTCAGGGCCAAGAACACTGCCGAAAGCGCAGCCACTGTGTTGTGTGTCCTCTGCCATAGGCAAAGGATGGACGGGTGGGCAAGTCTGCCCTTGGCCCAGGGGTGCCACTTGCCCAGGCTTATGCAGATGAGTCTAGGCGTAACGCAGGCTAATGGCGAGAACAGAGCATCCTGCCTCTTCCAGCAACACGACGCAAATGTCCTGCCATATCCGGGCCTGGGAGAGGCCACAGGCTGCAGCTGGCCCCTCAGCAGCCCTTCCAGAGGCCCCAACCCCAGGTGTCTCCGTCCACTCTTGGTCCAGGTTACGTCTGGGCCAGGTGACTGTAACAGCCCAGGCATGGGGAGGGGTCTCCCCCTGGGCACTGGCATGGAGATGTGACGGAGTGTGGTTTCATGGCGGCCAACTGTTGCTGCAAGAGGGATGTGAACAAGTACCAGCTCCACATGGTGAGATGGAAAATAGGATTTATTGGGGGAACCATACAAGCAGAGGAGAAGCAGGGGTGCCCAGGCTGTCACAGCCTTGCAGTGCATGGTGGGTTCCGTGGCCAACTTGCCAGGGGACAGGCCTGTTGCTGGCACTCTCCCCACAATTACAGGGTGGGAGTGAAGGACCTCGCGGCTGCGGACAGGTCCTTGTTAGTAAGCAGGAGGCTCTGCAGTCCCGGTGGGGTCATCTTGCCTCTCCGGACTGCTCCCTCTGACTGGTGAAGCCACACTCTGTGAAGCTGTCTGACAGAAGGGGACACGCCTTTGCTGCCCAGGATGGACCTGGGCCACCCAGGATGCCGCTGGCCTCAGCCAGGGCACGTGTGCCCAGCGCTGGCTCCTGCTGACCCCTGGACTGGCTCCCGTCTCGGGGAATGACGCCTGCCGTGGGAATCGTGGAGAGGGGGTTTAATTTAACTTGGAAGGAGCACAGAAAGCAAAGTGTGGAGCGCAGAGCGAGGCCTCTGGTTTGGCCGGCTCCGGTTGCTGGGGATGGCCACACCCTGGCAGCAGGCGGCCAGAGACCAGGAAGGCCTACCCAGCAGCTGTCCAGAAAAGATTGGTGTGGGTTGACCTGGCCTATGCGGGGCAGCTCAGTTTGAAGCAGGAACTTCCCCAAACGTGCCCAGGCTCCAAGACAGCGGCATTCACTTTGCACCGTGCTGAGCAGAGCGGGGCCTCGCCAGGTGGAAAGCCCTAGGAAGGCTGCGTGCTCTGCAAACCCAGGGGTGCTGTGGCCGTACAGCAGGGGCGTCCGTGTCCAGGCAGCTTTGTCATGTCTTCCAAAGGTCAGGAAGGCGCCACCGCCCTGCCCCATGACAGCTGCGTCTGCAAGCGCCAGCTCTGAGCACTGTTCTCCGCCGACACGAGGACACCATCCAAGAATTCCTCCTGGGAGACCTCCTGAGGAGACGCGAAGACCATCGATGCTTTGGAAGAATGAAAAGAAGTTTCTGCTAAGCCAAACCTAAGTGGATGGGAAGTGCCTGTGTGGATGTGAAGCCACCTTGGGTGGGCGGCTCAGAGCTCCTCTGCCCACATCGCCTCACTGGGACTCGCCATCCAGTCTGACGTCTTTGATGTCCCTAATTACAAAGAGACACATGTTCATTGCACACATCAAAACATGGTGGAAATAGATGACACAGAAAGTTCAGGATTCCTGGAATCCTTTTTCCTGGGGATGCCACAGTCTAGAACATTTATTTTTGGGACGGACTCTTGCTCTGTCACCCAGGCTGGAGTGCAGTGGCATGATCTCGGCTCACTGCAACCTCAGCCTCCCAGGTTCAAGCAATTCTCCCACCTCGGCCTCCCAGGTAGCTGGGATTACAGGCACCTACCATCAAACCCAGCTAATTTTTTGTATTTTTAGTAGAGACAGGGTCCTGCCATGTTAGTAAGGCTGGTCTCGAACTCCTGACCTCAAGTGATGCACCCACCTTGGCCTCCAAAAGTGCTGGGATTACAGGCATGAGCCACCACGCCCGGCCAGCTAATTTTTCTTTTTTTCTTTTTTTTTTTTTTGAGATGGAGTCTTACTCTGTCGCCAGGCTGGAGTGCAGTGGTGCGATCTCAGCTCACTGCACCCCCCGCCTCCTGGGTTCAAGTGATTCTCCCACCTCAGCCTCCTGAGTAGCTGGGACTACAGGTGCATGCCATCATGCTCAGCTAATTTTTTTTTTTGTATTTTATTAGAGACGGGGTTTCACCATGTTGGCCAGGATGGTCTCGATCTCCTGACCTCAGGTGATCCACCCACCTCCGCCTCCCAAAGTGCTGGGATTACAGGCATGAGCCACTGCGCCCGGCCTCTATAAGCTTTTATTTTTAAGGATTTTAAAATTTTTAAGTTGGACTTTAATTTTTTGAGACAGTATTTATTTATTTATTTATTTTTTGAGATGTAGTCTTCCAGGCTGGAGTGCACTGCCACGATCTCAGTGCACTGCAGCCTCAGCTTCCCGAGTAGCTGGGATTACAGGTGTGTGCCACCATGCCTGGCTAATTTTTTTTTTTTTTTTTGAGATGGAGTCTCACTCTGCCACCAGGCTGGAATGCAGTGGCATGAATGTCAGCTCACTGCAACCTCCAACTCCCTGGTTCAAGCGATTCTCCTACCCCAGCCTCCTGAGTAGCTGGGATTACAGGCACACGCCACCACGCCCAGCTGATTTTTGTATTTTTAGTAGAGATAGGATTTCGCCATGTTGGCCAGGATGGTCTCGATCTCCTGACCTCGTGATCCACCTGCCTCGGCCTCCCAAAGTGCTGGGATTACAGGCGTGAGTCACTGTACCCAGCTAATTTTTGTATTTTTAATAGTAGAGATGGAGTTTCTTCACGTTGGCCAGGCTGGTTTTGAACTCCTGACCTCAAGTGATCCACCCACCTCAGCCTCCCAAAGTGCTGGGATTACAGGTGTGAGCCACCATGCCCGGCCAAGGATTTGAATTTTTTGCTTAAAAACTAAGACACACACTATCCTAGGCCTGCACAGGGTCAGGGTCATCCATGTCACCATCTTCCACCTCCATATCTTGTCCCACTGGAAGGTCTTCAGGGGCAATAATACACTTAGAGCTGTCATCTCCTATGACGACAGTGCCTTCTTTTGGATACCTCCAAAAAGTCTTGAAGGACCTGCCTGAGGCCGTTTTACAGTTAACTTTTTTTTTTTTTTTTTGAGACAGAGTCTCACTCTGTTGCCCAGGCTGGAGGGCAGTGGCACCATCTCAGCTCACTGCAACCTCCACCTCCCAGGTTAAGCGATTCTCACGCCTCAGCCTCCCAAGTAGCTGGGATTACAGGCTGGCGCCACCATGCCTAGCTAATTTTTGTATTTTTAGTAGAGACGGGGTTTCACCGTGTTTCCCAAGCTGGTCTCAACTCCTGACCTCAGGGGATCTGCCTGCCTCGGCCTACCAAAGTGCTGGGATTATAGGTGTGAGCCAATGCTGTGGCTGGCCTACAGTTGACTTTTTAAATAAGTAGGAGTATATTCTAAAGTAATGATAAAAAGTATAGTAAATAATCTAGTAACATAGTTATTTATTATCATTATCAAATATTAGGTACTATACATAATTGTATGTGATCTTTTTTTTTTTTTGAGACGGAGTTTTGCTCTTGTCACCCAGGCTGGATGGAGTGCAATGGCACAATCTCGGCTCACCACAACCTCCACCTCCCAGTTTCAAGTGATTCTCCTGCCTCAGCCTCCCGAGTAGCTGGGATTACAGGTGCACACCACCACGCCTGGCTATTGTATTTTTAGTAGACACGGGGTTTCTCCATGTTCCCCAGGCTGGTCTCGAATTCCTGACCTCAGGTGATCCGCCCGCCTCAGCCTCCCAAAGTGCTGGGATGACAGGCAGGAGCTGTCGTGCTCTACTTTTATTTCTGAGACAGGTTCTCTCTCCGTCCCCCGGGCTGGAGTGTAGATGCATGATCACAGCTCACTGCAGCCTCAACCTCCCAGGCTCAGGTGACCCTTCCATCTCAGCCTCCCAAGTAGCCGGGCATGTACCACCACACACAGCTAATTTTAAAATTTTTTTGTAGAGACGGGATCTCACTATGTTGCCCAGGCTGGAGTGCAATGTCCTGATCTTGGCTCACTGCAACCTCCACCTCCCAGGTTCAAGTGATTCTCCTGCCTCAGCCTTCCAAGTAGCTGGGATTACAGGTGCTGGCCACCACGCCTGGCTAATTTTTTGTATTTTGAGTAGAGACAGAGTTTCACTATGTTGGCCAGGCTGGTCTCGAACGCCTGACCTCAGGTGATCCGCCCACCTCGGCCTCCCAAAGTACTGGGATTACAGGCGTGAACCCCCACGCCTGGCCTGCTTGTGGGGGTTTTCACGGATGCTCTTGATCAGGTTGAAGAAGCTCCTTTTATTCCTAGTTTGTTGAATGTTTTTATCATGAAAGCATGTTGGACGTTGTCAAATGTTTTGTGTCTATTCAGTGATCACACGGTTTTTGTCCTTTTCTCTACTGATCTGGTATGCAGGCATCCCCATCACACACTAGGCTTGGTGACTGCACTTGAGGGACTCACAGGACTTAGCCTACCATCATACTAGTGGCTGAGATTTACTATGGTGACAAGATGCGACTCAGAATTAGTAACAGGAAAATGCATTTGGGGTGAGAGCCGGAGGAAACCAGGTACAAGCCCCCAGAGTCCCCTCCCCTGGGGTCCCCTCCCGCAGAATGTGCTGAATCCTCCAGCCTCGAGCTGTGACACGTGCAAAGTGTTCCCTACCATGGAAGCCTGCCTGAGCCCAGGAGTCCAGGGTTTTCATTGGGGGTTGCTCATGTAGGTACGTTGTGCCTGCGTGACTGAATATGGTCACCGAAATGCCAGGCTCAGAAGAAAAGCAAGTGTTCAGCAAATATCACATGATTTGTACAGAAAAGAGTGAGCAGTTGTTATTTGGGGATAGTATTGTATCCACATAGGAGCTCTTTACCAGTCAAGTTCCCAGATGCCAGCTGGGCGTGGTGGCTCATGCCTGTAATCCCAGCACTTTAGGAGTCCGAGGCGGGTGGGTCACTTGAGGTCAGGAGTTCGTGACCAGCCTAGCCAACATAGCGAAACCCCGTCTCCACTAAAAATACAAAAATTAGCTGGGCGTGGTGGTGCGCACTTGTAATCCCAGCTACCTGGGAGGCTGATCACTCACAGTGATCTTGCAGTGAGCCAAGATCACACCAATGCACTCCAGCCTGGGCGACAGAGTGAGACTCCGTCTCAAAAAAAAAAAAAAAAAAAAAAAAAAGTGCCCAGATGCCAGCCAAGGGTGAACCTTGCACACAGGCTGTTCTTAGGGCAGCAGTCTCAGGCCTGCCGTGTTAAGGCTGATCTGTACAGATGCTGTGTTACATTAATTGGTTTTGCATGTTAATGCATTCCTGGGATAAATCTTACTTGGTCATGGTATATAATCCTTTTTTATGTTGCTGGATTCTGTTTGCTGGTATTCTATGTTCCTAAGAAATACTGGTCTGTAGTTTTCTCTTTGTGATTCCTTTGCTTGGTTTTGATATCAGGGTGATACTGGTCTTAAGAGAATGAGCTGGGGCCAGGCATTGTGGCTGATGCTTGTAATTCCAGCACTTTGGGAGGCCAAGGCAGGTGGATTGATTGAGCCCAGGAGTTGGAGACCAGCCTGGACAACATGGGAAAACCCCGTTTCTACTAAAAATAGAAAAATTAGCCAGGCGTGGTGGTGCGTGCGTGTAGTCCCAGCTACTCAGGAGGGTGAGGTTCAAGTGAGCTGAGATGGCGCCACTGCACTCCAGCCTGGGTGTCAGAATGAGACTCTGCCAGAATGAGGTCCATAGTAAGGTCTCATCTTTATTCCTGATTTTAGTATTTTCAGTATTCTTGCTTTTCAATTTTTTTGATCTTTAGGTAGAGCTAAATATTTGTCAATTTTATTTATCCTTATACAGAACCAACTTTTGGTTTCATTTATTATTTATTTCCTTCCTTCTGCTTCAGTTTTTTTTTTTTTTTTGAGATGAGTCTTGCTCTGTTGCCCAGGCTGGAGTGCAGTGGCACAATTTCGACTCACTGCAACCTCCACCTCCTGGGTTCAAGCAATTCTCCTGCTACAGGCTCCCACCACCAAGCCTGGCTAATTTTTCTATTTTTAGTAGAGATGGGGTTTCACCATGTTGGTCAGGCTGGTCTTGAACCCGTGGTCTCGTGATCTACCTCCCTCGGTCTCCTAGTGTGCTGGGATTACAGGTGTGAGCCACCACGCCCAGCCTTTTAGTTCTTTTTTTTTTAGTTTTTCTATTTTTTGTGGAGATGAGGTCTTGCCCATGCTAGTATGGAACTCCTGGGCTCAAGCGATCCTCCCACCCTAGCCACCCAAAATGCTAGGATTACAGGTGTGAGCCACCATGCTTGGCCCTGTTTATTCATTTAGAGATGGGATCTTGCTCTGTCTCCCAGGCTGGAGTGCAGTGGTACAATCATGTTCACTGCAGCCTCGATCTCCCAGGTTCAAGTGATACTACCAGCACATGCTACCATGTCTGGCTGAGTTTTTGGTAGAGACGAGGTCTCACCATGTTGCCCAGGCTTCTTCCTTTTTAATAGAAGTGTTTTTAGCTATAGATTTCCCTCTAAGCACGGCTTTCAGTGCATCCCATAAGTTTTATTTCGAAGTATTTTATAATTATCTTCTTTGGCTCATTGTTTGTTTTAAATTACACACAGGGTCATGCTCTGTTGCCCCAACTGGTTTCAAACTCCTGGGCTCAAGTGATCCTCCTGCCTCTGCCTCCCAGAGTGTTGAGATTACAGGCGTGAGCCACCGTGCCCAGTCTGACTCACTGGTTTCTTATAAGTGTGTTCTTTAATTTCTATGTATTTCTGAGTTTCCCAAATTTCTCTGTTTTTAATTTGGCTTTTGTTTGTCACCTAGGCTGGAGTGCAGTGGCACAATCTTGGCTCACTGCAACCTCTGCCTCCCGAATAGCTGGGATTACGTGCATGTACCACCATGCCTGGCTAATTTTTGTATTTTTAGTAGAGATGGGGTTTCACCATGTTGGCCAGGCTGGTCTCGAACTCCTGACCTCAAATGATCTGCCTGCCTTGGCCTCCCAAAGTGCTGGAATTACATGTATGAGCCACTGTATCCAGCCCTGAAAGGACTGAAATCATACAAAGCATGTTCTTTGACCATACTGGGATGTAATGACAAACCAATAACAAGGCTGGGCACAGTGGCTCTTGCCTGTAATCCCAGCACTCGGGAGACCCGAGACAGGAGGATCATTTGAGGTCAGGAGTTTGAGACTCAGCCTGGCCGCCATGATAAAACCCTATCTCTACTGCAAATACAAAAATCAGCTGGGCGTGGTGGTACATGCCTGTAATCCCAGCTACTCAGGGGGCTAAGGCAGGAGAATTGCTTCAACCCAGAGGGTAGAGTTTGCAGTGAGCTGAGATCACGCTGCTGTACTCCAGCCTGGGCCACACAGAGACTCCATCTCAAAAGATAAAAAAATGGACTCTTGCTTTATGGCCTGGCTGTGGTTGAGAAGAACCTGAATTCTGCTGCTGGCAGCTTCCCTCTTGTTCTCTCTCTGTCCCATGGCTGTCATGTGAAGGATGCTCAAGTGGGCCCAAGGAGGGGTCGCTATGGTGAGGAGCAGGGCCTCCAGCCTCACTTGGGCCTTCAGATGACTGCCACCCTGGCTGACAAATTCTCTTCAACCTCAGGAGTCAGAACCACCCAGCCCAACCACTCCCATAATGTTGACCCATAAAAGCTGAGACAGCAAATATTTGTTGTTTTAAGCCCACTACGTTTTGTGGTGATTGGTCATGCACCATTAGATAACAATACAAATACCCATAAATCTGCTGGCTTTCAGGAGAACATGTCTTGAAGCACAGCTGAACTTGAATCTTTTCTGAGGAAAAATAATTGAATTAATAATTCTTCTCTTGTTGAAGCTGACAGAACCAAGGACACACACCTTGTTGACGACGCCCTCAAGGCTGTGAGGAGAAAGACAACCGGGTGAAGCAACGCTGGGAATTCAACGCATCAATGACCTTCCCAGGTAACAGCAGCTTACTTGAGCTCCTAAGAGTCGACCTTCAGCTGCTGTCATGGAAAATACTGGGGGTCAACTAGACACCAAAGATGAAAGGCCAGGCCTCCAGCACAACTTTCTCTGTAAGCTAAATAGTGGCTTTCTCAAAGACATCCTTTTCTCAAAAAAATTTCTTGTAAAGACAGGGTCTTGTTCTGTCACCCAGGCTGGACTGCAGTGCATGGCTCACTGCAGCCTCAAACTCCCGGGCTCGAGTGATCCTTCCCTTTTCTGAGGAGCTCAGACCACAAGCGTGCACCACTGCGCCCAGCTGATTTATAAACTTTTTTTTAGAGACAAGGTTTCACCATGTTGGCCAGGCTGTTTTCTTTTCTTCTCTTTTTTTGAGATGGAGTTTCACTCTTTTTGCCCAGGCTGGAGGGCAGTGGCACGATCTTGGCTCACTGCAACCGCCACCTCCCAGGTTCAAGTGATTCTCCTGCCTCCCAAGCAGCTGGGATTACAGCGCAGCTGGGATTACAGGCATGCATCACCATGTCCACCTAATTTTGTATTTTTAGTAGAGACGGGGTTTCTCCATGTTGATCAGGATGGTCTCGAACTCCTGACCTCAGGTGATCCGCCTGCCTCAGCCTCCCAAAGTGCTGGGATTACAGGCGTGAGCCACTGTGCCTGGCCAACTTGGATTTGTTACTGTTATACAGGACATGGCCCTTAATATTGACATGAATGACAGACACACAATGCTTTCTAAAGATTGGTTTTGGCCGGGTGTGGTGGTGCACACCTGTAATCCCAGTTACTCGGGAGGCTGAGGCAGGAGAATCACTTGAACCCAGAAGGCAGAGGCTGCAGTGAGCCAAGATCGCTCCATTGCACTCCAGCCGGGGCAACAAGAGCAAAACTCTGACTCCAGAAAAAAAAAAAAAAAAAAAAAAAAAGGTTGGGCACAGTGACTCACGCCTGTAATCCCAGCACTTTGGGAGGCCAAGACGGGTGGATCACAAGGTCAGAAGATCAAGACCATCCTGGCTAACATGGTGAAACCCTGTCTCCACTAAAAATACAAAAAATTAGCCGGGCTTCGTGGCGGGCACCTGTAGTCCCAGCTACTCGGGAGGCTGAGGCAGGAGAATGGTGTGAACCTGGGAGGCGGAGCTTGCAGTGAGCCGAGATCACGCCACTGCACTCCAGCCTGGGCAACAGAGAGAGACTCAGTCTCATAAAAAAAAAAAAAAAAAAAAAAAAGACTGGTTTTACATTCTGTTTATATGAATAATTTGTGTGTGCACAAAAGCACAGTCTGCTCAGTGGGTGCCTGACCTGGGGCATCAGTTCTGAGCTGGAAGAGATGAGGATGCCCACAGCCCTGCCTCTGCCCCACACCCTGCCTGTACCTGGGTCCTCCTGCTGGGCCGTGGTAGGGAGCCGCTCCCGTTGCCTCAAGGCCTCCAGGCCTGCCAGGTCAGGCTGGTGGCAGTGGCTGCGCATGACCATGATGCGGTGGCCCTCGGTTATGGCGCGGCTGCGGCAGCCCAGCCGAGCCTGGTCCCGGCACATCCAGTACACCTTCTCCCCAGCCGCCTTCTCCTTCCTGTAGAGGAAGGACTCGTGCACCAGGAACCTGCCCCCCAGGGAAGTCCTCAGGAACTCCAGGGGCCGGAGAGGATCTGAAAGGGAAAGTGACACTGTGAGTGGGGCCACAGGGGCCTGGGTGTCAGGGTTGGGGGTCTGATTTGTACCCCCCAGCCAGGCCCCACCAGGAATCTGCGATCCCCTATCAGGCTGCATGGTGGTCCCTGCCCTCCTCCCCTCTGGGCCCTGCAGCCCCGACTCCCACGCTGGCTGGCCCTTTCCAAGGGCTCTGGGGATGCCTGGGCAGGTGGCCTGGCAAGCAGTGGACCCTGAATGCTCCTGAAGGACTCTCCCAACCCCTCAGACCTCATGCTTGCAGGTGCATCCCCCAGGGCAGGGGCTGAGCGGTTCTGGGCTGGGCACCAGGGCCTCCTGGCTCCCTGTCCACCTACCCCTCAGCCAGCTGGCAGCTGACTTTTAACAGGCTGAACTAAAAGGTCACATGATGTTGGGGTGGCCAGAGAGAACCCCGTGAGACTAGAAGCAATGTGGGTGGCGTGGGGGTAGACCAAGAGTGTCCAGGATCCACCGTACGGCCCGTCAGCAGATGCCAAGCACTCTCTGTGGCTGCCAGTGCCACCCCTGGCCGCCACCCTCTTCCTCTAGAGAGCTGAGTGGGTTTCTACCTCCAACAGCCAGTCCCCACTACCCAGAGGACCAGCTGCAGGAGCTCGGAGCCCGCAGATGGAGCCTCCTGCCCTTGGGGAGTTTATGGCCCAGGCTGTCAGACCACCATGCACAACACGCAACATCCCACGGGCAGCCTCCAGCCAGCGTGTGGGGCACAGGTCCTGGGAGACCAGGCAGACCCAGCCCAGCACCCTCCACACGCACCTGGGCTGTCCCACTGCGCCAGGTTGGGGAAGTGCTCCCGCTGCCGCAGGGCCTCCAGGCCGCCCAGGTCCGGTGGGTGGCAGTGCCTGCGCATGACCATGACCCGCCAGCCCTGGGTGATGGCACGGCTGCGGCAGCCCATGCGGGCCTGGTCCCGGCAGGTCCAATACACCTTCTCCCCGGCCGCCTTCTCCCGCCGGTAGAGGAAGGACTCGTACACCAGGAAGCTGCCCCCCAGGGGCGTCTTCAGGAACTCGGGGCCTCCTGTTGAGAAATGGGAGGGGAGGAGCAGCGGACACTGGCTCTCAGAGCCCAGATCAGCGTGGCCCCGGAGCCCAGGACACAGATGCCACCATCCCCCCAACTCTGCTGGGGCTCCAGCTGCTGGGGTCCCCCTCCTGAAGCTGGGGACTGGTCAGGTAAGGCCCCTGCAGGTGGAGGCCAAGCGTCCCACCTTGCCATGCCTTCAGGGAGGCAGTGTCTGCTGCGTCACTCGTCCGTCCCCAGCACCCGCCCAGGCTTGCATGCAGGGTGTGCCGTGCCTGGTTGGTCAGAGGAATGACCCGGGGCCCTCTGGGGACAAAGCTGCTCAGGAGCTGGATGGGGCTGAGAGGGGTGACCCCAGGACTGTGAGGAAGAGGCAGGGAGCAGCGTCCACTGTCCTGGATGTGGTGAGAGGGAGGACCTGGCGGGTGGCTGTGCCTTGCCCAGAGGATACCCTTTCCTCTGTGCAGGCTCAGGGGCCACAGAGGTGGGGAGGCGGCCTGGGGCATCGTGGACACATCAGGTGGCAGTGAAAGCAGGGGATGGGGGTGGGTAGCAAGCCCTAGAGGAGAGGCCAGCAGGGGGCGGGAGGGTGTCTGGCTGTGGAACTACCTTCAAGAGGGATGGAGAGGGCTGGGCAGGGGCCATGTGGAGCAGGGAGGCTCGGGAGGCAGGAGGACCCTGAGGGGCACAGCAGCACAGGAGCCTGGGGACCGCGAGACAGAAGAGGTCAGGAGGAAGGTGGGGACCCCAGGCCACGGGAGGGGGTGGTGTGACCATGGGGCACGCTTTATCCCCTTCCACACGGATGAAAACATCCAGCAAGGGGCTGCGCACGGTGGCTCACGCCTGTAATCCCAGCACTTTGGGAGGCCGAGGCAGGCAGATCACGAGGTCAGGAATTCAAGACCAGCCTGGCCAACATGGTGAAACCCCGTCTCTACTAAAAAAATACAAAAAATTAGCTGGGCGTGGTGGTGTGCACCTGTAATCCCAGCTACTCAGAAGGCTGAGACAGGAAAATCACTTGAACCTGGGAGACAGAGGTTGCAGTGAGCCAAGACCACGCCACTACACTCCAGCCTGGGCAACAAGAGTGAAACTGTCTCAAAAAAAAAAAAAAAAAAAAAAAGCCGCCCTCATCTGGGAGGATCAACATCTGATTAACAGGAGCAACAGAAAGGGATGATGATGGGGAAGTTAACAAAGAGCACGAGAGGATGACCCCACGATGAAGGACACAAGCCCAAAGCCTAAAAAGGCCCCCAGCACAGCCAGGTACAGCTGGGAGGGAGCAAAGACCCTAAAACCTCAAGCAAAGCTGACGGCACACAGAGGATCAGTCACGCAAAAGCTGCAGGGACGTTCAGGGGCAGGCTCTGCACCTGTGACACCACGGAGGCCAGGCTGCCCCTCCGGCGGAGGGAAGCGACAGACATTTCAGACATGAAAGGCCTCAACGTGCTACCTCCCGGGACCGGCCCAGGAAACGACGGGAGGCAGGACTTCTCCAAACCACAAAATTATAAAGAAAACCAAGAAAGAGAAAGGCAGGCCCAGAAGCAGGGAGTCAGCACAGCGAACCCCGAGGGACAGCGGGGCCGGCCTCTGCCCCCAGGCCAGGCTGCACTGGGAGGTTCCAGCAACCTACGGTGGTGGATGATCGGATCCAGGTGGGGTCGACCTGGACACACAAAAGCAGGCAAACAAACGCAGCAGCTGCCACCCCACAGAGAAGACAGAGCTGTGTTAGGAAGATGGGACCACAGAGCACCCCCCAGTCAGCCCCGAGCAGGTTTCTAGGCTAAAGTAAAACCAAACGTGGCCGGGTATGGTGGCTCACGCCTGTAATCCCAGCACTTTGGGAGGCCGAGGCGGGCAGATCACCTGAGGTTGGGAGTTTGAGACCAGCCTGGCCAACATGGTAAAACTCTGTCTCTGCTAAATATACAAAAATAGCTGGGCGAGGTGGCAGGCGCCTGTAATCCCAGCTACTCAGGAGGCTGAGACAGGAGAATTGCTTGAACCCGGGAGGCGGAGGTTGCAGTGAGCCAAGATCACGCCACTGCACTCCAGCCTGGGTGATAAAGCAAGACTCCATCTCAAAAAAAAAAAAAAAAAAAGCCTGTGCAAGAAGTGCACTGAGTAGCTGACAAGGAAATGGAAAAACCAATTAATAGTAGTGGAGGCACATTTTAGGAAATAGGGCAGCCAAGACCCTAAGAAACAATTGCTTAGTTACTTGTGGGGTCAGCAGCGGGGGTGAGGACGAGGCGGGGACCGCTGTATACCTCGCAGCACTGTCTCTCTGGAGATGGAACAAAAAGAGAAAGACAATCACAGCTCTCAAGTCCGAGAGAACTTTAGGGCCATGAGGCAACTCACATGACCCAAAAGCTGCAGGATCCGGAAGAGCCACTGGAAAGAGAGGCCAGCGCCTCGGGGCGTGAAGCAAGAGCAGGTGAGTGGAGGAGGCCACGATGAAATGGCTCCTCAGCCAGACGGTATGGGGACATTTACGCAACTGTGGTTGTGAAGTCAAAACACCAGGCACTGCGGGGGGCCGACCGTGTGGATAAAGATGGAGACAGCCGTGACCCTCCTCGGGCCAGCGTTTCAGGACATTATGGGTGTCTATGGAACAGCGGGCCGAGAGGAGAAACCGGCTGCATGTAAATATCACCTCCTCGATCCTTAACCACTCAGACGTTAAGACAGCCTTCCACCATAGCAACGAGACTGACCATGTGCAGTCAACACCCTCTATTACTACTATGAACTCTTAAGACAAACGGAGGAAGAGGAGGGCAGGGAGGTCTATCCCTGCTGCTGCTACTGTGGGGCAGGTCAGGCTGGAAGGGTGAGGCTGGGCTGAGCAGTAAGGTGAGACCCATTGAAAGCGGCATCAGGGGGCCAAGGAGTAGGAGGCCAGGGCCATAGTTCCTTCTAGGATGTTCAAAGAAGGGAAGAGGACATTTGCCAGGGGGACCCGCAGCGTGGAGAGGGAAAGGCAGTGTGGGGCTCCTGCCTGCTTCCTGGGGCCCAGCTCCCAGCCCACCCCCAGGTACCTGGGCTCCCCCGCTGCGCCGTGTTGGGGCGTTTCTCCCGCTGCCTCAGGGCCTCCAGGCCTCCCAGGTCGGGCGGGTGGCAGTGACCACGCATGACAGTCACCCGTCGGCCCTGGGTGATGGCGCGGCTGCGGCAGCCCATGCGGGCCTGGTCCCGGCAGGTCCAATACACCTTCTCCCCAGCCGCCTTCTCCCGCCGGTAGAGGAAGGACTCGTACACCAGGAAGCTGCCCCCCAGGGGCGTCTTCAGGAACTCAGGGCCTCCTGGGGAGGTTCAAGAGGCAGTCAGGGGAGGGGGCAGGGGCTGGGTAGGCCTGATCGCACCCCCTTCCCTCCCTGGACCTCTGGAGGCAAGAGTCAAGGCAGTGGGCCGGTGAGCCCCAAAGGAAGGCAGCTCACCAGGGTCTGCGTCCATGTCCTGGTGCTCGTCTGGGGCCTCGGGCTGGGCTGGCAGCTCCTGGTCTTCGACCTTTGCTCGCTTTCTGGGCCGAGACCTGGTGAGAGTCAGGGGACCCGGACCCCTGCGGTAGAGCAAACTATCCACGCCTCGGAGCAGTGTGTCCACTTGGCTCCCAGGGCCGTCCTGCCCCGCCTGCAGCGTCTCCACGGCCTTCTCCTGCTGCCGCCGGGCTTCCAGGCCCTCCACATCGGGCTGGTGGCAGTGCCCACGCATCACAGTCACCCGCTGTCCCTGGGTGATGGCCCGGCTCCGGCAGCCATGCAGCGCCTGGTCCCGGCAGGTCCAATACACCTTGTCCCCGACAGCCTTCTCCCGCTTGTAGAGAAACGACTCGTGTACCAGGAAGCTGCCCCCGTAGCACGTCCTCAGGAACTCGAGGGGCCGGGCCTGTCCTAGAGGAGGGACCCAAGTGGTCACATCACCAGGGGTGGAGAGGAGCCCAGGAGGGACAGCCCCTGCAGACTCTGGGGGCTGACAAGAGCCTTTCTCCTTTAAGGCTGAAATTTACCCTGGCTTCCTGAGCCAGGTATGTCAGAGGCCCCAAACCCATTCCCACTGAACCCCTACCACCAAGCGACCTGGAGGAGAGTCTCATTCCTCTCCTAGCGGTCAGTGAGGCCACCCCAGCTCACCCCTACCACCGAGTGACCCAGAGGAGAGTCTCATTCCTCTCCTAGCGGTCAGTGAGGTCACCCCAGCTCAGGCCTGCTCAATGTTGCATCAGGGTTACACTGGGAGGGGCCAACCTGGACTCGGACGCAGTGGTCTCTGTTTTCTGTCACTCCTGCTCATATTTTTTTTAGGGTTTAAGAAATCTACCCATTTTTGAATAAAACACACAAGGTATAATACATTCAAATGGTTCGAAAAGATCACAGTGAAAAATAATTCTCCCTGTTCCCTGCCCCTCCCTTCCCACCCCAGGTGCCCAGGGCAGGGGCCACCTCAGATCCTTAAGGCTGGGTCAGGAGGCACGTGGCCTCCTCGAACCCAAGCCTGTCTCCCAATTACTGGTAATAAAACAGCCAGAACTCCCATCTGCCACTTGCCAAGCCCCAAATGTGCAATTTACACAACAATCCAGGTTATCACAGCCACCTTAGGATAAAGCTCCTGAAACTCCAGAAATGAAGCCAATTTTCTGAGGCTACAGAGCTACCATCAGGGAGGGCTGAAATTTGAACCTAGGACCCAAAACCCAAGACTCTCCCACCAGCCATCTTTTTTTTTTTTTTTTTTTGAGACAGGGTCCTGCCACGTCGCCCAGGCTGGAGTACAATGGCTCGATCTTGGCTCACTGCAACCTCCGCCTCCAAGCAATTCTGCCTCAGCCTCCCGAGTAACTGCGATTGCAGGCGCCACCACGCCCAGCTAATTTTTTTTTTTTTTTTTTTTTTTTTTGAGATGGAGTCTTACTCTTTTGCCCAGGCTGGAGTGCAGTGGCACGATCTTGGCCCACGGCAAGCTCCGCCTCCCAGGTTCACGCCATTGTCCTGCCTCAGCCTCCCGAGTAGCTGGGACTACAGGCACCTGCCACCACGCCTGGCTAAATTTTTTTTGTATTTTTTTAGTAGAGACAGGGTTTCACTGTGTTAGCCAGGATGGTCTCGATCTCCTGACCTCGTGATCCGCCCACCTCGACCTCCCAAAGTGCTGGGATTACAGGCGTGAGCCAACGCGCCCAGCCTCTCCTGGCTAGTTTTTTGTATCTTTAGTAGAGACAGGGTTTCACTATGTTGGCCAGGCTGGTCTTGAACTTCTGACCTCATGATCCGCCCACCTCAGCCTCCGAAAGTGCTGAGATTACAGGCATGAGCCACTGCACCCGGCCTAGGTGTCTTTCCTGAACTTAATGGACACCAGAATTGCCTGGGAACCAGATAAAATTCTGATTTTTTTTTTTTTTTTTTGAGACAGGGTCCAGGTCTCTTGTCCAGGCTGGAGGGCAGTGGCGTGATCCCGGCTCACTGCAGCCTCAATCTCCCTAGCTTAAGTGATCCTCCCACCTCAGTCTCCCAAGTGGCTGAGACCACAGGCGCACACCACAACAGCTGGCTGATTTTTTGTAGATATGGGGTCTCATTGTATTGGCCAGGCTGGTCTTGAACTCCTCGGCTCAAGCGATCCTCCTGCCCCAGCCTCCCAAAGTGCTAGGATTACAGGCATGACCACTGTGCCCAACCCACATTTATGTATTTTTTTTTTTTTTTACTGAGACAGAGTCTTGCTCTGTTGCCCAGTCTGGAGTGCAATGGTGCAATGGTGCAATCTTGGCTCACTGCAACCTCTGCCTCCTGGGTCCAACCGATTCTCTTGCCTCAGCATCCCGAATAGCTGGGATTACAGGCATCCGCCACCATGCCCGGCTAATTTTTTATTTTTAGTAGAGATGGGGTTTCACCATGTTGGTCAGGCTGGTCTCGAACTCCTGACCTCAGGTGATGCACCTGCCTTGGCCTCCCAAAGTGCTGGGATTACAGGCGTGAGCCACTATATATATATATATGTGTATGTGTGTGTATATATATGTATGTATATATGTATGTATGTATATATGTATACATATATATACACACGTATATATATATACACACACACGTATGTATATATAAAATTGTTTTTTTTTTTTTTTTTTGAGATGGAGTCTCGCTCTGTCACCAGGCTGGAATACAGTGGAGCGATCTGGGCTTACTGCAACCTCTGCCTCCTGGGTTCAAGCGATTCTCCTGCCTCAGCCTCCTGAGTAGCTGGGATTACAGGTGCGCACCAGCATGCCCGGCTAAGTTTTGTATTTTTAGTAGAGACAGGGTTTCACCATGTTGATCAGGCTGATCTCGAACTCCTGACCTCATAATCCGTCCGCCTTGGCCTCCCAAAGTGCTGGGATTACAGGCATGAGCTACTGTGCCCGGCCACATTTATATTTTTAAAAGTCATTTTAGCTTTGAGTACATTTTAAAAGACCCTGTGGGACCCCACATTTCTATTTGGGCTCAGGAAGGGCCCTCGGGTCCCCTGCCCCGAGTGGACGCAGCAGGGGAGTGGATTGTACTCACCCAGCCCCAGGATCGAGCGCTTCTTGGGCGGCAGGCTCAGCAGTGACAGGGCTCGGGGTGCCTCCTCCTCCTCCAGGGCCGGCTTGCTCAGCACCAGCCCAGGAGTGGGCTCGGGCTCCTCAGGGCACTGCCACGGGCCCACCCCCTCCAGGGGCTCCTCCACTCGGCCTCCAGGGCCCTCAGGACCCTGGGGCTCTCCCAAGCCCTCTGGCAGGGCCAGGCTGGGCAGTTTCTCCCTCTGGCGCCGGGCCTCCAGGCCTTGCTCATCGGGCGTGTGGCAGTGGCCCCGCATCACTGTGGCCCGCAGGCCTCGGGTGATGGCCCGGCCCCGGCAGCCCAGCTCAGCATGCTGGCGGCACTTCCAGTACACCTTGTCCCCCACTGCCTTCTCCTGCTTGTACAGGAAGGACTCCAGCACCAGGAGGCGGCCCCCGAATGGTGTCCTCAGGAACTCCAGGGACTGAGGGGCTGCTGGGGGAAGGGGAAGGCTAGGTTAGCTAAGCTAGAGCAAAGCTCAAGGTCGCAGGCACAGAGAGCCAGGGAGGGCGTGGGGGTCCTGAGTGTGGCAGGTGCCTTCTCCTCCTGCTCCCAAGCAAGAAGCCCAGACTCTCAGGGCTGGTTTTTATTTTGGGGGTGGTAGTGAATGTTTGTAGGGAGCTGAAGGAATTCTGCACGTCACTGCAACTCCCATGAGCTCCTGGTACCTGACTGTGATCATCACACCAGCCTGGGACACGCTCAGGATCAGAGACCAAGAGGCTCAGCTTGGAGCAAGGACAAGACACTATGCTTGAAGCAGGGTGTACAGGGCCTGCTGGGAGCGCTGGAACCCACGGGGTGGCTGGGCAGGGGCGGGAAGCCACACCTCACCTGCATCCAGCTTGCTGCACTTCTGTTCAGGCATCTCTAGGGCTGGCTGGACCACCCCTCCCTGCTCCTCAACCGGCAGGATCTGCAAGGTGCTGGCGAGGGTGGCGGGGCCAGCCATCTCCAGGGACAGGACACAGTGCACTTCCTGGGGCTTGGATCCCACCCCATCCTCATCTTGGTTGGAGGCTGTGAGCAGGACCAGTTTGGAGAACTCCCTGGGCTTCCTGGGGGCTGCCGGGATGACGTCCGTGCCTGGCTTGGGGGATGGCTCCTGGCCGGCCTTCACACTCTCGCCCTCCTGCTCGCTGGGCTCGGGCAGGGGCATCCCGGGACCCAGGGCCTGTCCCTCAGGCCACGCTCAGTACCCAGCAAGGAACCTGGAGTGCAGTGGTTCCGTCCTAAGGAAGGAAGCAAAATCCTGTCAGTGGTGGAAGCCCTTGGGGGACTCTAGACGTGGATCTGGGAGGGAGGTGGGGCAGATGGAGCTGCCTCACTGCTCGCTGGGGCCAAGACTGGCAGGGGGCCTGATGGAACTAGGCTTCTGCTCTGCCAGTTCCTCTCCTGGCAGCCTTAGGTACGTCAGCCCCATCCAACCCCACTTTCCCCATCTGGAAAATGTGCACAATAAACACCCTCCACAAGGGGCCATCAGAGTGACTAATGAACTAAGAGCTCAGCCACATGCTGAGCACGGACGAAGGGTTTCCACCCGCGTTTCCAGTCCCCCCTCCAGTCCCTACGTTATGACGGCAGAACATTCTTATTGACCCAGTTATAGACGAGGATAGTGAGGCACAGACACCTGTGATACACTTGAGGCTGAAGAGGCGGGAAGCTGAGACCCGTTTCTGCTCAGATGCCCAGGGACTTGTCAGGACCTTTTTGGAAACCATGTGCTTCATCAGGACGCCAGGCACCTGTCTCAGGCATGTGGGCCTGGTGCGCAGAGCCCTTTCCAGAGGACAGCACCACATCACGGCCTGGGAGGCAGAAAGCCCTTTCTGGGCTCAGGCAGGCCCAGTCCCTATCCTAGCCTGGAGGCCCCAGGCCACCCCCACTTCAGGAGATACCAGGGCCCCACAGTGGCAGCCACCTTGTGCCGGAGCTGTTGCTGTTGCTGCCTCGGCTGGTCGGGGACGGGGCTGTGGTGGTGTGTGGAGAATTCTGAGGTCACCACGGGTTCCAGCCTGGAGAGGCAGAAAGGTCAGATAATGGGGAACCAGCACAGGGCTGGGGTGGGGGCCGTCAGTGGCAGTCATGGTGTAGGGTGGGGCTTTTTGTGTGGGGAAAAGAGAGAGAGATCAGATTGTTACTGTGTCTATGTAGGAAAGGAAGACATAAGAAACTCCATTTTGATCTGTACGAAGAAAAATTGGTCTGCTTTGTGATGCCGTTAATCTGTAACTTTAACCCCAACCCTGTGCTCACAGAAACATGTGCTGTACTGAATCAAGGTTTAATGGATTTAAGGCTGTGCAGGATGTGCCTTGTTAACAATATGTTTGCAGACAGTATGCCTGGTAAAAGTCACCGCCATTTGCCATTAACCAGGGACACAATGCACTGTGGAAAGCCACAGGGAGCTCCGCCCAAGAAAGCCTAGGTATTGTCCAAGGTTTCCCCCGACTGAGACAGCCTGAGATATGGCCTCATGGGAAAGGAAAGACCTTACCATCCCCCAGCCTGACACCTGTGAAGGGTCTGTGCTGAGGAGGAGGAGTGAAAGAGGGAAACCTCTTTGCAGTTAAGGTAAGAGGAAGGTTTCTGTCCCCTGCTCGTCCCTGGGAATGGCATGTCTCGGTGTAAAGCCGACCATTCGTTCTATTCTGAGATAGGAGAAAACCACCCTGTGGCTGGAGGCAAGATACGCTGGCAGCAATACTGCTGTGTTACTCTTTGCTACACTGAGATGTTTGTGTGAAGTGAAACACAAATCTGGCCTACATGCACATCCAGACACAGTACCGTTCCTTGAACTTCTTCATGATACAGATTCCTTTGCTCACATGTTTCCCTGCTGACCTTCTCCCCACCATCACCCTGTTGCCCTGCCACACTCCCCTTGCCCAGATAGTAAAAATAGTCATCAGTAAATACTGAGGGAACTCAGAGACCAGCGCCAGTGCGGGTCCTCGCACATTGAGTGCCCATCTCCTGGGCCCACTGTTTTCTATATACTTTGTCTCTGTGTCTTATTTCTTTTCTCAGTCTCATCTCCACCTGACAAGAAATACCCATAGGTGTGGAGGGGCAGGCCTCCTTCACCTGGCGCCCAGTGTGGGGCGTGAACCCACGACCCTGAGATTAAGAGTCTCATGATCTACTGACTGAGCTAGCCGGGCAATTCTTTTTTAGATGACCAATTTGGCCACAATTATAACATCTTCCCCCAAATGTTCTAACTTGTCCTCCTAAAGCAACCCCAGTCATTGCTTGAGCCATTAGGATAGCTTTATGCATGGCTCCTCCAATCCCATTACAAGCCTTCACATATTCTGTAACGACATCAACTCCTGCTGGAGCAATGGAATCTAATAATGTTCTCACAGAAGGTGAGTTTGGTCCATATTGTTTAACTCCTTCCTTCATGTCTTTTAACATTTTCATGGTGAAGCGTTCATATCTAGCATTAGCCACCGCAGGTGCTCCTGCTGGAGCCCCTTCCCTGGCCGGTACCGGTTGTAAAATTACCAGGAACTGCCCCGCCTCAAGATCTCCCTGTTTTCTAGCTTCATCAATGACCGCGTGCAGTGTGCTACCTTGTCCACTAGGTGGTGCTGTTGGATTAAGTCTCATAGTGGGCGGCTGAGGACACAGCGCCGCGCCCTGTGGTGCCGATGCATTAAACACCACCGCCATGGGTTGCTTGTACGATGCCGTGCAATTTGGCACGGGACACACCACTTGAGGTCTGTATTGGACCTCTGGAGGCAGCCAATACTGAAGCTCGGCTGGCAGCCAGTATTGATAAGCTAACGGCGGTTGGGTTTTATTTTCTACTGGCTGATATTGTGGATACTGTATCTGGATTGGCATTGCCGAGATAGAGACTATCCTTTTCTATTTGATATTCTCTTGGGGTTTGTACTTGTCTAACCTGCGTTTGAGGTTGTAATGTTACAGGTATCTGAACCACGGGAGGAGGAGTTGGCCACTGTGGTTTAGACTCTGATGGCCCCAGTAATTCTGGAGCTTTTCCCCCCAATTTTGATGATTCAGGATATATTACGTCCTGTAATTGATTGTAGTCAACATGGCTTTACGGCCAATTGACATTCCGGATTTGCATTTTCATAGGCCATTAATTCTACAATAACCTTTTGGGTGTTATCATCTGTAATAGATTTTGGAGCAGCACCGTGCAATCTTGCCACAAAGTCAGGGTAGGGCTCTTTAGAACCTTGTCTAATTGAATTAAAAGACCGGCAGGTGGTTCCTGGGTCCATGAATTTTTTTCCCAGGCCCTGAGGCAAATAACCCTTACTTGTTTAAGTCAACATTTTGCATTGACCGAGCGATTACAGACTCTGCTACATATTTACAATGTGAACTTTCTGTTCCTTTCTGGAATTCTGTCCCTGCGTCTTCTTCACAATCTATTACACAGCTTTCAGGGGCATCAGAAACTGAAACGCTATCTTCTCCTGTTTGAAACGATTCTAAAGCTGCTTTAATAATGGCCCAATCATTCCATACTGTAAGTGGGATGATTTTACCTTCCCTATTTGCTTGTTTTAATTCTTTGCCAATTTTTTCCCAATCCTTTAGATCTAAAGTTCCTTGTTCTGGAAACCATGGGCAGAATTGTTCTATTGTTTGAAATAGCATAATTAGATTTTCTGTACAGGCTCTAACTTAATCCCGTGGTCACCACGGGTTCCAGCCTGGAGAGGCAGAAAGGGCAGATAACGGGGAACCGGCCAGGGCCGGGGCAGGGACCTGGGGGCAGTCAGTGGCAGTCATGGTGTGGGGTGGGGCTTTTTTGGGGCAACTGAGTGTGGGCAGATGGTGGGGTCTTTCCCACCTCTCAGCCTGGAATCGAGACTGCAGTCCCTGACATTTTTAGCGTCCTCGCCCCACCTCACATGTTGCAGCTCCAGTTCCCACTGGTCTCCCACTTTGATCCAAAGTTCCCTGGCCTGGGGCCCCACATTCCACTCCCGAAGGCCTGGTCGGCTCCGGAGACAACGCAGAGGGGAGCGGCTCCTTAACTCCATTAAGGCCCGGTCCCCAGGAAATCACAGGTATCAGGAGGGCCAGTCCCACCACACCTCCCCCAGCCCCGGCCCAGCCTGTTCCTCCATGCCGTCCTTCTGGGCCTACTCATGCCGCCCCACAGGGTGACACCAGGTGCAGGGGCAACCCCAGCTGACTTCGCAGGCGCCTCCCGAGCAGAGCGGCTCCAGGCAGGAAAACGTTACGGCGGGAAGCCCCGTACCCCCCTCCCCCCGCAACTCCCCCTACCCCGCGCACGCTGATTGGCCTGGGCACAAGTCCTTCTACCGGCAGCCCGCCCCTCCCGCTCCCTCGCTCTGAGCTCCAGGGATGAATGGGGATGAGTGGGGATGAGTGGGGATGAGTGGGACTGAGTGGGACTGAGTGGGACTGAATGGGACTGAATGGGACTGAATGGGACTGGGTGGGACTGGGTGGGACTGGGTGGGACTGGGTGGGACCGGGTGGGACCGGGTGAGGCTAAACCCGGAAGGATGAGGATGAGGGTGAGGGCAGGACGAGGCAGGACAGGATGAATGGGGATGTATGGGAATGGATGGACGATGGACGTGGCAGTTCCCTGACCCTGCACCCTCCCCGGGTCCCCCCAGCCCAGGTCCCGCGAGACCCCCGCCCTCTGGAGAAAGTCCCCTTTGTTCCTGGGGAGGTCAGGCACCTCCCTGAGAACTGCCGTGATTCCTGGCCTCCCTCCCAGCCAGGGCGAGGCATGGGGACGCCAGGTTGCTCCTGACAGAGGCCTCCCAGACTATGCAGGCTGGCACAGTGACTGGCACACTGTTCACCCCGCCAGCTGGTCCTGCAGGACACAGCTGCGCCATGGGAGTGCAGGCGGGCAGGGGCCTGTTCCAGGCCGTCAGAGTGAAGGTGGGGACTGCGTCAAGCTTGGCCTGACAAGGAAAGCCCCACATTCCCATGGAGCTGTACCCGAGTCACAGGAAGTGACAGGAGAGAGCGCAGTCCTCTGGCGACCACTTCCCACTTCTGTTTAAAGGGCTTCCAAGACACATGTGCTTCAACAGATCTGGAAAAAGTTCCAATACAAGAAAAGGCCCTGACCGCCGGCTTGTGGAAGGCTGAGGACCCGTTCCCACCCTTGCCCGTTTAAGCTCTTGGATGGTAGATGCTGACCCACCACCACTCCGCCCGTTAAAGTCCACAGGCCCCTCAGCAACCGGGCTTTGTCTCCACCTGCTTGAACCTTGACTAGCCTGGGGGGGCTGCGTGACCAACAGCGTGGCAGGAGCGCAGGGTACACGTTCCCACGCCTCACAGGCCAGGGCCCTGAGTCTGCAGGGAAGGCAGCTGTAGGAGAGGCCATGTGCAGAGCACTGCCACATTCAGGGAAACCACCTTGTACCCTCCAGCCCAGCAGTCTCTTAGATGCCTGCAGACATGAAGGAGCCTGGGGACCCCACAGAACCCTGATCACTGGGGCACTCATATTATTTTAAGCCAGTAAGATCGTGGGTCGTATGCTACACAACAACAGCTGATACGCTCGGCAAGTAAGTGACTCCAGTGGGTTCTGGCTTTTTACTTTTTTTTTTTTTTTTGAGATGGAGTCTCGCTCTGTCACCCAGGCTAAAGTGCAGTGCTCGGATCTCGGCTCACTGCAAGCTCCGCCTCCCGTGTTTACGCCATTCTCCTGCCTCAGCCTCCCGAGGAGCTGGGACTACAGGCGCCCGCCACCACGCCCGGCTAATTTTTTGTATTTTTAGTAGAGACGGGGTTTCACCGTGTTAGCCAGGATGGTCTTGATCTCCTGACCTCGTGATCCGCCTGCCTCGGCCTCCCAAAGTACTGGGATTACAGGCGTGAGTCACCGTGCCAGCCAGCTTTTTACCTTTTTGAGACAAGGTCTCTCTGTTGCCCAGGCTAAGTGCAGTGGCACGATCTCAGCTCATTGCAACCTCCACCTCCTGAGTTTCAAGCTATTCTCCTGCCTTAGACTCCCAAGTAGCTGCGATTACAGGTGCCCGCCAACATGCCTGGCTAATTTTTGTATTTTTTGGTAGAGATGGGGTTTCACCATGTTGGTCAGGCTGGTCTCGAACTCGTGACCTCAAGTGATCCACCCGCCTCAGTCTTCCAAAGTGCGGGGATTATAGGTGTGAGCCACTACGCCGGGCCGATTCTGGCTTTTTAATAGATGGAATAATGCAAACGGTTATGAAATATCTGACATAAAACTATGTGTGAGCTCCAGAGTGCCATATGCTGCGCTACACAAACACCACATCCCCCAGATGGGTGCATACAAACGGCTTGTAACGAGGGAAACAAAAATATGAAGTAGAAGGGACAGCAAAGGAGAATTACGCATTTTAAAACATCTGCACTGCCCGGGCGCTGTGGCTCACGCCTGTCATCCCAGCACTTTGGGAGGCCGAGGCGGGCGGATCACCTGAGGTCAGGAGTTCGAGACCAGCCTGGCCAACATAGGTAAGCCCGTCTCTACTAAAAATACAAAAATTAGCCGGGCGTGGTGGCGGACGCCTCTAATCCCAACTACTCGAGAGGCTGAGGCAGGAGAATCGCTTGAACCAGAAGGCGGAGGTTGCAGTGAGCAGAGATCGCACCACTGCACTCCAGCCTGGGCGACAGAGCGAGACTCCATCTCAAAAATAAAAATAAACATAAACAGCCTCTTCACAAGATGGCGCCGAAAGCGAAGAAGGGAGCTCCTGCTCCTTGTAAAGCTGAAGCCAAAGCAAAGGCTTTAAAGGCCACGAAGGCAGTGTTGAAAGGCGTCCACAGCCACACAAAAAAAGAACCTCACAACAGCCACACACACACAAAAAACTATAAAAAAAATAGATCCGCACAACAGCCACAAAAAAAAAAAAAAAAAGATCCGCACAACAGCCCCCCCAGAAAAAGATCCGCGCGTCACCGGCCTTCTGGCAGCCCAAGACACTGCGACTCCGGAGGCAGCTCAAATATCCTCGGAAGAGCGCCCCCAGGAGAAACAAGCTTGACCACTATGCGATCATCAATTTTCCACTGACCACTGGAGTCTGCCATGAAGAAGACAGAAGACAACACACTTGTGTTCACTGTGGATGTTAAAGCCAACAAGCACCAGATCAAACAGGCTGTGATGTGGCCCAGGTCAATACCCTGATTGGGCCCGATGGAGAGAAGAAGGCACATGTTCCACCAGCTCCTGATCACGATGCTTTGGGTGTTGCCAACAAAATGGAGATCATGTAAACCGAGTCCGGCTGGCTAATTCTAAATATATGTATATCTTTTCACCATAAAAAAATCTGCAACATACGACATGCCAGGCACAAGGGGACAAACACTATCTGATTCCACTTGTATGAGGTCCCCAGGGCAGTCAAACTTATGGGGACAGAAAGTAGAATGGGGGTGCCAGGGGCTGGAGGATGAGGAGCGAGTGTTTCACGGGCACAGAGCAGCCGTTGGGGAAGATGAAAAGGTTATGGAGATGGACGGTGGTGACGGATGAACAATGAATGTGAACCGCTGACCTGGACACTTCAACATGGAGGCTCAGGGAGAGCAGCTGCTCACAAAGACCAAGGGTTGTAGGATGCAATTTACATGAATGACCAATATTTACATGACAATTTTACGTCATGTGTATTTAACCACACGCACACACACACACACGAGCCATCTGTAACAAACTATACACAAAACGCCCCATTTCCCTAACATTATCAGCGAATAAGCTTCTCCCTACAAGGTAGATTTTCTAGTAACTAAAGTTATCCCGCCACGATTCAGAATATGATTTTTATCTGATTCAAAATGTACCCATTTAAGATGGATTTTTTTTTTTTAACTCTGTCACCCAGTTGCCCAGGCAGGAGTGCAGTGGCACGACCTCAGTTCATTGCAACCTCTGCCTCCCGGGTTCAAGTGATTCTCCCGCCTCAGCCTCCTGAGTATCTGGGACTACAGGCGCGCGCCACCACACCCAGCAAATATTTGTATTTTTTAGTAGAGATGGGGTTTCACCATATTGGCCAGGATGGTCTCGAACTTCTGACCTCATGATCTGCCTGTCTTGGCCTCCCAAAGTGCTGGGATTACAGGTGTGAGCCACCACGCCCAGCCAGAATGAATAGCTTTTATTTTTTATTTTAGTGGCAGGATTTCACTACAGCCTAAACCGGAGTGTGGTGGCGTGATCGCTACAGCCTCTGCCTCCCAGGCTCAAGCCATCTTCCCGCCTCAGCCTCCAGAGTAGCTGGGACCACAGGCGCACACTACCATGCCCGGCTAATTTCTGTATTCTTTGTAGAGACGGGGTTTTGCCAGGTTGCCCAGCCTGGTTTTTTAATTAAATTTTAAAAAAATTTTGGTAATGACAGGGTCTTGCTATATTTCCAGGTTGGTTTTGAACTCCTGGGATCAAGTGATCCTCCCATCTCAGCCTCCCAAGCACCGGATGGATGCCTCTATAAGCTCTTCTCACCCGCTTCCCTGTCCAGAGAAAGGGAGCAACCATCCTCCCTCTGGCTTTAGAAGCAAAAAAAAAAAAAAAAAAAAAAGTCCTAAAATTGATGGTGGTGATACTTGGACAGCTTTCTGAATAGATTAAAAGCAATGAATTGTAGACTTTAGATGGAGAAATCATATGGTATTATGTAAACTATATCTCAGGAAAGTTATTGAGAAACAATCCCTGTCTGGGCACGGTGGCTCACGCCTATAATCCCAGCACTTTGGGAGGCCGAGGCAGGCGGATCACGGGGTCAGCAGATCGAGACCATCCGGGCTAACACAGTGAAACCCCGTCTCTACTAAAAACACAAAAAATTAGCTGGGCGTGGTGGCAGGAGCCTGTAGTCCCAGCTACTCGGAAGGCTGAGGCAGAAGAATCGCTTGAACCCGGGAGGCAGAGGTTGCAGTGAGCTGAGATCGCGCCACTGCACTCCAGCCTGGGCGACAGAGTGAGACTGTCTCAAAAAAAAAAAAAAAAAAAAAAAGGCCAGGCGTTGTGGCTTACGCCTGTAATCCTAGCACTTCGGGAGGCCAAGGCAGGCAGATCACCTGAGGTGAGGAGTTTGAGACCAGCCCGACCAACATGGAGAAACCCCGTCTCCACTAAAAATACAAAAATAGCTGGGCATGGTGGCATATGCCTGCAATCCCAGCTACTCAGGAGGCTGAGGCAGGAGCTCATGCTATTGCACTCCAGCCTGGGCAACAAGAGCAAAACTCCATCTCAAAAAAACAAAAATAAACAAACAAACAATGGTCAGAATGACTCAGATTCCAAGGGTCTCTTGGTGAAAAAGTGTTTTTTTGTTTTGTTTTGTTTTGTTTTTTGTTTTTTTTTTTAAGACAGAGTCTCACTGCCACCCAGGCTGGAGTGCAATGGCGTGATCTTAGCTCACTGCAACCTCCGCCTCCTGGGTCAAGCGATTCTCAGGCCTCAGCCTCCTGAGTAGCTGCGATTATAGGCACCTGAAACCACACATGGCTAAATTTTGTTTTGTATTTTTAGTAGAGATGGAGTTTCACCATTTTGGCCAGGCTGGTCTCGAACTCCTGGCCTCTAGTTACCTACCTGCCTCCTGAAGTGCTGTGATTACAGGTGCTCTACTAAACATCAGAAGCTTCTTGTTCTTGGGTTTGGTTTACTCATCAGAGAAGGGGTGGCATGCATTATATGTTGTGAAATTTTCTAAGTTCTAATATCATATTCTAAAAATATATAGAAACGATTTCAGAATGTTAAGACTATAATACTAAAATGACCCCTAATCCTGCCACTCAAATGCACAACTACTTCCATTGTTGAACTAATGCCTTTAAGGCGCTTGCTTTTCTGTAGCACACACTGCGTTCAATCATGTCTGCTACTGTATCCCTCTCGAGAGCAGGAAGCCCCCACCAGAGGCCACCTGGAGTCTTTCCAAAGGACCATTACATAAGGCAGGACCACCCGTGACGGGGGAAGCGCAAATTTAAATCCTCAGCAGCAATACTCCATATGGCCACAAGATGGTGGTGTTGCTCCTGAAATGTTCCTATTGCCTTGGTAAAATTACACGGGTGGCAATGTTTTCAAACAAGAATTTGGAAATTTTTCCAAGTTGGAAAAAAAATTCAAGAGGATTTCCAAAATGTTATATTTACAAAAAGTAGTACTTAGAGCTGGGCATGGTGGTGCGTATGTGTAGTCCCAGCCACTTGGGAGGTTGTGGCAGGAAAATGGCTTGAGCCCAGGAGTTTGAAGCCAATCTGGGCAACATCACAAGACCCCATCTCAAGAAACAAAAAATAGGCCGGGCACGGTGGCTCACGCCTGTAATCCCAGCACTTCGGCAGGCCAAGGCAGGCGGATCACGAGGTCAAGAGATCGAAACCATCCTGGCAAACATGGTGAAACCCCGTCTCTACTAAAAATACAAAAATTAGCTGGGTGTGGTGGCACATGCCTGTAATCCCAGCTACTCGGGAGGCTGAGGCAGGAGAATCGCTTGAACCCAGGGGGCAGAGGTTGCAGTGAGCCGAGACCATACCACTGTACTCCAGCCTGGGAGACAGAGCAAGACTCCGTCTCAAAAAAAAAAAAGAAACAAAAAATTAAAACAAATGAATAAATATACACGCATATATCAGAGAGCGGCTGGGTGTGGTGGCTCACGCCTGTAATCCCAGCACTTTGGGAGGCTGAGGTGGGTGGATCACAACGTCAGGAGATCGAGACCACCCTGGATAACATCTACTAAAACACAAAAGATTAATCAGGAGTGGTGGTGAGCACCTGTAATCCCAGCTACTTGGGAGGTGGAGGCAGAATTGCTTTGGAGGTTGCAGTGAGCCGAGATCATGCCACTGCACTCCAGCCTGGGCAAAAGAGGGAGACTCTGCCTCAAAAAAGAAAAAAAAAGAAAGCAAAATCCAATTAACAAATTCAGTAAAGACTATCTCTCTAAACAAGTTTTTGTTTCCAAAAAAGACCAAAATATTACTTGGACAAGACACTACGTTCTAGCCTTCAATCCACTGGTCTTTCCTACTATTTCCTTTCTATTCTGGTCATATTTGTTATTCATTGGCGAATTTTATTTTACATGTTTATAACTTAAAAACATTTAAGGCCAGGCACGGTGGCTCACGCCTCTAATCCCAGCACTTTGGGAGGCCGAGGCAGGCGGATCACCTGAGGTCGGGAGTTTGAGACCAGCCTGACTAAAATGGAGAAACCCCGTCTCTACTGAAAATACAAAAATTAGATGGTCATGGTGGTGCATGCCTGTAATCCCAGCTATTCAGGAGGCTGAGGCAGAAGAATCACTCGAAACCGGGAGGTGGAGGTTGCAGTGAGCCAAGATCCTGCCATTGCACTCCAGCCTGGGCAACAAGAGCAAAACTCCCTCTCAAAAAAAAAAGCCTGGCGCGGTGGCGGCCGCCTGTAGTCCCAGCTACTCGGGAGGCTGAGGCAGGAGAATGGTGTGAGCCTGGGAGGTGGAGCTTGCAGTGAGCCGAGATTGCCCCACCGCACTCCAGCCTGGGCGACAGAGCGAGACTCTGTCTCAAAAAAAAAAAAAAAAAAGGAATCCAAGGCCAGGCACGGTGGCACACACCTCTAATTCCAGCACTTTGGGAGGCCGAGGTGGGTGGATCACTTGAGGTCAGGAGTTCAAGACAAGCCCGGCCAACATGGCAAAACCCCATCTCTTCTAAAAAATACAAAAATTACCTGGGCATGGTGGCGGGCGCCTGTAATCCCAGCTACTCAGGAGGCTGAGGCAGGGAGAATTGCTTGAACCCAGGAAGTGGAGGTTGCACAGTGAGCCAAGATCGTGCCACTGTACTCCAGCCTGGGCAACAGTGAGACTCCATCTCGGGGGGGAAGAAAAGACTCCAGATTTTGGGGGGTGGAGAGAGGATCGGGGGAGGGGAAGAGGGAGGCCAAAGGAAGAGGGAGGAACAAGAATCTAGATTTTTCACAAATCCTCCTGATACTGATAGACTGTGAACTAGACTTTGACAAACACTAGAATAGATGCCCTTGGGAAACAGAAGACTGCAGCTAAGCGACGAACCTAAGCAACACCTGAGGTTTGCTTTGTGCTGGGCACTAAAATACCTCAAGTATTTTATCTACATCATCTCAGTTACTCTTTAATATCATACAGGTTTCCTCATTAATGTCACATAAAATCATTAACGGCCGGGCGTGGTGGCTCACACCTGTAATCCCAGCACTTTGGGAGGCTGAGATGGGCGGATCACCTGAGGTCAGGAGTTCGAAACCAGCCTGACCAACATGGCAAAACCCCGTCTCTACTAAAAATACAAAATTAGCCGGGCGTCGTGGTGGGCGCCTGTAATCCCAGCTACTCGGGAGGCTGAGGCAGGAGAATCGCTTGTACCCGGGAGGTGGAAGTTGCAGTGAGCAGAGATCCCACCATTGCACTCCAGCCTGGGTGACAAGAGCAAAACTCCATCTCAAAAAAAAAAAAAAAATTATTAACAAGCTTACTTTGTATGATTGGGAAAGTCATGGCTTTTTAAAAATTTTTTTTACTTTTTTTTATTTTTGAGACAGAGTTTCGCTCTTTCACCTAGGCTGGAGTGCAGTGGCATGATCTCGGCTCACTGCAACTTCTGCCTTCTGGTTTCAAGCGATTCTCCTGCCTCAGCCTCCCAAGTAGCTGGGATTACAGGTGTGCGCTACCACGCCTGGCTAATTTTTGTTATTATTATTATTTTTTTTACTAGAGATGGGGTTTCACCATGTTGTCCAGGCTGATCTCGAACTCCTGACCTCATGATCCACCCCCCTCGGCCTCCCAAAGAGCTGGGATTACAGGAGTGAGCCACCATGCCCGGCCGATTTCCTCGTTTTTGAAAGTATTAGCAATTTAACAAGTTTCAGGAACCTTAGGGGTATTTTGGGGAACCTCAAGAGGAGAGGAATTTGCCCAAATTTTAAGTACTACAGGTAAAATCTGATGGAGAAGGCATCCTGGACTTGCCTTCTGTGTCTCAGGATATCAAACAACGCATTTTTTAATTTCTTTTTTCTTTTTTTTGTTTTTTGTTTTGTTTTTTTGAGATGGAGTCTCTCTCTGTTACCCAGGCTGGAGTGCAGTGGTGCGATCTCGGCTCTCTGCAAGCTCTGTCTCCTGGGTTCACGCCATTCTCCGGCCTCAGCCTCCCGAGTAGCTGAGACTACAGGCACCTGCCACCAGGCCTGGATAATTTTTTGTATTTTGTTAGTAGAGACGGGGTTTCACCATGTTAGCCAGGATGGTCTCTATCTCCTGACTTTGTGATCCGCCTGCCTCAGCCTCCCAAAGTGCTGGGATTACAGGCGTGAGCCACCACACCTGGCCTGTATTTTTGTTTTGAGATGGAGTCCCACTCTGTTGCCCAGGCTGGAGTACAGTGGCATGATCTCAGCTCACTGCAACTTCTGCCTCCTAGGTTAATTATCCTGACTCAGCTTCCTGAGTAGCTAGGATTACAGGCGCGCACCAACACGCCCAGCTAACTTTTGTTTTTAGTAGAGATGAGGTTTCATCATGTTGGCCAGGCTGGTCTCGAACTTCTGACCTCAAGTGATCAGCCCGTCTTTGTCTCCCAAAATGCTGGGATTACAGGTGTGAGCCACGGCACCTGGCCGAAACAACAGACTTTAAAAAGTCTAAGTTTCCTTATGGAGACTTCCAGGCAGACAAACTCAGGTAGGCTTATCTGGTGAATCAGTACTATTGCTGCACTACATAATCAGGCCAAATATGATGAAATCAGCCTTATAATCAAAAATATGTTTCCTTGGCCACTGTAGAAGAGGCCAGTTTTGCCTCCATTTGCACATTCATTTCAATATTCCTGATCTAGAATCTTCTAGATTCTTCTTTGGATTCTCTCTCTCTTTTTTTTTTCTCTCGACACAGAGTCTTGCTCTGTCTCCCAGGCTGGGGAGCAGTGGCTAGATCTCAGCTCACTGCAACCTCCGATTCCCAGGCTCAAGCCATTCTGGTGCCTCTGCCTCCCGTGATCCGCCCACCTTGGCCTCTCAAAGTGCTGGGATTACAGGCGTGAACCACTGCGACCAGCCCATGTAATTTTAAAAATTGCTGACTGGAACCTAATGATTTTAGGACCAATGACTAAGCAGTTTCAAAAACAGTGCCCTAGACCAAAACAAACGAAATACAATTATTTTATACTCATATAAAGCAAACACATGTTAAAGATTTTACTTACCGTTAGCCAGTAAGGTGGAGCTCAGGAGTTTGAGACCGGCCTGGCCAACATGGTGAAACCCTGTCTCTACTAAAAATACAACAATTAGCTGGGCTTGGTAGCACAGGCCTGTAATCCCAGTTTGCCGCCTGGCCAACACGGTAAAACCCTGTCTCTACTAAAAATACAAAAAAATTAGTCGGGCGTGGTGCATGCTTGTAATCCCAGCTGCTCAGGAGGCTGAGGCAGAACTGACTGAACCTACCGGGGAGATGGAAGTTGCAGTGAGCCAAGATCACACCAATGCACTCCAGCCTAGGCAACAAAATGAGACTGTCTCAGGGAAAAAAAAAAAAAAATTTCAGTGCATGTAATAAAAATGAGTATATTTTAATACATTTATATTATTTAATAAATTTAATAAATATCTAATTTAATAAAAATGAGAAACTTCTGTTACTCTAGTTTAAGTGCATTTTTTTTTTAACAGTAGATACCCATTGTTTTACAGTAGATACAGGGGCCCTAATGTGTTTCTTTTGTAATGTTCAATCTTCATTCAGTACAAATTTCTTTTTTTTTTTTTTTTTTTTGAGACAGAGTCTCTGTCGCCCGGGCTGGAGTGCAGTGGCTCGATCCTGGCTCACTGCAACCTCTGCTGAATCCTTGAACCAGGTTCAAGGATTCTGCTCCTCAGGCTCCTGAGTAGCTGGGATTACAGGTGTGCGCCACCACGCCCAGCTAAATTTTTTGTATTTTTAGTAGAGACAGGGTTTCACCATGTTAGCCAGGCTGGTCTCAAACTCCTGACCTCTGGTGATCTGCCCACCTCAGCCTCCCAAAGTGCTGGGATTACGGACGTGAACCACCATGCCTGGCTGCACTCAGTACAGATTTCTTAAGTGAATGGAGCACAGGCCGGCAGATTTGCATGGAAAGCTCCAAAGTCTCAGTTCATGGTGCATCACTCTCCTGTCCTCTCTCCCCTTCTCCCAGAATTGAGGGTGCGGAGCAATTTGAGTGCAATGCCAGATGGCCTGCTGGGACACTGCGGTCCTGCTGGTGACCACAAGGGCTCAGCGTAGACCTAAGGGTCACATGTTAGCAACTGTCAGGTGTCTCTCAGACACCAAGGGGTCCAAACTCTAATCAGTAAGGCTCGAAAACCAGGCGGCTCTGTCGGCAGCTGATGGAGCCACAGAATTACCTTCACACGTGAGTGAGAAGCGTCACCATCATCCCCCACACCTGGGTCACGGCGCTGGCTTGCTGGGCAGGAGACCCGGGGGCAAATCCCGTAACTTCTCTGGGCTGGTTTCACCTGTCAAGAAAGTAAAGTGGCAAATGAAATACTGCAAGTGAAATTATTCCATGAACTGTCGACCATTAGACAAGAACAAGGTGTTCGGCATCCAGGTGCAGTAGGGGTCCTGAGTGATAGGAGCGAGAGGAGGGAAGGCCCTCTGTTTAAAAAGCTTCTGAATGGGCCGGTGGCACGGTGGTTCACACCTGTCATCTCAGCAGTTTGGGAGGCTCAGGTGAGAGAATTGAGCCCAGGAGTTCGAGACCAGCCTGGGCAACATAGTGAGACCTGCCCCCCGCCCCCACCATTTCTACTAAAAAAAAATTTTTTTTAAAGCTCCTGGATGACTCCAGTGTCTACCCACCTCCCACCTACCCGCAACTGAACCATGAGCGTTGGAGGTGCACTTGCCTCAGACGTGAACCACTATGGTGACATCACAGGCTCAGTGGGTGCACACAGACATTCCTCCTGAAGAGGTTGAAGGTGGCAGAGATGCCCAGATAATTAAAATTTACTCTAAAAATGAACTTCACAATCTCAGCACCGTTGGCATTTTGGGCCGGATGATTCTGCTGTGGGCGGCTGTCCTGTTCAGCGTGGGGTGTTCAGCAGCAACCCCGGTCTCTACCTGCCAGATCCCACTGTCATGCCCTACCACACGTTGTGACCACCAACACTGCAGAACGTTCCCTGGGGTGCAGAATTGCCCAAGAGCCACAGCTCCAAAGCAACTTAGAAATTAGAGCGCACAGAAAGGGAGAGCTTGGCCAATGAGACCCCCCCTCCCAGCCCGGTATTCCCCAGTCACCCTCCATCATAATATAAGTTTATTTACTCCTTCCCACAGCCTAATGCATCCTCAAATCTCTCTCCCTTTATGCCTGATATACCCATCTTCCCTCTCCTTCCCACTCCCACCAACTCAGGACATCATCCCTTACCACGACCTCTTTAGCCCAAGCCAAAGCCTCGGAACGATCTTGCCAGCTTTGGCAAGCAGCCACTCCAATTCTCCACATAGGGTGCTGACAGGTCACTCTTCCTAAGGCTTAACTTTCAGCATGTCTCTCCCCAATTAAATCATCTCCATCTCCAGCCTTAGTGCATCATCAGCTGGGCGTCATAAACACTCCGCAATCTAGCCCCAACCTCAGCCTTGTTCCTTCCACACGTCCCGCCAGTAGCACTTGGGAAAGGAACAAGAGAAACATGATATAATCACACGAGAAAATCTAGATCAAGCCCTGGAAATCATATTGGCCCTGGAAAGCAGAAATATGAAAATAAAAATAAGCCATTTCGTTGGAATTGGAGTTTGCACATGATTATCTGACTATGGGAGTTCAGCTTCCAGTACAAGGAATAAAGGAACAACAGGCAGGGTTTAGAGCGAGGGTTTCAACTACGTCAGACCCGTTATGTGCAGGCTCCATGGGTTAGCAGCAGCCTTTTGGAACGGGGTGGAAGAGAATGGAACGGAATTTAATCCGAACAGATCCAGCTGCGTCATGTGAGCTTAAACAAGCGTCTCCCTTTAAACTGGTGCTTCAGTCATCCAGACCCACAGGCACAGAGTACACGCGTAAAAGGCATTTCTCAGTGTCGGCTGTGGGTCAACAAAGTTCGAAAGCCGTCACCGGAGATCTATAGGGTCAGAAGCGGGAGCGGGGTGCGTCCCGACCCGCAAAAGTGCAAGGTCACTGGGACCGCCCGAGCTGCAACCGTGGGACGGGGCTGATGCTGCGGGTCCAGGAAGGCAGCGCTGGGCGGGGCAGACACCGCCAGGAAACGGCGGACGAGTGCGGGGATCCTTGATGTGGGGGTGTCGGGCTTAGGCCAGGGGACGGGGGGGTGGGGATAGAGGGGCGAAGAGCAAGGAGGGAATCGCGGGAGACCCCACAGGAGGCGGCCTGAGCGCCGGGACGCAGACCCCTCCCCAGCACCCGCAACCCTCGGGACCCCCGGGAGAGCCGGGCTGGGGGCGCGTCCACGCCGGGGACGCGGGACTTTCCCCGCCCGCAGGGGCCTGTCCTCACCGACGGCAGCGGGGCCCTCCCTCTCCGGCGACAGCGCCGCGGCGGATCCTTCAGCCTCTGCCGCTGCAGCAGCGGGCGTCGACCTCGCGGCCCAGGCCGCCGCCGCCACCCGGACCCCGGCGCCAGCTCCCAGCCCCGACCTGCCCCTCGGGAGCGAGCCCCGTGACCGAGCCCCGTGACCACGCGCGCGACCCCGCCGGGGAGCCGGCCTTGCGGAACGCTCAGGGGCGCTACTTCAGAGCATGCGCAGCAAGACCGCGCGGCCCATTCCTTAGGTAAATCCGCTGCTCCCGGTCTTCCCTGCGCGGCGCCCAGCGGCAGACCTGGCCTGTCAGCGCATGGGGGCGGGGACGTAACTCACGGAAAAGGCGGGGCCATCCCGAGATTGGACGGCGGCGTCCAGGGGCGGAGCTAGGATGGGGTTGCTGAACAGGACGCTCTTGGCGTAAAGGGGCTGGAGTAGGGGGCGCTTAATTGAGACCCCAGGACGGTCCCCAGTATCTGAGGCTGCCCGCAGGAAGCGGAGCGTTTGCTGAGATGCACTCTTGGGCCTGTCAGTTTCCTGACCCCGTGGGAAGGCGATTCTCATGCATGTCATTGACGCCCCCAGTGACCCTACCCCAGAGCGGAACCAGTGTGAGATTCAAATAAACAGCGATAGCAACGGATTATAACCTTGACTACGATACGAGTCCAAACTGAAGGAAATAAGTCAACGGGGGAGAAGGGACAGTTCTTTCTCACATCAGAAAGCCAACGACAACAAAAAAATACCTGGGCCGGGCGCGGTGGCTCACGCCTGTAATCCCAGCACTTTGGGAGGCCGAGGCGGGTGGATCACCTGAGGTCAGGAGTTCGAGAACAGCGTGGCCAACATGGTGAAACCCCGTTTCTACTAAAAATACGAACATTAGTCGGGCGTGGTAGTGGGCGCCTGTAATCCCAGCTACTCGGGTGGCTGAGGCAGGAGAATAACTTGAACCCGGGAGGCGGAGGTTGCAGTGAGCTGAGACGGCGCCACTGCACTCCAGCCTGGGCGACAGAGTGAGACTGTGTCTAAAAAAAAAAAAAAAAAGCAGAAATATTACATAGTATTACAAAGTCTGCATGACGTGTGATGTAACACATTGAATGTAGAAGCAGTTATGAGAGCCAGTAGTCTTCTTTTAAGCCAGCAACAAAGATATTTGCAAAAATGTATAACTATGTCACTCTTCTCACTAAATTTCTTTGGGAAAATATTGTACTTTTTCATAAAACTATGTTAACACAATCAGTTTACTATTTTTTGGTAAGATCTTTATTGAAATATAATTCACATACCATGCATGTCTCCCATTTAAAGTGTACAATTAAATGATATGTAGTATAGTCAGAGAGTTGTGCAAACAGCACCATAGTCAGTTTTAAAACCTTTCATCACTCCAAGAAGAAACCTTTAGCCACCACCCTCCAATTTGCTAATCACCCCAGCCCTAAGTAATATCTATTTTCTGTCTTTATAGATTTGCGTATTCTGCATATTTCATATAAATGAAATCATGCAACAAATATGTGGTCTCTTGTGACTGACTTCTTTCGCCTAGCCTTAGCATAGCCCTTTCGAAGTTCATCCATGTTGGCCGGGTACAGTGACTCTTGCTTGTAATCCCAGCACTTTGGGAGGCTGAGACAGGAGCATCGTTTGAGCCCAGGAGTTTGAGATCAGCCTAGGCAACATAGTGAGACTCTTTCTCTACAGAAAAAAAGGAAAGAGGAACAAGAAAAAATTAGTTGGATGTGGTGATGCGCTGTAGTCCTAGCTACTCAGGAGGCTGAGGTGGAAGGATCACTTGAGCTTGGGAGCTGGAGGCTGCAGTGAGCTGCGCTCATGCCACTGCACTCCAGGCTGGGCGACAGAGCAAGACCCTGTTCAAAAAAAAAATAGTAGCAGAACTTAATTACTTTTTTTTTTCTTGAGATGGAGTCTTGCTCTGTCGCCCAGGCTGGAGTGCAGTGGCACGATCTCAGCTCACTGCAACCTCCACCTCCCGGATTCAAGTGATTCTCCTGCCTCAGCCTCCTGAGCAGCTGGGATTACAGACACTTGCCACCACGCCCGGCTTTTTTTTTTTTTTTTTTTTTTTTTTTTTTTTTTTTTGAGACAGAGTCTAGCTCTGTCGCCCAGGCTGGAGTGCAGTGGCGTCATCTCGGCTCACTGCAAGCTCCGCCTTTCGGGTTCACGCCATTCTCCTGCCTCAGCCTCCCGAGTAGCTGGGACTACAGGCGCCCGCCACTGCGCCCAGCTAATTTTTTGTATTTTTAGTAGAGATGGGGTTTCACCGTGGTCTCGATCTCCTGACCTTGTGATCCGCCCGCCTCGGCCTCCCAAAGTGTTGGGATTACGGGCGTGAGCCACCGCGCCCAGCCCCTCCAGCTTTTTTTGAGAGGAGTCTGACTGCGATGCCCAGGCTGGAGTGCAATGGCGCTATCTTGGCTCACTGCAACCTTTGCTTTCCGGTTCAAGAGATTGTCCGCCTCAGCTTCCCCAATAGCTAGGACTACATGCGTGCGCCACCATGCCCGGCTGATTTCTGTATTTTTAGGAGAGACGGGGTTTCACCACGTTGTCCAGGCTGATTTCAAACTCCTGACCTCAGGTGATCTGCCCGACTTGGCCTTCCAAAGTGCTGGGATTACAGGCATGAGCCACCATGCCCGGCCAGGATGCTGTTTTTGTTTCTTCGTTTGTTTTGTTTAGTTTTTGAGACGGAATCTCCCTCAGTCGTCCAGGTTGGAGTGCAGTGGTGAGATCACAGTTCACTGCAACCTCAATCAAACTCTTGGGTTCCATTGATCCTCTTGCCTCAGCCTCCCAAGTAGCTGGCACTACAGGTGCATACCACCGCACCCGGCTAATTTTTGTGTGTGTGTGTGGAAACGGGGTTTCCCTATCCTGCCCAGGCTTGTCTTACATTCCTAGGCTCAAGTTATTCACCCGCCGCAGCCTCCCAAAGTGCTAACAACCACGCCCTACCTTTGGCACCCTTGTTGACAACCAATTGATCATAAATGTGGTTTGTTTCTGGATTCTTGATTCTATTCCATTGATGTATCTATTACTTATTTATTTATTTAGAAACGGAGTCTTGCTCTTCTTGCCCAGGCTAGAGTGCAGTGGTGCGATCTTGGCTCACTGCCATCTCTACCTCCCGGGCTCAAGTGATTCTCCTGCCCCAGGGTCCCAAGTAGCTGGGATTACAGGCACCCACCACCACGTCCGGCTAAATTTTTGTATTTTTAGTAGAGACAGGGTTTCACCATGTTGGCGAGGCTGGTCTCGAACTCCTGACCTCAGGTGATCTGCCCTCTTGGCCTCCCAAAGTGCTAGGATTACAGGCATGAACCACTGCGTCCTGCCTGTTATTCCTTTTCAATATTCTTTTGCCTACTCTGGGTCTTTTGAGTTTCCAGTTGTCATCTTTCTTGTCAATCTTTGTGAAAATGAATCACTACCTTTAGTTTTACATCGTTGAGACCACCGCAATTTTTTTTTTTTTTTTGAGACGGAATCTTGCTCTGTTGCCCAGGCTGGAGTGCAGTGGTGTGATCTCGGCTCACTGCAATCTCCATCTCCCGGGTTCACGCCATTCTCCTGCCTCAGCCTCCCGAGTAGCTGGGACTACAGGCGGCCGCCACCAAGTCCGGCTAATTTTTTGTATTTTTAGTAGAGACAGGGTTTCACCGTGTTAGCCAGGTTGGTCTCAATCTCCTGACCTTGTGATCTGCCTGCCTTGGCCTCCCAAAGTTCTGGGATTACAGTCGTGAGCCACCACGCCCAGCCGCAATTATTATTATTATAATTATTTTGAGGCGGACTCTTGCTCTGTTGCCCAGGCTGGAGTGCAATGGTGCGATCTCGGCTCACTGCAAATCTGCCTCCGGGTTCAAGCGATTCTTCCGCCTTAGGCTCCCGAGTAGCTGGGATTACAGGTGCGCATCACCACCCCGGCTAATTTTTTAATTTTTAAAATTTTTTTTTTTTTTTTTTTTTTTTTTTTGAGACGGAGTTTCGCTCTTCTTGCCTAGGCTGGAGTGCAATGGCGCGATGTCAGCTCACTGCAACTTCTGCTGTGGGCGGCAAGCCACCCCGGCGCCGAGGCAAGAGACTGAGGACACAAGCTATTCCAGTATAATAAAATATAAAACAAGAATAGTTATACCAGATATAGATCTTAGACATGATTATATATGAATATCATTAATCATTAGTTTGTAGTAATTACTCTTTATCCCAATATTATAATAATCCCCGCTCTATAATCATAACCTAGGAAAAACCAGGCCATACAGAGATAGTGTAGCAGGACGAGTTGCAGACAAAACGCCTCAGACACCGGATTAAAGAAGGAAGAGGTTTTTTTATTCAGCCAGGAGCGTCAGCAGACTCGTGTCTTAAGAGCCGAGCTCCCTGAAAAAGAAATTCCTAGCCCTTTTAAGGGCTTACAACTCTAAGGGGTCTACGTGAAAAAGTCGTAATAGATCAAGTAAGCGTGAGGAACGTGACTGGGGGCTACAAACATCAGTTAACAGAACAAAAAGTTTTATAGTGCTTTCTCATACAATGTCTGCAGTTTACAGATAACACCAGTAGTTTTGGTCAGGGGTTAATAATAATATTATTATTTTAGCCACCAGGGCCAGGTGGTGGCGCCAAGGTCGTCTAGCTATTTATCTTACTTCTGTTTCTTTCCAACTTTTTGCTTTCTCGCTTTTCTCCTGTCTTATAAACTAGGGAAAAGGGGAGGTTGGGGAGAAACTGGGAAGGACAACAGGAGAAGTGGTGTCCTCATACCATAATAGGAGCTGAGGGGACATAGTGAGGTGTGACCAGAAGACAAGAGTGCGAGCCTTCTGTTATGCCCGGACAGGGCCACCAGAGGGCTCCTTGGTCTAGTGGTGATGTCAGCGTCTGGGAAGACGCCCGTTGCCAGGGGGACCGTGGTCTAGCTGTAGCGAAAAGTGTCAAGGAACAACACCCGCTACTTAGCAGACCGGGAAAGGGAGTCTCCTTTTCCCCGGGGGAGTTTACAGAAGACTCTGCTCCTCCACCTCTTGTGGAGGGCCTGACATCAGTCAGGCTCGCCCACAGTTATCCAGAGACCTAACCGTCTCCCTGTGATGCTGTGCTTCAGTGGTCATGCTCCTAGTCCGCCTTCATGTTCCATCCTGTACACCTGGCTCTGCCTTCTAGATAGCAGTAGAAAATTAGTGAAAGTACTAAAAGTCTCTGATATGCAGAAATAATGGTGTAATCTGTCTTTCTCTTTGTCTCCTCTCTCTCTCTGCCTCGGCTGCCAGGCAGGGAAGGGCCCCCTGTCCAGTGGACACGTGACCCACGTGACCTTACCTATCATTGGAGATGACTCACACTCTTTACCCTGCCCCTTTTGCTTGCATCCAGTAAATAACAGCGCAGCCAGACATTCGGGGCCACTACCGGTCTCCGCACATTGGTGGTAGTGGTCCCCTGGGCCCAGCTGTCTTTTCTTTTATCTCTTTGTCTTGTGTCTTTATTTCTACCCTCTCTCATCGCCGCACACGGGGAGAGACCCACCGACCCTGTGGGGCTGGTCCCTGCACTCTGCCTCCCGGATTCAAGCGATTCTCCTGCCTCAGCCTCCCGAGTAGCTGGGATTACAGGCATGCGCCACCACGCCCGGCTAGTTTTGGATTTTTAGTAGAGACTGAGTTTCTCCATGTTGGTCAGGCTGTTCTCTAACTTCCGACCTCAGGTGATCCACCCACCTTGGCCTCCGAAAGTGCTGAGATTACAGACGTAAGCCACCCCTCCCGGTCTTAATTTTAATTTTTACTAAAGACGTGGTCTCCCTATGTTCCCCAGGCTGGTCTCAAACTCCTGAGCTCAAGCGATTCTCTCTCCTTGGCCTCCCAAAGCATTGGGAAACAGACGTGAGCCACCCTAGTCAGCCTCCTTTTGGGATTCTTGCAACTTTTCTGTAGGTGAGAAATTATGTCAAAGTAGAAGCTAGATAAAGGAATACTCCCTTCATCCCCTGAGCATTCCACGAGGTGAAATCCTCCTTTTCCCATTGGTCCAGCCACCGCCCAGCCCGTGGCCATTGGTCCAGCCCTCGTCCATTGGTCCAGCCCTTGCCATTGGTCCAACCCATCCATTGGTTCAGCCCCGCCCATTGGTACCGCCCCCTTCCATTGGCTCAGACCCCGTCCTTTGGCCCCGCCCTGCCCATTGGCCCGTCGCTCGCCCATTGGTCTAGCCACGCCCATTGGCCCAGCCCATCCCTCGCCCATTGGTCCATCCCCGCCCTTTTGTTCCACCCCTTCCGTTGGCTTAGTCCCCGCCCTTTGCCCCGCCCCACCCATTGGTCCAGCCCCGGCCCAGCCCTAGCTCATTGGCCCAGCCCCGCCCATTGGTTCAGCCCCACCCATTGGTTCCGCTCCCTTCTATTGGCTCAGCTCCGCCCCTTGGCCCCACCCCGCCCATTAGTTCAGCCCCCATTCATTGATGTCCAGCACTCGCCCATTGGTCCAGGCCTTGCCCATTGGTTTAGCCCTCGACCATTGGCTCACCGCTCGCGAATTGATTCGGTCCCCGCCCACTGGTCCCTCCCCTGCCCACGGGCCCCCCCCTTCCCGCTGTCCCTCACCTGGCTCAGCGCGCGCCAAGGACACATTCTCCAGCAACGCGGTACGGTACCGGGCTGACTCCAAGCGCCAGGAGCCGCGGGGTCCTGGTTGCTGTTTTCCTGTGACGCTTGGCGGCGGCGGCCAGAGCGGCCCCAGCACCGTGCCCTGGGCTCACCGCGGCTCTCCTATCACCCAGGGGTCGCCCCGGTCCGCCCGCACCCTTCTCTCCGCCCGACCCCCTTCTCTCCGCCCGACCCCCTTCTCTCCGCCCGACCCCCCTCTGGCTGCGCGTCCTCGGCTGGCTCGGGGAGGGCGCCACTCCTCCCTGGGAGACCCCAGGGAGACCCGCCTCACGGCCTGCCCACCTCGCCTCGCTCTAAAGCGGCCGCTGGAGGAGCCACAGGTCTGGCGAGTCCATGTCGAGGTGCCCTGGGCTCCCGCACGACCCACGGCCTCCTGCGTCCCGCACCTCTTGTGTCCTGCAGCCGCCGGCGTCCTCTCTGGGACCCCTTCCTTCCGAGTCCGTCCACATCCCCTGCGGTTCCTCTGAAATCCGCACCCCCCAACCCCGGAACCTCGGCTCTTCCGCGCGCTCCTCGTCCCCGCATCCTCAGTCCCCAGATGTCCTCCGCGTTCTGTATCCCCCTGCACCACACCGCTCCCTCTCTCCCTGCCCTTCGCACTAGGACCCTCAGGGACCAAAATCGTCCAAGATGCCTTCCCTGGTGTCGAGTTTATGTTAAGGGGTTGGGTGAGGAGACCAAAAAGCAGTGGATGTGGTAACCACAGGGGCGCCGTGTGTCCGAGTCGGGCGCCTGTCGGAGGAAGCGAGACGAGAGGAGAGGCTGCGGCTCGCGCCCTGGGCAGCGACAGTGTGGACCCCATTGCAATTTCCCAACGGCTGCCACCCGCAGGATCAACGCACAGGCCCCCTCCACCCCTCCCAGTCGCCAACCTCCCATCCCTGCAGAAGCCACCTTAGAGCCGGTGTCTGGGCCGTAAGAAGCCCGGGTGGGGGTCAGGCGGGTGGGCGGAGCGGGACTGAGGCTGCGGGGCGGAACCGCACTCCTGGGTGCCAGCACTGCCTGGGTCCTGGAGAGGCTGCTGGGCCGCCGCTGAGTCCGCGCGCGCCCTCTCCCGGCCGTCAGGAGCATCGGCCAGAACGTCTCCAGATTCCGGCCCTGAACCCGGATGAGGCCCTGCCCAGCGCTCGGTGCTGTCCAAGGAAAATGAGACCTCGAGGTGAAAAGCGCAGAGGCTGTGCACGCTAAGGCCAAGCGGAGGATGCGTTATTACTGTTTTCTTCTTGATGATAAAACCAGGTGTTGACAAATGCCGGAGAGATCGGCATTCGCAGGACGTGGGTTGAATGTAACTTGCATTCTTCCAGTTCGGCAATCTCACTTCTAGAACTCTGTCCTAGGAACATACGAGGCTATTTCAGGATTGCTTACAACCTGGAAGCAACCGGGATGTGTCTGGCCACTGGAGCTAGTGGATTTCACGCATCCCTGCAGTGGGCATCAAGCAGCAAAAAGAATGTTGTGCAGCATTCATAAGAGGGAAGACATTTGTAACACATTATGAAAAAACATATGTGGGCCAGGCACGGTGGCTCATGCCTGTAATCCCAGTACTTTAGGAGGCCGAGGCGGGAGGATGACTTGAGGTGAGGAGTTCAAGACCAGCCTGGCCAACATGGCGAAACCCCGTCTCTACTAAAAATACAAAAATTAGCCAGGCACGCTGGCGCGCGCCTGTAGTCTCAGGTACTCGGGAGGCTGAGGCAGGAGAATCACTTGAACCCGGGAGGCGGAGGTTGCAGTGAGCCAAGATCTCCCCACTGCACTCCAGCCTGGACGGCAGAGCGAGACTCTGTCTCAACAACAAATGTGTGGCATCACCTTGATTTTCTGAAAATAAAAAATTTTTAAAAATATATATATTTTGGCCGGACGCGGTGGCTCACGCCTGTAATCGTAGCACTTTGGGAGTCTGAGGCGGGTGGATCACCTGAGGTCGGGAATTCGAGACCAGCCTGACCAACATGGAGAAACCCTGTCTCTATTAAAAATAAAAAATTAGCCAGGTGTGGTGGTGCATGCATGTAATCCCAGCTACTGGAGAGACTGAGGCAGGAGAATCACTTGGACCCAGGAGGCAGAGTTTGTAGTGAGCCAAGATCGCACCATTGCACTCCAGCCTGGGCAACAAGAGTGAAACTCTGGCTAAATATATATATATAGCCAGAGTTTATATATATAAATATATATATGTAAATATATATATAAATATATATATATAAATAAATATATAAATATAAATATATATAAATATAAATATATAAATATATATAAAAAATATATATAGCCAGAGTATATATATTATATACACACACACACATATATTTTTTAAAATTTACCTCTAAGTAGTGGAATTACTGGAGGTAATTTGTAATTCTTGTCTCCTTTTCAAAATTAAAATTAATGACATCTACACTCAGCAACCACACATATGGGCGGGGGGCACCGTTCTTGGAGCTACTGCAATACCAGGTCGATGCATGGAGTGAACTAAGTAAGCTGCTATTGCAACCCCCTCCTCCAAAAATCCACTTTATATACATTTTTTAAGACAGTGTCTCATCATGTCACCCACGCTGGAGCTCAGTGGTGCCATCATGGCTCACTGCAGCCTTGACTTCCTGGGCTCAGGCAATCCTCCAGCCTCAGCCTCTTGAGTAGCTGGACTATAGGTGAGCTCAGGTGATCCTCCTGGCTCAGCTTCCCCAGTAGCTGGGACTACAGGCACGCACCACCACACCTACCTAATTTTTGTATTTTTTTGTAGACTCAGGGTCTCACTATGTTGCCCAGGCTGGCCCCCACTGGGTTGGCCTCTGTTATACACCCTGCGGCACCCAGACTCCTCGGTGGCCCTTAGCCTCAGGTTCATAGACTCATCAGTCAGGGATTTCTATGTTTCCTCTGTGGCTCTGCGGGGGATGGGTTGTGACCTGTTTTCCACTAGATCCCGGGAACCCTGCTTGGGCCTGTACATCAAAGTCCCCAAGAAGTGAAGGAGCAAGAAAGTGGCAGAATTTTTAAAATTTTCAATTTAATTTAAAAAATTAATGTTTTAAAATTTGTGTTTGGATTTAAAATGTGAATGGATATCCACAATTGCATTTTTTTTTTTTTTTGAGATGGGGTCTCGCTCTGTCGCCCAGGCTGGAGTGCAATGGCATGATCTCGGCTTACTGCAACCTCCACCTCCTGGGTTCAAGTGATTCTCCTGCCTCAGCCTCCCGAGTAGATGAGATTACAGATGCCCACTGCCACGCCTGGCCAATTTTTTGTATTTTTTAGTAGAGACAGGGTTTCAACATATTGGCTAGGCTTGTCTCCAACTCCTCACCTCAGGTGATTCACCTGCCTCAGCCTCCCAAAGTACTGGGATTACAGGCGTGACCATGCCCAGCCATAATTGCAATTTTTTAAATAGTTATTTGTTTTTTGAGATGGAGACTCACTCTGTCACTCAAAATGGAGTGCAGTGGCGTGATCTCAGCTCACTGCAACCTCCACCTCCCGGGTTCAAGCCATTCTCCTGCCTCAGTCTCCCGAGTAGCTGGGACTAGAGGCACCCACCACCACACCTGGCTGATTTTTGTATTTTTTTTTAGTAAAGACGGGGTTTCGCCATGTTGGCCAGGCTGGTCTTGAAATCCTGACCTCAGCTGGTCCGCCCGCCTCAGCCTCCCGAAGGCTGGGATTACCGGCATGAGCCACTGCACCTGGCCTATTATTTCAATTTTAATATCAAATTGCTAACACTAGGCTGGGCACGGTGGCTTATACCTGTAATCCCAGCACTTTGGGAGGCTGAGATGGGAAGATCGCTTGAGCCCAAGAGTTTGAGACCAGCCTGGGCAACACAGCGAGACCCCATCTCCTCAAAAACTCAAAAAAGTAGCCTGCCTGTAGTCTCAGCTGCTCAGGAGGCTGAGGTGGGAGGATGATTGCTTGAGCCTGGAAGGTCTGCTGCACTACAGCCTGGGCAACAGAGCAGGACCCTGTCCCTGTCTTGAAAAAAAAATAAAAATAAAAGTAAAAATAAAAAATAAAGAACAGGAGAGGGGCTCCGGGATATGGGTGGCAAAAAAAGGCAACATGGGGTCCTAACCTGGCCATTTTTGTCCTCACTGCTCACTGGGATGTGGTGTGGATGATGCTGGGTGATATCACGGAACCAGCGGCGATCCTCTCAGGCACACTCGCATTAACATGGCTATGACTGGGAAGGGTGTGCTCAGAGGTGGAGGCAGAATGGTTTTGGAGTCTGCTGCCTGCATTTGGATGGTTTGGCAAAAGAGAAGTGTGTGGAGGAGAGACAGAGGGAGGGAGAGAGAAAAAAGAGGAGAGAGAGGGAAGGAGAGCCGGGGAACCCAGGCCACGGCTATACAGTATGCACTGCGTGCTCCTGCAACTTTTATGCTCCAAATGTTTCAAAATAAAACCAGAGGGTGAGGAAAACAGTGATGTGGCCAGGCCCAGTGTGCAGGCTCCAGCTCCCCAGTATGCGTCTCCCTCCCGGCCGACTGCCAGCGCCACTGAAAGACTCAGGCCCAGGGGCACCTTTGTTGTTCCCCCAACTCCACTAAAAGGTGGCACCAAAAATGCTCCCCTGCTCCCGGCCCTGCTGCTCCACAGCCACCCCTCACTGCTGGGTAAGGCTTCCCAGGCAACAGCAGGAGGGGCCCGATGGTGCCACACTGAGTACAGGGCAGACGCACCCCACAGTGACCCTGCCCTCTGACCCACCCCGGCCTCCTCTTCCTCACTCCCACTTCTTGAGGTTGCACCCAAAACGTCCTGCCCTGACATCCTCAGGTGTCCTTAACATCTGACAAGAACAGACAGCCAAGGGTACTTGGGAACAGGCCTGGAGCAGTGGCTCACACCTGTAATCCCAGCACTTTGGGAGGCCGAGGCAGGCAGATCACCTGAGGTCCAGAGTTCCAGACCAACCTGGCCAACATGGTGAAACCCCATCTCTACTAAAAATACAAAAACAGCCAGGCATGGTGGTGTGCACCTGTAATCCCAGCTACTTGGGAGGCTGAAGCAGGAGAATCGCTTGAACCTGGGAGGCGGCAGTTGCAGTGAGCTGAGATCACACCACTGCACTCCAGCCTGGGCTACAGAGTGAGACCCCATCTCAAAAAACAAAACAAAACAAAACAAACAAAAAAACACTTGGGAAAGGAGAAAGCATGGTGGAGAACACAGAAGCCATCTGAATATAAAATCAGGGCCAGGCATGGTGGCTCATGCCTGTAATCCCAGCACTTTGGGAGGCTGAGGCAGGCAGATTACCTGAGGTCAGGAGTTCAAGACCAGCCTGGCCAACGTGGTGAAACCCCATCTCTACTAAATATATAAAAATTAGCCGGGCGTGGTGGCTGGCGCCTGTAATCCCAGCTACTCAGGAGGCTGAGTCAAGAGAATCGCTTGAACCTGGGAGGTGGTGGTTGCAGTGAGTCCAGATCGTGCCACTGCACTCCAGCCTGTGCGACGAGTGAAACTCCGCCTCAAAACAAACAAACAAACAAAACCCTAACATTGCCTTGAGCCCAGAGGCAGTTGTCAAAGAATGAGGACTCATGGGAAGCCTCCTGGAGGCTCGCTAACTTGGGAGCTCAAGTAGGGTAGCTGTGCTTCCTTCATCTCCCCTCCAGCAGGGGTGGCACCCAGGGGGCCAGGGCAGGAACTCAGGTTTCCTCAGCCCACAAATCCCCTGGAAAGAACATGACAGGCAGGCCGCATGTGCTTTTGTCAGGTTCCTCCCTGAACCCACCCATGAGCTGCAGGCCTACCTCTCCCTCAGCAGAATCCTGGAGCTACCATTCTCAGCAAGCCTGAGCTCTCTTAGTGCCTGGGAGCTGTCAGTCTGGGAGGCTTCATGGAGGAAGCGAGACTTGGGTCAGGGAGGGCAGTGACTAAGGGACACTTTGGAAGGGCCCAGTAAGGGCTGGGGTGCGGAGACCCAGGGGTGGTGGCATCAGAGCTGAGCCTCAAAGGACCCAGAAGCCTGGGATGTTTAAAACCTGCCCATTATGGGGTCTAGCGAACAGCTTCTTTTATTCTTGTTTGAAAGTATTTTTCTGCTTACAAAAGTAACTTATACTTATCTAAAAAAAAAAAAAAGAAAAGAAAGAAATTACACAATGTTGAAAGCAAAGATTCACCCATTTGGCCCCAGAAGCCCTGCGGACAGAGAAGAGCCTATGGCTGGGTTGGTGGCCTGGGAGGATGCGCCTGTTGTCAAGGTTACAGGGACTTGCCGGGCGCCACAGAGCAGGGGGCAGAGTTCTCCCCAGCAGCCTCAGGAGGCCCCGCTGCTAATCCACTGTCTTCTGTTCTGTCTGTGCCTGCGAGAGAAGAGGGTGGATCAGGCTGGTGTCAATGGAGATGGGAGGGCTCAGCTTAGCTGTTGGGGGTCTACCAGGCCTCACTCTCACCCCAACCAGTGGATGCTCCAGGGCCAGAGGCCTCTGCCTGACTGAGAAGTGACTGCCACTCAGGGACGCTGCTCCCAAGGCCACCAGGCCAGGGCCACAAAAGCTGCTAAAGTCATTTCCAGGAAACTTGAGGCCAAGTTTGTGCTGAGCACTGGGAAGCCGCAGCCATCGCCTCTGCTGGACCTGGGGTGGGGATGGAAGGATGGAGGAGTTGGCAGGTGGGGGTGGTCGATGCCTGAGGGTGCTTGCCTGCGGGACCCCTGGTGCCTGATGGAGCCCTGCTCTGCCTTTCATCTGGCGAAGATGGCTGTGCTCCAATTCTCACAAAGGCACCAAGGCCCCAGGCCTAGATGGATCCCAGCAGTGAGCAGGAGTCTCAAAGGGGCTGGGAGGACCTTGAGATGGTCTCATTCCACAGAGCTCAGGTGTAACAGACCCTGAGCCAGACTCCAACCCCCTCTGCCCTCTGCAGGGACCTCCTGGTGGCCTCAGAGTGGCGACTTCGCTCCTCTGAGCCCTGCCTCCCACAGGCCATGGGGACTGCATCCTCTGCCCAAGGTTGGCAGGAGAAGCCGGGGGACAGGCAGAGGCTCTCAGAGCAGGACTGGATGGTGGGGGCTTCGCAGTGAGAGCCAGGCACTCCCACCGGCTCTGGGAGGACGGGGTCCCTCTGAGGCCCAGAGCACTGCTCACACCAGGCCTGAGACTCCCGCAGAGGGATGGAGGCCGAGGGGTCCATTAGGTTCCTTGAAAGCTCCAAGCCTGTGGCTGCGGACACCACCATCTCAGGCATTCTGGGGTCTCAGCCCCAGGGAGGCTGTGGGGCTGTGACCCTCTGTGACCTCAGGCCACTCACCCCTCAATTTCCATCAGTGAGGCAGGGTCCCTGCACGGCCAGCAAACTGAAGGAACCCTAAGAGCACCCCCTTTTCTCACAATGGGCTGCCAGGCTGAGTACCCTGGCTGACCCCAGGGGCCACCTGTTCAGAGGTCACAAGCCAAGGCCACCTGCTACGACTTTTCTTCTTCTCAGGGCATGGCAGAGCCCACTCCCAGTTGGGAAGAAACCCCAACTCATCTTCTTCCCACCCACTGGGCAGCCCCCTGCCCCATCTCCCTGGAACTTCCAGTTCAAAAGGTGTACCCAGCCCATTTCCTCTGCTGCCTAGGGCCCTGCCCCCACTGCTGCCTGCCCTGGTAGAGCCCAGGGGCAGGACCTGCTGTGGGGCCAGGAGGGGACCTGTCCTCCTGCAGGGGACAGCAGGGCATGGCCTGGGCCACCTCAGGGAGAGCTGGGTGCAGGGAAAGGGGCAGCCCTGCTCTCATCCCATCTCTGCTACCATGGCCCACCTGACTATGTTCCCCAAGTCTAGCTGAAAGGTCTAGTACACAGCAGGGGCAGAGCCAAGGGCCCTGGGGAGTGGGAGCAGGGACTGAAGATGCTCAGTGCCTCCATCCATCCCATCACTCCCACAGCAAAGCACAGGGAATGAACCTGCCCCATCACCTCCAGCCAGCCCGCAGCAGCTAGGGCCACACCCCCAGCCCCACTTTCCCATGGGATCTGTGAGCCCTGAGCTGTATCTCCCCGGAGGCTTGGTGGGGGGTGATTGTGCAGAGGAGGTAGGGAGAGCAGGGGCAGTCCCGGAGAGCCGGGCTGAGGTCACTGCCTTAGTCTGCTGGGAGTCTCATCCTGCGTGCCTCGAGTCTCCAGAGCCCAGCCTGCACACAGCTTCTGTTCAGTGGATGTTACTAAGTGACTGAACGGTGAGCGAGACAAAAGAAGCTTTCTAGAACATATGGAAAGGTGACCCATCAAGCCCCTGGTCTTAGAGACCCTCATCGAGCAGCTGCGAGCCAAGACCTTGAAGCTGACGGCAGCTGCCTGTGGGCCCCGCCGCACCGTCAGACCCTCCCTTGTGAAGGAGCCAGTGGGCAGCACATTCCAGAGTGGGGAACAGACGCAGAGAGGCAAGGCCGCTCAGAGGCAGGGTTGGAGGTCGGCGGATGCCCAGGCCTGTGCCCTAACCCCTGTGCCACTGCTCTCCACACGTGGTCAAAGTCAGGGAACGAGGACCCGCACGCCAGGGAGAAGCGCCTGATGGAGCCAGTGCGGCTGTGGGGGCCACCCTGGGAGGTGCCGAGCTGTCCTGGGGGGCCGCGGTGGAGCCTCACCTGGGTCCTGCCTGCTCCGTTTCTGCTCAGGCTCCTGAGGGGCTGCCTCAATGGCCCGCTGGGCCTCGGGGTGGGTCTGGAGGAGGGCCTTGGCAAGGGTGGCGGGGCCGGGCACCCCCAGGGACATGACACAGTGCACACCCTTGCGCTTGGCCCCCGCCACCTTGGTGCTGTCTTTGGAGGCTGTGAGCAGGACCAGTTTGGAGAACTTTCTGGGCTTCCTGGGGGCTGCCAGGATGACTTCTGTGCCTGGCTTGGGGGATGGCTCCTGGCTGGCCTTCACACTCTCACCCTCCTGCTCGCTGGGCTCGGGCAGGGGCATCCCGGGACCCAGGGCCTGTCCCTCAGGCCACACTCAGCCCCCAGCAGGTGGATTTCTCCTACTCCCAGGCAAGGAACCTGGAGTCCAGCGGTTCCGTCCTAAGGAAGGAAGCAAAATCCCGTCAGTGGTGGAAGCCCCTGGGGGGCTCTAGACATGGATCTGGGAGGGAGGTGGGGCAGATGGGGCTGCCTCACTGCTCGCTGGGGCCAAGACTGGCAGGGGGCCTGATGGAACTAGGCTTCTGCTCTGCCAGTTCCTCTCCTGGCAGCCTTGGGTACGTCAGCCCCATCCAACCCCACTTTCCCCATCTGGAAAAGGTGCACAATAAACACCCTCCACAAGGGGCCATCAGAGTGACTAATGGACTAAGAACTCAGCCACTGCCAATGGGCCTCTCACATGCTGAGCACGGACGAAGGGTTTCCACCCTGAGGACTGTTTCCAGTCCCACCTCCCACCCCTGTTATGACAGCAGGCTGTTCTTATGGACCCAGTCACAGTTGAGGACACTGAGACATGCCAGGGTGATCCACACAGCCACAGAGTGGCAGAGATGGAGTGGACACAGAGCCCATGACCACACAGCATCTGGTGTACTTTGTCCATGTTAACAGACATCAGTGTCCCTGGGCACCAAGCATCAGAACTAAACACTCTGGGGACATTAGCTCAGTTTGTGTTGTCACAGGGAGCATGGGCCAGGCACCTGCCAGCACTTTGCAGACCACAGCACTGCAGCTGGCCCTGGCAGGTGGGACAACCAGATCCAGCCACATCCCCGTCTGAAGGCCCACATGCTCCTCTGCTCGTTGGTTCTTTTTGTTTGTTTGTTTTGGAGACAGAGTCTCGCTCTGTCTCCCAGGCTGGAGTGCAGTGGCACGATCTTGGCTCACTGCAAGCTCCGCCTCCCGGGTTCACGCCATTCTCCTGCCTCAACCTCTCTGAGTAGCTGGGACTACAGGCGCCTGCCACCACGCCCGGCTAATTTTTTGTATTTTTAGTAGAGACGGGGTTTCACCGTGGTCTCAATCTCCTGACCTCGTGATCTGCCCGCCTCGGCCTCCCAAAGTGCTGGGATTACAAGCGTGAGCCACCGCGCCTGGCCACGCCCACTGGTTCTCACACCAACCTTGCGTCTGAGCTAGTGCTGGCGCTGCCCTGGCTGGGTGGGGACAGCGATGTGGAGATGTTGTGGATCCCACGGTCACTGAGGACTCCTTGGCTTCTGGCCTGGAGAAGCAGAAAGGATGGGTTGTAACCCTGTAGGGGCAAGTGCCAGGCCACCCCACACTGGTGCTGCAGCACCTCAGGACTGGGGCTCCAGGCCAGTGTGGGGTGGCCTTTCTGTCTTTTGGGGGGGGCGACTGGGTGGTGGGCAGACGATGGGGTCTTTCCCAGCTTACAGTTTTAGCCTAGACACAAGACTGCAGCTTGGGCAGCCACATAGCCCCCTGTCCAGGACCCAGGCAGGACAAGGCCCAGAGACACCCACTTTCCCCTCGGGCCGATTCCCCAACCTGGGCTTGAGGTTCTCATGGTTTCCTTGGACCCCTCCCAATGCGTCTGTCCTGAGGGGTCCATGCCCAGCACCCTGGCGCTTTTTCTAAGACCCTATTGTCCATGAGAGGGGCCTAAGGATGCAGGGCTGGAGTACAGGGTTGGGGGCCTTGTCCTGAGAGCTTCCCTCTGTAGTCCTCTGACCACTAAACAAAAGCAGATGTGAAGCCCCCACCCCAGGGGCACCTTCTCGAGGGGGTGGGCACTTGAAGAAATGCGCCAGGCGGCGAGTCACATGACTGCAGAGTACCGCAGGGATCGGGGTCGCGTTATCCGTCCGCCTCCGGACAAGCCAACCCCTGTTCCTCCCGTGCGGCCCTTCCGGCTCTGCTCATCTGCCTCACAGGGCGATGTGGGGATGCCGGGGACCTGGGGGCCACTCGGGGGCGGTAAAGAGTTACGGGAGGCCCCAACCACATAGCGCCCTGCTTCACACGCTGATTGGCTACGGCGCACGTCCCTCTGGCGGCCGATCTCCCCACGCCTCCCACACTCCGCAGCATGAGTGGGCGGTCCGGGCAGGAATAAATGCCAGGTTCCCTGACCCGACGTCCGAGTCCACCCCGGGTCCTCTAGCGCCTCCCGCCGTGTTGGTTCTGCCACTGCAGCGCTCCCAGACTCCAAAAAAGATGCAGCCTCTTGCATACCCAGCGTGCAAATTCCTGCAAGATACAGCAGTTGGTCCCCACAAGGCTGGCAGGGACCCAGACCTAGCAGCCTCCTCCAGGCCAGCGGCCATTCTCCGAGACCTCCACACTCACTCTGACCCCCAGACTGCACGCCTCCTTATATTAGGTTAGTGCAAAAGTAATTGCGGTTTTGCCATTGCTTTCAATGACAAAACCGCAATTAATTTTCACCAACCTAATATTTGGCACCTGAGGCACCTCCTTGCCATTCCATAGTCCCAGCCCTGCAGCCAGGCCAACTCTGAACTGTACAAAAGGGCCCCAAAGGGGCCGGGCGCGGTGGCTCACGCTTGTAATCCCAGCACTTTGGGAGGCCGAGGCGGGCGGATCACAAGGTCAGGAGATCGAGACCATCCTGGCTAACATGTTGAAACCCCGTCTCTACTAAAAAATACAAAAAATTAGCCCGGCGTGGTGGCGGGCGCCTGTAATCCCAGCTACTCGGGAGGCTGAGGCAGGAGAATGGCGTGAACCTGGGAGGCGGAGCTTGCAGTGAGCCGAGATCGCGCCACTGCACTCTAGCCTGGGTGACAGAGCGAGACTCCGTTTCAAAAAAAAAAAAAGAAGAAGAAGAAAAGAAAAGGGCCCCAAAGTGACGTCAGCCCCATCTCAAATTCAAACCCCATAGTAAACGAACAAGACAGACCTAAACTATTGACTAATTCTCCAAAGCGAAAAGTCAGGAAAATAAAAAAATCTCGTTAAGCTGTAACAAGAAGGGAATCGTGAAATACGTAAATTGGGCTCTTTCATATTGTGAAATATATATTTGGTGTTTGACCCTCTCTCCCAGTACATAATTCCTAAAATTCCTGGAATCTCCAAAATGATGTCTTTTTGTATGCTTAGGCACTGACTGATGGCTGGCAGCCCCTGGGCTGCTTCAGTGGGGCTGGTCACCAGAAAGACCAAGGCAGGGTTAGACGGTTGGGACTTTAAGCCCCACCTCCAAACTCCAGGAAAGGGAGAGGGCCTGAAGGTTAAGTTGATCACCAATGGCCTATGGTTCAATCAATCATGCCTATGTAATGAAGCCTCCATAAAAACCCAAAAGGAGAGGGTTCCGAGAGCTTCCAGGAACACATGGAGTCCTTGGAGGGGTGTGTGGGAGTTGGGAGTGGGGTGGGAATGGAAACTGAGCCCCTCCCATACGTGCTGCTGCATTTATATGTGTGTGTGTATATATATAAATAAAATATATGTATATATGTGACATATATAATATATATTATATACGATATATGACATATACATATATGATATATATGACATATATAATATATTATATGACATATAATATATACGTTATATATTATATATATTTAAAATATATATAAATTTTAGTTATTTTTTGAGACAGAATCTGGTTCTGTCGCCAGGCTGGAGTGCAGTGGCGTGATCTCGGATCACTGCAACCTCCACCTCCTGGGTTCAAGTGATCCTCCTGCCTCAGCCTCCCACATAGCTGGGACTACAGGCACGCGCCACCATGCCCTCCTAATTTTTATATTTTTAGTAGATACGCGGTTTCACCATGTTGGCCAGGATGGTCTCGATCTGTTGACCTCGTGATCCACCCGCCTCAGCCTCCCAAAGTGCTGGGATTACAGGCATGAGCCACTGTGCCCGGCTGCATTTATATTTTCATCTGTCTCCTTTATAATAAAATGGTAAATGTAGATAAATTGTGTTTTTTTTTTGAGATGGAGTCTCGCTCTGTCTCCCAGGCTGGAGTGCAGTGGTGTGATCTTGGCTCACTGCAACTTCTGCCTCCTGGGTTCAAGATATTCTCCTGTCTCAGCCTCACAAGTAGCTGGGATTACTGGTGTGCACCACCATGCCCGGCTAATTTTTTGTATTTTTAGTAGAGATGGGGTTTCACCATGTTGGCCAAGCTGGTCTCGAACTCCTGACCTCAGGTGATCCACCCGCCTCAGCCTCCCAAAGTGCTGGGATTACAGGCATGAGCTACCACACCTGGCCTGTAAATAGTTTGTTTTTTTGAGATGAAGTCTCGCTCTTGCCACCCAGGCTGGAGTGCAATGTCGCAATCTCAGCTCACTGCAACCTCCACCTCCCAGGTTCAAGCAATTCTCCTGCCTCAGCCTCCCGAGTAGCTGGGATTACAAGCGCCGGCCACTACTCCCAGCTAATCTTTGTATTTTCAGTTGAGACAGGGTTTCACCATGTTGGCAAGGCTGGTCTCGAACTCCCAACCTCAAGTGATCCACCCGCCTCAGCCTCCCAAAGTGCTGGGATTACAGGCATGAGCCACCGTGCCTGGCATTGTTTCCTTGAGTTCTTTGGGCCGCTCTAGGAAATGATTTAACCCAAGGAAGGGGTCATAGCAACCTGAGATTGCAGCTGGCTGGTCAGAAGCACGAGCAAGGCGGGAGGATCACTTAAGCCCAGGAGTTCGAGACCAGCCTGGGCAACATAGTGAGACCTCATCACTATAAAAAATAAATTAATTAATTAAATAAAATAAGAGGGGCCAGGCGCGGTGGCTCACGCCTATAATCCCAGCACTTTGGGAGGCAAGGCGGGTGGATCACGAGGTCAGGAGATCAAGACCATCCTGGCTAACACAGTGAAACCCCATCTCTACTAAAAATACAAAAAAATTAGCCGGGCGTGGTGGCGGGCGCCTGTAGTCCCTGCTACTCCGGAGGCTGAGGCAAGAGAATGGCGTGAACCCGGGAGGCGGAGCTTGCAGTGAGCCGAGATCGCGCCACCGCACTCCAGCCTGGGCGATAGGGCGAGACTCCATCTCAAAAAAAAATAAACAAAATAAAAATGAAATAAAAGAGAGAGAGAGAGAACCCTGCCACTCTGGTCCTCCTGCCTGTGCCTGGCATAGAAGTGATCTGCCCAGAGCCACGTCCTCGGTCCTTGACCTGGGACCTGAGTCAGGAAAAAAAGTCCTATTATGTCAACCATGACCTCTATTACTGCTACCCAACAACCTCCCTTCCCAGTGTCCCCATCACTCCACTCTGTCCCTGGGGAGGTGGAGGCCTGGTCCAGAGCCAATGGCCTTGGGCAGCAGATGCTTGAAGTCAGAAATGCCAGTTACAAAGAAAACTGATCCTCAGAGCTGAGGTCCTGCCTTGGAAGCCAGTGGTCGGGATTATAACCCAGATAACAAAATAAATATCCAGGAGTCCAAGCTGATACAAATAACTGAATACATAAATGTTGGAGAAGGGACAAATCTTCCTTAAGAGGAATTCTAAACAGTATGTGCGGACACTTCCCCCTCCAGGAAATGGAGCTTAAGTCCCCTCCCTTGATTGTTGGCTGGGCTTAGTGCATTTCCAGAGATGACAATCTGGGCTGGGCGAGGTGGCTGACGTTTGTAATTCCAGAACTCTGGGGGGTTGAGGTGGGTGGATTACTTGAGGTCAAGAGGTCAAGATCAGCCTGGCTAACATGGCTAAACTCCGTCTCCAGTAAAAATATAAAAATTAGTCAGGCGTGGCTGGGCGCAGTGGCTCATGCCTGTAATCCCAGCACTTTGGGAAGCTGAGGCGGGTGGATCACAAGGTCAGGAGTTCGAGACAACCTGGCCAACATGGTGAAACCTCGTCTCTACTAAAAATACAAAAAAAAAAAAAAATTGGCCGGGCGTGGTGGCAGGCGCCTGTAATCCCAGCTACTCAGGAGGCTGAGGCAGGAGAATCGCTTGAAATCAGAAGGTGGAGATTGCGGTGAGCCAAGATTGCGCCACTGCACTCCAGCCTGGGCAACAAGAGCAAAACATTGTCTCAAAAAAAAAAAAAAATTAGTCAGGCATGGTGCTGCGCACCTAGTAATCCCAGCTACTCAGGAGGCAGACACAGAAGAACTGCTTTAACCTGGGAGGCAGAGGTTGCAGTGAGCCAAGATCTCACCACTGCACTCCAGCCTGGGCAACAGAGCGAGACTCCAACTCAAAAAAACCAAAAAACAACAAAAACAAAAAAAAACAAAAACAAAAAAACACACACACGCACACAAAAATGAATGTGGGATCAGATCCCAGATTACACCTCCGAACACAAAAAGGGCATTAGTGAAAACACTGATGAAATCCAAATAAAGTCTATAGGTTAGTTTTCTTTTTTCTTTTTTTGAGAGACATGGTCTTGGTATATTGCTTGGAGTGCAGTGATACAACCATGGCTCACTGTAACCTCACACTCATGGGCTCAAAGTGATCCTCCCACCTCAGCTTCCCAAGTAGCTGAGACTACAGACACGCACCACTACGCCTGGCTAATTATCATATTTTTAATAGAGACAGGGTTTCACCATGTCGTCCAGACTGGTCTCGAACTCCAGACCTCAAGAGATTTGCTTGCCTTGGCCTCCCAAAGTTTTTGATTACAGGTGTGAGCCACTGTGCCCAGTTCTGTAGTCTTGTACCAACAATAATTTATTATATGAGATGTTAACATGAGGGGAAGCTGGGGGTGGGGAGGATCTATAGGGACTCTGTACTGCCTCTGGGACTTTTCTATAAAGCTAAAATAATTCCAAAATAAAAAGTTTTTTTTAAAGGTAAGTAGCTAGCTGCATTAATATGACCCAAAACATTAACTATTTTATCACAGAAAACCCAGCATAAGCAACTTTGCTCTTTTTCAGGTTGTTGTTTTTTTTTAATGTAGTCTTTTCTAGTGCTTTTTCTTTAAAAGTAAAGGTTGGCCGGGCGCAGTGGCTCACGCCTCTAATCCCAGCACTTTGGGAGGCTGAGGCGGGTGGATCACAGGGTCAGGAGATCGAGACCATCCTGGCTAACACGGTGAAACCCCATCTCTACTAAAAATACAAAAAATTAGCCGGGCATGGTGGCAGGCGCCTGTAGTCCCAGCTACTCGGGAGGCTGAGGCAGGAGAATGGTGTGAACCCTGGAGGCAGAGCTTGCAGTGAGCCGAGATCGGGCCACTCACTGTATTCCAAGCTGTGTGACAGAGCGAGACTCCGTCTCAAAAAAAAAAAAAAAAAAAAAAGTAAAAGTTAGAACAGATTGAAAAATGACTGTATACACATGTATACACACACACAAACAACAACAACAACAACAAAAAACACCAAAATTTGAGCAAAATGGCCCTGACAAAGGTTGCCTGGTAGGAACTGTGTTTTATGAATCATTTTCATGCGTTCTGGAAAAACACAAGTGATACTTTTCTGAATATCAAATTTCAGTTAATCATAGTGTTTAATACCTCATTTTCAAAAATGACAAATATTTCTTTTCTACAATTAGTCCCATGCACACCTCCTAAGTAGTGCAATAGTAAATTTGCTTCCATGACTTTTTAACTTAAAAAGTTACTTCTGCTCTTAAAAACCATGATATTTGCTCTAGCTCATGAAGCTGAAGAGAAATAGTTCCACAGAATCTCAGAGAAGTGAAGGTTATGAAGATCTCCTCATATCCTCCATTTGGAGGACAAGGCAGCCAAGAAGAAGCCAGTCCTGGGACTTCCTCCAGGATAAGAGGCTTAGCTGGTCAAGCTGGTCAGCCCACAGGACTGGGGCACCTACTGGGCTTCAGGTTCCCCAAGAAGACCATGACATTGTTGAAAGAAATTAAAGAAGCCCTAAACAAATGGAAAGACATCCCATGTTCATGGATTGGAAGACTTGATATTGTTAAGATGACAACACTTCTGACATTGATCTATAGATTCTTAATTCCAGCTGGCTTTTTTTTTTTTTTTGGAGAAACTGACAAGCTGGTCCTAAAATTCATATGAAAATTCAAGGAACCCAGAATAGCAAAAACAATCTTGAAAAAAAAAACAAACTTGCAGGACTGACACATCTCTATCTCAAAATATATTATCACAAAGCTACAGTAATCAATACAATGTGGTACTGGCATAAAGACTGACACAGGCTGGGCACAGTGGGTCATGCCTGTAATCCCAGCACTTTGGGAGGCCAAGGTGGGTGGATTGCCTGAACTCAGGAGTTTGAGACCAGCATGAGCAACATGGTGAAACCCCGTCTCTACTAAAAATACAAAAAATTAGCTGAGTGTGGCGGCATGCAACTATAGTCACAGCTACTCGGAAGGCTGAGGCAGGAGAATTGCTAGAACCCGGGAGGCAGAGGTTGCAGTGAGCCGAGATCGCGCCACTACACTCCAGCCTGGGCAACAGAGCGAGACTCCACCTCTTAACAAACAAACAAACAAACAAACAACAAAACACAGACACAGAGACCAACAGAATAGAACTGAGAGTCCAGAAATACACTCTTACATATATGGTGAACTGATTTTCAGCAAAGGTGGCAAGACAGTTCTGTGGAGGGAAAATAGTCTTAACGACAAATGTTGGGCCAGGCGTGGTGGCTCATGCTTGTAATTCCAGTACTTTGGGAGGGTGATGTAGGAGGATCGCTTGAGCCCAGGAGTTCCAGACCAGCCTAGGCAACATAGTGAGATCTCATCTCTAAAAAAAATATTATTAACCAGGGTGGTGGGGCACATATGTAGTTCCAGCAACTTGGGAGGCTGAGGTGGGAGCGTTGCTTGAGCCTGGGAGGTCAAGGCTGCAGTAAGCTGTGATTGTGCTGCTGTACCTCAGCCTGGGTGACAGAGCAAGACTCTGTCTCAAAAAAAAAAAATAATAATAATAAAAACAAACATTAAATGCTAGGACCACTGAATATCCAATACAAAAGAATGAAGTTGTATGCTTTCCTCACAGCATATACAAAAATTAACTCTAAATAAATTATATGGCTAGGCATGGTGGCTCATGCCTATAAACCTAGCACTTTGGGAGGCTGAGGTGGGCAGATCTCTTCAGCTCAGGAGTTCAGGTCTAGCCTGGGCAACATGGCGAGACCTGATCTCTACTAAAAATACAAAAAAAAAAAAAAAAAAGCTGGGCATGGTGGTGTGCACCTGTGGTCCCAGCTACTTGGGAAGCTGAGGTGGAAGGATTGCTTAAGCCAGTGGGGCAGAGGTTGCAGTGAGCCGAGATTGCACCACTGCACTCCAGCTTGGGTAACAGAGTGAGATCCTGTCTCAAAACAACAAAAAAACAAAAAATTATAGTTTATTACAAGAGCTACAGTAATAAAACTTTTTTTTAAAAGAAAAACTAAATTCTCATAACCTTAGATTAGGCAAAGCTTTCTTCAATATAATGAAAGGCACAAACAACCAATGAAGAAATAAACTGGACTTCAACTAAGTTTAAGAGTTTTGTGTTTTAGCCATAAAACTTTTGAAAGTTAAGAGATAACCCATAGAATGGGAAAAAATGTTTGCAAATTATATATCTGATAAGGGACTTGTATCTGGAATTTATAAAGAACTCTGACAACTCTGTAATAAACAAGCAAACAAACAAACAATTTAAAAATGGGCGGCTGGGCATGGTGGCTCACACCTGTAATCCCAGCACTTTGGGAGGCCGAGGCAGGTGGATCACCTGAGGTCGGGAGTTCGAGACCAGCCTGACCAACATGGAGAAACCCTGTCTCTACTAAAAATACAAAATTAGCCAAGCTTAGTGGCACATGCCTGTAATCCCAGCTACTCAGGAGGCTGAGACAGGAGAATTGCTTGAACCCAGGAGGCGGAGGTTGCAGTAAGCTGAGATTGCACCATTGCACTCCAGCCGGGACAACAAGAGCAAAATCCGCCTCAAAAAAAAAAAAAAAAAAAAAAAAAGGACAAAGGGGCAGGGCGTGGTGGCTCATGCCTGTAATCCCAGCACTTAGGGAGGCTGAGGCAGGAGGATCACCTGAGGTCAGGAGTTCGAGATCAGCCTAGACAACATAGTGAAACCCTGTCTCTACTAAAAATACAAAAATTATTTTCTTTTTTGGATTGGTGGCATGGTGGCACATGCCTGTAATCCCAGCTACTCAGGAGGCTGCGCAGCATGAGAATTGCTTGAACCCGGGAGGTGGAGGTTTCAGTGAGCCGAGGTGGCGCCACTACACTGCACTGCACTGCAGCCTGGGCAACAAAGTGGTACTCCGTCTAAAAAAAAATAATAATAACAATAATAATAATAATGGGCAAAGGCTCCAAACAGGCTTTTCTCTAAAGAAGATATACAAATGGCTAATATATGAGAAGATGCTCAACATCATTAGTCACCAGGGAAATGCAAATCAAAACCACAATGAGATATCACTTCACACCACCAGGATGGACATAATAAAACAAACAAAAAACAGATAATAGCAAATGCTGGTGAGGATGAGGAGAAACTGGAACCCTCATACACTGCTGAGGGGAATGTAAAATGGTGCAGCCATTTTTGGAAACCAGCCTGGCAGTTCCTCAAAAGGTTAAATGTAGAGTTACCCTATGACCCAGCAATTCCACTACTAGCTATATGCCTGGAAGAAAGGAAAACACATGTCCACATAAAAATGTGTACATGAATGTTACAGTTGCATTATTCATGAAAGCCAAAACGTTTCGATGGATATTCAAAACAGCCCAAATATCCATCAATGGATGAATGAATAAGTACAATGTGGTGCATGTATAAAATGGAATATTATTTGGCAGTAAAAAAAATCTATGCTACAACATGAATGAACCTTGAAGAAATTATGCTCGGTAAAAGAAGCCAGACCCAAAAGACCACATATTATATGATTCCATTTACATGAAATTACTTAGAGTCTAGAGAATCTACAGAGTAGGAAAATCTATGGAGACAGAACGTAGATTTGTGGTTATCTCGGGATTGGGGTGGGGAAGGGGAGAATGAGAATTGACTACTAGTGGGTATGTGCTTTATGGGGTGATGAAAATGTCCTAAAAGGAATTTTCATGAGGGTTGCACAACTTTGTGATCACACTAAAGCCACTGAACTGTATATGTTTTTTTTGTTTTGTTTTGTTTTGTTTTGAGATGGAGTCTCGCTCTGTTGCCCAGGCTGGAGTGCAGTGGCGTGATCTCACTGCAAGCTCCGCCTCCTGGGTTCACGCCATTCTCCTGCCTCGGCCTCCGGAGTAGCTGGGACTACAGGCGCCTGCCACCACGCCTGGCTAATTTTTTTGTATTTTTAGTAGAGACGGGGTTTCACCGTGTTAACCAGGATGGTCTCGATCTCCTGACCTCGTGATCCGCCCTCCTTGGCCTCCCAAAGTGCTGGGATAACAGGCGTGAGCCACCGCACCCGGCCGAAATGTACACTTTAAATGGGTAAATTGCACGGTATGTGAATTATCTCAATAAAGTTGTTAAATATTCAGAAAAAGGTAAATTGAGTCTATGAACATATGAACAGCGGTTCCCCAATGTCACTATCCCTAAGAATCACCCGGAGTTTTGTTTTTGTTTTTGTTTTTGTTTTTTAGACGGAGTATCGCTCTTGTCGCCCAGGCTGGAGTGCAGTGGCGCGACCTTGGCTCACTGCAACCTCTGCCTCCCGGGTTCAAGCCTTTCTCCTGTCTCAGCCTCCCAAGTAGCTGGGATTACAGGCGTGCACCACCACACCCGGCTAATTTTGTATTTTTAGTTGAGACGGGGTTTCTCCATGTTGGTCAGGCTGGTCTCGAACTCCCGACCTCAGGTGATCCACCCTCCTTGGCCTCCCAAAGTGCTGGGATTACAGGCGTGAGCCACCGCGCTGGCCCCGACTAATTTTTGTATTTTTTTTTTTTTTTTTTTTTAGTAGAGACGGGGTTTCACCGTGTTAGTCAGAATGGTCTCTATCTCCTGACCTTGTGATCTGCCTGCCTCGGCCTCCCAAAGTGCTAGGATTACAGGCGTGAGCCACCGCGCCCGGCCTGTGTTGCTTTAAGCCACCTTATTTGTTAGGACAGCAACAGGAAACTAATACAAGGTTCAATCCCTCACTGACGATGTTCTGGACGACAGGACCCCTGCCTGGTGCCTCATGGTGGACCCACAGAATCATCTTCATACGCACGGGAGAGAAACATCACTAATGTCCACCAGCACCGGCATCCTCAGCCGCGAGGACAAATCCCTTACCCTCCCAGCAGGTTTCATTTGCGTAACGGAAATAGTGGTGAATTTATCAGGGGATGTTAATAGATGACAGGCAAGGGTGAAGTCATCGCAAAAGTTCCCAGACGATATGGACAGCTGCTCCCCAATAATTACTGCTCCACGCAGTCCACAGCGGGGCTGTTATTGACCCCGACAGGATGACGGGACACTAAGGTGTGCAGTACACGTCCTCACAGGGAGATTTAAAAAACCGGCAGTGACCCCTGCCCCAAGAAGGCCAAGAACTGCTACTCTAAGGTGTGCAGCGCGGAGCTTCCCCACCATGGCAATTTCAGTCATGGCAGCTCCTTCCCCTAATCACCAGGGCTCAGAATCTTTATTTCACTCCTTTACCCAATGCAATTGGCATCAAACGCGGGCTGGGCTGCGCCCAAATGGTCCCAGCTCCCCGGCTCTCTCCTCTCCCAAGAATACCCACACCCTGAGGCCCCGAGTGTCTCCCCCGCCCCAGTATCTCACGCCTCCAACTCGCTGCCGTCCCTGCAGGGACCTCCCGAGCTGCAACCGTGGGACGAGGCCGGCGGGGGTTGGGGGGTGCCGGGAAGGCAGCGCTGGGCGCGGCGGACACGGCCAGGGACCGGCGGGCGAGTGCGGAGCTCCTTCATGTGGGGGTGTTGAGGCTCTGGACAAGGGACTGGAGGGGGTGGGGAAGGAGGGGCGAGAGGCAAAGAGGGAATCGCGGGAGACCCCACAGGAGGCGGCCTGAGCACCAGGACGCGGACCCCCCCTCAGCACCCGCAGCCCTCGGGACCCCCGAGAGAGCCGGGCCGGGGACTCGTCCATGCCGAGGACGCAGGACCCTCCCCGCCCGCCAGGGCCCGTCCTCACCGACGACAGCGGTGCCCTCCCTCTCCGGCGACAGCGCCGCGGCGGGTCCCTCAGCCTCCGCGCCAAGGGCCCCAGCCTCAGCTCGCGCTGTTACCTCAAGCCGGGGTCACAGCGCGAGCATGCGCAGCAAGGCCGCGGGTGCCCTGTCTTCTGGCTGGGGCCGCTCCTCCGCGTCTTGCCCGTGCGGCGTAGAGCTGGCGTCCGGCCAATCGGAGGGCGGAGGCGGGGCCAAAATTCAGTAAGGGGGCGGGGACACCCGGGATTGAGTGTCGCCGTCAGGGGCGGAGCCTCGGGGGACCTGCGGCCTGGATCCGCGTCGCGGGCGAGGTTTTCCCAGCACCAGTGGGTTGGGCTTCACTGCGACCCCCGGGCTTCCTCACGGATTTGACTCCGGCTCTCTGCGGGGAAAACTGGAGCATTTGTTTAAAGGTTTTGCTCTCCCCCGTCGCGATACCGAGCGTGCGGAGGGAAGGTGTTTAGGCTCATGGAAGCCACTGCCTTGCTTTAAGCTCTGCATCCTTGACGACGCAGCAGCCTCATCCGCGCCATTGGTCCAGCCCTCGTCTATTAGTTTAGCCCCTGCCCATTGGTCCAGCCCTCGCCCATTAGTCCCGCCCTCGCTCTGTAGTTCAGCCCCTGTCCATTCATCCTTTCTCGTTATTGGTCCAGCCCTGGCCCATTGGGCCCACCCGTGCCCACGGGCCCCGCCCTCTCCGTGCCCAACCACGTTCACCCGGCCCAAGGGGTGCCCGGGACACTCGCCATCCTCCAGCCATCCACTGCAGTGGGACTGGGCTGGGTCCGGGCACAGGGAGCTGTGGGGCCCTGGGCGCTGCTTTCCTGGGACACTTGGCTGCAGCGTCCAGAGCGGCCCCGGCACAGCCCCCTAGGCTCACCGCGGCTCTCCCAGCCCCGCGGGGTCGCCCCCACTACCCCCGCCACCTTGGTCCCCCTAAGCCTGGCTCCGCGCCCCGCCCCCCTCGCTCTAAAGCGGCCGCTGAATGTGCCACCGCCCCAGGGCTCCAGGGTCCAGGTGGAGATCCTCTGGGGCCTCCCGCACCTTCCGCCTTCTCACGTCCGAATGCCAGCGTCGCTGCACGCCCTTCCTCTGCCCTGCCCCTCCCGGCCCTGGCTCTGCAGGTCTCTGAATCCCACCGTGGACTCCGCTACCAAGGCTCCCGCTGCCCCCATCCCACTATCCTATCTCCCCGGGCATTGTCTGGTGTCATTCAAGGCCTTTGTGCTTTTTTTTTTTTTTTTTTTTAGAAACGAGAATTGCGCTCTCTCGCTCAGGCTGGAGTGCAGTGGCGTGATCTCGGCTCGCTGCAAGCTCTGCCTCCCGGGTTCAAGCAATTCTCGTGCCTCAGCCTACTGAGTAGCCGGGATTACGGGCGCCCGCCACCACGCCCGGCTAATTTTTGTACTTTTAGTAGAGACGGGTTTCACCATGTTGGCCAGGCTGGTATTGAACTTCTGACCTCAGGTGATCCACCCGCCTCGGCTTCCTAAAGTGCTGGGATTACAAGAGTGAGCCACCGCGCCCAGCTACCTTTGCGCATTTATTTGCTGTTATCTATTAATCATTCACAGACTACTGGTTGTTTTTAACTTGATGATGTTATAAATATCTTTGTATATGAATCTCTGATGTCAAAGATTTTTTTTTTTTTTTTGAGATGGAGTCTCGCTCTGTCGCCCAGGCTGGAGTGCAGTGGCGTGATCTCTGCTTATTGCAACCTCCGCCTCCCGGGTTCAAGCGATTTTCCCGCCTCAGCCTCCCAAGTAGCTGAGATTACAGGCACCGGTAATCATGCTTAATTTTTATATTTTTGTAGAGATGGGATTTCACCATGTTGGCCAGGCTGGTATCAAACCGGAGTTACCTCCGGTGATCCGCCCACCTCGGCCTCCAAAAGTGCTGGGATTAAACATGTGAGCCACCTTGCCTGTCGAGATATTAAAGATTTTTTTTTTTGAGACAGAGTCTCACTCTGTTGCCAAGACCGGAGTGCAGTAGCACGATCTCAGCTCACTGCAACCTCCGCCTCCTGGGTTCAAGTAGTTCTCCTGCCTCAGCCTCCCAAGTAGCTGGGATTACAGGCGCCTGCCACCGCACCCAGCTAATTTTTTTGTATTTTTAGTAGAGACGGAGTTTCACCATCTTGGCCGGGCTGGTCTTGAACTCCTGACCTCGTGATCCACCCGCCTCAGCCTCCCAAAGTGCTGGGATTACAGGTGTGAGCCACCGCACCCAGCCAAAGATTTCTTGAAAGTCTTAAAAGAAGTCAAAGGAGGCAAATATTTTTAAAAGCTTTTTAAACATGTAGCCAAATTGTCCCCAAGGAAGTGCACAAGCTTGGGGTTAGATGCTTGGGTTCAAGTCCCTGCTGTGTCAATTGCCAGCTGTGTGAATGAGCAATTACATCCCCTCTCTGTGCCTCAGTGTCTTCACCTGATAAATGGGGGTGATAACGCACCCACCTCCTACAGCCATTGTGATAATTCACAGAGTATTGTCATGTGGACTGATAAGAGTCTTGGTTGTTTTCTGTTTCTTTTTGTTTTTGTTTGAAACAGAGTTTCACTCTTGTTGCCCAGGCTGGAGTGCAGTGGTGTGATCTCGGCTCACTGCAACCTCCACCTCCTGGGTTCAAGTGATTCTCCTGCCTCAGCCTCCCAAGTAGCTGGGATTACAGGTGCCCACCACTAAGCCCGGCTAATTTTTTTTGTGTTTTTAGCAGAGACGGGGTTTCACTATGTTGTCCAGGCTGGTCTTGAACACCTGACCTTGTGATCCACCCATCTCGGCCTCCCAAAGTGTTGGGATTACAGGCATGAGCCACCGTGCCTGGTGAGTCTTGGTTTTAAAATTTATATTCCTTAGTCCAGCAATTCTCAAACTTTCTGGTCTCAGAACCACTTATGACACAGGATTTTTCAGTGCCACTTAGTCAGCCAGAGACCTCCATGGCCAGCAGCACCCCTGCTCAGGCCTCCCTTGGCCTGGACTCGGTGCAGGAGACACCCCACCCATTCCGCCATTTGTGTCATGTTACAGCTCTTTGAATCCCGCTGCCCCCCTTGGGTCCTCAGCTTCAGGGCTGGCCCAGCCCACTGCTATTTCCTCTTGCCTGGGCAGGTTCTGGGGGTGGGTGGAGGGCTACAGTGTTACAGCCTTTTTCCTACCAGTGGTACACCCTCCAGAGTTCTTTTCCCACATCCAAGAAGAATGAGGTTATGCTGACAGCCAGTGGGTGAGCAGGGTGAAGAGTTTTATTGAGCTAACAAACAGCTCTCAGCGAAGAGGGGACCCTCTCAAAGTCGGGTAGTTCCCCCCGCCATGGTGTGTAGACCCCAAGTGTGGCTGAGTCCGAGGTTTTTATTGGCTCAGAATGGGGGAGTGCATGCTGATTGGTTTCTGAGTATGTAAAAAAGGCTTAAAAGGCACTCAAAATTGGGCATGACAGTGTAAACAACCAGTTAGGGAAGGGTAGGTGTATGTAAAATAGGTGAAGTGTGGGGATCAGTCAGAGGAAAGTGGGCCACACGGGAAGAGAGGTTCTCAGTATGTTCCATGAATTTATCAGAGACTTGTAGCTTGGTTTTCAGGCTTTAAAATCTCTTTGGTTTGAAGGCCAGTTTCACCAGGGATGGGATCTGTCTCTGTCTGCCTGGGGATTTGTCTGCCTCCTGCCGCCATCATTTACACTGTTAGTTATTGAGAAGCTCAGAGAGATTTTAGTTATGTGGGTTACATCTATCAATATTTACTATATAGAAATTTAGGCTGGGTGCAGTGGCTCATGCCTGTAATCCCACCACTTTGAGAGGCCAAGGCAGGTGGATCACCTGAGGTCAGGTGTTTGAGACCAGCCTGGCCAACATGGTGAAACCCAGTCTCTACTAAAAATACAAAAATTAGCAGGGCGTGGTCATCGTGGGCGACTGTAATCCCAGCTACGTGGGAGGCTTGAACCCGGGAGGCAGAGGTTGCAGTGAGACAAAACAAGGCCACTGCACTCCAGCCTGGGCAACAGAGTGAGGAAAAAAAACAAGACAGCTGGGTGCAGTGGCTCACGCCTGTAATCCCAGCAGTTTGTGAGGCTGAAGCAGGCAGATCATGAGGTCAGGAGTTCGAGACTAGCCTGGCCAACATGGTGAAACCCCATCTCTACTAGAAATACAAAAAAATTAGCCATGTGTGGTGGCATATGCCTGTAATCCCAGCTACTCCAGAGGCTGAGGCAGAATTGCTTAAACCAGAGCCGCGGGTGGCGGTGGCAGGTTACAGTAAGCCAATATCATGCTACTGCACTTCAGCCTGGGTGACAGAGCAAGACTCCGTCTTGGAAGAAAGGAACTTAAACTGATAAATTTAAAAACAGATTTATTAAAAACAGTGGTAATTAACCCACTGTATAACTCTATCTTCAAACCAAAGGAATCAGTGAATGGCAGTGTTTACACTTTTAAAAATCACTTTAGTGGCTGGGCGCGGTGGCTCACGCCTGTAATCCAAACATTTTAGGAGGCCGAGGCAGATGGAGCACCTGAGGTCAGGAGTTTGAGACCAGCCTGGCCACCATGGTGAAACCCTGTCTCTATCAAAAATACAAAAATTAGCTGGACGTGGTGGCATGCACCTGTAATCCCAGCTACCCGGAAAGCTGAGGCATAAGAATTGCTTGAACCCAGGAGGCGGAGGTTGCGGTGAGCTAAGATCACGCCACTGCACTCCAGCCTAGGTGACAGAGCAAGACTCCGTCTCAAATAAATAAATAAATAATAAAAATCACTGGCCCAGCGTGGTGGCTCACACCTGTAATCCCAGCACTTTGGGAGGCTGAGGTGGGCAGATCACGAGGTCAGGAGTTCAAGACCAGCCTGGCCAACACGGTGAAACCCCATCTCTACTAAAAATACAAAAATTAGCTGGGCTTAATGGCGCGAGTCTGTAATCCCAGCTACTCACGGGGCTGAGGCAGGAGAATCGCTTGAACGCGGGGGGCAGAGGTTGCAGTGAGCTGAGATCGCGCCACTGCACTCCAGCCTGGGGGACAGGACAAGACCCTGTCTCAAAAAATAGATCACTTTAGTGTCTGGCTTAAGAGACTACAGCTGCATTGTCACAACTGCCTCTGCATTCACTCTTCTGTGATGTGTTGTTTGCATTGAAGCACGCAAAGAAAATCCAGCCCACACCGATAAATATTTGGAAAAGGGAGAAATATTTTAACAGCCTTTTCAGATAATTGTGGATATTCTTCCTTGATACTACATCAAAACTCATGTGGTGGTTCTTAAAGGTTAGTTGCAGTGTAGAATCTGAAGTGGCATCAGTACAATTTTTGTATTCAATTACATCAGAATCCCTTGGTCAGCCAGGCGACGTGGCTTATGCGTGTAATCCCAGTACTTTGGGAGGTTGAGGAGGGTGGATTTCTTGAGTCCAGGAGTTTGAGACCAGCCTGGACAACATGGCGAAAACCCATCTCTACAAAATATTTAAAAATTAGTTGGGTGTGGTCGGATGCCGTGTCTCACACCTGTAATCCCAGCACTTGGGAGGCTGAGGTGGGCGGATCACAAGGTCAGGAGTTCGAGACCAGCCTGACCAACATGGTGAAACCCCGTTTCTACTAAAAATACAAAAACTAGCCAGGCGTGGTGGCACGTGCCTGTAATCCCAGCTACTCAGGAGGCTGAGGCAGGAGAATCACTTCAACCCGGAAGGCAGAGTTTGCAGTGAGCCAAGATCATGCCATTGCATTCCAGCCTGGGCCACAGAACGACACTCCGTCTCAAAAAAAAAAAAAAAAAAATATTAGTCAGCTGTGGTGGTGCACGCCTATAGTCTCAACTACTTAGGAGGCTGAGGTGGGAGGTTCCTTCAAGCGCAGGAGCTTGAGGCAGCAGTGAGCCGAGATTGCGCCCTGCACTCCAGCCTGAGTGACAAAGTGAGACCCTGTCTCAAAATAATAATAATAATCCACTGGTCTTTTAGCATTTTGGAGGGATCTTGTACCCATGTGTGGTCTCATAACACCATGCATTGGCTTTTTAGAAAGTATTGGTTCATTGAATAATGCACATCTTATGAAATGTTGACATATTTTATTATATAATATAAATGAATGGTGTCAAATACAAGTTTTCTAACTTTTTTTTTTTTTTTTTGAGACAGAATCTCACTCTGTTGCCCAGGCTGGAATGCAATGGTGTGATCTCGGCTCACTGCAACCTCCACTTCCCGGGTTCAAGCAATTCTCCTGCCTCAGCCTCTTGAGTAGCTGGGATTACAGGTGTCCACCACCATGCCTGGCTAATTTTTTGTATTTTTAATAGAGATGTGGTTTCGCCATGTTGGCCAGGCTGGTCTTGAACTCCTGACCTCAGGTGATCTACCCGCCTCGGCCTCCCAAAGTGCTGGGATTACAGGCGTGAGCCACCGTGTCTGGCCCCAACATTTTAATTTTTGCTTGAAAGTTAGAATTTTTTTTTTGAGATGGAGTCTTGCTCTGTTGCCCAGGCTGGAGAGCAGCGGCACGATCTCGGCTCACTGCAACCTCTGCTTCCCGCGTTCAAGCAATTCTCCTGTCTCAGCCTCCCGAGCAGGTGGGACTACAGGGGCACACCACTACGCTTGGCTAATTTTTGTATTTTTAGTAGAGACGGGGTTTCACCATATTGGTCAAGCTGGTCTTGAACTCTTGACCTCAGGTGACCCACCCACCTTGGCCTCCCAAAGTGCTGGGATTACAGGCGTGAGCCACTGTGCCCAGCCAAAAGTTAGAATTTTAAATTTTATCCTTGGCAACAAATACTGTCAGTTATTTTCCTTCAAGTCACAGACTCACTTCTCACTTTTCTCTCTTTTTTTTTTTTCCAGACAGAGTTTCACTCCATCACCCAGGCTGGAGTGCAGTGGCGTGATCTCAGCTCACTGCAACCTTCGCCTCCTGGGTTCAAGTGATTCTTGTGCCTTAGCCTTCTGTGTAGCTGGAATTACAAGCATGTGCCACCACACCCAGCTAATTTTTGTATTTTTAGTAGAGCTAGGGTTTCGACATATTGGCTAGGCTGGTCTCGAACTCCTAGACTCAAGTGATCTACCCACCTCATCTTCTCAAAGTGCTGGGATTACATGCATGAGCCACTGCACCTGGCCCTCACTTTTCTCACTTTTGAGAAGATGGCTGCCAAATACCCACATCTGAATAACCACAGTTTGTCAGTGGTTCTATCAAATAAAAAGTGTTCCACAAAAAAATAGCTAATAGCACAATTCAAATAGTTACACATATCGTTCTGCTAGAGACAACTGTATGCCCAGAGGTGCTGTATGTGTATTTCCTCTTTTCCATTTCAACTAACAAAATACTAAAAAGACGTGTACTCAATGGCTAAGAATTAATAAAATGAATGATTGTGTTGCTTCATCAAGGACTTTTTTCTTTCCCTCCCTTCCTTCCTCCCTCCCTCCCTCCCTTCCTTCCTTCCTTTCTTTTTTTGATTTTCGCTCTTGTTGCCCAGGCTGGAGTGCAATGGTGAAATCTCGGCTCACTGCAACCTCCACCTCCCAGGTTCAAGCAATTCTCCTGCGTTAGCCTCCTGAGTAGCTGGGGCTACAGGTGCCCACCACCACGCCTGGCTAAATTTTTTTTTTTTTTTTAAATTAAGACAGAGTCTCGCTCTGTCGCCCTTTTAATTGAGACGGAGTCTCTCTCTGTCGCCCAGGCTGGAGTGCAATGATGCGATCTTGGCTCACTGCAACCTCTGCCTCCTGGATTCAAGCGATTGTCCTGCCTCAGCCACCCGAGTGGCTGGGATTACAGGCACCCGCCACCATGCCCAGCTAATTTTTGTATTTTTAGTAGAGACTGGGTTTCACCATGTTGGGCAGGCTGGTCTCGAACTCCTGACCTCACGTGATCCACACGCCTTGGCCTCCCAAAGTGTTGGGATTACAGGCGTGAGCCACCGCGCCTGGCCTAATTTTTGTAGTTTTGGTAGACACGGGGTTTCACCATGTTGGCCAGGCTGGTCTTGAACTCCTGACCTCAAGTTATCCGCTGGCCTCCACGACACTCCGTCTCAAAAAAAAAAAGTTTCAATACATGAATATTGGGGGACACAGATCATCATAAATGCGTTTGTTTATACTGTTGATAATGGTCTTTTGTGTTAAAAAAAAAAAAAAAAAAAAAACAAACAAAAAACAAAAAACATTATCAGCAAGTTCTCCCCATCCTGAGAAGGGACTGAGGCTGCGGGGCAGAACCGCCCTCCTGGCGGCCGGCACGGCCTAGGTCCTGGTGAGGCAGTCGGGCGGCCGCTGAGTCCGCGCGCGCCCTCTCCTGGCCGCCAAGAGTATCGGCCAGAATGTCCCCAGGTTCCGGCTCTGACCCGGATGAGGCCCTGCCCAGCGCTCTGTGCAGCTCAAGGAAAAGTGCAGAGATTGCATGCACGAGAGAAGAGCCTTTTCTTCGTCTGTACACCCCTCTCCTTTTTTTCTTTTCTTTTCTTTTTTTTTTCCAGATGGAGTCCCTGTCGCCCAGGCTGGAATGCAGTGGCGTGATCTCGGCTCCCTGCAACCTCTACCTCCTGGGTTCAAGCGATTCTCCTGCCTCAGCCTCCTGAGTAGCCTCCCGATTAGTGGTGTGTACCATCCCGTCCCGCTGATTTTTTTGGATTTTTAGCAGAGATGGGATTTCAGCATGTTGGCCAGGCTGTTTTCGAACTCCTGACCTCAAAGAGTCCGCCCTCTTCGGCCTCCCAAAGTGCTGGGATTACAGGCGTGAGACACCACGCCCTGCCCCTCCCCCCTTTCTTAATCCAAACACCTCAGCTTTGCCGGGGTGCAGGCTGCTGAAGGCACCCACGCGGTGGGCAGGGGTCCTGTTGATCCCTTCAACTTGGTGGTTTCATGGCAATTTGACTGCTTTGGACTGTCCACAAGTGACAGGGATTTAGCCACACGGATTTTTGAATTATTTATGACAGTGAAACAAATATGAAGTGATACAGATGTCCATTTAATCATTTAAATGATTAACAATTAAATGAAACGTGGTCTATCCCTGCAATGGAAATACAATACATGCCACGACGGGCATGAACCTTGAAACATGATGCCAAGTGAGAGAAGCCACACACGAGAGGCTACATGAGTTCATTTATGTGAAATGTCTGGAACAGGCAAATTCAGAGACAGAAGGTGGACTACTGGTTGCCAGGGGCTTGGGGGAGTGACTGCTACTGGGCACTAGTTTTCTTTTTGGGGGTGATGAAACATTTTTGGAATGAATGATTATCGATGCACAACTTTGTGAACAGACCAAAAGCCATGGAATTGTACACTTTCAAATGGTCAATTTTCTGGCCGGGCTCAGTGGCCCATGCCTGTAATCCCAGCACTTTGAAAGGCTTGAGGTAGGAGGATCACTTGAGATCAGGAATTTGAGACTCTCCTGGGCAACATAGGGAGACCTCATCTCTACTAAAAACAGAGTGGGTGTGGTGGTGTGCGCCTGTGGTCCCAGCTACTCAGGAGACTGAGGCAGGAGGATCGCTTGAGCCAGAGAGGTCGAGGCTGCAGTGAGCTGAGATCGCACCATTGCGCTCCAGCCTGGGTAACAGAATGAGACCCTATCTCAAAATAAAATAAAATGGTCAATTTTATGCCATGTGAATTAAATCTCAATTTAAAAAGAAGAAAGGAATGGTCAAGAAAGTGGCAGATCTATTAAAATTGCCCCTCAAAAATGGTTTGAACATCAGTAATTTCACTTTTTCCACATAATTCATCTTAAATACCAGAAAGTAAAACTAAAATGTCTTTTTTTTTTTTGAGATGGAGTCTCACTCTGTCACCTAGACTGGAGTGCAGTGGTGTGACCTCAGCTCACTGTAACCTCCACCTCCCGGGGTTCAAGTGATTCTCCTGCCTCAGCCTCTGGAGTAGCTGGGATTACGGTCATGTCCCACCACGCCTGGCTAATTTTTGTATTTTTAGTAGAGACAGGGTTTCACCATGACCTCAGGTGATCCACCCGCCTTGGCCTCCCAAAGTGCTGGGATTACAAGTATGAGCCACAGCTCCTGGCCTTAAAATATCTTTTGCTTCTTGACTTTAGACGTGTATTTTCTGCATATTTTCATAACCTTTTTACACTAAAATTACTACTTGTTTATACTGCATGTCAATTGTTAAGCTAATTGTTACATTGTTGAAAACATTCACTGATATATTTTATATTGATACTTTCCTCATTCTGTGGTTCCATTGTCTTTTTTCAATCAGATGTTTTAAGTGTTGAAAAAAATCCTGGCCTTTATGGGTGAGGAAGGAATGTTTATTTCAGTAGATGTCAGCTCAGAATCAAATTACCAATGCGCAAAGCCTAGGCACACACATTCCTAAAGTATTTGGTTTCAATCGTGGGATAAATATAGCTTGAACCTAACCTTCCTTCCCCTTCCCCTTCCCTCCCCTTCTTTCCTTCCTTTTTTTTTTTTTTTTGAGAAGACCTAAGAATCATGAGTTTGTATGCACCCAACATCATAACCTCAAAGATATAAAGAAAAAATGGGCACATTACAAATAAAAATTGACAAAGTAACCCCTATAATCATAGCGGGAGATGTAACAACTCTATAACAATTTTTTTGTTTGTTTGTTTTGTTTTTTAGACAGAGTCTCGCCCTGTTGCCCAGGCTGGAGTGCAGTGGTGCGATCTCGGCTCACTGCAAGCTCTACCTCCTGGGTTCACCCCGTTCTCCTGCCTCAGCCTCCTGAGTAGTTGGGACTACAGGCGCCTGCCACCACGCCCGGCTAATTTTTTGTATTTTTAGTAGAGACGGGGTTTCACCATGTTAGCCAGGATGGTCTCCATCTCCTGACCTTGTGATCCGCCCACCTCAGCCTCCCAAAGTGCTGGGATTACAGGCATGAGCCACCGCGCCCAGCGAACAAATTTTAATACTTTTTTATTATTTATAAAATAATATGAGCCACTGCACCTGGCCCCAGCTTGGTTTTGATGAGAATTGGCCTGGAATATCTTTTCAGAATTCCCTTCCATGTTATGATGACTGGCCTTAAGAGAAGTTTGTGCAAGATCAGAAGGTTTAAGTGAAGCATCAGCCATGCAGCTCTGGGGTCAGCGTGGGGAGTGGGGATGAGTCCCCATCGTAGATCACTGTGCTGCCCGCTTTGGGCAGTAGCCAGGCCCTCGGCTCCCTCAGCTCCCACCACGTCTCCTCCATTGGCTGCTCAGAGTCTGAGCCAGGCGTGTGCAGAGTTGAGGTAGCAGGCAGCAGCTTATTCTGTTTGATATTGAGGCTGTAGGCAGTGAGAGACAGACGTGGCTCCATCTTCTCACACTCCCTGCTTCACACATAATTTTTTCCTATTAGCGCTCCTTGCTACAACCAGCTTCAGCCAATGTAGGTGCAGAAGTCAACTGGAGGCAGCTCCCTGGGCTTGCTCCTATAGTCACGGAAAATCCAATCCCTATACTTACTTTATTAATTTAATTTTATTTATTTTGGAGACAGGGCCTCACTCCATTATCCAGGCTGGATTTCAGTGTTGCCATCACGGCTCACTGCAGCCTCTATCTCCCAGGCTCAACTGATCCTCCTGCCTCCGCCTCCCAAATTGCTGGGATTACATGCGTGAGCCACTGAGCCTGGCCTAATTCTTTTTTTTTTTTTTTTTGTAACAGTCTTGCTCTGTCACCCAGGCTGGAGTGCAGTGGCACAATCACTGCAACCTCTACCTCCTGGGTTCAAGCGATTCTCCTGCCTCTGTCTCCCGAGTAGCTGGGATTACAGGCATGTGCCACCATGCCAGCTAATTTCTGTATTTTTAGTAGCGACGGGGTTTCACTATGTTGGCCAGGCTGATCTTGAACTCCTGATCTCAAGGGATCCACCCACCTCAGCCTCCCAAAGTGCTGTGATTACAGGCGTGAGCCACTGTGCCCTGCTGTAATTATGTTACGTCGCTCCTTCAGGGTTCTGCTTCCTCGATCACACAAATGAATTTTACCCTAACAGATATATACAGATATATCTTACGTTGATGTCATTTTAAATCATTGGGGAATGAAAAGATGATTGATTCAATAAACATTGCTGAAAAAAATTAGTTAACATATTTGGAAAATAGTATATCTTTGTATTGTTCATAAAAATGTTTTTAAAACCTCAAACTATAAACATATTGGGAAAAGTAGAATATGCTTGCAACCCTGGAATACAGAAACAAAATGCAAACATCATAAGGATCGAAACGTAAATATATCAAAATTATAAGTTATTTAGAGGCGGTTTTTCAGGTTTGACCTATAGATTGTTAAAATAAAAATTCTTGGTAGCCAGGCTCAGTGGTATGAGCCTGTGTTCCCAGCTACTCGGGAGGCTGAGGCAAGAGGATGGCTTGATCCCTGGAGTTCAAGGCTGTGGTGCACTATGGTCACGTCTGTGAATAACCACTGCACTTCAGCATGGATAATATAATGATACCCTGCCTCAAAAAAAATCTCAGGGATTCACTGTGAGTCAAGGCATCCAGCTATATGCTAAAGTTGGGCAAATTTTACAAAATGCTGAGAGAGAAAAGAGACAAAAGGATAGACAGACAGACATGCTTGAATGGAGCTTTGGGGATAAAGGACATTGTGGGCCAGATATACAGCCACCAACCTTCGGCCACGCTGCAGAATCAGGATTCCTTCTTGGCTAGATTGCAGAGACAGGGCAGGAGACACAGCTGAAGAGGTGGTTCGCTGGAGACAGAGAGCTCAAGCCTGGAGAACAGTAAAGAACCTCCCCTGCCAGGCGCAGTGGCTGACACCTGTAATCCCAGCACTTTGGGAGGCCGAGGAGGGCGGATCACGAGGTCAGGAGATCGAGACCATCCTGGTTAACACAGTGAAACCCTGTCTCTACTAAAAATACAAAAAATTAGCTGGGCGTGGTAGCATGTGCCTGTAGTCCCAATTACTCAGCAGGCTGAGGCAGGAGAAGTGCTTGAACCCGGGAGGCTGAGATCGCACCACTGCACTCCAGCCTGGGTGACAGAGCGAGACCCCGTCTCAAAAATGCTCAGTCTGCAGTGAGAAACTCTAACCCTTTCCAGCTTCATCTCCCATCAATCTCCTGCGGTTTTTCCTTTCCAGGCTTTGCCTAGGCAGTTTTCACATGCTGTCATCTCCTGTCTTCCCTTTTTTGACAGCGTCCCTCTGACTGTAAGCCCTACGAGTCCTGGGTTGGCTCACTGCTTCCTTGCCTCCTTCAGGCAGAGTGAGTTGCTCTCCGGGACTTCAACCTGCCTTCTCCCCCAGTGTGTACATCACAGTCACAGTGATTGTCTATTTACTATCTCCTGCCTCAGAAGACTGAGCTCCTGGAGCCATGGATCACGGCTTAAGCTCACCCCTGCAGCCCCATCTCTCTCTACACAGGCCTAACACACGGTCAGTGTGGAACAAAGTCTTGGTCTCCCTGCTGCTGGTTGTTCCTCTCCTCAACCTGTTCCACACACAGATGGCTGATTCTCATCCTAAAGCAAAGTTGATTTTATCACCCCCAACTCAAAATCCTTCCCTGGCTGACTTTCGCTTTTGAAACGCTTTCAATTGTTAGCATTCAGGCCTTGCACGTGGTGCACCAAGGGCTGTTAGGATAATTGGAGAGAAAAGGTTGAGGTAAGAGTCCCGGTGAGGGTCAAGGTTAGGCAAACTGATAAGTAAATTGAGAGCCCAGCGAAGCACATAATTTCCTCTCTCCTGCTCTTCCTCAAACACTCATGGAGCACCATGTGCCAGTTTCTGCGCTGAGTCTTAATAAAGCAGAAAATGATTATGTTCCTATGCTGACCCCAAAAAGACACGGACCTTGTTCTGTCTCTCCACGTTGGCTATTGTCTGACTCCAGTGGTATGCTGCTGAATGTTTAACAACTGACTTTCTGGGAAGAAAAAAAAAAGCCCTGATTTCTACAGTTTACCAATTTCTATGGTGTAAATATTCCCACCATAGCCGATTTCAAGTCTCCAATATGATGTCATTGAACATAGAGTTGGAAAGAAACGTGCAATAGCACACTATTATATAGTATTCCCACCATACAGATAAGATGGATGTAAATCACTCCAAGAACACAGATAGTAGTAAAACAGTAAAACAATTAACCAGTGATACATTTTGAGTGTTTTCTTTCTTCATTTGTTTATTTATTATTTTTTGGACAGTAAGTCGTTCTGTCTCCCAGGCTGGAGTGCAGTGGCATGATCTCAGATCACTGCAACCTCCACCTCCAGGTTCAAGCGATTCTCCTGCCTCAGCCTCCCAAGTAGCTGGGATTACAGGTGCGCGCCACCACGCCCAGATAATTTTTGTATTTTTAGTGGAGATGGGGTTTCACCATGTTGCCCAGGTTGGTCTTGAACTCCTGACCTCAGGTGATCCACCCGCCTCGGCCTCCCAAAGTGCTGGGATTACAGGCGTGAGCCACCGCGCAGGCGTCTACCTTTGTTTTTAATATAATGTATTTAATTGTAGGCTCATAAAATTTATTTTTTAACAATGACGTCAAAAAATGTATTTAACATCCAGCTTGCAAAACGTCTGAAAACTTAACCATGCGCTCATGCGCACTGTCTTCAGATGCGGTTTTTGACGGTGCCCATTTTACTTCGTCATGTTTGGGGCTTTTAGTGGTCGGGACACGCAAAGCCAGGAAGAGAAACGAGGCCAACGGGAGGAGCAAAGCCGGGCTCCAGTCCCTCACGCGGCCACCGGGGGGCGACAGACACAGGCCAATGCGCAGCTGGGGATCTGAGGCCCCCGGGCTCGGCCGCTGGGTCTCTTCTCCGCCCACAAGGAGGACTGAGACGCTTTTCCTGATATTTTGGGCGTGGCCCGTCACCGGCACGGTGGCAGGGGTCTGGGGCGCCGAGGGGCCGCTCCCCACCCGGACTTAGGTCCCTGGTATTGAAAACCAGCGCTGTCCATCCGCAGTGCCCCAAGTGTCCCCGGACACCAAGCTGGCTCACTCTGGCGGCCGCCATAACCCCTGCCCGGCAGCCTCTGCGGCCGGAAGTTGGCTCGGCCGGTGTTCGGGGCATCCCTCGGGCAGTTAACCGCACTTCCGCTGGCTGGGTGTCCGCGGCAAGTTCAGATCATTAGTTGGCTGGAGTTAATTAATCACCAGACAATTAGCTTATATTTTTCCCGATCCTAAGACCAGCTGGATTGGTGAGGAGGAACTAGAGACAACAGCTTCCTTCTGAGTCACCCTGAGGCAGCAGCCCCTGGGGAAATGCAGGGAAGGAGACTACCCAGGCTTCCTGGAGGGGTTGGCCCCAGGGCATGCCCTGCTTGGGCGGAAAAGCCTGGAGTTTAGATGAGGAAGCCTGAATTCTCCTGTAGACCTCCTGCCAACTCTTTGCCTGACCTTGGGCAAAACATTTAACTCTCTTCTGGGCCTTGGTTTCTTTAGCAAACACTGATGCCTGCTTCTCCGGCTCGCCCCCGCGCCCCCCTACCCCCACCGCTTTTTAAATGTTTATTTATTATTTTTTTTTTTATTAGGTTGGTGCAAAAGTAACTGCGGTTTTTATCATTACTTTCAATGGCATAATAGAATGGGACTCTATTTGCTGCCAGATTGGGAATTCTAAGGGTATAAATATGTATTAATAAATATTATGACCTTTAAAATTTTAAAACAAATGCAAAACCTGCAGCATTTTTCGGGAATTGATTCTCTGTACATAAAAATGAGATTAGTCAATCCTTTTGGTGTCTGTTTAGCATACAATGAGTACATCCAGATAGTTAAGACACTTGGAATCAAGATTAAGAGAACCATCAATTAAGGAGGTATGGTTGGTTAATTCTATACTTATTTTGAAAATAAGTTAGTTGGCCGGGCGCGGTGGCTCACGCCTGTAATCCCAGCACTTTGGGAGGCCAAGGTGGGTGGATCATGAGGTCAGGAGATCGAGACCTTCCTGGCTAACACAGTGAAACCCCGTCTTTACTAAAAATACAAAAAATTAGCTGGGCGTGGTGGCGGGCGCCTGTAGTCCCAGCTACTAGGGAGGCTGAGGCAGGAGAATGGCGTGAACCTGGGAGGCGGAGCTTGCAGTGAGCGGAGATCGCGCCACTGCACTCCAGCCTGGGCGACAGAGCGAGACACTGTCTCAGAAAAATAATAATAATAATAAGTATGGTTAATTCTATACTTACTTTGGAAAACACCAGCTATTCAGCACGAATAGCAAAGACACCATGACTACGTTCTACTACTGTGGGACTGTAGTGGAACACTGACGCCTGCTTCTCCGGTACCCCCTCCGCCCCCCCTCCCCCGCCTTTTTAATGTTTTATTATTATTATTTTTTGAGAGTCTCACTCTGACGCCCAGGCTGGAGTGCAGTGGGGCGATCTCAGCTCACTGCTTTCCCCTTTCTCGTTGGCAGGCAGTGCCCACCTCTCCAGGGAAATTTACTTCAGTGCTTCATCCTACCTGATTGGACACAGCCGACCGTGTTGGTCCTGGTTCCCTTGTCAAATGCTGGCTCCTGGAAATAGCATCAAAGCAAGCAGCTGATAAGACAAACTAGGTTGTTGCTTATGCTAAGGGGAAGCACCACCTTGAAAGAGTCATTGTAGAGTGGAAGTGGGGAGGGCAAAGTTGAGATACTGAGGTTTTGGGGTTTGGTTTAAGGCAGGTCCTTTGATGTCGGACTTAATCAGGGCTGGGTAAGGATCATGTTATAATAGTTTAGGATTGTTGGTCACAGTTTTGTATTGGTGGTCACGGTGAAGTGAGGGCTTCAAAGACTCTTTGAGCTTTCTTTGATGCTCCCTGTTGAAGAGCTGTGTGGTTTTATTAATGGATTTTCCTGAACTCAAGGAGTAAGGTTATTTGCAACTTTTGTCTTTCTGGGCAAGCATTTCCTGGAATAATAAAGTCACAATAATAGACTCATGTTATTTTGCTTCAGCAATTGTGAGTCGGAGTACTCTGCTATTTGTATCCAGAGGCACCCTGTTATGGTTTCCTTGTGTGTAAAATGGGGATTATACTGCAGAGAGAAGGGGAGGAGCTGGGCATGCTTTGAGAAGACCAAAGTTTCAACGTATTGTAGGCTTTTGGTATTACAGCAATGTAGGGCTTACAAAAATGTCTGAGTCCTGGAAAATTATCCTTACTCTGAAATACGAAATGGAGTTGCCAAATTGAATTACATAGTTGTTTGTTAAATGTCTCCTAGACATAATTATGTCCACTGGTCCAGTGCAACTCAGAGCACACGGTTGTGGGTCCATTGCATTTATTCTGCAGAGGGAGGTGCATGCTCATGTGTTTGAAGCCATGTGATGGGGGCTTCAAAGCTAAGAATGCTTCAGGCCTATCAAGGTCTTAAAATGGCCCTGTGACTGGCCTTTCTACTTCCTTTCTGCTTGAGTCCTGGCCTTTCTACTTCCTAGCCATGTGAATTGGGATCAACTCCTCCCTCTCTGAGCCAATTTCCTCATGTGTACAGTGGGGAAGACAATGCTTGGGGCAGAATAAGAAGGGTGAAGCGAGGTGGTGTGTTGAGTATAGTAGCAAACAGTTTTTGGAACTGAGGCCCAGATGATCCCGGGGTGGCTTCAGCCCTGCAAACTGTGGATCTGGTACAACCTACCCTGAGAGAGACCATGGACCTATAGATAGCAAGTCTGTAAAGGCTCAGAGTTAATCAGGTTAGGAGAAAGCAAGAGAAATGAGGATCCCAGCCCAGGGAGCCTGGGACTTATTCAGGTCAGTTTCTGCACTGACCCACATATTTAACAACCAGCTCTTTACAGGCATGAGACAATCAGAACAGTCTTGCTGGAGACACTGGAGGCCCTGTGTGAAAACAGGCATTCACTCTTTAAGTGTTAGATTTTGAGGATAGTGGAGGGCCTGGAGCAGCTGGGCAGTAAGGGGCACCTGGGGACTTGGGGAAATGGCTGTTTATCAACCTACAGTTGACATTCAGTTTGGCTCTACCAGAGCTGAAAATCTGCCTTGCTTAGGGGAGCATGGGAGTACCAGGTGTGGGAGCAAGTGGAGGTTGGTAGTACAGCCCTGGGCAGGGCAGGCATGGATGGGGGCCAGATTCTGATCAGTGAAGCACCCCTGGGCACTCCCTTGAACCTCAAGCCTGAGGTCAACCAGTGGGGCCTTGGCTCCCTGGGGCTCCTGGATGTTTGAGCAATGCCCCCCTCAGAGAACTTTCCTAAGTTTTCAGTTTCTCCCCTCTTTTGTGCTTTGGAAAATCCTTCCTCCTTCCTGTGTCTAGGTGTCTAGGTGAGGTATTTCCTGTCTTCTCTGTCCTCAAGCCACTGCTCTCCTCTTTTACAGCAGAAATTGACACCAAATCATTAAAAACCAAAAAACTAGTTCTCTTTTCTTCAAGGGCAAGAAAGACTGAGTTTCCAAGTCCTGCCAGGATATTTGCGGAAATTTTTGGATCCTATTTTTCTATGGTAAAGATAGGGAAGAAAAACAAATCACATACAAGTTTTATCTCTTTTATTTAGTTTTTTTAGACAGGGTCTCACTCTGTGGCCCAGGCTGGAGTGCAGTGGCACGATCATAGCTCACTGCAACCTTGGACTCCTGGGCTCAAGCAATCCTCTTGCCTCAATCTCCCAAGTGGCTGGAACTACAGGTGTGCACCACTACACCAAGCTGATTTTTAAAAATTTTTATGTAGAGACAGGGTCTTGCTATGTTGCCCAGGCTGGTCTTAAACTCCTGGCCTCAAGCGATCCTCCTGTCTTGGCTTCCCAAAGTGTTGAGATTATGGGCGTGAGCTATTATGCCTAGGCACTACATAACTTTTCAAGAGTGTAGTTTGATAATATATGTCATCAAAAACTGTAAATACATTTAAAACCTTTATCCTAGCAATTTCCCTTCTAGGAATGTAGCTTGAGGAAATAACCAGAGATTCTTTCAAAGATTGATGAACAAGGTTACTTACTGACACATTACATACGACAGAAAAAAGAATGAATGTCCAGTATCAGAGGGCATGGGATTGAGTAAATTATGGTATATTGTTGTCTTAGTCTGTTTTGTGTTGCTCAGGTACAGAATACCTGAGACTGGGTAATTTATAATAAACAGAAATTCATTGGCACCTGGTTCTGGAGACTGAGAAGTCCAAGATTGAGGGGCTGCATCTGATGAGGGCCTTCTTGCTGCCTCATAACATGGCGGGAGGCATCACGTGGCAAGAGAGCATATACATAAGAGAGTAAGGGGGTGGAACTCATACATTTTATCAGGAACCCACCCCATGATAACCAACCCACTCCCAAAATAATGGCATTAATCCATACAGGAGGGCATAAGCTTTATGACCTAATCACCTCGGAAAGGTCCCACCTCTCAACATTCTTGCTTTGGGGATTAAGTTTCCAACACATGAACTTTGGGGACACATCCAAACCGTAACAATTCTATAGTGGAATATTATATAGACATTAATAATCATGTTATGAATGGTTTACTGATATGAGAAGATGCCATATTGAATTTTAAAAGCAGATTAAGATAATGTCACAGTATGATTCCAATAATATCCAAAAAAAAGAATATAATTTGTAGCTTGTTTTATTAAGTAAAAATTTATAAATGGTGTTTCACTTAATTCATCAATTGATTCAACAATATTGGGAGGCCACTAACTGACAGGCACTGAAGATATAATACTAAGCTGTTAAAAGTGTAATGTTCAGCCAGGCGCGGTGGCTCACGCCTGTAATCCCAGCACTTTGGGAGGCCGAGGCCAGTGGATCACCTGAGGTCAGGAGTTTGAGACCAGCCTGATCAACATGGCAAAACCCCGTCTCTACTAAAAATACAAAAATTGGCAGGGCTTGGTGGTGGGCACCTGTAATCCCAGCTACTCGGGAGGCTGAGGCAGGAGAATCGCTTGAGTCCAGGAGGCGGAGATTGCAGTGAGCTGAGAGATCGAGCCACTGCACTCCAGCCTGGGTGACAGAGTAAGACTTCATCTAAAAAAAAAAAAAAAATTATATATATATAGCAACTTATTCAAAGCACCATACACTTACAGTCAGATAAATAATGCTGAAGTGAATTCGCCAGTGGATATGGAGCTGTCAGAACAGTCGATACCCACAGTAGCATTTCTATGCACAGGGATTATTTACATCACTATCAGTTTCCTGCCAATGAACTTCTGTCTTTACAGAGTAGCCTAAGCAAGGTGAGTACCCCTATAGGATGGGGTAATCCCTGGTGGCTCCAGCTTCCCCTTGAAAGTATATACAATCATTTCACTTGCTCATTTCGTATCTTCCTTACTTTTCCCTGTAGGGATGAGAAAAAGAATAAGAGGGAGAGTGTCACTTAAACTAAGACCTGAGGAGACCTGTCATCTCTGAACAGGGATAGATGGAGCAGCGTGTGCCAAGGCCCTTAGGTAGAAAAGGGCTTAGGGCAAATACAGGACCAGTGTGGCTGGACAGGAGTGAGCTGGGCAGGGTGACCATCGGCAGGCAGAGAGGTCAGCAGGGGCTGATGACGCCGAGCCCCGAGGGAGTCCAGGAGTTACAGGATCTCCTGAAAGCAGTGGGCCCCGCTAGAGAGAGTTAAACTGGGAAGTGCCATGATGTAATTTATGTTGCACTAAACAGCTCTGATTCCTGAGACAAGAGACTTGAGGGACCCCAGGGTACCCGCCCACCTGTTGCAGAGGAGATGGACGGGGCCCTGTGGACATGGAGGGAAGTGCCTGCGTCCACCAGCAACTTCCAGGTCTGAAACGCCATGACCTGCTGATGGACAGATACAGGCGGGGAGGAAAAGGACAAACCAGGGGCGACATCCAGGCTCGCGGCTGGAGAGCCGGATGAATAGCAGGGCCATTTTCTGAGCAGGGAAGCCTGGGGGAGGGGTGGATTGGAGTGACTCTCCACATTTCCTACTTTGAGGTGCCTGTTGCACGTCCAAGTCCCCAGCGCCCAGATTATGGCTTGAAGGGACAGCTGTGGGAGTGGAAGTGGGAGCTGCGTCTCCACCGGCACAGAGGGGTGAGCCCATTCCAGCTGCTGACCCACTTTCCCCACACACATGTGCCCCTCTGCCCCAGAGCTGTCTGACCTCCTGGTGGAGAAACTCCACACTCTGACTTATCATTGAAGCCACTCATTCGCAGTGATTATTAGAGTCACTTATTTCCCTGGAAGGATGAGGGGGCAGGAGGACGGGTTGGACTTGGCTTCACACCCTGCGGGGGTGGTCAGAGCTGGTTTCTCTGCCTCCTCTCCCAGCAGGCCTGACGTGGCTGCCCAGGTCACATGGGGGACTAGGTCACAGCTAAGCAGGTGGCCCTGAAGGCAGAGACCTGCAGATCCCAGCTCTGCACAGCTCACTCTGGAAGTGAACTGGGGTCCCTCATCCCACAGCACCCCCAGATGTGACTAATCTCTGTGTGGTCAGCCACCTCCTCTCCTGTGATTTGCAGACTCTCTGAAGCTGGCAGATAGCCCCACCATGACCTCTGATCTCAGGACTCTGAGGTCCTGCCCCTCCTCTGTGTCACTGATGAGTCACGGACAGCGTAGGAGCTGCCCAGCCTGGTGACGGACACCCAGGGAATCACCTGGCCCTGCTCACCCACTTCCTCTGTGTCACTTCCCCACGGGCTGCATCCCAGCTGCCCAGACCCTGTCCTGTCCTTTCCTCCCTCTCTGCTTCCAGGCAGTGGAGGAGGCGCGATTCTTCCAGACTGAGCTCCCAGTGCTGGGGCTTTGAGATGCAAGAGTCAGTTCTGGCTGGTCCCAGGTGGAAGAGACAGAGGATGCTGGGCTGCTTGTGTCTGGCTTTGGATGTGCTGGACACAGGATGGGCAATTCGAGGCCGCCCTCTGGACCTCCCCGAGGCTTCAGGAAGCTACTGAGCTGTGGGAAATCCAGGCTGGGTTTCTGGTGGAAAGTGAGGAGGGGCAGAGTCTGGGGGCCAGGCCTGAGATGGACAGAGCTGAGGCCTCAAGGAGCCCACAGTGGAGGCAGAGGACTGGGACCTAGGATGGGCTGGAACCCAGTTTGACCCAAGTCACCAAGAGGCAGGGAAGCCCCAAGTGCTGGGCAGGCTACGAAGGAAACAGGTTCCCAAGGCAGCTCAGAAGCTTGATCAGACAGAGGGACATCCCCGTGGGAAGGTGGTGAAATGCCAGCTGGTGAGCAGTGTTACCTCAGCGGGTCCTGCAACATTCCCAGGGCCAAACAGGCCAGATTCCTCAAAACCATTAGTGCCCCAGAAAACCCTGCCCGCAGAGCAGCCAGCTTGCCCTTTACTCAGTCACACTTAGCCCTGGGAGGCCTCAGCCCTTCTCACAAGGGGAGGAAGGAACTGTTGGGCTGCTTTGCAATGCTCTGCTCTGCTCAGTCCAGCTTAACTGGAGCCTCACCTGAGTCACCTGAGGAGCGGATGGAGCACTGGCTCTGTCCTAGACCCCACCTGCTAAGAGCAGTGTCCAGAACTCAAACACCCCAGGATCCTGCATTTGGGGACCCAGTATAGGGCCAGTGTCACAGGGGGGTGAGGTGGGGACTGTTCTGCAATCAGAGCTTCTGATTTTTCATGAAAAAGTGAGAATCCAGACATCTTTATTTTTTTAGTTGTGGTAAAATATAGGGAAGATTGGCCATTTAACCTTGCTTAAGTGCACAGTTCAGTAACGCCCAGCACATTCACACGGCCGTGCAGCCAACCCCACCATCCCTCTCCAGAACTTCTGCATCCTCCCAAACTGAAGCTCTGCCCCAGAAAACACTCTCCCCATTTCCCTCCCCAGCCCCTGGCACCCGCCATTCCCCTCCCTCCGTCCCTTCCCTTCCATTTCCCCCTGCTCTCTCCTCCCCTCCCCTCCCTTCCTTTCCATTTCCCCCTCCCCTGCATCCTCCCAAACTGAAGCTCTGCCCCAGAAAACACTCTCCCCATTTCCCTCCCCAGCCCCTGGCACCCGCCGTTCCCCTCCCTCCCTCCGTCCCTTCCCATCCATTTCCCCCTCCTCTCTCCTCCCCTCCCCTCCCTTCCTTTCCATTTCCCCCTCCCCTCTCCTCCCCTCCCCTCCCTTCCTTCCTTCCCCATTTCTCTCCCCAGCCCCTGGCACCCACCTTTTCCTTCCTGCCTGCTTGCCTTCCTCCCTCCTTTTCTCCCTCCCTCCCTCCGTCTGTCCCTCCCTTCTTTTTTTTTTTTTTTTCCAAGGTCTCACTCTGTTGCCCAGGCTGCAAGAGTGCAGTGGCATGATCATGGCTCACTGCAGCCTCAACCTCCTGGACTCAAGCCATCCTCCCACTTGAGCCTCCTGAGTAGCTGGGACTACAGGCATGCACCACCATGCCCAGCCAGTTTTGGTATTTTTTGTAGAGACAAGGTCTCACCATGTTGCTCAGGCTGGTCTCAATCTCCTGGGCTCAAGCAATCCTCCCACCTCGGCCTCCTAAAGTGCTGGAATTACAGGCATGAGCCACCGCGCCTGGCCCATTCTGTTCCGTCTCCATGAATTTGACTGCTCAAGGGACCTCTCTTAGGAGGATCATACAGTGTCTGTCCTTTTGTGTCCAGCCCCTGTCACTGAACTCAACGTCCTCCAGGTCCATGCAGGCTGAGGCTGAGGCTGCGTGTCCTCCCACGGTGGGAATAGACTGCATTGCGCTCACCCACTCGCCTGTCCATGGACACATGGTGGTTTCCACCTCACCCACTGTCAGTGATGCCACAGTGAATATCTGTGTACACGTGTGTTTGAGCAGGGATTCAAACAGATACTTATACATCCATGTTCACAGCAGCATCATTTGAAATTCAGATTTTTTTTAAAAAATGCGTATTTGTTCAATTTACAAAAACAAGCAACGTGGCAGGTCTAACAAGAACCCCGGAAGGTTGGATTCCACAGCCAGTTTACCGCTCTGGTCCCAGAACAAGCTGCTGGGCCAAGGAGGAAACAGAGGCCCTGTGAGGCCAGGCAGCTTGCCTGGATCACAGTGGCTTCACACCCAAGTTCACAGCTTCCTGGTGGCCTCCCCTTCCAGCAGCCTCCCCACCTCCTCAGCCCCGAAAGACCCAGCCCCTCCTTGCACAAAACACAGCCAGCAACCTGTGAGCTAGGGTCAGAGTTCCATAAACATTGAAACTGCGGAGGAGAGGCAGGCAGCACGTTACTGTCACCCCCGCAAGGCCTCTCCACCCCCTATGTCTCCCACCGCAGCCCCTCTCTGGGTGGGGTGTGGGGATTAAAGGGACACTGAAGACCTGCCTCTTTCAGCCCCACTTAGACACCAGGGCATCCTAGACTTCTATCTCCCACCTTCCTAAATTTGCAACCACGGGACCCTTGGGCCTGAAACGCTCTGCCGACCTCCATCATCACAGTGGACAGAGGCACCGCCTGGGGCAGCCAACAGTCTCAGCTTGCTGGAGAATATTTCAGGCAGGCTCTCAGTCCTGGGCGTCCCGGGCAGCTGGTCACCCCACCACCTGCCTGGCTCGCTGGCACCTGCCATCCCCCTCGCTCCATCTCCATTTCCCAGAGTCCCTGCCACAGTTTCTTCCTGGATGCAGCCATCACCCGCTTCCCCACCTGCCTCCTGCGTCCCCTCCACACCTCTAACCCAGCTCAGATCCCAGCTTGACTCTGCTGCAAGCTGGCAGTACCTTCCCCGCCCTTGAGCAGAGTCTTCTCTACGGGGCCCAGGAGGACCTCAGTGGTCTGGTGGCCCCGGCCAGCCCAAGCACCCAGCCCCTGTGCCGGAGCCGCGTGGTCAGTTCCTACAGGGGCTCCCTTGGCCTGGGACACTGTCCTGGCCGCCCACATCTCTGCTTTGTGGTAGTTCCAGTCCCGTCACGTTTGCAGGTGAGTGAGGGATGTGGAACTCTTTGGCTGTCCACGCCCACGTGGTCTCCGATGGCAAATGTCACCTGCTCGTTGGTCACCTCAACAGCCTCCAGACTTTAAATCCTCCCCAGGCTCCAGATGCCAGGTTTCCCTCCAACCCGACCTCTGCCTTGAGCTCACCTGCCCTGGGCCTTGTCTCCAGCTAAGCAGATCCAGAGTCACTCCTCATCTTGCCCACAACCCTTGCCTCAGGCAGCCACTGCCCCCACTGCACTGGCCCTCTGGCCCTTGGTCCTGTCTGCTTGGCCTCAGAGAAAGACCTAGAATCCATCCCTCTCTCCACCCCATTTTCTCTGTCCTGGGCCCGACAGGTAGCCCTGCTTCACCCCAGCCTCCTCACAGCCAGGTGTTAACGTGGCTCCTCCTGGGATCCCGCTAAAATGCAGCCAGGGCTGGAGGGGCTCCAGCCCCTCAACAAAGCCCAAGGCCTTCATGCTTCACACCCTCTGCCGCTCTCTCCCTGCGCCCTGAGCCCCCCAACCTGGGCCCACACATCCCGGCCTTGGCCTTTGCTGTCCTGTGGCTGGAACGGTCCCCTGAGCGCTCCACACAGCTCTCTCCCATCTCAGGTCTCTCCTCAAATGTTACCCTCATTGGGAAGAACTGCTGGGGCCACTTACTTAAGACTGCAACCCTCCATCCTCATCCACCCCAACCCCCACCCACTCCCCACACCTCTTGCCTGCTTTGGTTTCCCCCATTGACTTCAACAACTATTAGACTAAATAATTTTAAAAAATGTATAGAGAAGGGATCTCACTATGTTGTCCAGGCTGGTCTTAAACTCCTGGGCTCAGATGATCCTCCTGCCTCGGCCTCCCAAAGTGTTGGGATTACAGGCACGAACTAAATGATTTTTAAAATTTTATCTTTACTGATTTGGAGGGTACTAGACCAGGCATGGTGGCTCACACCAGCACTTTGGAAGGCTGAGGCAGGTGGGTCACCTGAGGTCAAGAGTTCCAGACCAGCCTGGCCAACATGGCGAAACCCCATCTCTACTAAAAATACAAAAATTAGCTAGGCATGGTGACACATGACTGTAGTCTCAGCGACTGGAGAGGCGAAAGCCCAAGAATTGCTTGAGCGCAGGAGGTCGAGGTTGCAATGAACTGAGATCACGCTGCTGCACCCCAGCCTGGGTGATAGAGTGAGACTCTGTCTCAGAAAAAAAAAAAAAAGGCCAGGCGCGGTGGCTCACGCCTGTAATCCCAGCACTTTGGGAGGCCGAGGTGGGAGGATCACGAGGTCAGGAGATCGAGACCATCCTGGCTAACACGGTGAAACCCCATCTCCACTAAAATACAAAAAATTAGCCGGGCGTGGTGGTGGGCGCCTGTAGTCCCAGCTACTCGGGAGGCTGAGGCAGGAGAATGGGGTGAACCTGGGAGGAGGAGCTTGCAGCGAGCCGAGATCGCACCACTGCACTCCAGCCTGGGCAACACAGCAGGACTCCGTCTCAAAAACAAACAAAAAAATTAGAGGGTACAAGCACATTTTTCTTACCTGGATATACTGTGTGGTGGTGAAGTCTAGGCTTTTAGTGTCTATCACCCAAATCGTGAACACTGGATCCAATAGCCAATTTCTTCTCCCTTGCCCCCTCCCTCCCTCCCACCCTCCCAGTCTCCAATGTCTGTTATTCCACTCTGTGGTCACAGGTGCACATTGCTTTGCTCCCACTTATTTTATTTTATTTTATTTTATTTTTGAGATGGAGTCTCGCTCTGTCACCCAGGCTGGAGTGCAGTGGCACGATCTCAGCTCACTGCAAGCTCCACCTACCAGGTTCACGCCATTCTTTTGCCTCAGCCTCCAAAGTAGCTGGGACTACAGGCGCCCGCCACCACACCTGGCTAATTTTTTGTATTTTTAGTAGAGACAGGGTTTCACCATGTTAGCCAGGATGGTCTCTAGCTCCTCCTGACCTCGTGATCTGCCCGCCTCGGCCTCCCAAAGTGCTGGGATTACAGGCGTGAGCCACTGCGTCTGGCTGCTTTGCTCCCACTTATACATGAGAACATGCTTAAGAGGCTAAGGCAGGTAGATCACCTGAGGTCAGGAGTTCGAGACGAGCCTGACCAATATGGTGAAACCCCGTCTCTACTAAAAATATAAAAAATAGCTGGGCATGGTGGTGCGCACCTGTAATTGCAGCTACTCAGGAGGCAGAGGCAGGAGAATCACTTGAACACGGGAGGCAGAGGTTGCAGTGAGCCCAGATTGCGCCACTGCACTCCAGCCTGGGCAACAGAGCAAGACTCTGTCTCAAAAAAAAAAAAAAAAAAAAGGCCGGGCACACTGGCTCATGCCTGTAATCCCAGCCTTTTGGGAGGCCAAGTCTGGCAGATCATGAGGTCAAGAGATTGAGACCATCCTGACAAACATGCTGAAACCCTGCCTCTACTAAAAATACAAAAATTAGCTGGGTGTGGTGGCACATGCCTGTAGTTCCAGCTATGTGGGAGGCTGAGGCAGGAGAATTGCTTGGGAGGCTGAGGCAGGAGAATTGCTTGAACTCGGGAGGTGGAGGCTGCAGTGAGCCGAGATTGCACCGTTGCACTCCAGCCTGGTGACACAGCGAGACTCCATCTCAGTAAATAAATAAATAAGAACATGCAATATTTGTCTTTCTGTGTTTGACTTGTTCCGCTTAAGATAGTGGCCTCCAGTTCCATCCACATTGCTGCAAAAGACATGGTTTTGTGTTCTTTTTTACGGCTTCGTAGTATCCCACTGTGTATATATTCACCACATTTTCTTTATCCATCATCTGTTGATGGATGCTTAGGTTGATTTCATGGCTTTGCTGTTGTGAACAGTGTTGCTGCAATGAACACACAAGTGCAGGTGTCTCTTTGATTTAATGACTTCTTTTCCTTTGGGTGGATGCCGAGTGGTGGGATTGCTGGTCGAATGGTAGTTCTAGTTTTAGTTCTTTGAGAAATCTCTATCCTGTTTTCCATAGAGCTAAATGATTTACTTATTGTTTACAATTCTCTGTTTCATCCGATGTCCATGGCTTTTGGTTTGCTCATTGCTGTATCTTCAGCACTTCGGACAGTGCCAGCATACATGCGGTGCTCTGCAAATGCTTGTTGATTGAGTTAACGAGGACAAGGAGAGTGTCTTATTTTCCTTGACAACTCCAGCACATGGTGGGTGGGCTTCATAGCCTTTGGTAGGACAATGAATGGATAGCCCTGTTCAAAGTAGCTCCCCAGACTCCTGGGCCCACATCTGAGATGCCACCATTGGCGAGTCACTTCTTTTGACAGTGGCAGCTGCTGTTAGCATGGAAATGCCCCAGTGGCCCTGTCAGTCATCACCACTCCGGTGCACATGGATCAGAGGCCCTGAGGCCAGGCTGGCAGGGAGTGGGGTTGTGGGTGGCAGGGGCACACACCTCATCCAGAGCTTGCACAGGCAGGGATGCTGGCCAGCATGTGGGTCTAGCATTGGCAGGCGCTCAATAAATATTTTGTTGAGTGAACGTTGAATTATGCCAGGGTCTCCACCCCGTGGCCTTTCAGAGACTCTACCCTCTATACCCTGGGAATTGGGGAACTGCTGTCTGGGGCCCTTCCCCAGGACTTGTGCCAGGAAGTCTTCACCCACCTCCTCAGGGCTTTCCCCTGCTCCTACTGGGCCCTTCTCCTCGGGGCCCTCTTCCTGGCCACCCTGTCTCAGGGACTGCGGCATCTTGGGCAGGGCCCATGGATACCCTTGGGTCTCCAGGGCAGTGAGCTGGCTCTTCAGAAAGGCAGAAAAGCTGGAATGGAGAGGAAACCTGGGCGGGAGGCAGAGAGGGAGGCTGGAGTGGTCGGTCCCCAGCCACTTGCAGACTTGCTTCTTCCACACTCATTTATACATTCAACAAACACTCGCTGAGCCCCAGGGTGCAGCAGGCACTGAACATGATCCTGGGGGTCCACAGGGAGCCCCCCTGCCCACACTGTTTCCCCAGCACCCAGCTTCACAGTGGCCCTCTAGGGTCCAAGCCACCGCCTGGTCCCATGGTTCTGTGCCCACCTCCCGGACACCTCCCTGTCATCCGTCATCTGTCTCCCACCCCTAGGAGGTCATGTGCTTCCTGAGCACAGGACCTGCGTCTTATTCATCACATGTGTCCTGGTGCCCAGCAGGGCCTGACATACAGCAGGTACTCAATATATGTTTGCTGGGTGAGCTGGAGAGGCCACCCACCTTATTCCAGAAGGCAGTGGGGTGGGGCGCAGGAGGGCCCTGGACGCCCTGGGTGCAGAGCTGAGCGGGGGACAGTGAGTAGGGTTGGGGGAGCCCAGCAGAAATTTCTGCTCCAGTGCTGCTGCTGCTCAGAGACACTGCCCCTCCTTGGCCACTCTGCGTGGCCTTTTCCTGCAGTTCCCCCAAGCCCCCTCTGAGTCCTGGGACAGAGAATAATGAATCCTCTGGGGCTCCCCAGGGCCCTGCTGTTTGACTTGTCTCTCGGTGGAGCAGGGCATGGCCTCTCTGCCACGAGAAAGCGCCAGTCGTCCTGCTGCCACCCTAACCCTTAACAGACTGAGGAGGTGGGCAGCATAGAGTCCACCACCAGGGCAAAACCCGTCCTGCTCAGAGCCGTGGAGTCCCTGAAGCAGCCGTGGTGGTCTGCTAAGCCCCTGACCCACGCCACCCTGACTCTGCAGGGAGCAAGTTAGGGCTCACCCCAGGCAGGGTGAGGCATCTCCTCCAAGCTCCTGAAGCCTCCATGAGGGCAGTCCCAGCAGCCACCCCCAGTGTTGGGGTGCAGGTCCGGCTCCACCACTCACCCAGCAATCTCGGGCAAGTCAGTTAACCGCCCTAAGCTGCCTCAGTTTCCTTATCTGCAGAGTGGGAATAATAAAGACATTTGAGGATCAGGAGGCAATGCATGGCACTCCTAAATGTTTGCTCTATTATATAAATACTATATTTATATTTGTATAAATATATTTATTACATACATATTCACTACTATGGTTTTTTTTTTTTTTGAAACAGAGTCTCGCCCTATCGCCCAGGCTGGAGTGCAGTGGCGTGATCTCAGCTCACTGCAACCTCCGCCTCCCAGGTTCAAGCGATTCTCCTGCCTCAGCCTCCCAAGTAGATGGGACTAAGGGCGCCTGCCACCATGCCTGGCTAATTTTTTTTTGTATTTTTAGTAGAGACGGGGTTTTACTATGTTGGCCAGACTGGTCTTGAACTCCTGACCTCATGATCTGTCCGTCTTGGCCTCCCAAAGTGCTGGGATTACAGGAATAAGCCACCCCACCCAGACACTATGGTTGTTTTTAATTCACCCCCGGTGGTAGCAAGGGCCCTGCTGGAGGCTTGTTGATTGAATGAGTGAAGGGGCGCAGGCTCCTGCCTCTTTGTAGAGGAGGAAGCCTGCCCTGCTTGGGTGGGAGTGTCCCAAGTGTAGGGCGCTGCAGGGCACTGAGTCAGGGAAGGTCTCACAGGATTCAGCCCCGGGTTGCCACTGTGGCAGCCGCTGGGTGGAAGCACCGAGAATCCACTCCCAGCCCAGGACCCGGCCCCCCACAGCCCAGCCCAGCAGCTCTTTGAATCCTGGGAGTCCCAGCCCTTCCCGGGGCCCCTCTTCTCACAACCCCCCTGCTTGGCCGAGCCCTGGTGCCCGTGGGCTCCTCCCCTTCCCAGGAGTCCAGGTGAGGTGAGTTGTCAGGTGTCTGAACCGCAGGGCAGAGCCCCGCCTGCAGGAACGACAGGAGGGCGGCCACCAGGAGGCCACCAAGGTCGCCACTCACCTGATTCACAGCTTTCGGGAAGTGGGTTAACGGGATTCCCGAGCCCGGGTTGCGCCAGGTCTCTGGGCTGAGTCACAGGGGCCTGGGGCCCTGCAGGTGGGAGCCGTTACTGAGCTTTGGGCACCCCCTTGATCCCAAAGGCCCTAGGACCACCCCCCAACACCCAGTACCCCAGACTTCAGCCTCTCCAAACCCAGGCCCTCCCCAGCCCGGAACCCCTTCCTTTCAGTGCCCTGGCACCTTTCTCTGCCCCTGGACAGTTAATGTCAGGGACCTCTGGACCCAAGCCCCCTCCCCTGCCCTTCCAGAGGCCACATCCTGGGGTCTCAGCTAGAGCCCCCCCAGAGCCCTGTAGCGGCTGGCTTCCTCCCCGCAGCCCCGCCCTCTGCCCAGGACCCACAGCCGGGGTGGCCGCGGGAGCCACCTGGGGACTGGTCTGACGGCATTCCGCCTCCCAGGATAAAACCTGGGGCGACCTGCAGGGAATCTACACACCCTGACCCGCATCGCCCTGGGTCTCTCGAGCCTGCTGCCTGCTCCCCCGCCCCACCAGCCATGGTGGTTTCTGGAGCGCCCCCAGCCCCGGGTGGGGGCTGTCTCGGCACCTTCATCTCCCTGCTGCTGCTGGCGTCGACAGGTACGTCCGGAGGCTGCTCCTCCCTCCTCCCTCCCACCTGCACCCTCCCTCCCTCCTTCCCTCCCTCCCTCTCTCCCTCCCGGCCTTGCCTCTCTCATCTCCTTTCCGCTTCTGCTCTGTTTATCTCTTGCTCCTTAACTGCTGTGTGCCTCGGTTTCTTCTACGGCTGTGAGGATTAAACAGAAAACGCAGCAAGTACGCAGCGCGCCTCGGTCTCCAGTTACCGTCGGCGTCGCCATCGCCTGCTCCCTCTCGCCTCCGTGTTCTCCCAACTCCTCGTCCTCCGCTGCTTGCCTCTGGGGAAGCACCGTTTTGTGTTGTTCCTGACGCAGGAGGTCAGGGGAGGGCACCAGCGGCAGCAGCGTCCAGACCCGAGGGGCTCAGGTCTGTGCCTCCCTCGAGGAGCCGGTCCTGGTCCCCGGCAGGCAGGCTGGACGGGAAGCTGCGGGAGGGCAGGGTCACAGCTGTGCAGCCAGGGCCTGGCCGGGCCCCAGGAAATGCCCCGCCGGGAGGGGCCCTGGGGTTGAGAGACTTGAGAGTCTCCCTGGGCACTGGAGGGCTAGGGGTTCCTCACCACCAGGTACTCAAGGGGACCCCCTCCTCACTGGGCGCTGGGACCCGTCCTCATTGGGTGCTGGGGACCCCTCCTCACTAGGCACTGGGGGACTCTCCTCACTCAGCGCTGGGGACCCCTTCTCACTGGGTGCTGGGACCCCTCCTCACTGGGCACTGGACCCCTTCTCACTGGGTGCTGGGGACCCCTCCTCACTGGGTGCTGGGACCTCCACCTCACTGGGCACTGGGATCCCTTCTTACTGGGTGTTGGGGGCCTTCCTCACCGGGCGTTGACGGCCCCTCACCACTGTGTCCTGGGGCCCCTCACTGGCCTAACGGTTTCCTTCTCTTGCCCTCAGCCATCCTCAATGCGGCCAGGATACCTGGTGAGTGGAGCTGCCAGCTCTGACGGGAGGGAGAAGGGAGGAGGCCCACGCGCAGGCAGTGTCTATGTGTCCCTCCCCTGGGCACAGGTCAGAAAGGGGCTGGGGTGAGAGGGGGGAAGAGCTAGAGGGGAAGGGAGGCAGGAAGGAGACACGGACGCAAGGAGAAAGGCTTGAGAGATGCCAGGGCCAGAGGAGAGAGAGAGCCAGGAAGGTGAACAGAGTGGAAAGCAGGGTAAGGAAAGAGGGGGAGGGAAAGACCAGGTGCAGCTGACAAGGAGTGAGTGGGAAGGCCAGGGCCAGGTGAGGACCAGCAGAGAGTGAGGATGGAGGGAGGGATGGGACGGGGAGGTGGGCGGAGCTTGGGGTATGGGTGGGGTTGGGAAGCAGGTGGAGCTTAGGATGTGGGTGGAGCTTGGGGTGTGGGTGGAGCTTGGAGTGCAGGTGAAACTTGGGATGTGGGTAGGTAGAGCTTGGGGACATGAACGGAGCTTGGGCTGTGGGCAAAGCTTGGGGTGCAGGCCTAGGGATTGGGATTCCGAGGGGGGGTTGTAGGAAGTTGGAGATAACAAAACTTGACCGTACCCTCCAGTTCCCCCAGCCTGTGGGAAGCCCCAGCATCTGAACCGGGTTGTGGGCGGCGAGGACAGCACTGACAGCGAGTGGCCCTGGATCGTGAGCATCCAGAAGAATGGGACCCACCACTGCGCAGGTTCTCTGCTCACCAGCCGCTGGGTGATCACTGCTGCCCACTGTTTCAAGGAGTATGTACAGCCGGCCTGGGGCACTTGATCTTCTAAGGCCCTGGGCTTTGTGCCCCAGGCCCTGGGCTCCCTTTACAGGCTCTGCTTCCGGGCCTCTGTTCAATCTTGGTGCCCCTCGATTCTACCTAGAAGCCTCTCCTGCCTTCAGGGGCCTTCACACCCATGCTGTTCCCCCAGGTACCTCCTCCCAGACCAGACCTGGCTGATCCTCCCCTTCCCTTTCCTTCCAGCAACCTGAACAAACCATCCCTGTTCTCTGTGCTGCTGGGGGCCTGGCAGCTGGGGAACCCTGGCTCTCGGTCCCAGAAGGTGGGTGTTGCCTGGGTGCAGCCCCACCCTGTGTATTCCTGGAAGGAGGGTGCCCGTGCGGACATTGCCCTGGTGCGTCTCGAGCGCTCCATACAGTTCTCAGAGCGGGTCCTGCCCATCTGCCTACCTGATGCCTCTATCCACCTGCCTCCAAACACCCACTGCTGGATCTCAGGCTGGGGGAGCATCCAAGATGGAGGTGCGGCTTCTTCCTCTCCAAGGTGGCTGGGGGCAGATGGGGACAGAGGATGGCAGACACTCAGGGACACAGACACCATGAGCAACAAAGGGTGGAGGTCAGAGGCACAGCATGACAGAGGTGGAAGGAAAGAAGGGCTGCAATCCAGAAGAAACCTTGGTGGGCAATTTCAGGCCATTTCTCTTTTCTTTTCTTTCTTCTTCTTCTTCTTTTTTTTTTTTTTTTTTTGAGACAGGGTCTTACTCTGTCACCCAGGCTGGAGTGCAGTGGTGTGATCCTAACTCACTGCAGCCTTTGCCTCCCAGGCTCAAGTGATCCTCCCACCTCAGCCTCCAAGGTAGCTGGAACTACAGGTGTGTGCTACCACACCTGGCTAATTTTTGTATTTTTTGTAGAGACAGGGTTTTTCTGTGTTGGCCAGGCTGGTCTTGAACTGTTGGGCTCAAGCAATCCACCAGCCTCAGCCTCCCAAAGTGCTGGGATTACAGGTGTGAGCCACTGTGCCTGGCCTCATTTCTACTTCAAAAGTATCTGGCTATGTTTTGAGGCAACAGCCAGACCCGTGAAGCTATTCAATTCATCAATACAGGATGGCTGAAAGGAGGTGTGTGTGGGACTAAGCTGAATACAGGGTGAATATAAAGAGGCCTGATTCCAGAGTGGGAACAGGCACCCCCTGGTGGTAGCATGCCACAATTGCGGGCAAAATTCTCGGGAGAAAATGCAGTCTCCTTAATTGTAAAATATAATTTTCAAACCACCACTGGAGGTTTGGAAAACATCATCTCAAAACTCAAACTAGATTACATAAAGCAAGAAGCAGGGAAGCAGCAAGAGAAAGGTAGATGACAGATCGACAGGCAGATGGATGATAGAGACTGGGCCAAGGAAAAGAAACATACAGGCAGAAATGAGGATACAATGAAGACCTGGAAGAAAGAGTTTGAAAGAGAGAGATAGAGACTAAGTAATAACAAAGTGTAAGATAGATGAAAATTTAACCAGATTCCAGAATAATTAAGAGAAATGACACTAGCTCAGGTGTGTGGGGATCCCAGTAACTCTGAGGTTGCAACCTCCCGATGATCTCTGTAGGGGCTTCTTCAAGAGCTAGAATCGCGGACTTTCAGTCCACAATCTGCAGACCACAGTCTGTAGACCAGCTCCAGGCAAGGCGTGGGGATCCCTCAGGTCCTGGTAATTTTCAACATCAAGTGGACATTTATTGAACACTTCTTCTATAGCAGTCCCAGTGCTGGATGAAGTAATGCAGTATCTGAGACAGGAAGGGCTCTAACCATCTGTGGGATATCAGAAAATTTATTAAAGAGGCAGGGTCTTAGGTTTCACATTCATGTTCTAATTCAGCAGGGCCAGAGGTGGAGACCTGGAATTTCAATTTTCTGAAGGCATCTTGGGAGAGCCTGGTAGAGCTAATCTGTTAGCCTTTGAGAACCGCTGCTGAGAGGAATGGTGTTGGGGGAGAATAGTCCTTTGAGGAGGCAACGAGGAGGGGAGACCCCCAAGCCTGATTCTGTCCTCTTTCCTCCCAGTTCCCTTGCCCCACCCTCAGACCCTGCAGAAGCTGAAGGTTCCTATCATCGACTCGGAAGTCTGCAGCCATCTGTACTGGCGGGGAGCAGGACAGGGACCCATCACTGAGGACATGCTGTGTGCCGGCTACTTGGAGGGGGAGCGGGATGCTTGTCTGGTGAGCTCCCTCGAGCCCCCCACCCCTGGCCAGGAGGGCCTCGGGAAGGAGCCAGCGTCAGTCCTGTCCCCACTGAGCCCCACAACCTCTCCCTGGCCTCCTCCCCAGAACTGGCTGTGCCTGACAGTCCCAGGTCCCCATAGAACCAGCCTCAGCCTGGCTCAGCCACTCACTTATTTGTTCAGACATTAAACTGGGCATCCCAGCTGCACCACCTCGCCCTCCGCGAGCTTTCATTTCCTTCAGGGGGCTTCCCACGCCTCAGTGCCCAGAGCCAGCTCTAGCTCAGGGGCTGTCTGGAAGACGGTCAGATGGTGCAGCGGCAGCACCCGCGCCTGGACGTCTTAAGGCCTGGCTGCAGCTCCTACTCTGCCGCCGGGGACTTCTCACCTGGGCGGAGCTCAGGTCCTGTCTCCTCCAGGAAGGAGAAACGGGCTCCCGGGAAGGGGCTCATCTGCCCCCTGACAGGGCACGGGCCCTGGATTCTGCCACCCCCTGTGCCACGGGGGTTCCTAACCTCGTCTCCTCTCTGCAGGGCGACTCCGGGGGCCCCCTCATGTGCCAGGTGGACGGCGCCTGGCTGCTGGCCGGCATCATCAGCTGGGGCGAGGGCTGTGCCGAGCGCAACAGGCCCGGGGTCTACATCAGCCTCTCTGCGCACCGCTCCTGGGTGGAGAAGATCGTGCAAGGGGTGCAGCTCCGCGGGCGCGCTCAGGGGGGTGGGGCCCTCAGGGCACCGAGCCAGGGCTCTGGGGCCGCCGCGCGCTCCTAGGGCGCAGCGGGACGCGGGGCTCGGATCTGAAAGGCGGCCAGATCCAGATCTGGATCTGGATCTGCGGCGGTCTCGGGCGGTTTTCCCCGCCGTAAATAGGCTCATCTACCTCTGGGGGCCCGGACGGCTGCTGCGGAAAGGAAACCCCCTCCCCGACCCGCCCGACGGCCTCAGGCCCCGCCTCCAAGGCCTCAGGCCCCGCCCAACGGCCTCATGTCCCCGCCCCCACGACTTCCGGCCCCGCCCCCGGGACCCAGCGCTTTAGTGTATATAAATGTTAATGATTTTTATAGCTATTTGTAACCCTGCCCACATATCTTATTTATTCTTCCAATTTCAATAAATTATTTATTCTCCAGTGCCTGTTTTTTCCCATGCCTGGGGACACTGGAAAGCAAGGGTCCAGAGGGGGTTAAGGTTGGGGGTTGGATGTTGGCATAGCCAGAGACTGCGCGGTCCTGTCCACCTGGGGCTGACGCCGACCCTTGCTTCCACCTAGGGTTCAGCCTCCTGACCCCTGACCTTTGCAGCCCTGGGCCACCCTCCCTTTTATCCCTCTCCCACCAGGGCAGGGCAGCCGATGGAGAAGGGGCAGAGTCTAGAGGCCTGGAAGACCCAGCTCTGGTGCTTCAGGAAGGGGAGGAGAGGGGTTGGGACCCCCAAACTGTGCGTTGGATTCCAAAACAGGGCTGGTGAGGAGAAACCCAGCCCCATGAGAGTGAGGTGCTACCTCTCTACCCCAGGCCAAGCCCCCCCTTCTGCTCTCTCCACCACAGACCTCAGGGGCCTCAGGATGGCAGAGCTGAGGGTGGTGGTGGAGGGAGGTGCCCAGCTGAGCCCCATCAGAGCCCCGTCTCCGTGGGCTGGCTGTTGGGTCCTCATCCCCAGGAGCTGATTCGTCGAGCGACTCACTGCCGAAGCTCTAAACTCCCCAGTTTGGAAGAAGCAGCGGACAGTGGCAGGGCAGGCCTCTGGCTCTGCGGGCATCAGGGGTTGAGTCACACCACCTGTCCCCATGGGGGGTGGTAGTTTGATCCCAAGCCGAGAGGAGGGTTCTGTCTGGCTTCCTGCCTGCTTAGGGATGCAGGCTAATACTCTGTTTCCCCACATCCACTCATCTGCAGCCGGCTCTGGCCTCCTGGACCCAGGGCCCTCATCCCAGCCTGCCTGGATGCAGGCCTTCCCCAGCATCCCTGTAACAAATAGGTATGTGGTTAGAGGGCTGTGCCGCTGGCTTTGGTGAGAATATGACCCTCTTAGTAGCCGATACAGAAGAGATTCACCCAAAGCCAGGTCAAGAAAACAACCAGGTCCAATTGTGCTGAAGAAGAGACACTATGACTCTGCCATGAAATATCTCCAACCAGAAATGATCAAGGGCATGGGCAAGTTTGGAGAAGGCAATACAGGTTTAGGTTTTTTTGGGTTTTTTTTTTTTTTTTTTTTTTTTGGTGTCCTTTGTTGTAAGTGCAGTTCTAAAATATTTGTTCATACTGTTTTGATTGCCTTATTTATTTATTTACTTTTTTCAAGGTAGGGCTTGCTTTGTTGCCCAGGCTGGAGTGCAGTGGTGTGACCCTGGCTCACTGCAGCCTCTACCTCCCAGGCTCAAGTGATCCTCCCACCTCAGCCTCCCGAGTAGCTAGGACTATAGGCATGTGTCATCATGGCGAGTTAATTTTTTGTGTGTTTTTATTGTCTCGAGACAGAGTCTTGCTCTGTTGCTCAGGCTGGACTGCAATGGCGTGATCTTGGCTCACCGCAACCTCCACCTCCTGGGTTCAAGCGATTCTCCTGCCTCAGCCTCCCGAGTAGCTGGGATTAGAGGTGCGTGCCACCATGCCTGGCTAATTTTGTATTTTTAGTAGAGACAGGGTTTCGCCGTGTTGGTCAGGCTGCTCTCGAACTCCTGACCTCGTGATCCACCTGCCTTGGCCTCTCAAAGTGTTGGGATTACAGGCATGAGCCACTGAGCCTGGCCTGGTGAGCTAATTTTTAAATTTGTTATAGAGACAAGAGTCTCTCTTATGTTGCCCAGGCTGGTCTCGACCCCCTGGCCTCAAGTGATCCTCCCACCTCAGCCTCCCAAAGTGCTGGGATTACAGATGGGTGTCACCGCACCTGGCCTCTGAGGAGGATTTCATTATAAACCTGCCCTGAAGGGAGGGAATCCAATTTTACGAGAGGGTGTAGCCTGGTGAGGCCTGGATGACCTCCGGAGGCAGGGGCTTGTGCCTGGGCTGAGGCCTAAGGGTCAATGGGCAGACATGAAGTTGCCCCAGGCAGAGGGTACAGTGTGGGCAAAGTCAGGAAGTGGCAGGGCTTGGATCACTCCAGGAAGAGAGAGGAGTCATGTGTCACAGGAGCTCGAGACCCAGAGAGGGAGGCAGGCAGGCAGGCAGGGACCAAGCTTGGGCACAGCCAGGAAGGCAGGACAGGGCATGGTGGGGCCAATGGAATCATTACCCAAGTCGGGGATTTTCAGGGAAACAGCTTAGATAAGGCCAGGTGTACAGTAGCTCCCACCTGTAATCCCAGCATTTGAAAGGAGTTTGTGTTCCTGTAGTAGCAGACTTGGGAAGTTGAGGTGGCAGTATCACTTGAGCCCGGGAGTTCAAGGCTAAAGTGAGCTGATTGAGCCATTGCACTCCAGCCTGAGCAACAGAGAGATACGCTGTCTCAAAGGAAATACAAATTAAAGAACCAGCCGGGCGTGCTGGCGTGTGCCTGTAGTCTCAGCTACTTGGGACACTGAAGTGGGAGGATCGCTTGAGCCCAGGAGTTCAAGGCTGCCGTGAGCTATGATTGTGCCTCTGCAGTCCAGCCTGGGTGACAGAGAAAGACCCTGTCTCTTAAAAAAAAAAAAAAAAAAAAAAAACTTAGATAAGAGGATGCTGTGCCTCCCTGGGGGTCTTCAGTCACCCATGGTCCTGGCAAGAGGAGGGCCAGGAGAGAGCTTCACCCACCTGCTGTCCTGCCCATGTGACATCCGCAGGTGCTGCCATGGCCACGACTGTTGTTACACTCGAGCTGAGGAGGCCGGCTGCAGCCCCAAGACAGAGCGCTACTCCTGGCAGTGCGTCAATCAGAGCGTCCTGTGCGGTGAGTCCCCAGCAGCACCATGCCACCCACCCCGAGTATCCCCTGGGCACCCTGGCATAGCCAGATGACTTCCGTGCCCCTGTTGCAATAACCACTGCTTCCAAGTCTCTATAGACCACCCCTTGGGTATATCTAATGTAAGTGATATTTATTTTATTTATTTTTTGAGTCAGAGTCTCGCTCTGTCACCCAGGCTAGAGTGTGCTGATGTGATCTTGGCTCACTACAACCTCTGCCTCCTGGGTTCAAGCGATTCTCATGCCTCAGCCTCCCAAGTGGCTAGGACTACAGGCATGCACCATCACGCCCAGCTAATTTTTGTATTTTTTTCAGTAGAGGTGGGGTTTCACCAAGTTGGCCGGGCTGGTCTCAAACTCCCCACCTCAAGTGCTCTGCCCGCCTCGGCCTCCCAAAGTGCTGGGATTACAGGCATGAGCCGTGGTGTCTGGCCCTAATGTGAGTGATCTTTAACACTGAGCACTTGAAAAAGAAAACCCCGAAGAAACCGAATTCTTTGATGTCTGGACGACAAGGAAGAAGATAGAAATGGCATCAGATAATAAACAGTGTAAATGTTTATCAGAAAGGGGCTGGTGGTCGGGACAAGTAGGAGGATCGCTTGAGTCCAGGAGTGCATCTCCACAAAAAAGTTAAAGGATTTTTTAACATTGGCCAGGCGTGGTGGCACACATCTGTGATCCCAGCTACTTGGGAGGCTGAGGCAGGAGGATTGCTTGAAGCCTAGGAGGTTGAGGCTGCAGTGAGCTGTGATCAAGCCACTGCACTCCAGCCTGGGTGACACAGCAAAATCCAGTCTCAAAAAATAATAATAATAATATTTTACATAACCAACCACTTCTAAAGATTAAAAAAAAACCCATGATTAAAAACCTCAGGTCCCTCAGGCAATCATACCAGATATCGAAACAAAGCAATAACATAAGGACTGCAGTATTTATTTTATTTTTATATTATTTATTTATTCTTTGTTAGTTTGTTTTTGGAGTGTGGGTTTTGTTTTGTTTTTTGATTTTTTTATTTTGTTCTACTCAATTTTATTCTTATTGCTCAGGCTTGAGTGCAATGGCCTGTTCTCAGCTAACTCAACCTCCGCCTCTTGGGTTTGCGTGATGATGGTTCCACGTCATCAGCCCTCCGCCTCTTGGGTTTGGATGATGATGGGTCCACGTCATCGGCCCTCCGCCTCTTGGGTTTGCGTGATGATGGGTCCACGTCATCGGCCCTCTGCCTCTTGGGTTTGCGTGATGATGGTTCCACGTCACCGACCCTCCGCCTCTTGGGTTCCGGTGATGATGTTTCCACATCAGCGGCCCTCGGCCTCTTGGGTTTGGGTGGTTTTTCTGCCTCAGCCTCCTGAGTAGCTAAGGGAGGTGTCTTGAGATTATCATCCGCTGAGGGTGGAGGTGAGGGTGGAGCTGAGGGTGGAGGTGAGGGTGGAGCTGAGGGTGGAGCTGAGGGTGGAGGTGAGGGTGGAGGTGAGGGTGGAGCTGAGGGTGGAGGTGAGGGTGGAGCTGAGGGTGGAGCTGAGGGTGGAGGTGAGGGTGGAGCTGAGGGTGGAGGTGAGGGTGGAGCTGAGGGTGGAGGTGAGGGTGGAGCTGAGGGTGGAGCTGAGGGTGGAGGTGAGGGTGGAGGTGAGGGTGGAGCTGAGGGTGGAGGTGAGGGTGGAAGTGGAGTGGTCAGACACTCGGGAGGTGTCTTGAGATTATCATCCGCTGAGGGTGGAAGGGGATACAGCACACACTTGGCAGGTGTCTTGAGATTATCATCCGCTGAGGGTGGAGCTGAGGGTGGAGCTGAGGGTGGAGCTGAGGGTGGAGGTGAGGGTGGAAGGGGAGTGGTCAGACACTCGGGAGGTGTCTTGAGATTATCATCCGCTGAGGGTGGAGCTGAGGGTGGAGCTGAGGGTGGAGCTGAGGGTGGAAGAGGAGTGAGGAGACACTCGGGAGGCGTCTTGAGATTATCATCCGCTGAGGGTGGAAGGGGATGGAGCGGACACTCGGGAGGTGTCTTGAGGCTCAGGGAGTTATCCATTATAGAACGTTGTTGAGTTGGAGGAGGTGGCTGGTGGCCCATCCTGTTTTTTAAAGTTTCAGCTGTGAGGTAGGGCCAGTGGGGCAATCCTGAAGAATGACGATGCTCCGCTGCCGCCATTCTGACCTGTGGGGACAAAGGAGGGAATGCTTTCACACATATCCATTTGATGGACAAAATTACCGCCACCAACACAGTCTGCACCTTCTGTTGCTGGTGATAGATTTTTGCACCTTTCCATCCTCCAGGTTTCAAAATAGCAGTATCAGTGTCATAATATCACCCTTCCACTGAGTACTGCCGACAGCTGGGGGGTAAAGAAAAGTCATTGGGACACACTGTTGTCTCCACATGCCACTGTGTCTGTCTGCAAATGTAGGCAGGCTGGGGTCCTGCCCCAGGGAAGACAGAGTCATAACAGAGTAATAAAGAAGCATGTTTGAGACACAGGAGTGTCTATGTCTATCCTCATTCCTCCCTCACAGCCATCACCAGAGCATGTTTCTTGCACCAGGTCAACAGACAGTAAGAGACAGTAAGAGAGGCATGAAAAGCCCGTTGTCCACACATGTTGCAGCTTCTTTTTGGAGAATGTTTTCCAGGCCTTTTATGTTCTGTCTCTGATTCTCAGAACTCTGCAAGGTCAGTGTGACCACCCTGCTCCAAATCTAAGAAAACAGAGGTTTCTAGAGGAAGGAGAAATTGTGCCCAGGGTCACACAGCTTGCAAGAGGCAGAGTGGAAGTTGATTCCAGCTCTGCCTGCAGGACCCTCTCATTTCCCCTCTGTTTCCCTTCTTGACAAAGGATCTTCTTCACTCTGGAGGTGCCACCCATGAGAACAAAGAGCTCTGGAGAGATGTGGATTCCTGAAGAGCTGCAGGGGGACTGGGAGAGGGTTTTCTGACAGAACAATCTTATCTCAAGAAGTCAGTTAGGCATGGCTATAATATTTCTTTTCACTCCCAGGTAATACCAAATTGTAAGTGCACTAAGACATGAAGAATACTTTTGTCCATGGAAAAATGAGGTGGGAATTCTAAACAAAGCAAGTTTTAAAACTGTGTTTCACTTCAAGTGTACAAGTCCCATCACGTGTAATCATAGGACTCGGCAGCTTTTGAAGGTACAGAGGCCACACAAGAACCAGCTTAGCTGAGCATCATTTAAGGCCTTCATTTGGAATTGTCCCTGTGGGTAATAAGTTACATTCACTCTTCACTAATTTACAGTCAGGGCCCATTTGCTGTTACAAATACGGGACCTCTGACACTTAGAATATTAGATCAGGGGCCCCACTGGGTGGGGATGAAAGTGTTTTTGCACAACATGGTTACCAACAGGGATGGGACTGTGATGCTTGTAGGCAGCCTTTCTCTCTGCCATCTCCCTCTGCAGGGCTTGAGCACAGAGCTGTAGGGAGAAAAATGTATCCATGTCCTGACCTGGCAGACTATGTCCAAAAGCAAGGAAAACAAGCAAACTTACCCAGTTGCAAAGAGGCTTTCTTGCAGAAGGGGGGATCTGAAAAAGCCAACACATGAGAAATTGAATGTTGAGAGAGTCTAAGGGCCGTGGCATCATCTGCATCAGCACTGAACTATCCTGCAACTGCGGGGAGGAAGCTCCTTACTTTGCATTTGTGGTAGTCCTCTGCCCGCCGCCGCAACGCTTGCGCACGTTGAAACATTTTCCTATGGATTACAATCACTTTCATCAGATAAAGCACCACTTTCAGGATGATTTTAAATAATCTGCCATATTTCTGTTATCCTCACAACTGTACCCTTACACAATCTATCTATACCTAGAAAACGTATTTCAGATGGCTATAAGAGTACAGTCTGAGCCGGTCACGGTGGCTGACGCCTGTAATCCCAGCACTCTGGGAGGGCGAGGCGGATGGATCATGAGGTCAGGAGATTGAGACCATTGTGGCTAATATGGTGAAACCCCTTCTCTACTAAAAATACAAAAAATTAGCCAGGCGTGGTGGCAGGCACCTGTAATCCCAGCTACTCGGGAGGCTGAGGCAGGGGAATCACTTGAACCTGGGAGGCGGAGGTTGCAGTGAGCCAAGATCACGTCATTGCACTCCAGCCTGGGTGACACAGCGAGACTCCATCTCAGAAAAACAAAAACAAAAACAGAAACAAAAACAAAAAAACTGTACAGTCTGATCCAAACTGTTGCTATATTGATTCCTCCTCTTGCTTACTGCCTGCTGACTTCTGAGATGATAGTTTCCTTCCCCATTCTCAGTATATCCCTAATTCATCCTTCATTGAGCATCTTTTATCATAAAGCTGTATTCTCTTTGTATTAATATCCTTACCGTGTTTCACAGGGCAGAAACAGCTGGGCTTATAAACAGGCATAGTCCTTTTGAAGGATGTGGTTGATCCTACAACAACACACTTTCCTAAGGATGACAACAACTCACCCCACCCCTAGAATGGCTGGTATGAACCGAGTTTCCACACAGTCTAGCTGGCAATGGGGTCAGGAGACGTTTTGCTACTTCACATCTTTTGGTCACTGGTAAATATTAAGGTACTTTGTTTTCTGTTTTGTGAACTCTCTCTCTCTCTCACGATATGTCTTCTGACCATTTGTTTCTATTTCTGCATTTACTGGGTCTAAACATTGTACAAAGGTTAAAAACAACACTCCAATGGGCATTTCCCAGGAGGGTGGGGTTCAGTTTCTGAACTCACTTGTAGGTGTGTATTTCTTTCATAGCCAATTTCCCATTTTCCTCTGCCTCTGATAACTACCTCTCCTTTTCTGCATGCTCACATTCTTTCATGCTTAGTTTCCTCAGATTAGAAGGGAGAGAAATGCACACACATGATCCACCAGCCCGTGTGGGATTCCCTCTGCCCTTCTGGCATCTGAAGGCTGTGATTCAAAGATCCCCCCTGCAACCTTTCCACAAATGAACCAACTGATTCTCACAACCGAAGGGAGAATTGACACCTCCCATTGAGGGACAAAAAAAAAGTCACACTCTGGCCTGCTGGCAAGTCACCTGTCATTTCCAGCTCATCTCCATAGTTCCATAGTTAGTCCTATTCTTTAGTAAATATAAAGACTATTAAAAGCTTCTATGAGGTGCACTATGTGTGTTTCTGGGGTCAGTCTTGTGCTTGACACAGCGAAAGCTCATTTTAGTTCAGTGTGAAAAACCAGACCTCACCAATTCATCACAACTAACTCCATCGGAAGCAGAGGATTGCTCCTCATCTGACTCCTCCTGTGTGAGACCTGATTCTCAGTCAGAGGCTGATGCCGGAACTGAGACCATCAGCCATAGAGAGATCCTTCCAGAATATGGTGTCATTAACCCCGCAGTTCACTACTGCACTTTGCCATCATTCAGGACTGGAACTCTTGTCATCGACTTTAAAGATCCTGGTTGAGAGAAAAGGCAATCTGAATGCTGGGCGCATCTATTGAATTACAAATGATCGGAATGGCTTCTAAGTCAGGGTGTTATGTCCTGAAAATACGTGACAACGGCAAACCATCCACCCTGGTGTTGACTGACTTTAACAAGGTTCAGTTCACAGAGATTGAGGGCCGAAAAAGGAAACGGCCTAAAAAGGGTAAGTTTGCTGTGTTGCCCTCACACCACTTGATTCATGGTCCTGATCCTAAGGATCTCATCTGATACTTGGTTTTATAGGAAGGATGTGTAAAATTCCCAGAACGCTAGGAAACAGGGACGAAAACACTTCAAAGAGAAAGTTAATGAACTTGTTTCTGACCACAGGGCATCTTTCAGCACATGCTGTCTGGAGTGGCCTCAAACAAGGAGTGTGTGGTGAGGTGCTGAGAATGCAATGGGAGCAGGGTCCTGTCCCCACGCTAAAGAAGCTCACAGTTTAATGCAAATGAGAAGCCAGTGAGGACATCACTACTCCTGCTGTGCACTTGGGAACTAGAAACACAAAACCTGACTCTGGAGGGAAGCTAAGGAAGCATTCTACTCTTGAGTTGACATAAGTGCGTCTGAAGCTTCTGATCTCCGATGAGAACAATGGGGGACACCAAACAGAATATAAAACCCATGATTGAATACATCAAATTGCTAACATGGCAGTAAACAGACATGAGGTGAAGATGGAGAAGAAGGAAACCCAGGACGAAAGTCAGCCTCGCATTTGGAACCCATTTCCCTGAGTTTCATTGCTGAATTCCAGAAGGAACTACTGAGATGCAAAGAAGCACAGCAGCTTTTGCACACATGCGTGGGATTAGATGGAAAACAAGTGGATTGAGGGTCTGCCAATGAAAGCGACCCATACTGAAGTCCACTGGCTCTGGTTGAGACCCAGAAGAGTCATGCATCAGAATAGAGGTGGACAGGAAATACCCTGGCCTTTGTAGGGACTGAGCCTGCACCGACGACCTCAATTGCAGCCTGTATGGAGGACCCCTGACCATCCCCCAGAAGTAGACTCCCATCTCTTCTGCAGCAAGATAACATGCTACTAGGCCTCAATTCATTGCTAAATATTTTTTAACAAGTATCTCACGTTTAACAAAAAAAGATCAGTCATATGGCAGCAAAATACAATGTAATATGACCAAAACATGAAAGACTGTGAAAATGAATCTGGAGGTGACCCAAGCATTGAATTCAACAATCCAGGCTGGGTGTGGTGGCTCACACTGGGAGGCTGAGGTAGGCAGATCACCTGAGGTCAGGAGTTCAAGACTAGCCTGGCCAACATGGTGAACCCCTGTCTCTACTAAAATTACAAAAATTGGGCTGGGCACGGTGGCTCATGCCTGTAATCCCAGCACATTGGGAGGCCGACGTGTGCGGATCATGATGTCAGGAGTTCTAGACCAGCTTGGCCAATATGGTGAAACCCCGCCTCTACTAAAAATACAAAAATTATCCGGGCATGGTGGCATATGCCTGTAGTCCCAGCTACTCAAGAGGCTGAGGGATAAGAATCGCTTGAACCTGGGAGGTGGAGGTTGCAGCGAGCCAAGATCATGCCACTGCACTCTAGCCTGGGTGACAGAGTGAGACTCTGTCTCAAAAAAAAAAAAAAAAAAAAAATTGGCCAAATGTGGTGGCACACACCTGTAATCCAAGCTACTCGGGAAGCTGAGGCAGAATTGCTTCAAACTGGGAGGCAGAGGTTGCAGTGAGCCAAGATTGCACCATAGCACTCCAGCCTGGGTGACAGAGCGAGACTCTATCTCAATATTAAAAAAAAAAAAAAAAAAGGCTGGCTGTGGTGGCTCACGCCTCTAATCCCAGCACTTTGGGAGGCTGGAGCAGGTGGATTACCTGAGGTCAGAAGTTCGAGACCAGCCTGGACAACATGGTGAAACCCCATCTCTAGTAAAAATACAAAAATTAGCTGGGCGTGGTGGTGGGCACCTGTAATCCCAGCTACTTGGGAGGCTGAGGCAGGAGAATCGCTTGAACCCAAAAGGCAGTGAGCTGAGATTGTGCCATTGCACTACAGCCTGGGCAACAACAGCAAAGCTCCATCTCCGGAAAAAAAAAAAAAAAAAGAGAGAGAGAGAAAGGAAAACCAATGCCAGTACTAGCAACTCCTCTTCCCCCGAAAAAATGACAAACAAGAATGTAGGAAGGGAAAGGAATTATACAGCTTAAACTAATGAAGCAGAAAGGACAAAGTCAATTTTGAGCCCACTGAATTTGCCACAAATATTGTAGAAAATATTCTCAAGGACTTTACAGTTGTCTACTTTGATTGGCACATGGTTCGCACAACAGTATTTGTGTCAAGGCACATCTTACTGTTTTTTGGCGGTCTTCCTCTTTCCATTGATTTTGTCATGATGGTTGACTTTTGTTGTCACCTTCATCTTATGGATCTTAGCTCGAACTTTGGTTTTCACATGTCTCCGTAGAGTAATGACGTCTTTCCGGCCAATTTTATTTCCTGGAAAGGAAGAAACTCTTTTCTTTGTGTGCATACAAATGGACCTCAGCCCTTGGTGAGAGTGAGGAGAGGAGAAGGTGAGAAACCTGAGGGCAAGAAGCTGTTCTTTCCCTTTCCAGGGCAAACTCATTTCCACACTATGGGGACTCCAACAGAGCCATACCTTCCTGTCTACGGCGGTTGGACCTCCTGGCTCTCTGCTGTACATCTGTGGATCCATCATGTCCATTTTCAGACTGGAAGATAGTCTTCAGGAAAGACACCTAGGAAATAATAATATAAGAATGACGGCTGGGCACGGTGGCTCATGCGTATAATCCCAGTACTTTGGGAGGCCGAGGCAGGTGGATCACGGGGTCAGGAGTTCAAGACCAGCCTGGCCAAGATGGTGAAACCCCGTCTCTACTAAAAATACAAAAATTAGCCAGGCATGGCAGCGGGCGCCTGTAATCCGAGCTACTCGGGAGGCTGAGGCAGAGAACCATTTGAAGCTGGGAGGCGGAGGTTGCAGTGAGCCGAGATCACACCACTGCACTCCAGCCTGAGCGACAGAATGAGACTCTGTCACACACACACACACACACACACACACACACAAGAATGACATGAGGCTGGCACGGTGGCTCACTCCTGTAATCCCAGCACTTTGGGAGGCCGAGGCAGGCGGATCACCTGAGGTCGGGAGTTTGAGACCAGCCTCACCAACATGCAGAAACGCTGTCTCTGCTAAAAATACAAAATTAGCCAGGCATGGTGGTGCATGCCTGTAATCCCAGCTAGTCAGGAGGCTGAGGCAGGAGAATCACTTGAACCCAGCAGGAAAAGGTTGTGGTGAGCTGAGATTGTGCCATTGCACTCCAACCTGGGCAACAAAATTGAAACTCTGTCTCAAAAAAAAAAAAAAAAAAAAAAAAAAAAAAAAAAAAAGACCAGGTGCAGTAGCTCATGCCTGTAATCCCAGCACTTTGGGAGGCTGAGGCGGGTGAATCACAAGGTCAAGAGATGGAGACCATCCTGGGCAACATGGTGAAACCCCGTCTCTACTAAAAATACAAAAATTAGCTGAGCATGGTGATGCACGCCTGTAGTCCCAGCTACTTGGGAGGCTGAGGCAAGAGAACTGCTTGAACTCAGGAGGCAGAGGTTGCAGTGAGCCAAGATCCCACCACTGCACTCCAGCCTGGTGACAGAGTGAGACTCCATCTCAAAAAAAAAAAAAAAAAAAATGACATGAATATACTTCACACAACGGAACTGTACACTTCAACACGGTTAGATGGTAATTATCATCTTCTAAGTATTTTACCACAGGTTAACATGTTTCACAACTTGAAAAGGAAGTAATTACCTTCAGCTCTCTGAGTTCTAGAATTTGTAACATTTCACCCCCTGCTCCTTCCTGATCTGCACTGGAGCATCTTCCTTCTGTCCCTGCTCTACTCAGAGTTCACTTTCCCTTCCCTCACATCAGCTTCGTTGAGGCTGGTTTGAACTTAACGCAAAACATTCTCACTAATGACTGAATTCCCACCAAGATTTCCATATTATCACAGTATGCTTTTAATCTTCGAAGATATTAAATATTTGTTCTCATCATAGCTAAAATGCAATGCAAATCCCATCTCAGATGTGGGTCAGATACCTATGAATCTCCTGAGGTAGTCATTGAAATGACTTTTTTCTTGAGACGGAGTGTCACTCTCAACCATGCTGAAGTGCAGTGGCGCTACCTTGGCTCACGGCAACCTACACCTCCCAGATTCAAGCGATTCTTGTGCCTCGGCCTCCCAAGTAGCTGGGATTACAGGTGCCTGCTACCATGCCTGCCTAATTTTTGTCTTTTTAGTAGAGATGGGGTTTCACCATGTTGGCCCATCTGGTCTTGAACTCCTGACCTCAAGTGATCCATCTGCCTCAGCCTCCCAAAGTGCTGGGATTACAGGCATGAGCCACCACACCTGGCCTGAAATAATATCTTTCAAATTCTTTGTAGAATTTGTTTTTTCCTGATTTCTGCACATAGGATAAAAAAAAAATCATGTACTAGGATTTCAAGAGAAGCAATGGGTAATCTAAAAAGATGAAAAGAGCAACCACGTCTATCCCACAGCTACTGCTAAATTTCATAGGAAAGGTAGCTGGCCCAGTTTGGAGCTAGGAGAAATGTCAAACACATGAAGAAATGACAAGCAAAGAAATGCCATCACGCATGAATGCTTCATGGCACCCATGATGTCCCTGCTTAGGAGGTAATGGTATAGACTAGCCTGGCCAACATGGTAAAACCCCAACTCTACTAAAAATACAAAAATTAGCTGGGCATGGTGGTGGGCACCTGTAATCCCAGCTACTTGAGAGGCTGAGGCAGGGGAATCACTTGAAGCCAGGAGGTGGAGGTTGCAGTGAGCCAAGGTCACACCATTATACTCCAGCCTGGGCAACAGAGGGAGACTCGTCTTGGGGGTGAGAAAGGAAAAAAAAAAAAAAGCTTCCTCCAATTTATACCGAAAATTCTGTGTTCAGGACTAAGTGGCACAGAGAATGTTAAATGTGCCTAGATATCTTCATAATTCATATATTTTCTGTTTTCTACATATCTTGAAAGGCAGTGCCAAATGACGTGTAATTATCTAGGTGGTAAAACTGAAACATACTTCCTCTTCCCTTGAATATAAAAAAGCGTTGTGGTATTAGTACTTTTATCTTGGATCATTGTTCAGAAGGAGGTTCAGCCCCCAGATGACCACATTTTTTACTGTCATGAATGGCAAGACAAAATGTAGAGCTCAACTTACCCAAAGGAAAAAAGGCTCAAAAGACAAATTATGGCACAACTTAGCAGCCAAATTCTTACCAAGTACAGACTTTTGACATACTGATCTCTCTCCAGTTGCAAGTGGGAACATGCACTTTGAATGATGTCATTCAAAATTACCCTGCCCAGACACACTTTTCATTGATTCTCTTGGAGGGCAGTTCTAAGAGATTCTCTGGGGCTTTCTCTGCATCATGAGACGCAGTGCAGTTCTGCCCTTCACCTTCCGGCAGTTTGTCACCTCGTCCCTATGACCTCAGAGGAACTTTGTCTCAGGCCAATTGTTTGTTCCTTGGGCTCTTTCATTTCCCCTAAAAATCATTTGCTGCCCCTCTAAATGGCCTACATCTCCATCTATCTCCCTCTCCCCTCAGAAGAGGGTGCTCTTTAAGCATCAACCATCCAGCCCTTCTAGCAGTCTCATTTTTCAGCTGGTTCCCATGTTTATGCCTGTTCTATGTTTTTCTTCTCCTGTTAAGCTGTCTGTTGTCAGCTCATTTCTGCAGTGAATCTTCAGAGAGGAGACTGGAAGCTTTCCTTCCACCCATACGATAGAACTATAAAGCAGAAGAGTTTAGGAAGAATTTCCTATTTAAGTGACGAAACCTCATACTCCATTTGTGACGAATAGCACAAAGGTTAAAAAAACTTATTTTTGACCAAAAGCTCTGTTGACATTCTATTAAACAAACACTGACCTATTTAATTTTCATAATGTAAATGGCAGATATTTTCATAATTCTTATGCTAATAAATCATTTCCCTGATTTTTTGGGTAAAACCACATATTCATAATGAAGTCCAGAAACGTGAATTGTTTTATATAATTTATTCTTATTTGTGATTACAAGTATACCTCTACAGAAAGTTAGTATACTCACCCAAAGGTAAACTGTCCAGAGGGTAATGACAACTTTATAACTTCTCAGAAATTCAATAATGATACCTAACCAAGGACTTCCACCAAAGTCAGTCCCACGATGACGATGGTCAGCCAGAGTATTGATAACCTGGAATAATAATAGTTGAAATAATGAAAAGGTCAATGACACCGACAATATTTCACTCAGAAAGAATCATCCTTAGAAACCGTCAACCTCCTCCAAAAGGTAACCACATCCCTCAGATATCACTGTGGGATTCCACTGCTACAAAAAAGAACAGAAGTTAGAAGTCACATGTTTTTCAGATGGCTGGTAGTGTTTTTAGGCATTGCAAATGTGGGGTGTTGTCTTTCTTGGTATAAAGCAGGGATATCCAATCTTTTGACTTCCCTGCCTATATTAAAAGAAGCAAAGTTGTCTTGAGCCACACATAACATACACTAACACTAACAATAGCTGATGATCTAAAAAAAACCTCTTTTTTTTTGGAGACAGAGTTCCGCTCCACTCAGTCGCCCAGGCTGGAGTGCAGTGGTGCAATCTCGGCTCACTGCAACCGCCAGCTCCTGGGCTCAAGCCATTCTCCTCCCTCAGCCTCCCGAGTAGCTGAGATTACAGGTCTCTGCCACCATGCCTGACTAATTTTTGTATTTTTAGTAGAGATGAGGTTTCACCATGTTGGCCAGTCTGGCCTTGAACTCCTGACAGGCGATCTGCCTGCCTCGGCCTCCCAAAGTGCTGGGATTACAGGTGTGAGCCACCGTGCCCGGCCATTTTTTTGTTTTTGTTTTTGTTTGTTGTTTTGAGATGGGGTCTCACTCTGTCACCCAGGCTGGAGTGCAGTGGTGTGCTCTTGGCTCACTGCAACCTCTGCCTCTCAGGTTCAAGTGATTCTCCTGCCTCAGCCTCCTGAGTAGCTGGGAGTACAGGTGCCTGACAGTGCACTCAGCAAATTTTTGTATTTTTTGTGGAGATGGGGTTTTGCCATGTTGGTCAGGGTGGTCTCGAACTCCTGACCTCAGGTAATCTGCCCGCCTCAGCCCCCCAGAGTGCTGGGATTACAGGCATGAGCCACTGTACCTGGCCAAAATCTCCTAATGTTTTAAGAAAGTTTACAAATTTGTGTTGAACTGCATTCAAAACTGTCCTGGGCCACATGCAGCCCGTCACTCATGGCTAAGACAAGCTAAGTATAAAGTAATTATCTTTTCTTTTCTTTTTGTTTTGAGACAAAGTTTTGCTCTGTCACCCAGGCTAGATTGCAGTGGCATGATCTCAGCTCACTGCAACCTCCGCCTCCCGGGTTCAAGCGATTCTCCTGCCTCAGCTACTGAGTAACTGGGATTACAGGCGCCTGCCACCACGCTCGGCTAATTTTTGTATTTTTAGTAGAAACAGGGTTTCACCATCTTGGCCAGGCTGGTCTGCAACTCCTGACCTCATGATCCACCTGCCTCGGCCTCCCAAAGTGCTGGGAATACAGGTGTGAGCCACTGCACCTGGCCAGTAGTTATCTTTTCTTTAAAGTTATTTACTTGTTTTTTAAATTGATGTATAGCACTGGATGCATTTATTATATATCACATGGTAAAAGAATCCCTCTAAATAATACTTCTCTCTTGGATTATATGAATCTTTGTCATTTAAATCTCAGCATAAGTAAAAAAAAAACAAACACAATGAAGAGATTACTTCATTCACAAATAAGTATCAAATTTTAGTGCTTAAAAATTAACAAGGTGGGCCGGGCGTGGTGGCTCACGCCTGCAATCCCAGCACTTTGGGAAGCCAAGGTGGGTGGACCACGAGATCAGGAGACTGAGACCATCCTAGCTAACACGGTGAAACCCATCTCTACTAAAAATACAAAAAATTAGCAGGGCATGGTGGCATGTGCCTATAGTTCCAGCTACTTGGGAGGCTGAGGCAGAAGAATCACTTGAACCCGGGAGGCAGAGGTTGCAGTGAGCCGAGATCGCACCACTGCACTTCAGCCTGGGTGACAGAGCGAGACTCTGTCTCAAAAAAAAAAAAAAAAATTACCAAGGTGGAGATCATGAAAATGGCATGAATAGTGTGGGATTTCTCTAAGATTGTTGATATTAATTCCATTAGACTCTTATGTGAGTGAAGACGAAGACTTCCCGTGAGTAAGTTCAGACAGCTTGTGATAACATTTCTACATGGATTCCTCAGGATTTAACTATATATTCTTGAAAACATCTCAATTTTCAATGTTTCTTTCAAGATGGTGAATTAAACAGAGATAGCCCTTCAACAGGTTGAACTCAGCATATGCTGAGTCTGAAATGGAAATGATGGAGTTAGAGAACCATACAACAATGGTAATGATTTCAGAAACATGGTGTTGAGCAGAACAAAGCAGACACAAAAGAGTACCTATGGCATGGCATGCATCTGTATACGCGAAATTCCAGAATAAGCAAGCTAACCTATGATAAGAAAGAAACTGGCTGGGAAGAGTGAGAGTTCACTTTCTGGGGTGACATAATAGTGTAGATCTTGGCTGGGCACGGTGGTTCACGCCTGTAATCCCAACGCTTTGGGAGGCCGAGGCGGGCGGATCACCTGAGGTCGGGAGTTCAAAACCAGCCTGACCAACATGGAGAAACCCTATCTCTACTAAAAATACAAAATTAGCTGGGAGTGGTGGCACATGTCTGTAATCCCAGCCACTCGGGAGGCTGAGGCAGGAGAATCGCTCGAACCTGGGAAGCAGAGGTTGCGGCGAGCTGATATTGCCCCATTGCACTCCAGCCTGGGCAACAAGGGAGAAACTGTCTCAAAAATAAATAAATAAATAAAATAATGTAGATCTTGAAAGGGGGTTGGTTTATGCTGGTGTATGTACTTTCCAAAGTTAGTAAACTTACACTTAAGGTTATATATTTTGGCCAGGCGCGGTGGCCCACGCCTGTAATCCCAGCACTGGGAGGCTGAGGCAGGCGGATCACGAGGTCAAGAGATGGAGACTATCCTGGCGAACATGGTGAAACCCCGTCTCTACTAAAAATACAAAAATTAGCCAGGCGTTGTAATCTGAGCTACTCAGGAGGCTGAGGCAGGACAATTGCTTGAACCCCAGAAGTGGAGGTTGCAGTGAGCCGAGATCTTGCCACTGCACTCCAGCCTGGGCGACAGAGTGAGACTCTGTCTAAAAAAAAAAAAAAAAAAAAAAGTCATCAAACCAGATGACACAAATCAAATGACATTTCACTTTGTTTTGGTCCATTTTGTTTGTTAGAGACAAGAGTGCAGCGGGGCCATCTTGGCTCACTGCAACGTCCAGCTCCTGGGCCCAAGCAATCCTCTCACCTCAGCCTCTCCAGTAACTGGGATAACAGGTACACACCACCAGGCCCAACTAATCTCTTTTGGAATTTTTTGTAGAGATGGGGTTTCGCTATGATGCCCTGGCTAGTCTTCAACTCCTGGACTCAAGTGATCTGCCCACATCGGCCCCCTAAACTGCTGGGATTACAGGCCTGAGCTGTGTCATTTCATGCCGTGTGACACAGCCCAGTAAAAAGGAAGAAACCCCACGGGTCCAGCGTCTACTCACAGAGATGCACTGATGGCTGATAAATTCCAGCAGGAGCCCAAAGAGGAGCCAAAAGAGCATCCACCGCACCCGCATGTCCTGGTCCTTTCAGGGCGCCCTGAGGCGGCCAGGACAGAGGTGGAGGTGGCTTAGGGCAGGGGGGAGGGAAGGGGACGGGGACCGGGCCAGGATCTGAGTTGGGGAGGGGGAGGGGAGGGGGAGGGGAAGGGGAGGGGAAGGGGGGAAGTAAGGGAAGGGAAAGGAGGAGAAGGGGGCTGTTGGGCACCTGGAGGAGGTGGAGGAGGAGGAGGAGAAGAAGAAAGGGGTCTGGGAAAGGATCCGGTTCAAATTAAGTTCTCAAGCGCTGGTGGAAGGTTTAGCTACAGGTCACGGAGAAGATCAGGGAAGCAACAGGACACGCGGGGCAAGGGAGCGTGAGGCTTAGGAGCAATCAGAGGGAGACAAACGTTCTGCTATCCACCAAACCTTCTTCGGTCTGGGCCCTCCCTTAGCAACCCTGGGGCTTTATACTCCCTCTCCACCAATCCCTGATGACCCCGGTGGTGCCTCACAATGGACAATGCCAAGTAGCTCCCGCATCATTCCAATGACCCCTCCCCCATCTCAGTCTTCCACTCTCCTCCCAAGGACAGGTCCTCTCTGGAACCTTCACAAACCTGATTTCTGGTCCTCCCCAACCAGCTCCCTGTCCCTGCTTCTGGGGGCTCCTTCCTTCCTGAGCTCCCAGGGTTCCTCAAGGTCACTTTTGGCGACAAAACATAAAAAACAAATGATGGCAGGATGGCAGGAAGAACCTCATACCCAAGCAGAGTGCCAGGTTTTACAGCCTCCGCTCAGCCATTCATATCCTAAGCAACAAAACATCAGCAGGATGCGGAAGGTCCCGATAGTAAACCATCTCCATCACATTCATGTAGCCATCCGTCCATCAACCTGTATCTCAGGAACAAATGTAGATACATTCATTTTAAGCATGCATGGTATATTTACAAAAATTAACCTGACTTATTTTGTTCCAGCAAATCTCAATATATTTGAGAGCAATCAAATCACACAGCATGTTTCTGATCATATAACTGCTAGAAGTCAATGATTAAAAGCTAATTCAAAATTATTATTTGCTTGGAAATTCAAAGTGCTCTTATAAGACATAAACATAAGAAAGAATCCAAAATGAAACAAGATTGCCTTTCAACTCAATGATAAGATCATAACATGGCAATAAAATGTCTCCCTCCGGCCTGGGAATTCCTCTTTGTGGCACAAGGTTGTGTGATCTCAAATCACCCCTAACCCACCTAGACATTTTAACATCCGAAACCGAGTGATGATGTCCTTATCTATATCATCTTACTGCCCGTGTGTGTGGACTTTAAATTCTGAACCCAAATGAGGGGGAGAAAACCAAGTTGACTTTCATGATTGACCTCTCAGGGATGTCCAAGGAATCTGTGCATTTCAAGAAACAAAGTTCATCAGCTTCTCTCCTAAGGTATTTGCTCACAATACCCAGAGGGCTTGGCAGCATCATGTGTGATGGGTGGGGAGCTCCAAGCAGGTGGGCAGGACCCAGGGGCCTGGTGACCAGGACAGACCCCCACTGTCCATCACCTTTCCTGGCCCTGTCCTCAGCTAAACTTCCCACAGGCCTTCTGCCCGATCAGAGTGTGCCCAAACTCTCTCAGGCCTCTGGCAGCTGAAAACCACTGCTTTAAATCCCTTTACCATTTACTATGACATACGGTTATTGTAAACAGGAAATATTCTATTGATGCTACAAATGGAAAGCCAATGCCTTTACCATAAATAGAAAAACAACCCTAAGAAACAAGCAAAACAAAAACAAAACAGGGGCTGGGTGTGATGGCTCATGCCTGTAATCCCAGCACTTTGGGAGGCCGAGGTGGGCGGATCACAAGGTCAGGAGTTCCAGACCAGCCTGGCCAATATGGTGAAACCCTGTCTCTAATAAAATACAAAAATTAGCCGGGTGTGGTGGTGGGCGCCTGTAGTCCCACCTACTTGGGAGGCTGAGGCAGGAGAATAGTTTGAACTCGGGAGGCAGAGTCTGCAGTGAGCCGAGATTGCACCACTGCACTCCAGCCTAGGTGACAGAGCGAGACTCTGTCTCAAAAACAGCAACAACTACAAATAAACAAAAAACAGGGTTAACAAAAGTATGGAATTCAATTCTATTTGTATGCTGCAGCCATGTTCCAGCCCTAGATTTGGCTGGGCATGGTGGCTTACACCTGTAATCCCAGCACTTTGGGAGGCTGAGGCAGGCGGATCATGAGGTTAGGAGTTCGAGACCAGCCTGACCAACATGGTGAAACCCCGTCTCTACTAAAAATACAAAAATTAGCCAGGCATGGTGGCACATGCCTGTAATCCCAGCTACTCAGAAGGCTGAGGCAGGACAATCTCTTGAACCCGGGAGGCAGAGGTTGCAGTGAGCTGAGATTGCGCCATTGCACTCCAGCCTGGGCAACAAGAGCAAAACTCTGTCTTAAAATAAAAAAAAAAAGGCAGGCAGGGTGGCTCATGTCTGTAATCCCAGCACTTTGGGAGGCCGAGACAGGTGGATCACAAGGTCAGGAGATCGAGACCATCTTGGTTAACATGGTGAAACCCCGTCTCTACTAAAAATACAAAAAATTAGCTGGCCGTGGTGGTGGGCACCTGTAATCCCAGCTACTTGGGAGGCCGAGGCAGGAGAATGGAGTGAACCTGGGAGGTGGAGCTGGCAGTGAGCCGAGATCGCGCCACTGCACTCCAGCCTGGGTGACAGAGCAAGACTCTGTCTCAAAAAAAAAAAAAAAAAGAGGCAAAACTAATAGTATAATTTATAAGAAAGGAAGATTAACGAATTGGCTGTGATACTTGGTACATTACCACAAATTTTAAAACATGAAGTGAAGATTTTACCAGAAAACAGCAGAACACCAGTACTGCCTGTGATACAGATGATAAACTGGATTTTTTTTTTTTTTTTTTTTTTTGGAGATGGAGTCTTGCTCTGTCGCCCAGGTTGGAATGCACTATTGCGGTCTCGGCTCACTGAAACCTCCACCTCCCAGGTTCAAGAGATTCTCCTGCTTTAAGTCCCAAGTAGCTGGGACTATAGGCGCGTGCCACCACACCCAGCTAATTTTTGTAGTTTTAGTAGAGACGGGGGTTTCACGATGTTGCCAGGCTGGTCTCAAACTCCTGACCTCATGTGATCTGCCCACCTCAACCTCCCAAAGTCCCCGGATTACAGTCATGAGCCACCACACCTGGCCTTAAATTTTTTATAGGCAGAGTGCGGTAGCTCACGCCTGTAATCCCAGCACTTTGGGAGGCCGAGGCGGGTGAATCACCTGAGGTCAGGAGTTTAAGACCAGCCTGACCAACATGGCAAAACCCTGTCTCTACTAAAAATACAAAAATTAGCTGGGCGTGGTGGTGCGCACCTGTAATCCCAGCTACTTGGAAGGCTGAGGCAGGAGAATCGCTTGAACCTGGGAGATGGAGTTTGCAGTAAGCCGAGATGACACAGACTCCGTGTCAAAAGAAAAAAAAAAAAAACAAAAACAGGAACAGAAAACAAAACAAAACATATACAAAAGAAATAAAATACATTTAGGCCAGATGCTGTTACCTGCTGAAGCCCTCTCTGTTCAAAATGGAGATGAGGAAACCTTGGAGATGTGTTAAAGATATCATAGCCAGCCGAGCGTGGTGGCTCATGCCTGTAATCCCAGCACTTTGGAAGGTTGAGGTGGGTGGATCACCTGAGGTCGGGAGTTCAAGACCAGCCTGACCAACATGGAGAAACCCCATCTCTACTAAAAATACAAAAAAAAAAAAAAAAAAAAAAATTAGCCGGGCATGGTGACGCATGCCTGTAATCCCAGCTACTCGGGAGGCTGAGGCAGAAGAATCGCTTGAACCCGGGAGGCAGAGGTTGCGGTGGCCGAGATCACGCCATTGCACTCCAGCCTGGGCAATAAAAGCAAAACTCTGTCTGAAAAAATAAACAAACAAACAAACAAATAAATATATAAAAAGATATAATAGCCAATGAGGTAGTGTGTGCTTGTAGTCCCAGCTACTTGGAAGGCTGAGGCAGGGACATCCCTTGAGGCCAGGAGTTCGAGGCTACAGTGAGCTCTGATGGCACCACTGCAGTCCAGCCTGGACAACATAGTGAGACCGTGTTTCAAAAATAAATAAGCAGGGTGCAGTAACTCACACCTGTAATCTCAGCACTTTGGGAGGCTGGGGTGGGTGGATCACTTGAGGCCAGGAATTTGAGACCAGGCTGACCACGAAGGTAAAACCCCCATCTCTACTAAAAATACAAAAAAAATTAGCCAGGTGTGGTGGTACGTCCCTGTAGTCCTAGCTACTCAGGAGGCTGAAGCAGGAGAAACGCTTGAACCCGGGAGGTGGATGCTTCACTGAGCTGAAATCGTGCCAATGCAATACAGCCTGGGTGACAGAGTGAGACTCTGTCTTAAAAACAAACAAAAACAAAAACAAAATGCTGGAGTCATGCTGAGCATAGGGAATGTGAAGGCCCTGGATTGAGACAGGCTGAGGGAAGGACAACTGTGCCCTCTCCTCCTTCTATTCAGCCCATGGGTTCTATGTTCTTAGAGAGTGGAGGGCAGAAACCCCTGCATTATTTAAAGCATTATTCTTTCTGTCTGTCTCATTTCTGTCTCTTTCTTTCTCTGTCTCTCTCACATTCAAACATGCATGGTTGGATTTACCAAGTTAAATACAGGTATATTATGACTCCAGTGTTTGTAGCTTGTCAAAGCATCCCCTCATGATTTGTTTCTTCCTGTGGCTTCTACAAAAAAAAAAAAAGAAAGAATGAAAGAAGAAAGAAAGAAAGGAAGGAAGGAAGGAAAGAACCCAGAGAGCTGGGCATGGTGGCTTATACCTGTAATCCCAGCACTTTGGGAGGCCAGAGCGGGCAGATTGCCTGAGGTCGGGAGTTCAAGACCAGCCTGACCAACATGTAGAAACCGTGTCTCTACTAAAAATGCAAAATTAGCCAGGCATGGTGGCACCTGCCTGTAATCCCAGCTACTTGGGAGGCTGAGGCAGGAGAATTACTTGAACCCGGGAGGTGGAGGTTGCGGTGAGCCGAGATCGTACCGTTGCACTCCAGCCTGGGCAATAAAAGCTAAACTCTATCTCAAAAAAAAAAGGTAAAAAATTAGCCAGGCGCAGTGGTGTGTGCCTTTAGTCCTAGCCACTAAGGAGGCTGAGGCTGAGGTGGGGGGATAGGTTTAGCCCAGAAGTTTGAGGCTACTGTGAGCTATGATTGTGCCACTGTACTCCAGCCTGGGCAATGGAGTGAGACCATATCTTTAAGAAAAGCAATGCATAATGAGATACTACTTCATATCCACTAGGATGACTAATACTCAAAAAGAGAATAATAAGTGGTGAGGATATGGAGAAACAGAAACTCTCCCACATTGCCGGTAGGAAAGTAAAATGGGGCCTGCCACTTTGGAAAGCAGTTGGAAAGTTTAATAAAAATGTAAAGATAAATTGATCCAGCAATCTTATTCCTAGGTATCTCTGACTGAGAGGAATGAAAGCATATGTTTACACAAAGTAACATAAACTCGCCTCCTGAGTAGCTGGGATTACTGGCGCTTGCCACCACACCCGGCTACTTTTTGTATTTTTAGTAGAGATGGGGTTTCATCGTGTTGGCCAGGCTGGTCTCGAACTCCTGACCTGAGGTGTGATCCACCTGCCTCAATCTCCCAAAGTGCTGGGATTACAGGTGTGACCCACCTTGACCAGCCTAAATTCAACTATTTGAATTATATATATATATGGTATATATATAAACATATATATAATATATAAAATAAAATTCAATTATATATATTTTAATTAAACCATTTTTTTTGTTCTGATGGGGTCTCACTATGATGCTCAGGCAGGTCTCAAACTCCTGGGCTCAGGATATCCTCCTGCCTCAGCTTCCCAAAGTGCAGGAAGGTGTGAGCCACCATGCCCAGCCAATGGTTGAATGGTGTGTGTGTGTGTACATACGTACATACACATACACATATTTTATTTATTTATTTATTTATTTATTTTTGAGAGACGGAGTCTCGCTCTGTCGCCCAGGCTGGAGTGCAGTGGCGCGATCTTGGCTCACTGCAAGCTCCACCTCCCAGGTTCACGCCATTCTTCTGCCTCAGCCTCCCGAGTAGCTAGGACTACAGGCGCACGATGCCACGCCCAGCTAATTTTTTGTACTTTTAGTAGAGACGGGGTTTCACCATATTAGCCAGGAGGGTCTCAATCTCCTGACCTCGTGATCTGCCCGCCTCGGCCTCCCAAAATGCTGGGATTACAGGTGTGAGCCACCGCTCCCGGCCACATATACATATTTTAAAGAGTGATCTTCATCAGAAATTCTAGATGAAAAAAATAAAAGTAAATATAATTTTTTAAAAAAGGAATAAGGAAATGTTTTCCCAAATGCCTCTGACAAATTACCCCTTGTGATTTATTGGCCCAAGGTGTGGCATGGGGACTGGCTTGCACTGACCGGCTTCGTCCTGGGTTCTGGAAGGGAGCAGCTGGTCATGGAAGCTGGGGCTAGCATCAGTGCCCGTGAAGCATGTGGGCTGTGGGTAGGGACCATTACCTAATCAAAAATCAGGGGATTGCAAGAAGGTGAAAGCGGATACTAGGTGGACAACTACTAAGGTGTCAATTACACCCAAGACTGGCCACTAGATACAGACCCCTCGCCCTGCATTCTCCAGCCCGTTATCCACATCCTGTCTCCTACTTCTCTGCCCACTATGGCAAAGGGAGGCAGAGTGGAGGTGGGAAGAGTCACTGCCTAAAACATGGCTTTCCTGCAGGGTGACCAGCTGTCCTGGGACTGAGTGGTTTCCTGGAACATGGGACTGAAGGTGCCAAAACGGGGGAAGTTCCCCACAACAATGGTGCTCACTAGCCTAATGTTAGCAGAAGTAAAAGGGACTGCTCACGAGATTCCAACTAATAAACACCCCTGTCCAGGGACACACATCTCTGCTTGTAAACCTACAGGAAGCTGGCATTATCATAAAGTTGACCTTACTTACCTCACTTCCAGTACAAAATGAACACCTGCCAGTTTCAGGTGCATTAATTTATATTTCACCATAACTGGGCGACACAGAGACTGGCTATTTTCACTCTGGATTTTTGAGACCAATTAAATATTTTTTTTCTGTATATATCTCTAAAAGATAGGGCCATGAAAAAGACCTACAATATCATTATCAAACTAAACAAAAGTAACAACAATTCATTAACAACATCAAATATAATTAATATTCATATTTCCTATTCCCAGCTCATTTTATGTTTTCCAATGTGTGCGTTTGAATCAGAATATAAATTGTTAAAGGATGATGTGCTAAAAAGATAAAATCATGACTCATACAAATATAAAATTAATACACGTTAATTTTTTACTTTTAGAGAGACAGGGTCTGCTATATTTACCAGGGTGGTTTTGAACTCCTGGCCTCAAGCTATCATTCCACCTTCTCAGCCTCCCAAAGTTCTGGGATTACAGACATAAGCCACTGCACCCAGCCTGTGTTTTCATTTAACTCAATTAATGACAGAATCAGTGAGATGTTACAACTGGTTCAAAGAAGAATTCCGAGTAGGAACATATTTAACACATCAGCAATGTTGAAATTAATCTGCTTAAATAGATGTACAAGAACAATCTGCATTCCTATCAGTTATCTACAATTTACAGAGTCTTAAAATAGCTCAAAGGGAGGGACCCCCACAGAATCAGAAAACCTGGAAGAGTATGAGAGACAACCCCGTTGAATTTACTCAGTAATTTTTGTGGGTCCCTTTTAAAGTCTTTCACAATTTTCCCTTACAAAATAAACTTTATTCATTGCAGTTGATTGCTATACGTCTTAAGTTTCTTTTATTCTAGAGGTGCCCCCTCCATCTCTTTTTTTTCTTTGTCACTGTCCAATAACTGATCATTTGTCCTTTAATCTCACCATCTGGATTTGCTGGTTGTGCCCCCATGCTGTCTCTAACATATTCCTCTGTTTCTGTGTTTCCCTCTGGACTCCCAGTCCAGATTTGTGGACTCTTCAGGCTCTCCCTGTTCTGGGCTCTGTTCCTATGTCCCACACCCCAGATCTGCAGTCTTGGGCAAATTCAGGCACTCCTTGCCTCACCTGGGCGGCTGACTGCAGCAGACTGCGTCTCCATTCCCCTCCCAAGTCTGTGGATCCCAGGCTCTACCATGTTAAAGTCGGAGGGCTGACACTCCGGCCTTGGTGGTTGTGAGGAAGCTACTGGTCCACCCTTCATACCATGGGACCACTACCAGTGAGGATGTTGCCCTGATGCAGCTGGACTCCCCCTTGCGGGCCTCTGATTTTTCCAGAAAAGTCTATCGGGGGTACTCACCAGTTGACTGTCTCCTAGTGATGAGCTAGCTGTTGAGGATTATTCCCTAGACCAATTAGTCCATTAGATTGCAACATGGTGATATTCCTCTTCCATTTATTAGCAGAAATTTCTCCATAAAGAGAAACTTTTCATCATCTATTTATTTTTGTTGCCTCTTTCATTCTATTTTTAAAAATGTTTATGTTTTTGGCATCTATTTAATTATCCTCAAAATAATGAACTATTTCCTTAGCATACTCCAAAACTGATAAAGGTTTTTTTTGTAATATTATGAACTCATGGATTTCTTTCTTTCTTTTCTTTTCTTTTCTTTTCTTTTTTTTTTTTTTTTTTTGAGATGGAGTCTCGTTCTGTCGCCCAGGCTGGAGTGTAGTGACGCGATCTCGGCTCACTGCAGCCTCTGCTTCTGGGTTAACGTGATTCTCCTGCCTCAGCCTCCTGAGTAGCTGGGATCATAGGTGCCACCACCACGCCCAGCTAATTTTTTTATTTTTAGTATAGATGGGGTTTTGCCATGTTGGCCAGGCTGGTCTCGAACTCCTGACCTCAGGTGATCTGCCCGCATCGGCCTCTCACAGTGCTGGAATCACGGGCGTGAGCCACCGCACCCGGCCTTATTTCACGTATTTAAATCACTCCAAGTTATTGCCCACAGTGATGCTCCAAGTGTCCCATTGTCAGCCAGTGAGAACGTCTTTTGGTTGGCTCCTGAGAGGGACCACCCATTTTCCAGACCCTCCAGGGCCTGAGGCCAGGCTGAGATGATGCTCACAGGACTCGCATACTGACCGGAACCCCGCCCGATCGCACAGGAAGTCCGCCGGAAACTCTCTTGGAGCCCACCAGAAGTTTAGCGAACCACCCTCAACTTCCGGAAGAGCGCAGGAAGTTTGCCGGAAGAGCGCGGGAAGTTTGCCGGAAACGGACAGAAAGGAGTCCCTGCGACCGCGTAGCCTCCTGCAGCGCCCCCTGTTGGCAGAGTCGTAGCGAGGCCGAGATGAGGTCCGTGACGTGGCTGCGTGAGCATCCCGGCTGCCTGTGGATGAGTGGGCGTGGGGCTGAGAGGCGACGACAGTGGGGAGCTTCCTCAGCGATCCTGGGCTTCTCGGGTCAGGCCAACTTCAGTCCGGGCTGGAGGCCGTGCACAACACCAAGCGCATGGTGGGGTCCTCAGCTGCCTCGGGACTGGCTCTGCCTCTGCCCCTGGCCCTGGGATGGGGGCCAAAGGTTTTGGGCAGTGGCAGCAGCAGGAGGAAGTAGCACCTGGAAAACGTGTCTCCTGAGTCGACCCTTCCTGTCTGGGGGTGGGCCGAACCCTGGCTGTCTTTGTTCCCATAGCAACGAATAGGGCTCCCCTAGGTTCCAGCCCCTTAGATACGGTGTGCCCCAGGAGGGCTCTGCAGGAGCTACAGGTCCTTCTGGTGGGAAGGGAGGCGCGAGGTGGGCTGGGGCAGCCCGGCTGGCCTGTGTGGAGACATCACACTTCCTGGTTGGGGACAGGGTGAAGAGGGTTGGTCCCCACCTCTGCCTTGAGCAGAGCTTCTAGTGGGTGAAGCAGTGGGGGTCTCCTGCCTGCCGGAAGGCTGGGTGGGGCTTCCACATCGCAGCCCAGTAGGGTGGACTGACCGGTCTTCTGACCTCTGGCTCCTTGGAGGGACTGGCCTGAGGTGGGCCCTGGCATCCCCAGCCTCCTCTCAACCACCTCCCTGGAACATGCGGGACAGGAGCCCAAGCGGCATCTGGGGAGGGCGGGTTCTGCCAGGCACAGAGGGCTCCAGCGTGATTGCCACTGGTTAATGACCTGCCACCCCCGCCCCCCCAACCTCTGGTGCCGTCCAAGGACTCTGACCCCAGTGCAGTGTCTGTAGAGAAGAGGAGCCATGGGGCTTCGGGCAGGCCCCATCCTGCTTCTGCTGCTGTGGCTGCTGCCAGGTGAGGGATGCGCCTCTGTCTTCTCCTCCCTCCCACCCCCTGCCAGCCTGTGTGCTCCCCTTTGTTCTCTTGCTTTCCAGGGGCTCATGGGGATGTGCTGCCTTCAGGTACCGTAGACATCTCATCCCTGCACTCAACCAGCCCCTACTCCTGGACAGGGAGGACTGGCCCCAGGGGACATGCAGAGGCCCTTGGCCCTGGGAGCCTCATCCCTGGACATCAAGGGCAGAGGAATGTCAGAAGGTGTTAGGGTAAAGAGTCAGACCGGGAGGGATGGGCTTTCTGAGAGGGAATAAAGCTGAGGTCTCCCACCCGCCCATCCCTCGCAGAATGCGGCCACTCCAAGGAGGCCGGGAGGATTGTGGGAGGCCAAGACAGCCAGGAAGGACGCTGGCCGTGGCAGGTTGGCCTGTGGTTGACCTCAGTGGGGCATGTATGTGGGGGCTCCCTCATCCACCCACGCTGGGTGCTCACAGCCGCCCACTGCTTCCTGAGGTGAGTGGCGCTGGGTGGGGTGCTCCTCACCCCTCCCCTTGGCGGCTGCCTGCAGTGGGCCGTGTTTCCATTCCCCTCCCAGGTCTGAGGATCCCAGGCTCTACCATGTTAAAGTTGGAGGGCTGACACCCTCACTTTCAGAGCCCCACTCGGCCTTGGTAGCTGTGAGGAGGCTCCTGGTCCACTCCTCATACCATGGGACCACCACCAGCGGGGACATTGCCCTGATGGAGCTGGACTCCCCCTTGCAGGCCTCCCAGTTCAGCCCCATCTGCCTCCCAGGACCCCAGACCACCCTCGCCATTGGGACCGTGTGCTGGGTAACGGGCTGGGGGTCCACCCAGGAGAGAGGTAAGGGGAATATGCACTCACCAGCCCCTACTCCTAGTCAGGGAGGACCAGCCCAGGGACCATGCAGAGCCAGCCTGAGTGGTCTCCACAGACCTTGGTCTGCATGTTTATCTCCTCTCCCCTCCCACCCCCACCCTGAAGCTGGGAACACTTAGGGCCAGGACCCAGGCTGTCCAGACTGTGGAACTCCCCTTGGCCAAGGTGACCACCATATTGGATTTTGGGGATCTTGAGCCAGTGTCAAGGATTGTGCCCGTGTTGGGATGAATAAGCCAAGGCTAAGAGGTCATGAGATTAGCCAGGGTCATGGGAGAGGATCTGGGCTTGAGCCCTGCTCCCTGACCCCAGTGCCTTCTGGTTTGGGAGTTGAGAAGAGCAGGGTGGGTGGGCAGAGAAGAGGTAGGAGCTGCAGGCTGCCACCATCACAGGTGAGAGGGCGGAGGCTCACCTGGTGGGGACAAGGCTTGAGGTGGGCTCAGGCTGGCCCCCCCATCACATCCAGCCCTGGCGAGTGTCCTTCAGGAGGTGGCTGTGCCCCTCCTGGACTCGAACATGTGTGAGCTGATGTACCACCTAGGAGAGCCCAGCCTGGCTGGCCAGCGCCTCATCCAGGACGACATGCTCTGTGCTGGCTCTGTCCAGGGCAAGAAAGACTCCTGCCAGGTGACTGCAGCTCCTGGTCACCCCATCCAGTTGTGTGGGCCCTTTAGGCTCACCCTGTCCTGGACTCTCTCCCCATGTCCCACACCTCAGGGTCTCCAGAGGGACCAGAGTCCTTGCCTAGCTCCTTGGCCTCAGCAGCAGATTCTCGAAGGCACTTGGGGCCCAGGTGTCTCCCTCAGTGCAGACCTCATGGGGCCCTCCCTCTCTCTCCCCCAGGGTGACTCCGGGGGGCCGCTGGTCTGCCCCATCAATGATACGTGGATCCAGGCCGGCATTGTGAGCTGGGGATTCGGCTGTGCCCGGCCTTTCCGGCCTGGTGTCTACACCCAGGTGCTAAGCTACACAGACTGGATTCAGAGAACCCTGGCCGAATCTCACTCAGGCATGTCCGGGGCCCGCCCAGGTGCCCCCGGATCCCACTCAGGCACCTCCAGATCCCACCCAGTGCTGCTGCTTGAGCTGCTGACCGTATGCTTGCTTGGGTCCCTGTGAACCATGAGCCATGGAGTCCGGGATCCCCTTTCTGGTAGGATTGATGGAATCTAATAATAAAAACTGTAGGTTTTTTATGTGTATTTTATGTCTTTGCTTTTCTAGTAATTCATTTTTATTGTTCTTTACAAAAACATCTGGCTGTGGTAGGTTGGGAGAGCATGGTGCCTGCCCCGGACATTGTCTGCAGGACATCTTCATCGTTAGGGTCACAGTGTCCAGGCTTGCTCAGGACGGTCTTGGGCGATGTCTATCCTGTGTAGTTAGATAGGATCCCTGTCCCTCTCAAAAAGTGTCCCAAAAGTGGGAGTAAGAGTTATATAGTCACTGTGACTCAGCCAGTGCAAGAGCTGGAGCTCCTTGAAGCCCACAGATTTTCAGTCTCAGGCATCCTTGTGTGGTTGCCATGGCCACCAGGTGTCCAATAATAGGCCTTATTCTCCCAGCTCCGGCCCACAGAGTGTCCATACCCTCCCCCAAAACCCTGCCCGCTGCTGACTGCAGCCAGTGGGGGCCCTGGGGCCTGTCCCAGGCATGAGCAAGGTCCTTGGGCGCTGTCCCAGGCATGAACAGCTGCTTTGAGGCCATCGCCAGCGTGGTGGGCAGCGCCGTCTGCCTGTGTCTTAGAAGCATGGCCAGAGCAGTGCCTGGTAGCGCCAGCTCCACACTTGCGGGGAGGGATCCATTTGGAAGTTCGCATCCGGTGTCAGTTTCCCTGTGAGACAAGGTGGTCGGGCTTTCACTCCAGTTTGGCGCCAGGTCTGGGGGAAGGACCGTCTGCTTGGGTGGGGCACAGTTGGGCCAGCCTTTGTCCCAGCGCCACTCGCCTGCCCTGGAGGTGGCTCTCAGGAGCACCCCACGGAGGAGAGGGGCTTTGAGGTCGCAGGTGAGTGGGCAGTGGAGCCGTCACCCTGAAGCCTCAGCCCTCCCAGGGGGCACCCTCAGCTGGGTGGCCTCTTAGAAAATTTAGGTTGTTTTGCTGCCCTAGAAGACTGGATGCTCTAGAATCATCTTTCCTTTTGCTGTGGGCCCACCTTCATAGGGTCCTGTTCTCCCGTGATGGCCTCGCCTCCTTCCAACTCCTCTGCCTTCATCCCAGGGTGGACGGTGTCCTGGAGGGACTCATCGGATCCGCCAGGAGCTCAGCGTCCTGGGTGGAGGTTTCTGGCCTCTCAGCTTCTCTGTTTTGTCTCACAACTTTCTCTTGCTAATCACTTTCATGCAACAGTTTGCTAATGGATTCTCCAGCTCTTCACTCATAAATAACTCCTTCCAGAAATCTAGTGAGGAGGGAAAGTGAAGGATTAAAACAAAATCCTCACTTCTGGATTTCTGCTTTAATGTTAGAGTTGGCAGCCCTCCCTCACATAGGCCTGAAGCACCAAGGATGTCTCAGAAGCACTCAGCCTCCCTCCTTACATATCAGCCCCTTCAGTTTCTCTCTCCTTTTTTCTTTTGTGACAGGGTCTTGCTCTATTGCCCAGGCTGGAGTGCAGTGGCTCAATCTCAGCTCATTGCAGCCTCCACCTCCTGGGCTTAAACAATCCTCCCACCTCAGCCTACCTGGGAGTACATGTGCACACCACCATGCTCGGCTAATTTTTGTATTTTTAGTAGAGACAGGGTTTCACCATGTTGCCCAGGCTGGTCTTGAACTTCTAACCTCAAGTGATCCGCCTGCCCCAGCCTCCCAAAGTGCTGGGATGACAGGCGTGAGCCACCGTGCCCAAGGACCCCCACAGTCTCTTCCCCAGATGACCTTGACCAGGGCTGCTGTGCTATCAGCCCTGTGCCAGGATCCACTCCCATCCAGGAGGCCCCTGTCCAGGCTGTGTGCCTGTCTGTGTGTGGATGTGTCTGTGTGTGGGTGTGTATTTATGTGTGCGTGTGCCTGTGTGTGGATGGGTGTGGGTGTATTTTTATGTGCATGTGTGTGTGTGTACATATGTGTTTGCGTATTTGTGTATGTGTCTGCATCTCTGTATGTGTGTCTGTGGGGTAGGTGTGTGTGTGTGTATGTGTCTGTGTGTGTGGGTGTGTGTCTGTGTGGGTATTTGTGTGTCTGTGTATGGGTGTGTATTTGCATGTATGTATGTGTGTGTTTCTGTGGTGAGTGTGTCTCTGTGTGGGTGGGTGTGTATTTCTGTGTGTCTGTGTCTCCGTGTGGGTATTTGCGTGGGGGGCTAGGTGTATATTTGCGTGCATGTGAATGGGTGTGTGGGTATTTGTGTGTGTGTGGGGGTGTGTGGGGAGGTGGGTGTGTATTTGTGTGTGTATGTATGTATGGGTCAGTATGTGTGTGTGCGTCTCTGTGTGGATGGGTGTGTATTTGGGGTGGGTGTGTATTTGCGTGTATGTGAATGGGTATTTGTGTGTGTGTCTCTGTGTGGATGGGTGTGTATTTGTGTGTGTGTGTGTCAGTGGGTGTGTATTTGTGTGTCTGTGTGGGTGGGTATTTTTGTGTGTGTGTGGGTATTTGTGTATGTGCTTGTCTGTGTATGTGTGTATGGGTGTGTATTTGTGTGTGTCTCTGAGTGGGTGTGTATTTGTGTGTATGTGTATATGGGTGTGTATTTGTGTGCGTGTGTATTTTGTGCGTATGTTTGAATGGGTGTGTATTTGTGTGTGTGTGTGTGTCTGTGTGGTCCTCAGAACCCCCCACATTTCCTGGCAGTGGACAGCACGAACGCTCCTCGACCCCCACGGGCAGGGGAAGCCTGCTGAGCCTCTTTTCTCTCCGAGGCATCCGACTTCTGCCAACGGTGAGTTAGAAGGACGGGGGCCTCAGCCAACAGCAAAAGCCACAGAAGGATTTTCCGCGCCTGACCTGGACTGTGGTGCCCACACAGCCCTCTTTGTCTTCTCTTTCTCTGGCCCCTCACACAGGTGCTGTTTGTAGAGGACTTACAAGACCGGTGCTTCTGCTTGTGAAGCCCCTCCTGCCTGGGGCTTGTTGGAAAGACACAGAGGGTTCACCTGGTGCCTGGGCCGGGGGGTGGGTGCGGGTCCGAGGGGGCGGTAGGGGCAGACGTGAGTCCAGGTGACATTCAAGGTGCTCCACTCCCTCCAGCAGCTCCTCTTAGGTTCCAGCTGCCTGGCCCACTCTAACTGCACGGCAACCAGCACCAAGTGTCTCTCAGTGGGACCCCCAGTTTGCTGGTTGGCCTGTCTGTGGGCCCAGTGGCCTGCAGGAGGCCTTGGGACTAGTGACACTGTTTAGAGACAGGTCGGGGCGGGAGCTGCACAGTTCAGTGTTGTGTAGGAGGAAACAATTCAAACGCCCCTGCAAGACTGAGCCGGTCTGGGGATGAGGAAGTGGCCACAATGGACGCAGGTGTTCCAGAAGGCTGACAGGCTGACTTCTGTCCAAAGGCCAGAGCTGCTCGGGATTGGGGAACGTTTGGCCAAGGGTGAGAAGCAGGAGCAGAGGCAGAGACCCAGCGTAGGACGAGCGGTTCCTTCCTCACCCTGGAGCCCAGGGTGCAGGTCTGGCACGCACCTTGTCTCTGAACTTGCAGTGAGTCGATGGAAAGGAATTCTCAGGATTACAGCAGGCTCTGCCAGCGGCACTGTATGCATGTGGACCTCAGAGTTCCAGGACAAGAAAATCACATGTTGTGGTGGCTGAAGTATTTGGGCACTTGGGATGCAGGGACTGTCAGGAAAGAACCTCCCCCCACAATGGTGGGACTGGGCCAACACCTGAGCAGGAAGTGGCAGGAGGACTGTGGGATTGGGGTTGGAATTCCATGACTCACTCGCTCAGCCTGGGCTTCCTTGTCTTTAAAAATGTGAGATTAACACCCACCGCAAGGGTGTTTGTGATGATTAAATGAGGCAGTCCTTGTGTAAGCACTCACCATTGCGCCTGGTCCAAAATTGGATCGTGATGAATGCTAGTGTCTTTTCTTTCTTTTCCTTTTCTTTTTTTTTTTTTTTCTTTTCCTTTCTTTCTTCTTCTTTTTTCTTTTTCTGGGACAAGGTTTCACTCCTGTTTCTTAGGCTGGAGTGCAATGGCGCGACCTCAGCTCACTGCAGTCTCTACCTCCTGGGCTCAAGTGATTCTCCTGTTTTAACCTCCCACATAGCTGGGACTACAAGTCCACGCCACCACGCCTGGTTATGTATTTTTGTAGACTGTAGAGGCAGGGTCTCACTGTGTTGCTTTGGCTGGTCTTGAACTCCTGGGCTCAAGTGATCATCCGTCTCGACCTCCCGAAGTGCTGGGATTACAGGTGTAAGCCACTGTGCCTGGTCCCGCTAGTGTGTTTTCTGTCCATCTATCCCCTCACCCACCCACCCACTTATCCATCCATCCACTCACCCATTTGTCCATCCATCCACCCGCCCACCCATCTACTGACTCATAAATTCATCCATCCATCCATGCATCTACCCATTCACCCACCCACCTACCCACCTACCCATTCACCCACCCATCCATCCAGCCATCCACCTATCCATCCATTATTCCACCCATTCACCCACCCACCTACCCATCTACCGACCTATCCATCCATTTACTGACTCACCCATCCATTCATCCATCCACCCATCCATCCACCCACCCATCAACCCATCCATCCATCCATTCATCCACCCACCCACCCATCCATCCATCCATCCACCCACACACCCACCCACCCACCCACCCATCCATCCATCCATCCATCCATCCCCTCATCCCAGAAAAAAGAAGATCCAAATCACAGGAGACTTACTAGCACTCTAGTAATACTGGCACACATACTCAAAACACTTCAGCAGAAACTGGTTTCCACAAGCAGTGCTTGGGACCCAGTTCTTTTCTCTTTTCTTTTCTTTTCTCTCTTTCTCTCTTTAGACAGAGTCTTACTCTGTCACCCAGGCTGGAGTGCAGTAGTGCAATCTTGGCTCACTGCAACCTCCACGTCTCATGTTCAAGTGATTCTGCTGCCTCAGCCTCCTGAGTATCTGGGATTATAGGCGCACGCCACCATGCCCGGCTAATTTTTGTATTTTTAGTAGAGACGGGGTTTCACCATGTTGGCCAGGCTGGTCTGGAACTCCTGACCTCATGATCTGCCCACCTCGGCCTCCCAAAGTACTGGGATTACAGGCGTGAGCCACTGTGCCCGGCCCAAAATGTTTTCTTAAATGTGTTCTGTGCCTGGGCTTGGATTATCAACACGTTGAATGGCAAGTCTGATCACCATAATTTTGAAGTGGTGATGGCTGTAAATTTCAAGGTGTCTGTGACAACAGTATTTGATGTGGTCATTTCATGGGTGTTGCATGTGAGGTCACATTCATACCCGAAGGAAACATGAAATTTTCAGTCAAGGGCAATAAAAAAAAAAGAGGTAATTTCCCCCCCATCCCAGTTCATGGATTCTCTGAATTTTGATTTCTGATTTTTGTCCACAGACCCCAGGTTAAGAAGTGGCTCTCAACCAGCATTTAAAATTAAATAAAAATAAAAGTAGAGAAGAGAAAAAACGTCTGTGTGTATTTCATGCAGAAAGATGAAACTGGGTTGGGAAATCTTTGCCTAGGTCTGGTGTTCAGTGGCCAGACTTTGCAGCTTGGTCACCTCAAGGTGGACCTCCAACTCTACCTCTAACGGCTGTGTGGGACAAGTCACTTTGCTCTCAGTTCCTCTGTTTCCTCATTTTGCAAATGAGGATAATTGAAGTCCTGTCCTTCAATTGTTGTGGGTGGGGACTTTGTGTGGAGCCCCTGAAATAGGACCTGGCCCTTCCCGTGATCACTGACTGGCTGTTGCATTAGATGATCACTGGGCGTTTGGCTGTTGCATTAGATGATCGCTGGGTGTTTGGCTGTTGCATTAGATGATTACTGGGTGTTTGGCTGTTGCATTAGATGACCGCTGGGTGTTTGGCTGTTGCATTAGATGATCGCTGGGTGTTTGGCTGTTGCATTAGATGATCGCTGGGTGTTTGGCTGTTGCCTTAGATAATCACTTGTCTGTTTGGCTGTTGCATTAGATGATCACTGGGTGTTTGGCTGTTGCATTAGATGATCGCTGGGTGTTTGTTTGGCTGTTGCATTAGATGATCACTGGGTGTTTGGCTGTTGCATTAGATGATCGCTGGGTGTTTGGCTGTTGCCTTAGATAATCACTTGTCTGGCTGTTGCCTTAGATGATCGCTGGGTGTTTGGCTGTTGCATTAGATGATCACTTGTCTGTTTGGCTGTTGCATTAGATGATTGCTGGGTGTTTGGCTGTTGCATTAGATGATCACTTGTCTGTTTGGCTGTTGCATTAGATGATCACTGGGCGTTTGGCTGTTGCATTAGATGATCGCTGGGTGTTTGGCTGTTGCATTAGATGATCGCTGGGTGTTTGTCTGTTGCATTAGATGATCGCTGGGTGTTTGGCTGTTGCATTAGATGATCACTGGGTGTTTGGCTGTTGCATTAGATGATCGCTGGGTGTTTGGCTGTTGCATTAGACGATCGCTGGGTGCTTGGCTGTTGCATTACATGTGTTGCTTCCTGTGTCTCAAGTAGGATCAATTTCTCTCTGTGGATCATGGTCCCAAAGGACTGAAAACCCCGTCCCTGGAGGCCCCTGGAGCTCTGATCTTGGCAAGTGCCCATGTGGGCTTGGAGGCTTGGGAAGGGGACATGAAGAATGGGCCAGGTCCAGGGCTTGTACTGATTTCCTGTTGCTACTGTGACAAATTACCCCATCCATCTGCATCTCCTGCCTTTGCTCATGTTGAGCCCTCAACCTGTAATGCCCTCCTCCCCTTGTCTCCACTTGGCCAATTGTCCTTCATTCTTTAAGACTTAGCTCAGACATTGCCTCCTCTAGGAAGACTTCCCTGAAGCACATCCCTCTCACCTCACCTCTGGGCAGGTGCCTACACACAATGACCTGCATGTGTCCCCATCCATGCAGATGGCAAAGTGAACTGCCACTATCTGCCTCTGCACCAGCCCCCACCACAGTGTATACGCACTCAGCTGAAACCTGGCCTCTTCTTTATACCCCCAGTGCCAGGGGAGCCTGGTGAGGACACGGCCTTGGCAAATGTTTGCTGAGTGAATGGATGAGTGAGTGGCTTCCCTGAGGCCCCTTGAGCACTCAGAGAATCCCGGGACTGAGTGGCCAGCAGAGGCCCGCTGGGTGGGCCTGGGGTGAGGGACAGTGGGGAGTGGCGGCCTTGAAGCCTGACTCTTCAAAGATTGTGGGACTGGCACAGAGATCCACAGCACCTCTGAGGGGGTGGTGCTGCTCTCTTTCTGTCCTCGGCAGAGTCACCTTTGCCCTACCCCTCATCTCAGTTCACTGGGCTGCAGCACTAGGGACTTTGTCTCCAAGGAGCAGGGAAGGCTTTGGTTGTACCCCAGATCCAAGGACCAATCCTGGATGCACTGATTCTGCAGAAGCTTTATTTATTGGTGGATTCAGATTCAGCGTCCCGACTCAGTTACTCCAGTACCATCAGCCACCACCACCCAGATGGCCTCAGCTCGGATGGCCCCATACCCCACCCTAGCGACCCACGGGTGAGTTTGTTGAGTATGTGAGATTAACTGGTGGCTCAGTGGTCAGCTCCTCTAGTGGATAATTCCATTCAAAGCCAATGCTCTTGATGCCAAGGAGTTGATACTGGCCATAGATGCCCACCAGCACCTGCCCCTCTTGGCTGGGGTAGGCAGAGGAGATCTGGCCATCAAGCTTCCCAAAATAGAAATAGCGGTCCTTGCTGGTGTACATGAGCATACCCCGGAGGAAAGCTTGGAAGGCGACAAAGACTTTTGTGATGTATTCGCCTGGCTGCAGGGTGACTTCCTGGGTATTCCCACCTAAGGCTCCCAGTTTCACGTCCCAGGAGTCTCCAAGTTTCACCTGGACACTGGGAGAGAGGCAAAGCTTTGGACGTCCAGATCTGGGATGGCCCAGCACATCCCGAGTCCTCAGCGCCCCCATCCTCCTTCCCAGGATGCAGAGAGTCCAGCACCATCAGACTTTGGGTCCCTGAAACAGACTCACTGGTCACCAACCCTGATTCTACCACTTTTGGGCCCTGTGATCTTGAGCTCGTTACCCAGCCTCTCTGGACTCAGTTTCCCCGTCTGCAAAGTGGGTGTGACTTTTGGGAGGAGTCACTGAGATCCTGGTGAGGAGAGCTGCGTGCAGTGCCAGGTCTCCGTGACCCAGAAGGCACCAGCTGCCGTCACTGTGGCCCACATATGAGCTGCCTCTGGCCGAGCCTGGACCTCCCGAGCCTTAGTCACTCCAAGCAGAGCAGCTCACAGGCCGAGGGGCAGCTGACTTCCCACACTCGCCAGCGCTTCCCTGACGGGGCTCATCTTCACCCCTCCCTCACCCTGGTGCTCTCCCAGGATGCACCCCTCCGGCTCGCCCCGCCCACACTCTGTCTCCTCTGCTGTTGGGCTTCTCTCCCCTCTCCCAGGACCCCAGAACTTCTAAATGCAGGGCAAAAATCCATCCCAGACCTCCAGCAGAGACACCTCGATATTAAGGAAATGGCCCTGGATTTCTGCCTCTAACACTTCTGCGACTCATATTCAGTCAGTGGTCCACTCTGACCCTTACCTCCTGTCTTCTTTGACAGTAATCGGACAGACTTTCCCCTGACTTTCCTATCAGGCATGGGGACAGAGAGGCCATTTTTGGCTGAGTTGAGCTTGGGTTGAAGGGAGAAGGTAGGGAGGACGGTCTGACCATCTCCGCTCCAGCCAGGAAGCATCAGCGGGAGCCAGGAAGCATTGGCAGCAGCCAGGCATGTGTGGCAAAAGTGGCCACAGGTGCTTACCCCCTGCCCTGAGTTCCTGAAACTGTGGGATGGGAGGGGACATGGCGCTGGGGCCATAACCATAGCCCTACTCACCTTTTCACCAGGAGAAGACCTACAGACACCCGCAGCCCTGTGATTTCATGGTCGTAGTCTTCAGTGGTGCTGAAATACTTGCCTCCTCCAGGGCCATACATCTCTGAAGAAAAGAGAGACCCAAAGGGAAGAAAATCCCCACACGGTGATATGGGGGTGAACTCTGCCAGAACAGGGGACCCCGCCCCTCCAGGCAGACAGGATGGTTCTGTGACCAGAGTTATTCTGGGACAAGGGCCAGGTGAGTCCCTGGCTCTCCTGGAGGGAGGCAGGGGAGATTGAGGGCAGACCCCGCTGACTTACTCCCTGCCCAGGTGGGGCCCCCCAGGAGGGCAAGCGTGAGCAGCAGCAGCATGGCCTCTGGCTGGTGCATCCCAGGGCTCTGTGGGAAGAAGAGAGGCCTCCTGACTTCAAAGCAAGGGCCAGTGTGACCTTGCCAGGCCCCACCCATGGAGCCAAGCACCTTACCTCGCCTGTGACTGGGCGTCTGGTTGTGCCGGGCACCCTCCACATCACCTTTATACTCTCCTGGGCCCCCTGGGCCCCCATCCAGAAGGAAGGAGCGAGGGGCCACCAGGGGAACAGGAAGGAGCTGGCCGTGGGGCTCTTCTGGGGGAAGGCCCAGGGCCGGCCTTGGGGAGGCTCCCGGATGTGCAGTATTTGCTCTCTTGGCTCTGCAGCCTACATAAACAAAGCTGAGAACAGTGACAGGCATTTCACAGTTATCTCTGGGATCTCTCCAGTCAGCAATGGCACTGACTTGAATGGCAGAGGTGGGGAGAGGCTGGCTTATCCAGCTCAGCCTGATGGCTTCCACCTGAGGGTGGCGGGTCAAGGGTCCACAGAAGCTCCGCGGGGCCCACTCCTGCCGTGGGCGACCTGGAGTCAGGGCCTCCTTCAGACTCAGGCAGCACCTGGTGCCTGGCAGGCTTCCTGGGCCCCAGGCCGAGCTCGACGCGGGCCCTGAGAGAGCCTGAATGGACCGCCCAGCCCTGTGTGTCCTGGGCCCTGTGCAGCAGGTGCACCAGGCACCGGCCCTCAAGGCACTGCCCTTAGAGGCTGCCCGGGTCTCTCCTCTGTGCGGTATCTGGGTGAAGCAGGTATGAGCCAGTGTTCAGGGACTCAGAGGCCATGGGAGGGAAGGACACCAAAGGTGCAGTCCATGCCACGATGGGAGGCAGAGGGCCTGGGGAGGGCGACCCCCCAGGCCAGTCCTTCCGAGGTGTCGGCCCTCATCTGGGCGGGAACTGGCGCTTCTCCAGGGCTCGGTCCCCGGGGGCCCTGCTGGTTTTCTGTCTCACTCCTTTCCCCCTCAGCCCCTCTTGTCAGGGAGGCCTGTGCAGGCAGATGCCTGTGGGCAGAACGCCATCACCCTCAGACGCCAGCTGAGAAAAGCTCGTGTTCGGAGATGTCTCATCCCAAGGACCCTGAAGGACCCAGGGCATTGGGAAGGAACTGGAGTCTGCAGAAGAGTTGGGGTGTCGGATAAGGATCAGGGGAGAAGAGATAAAGGCCGTCGGATGCCCAAGTGAGGCGGGAACTAGGGGACAGATTGCAGCTCAAGCGCAGTTCCATGCGTGTCCTCAGGACACCTCTTGTGTGTGTTCCAGGGACTGAAACTCCTCAGGGCCTGTGACCGCTGGGAACAGCCACAGGGCTGTGATCACCAACACAGGATCCAGGGCTTCCTGACGTAGCGGGGCTGGGATCTGCGGGCACTTGCTTCACCTCTCTGGGCCTCTGTTCTGTGGATAACAACAGAACCTCCCCCTGAGGGTGCTGTGAGGGCCTCCCTGGAGGGGAGGCCCCCAGGGCTGGTTGCCCTGAGCCTTAGACTTTATGCCTTGGGGGAGAGTGTACAACGCTAATTTTTGGAAAGAGCAAAAGCTGAGAAATCATGGGCGCATCCACCTGGAGATGCCGAGAGCCCGGGTGGTGGATCCCTGGCTGTGGAAAACTTGGGCGGAGAGGGTGGGGGACACTCCCACTGCACACCCATCCCCCAGGGAAACAGGCTGCAAGACCAGTGTGTGTGGACCCCACATGCTTCCCAGGAAGATGGGTGCAAAGAAGGGCTTTGTGCATGCACAGACTGGCTCTGGAAGTGCTGGCTCACCAGGAACGGGGACGCCGGTCTCATCGGGATGAGGGTGGGCAGGGGCTGCGGGAGGAGCAGGACTTTCACGACTTGAACCAGGTGCCTGCGCCAGGGGTGGCAAACTAGGGCCCAGCCAACCACCTCCTGTTTCTGCCTTGCCCATGAGCAAAGAATGCTTCCTACATGTTAATATTCTTAGGAAACATTCAAAAGAACGATGTCTTGTGGTCCATGAAAATTCTTTGAAATTCCCATGCTCCAGTTCATAAGTCAAGCGTCACTGGTCCACAGCCGCCGTGCGCTCATTGGCATGTGGCCTGTGGCTGTCTTCATGCTTGCACAGAAGCTCACACGGCTGTGACAGAGACCTGCAGCCCCTGAACCTAAAATTGTACCATCTGGCCCTTCACACAAAACGTCCACCCACCCCTGGTTGATACCTATTCCCAAAGAACCACCAAAGCCCTGTCCATGGTGCTGGATGGCAGAGTCAGGAAGGGGGCTCCCCGTGACACCCCAGCCCTGACGGGGCAGGAGCAGAGCAGCACATTAGCCTTGGCACCTGGCCCTTCTTCTGGCACCGGCACCATCTCCCTGGAGGGGCTGGTCAGGGCTGGGTTCCCACTGACTAGTGTTTCAAGGTGAGGCCCCAATTGCACCTCTCTGCACCCACTCAAGCGCTCCTCTGATTTCGGGGGAAGCAGAGCCCAGGCCAGGGGAGGGTCAGCGGAGCCCCTCTCAGGAGGAGCCTTCTTCAGGGAGGTGGAGGTGGAAAAGGCCAAGCCCTTGGCCAGCACAGCTGTCAGAGGCAGGAGCTCAGATGTGGCACAAAGGGGCTGTGTTCTTGCCCCAGCCCAGCCTGAGGGCGCCTTTCCATGTTTTGCTGGCAGTTCAGGGGCCTTCTTTCTAACTCCAGGCTGGCAGGGTTTGATGCCCAGACGGAAAGTCGTCTGAGCCAGGACTCCAGAAGCACCAGCTGGGGTTGGGGGGACTTGGAGGAAGAGAGTGCACACTGGAGGGGATGTTCAGATGGCGCGAACACGGGGATCACACGTACTTGTTCACACATGTGCACTTGAAGATGGATGCACACACATGCACCCAGACACACACACCGGCCCAGCCTCTCCTGCACTCGGGGGGCATGCACACACGAGGACACTCCTCCTCACCTGCATGCCTGACCTGGGGAAGAAGCCCACCTGGTGGGAGGCACCCCCCTCCCACCCTCCATCTGCCATGGCCCAAGTGCTGGCCCCGAGCCCGTGCTCAGGGAGACTCAACACAGGCCCTTTGTCCCTTGGGATCAGGGCTCCCAAGAGAGGGATTTACTGAGCATTTATTTCCTGCCCGGGGCACGCCCCAGTCCTCATTCTGCCAGGAGAAGGGAACAATGAGGCCTTCTCCTGCCTGCAGAGGTGGCCCCGGGCCGGCTGGCCCTTGTGTGTCAGGAGTCGGGTTAGGGCCACAAGTCCCTGTCCTCCCTGCCCTCCAGGTGTGGGGCTTGGGAAGACCCCTCTGTGGCTCTGCAGCCTGAGGCACAGCAGACAAGAGGGTCTCCATCTGCACCCACTCAGTTGGCGGGGCCTTCCTGTGGCCTGGGGGCCAGGCTGAGCCTCTGTGGGAAGCCCCCAGCCTCACTGGAGGCAGGAACACGAGTCCCTGGCTTGGATATCTGGGTAGGACTGTCCTGACTGAGACTCTGAGCAAAGTCAGGAGCTGTTTCCTCCCAGGGCCTTGGCGGCTCCCTGGGACTCAGGAACCAGAAGGAAGGTCCTGCTGGCTGGGGGAGGGGCAGGATCAGAAGCCCAGGGGCCTCTGCCCCAATCCCACCAGGCCGAAGCTGGGCTGTGCCCGTGGACTTGCCCTTGAGCGGCTGCTGCTGCGGAAAGAGGCCCTGAGGGAAGGCACCGCAGCCTTCTGCTCCTGAAACCACAGCTCCCGCATGCCCGCGGCACACTCACTGAGTTCCCGTTGGTGCCACGCCTGTGCTAAGCATTTTTTTTTTTTTTAGAGACGAGGTCTGTCTCTGTTGCCCAGGCTGGAGTGCAAGTGGCTCGATCTCGGCTCACTGCAACCTCCACCTCCCGGGTTCAAGCAATTCCCCTGCCTCAGCCTCCCGAGTAGCTGGGATTACAGGCACCCACCACCACGCCTGGCTAATTTTTGTATTTTTAGTAGAGACGGGGTTTCATCATATTGGCCAGGCCGGTCTCAAACTCCTGACCTTGGGATCTGCCTGCCTGCCTCGGCCTCCCAAAGTGCTGGGATTACAGGCATAAGCCACAGCGCCCAGCCTCCACTAAGCATTTTATCTGCACTTTCCCCAGAGAAACTCAATACTTGTATTGGAAAACCAGGACACATAGCCATACATTTTGCCTAATCTTTCATGTAATTAACCTTCTACTAGAGCAAGTGTTGAAAAGAGAATACACTATTCCCAAGTTTCAAGTTGAGGGAGGCGGGATTCCCGGGTTCTGGTTTCTCCAGCCTACCCTGGTACGTGTGTTGCTCCTTGGCGTCTGGGTCAGCTCAGGCTGCTGTAACACAAATCCCACGCCGTGGACGGCTGGTAGATGATAGAGGTTTGTTTCTCACAGCTCTGGAGGCTGGAAGTCCAGGATCAAGGTGCTGAGCGATGCGGCTGCTGGTGAGGGCTCCTTCCTGGCGAGCAGACTCCCATCTTCTCACTGTGTCCCCTTATCTGGGGAGGGGCGAAGAGGAGAGCCCTGGTCTCCTTTTCTTATAAGGGCCTTAACCCATCACGGGAGGTCCTGTGCTCTTGACCTCATCTAACCCTAATTACTTTCAAAGGTCCCACTTCTTGACACATATGCTTAGAGCTTCCACATATGTACTTTGGGGAGACAAAGACAGCCACAGCACCTGGTTAGCATCCCCCTGACTCTCTCCTGAGGCAGGCACCTGCTTAGAACCTGGGGCTCGCCCCACTCTCCTGACCTCCTCTCCTGGGGGCCAGGAAGTGCCCCACGGGGGCCGACCCTGTCCACCTCCGTGGCTGTGCTCCAGCTGACTTGCTCGGGCCCTGTCCTGTGAATGGAGGAAGGATGTTGGGCTCAGCCTTCGCACCTGCCCCGGTAGATTCTGTGATAAGGGACCTGAGCGGCCTGGCCCGGCGCCGCACTCCGACCCTGTTCCTGACTGCACCTCCCGCAGCCACTCCCAGCCTCGGTTTCTCTATCAGTAGATAAGCCTCTAGCACACCCCAGCAGCTGAGGCTGTTGGGAGGGAGGAGCGAGACAATGTGTGCGGCCGCCAGCCGTCTGCTGGGGGGAAACGAGTCCGTCTTATTAAGGTGATACGGTTTGGCTGTGTCCCCGCCCAAATCTCATCTTAAATTGTAGTTCCCATCATTCCCACATGTTGTGGGAGGGACCTGGTGGGAGGTAATTGAGTCGTGGGCAGTGAGTTACCCCTATGCTGCTGTTCTCGTGATAGAGAGTGAATTCTCACGAGATCTGATGGTTTTATACAGAGATTTTCCCCCTTTTGCTTGGCACTTCTCCTTGCTGCCACCATGTGAAGAAGGATGTGTTTGCTTCCCTTTCTGCCCTAATAGTAAGTTTCCTGAGGCCTCCCCAGCCACGCTGAACTGTGAGTCAATTAAACCTCTTTCCTTTCTAAAATACCCAATCTCAGGTATGTCTTTATTAGCAGCGTGAGAATGGACTAATACACGAGGACCGGCCCGGACGAGGCCCTCGATGGTGTCAGGCACTGGAACAGCCTCAGACTGGTTTGAGTCAGTTGCTCATCTTCTTCCCAAGAGTGGTTGAGTCCTCCCTGGGAGGCCGCAGAGGGAGTAGCCCTGTGGGGGGCGTCGCTGGTCCGGGAGGCCAGTTCCTGACTGCAGCCCCCACAGCAAGCCATGTGGAGGGCCTGGAATTTTCCAGACTCGAGGATGGACGGTCCAGATGGACCAAGATGGCAGAAGCTGAGGATGGGCCCTGGGGAGCTGTCCTCCAAGGACAAAGTCAACAGACATTTCCCCTACATTTACCACCCAAATTCAGACATACTGGAGAGTAAAAGGTGACAGCGACACCCGCGCAATCCCTGCCTCTCCAGTCCTCAGCATTCTCCGGTGTGGGTGTCACTGCATTTGTCCATGTCCCGGACCCTCCGTCCACTCATTGGTTCATCTTCTTTCCTCAGACATCAGGTGCAGACCTCAGTTCACTTACCCTCAGGGACTTCCACATGCGTATCATTAACTAGACTGTTGGGGGGTTGGGCTTTTCCCAGTTTGAAGCACAATTTGCATACAACGAAATCACACATCTCGAAGTGTATATTCACAGGTTTAAAAAATATTTATGTATTCCGGACCACCTGGCTGGGCTGGGGCATCTGGCAGGAGGTCTGGGGCTAACTGCCCACGTGAGACCAGCCTGGACAACAAAGTGAGAACTTGTCTCTACAAAAAATAACTTTAAACAACTTAGCTGGTGGTGGTAGTGTGGGCCTGTAGACCCAGCTACTCAGAAGACTGAGGTGGAAGGAGCCCAGGACTTCAAAGTTGCAGTGAGCTAGGATCACGTCACTGCACTGGCTCCAGTCTAGGTGCCAAAGCGAGACCCTATGTCTTAAAAAAACAAAAACAAACAAACAAACAAACGAAAAGCAAACAAAAAACTAGGCCAGGTATGGTGGTTCACGCCTGTAATCCTAGCACTTTGGGAGGCCGAGGCGGGTGGATCGAGAGGTCAGGAGTTTGAGACCAGCCTGGCCAACATAGTGAAACCCCGTCTCTACTAAAAATTACAAAAGTAGCTAGGCATGGTGGCACTCCCAGCTACTCAGGAGGCTGAGGCAGGATAATTGCTTGAACCAGGGAGGCGGAGGTTGCAGTGAGCTGAGATCGTGCCATTGCACTCCAGCCTGGGTGACAGGGTGAGACTCTGTCTCAAAAAAAAAAAAAAAAAGGATGACAGGCAAACTGGCTGAAAGCTATTGTAGCCATTACGTAGCATTTCATGACTGGGTTGAAATAAAGCAGAAAACAGGGCCAACTCTATAAAAGGGACCACTAGTACAATCTGAACAAGTTGTGTTAGCGATATCGCCGAAGTTACCCACTAGGTGGAGTGAAGCATGTTTTTGGGTCCAGTTCTGTTAAGTTACCCAAAGCAGTACTGGCTGTAAAATTTTAACTACACATTATCCTGTCAAGGGAGAAAGGTGCGCATTAAGAGAGGTAAGTGGACCACCATGATACAGAATCTCGTTTTGATGGTCTTGGGAAAAGCTGCAGTATGAAGCCGGCAATTTTGCAGTTAAAATGTCTCTGATTATGGCCTTGGATGGTTGGTGAACTCTGTGCGGTCCACACATCAGGCACAATACTTGTCCCTTGATATTTATGTTAAGTTGTTTTGTTTTAGCTCGCAGGGCATTTATGAAAGAGCAGCTTCCAGTTTTAATAATTCCGTAGGAGAAAACTGGATTGGAGGAACTTAGAATTTAGGGTCCAATATAGTCTACAGGTAGATGATAAAACTGATCTATAAACAATTTAAATATGACATTCCAAAGCCTTCATAATGTTACAGGATCTCTGGGGTGTTGTTTTTCTGGCTGGAAATCCGTGGCTGTTGGCGCCTTGGCCCGAGTTTTGCCTGTTTCCACTGAGGAAAAGGAATCATCTCGTATGTCCACTGTCCAGAATCTCCACTCTTCCACCCCTTTGCTGATTTAAGTAAGAGTGATGACCTGCTCCCTGCAGGCACTGAGGAATACATCCATGCGAGAATTTAACAGAGAAATGACAGGAAAACCCTTAGTACTGTCTAAGCGATCACTAAGGATTACAATAAAAAGCAACTAGTGAAGGCATTTAAGAGGAAATTTACCTGCAATGGGATGGTAATTGAGCATCCAGAATATGGAGAAGTCATTCAGCTACAGGGTGACCAGCGCAAGAACATATGCCAGTTCCTTGTAGAGGTGGGGCTGGCTAAGGACTATCAGCTGATGGTTCAAGGGTTTTAACTACTTGTGGCTCACTGAAACTTAAGTGAGGATTTCCCTGTAATGAGTAGAATTTCCCTTCTTTCCCTTGTTACACGTTTTAAAACCTCACAGTTTGTCTAATGTAACCATTTGGGGTCTGCTTTTAACTTGAACGAGTGTAATTCCTTCATGCAATAAACTGCAAAAATAAAAATAAAAAAATAAAAACATGGCTAAGGGAGGACCATGATTTTCGAACATGGAGCCAGCTGGAGTCCCACAAAGGGAACCATTATTGCCTACTCTCTGGGTGCTCAGAGCCTCACCTCGGGGCTGCCCCAGCTCTGAGGCATCCCGTGCCCCAGAACTATTCTCAACATGGTGGGGGGAGTGGTCAAGAGAGAAACGCCCACCCTGGTGTCCTTGTCCTCAGTGGGCCAACGCTGAGGCCCCCACAGGATTGCACCCCAGTTGCCTAGAATGGTACCCTCTATGTTTGTGTAAGCTCATTGGCGTTCCTTCCTTCCCTGCCTCGGTTTCCCCATTTCCTGCAATCCCCTCCCAGATAAACTACCTGCACCCATGTCCTGGTCCTAGGTCAGCCTTGGGGGAACCATAGTAAGATCAGGATGTCTGGCGTTTCTGTGCTGGATCCTTGTGGGGTGAGGGATGTCAGGATTGTTTCCTCCAATGCACACACCCCCACTCCAGGCTTCCCAGCTCCTGGCACCCTGGAACTACTCCTGTTCCATTGCTGAGCATGATGTGCGTCTATAATTTCAGCTACTCAGGAGGGTGAGGCGGGAGGATCGAGACCACCCTAGGCGTTCAAGACCAGCCTGGGCAACACACAATTCTCTTTCTGATCGAAATAACCAGATGGTTCTATGGTGCAGAACAGATGTGGGTGTGAGCCAGGGGCACAGACAGGCTGTCTGCACAAGAGAGAATGAGCTGTCCATGAAGCCACCGCTTTTGAAGAATGCCCTGCAAGGCATCAACTGGAACGTGTTTATTACCAAACAAGACAGAAGAGAACCAGGGCCTGACTTGGCAGTGGCCCCAGGCTGCATGGGCTCAGGTAGGCTCAGACCGGCCCCAGGAGTGGGAGAGCCCAGAGAAGAGGGAAAAAGAGTAGCGGCCAGGAGGGGTCTGGCTGGGACATGCCACTCTGGGCCATCAGCTTCTGGATCCACTCAAAGTGGTGGCTGATATTGGCGTAGACACCGGGCCGATTGGGCCGACCACAGCCCACTCCCCAGCTCACGACTCCAATCTGATACCACAGTCCATTCTTGTTACAGGCCAAGGGTCCACCTGAGTCACCCTGGGGAGCAGCGGGGCTGAGGTCAGCCTGGGGCAGAGTGAGTGGGGCAGGGGAGGGGCTGAGAGTGGGAAGGGCTATGGGGCTGGGTAGACTGGGTGCACATCCTCCTCCTCCCCCTGGCAGCAGCCAAGCCTCCGTTTCTGCATCTGCAGAGTGGGGCAACGGTCTCCACCTCCCGGGGTTGGCATGAGGATCAAATAAGGCACAGGGACACAGGATGCTTTCCTGGGCTGGGAGTGGTGGCAGGGACACTCACGAAGCAGGCATCCTTCCCGCCTTGGGCATTGCCGGCACAAACCATGTCTCCAAAGATGTCCTTGCGGAAACTGTACTTGAGGAAGAGGTGGTTGCACATAGAGTTGTTTATGATGGCGACCTGAACTTCCTGGAGGGTGTGGGGAGATGGCAGTGCTGTGCGGACGATAGTGGGAAGGAGAGAGACAGCAACCTGAGGCCCCTCTATGGAGGGATGGCATAGGCTGCGGGGGTGGGGGCCCTGGGGCACCCACTGTGCCTGGCAGGTTCATCTCCATTACCCCCAGCTCCAACCCAGACCCCAGCACAACAGAGGCCCTCAGCAGCATCACAGAAGGCCCTGGGGAGGGACAGGCTGTCAGAGCTCCCCCAGCTGCACTTTCCCTATCTGTAGAATGGCAACAATGGCCCTGCCTGCACCCATGGAGAGATTCCTCAGCCAAAAGGAGCCGAGGGAGGGGCGAAGGCAGATGAGACGGTGTTCAGATGAGCATCCAAAGCCAGACCTGGGGGAGGGGCAGCCTGGCTGCAGCCCTGGCCTCAGTAGCAGCTGGGCGCTTTCCAGGCCTGGACACAAGCTTGTTGCAGCACTCTTAGGGACCCCCAGCACCCCTGGGAGGCAGCAGTCATCAGGACCTACTCCCAGATAAGGAGAGTCAGGGGGATATTGCTCCGCTGACCCCCGGCAAGGCACTGGGGAAGTCTCAGAGCCTGACAGGAACCCACACCTGTCCAGTTCCTGCCTCAGAGTGCCAGCCAGCACCTTGTCCTGCAGAGGATGACAAAAGACAATGAGACCCAACCTGCAGGCAGCGCTTCCCGTCAGCGGGGCCTCTCCTAAGCCCTCGGGACTAACAACCTGGGAACTAGCCTCTGATGTGGCACCATCATTCCCCTATTTCACAGGGGAGGAAACTGAGGCACTGTAAGATGAACAGCTTTGCCCAAGGCCTCCCAGCCCGCGCAGGGCACAGCAAAGGTGCACACCAGGCAGGGGGCTCCAGAAGTGCCTGCCCCCTGCCTCCCCGGCACTGTGAGTTGAGGCACAGCCTGGGGTTGGTGTGACCTGTCTACCCTGGGCTGGGGAGAGAGGGTGGCAGAGGCAGCCTGGCCGTGCCCCTGGCTCATATCCACTCGTGTTTGCAGCAAGGGTCCTTCTCAGGGAAGGCAAAGGATCCCTCCTCCAGAGGGAGGCGGCTCCAGTGCTGAGTTCCCCACTCCCGCTTCCAACTGCCGGGGTGTGACTTGGGGACATCCCTTACCCTCTCTAAGGCAAGGGGCCCTGACTTCTCCATTTACTAGTTCTTGGCAATTTCCATAACCCTCTCAGTTTTCTCATCTGTAAGATGGGTATAAAAACGTTACCAACTTCATTCCTAGGTGAGCTCCAGCAGGAGGAGAGGCCGCGCCTGGCTCACTGCTGGGCCCCCATGGCTAGAACAGTGCCAGGCACACAGCGTGTGCTCAAGGAACCACGTTTGTTATTGTTACTAATGTTGTGGGATGACGCAGGGACGGGCCAGACAGGGGAGCAGAGGGAAGGGATTCCTGATACAGGGAACACGCCCAGTCTGGGGCTGCCGGGGCTCCTCCGGATGCTGGGCCCACTTCTTTCAGGGCATGTGTGTTGGGGGACACGCAGGTGCCAGGGCAGGCCCACCAGAGGAACCCCCAGAGGGGTTTCTGTGGGAGCTGCGGTTGAGCATGGCTTGGAAGTTTCTGGGGAGAGGAATGGGCTCAGTGCTGCAGGAGAATCGGCCAGAGCTAGGGTGGGTGTGGGAGGCATGGAGAGGCAGCCCAGAAGCCTGATGCCTGGGGCATTGGTGAGCACTGGGGGAGGTGGAAAGATGCAGGAATAAATCCAAGTATGAGGTTTATGTCGCCAAGCCCTCCAGAACCCCTCCACCACCGCACCACCCACAGGCTTGCGCCAAACTGGCCTCCCTCTCACACTCTCCTTCTGGCCCCCACAGCCCCTGGAAGGGAGACAACTGGGTGTTTGGTCCCTGCCCTGGCAGGTGAGGAGAGACTGCAAGCAAGCGGGGCATAGCCTGCACCCCCAGACCAAGCAGGGGGCTATTGTGCCTATGCAGGGGAACAGGTGAACAAAGACAGTTCCTCCCTGACCCGCCTGTCCCCAGCCTCACCCTCATCCTCTTTGATGTACCCCCAGCCAGTCACCCAGCAGTCTGTCCGGTTCTCAAACTCAAATGTGGAGGCCTGGAGACAGATGGGCTGGATGTGTTTAGTGTAGGCGACAGGTGCAGACAGCTTCACCAAGGCAATGTCATAGGGTGAATTCCCCAGGTAGCGAGGGCTCAGATAGATATTCGACACGAAGTAACGGGTGTAGTAGGCCTGCAGGCTCCAGAAGGATGGCATGGAAGTCAGCTGGCCAAACTGGACCATCCACCCGGAGGGATCACTAAGGTCACTATAGCTGGCAGAAGAGAAGAGAGCAGTCAGGGGCCCTGGACGGAGGGCTGGCTACCTGAGCACAACTGGGGTCCAGTCCAGGAGGGGAGACTGTGGTGTTGCTGCTACTTGCTAACACCCAGGGTCCCCTGCAGAAATGAAGGAGCCCAGACAGACCACAACCAAAGTCCTAGGACCTGCTCCTGCAGCAGGAGGGTGGGGTCTTGTCACCTCCCAGAGCTGTCCCAAGGAGCCTTGCATTGAGCCAAGGCCTCCAGGGGCACCCCCATGCAGCCCAAGGAGGAATGGGCAGATGCACCACGCCAATGTGGGATTGGCAGGATGGAGTCCACACAGCGGCCCGGGGGTGCTGGCCTTGGCTCAGTGCCCCACACTGTACCGCACCGTCCACCAGGAGGGGGGATGAGGGTGGGATGGTCAGTGGTGAACTTTGGGTTGAAAGAAAAAGGGAGAGAATACCCAAAAGTGTGTGTAAATGTTCTGGAAGAACATTCTGGAATAACCTGAACAGGGTTCCCTCCAGGAGACCCAAAGGGAACTGGAGTGGGTGTAACCGGCTGCAGCACAGCCTGGGGCTCAGGAGAACACCAGGCCGCATCCACGCACAACATTCACGCCCAAGTCTGGCATCAGACCATAGGTAAAGTTCGGTGGCACTCCCCCCAGCCCTGTTCCTGCCCGTCCCCGCACCCCTCCGTTCGCACCCCCACTCACGTTTCAAAGCAGTGCGCCGCCGTGAGTGCCCAGCGGTGGCTGAGCAGGCTCGCTCCGCATACGTGGGAATCCCACAGGCGCAGGCTCCCCTGCCACGGCCAACGCCCGAGTTCGGCGTCCTCTCCACCCACGATGCGCGACGTGATGACCCGTTGGCCGCATGGTCCTCGGATGGTCAGAGGAACTGCTGAGCCGCGGGAGGCAGCCCCCCAAGCCCGACCTCTCCCTTTCTCCCCTTCAACCCAGTCCGGGAAAGCACGTTTTTGTCCACCCAGGGTCCCCTCGCGTGTGTGCAGCAGGAAGTAGGTGACACTGGAGATCCTCCCACGTGCTCTGCAGGGCCCGCCCATCCCCCTCCAGCGCCCGTTAGTGACTTTCCACGCCAACAGTGTTCTCGATCCCGGGGGCGGGGGCGAGAGAGCAGTAAAGGCCCCCCCTACCCCCTCACCGCCCCCCGTCCACCTCGGCCCAACGGCCCTGGCAGGAATCGCGCGTCCTGGGCGCCCTACCTGATAACGGCGCCGCCTCCTGCGACTCTGCGGGAGACAAGAAGTGACTCCCCGCGGCCTCCACCTCCCGTCCTCCCCACCGCACCCGCGCCTCCCCGTCCCGCCAGCAGCGCCCCGAGCTCACCCGGCTTCCTGAGTCCAGCCCGAGCCAGCAGCAGCGCCAGCAGCAGCGCCCCGCGCGCGCCCATGGCCTCCTCTCCCGCGGCCTGACGCCCCCTCTGCCTCCTCTCGCGCCGGGCCCGGGGCGCCCCCTGGGGGCGGGGCGGGGTGGGAGCTCTGCCCTCTACTCCCAGCTTCACCCTCCTGGGCCCAAGGGCTGTTTGGGGCCTCTCATGCCTGGCAGCGCCCTGGCTTTCAGCTCCTAGGGGCGGGTCTTCAACCACACTTCTTGATGTGGCCCAGACCCGGTGGACCCCACAGTCCCTTTCTTGTCTGCAGCCCAGGGGTCCTGGCTGCCCTCTTGGTGCCCCCGTCCTCCACCTACAACCTCCTCCAGCACCAAGGGCCTGGCCCTGAGCCAGGAGTCCCCTTAAAGCCTGGGGACCCCCTGAAGGCCGGGTGGGGCCTAGAGGCATGGCTGCTCCTTCATGGGACTTTCTTGGGAAAACAGTGGTCCTCGGCCCGTTCCACCCAGAATGGGGATCTCCCCAAGTCTCTGCCCAGGCTGTCCCCACTGCGGGCTCCCACTGGGCTCTCTTCACTTCTCTGGGACAATTTTTTTTTTTTTTTTTTTTTTTTGAGATGGAGTTTCGCTCTTGTCGCCCAGGCTGGAGTGCATTGGCGTGATCCCAGCTCACTGCAACCTCCACCTCCCGGGTTCAAGCAATTCTCCTGCCTCAGCCTCCCAAGTAGCTGGGGTTACAGGCGCGTGCCAGCACACCTGGCTCATTTTTGTATTTTTAGTACAGACGGGGTTTCGCCATGTTAACCAGGCTGGTCTCCAACTCCTGACCTCAGGTAATCCACCCACCTCAGCCTCTCAAAGTGCTGGGATTACAGGCATGAGCCACCGCGCCCAGCTGCAATTCCACTTCTGAGTATACACCCAAAAGAACTGAAAGGAAGGTCTTCAAGAGATATTTGTTTTTGGTTTTTTGGGGGGGTTTAGTTTTGTTTGTTTTTGAGACGGAGTCTTGCTCTATCGCTCAGGCTGGAGTGCAGTGGTGCGATCTTGGCTCACTGCAACATCTGCCTCCTGGGTTCAAGTGATTCTCCTGTCTCAGCCTCCAGAGTAGCTGGGATTAGAGGCACCTGCCACCATGCTTAGCTAATTTTTGTATTTTTAGTAGAGATGGGGTTTCGCCATGTTGGCCAGGCTGGTCTTGAACTTCTGACCTCAGGTGATCTGCCCTCTGCGGCCTCCCAAAGTGCCAGGGTGAAGGTGTGAGCCACCCCGCCCAGCCTTCAAGAGATATTTGCATACCCATGTTCATAGCAGGATTATTCACAGTAGCTGACATGAAAGCAACCCAAGAATCCATTGACCACTGAACAGATCAGTGAAAATGGGAATGTACAACCAGAACCCGGGAATCCCGCCTCCCTCAACTTGAAACTTGGGAATAGCGTATTCTACTTTCAACACTTGCACTAATGGAAGGTTACTTACATGAAAGATTAGGCAAAATGTGTGGTTAGGCGTTCTGGTTTTCCAATAAAAGTATTAAGTTTCTTTGGGGAAAGTACAGATACAATGCTTAGCACAGAGCGTGGTACCAACGGGAACTCAATGAGGGCGCAGCGGGCGTGTAGGAGCTTCGGGTTTCAGGAGCACAAGGCTGCGGTGCCTCCCTCAGGGCCTCCTTCCCCAGCAGCAGCTGCTCAAGGACAAGTCACATGCACAGCCTGGCCTTGGCCTGCTGGGGTTGGGGCAAAGGTCCCTGGGCTTCTGATCCTGCCCCTCTCCCAGCCAGCAGGACGTTCCCTCTGGTTCCTGAGTCTCAGGGATCCGCTGAGGCCCCTAGGAGGTGTCAGCTCCTGGTTTTGCCCAGGGTCTCAGTCAGGCCAGTCCTACCCGGAGATCTGAGCCAGGGACTCAGGTTCTTGCCTCCAGTGAGGCTGGGGGCTTCCCGCAGAGGCCAAGCCTGGCCCGGGGGCTGCAGGGAGGCCCCGGCTGCTGCATGGGCTGCAGATGGAGACTCTCTTGTCTGCTGTGCCTCAGGCTGCAGTGCCACAGAGGGGTCTTCCCAAGCCCCACACCTGGAGGGCAGGGAGGACAGGGACTTGTGGCCCTAACCCGACTCCTGACACATAAGGGCCAGCCGGCCCGGAGCCACCTCTGCGGGCAGGAGAAGGCCTCATTGTTCCCTTCTCCTGGCAGAATGAGGACTGGGGCGTGCCCCGGGCAGGAAATAAATGCTCAGTAAATCCCTCTCTTGGGAGCCCTGATCCCAAGGGACAAAGGGCCTGTGTTGAGTCTCCCTGAGCATGGGCTCGGGGCCAGCACTTGGGCCATGGCAGATGGAGGGTGGGAGGGGGCTGCCTCCCACCAGGTGGGCTTCTTCCCCAGGTCAGGCATGCAGGTGAGGAGGAGTGTCCTCGTGTGTGCATGCCCCCTGCGTGCAGGAGAGGCTGGGCGGGTGTGTGTGTCTGGGTGTATGTGTGTGCATGCATCTTCAAGTGCACGTGTGTGAACGAGCATGTGTGATCCCCGTTCTCGTGCCGTCTGAACATCCCCTCCAGTGTGCATTTGGGTGAGTCCTGGCACCCCTCTGGCCAGGCTGCTAACTATCCCTTCCACCAAGTCCCCTCAACCTCAGCTGGTGCTTCTGGAGTCCTGGCCCAAGTGACTCTCCTTCTGGGCGCCAAACCCTGTCAGCCTGGAGTTAGAAAGAAGGCCCCTGAACTGCCAGCAAAACATGGAAAGACAGGTCGGGTGCCGTGGCTCAAGCCTGTAATCCCAGCACTTTGGGAGGCCGAGGCGGATGGATCACAAGTTCAGGAGTTCGAGACCAGCCTGGCCAACATGGTGAAATCCTGTCTCTACTAAAAGTACAAAAAATAGCTGGGCATGGTGGTGGGCACCTGTAATCTCAGCTACTCTGGAGGCTGAGGCAGAAAAATCATTTGAACCTGGGAGGCAGAGGTTGCGGTGAGCCGAGATCGCACCATTGCACTCCAGCCTGGGTGAGAGGGCGAGAGTCCATGTGAAAACAAAACAAAACAAAACAAAACAAAACATGGAAAGGTGCCCTTAGGCTGGGCTAGCGCGAGAACACAGCCCGCTTTGTGGCACCTCCAAGCTCCTGCCTCTGAGAGCTGTGCTGGCCAAGGGCTTGGCCTCTTCCACCTCCACCTCCCTGAAGGAGGCTCCTCCTGAAAGGGACTCTGCTGCCCACTCCCTGTGCCTGGCCCTTGCTGCCCCTGAAAGTCAGAGGAGTGCTGGACGGGTGGTACACAGGGGTGGGAGCTGGGTGGGTGGTGCGGAGGGGTGGGAGCAGAGGGGTGGGAGCTGGGCGGGTGGTGCAGAAGGGTGGGAGCAGAGGTACAGTGGGGGCCTCACCTTGGCACATCAGTCAGTGGGAGCCCAGCTCTGACCAGCCCCTCCAGGGAGACGGTGCAGGCGTCACAACCAGAGCCAGGTGCCAAAACTAAAGTGAGGCTCTGCTCCCGCCCTATCAGTCTCTGGCAACTTCTGTCTTGCTTTCTGTCCCTACGCTTTTGGCTGCTCTAAGTACTTCATATGTGTGAAATCATACGGGGTTCGTTTTTTGTGACTGGCTTATTTCACTGAGCACAGTGTCTTCATGGCTCATCCATATCGCTGTACGTGTCACAATTTCCTTCCTTTTTCTTTTTTTCTTTATTTTATTTTATTTTGTTGTATTTTTTGAGACAGGGTCTCCCTCTATTGGTCAGGCTGGAGGGCAGTGGTGAGATCTTGGCTCTCTGCAGCCTCAGCATCCCAGGCTCAATGTGATCCTCTTACCTCATCCTCCCAAGTAGCTGGGACCCCAGGTGCAGGCCACCACACCCAGCTACGTTTTTATTTTTATTTTATTTTATTTTATTTTATTTTTGAGACTAAGTCTCACTGTTGCCCGGGCTAATGTGCAGTGGGGCGATCTCGGCTCGCTGCAGCCTCTGCCTCCCGAGTTCAAGTGATTCTCCTGCCTCAGCCTCCTGAGTAGCTAGGACTATAGGCGTGTGCCACCACGTCCAGCTAATTTTTGTATTTTTAGTAGAGATGGGGTTTCACTATGTTGGCCAAGCTGGTCTCGAACTCCTGACCTTGTGATCTGCCCACCTCGGCCTCCCAAAGTGCTGGGATTACAGGCATGAGCCACCGCGCCCGGCCCATTTTTATTTTAAATTTTTTGTAGAGCAAAATGTTATCCAGGCTGGTCTTGAACTCCTGGCCTCCAGCGATCCTTCTGCCCTGGTCTCTCAAAGTGCTGGAATTACAGGTGCGGGCCACCCGTCCATGGGCCCCCTAGTTCTCTTGTCCTCCTCCCCCTCACTAAGACAGCCAGAACAATGAATAAACAATATTTGTTTTTGTTTTTGTTTTTGAGACAGAGTTGTGCTCTTTTTGCCCAGGCTGGAGTGCAATGGCGTGATCTCAACTCACTGCAACCTCCGCCTCCCGGGTTCAAGCAATTCTCCTGCCTCAGCCTCCCAAGTAGCTGGGATTACAGGCACCTGCCACCATGCCTTTTTTTTTTTTTTTTTTTTTTTTTTTTTGGTATTTTTAGTAGAGACAGAGTTTCACCAGGTTGGCCAGGATGGTCTCGATCTCTTGACCTCATGAACTGCCCGCCTTGGCCTCCCAAAGTGCTGGGATTACAGGTGTGAGCCACCGCGCCTGGCCAACAATTAACTTTTAATGAAAATAACTGAGGAAGAGCACCAGAGTGCTCTAGAGGAGTAACAGAAACCTGGTGAGCGGAGAAACTCAGGATGGCCGCATGAAGAACAGAAGGAAACACTGGGCCTGCACCCCAGTCCTCAACCAGGATCAGCTGGGAATGAGGCAAGGAGGTAAGCAGGGGATCCCAGGAGCCCCACCAGCACCTTGGACACCTATAGCCCTCACCACTGGCGTCCCCTGTCCTCACAGGCACTAAGCCCAGGCAAGGGGGCTAACTGAGGCCGCACAGCTGAGCTCCCTGCAGAGGAGCCCACAGTGAGCCCATTTCCTGTGGTCACGTGGCTACCGCACTGCGCCAGCGGTGAATTGGAACTACAGTCAGAGCATATCTTGCCCTGGGATTGAGTAGCCACAGTTGCCCTTTATCCCTGAGACTAATCCACCACTGAACAACCTCAGCCTGGTGGCTTCACACCCCTAAACTGAGCCGTGAGCAGCGGTCACACCCTTGCTCCTGGGGCCAAGCAGTGGTGGAGGTGCTCCACCTAACCTTCCCCCTTCTCCGCTCAGGCCAGAGCTGAAGCCACAACCTGCCTCCCGGGAAAACAGCACCTTGGCTGCTCAGAGCCGAAGTTGGAGAAGCGTGCTGCATTCCAGGAAATGGTGCCAGGGCTACCCAGAATAGTCACATTCCCCAGGACTAAGCTAAAGCAGCCCACTTCCCCCAAGAGATCATTGCCCTGGCTGAGCTGAGCAGCTGTGAATCCGGGGGTTGACCTGATGTAGTAGCTCGCATCCCAGGGAAACATTGGCTCAGCAGTGGCTGAGCTGAGACACCGTGCTGTGGGCCAGCTCCAGCTGAGACACCGCCCTATGGGCCAGCTCCGGCACCTTGCCTCCCTGGAGCCGGATTAGCCTCCTAGAGATAGAGCTGCGGAGACAGCCCTCCCCCTGGAAAGTGCAGTCTCCCTGCGCTGCTCCCTGCCTTCCCCTCGAATGTGCTGTTTCCTGCCACCTCCCTCCCCAACAGGACTGAAATGACAGCTGTGCTCTGCCACTCTGCCAGTGTATCTGGCTTCATGAAGTCTGGGATACTGCCAAGCCCTACCTTCTCGGGGTTCAGAGTCACTACTGCATGGAGCCTCAGCCCTTGAACCCTGAGTTACGCTGAGCCCCTGAACTGTGAGTTACACTGAGCCCCTGAACCGTGAGTTATGCTGAGCCCCTGAACCGTGAGTTACGCTGAGCCCCTGAACCCTGAGTTACGCTGAGCCCCTGAATCCTGAGTTACGCTGAGCCCCTGAACCCTGAGTTATACTGAGCCCTATTGGCTCAGGCCCCGGAGTGGCAGCCATATCCTGATCCCCAGGTTTAAACCTGAAGAGCACCACATCTTCCCCAGAGTTGGGTCATTGCTCTGCCCCCCACAGTAGAGTCACAGCTACAACCCACCCCCCTGGGCCTGACCTGCTAGAGAGTGCGTCAGAAGTACAGATTCTGGCTTTGTGGGCAACGCACATTCAACCCTGCCACAGAGAGTAAGCCTGCACCCAATGACCCAGGCCTTGCCTCAATTTGTAAGCCAGGCCCTGAGCCTAGGACCCCAGCCCCACAGCCACTCCAAGCACCTGCAAACAAAAGCCAGTGCCACTGCATTGTCTTGTGGGCCATATCAAGCTTGACAATAAAAGGTCCCCTTTGGCTGCATGTCCCCATTGTGGGGAAAATAAGAAAAGGAGGATCCCAAAAGCCCTTGACATCAAGGACATTAACAATCACTGCCACAAATCTGTACAGCCTGGGCCTCGAGGCACCCACAGTTATTGCTGATGCTCAACACAGCTGAAGAGCTGCACCGAGACCATATCACTGCACCCATCTGGAAACACAGCCACCACACCCTTTCCAACCAGCACACTAAGACCCAACTGCAGGTAAAAGTCTATCTCTATGAAAGCCACTCTAGAAACTTTGGAAGAGGCGATTGTTCCACCAGGTGTACAGACATCGGTGCAAGGACACAAGAAACATGAAGCAGCAAGAAAATCTGGCATCAAAGGAACATAATTGTCTAGTAACAGAGCCCAGTGGAAAAGGAAATCAGTGAACTGTCAGAAATAAATTCAAAATAATGATCTTAAGAAAACTAAATGAGGCTGGGCCTGGTGGCTTACGGCTGTACTTTGGGAGGCCGGGGTGGGGGTGGATCACCTGAGGTCGGGAGTTCAAGACCAGCCTGACCAACATGGTGAAACCCCATCTCTACTAAATACAAAAAATTAGCCAGGCGTGGTGGCACATGCCTGTAATCCCAGCTACTCAGGAGGCTGAGGCAGGAGAATCGCTTGAACCCGGGAGGCGGAGGTTGCGGTGAGCCAAGATCATGCCATTGCACTGCAGCCTGGGCAACAAGAGTGAAACTCCATCTCAAGAAAGAAAAGAAAAGAAAGCTAAATGAGATAAAAGAAAATGCAGACAGGCAATTCAACAAAATCAGGAAAACATATATTAATGAGAAATTCAACAAACAGATAAAAAACCATAACAAAGGAACAAGACAGAAAATCCTGCAGCTGAGAAATTCAATTCGTGAAGTAAAAAAGTATAATAGCCTCAATAGTAGTCTTGTCAAGCAGAAGATTCTCTGAACTGGAAGACAGTTTGTTTCAAATTACCCAACTGGAGAAAAAAAAAAGGATTGGAAAGAAGAAAATCTGTAAGACTTAAGGGACTCCATTAAGCATATGCATGTTTGTATTATGGGAGTTCCAGAGAGAGAAGAGTGAGGAGGAAGCATAGAAAACCTATTTAATGAAAATTTCCCAAGTCTGGAGAGAGATATGGGCATCTAGACCCAAGAAGCTCAAAGTATCCCAAATATATTAAACCCAAAAAGGTCCTCTCTGAGGCAAATCAAAGTCAAATTGTCAAAACTCAAAGACAAAGTGAGAATTCTAAAAACAGCAAGAGAAAAGTGTCAAGTCACATATGAAGGAATCTCCATTAGACAAACAGCAGATTTCTGTACAGAAACCTTTGAAGCCAGGAGAGGAGTGATATAGTCGAAGTGCTGAAAGGAGAAAGTTATTAGCCAAAGCTATCTTTCAGAAATGAGGGAGAAGTAAAGTCTTTTCCAGACAAACAGAAACTGAGGGAATTAATCGCTACTAAACTGACTAGTCTTGCAAGAAATGCTGAAGGGAGTCCTACATCTGGAAGCAAAAAGGTGGTAATCACTAACTTGAAAACACGTAAAAGTGTAAAACTCACTGGTAGAGCAGATATATAAAAGGGAAAGAGAAAAGAATTAAACCTATCACTACCGAAAACCACCAAACTGCAATGATAACAAGAAGAGAGGAAGAAAGGATATATAACCAGAAAACAATTAACAAAATGGGCCGGGCATGGTGGCTCACACCTGTAATCCCAGCACTGTGGGAGGCCAAAGCGGGTGGATCACCTGAGGTCAGGAGTTCGAGACTAGACTGGCCAACACGGTGAAACTGCATCTCTACTAAAAATACAAAAATTAGCCAGGTGTGGTGGCACAGGCCTGTAGTTCCAGCTACTCGGGAGGCTGAGGGAGGAGAATCGCTTGAACCGGGAGGTGGAGGTTGCAGTGAGCCGAAATGGTGTCACTGCATTCCAGCCTGGGCGACAGAGTGAGACTCTGCCTCAAAAAAATAAATAAATAAATAAAATGAAGGAAATAGTCCTTACCTATCAATAACAACCTTGAAAGTAAATGGATTAAATTCAAACCCAGGCAGGCAGGCACTGGGAGCCACATTGTTGGGGCCTCACGGGGGAGCAGCCTCAGGTTGAGGAAGAAGTAAGTTAATGCAGGCTCAGCCCTCGCAATAGAGCCTGGCCCCGCAGATGCTGCTGTCATTATTTTACCCTTGGTTTCAGGGTGGAGACACCCAGGTTCCTTCCCACCTCAGGGCCCTGGCACATGCTGTTCCTTCTGCTTGCTCCCCCTCCCACCGTCTGTGTTTGGTCGTCTCCTGCTCTTCCTTGAGGTGACCCAGCCTAACTATCTCTTCCTGACCACAGACCATATTGATGCACTGGTGATATGGTTTGGATGTCTGTCCCCTCCAAATCTCATGTGAAATGGGAGCCTCACTGTTGGAGGTGGGCCTGGTGGGAGGTGTTAGGGTCATGGGGGCGGGTCCCTCGTGAATGGCTTGGTGCCCTCCCTGCAGTAATGAGTGAGTTCCTGCTCTGTTAGTTCATGTGAGAGCTGGTTGTTTGGCATCTCTCTCGCTACTGCTCTTGCCATGGGACACATGTGCTCCTGCTTCACCTTCCGCCATGAGTGGAAGCTTCTTGAGGCCTCACCATGTTGGTGCCATGCTTCTTGCACAGCCTGCAGAACCATGAGCCAAATAAACCCCTTTTCTGTATAAATTATCCAGCCTCAGGTATTCCTTTATAGCAACGTAAGAATTCACTAAGACACCCCCGAAATCTCCAGATCCCTCCCTGCCTGTCACCCTTGGTGTCTATTCATTCGATGCCTGGAGGTGTAGCCTCTGTCTCCTGTGGCCTGGGGGTGGGGGTCCTGGGCAGGGCAGATGCCAACATCCCAACAGGGCTTGGCCATGGCAGCAAGAGCTCTGAGTCCTCTGGGCTCTGACTGTCCCGCCACCCATGTGGATTTCCTACCCAAGGTCCAAACCTGCCTGCGCATTCCCCACATTCCTCTGCTCCTTTCACAGGCAGCCGCTACACCTTGTCCTTATTCCATCACCCCACCCCGAGGTGCTCCAGCTCCACTCTCCTTCCAGTTAGCTCCTCCAATCCCAGGGCTACTCTTAGTCCCCACCTTTCCTCTTGCCTTACCAGCATATGGCAATGGAACCCTGAGGCCCTGCTGACACCCACAATGGGCCACTTTGGGCTGTGGACATCACCTTTTATCTCTGAAGTCATTCCCTCTGGTGAAAGTCCATCTCTAGGCCGGGCACAGTGGCTCACACCTGTAATCCCAGCACTTTGGGAGGCCAAAGTGAGAGGATCAAGAGGTCAGGAGTCCGAGACCAGTCTGGCCAACATAGTAAAACCCCGTCTCTACTAAAAAAAAAAAAACTACAAAAAAATTAGCCGGGTGTTGTGGTGTGCGCCTGTAATCCCAGCTACTTGGGAGGCTGAGGCAGGAGAACCCTGGAGGTGGAGGTTGCAGTGAGTCGAGATCATGCCACTGCACTCCAGCCCAGGCAATAGTGCGAGACTCCATCTCAAAAAAAAAAATGTCCGTCTCTACTTTATTTGTTCAACTCTGCTGGAATGTCCCTAGACCTATAGGAAAAGTCTTTTGTATGGCAAGAGTGACGCCATCATGAAGTGAAAACCCCATGATGACCATGTTTCGCTCCAGCATACCAAGCTGTCCCTGTCACACAGATAACTCCTCATAAAGATGCCTCTCTAATCTCCCCAGTGGTCAAGATTTTGCTGGAATGTCGGAGGCATAACCAATTGCACTTGTTTTACCAAAAAAAAAAAATTCTTGTGATATAAACAATACTTTCTGCAGGGTGTGGAGATCCACCATCCCATGGACAACCAAGACATCACTTCAGTTTGTAAGTTCCTATTAAATGTTTATTTCTTAGACACTGGATTTGTCAGCCTCTTTCTTTGTCCTGTTGGCTCCCTTGGCCTTTGAGGATAGGTTTGCATAGACCTGCTCACCTGCAGAACACCTTCAGACTTAGAAAGGGCCGCTGGACTCACCTCCTGTCCCTCAGAACCAGCTACATCCACTCCAGTCCTACCTTGGAATCTGCCCACCCTTTTCCAGTCTCAATATTCTTCTATGTGGATAGGCCAGGTCTCCTCAGCAGGAAGACCCTCCCCTGACCCCAACGCATGCATGGGGTAGGAGGATAGCACGTCCACTGTATCATGACACTCCCTCTACAATTTGGCAGAACTGGCAATTCTGCCTGCTAATAGGTCAGCCCACCACTGGTGAGTGATGTGGTCCTGCAGGGTGGGAGGACATCATAGGCAGGGACCACCTGTGACTGCCCACCCTCCATGGTTTGAGGAACCAGAGCCCCTCTACAGCCTTCCTCCCGAGGCTAATGGTGAGCAGGGAGAGTTTGCTTCAAGTGGTTGCATTTTCAAAGGAGCAGGGGCTGTGGGGTGGGGATGGGATCAGGGGCTGCCTAGGCCAGAGCTTCTTGCACCTTCTTGTGCTCACAGCATTTTTGGATCTTGGCAAAATGCAGATCGCTTTCCCAGTTCAGGGAGCCTGCAGCATTTACCTTGTTGGACTGGTTCCTTGGCCAAGCTGATGCTGGGGTCAGGAACCTCAAGGCAGGGGGAAGACATACCCCCCTCCCCCATGCCAGCCACCTTATGGTGCTGCTACAGCAGCTGCCTGGGTGCCCACAGCCTAACCTAGGGGCTGCTAGAGCTCTGGGGCATCATACCATGCCCCAAGGACCTCCCTCAACTTGTGGCATCAGGGGGAAGAGAGAAACACTCGCTCCTGGTGTGCTTGTCCTCAGTGGGCCAATGCTGAAACCCCCACAGGATTGTGGCCCAATTTCTCCCAGTTTGAGCAAATTCATTGGCATTTGTGCCTTTCCTGCCTTGGTTTCTCCACTTTCTCATCTTTGCTTCCTAGGATCACCTTCCAGATAAACTACCGCACCCATGTCCTGGTTTTAGGTCAACCATTGGAGTGACCAAAATAAGATCAGGAACATCTGGCATTTGTGTGATTGGGAACCCTAGGATGGGAGCACTGGGAGCATTTCCTCCATGGCACCCCCAATCCATGTCTTCCCACCCCTCTGACACACTGAAGTACTACTGCTCTTCCATCAATTATCTTTCCGATGGAAATAACCAGAGGGTGCTGCTGTTCGCAATAAAAACCTGGATAACAATTTAGGAGTTCAGGCAGGGTCTTGGCCTGGACTGGACATGAGTGAAGAGGAGGGAGTTGTCCACAAAGCCCCTTAGGTCCACAGAAAGCTCTGCAAGGCATCAGCTTGAACATGCACACGTATTTATTAGCAAACAAGACAAAGGGGGCTGGAATCTGATCCAGCAGGCAGTCCCAACCCTGTCCCTGAAGCGCCCACAGCCCAGAGGAGGTGAGCCAATACTGTGGTCCCCACTGCAGCCTCACAGTTTCTGGTGCACTCAGAATGGCTGCAGGAGTCAGGGAGCCCACAGCAGGGCAAGGAGCAGCAATAGCTGGGAGGGGTTTGGCCTGGGTGTACTGTGGGACATCACCCTCCGGATCCAGTGGAAGTACACACTGATGTTGGTGTAGACACCAGGCCGATTGGGTTGACCGCAGTCCATTCCCCAGCTCACGATTCCAACCTGATACCACAGTCCATCCTTGTCACAGACCAAGGGTCCACCTGAGTCACCCTGGGGAGCAGCATGGGTGAGCCCAGCCTGGGGCAGAGTGGGTGGGGCAGCAGAGAGGCCATGAGAGCAGGAGGGGCTGTGGGGCTAGGCAGACTGAATGCAAACCTTACTCCTTCCCATGGAATCAAGTCTCAGTTTCTACACTTTCAAAGTGGGGCAACAGCCTCCAGGGGTTGGTGGGTTAATCAGTGTAGGCAGAATTTATGAAAAATGAGAAGCATATTTTGTAGGCTCAGTAACTGAGACTGCACTGGTTTTCTCCTAAGAAATCCAAGCAATGGGTTGGGAGTGGTTGGGGGAGAAATGGTAGCTGCTCTCAGGTCTAGAGCTGGAGAGGGTGGGATTCCCTGGTGGGGTAGAGGCACTCACTTTGCAGGTGTCTACACTGCCATCCTCAGCACCAGCACAAAACATGGAATCCCGGATCATACTACGGCTAGAGGGCTGTTCAAACAGGTAATTACACCTGGTGTTGTTTAAGATGGTGACCTGTGCTTCCCGGAGGTTGTAAGGAGGTGGCAGAGGTGCTGGAGATAGGACAGAGAAAGACAGCACCCTTCACCTCTCCTCTGCTATCTGGAGCAGGGAGAGGAGAAAGGGCATGTGTTATAGTGGTGGGGAGAAGGTCCCTGACACACCCACAACACCCAGCATTGCTCTTGACTCCCCAGCACCCAGTGCATCAAAAGCAATCAACAATATCACAGAATAACCCAATAGATGGGCCAGGCTGTTGCAGTGCTTCCTGAAACTCGGTTTCTCTATCTGTAGAATGGAGATGGTAGCCCCTGCCTGAGTCCGCGGAGAGATTTCTCAACCAAAGCATGGCAGGAAGAAGGGCTACAGTAGATGAGAATGTTTATGATTAACACATGACAGCTGGGGGTCCAGGTCAAAACTTGCCATATTTGATGAAAGACATGAACCCACAGATTCAAGAAGCTGAGCAAATTCCACATAGGATAAACACAAAGAGATTTACACTGAGACACATTATAATAAAACTAACAAAAGATAAAGGGAGAATCTTATGAACATGGAGAGAGAAGTGATACATCAAGGACAAGGGATCCTCAGCAAGATTAACAGAAACAGTCAACCAAGAATTTTATATCAGGAAAAAATGAAGAAGAAATTAAGACATTCTCAGATAACCAAAAGCTGAGAAGATTTGTCATTAGTTGACCTATCCTACAAGAAGGGGATAAAGGAATCCTTCCAGTTAAAATGAAAGAACACTAGAGAGTAACTCAAAGTCATACAAACAAATAAAGAGCCCTGGTCAAGACAACTACATAGGTAAATATAAAAGTCAGTATTATTGTAGTTTTGGTGTGTAACTCCTCTTTTTCTTATGTAATTTAAATGACAAATACATAAAACAATAATTATAAATCTAGGTTAAAGGTTACACAATGAACAAAGATGTAAATTGTGACAAAAACAACATAAAGTGGAGGAATGGAGCCATATAGGAACAGAGACTTTTTTTAATACTGTTGAAGCTAAGTTGGTATAAATTCAAAGCAGGTTATTATAAGGTTTAGATGTTAATTGTAATCCCTAGAGCAACCACTAACAAAGCAAAATAAACACGGAGAAGGAAATGAGAAGGGAATCAATATGGTACTCTAAAACAATCAGTTAAACAAAAATGAGGAAATAAGAAACAAAAGAAATAAAAAATATCAGCATGGAAAAAAGATATGATGAGATCTAAAAACCAAGTAACAAAATGGCACAAGTAATTCTTTGCAGATCTGTAATTAATTACTATTAATGTAAAGGGCTTGAATGCTCCAAATAAAAAGCAGAGACTGATAAAATGGCTTTTAAAAAAATCACTGGATCCAGATAGGTTCTCCTTATAAGAGATTCACTTTAGATCCAGTGAAACACGCAGGCTGAAAGTGAAAGGTTGGGAAAAATTTCCATAAAAATAGTAACCAAAAGAGAGCTGAGGTTACTATACTCTATCAGACAAAATAGAAATTAATACAAACTTGTTATAAGAGTCCAAGAACAACATTACATATTGATAAAACAATCAAATCATCAAGAAAATATACCAATCATAAACATCTTCATACCTAACAACAGATCGCCAAAACATATAAAGCAAAATTGACAGAATTGGTAGGAGAAATAGACAGTTCTACAACAATAGTTGGAGATAATAGTTCACTATTAATAATTGATAAAATGGCTGGGCACTGTGGCTCACACCTGTAATCCCCGAACTTTGGGAGGCCGAGGTGGGTAGTTCACCTGAGGTCAGGAGTTTGAAACCAGCCTAGCCAACATAGTGAAACCCCTTATTGATACATCCCACAAAATGAACCTTGGAGACACTATGTTATATGAAAGAATCTAGACCCCCAAAAATCATATGTTGTATGTTCCATGTGTATGGAATAGAAAAAAAGCTCATAGAAAAATGATACGAAGAAAGAAAATATTTTCATATAGCTATACAATGTGTTTGTGTCTTAAGGTAGCTGCTATTACAAAACAGTAAAAAAGTTAAAATAGCAATAATTTTTATAAAGTAAAAAGTTTACAGTAAGCTAAGTTCCACTTGCTATTAAAGAAAGAAAAGGTTTTTGGGTAAATTTAGTGTAGCCTCAGTATACAGTGTTTATAAAGTCTACAGTAGTGTACAGTCATGTCCTAGACCTTCACATTCACTCACCATTCATTCACTTACCAACAGCCACTTCTAGTCCAGCCAGCTCCACTAATGGTAAGTGCCTAGGGCACAGGTATACTGTTTTTTATCTTTTTTTTTTTTTTTTTTTTTTTTTTGAGATGGAGTCTTGCTCTGTCACCCAGGCTGGAATGCAGTGGTGCCATCTCGGCTCGCTGAAACCTCTGCCCCTCACGGGTTCAAGCGATTCTCCTGCCTCAGCCTCCCAAGGAGCTGAGATTACAGGTACCCGCCCCCACACCCAGCTAATTTTTGTATTTTTAGTAGAGACGGGGTTTCCCCATATTGGTCAGGCTGGTCTCGAACTCCTGACCTCAGGTGATTCACCTGCCTCGGCCTCCCAAAGTGCTGGGATTACAGGCTCATGCGCCTGGCCTGGTTTTTATCTTTTATGCCATATCTTTACTGTGCCTCTTCTCTGTTTAGATATGTTTAAGTACATAAGTACTTACCAGTGTGTTACAACTGCTCTGGTATTTAGTGCAGTAACAAGCTGCACAGGTTTGTGGCCCAGGAGCAATGGGCTAGACCACACAGTCTGGGTGTGTAGCAGGCTCTGCCATCTGGGTTTGTGTAACTACACTCCATGATGTTGACACAATGATGAAAGTGCCTCATGATGCATATCTCAGAACATATCCCGGTCATTAAGTGACACATGACTGTAGGCTACAAATCACTGAATTGTGTCCTTCAACACTGAACACTTGAAAATTTTATGGTTTGTGAGTTGCCTCAATTTTTAAAAATCATTGCCTGAGGCTTCTGTCACCAGGTCCTCCCGAACTCCCTCTCACTCCTTCAGGCCCAGGCCAAGCTGGCCTCCCTCTCACACTGTCCTGCTGGCCCCCACAGTCCCTGGAAGGGGGAAGAACTGAGTGTTTGGTCCCTGCCCTGACAGGTGGCAGTGAGAGCAGAAAAGCAAGTGAGGAGAGAATGAGAGCAGGAGGGGCGCAGGTTGCAGCCCCAGACCAAGGAGGGGGCTGCTGTGCTTGTGTAGCGGGAACAGGGGTAGAGGGTAATGCTCACCCCGCACCCCCATCACCCCACCCGGTCTATCCCCAGCCTCACTGCCACTGGGGTTGATTAACCCCCAGCCGGTCACCCAGCAGTCCGGCCGGTGCACGAAGTTGAAGGTGGAAGACTCGATGCAAATGGGCTGGATGTACGCATTGTAGGTGACAGAAGAGGCCAGTCTCAGCAGGGCAATGTCATTGCGTAGAACCCCAAGTGCGTCAGGGTTCACAATGATGTCCTGCACTTTGTAACGACTGCTGTAGGCCCGCAGGTTCCAAGGAGTTGGCCTGGAAGTCAGCTCGCCCAGCTGGACCGTCCACTCGGAGGGATAGTAGTGCCTAGCAGAAAAGGAGAGAGGGCGGGGAGCCCTGGAATAGGGGGCTGGCCGCCTGAGCACGCTGGAGGCCCAGTCCCTGAGGCCAAGCTGCTGGGTGGCTACTGTTTGCTCATCCTGGAGGCCATTAGCAAGTCTGAGGCCCCGACCGTCCCCCCAGACTAACTTTTGGAAGCAGTGCGCAGCCGAGAGCACCCAGCGGCGGCTGAGCAGGCTCCCTCCACATCGGTGGCGTCTCCTCAGGCGCAGGCTGGCCTGCCATGGCCAGCGCCCGCGCGCGGACTCCACTCCGCCCGCCACCAGCGAGTGAATTTCCCGGTGGCCGCAGGCCTCTGGGATGGACAGACGGAAGCGGCTGAGCTGCCGGGTGGGGTGGGGTGGGGTGGGGTGGGGTGGGGTGGGCAGGCCCGCCCTGCCCGGCCTTGCCCCGGGGTGCGCGCAGCGGGGGGCTCCCCGGGGAACCGCGCGCCAAGAAGGTGACGCTAGGGACCCTCCCACGTGGTGGGCAGTGGACGGTCCCACCCCTAGGACCCATTAGTTACTTGAGAGCATCACGTTCTCGGGACCTGGAACAGAGAGCAGTAGATGGGCCCCCGTGCACCCTGGCCCAGCCGCCCTGGCTGGCATCGCGCGTCCTCGGCGCCCTACCTGACAACAGCTCCTCCTCCTGCGACTCTGCAGGACACAAGAAGTGACCCCCGCGGCCTCCACCTCCCGGCCTCCCCGCTGCCCCCGGTCCCGCCAGTAGCGCCCCGAGCTCACCCGGCTTCCCGAGTCCAGCCCCAGCCAGCAGCAGCGCCAGCAGCAGCGCCCCGCGCGCGCCCATGGCCTCCTCTCCCGCGGCCTGGCGCGCCCTCTGCCTCCTCTCGCGCCGGACCGGGGGCGCCCCCTGGGGGCAGGGCGGGTTGGGAGCTCCAGCTTAATCCTCCCAAACCGGGCCCAAGGGCTGTTTGGGGCCTCTCAGGCCTGGTAGCGCCCTGGCTTTCAGCTCCTAGGGGCGGGTCTTCAACCACATTCCTTGATGTGGCCCAGACCCGGTGGACCCCACAGTCCTTTTCTTGTCTGCAGCCCGGGGGTCCTGGCTGCCCGCTTGGTGCCCCCTGCCCTCCACCCACGACCTCCTCCAGCACCAAGGGCCTGGCCCTGAGCCAGGAGTCCCCTTAAAGCAGGTAGGCAAGGCCTTCCTGAGGGCCGGGTGGGGCCTGGAAGATCACGCCACTGCACTCCAGCCTGGGCGACAGAGCAAGACTCCTTCTCAAAAAAAACACAAAAAAACAAAAAAACAAACAAAAAAAAATTAGCTGAGCATGATGGCACACGTCTGAAGTCCCAGCTACTTGGGAGGCTGAGGCATAGAGGCTGCAATGAGCTGCGATAATGCCATTGCACTCTAGTCTAGGCGACAGATCAAGATATTGGAAAAAAAAAAAAAGAAAGAAAGAAAAGAGAAAGAAGAAAGAAAGAAAAGAAAAAGAAAGAAGAAAGAAAGAAAGAGAAAAAGAAAGAAAGACAAGACCTTAACACAGTAAAGCCCACAGCTAAAATCATACTCGATGAAAAAGTGAAAGCTTTTCCTCTAAGATCAGGAACAAGGCAAGGATGCCCAGTTTTACCAATGCCATGCAACATTGTACTGAAACTTCTAGCCAGAATAATTAGACAAAAAAAAAAAAAAAAAAAAGACGTGAGAATCAGAAAGGAAGAAGTAAAATACTTCCATTTGCAGATGACATCTTGTTTGTAGAAGTCTCTAAAGATTTCACACAAGGCCGGGCTCGGTGGCTCACGCCTGTAATCCCAACACTTTGGGAGGCTGAGGCGGGCAGATCACGAGGTCAGGAGATCGAGACCAACCTAGCTAACACGGTGAAACCCCGTCTCTACTAAAAATACAAAAAATTAGCCGGGCATGGTGGCGGGTGCCTGTAGTCCCAGCTACTCAGGAAGCTGAGGCAGGAGAATCACTCGAACATGGGAGGCAGAGGTTGTAGTGAGCCAAGTGCTCCACCGCACTCTAGCCTGGGCAACAGAGCAAGACTCCGTCTCAATAAAAAGAACTCAAGGAAACACTTTACTTACAGTTACCCATAAAGGACATTACAAAGGATACAGAGGAACAGCCACGTGGAATAGATGCACAGGGCTGGGAAGGGGCATACAGTTCCCATTCTGTCTCCAGGTGTGCCATCCTCAAGGGTCCTCCACGTGTTCAGCAACCCAGAAGCTCTCTGAACCCTGTCCTTCTGGGTTTCTATGGAGGCTTCACTACATAGCCATGATTGATTGTATCATTGCCCGTTGCTGATTAACTCAACCTTCAGCCCCTCTGCCCACCGAGAGGTTGGGTGTGGGGCTGAAAGTTCCAAGCTTCTAATCATGACTTGGCCTTTCTGGTGACCAGTCGTCTTCTAGGAGCCCATCAAGAGTTGCATCATTAGGCAGGGTGCGGTGGCTGATGCCTGTAATCCCAGCACTTTGGGAGGCCGAGGCAGGCAGATCACCTGAGGTCAGGAGTTCGAGAACAGCCTGGTCAACATGGCAAAACCCTGTCTCTACTAAAAATACAAAAATTAGCTGGGCGTAGTGGCACACGCCTGTAATCCCAGCTACTTGGAAGGCTGAGGCAGGAGAATCGCTTGAACCTGGGAGATGGAGTTTGCAGTAAGTTGACATCACCCCACAGCACTCCAGCCTGAGTAACAGAGTGAGATTTCGTGTCAAAAAAAAAAAAAAAAAAGAAACAAAAAACAAAACAAAACATATACAAAAGAAACAAAATACATTTAGGCCAGATGCTGTTACCTGCTGAAGCCCTCCCTGTTCAAAATGGGGATGAGGAAACCTTGGAGATGTGTTAAAGATATAATAGCCAGCTGGGCGCCGTGGCTCATGCCTGTAATCCCAGCGCTTTGGAAGGTTGAGGCGAGGGGATCACCTGAGGTCGGGAGTTCGAGACCAGCCTGGCCAACATGGCGAAACCCCGTCTCTCCTAAAAGTACAAAAATTAGGCCGGGCACAGTGGCTCTCACCTGTAATCCCAGCACTTCGGGAGGCCGAGGCGGGCGGATCACTTGAGGTCAGCAGTCTGAGACCAGCCTGGCCAACATGGTGAAACCCTGTCTCTACTAAAAATACAAAAAAATTAGCCAGCCATGGTGATGCACGCCTGTAACCCCAGCTACTCAGGAGGTTGAGGCACAAGAATCACTTGAACCTGGGAGGTGGAGGTTGCAGTGAGCCAAGATCATTCCACTGCACTCCAGCCTGGGCGACAGAGTGAGACCCTGTCTCAAAAAAGAAAAAAAAAATTAGCGGGGCATAGTGGCACCTACCTGTAATCCCAGCTACTTGGGAGGCTGAGGCAGGAGAATCACTTGAACCCGGGAGGTGGAGGTTGCAGTGAGCCGAGATCGTGCCACTGCACTCCAGCCTGGGCAACAAGAGTGAGACTACATCACACACACACACAAAAAGAGTTGTATGATTAGAACAAAAGACACTCCTTTCACCTAGGAAATGCCAAGGGATTAGGAGCTCTGTGTCAGGAACCCGGGTCAAATACCAAATATTAGAACAAATGATGCACCTAGCACCTCTATTGCTCAGGAAATGTCAAGAGTTTTAGAACCTCTGTGCCAGAAACTGGGGGCAGAGCCCAAATATATATCTCTTACTATATCACAATAGCACTATGACCTTTTTTGGCAGGCTTCTTTCACTTAGCATAATGTTTTCAAGGTTCATCCATGTTGAAGCAGGCATCAGTACTTCATCCCATTTTTTTTTTTTTTTTGAAACAGAGTCTCGCTCTGTCGTCCAGGCTGCTGTGCAGTGGTGCGACCTCGGCTCACCACAACCTCTGCTTCCCGGGTTCAAGAGATTCTCCTGCCTCAGCCTCCCGAGTAGCTGGGACTACAGGCATGAGCCACCATACCTGGCTAATTTTTGTATTTTTAGTAGAGAGGGGGTTTCCCTATGTTGGCCAGGCTGGTCTCGAACTCCTGACCTTGTGATCTGCCTGCCTTGGCCTCCCAGAGTGTTGGGATTACAGGTGTGAGCCACCCCGCCCGGCCACTTCATCCCTTTTAATGGCTGACTAATATTTTATTGTATGGATTTTACCACAATTTGTTTATCCGTTGATGGACAAATTGCTTTTGTAACTTAAAGAAGTCAAAAATAAAAGGTTAAACAAGTGAGATCACAGTAAAGTGTGTAGTCTAGTTAGTTGTGCTGTCTTAATGTCAATGTCCTGAATTTTGATAGTGTACTATAGTTATGGTAGATTTTACTGTTGGGAGAAGCTAGTTGAAGGGTACTTGGGACCTCGCTACTATTTCTGCAACTTTTCGTGAGTCTGTAATTATTTCAAAGTAAAAAGTTAACGCAGGGTGCAACGGCTTATGCCTGTAGTCCCAACTACTCAGGAGGCGGAGGTGGGAGGATCGCTTGAGTACAGGAGGCTGAGGCTGCAGCAGCCCTGTTCATACCACTGCACTCCAGCTTGGATGACAGAGCAAGACCCTGTCTCAGAAAAAAAAAAAAAAAAAGATCCCATGTGAAATTATTCAGACTTTCAGACTTCAGCCTGGGTTCCCAAGTCTTTACCAAAATATTTTTTCTGTCTTCCTTGATTCAATTTGTTTGAGGCAGGAGTACAGTTGGGAAAGGGGGAATTTTTTTCAGCTTTGAGAATTTAAGGCTGGGTATGGTGGCTCATGCCTGTAATTGCAACACTCTGGGAAACTGAGGCAGGAGGCGTGCTTGAGGCCAGGAGTTCAAGACCAGCCTGGGCAATATAGCAAAACCCTGTCTCTACAAAAGATAAATTAAAAAATAAAAAATATAATTTTGTCCAGGAGCAGTGGCTCACGCCTGTAATCCCAGCACTTTGGGAGGCTGAGGCAGGCAGATCACGAGGTCAGGAGATCGAGACCGTCCTGGCTAACACAGTGAAACCCCGTCTCTACTAAAAAAATACAAAAAATGAGCCGGGTGTGGTGGCACGCACCTGTAGCCCCAGCTACTAGGGAGGCTGAGGCGGGAGAATCGCTTGAACCTGGGAGGTGGAGGTTGCAGTGAGCCAAGATTGCATCACTGCACTCCAGCCTGGGCAATAGAGTGAGACTCCATCTCAAAAATATATATATATACAATTTTATAAATATAGAACAGTATAAAGAATCACCATCACTCACAAACTTACCTGGAATCTCAAGATTGCCTTTTTTTTTTTTCTTTTTCTGAAACAGGGTCCTGCTCGGTCATGCAGGCTGCAGTGCAGTGGCATGAACTTGACTCACTGCAACCTCCACCTCCTAAGCTCAAGCAATCCTCCCACTTCAGCCCCCTGAGTAGCTGGGATTACAGGCACGAGCTACCACACCTGGCTAGTTTTTTTGTATTTTTTGTAGAGATGGGATTTTGCCATGTTCGCTGATCTCTAACTCCTAGGTCAAGCCATCCGCCCACCCTAGCTTCCCAAAGTACTGGGATTACAGGCGTGAGCCATTGCGCCTGGCCGATTGCCAATTGCCAATGCCTCAACACCTTCTTTCATGTTTTAAATAAACAATTTTTTTATTTAAATAAATAAATGAGAAATAAAACAATCTTTTTTCTTTTGAGATGGCGTCTCACTCTGTCGCCCAGGCTGGAGTGCAGTGGCACAATCTCAGCTCACTGCAACCTCCACCTCCCGGGTTCAAGTCTCAGCCTCCTGAGTAGCTGGCATTACAGGTGCACGCCACCAAGCCCGGCTCATTTTTGTACTTTTAGTAGAGATAGGGTTTCACCATGTTAACCAGGCTGCTCTCGAACTCCTGACCTCAGGTGATCTGCCTGCCTCGGCCTCTCAAAGTGTTGGGATTACAGGCATGAACCACTGAGCCTGGTCTGGTGAGCCAATTTTTATATTTGTAATAGAGACAAGAGAGACAAGAGTCTCCTTATGTTGCCCAGGCTGGTCTCGACCCCCTGGCCTCAAGTGATCCTCCCACCTCAGCCTCCCAAGTAGCTAGGACTATAGGCATGTGCCATCATAGCGAGTTAATTTTTTGTGTGTTTTTACTGTCTCGAGACAGAGTCTTGCTCTGTTGCTCAGGCTGGACTGCAATGGCGTGATCTTGGCTCACCGCAACCTCCACCTCCTGGGTTCAAGCGATTCTCCTGCCTCAGCCTCCCGAGTAGCTGGGATTAGAGGTGCGTGCCACCATGCCTGGCTAATCTTGTATTTGTAGTAGAGACAGGGTTTTGCCATGTTGGTCAGGCTGCTCTCGAACTCCTGACCTCGTGATCCACCTGCCTTGGCCTCTCAAAGTGTTGGGATTATAGGCATGAGCCACTGAGCCTGGCCTGGTGAGCTAATTTTTAAATTTGTTATAGAGACAAGAGTCTCTCTTATGTTGCCCAGGCTGGTCTCGACCCCCTGGCCTCAAGTGATCCTCCCACCTCAGCCTCCCAAAGTGCTGGGATTACAGATGGGTGTCACCGCACCTGGCCTCTGAGGAGGATTTCATTATAAACCTGCCCTGAAGGGAGGGAATCCAATTTTACGAGAGGGTGTAGCCTGGTGAGGCCTGGATGACCTCCGGAGGCAGGGGCTTGTGCCTAGGCTGAGGCCTAAGGGTCAATGGGCAAACATGAAGTTGCCCCAGGCAGAGGGTACAGTGTGGGCAAAGTCAGGAAGTGGCAGGGCTTGGATCACTCCAGGAAGAGAGAGGAGTCATGTGTCACAGGAGCTCGAGACCCAGAGAGGGAGGCAGGCAGGCAGGCAGGGACCAAGCTTGGGCACAGCCAGGAAGGCAGGACAGGGCATGGTGGGGCCAATGGAATCATTACCCAAGTCGGGGATTTTCAGGGAAACAGCTTAGATAAGGCCAGGTGTACAGTAGCTCCCACCTGTAATCCCAGCATTTGAAAGGAGTTTGTGTTCCTGTAGTAGCAGACTTGGGAGGTTGAGGTGGCAGTATCACTTGAGCCCGGGAGTTCAACGCTAAAGTGAGCTGATTGAGCCATTGCACTCCAGCCTGAGCAACAGAGAGATACGCTGTCTCAAAGGAAATACAAATTAAAGAACCAGCCGGGCGTGCTGGCGTGTGCCTGTAGTCTCAGCTACTTGGGACACTGAAGTGGGAGGATCGCTTGAGCCCAGGAGTTCAAGGCTGCCGTGAGCTATGATTGTGCCTCTGCAGTCCAGCCTGGGTGACAGAGAAAGACCCTGTCTCTTAAAAAAAAAAAAAAAAAAAAAAAAACTTAGATAAGAGGATGCTGTGCCTCCCTGGGGGTCTTCAGTCACCCATGGTCCTGGCAAGAGGAGGGCCAGGAGAGAGCTTCACCCACCTGCTGTCCTGCCCATGTGACATCCGCAGGTGCTGCCATGGCCACGACTGTTGTTACACTCGAGCTGAGGAGGCCGGCTGCAGCCCCAAGACAGAGCGCTACTCCTGGCAGTGCGTCAATCAGAGCGTCCTGTGCGGTGAGTCCCCAGCAGCACCATGCCACCCACCCCGAGTATCCCCTGGGCACCCTGGCATAGCCAGATGACTTCCGTGCCCCTGTTGCAATAACCACTGCTTCCAAGTCTCTATAGACCACCCCTTGGGTATATCTAATGTAAGTGATATTTATTTTATTTATTTTTTGAGTCAGAGTCTCGCTCTGTCACCCAGGCTAGAGTGTGCTGATGTGATCTTGGCTCACTACAACCTCTGCCTCCTGGGTTCAAGCGATTCTCATGCCTCAGCCTCCCAAGTGGCTAGGACTACAGGCATGCACCATCACGCCCAGCTAATTTTTGTATTTTTTTCAGTAGAGGTGGGGTTTCACCAAGTTGGCCGGGCTGGTCTCAAACTCCCCACCTCAAGTGCTCTGCCCGCCTCGGCCTCCCAAAGTGCTGGGATTACAGGCATGAGCCGTGGTGTCTGGCCCTAATGTGAGTGATCTTTAACACTGAGCACTTGAAAAAGAAAACCCCGAAGAAACCGAATTCTTTGATGTCTGGACGACAAGGAAGAAGATAGAAATGGCATCAGATAATAAACAGTGTAAATGTTTATCAGAAAGGGGCTGGTGGTCGGGACAAGTAGGAGGATCGCTTGAGTCCAGGAGTGCATCTCCACAAAAAAGTTAAAGGATTTTTTAACATTGGCCAGGCGTGGTGGCACACATCTGTGATCCCAGCTACTTGGGAGGCTGAGGCAGGAGGATTGCTTGAAGCCTAGGAGGTTGAGGCTGCAGTGAGCTGTGATCAAGCCACTGCACTCCAGCCTGGGTGACACAGCAAAATCCAGTCTCAAAAAATAATAATAATAATATTTTACATAACCAACCACTTCTAAAGATTAAAAAAAACCCCATGATTAAAAACCTCAGGTCCCTCAGGCAATCATACCAGATATCGAAACAAAGCAATAACATAAGGACTGCAGTATTTATTTTATTTTTATATTATTTATTTATTCTTTGTTAGTTTGTTTTTGGAGTGTGGGTTTTGTTTTGTTTTTTGATTTTTTTATTTTGTTCTACTCAATTTTATTCTTATTGCTCAGGCTTGAGTGCAATGGCCTGTTCTCAGCTAACTCAACCTCCGCCTCTTGGGTTTGCGTGATGATGGTTCCACGTCATCAGCCCTCCGCCTCTTGGGTTTGGATGATGATGGGTCCACGTCATCGGCCCTCCGCCTCTTGGGTTTGCGTGATGATGGGTCCACGTCATCGGCCCTCTGCCTCTTGGGTTTGCGTGATGATGGTTCCACGTCACCGACCCTCCGCCTCTTGGGTTCCGGTGATGATGTTTCCACATCAGCGGCCCTCGGCCTCTTGGGTTTGGGTGGTTTTTCTGCCTCAGCCTCCTGAGTAGCTAAGGGAGGTGTCTTGAGATTATCATCCGCTGAGGGTGGAGGTGAGGGTGGAGCTGAGGGTGGAGGTGAGGGTGGAGCTGAGGGTGGAGGTGAGGGTGGAGGTGAGGGTGGAGGTGAGGGTGGAGGTGAGGGTGGAGCTGAGGGTGGAGGTGAGGGTGGAGCTGAGGGTGGAGCTGAGGGTGGAGGTGAGGGTGGAGCTGAGGGTGGAGGTGAGGGTGGAGCTGAGGGTGGAGGTGAGGGTGGAGCTGAGGGTGGAGGTGAGGGTGGAGGTGAGGGTGGAGGTGAGCGTGGAGCTGAGGGTGGAGGTGAGGGTGGAAGTGGAGTGGTCAGACACTCGGGAGGTGTCTTGAGATTATCATCCGCTGAGGGTGGAAGGGGATACAGCACACACTTGGCAGGTGTCTTGAGATTATCATCCGCTGAGGGTGGAGCTGAGGGTGGAGCTGAGGGTGGAGCTGAGGGTGGAGGTGAGGGTGGAAGGGGAGTGGTCAGACACTCGGGAGGTGTCTTGAGATTATCATCCGCTGAGGGTGGAGCTGAGGGTGGAGCTGAGGGTGGAAGAGGAGTGAGGAGACACTCGGGAGGCGTCTTGAGATTATCATCCGCTGAGGGTGGAAGGGGATGGAGCGGACACTCGGGAGGTGTCTTGAGGCTCAGGGAGTTATCCATTATAGAACGTTGTTGAGTTGGAGGAGGTGGCTGGTGGCCCATCCTGTTTTTTAAAGTTTCAGCTGTGAGGTAGGGCCAGTGGGGCAATCCTGAAGAATGACGATGCTCCGCTGCCGCCATTCTGACCTGTGGGGACAAAGGAGGGAATGCTTTCACACATATCCATTTGATGGACAAAATTACCGCCACCAACACAGTCTGCACCTTCTGTTGCTGGTGATAGATTTTTGCACCTTTCCATCCTCCAGGTTTCAAAATAGCAGTATCAGTGTCATAATATCACCCTTCCACTGAGTACTGCCGACAGCTGGGGGGTAAAGAAAAGTCATTGGGACACACTGTTGTCTCCACATGCCACTGTGTCTGTCTGCAAATGTAGGCAGGCTGGGGTCCTGCCCCAGGGAAGACAGAGTCATAACAGAGTAATAAAGAAGCATGTTTGAGACACAGGAGTGTCTATGTCTATCCTCATTCCTCCCTCACAGCCATCACCAGAGCATGTTTCTTGCACCAGGTCAACAGACAGTAAGAGACAGTAAGAGAGGCATGAAAAGCCCATTGTCCACACATGTTGCAGCTTCTTTTTGGAGAATGTTTTCCAGGCCTTTTATGTTCTGTCTCTGATTCTCAGAACTCTGCAAGGTCAGTGTGACCACCCTGCTCCAAATCTAAGAAAACAGAGGTTTCTAGAGGAAGGAGAAATTGTGCCCAGGGTCACACAGCTTGCAAGAGGCAGAGTGGAAGTTGATTCCAGCTCTGCCTGCAGGACCCTCTCATTTCCCCTCTGTTTCCCTTCTTGACAAAGGATCTTCTTCACTCTGGAGGTGCCACCCATGAGAACAAAGAGCTCTGGAGAGATGTGGATTCCTGAAGAGCTGCAGGGGGACTGGGAGAGGGTTTTCTGACAGAACAATCTTATCTCAAGAAGTCAGTTAGGCATGGCTATAATATTTCTTTTCACTCCCAGGTAATACCAAATTGTAAGTGCACTAAGACATGAAGAATACTTTTGTCCATGGAAAAATGAGGTGGGAATTCTAAACAAAGCAAGTTTTAAAACTGTGTTTCACTTCAAGTGTACAAGTCCCATCACGTGTAATCATAGGACTCGGCAGCTTTTGAAGGTACAGAGGCCACACAAGAACCAGCTTAGCTGAGCATCATTTAAGGCCTTCATTTGGAATTGTCCCTGTGGGTAATAAGTTACATTCACTCTTCACTAATTTACAGTCAGGGCCCATTTGCTGTTACAAATACGGGACCTCTGACACTTAGAATATTAGATCAGGGGCCCCACTGGGTGGGGATGAAAGTGTTTTTGCACAACATGGTTACCAACAGGGATGGGACTGTGATGCTTGTAGGCAGCCTTTCTCTCTGCCATCTCCCTCTGCAGGGCTTGAGCACAGAGCTGTAGGGAGAAAAATGTATCCATGTCCTGACCTGGCAGACTATGTCCAAAAGCAAGGAAAACAAGCAAACTTACCCAGTTGCAAAGAGGCTTTCTTGCAGAAGGGGGGATCTGAAAAAGCCAACACATGAGAAATTGAATGTTGAGAGTCTAAGGGCCGTGGCATCATCTGCATCAGCACTGAACTATCCTGCAACTGCGGGGAGGAAGCTCCTTACTTTGCATTTGTGGTAGTCCTCTGCCCGCTGCCGCAACGCTTGCGCACGTTGAAACATTTTCCTATGGATTACAATCACTTTCATCAGATAAAGCACCACTTTCAGGATGATTTTAAATAATCTGCCATATTTCTGTTATCCTCACAACTGTACCCTTACACAATCTATCTATACCTAGAAAACGTATTTCAGATGGCTATAAGAGTACCGTCTGAGCCGGTCACGGTGGCTGACGCCTGTAATCCCAGCACTCTGGGAGGGCGAGGCGGATGGATCATGAGGTCAGGAGATTGAGACCATTGTGGCTAATATGGTGAAACCCCTTCTCTACTAAAAATACAAAAAATTAGCCAGGCGTGGTGGCAGGCACCTGTAATCCCAGCTACTCGGGAGGCTGAGGCAGGGGAATCACTTGAACCTGGGAGGCGGAGGTTGCAGTGAGCCAAGATCACGTCATTGCACTCCAGCCTGGGTGACACAGCGAGACTCCATCTCAGAAAAACAAAAACAAAAACAGAAACAAAAACAAAAAAACTGTACAGTCTGATCCAAACTGTTGCTATATTGATTCCTCCTCTTGCTTACTGCCTGCTGACTTCTGAGATGATAGTTTCCTTCCCCATTCTCAGTATATCCCTAATTCATCCTTCATTGAGCATCTTTTATCATAAAGCTGTATTCTCTTTGTATTAATATCCTTACCGTGTTTCACAGGGCAGAAACAGCTGGGCTTATAAACAGGCATAGTCCTTTTGAAGGATGTGGTTGATCCTACAACAACACACTTTCCTAAGGATGACAACAACTCACCCCACCCCTAGAATGGCTGGTATGAACCGAGTTTCCACACAGTCTAGCTGGCAATGGGGTCAGGAGACGTTTTGCTACTTCACATCTTTTGGTCACTGGTAAATATTAAGGTACTTTGTTTTCTGTTTTGTGAACTCTCTCTCTCTCTCACGATATGTCTTCTGACCATTTGTTTCTATTTCTGCATTTACTGGGTCTAAACATTGTACAAAGGTTAAAAACAACACTCCAATGGGCATTTCCCAGGAGGGTGGGGTTCAGTTTCTGAACTCACTTGTAGGTGTGTATTTCTTTCATAGCCAATTTCCCATTTTCCTCTGCCTCTGATAACTACCTCTCCTTTTCTGCATGCTCACATTCTTTCATGCTTAGTTTCCTCAGATTAGAAGGGAGAGAAATGCACACACATGATCCACCAGCCCGTGTGGGATTCCCTCTGCCCTTCTGGCATCTGAAGGCTGTGATTCAAAGATCCCCCCTGCAACCTTTCCACAAATGAACCAACTGATTCTCACAACCGAAGGGAGAATTGACACCTCCCATTGAGGGACAAAAAAAAAGTCACACTCTGGCCTGCTGGCAAGTCACCTGTCATTTCCAGCTCATCTCCATAGTTCCATAGTTAGTCCTATTCTTTAGTAAATATAAAGACTATTAAAAGCTTCTATGAGGTGCACTATGTGTGTTTCTGGGGTCAGTCTTGTGCTTGACACAGCGAAAGCTCATTTTAGTTCAGTGTGAAAAACCAGACCTCACCAATTCATCACAACTAACTCCATCGGAAGCAGAGGATTGCTCCTCATCTGACTCCTCCTGTGTGAGACCTGATTCTCAGTCAGAGGCTGATGCCGGAACTGAGACCATCAGCCATAGAGAGATCCTTCCAGAATATGGTGTCATTAACCCCGCAGTTCACTACTGCACTTTGCCATCATTCAGGACTGGAACTCTTGTCATCGACTTTAAAGATCCTGGTTGAGAGAAAAGGCAATCTGAATGCTGGGCACATCTATTGAATTACAAATGATCGGAATGGCTCCTAAGTCAGGGTGTTATGTCCTGAAAATACGTGACAACGGCAAACCATCCACCCTGGTGTTGACTGACTTTAACAAGGTTCAGTTCACAGAGATTGAGGGCCGAAAAAGGAAACGGCCTAAAAAGGGTAAGTTTGCTGTGTTGCCCTCACACCACTTGATTCATGGTCCTGATCCTAAGGATCTCATCTGATACTTGGTTTTATAGGAAGGATGTGTAAAATTCCCAGAACGCTAGGAAACAGGGACGAAAACACTTCAAAGAGAAAGTTAATGAACTTGTTTCTGACCACAGGGCATCCTTCAGCACATGCTGTCTGGAGTGGCCTCAAACAAGGAGTGTGTGGTGAGGTGCTGAGAATGCAATGGGAGCAGGGTCCTGTCCCCACGCTAAAGAAGCTCACAGTTTAATGCAAATGAGAAGCCAGTGAGGACATCACTACTCCTGCTGTGCACTTGGGAACTAGAAACACAAAACCTGACTCTGGAGGGAAGCTAAGGAAGCATTCTACTCTTGAGTTGACATAAGTGCGTCTGAGGCTTCTGATCTCCGATGAGAACAATGGGGGACACCAAACAGAATATAAAACCCATGATTGAATACATCAAATTGCTAACATGGCAGTAAACAGACATGAGGTGAAGATGGAGAAGAAGGAAACCCAGGACGAAAGTCAGCCTCGCATTTGGAACCCATTTCCCTGAGTTTCATTGCTGAATTCCAGAAGGAACTACTGAGATGCAAAGAAGCACAGCAGCTTTTGCACACATGCGTGGGATTAGATGGAAAACAAGTGGATTGAGGGTCTGCCAATGAAAGCGACCCATACTGAAGTCCACTGGCTCTGGTTGAGACCCAGAAGAGTCATGCATCAGAATAGAGGTGGACAGGAAATACCCTGGCCTTTGTAGGGACTGAGCCTGCACCGACGACCTCAATTGCAGCCTGTATGGAGGACCCCTGACCATCCCCCAGAAGTAGACTCCCATCTCTTCTGCAGCAAGATAACATGCTACTAGGCCTCAATTCATTGCTAAATATTTTTTAACAAGTATCTCACGTTTAACAAAAAAAGATCAGTCATATGGCAGCAAAATACAATGTAATATGACCAAAACATGAAAGACTGTGAAAATGAATCTGGAGGTGACCCAAGCATTGAATTCAACAATCCAGGCTGGGTGTGGTGGCTCACACTGGGAGGCTGAGGTAGGCAGATCACCTGAGGTCAGGAGTTCAAGACTAGCCTGGCCAACATGGTGAACCCCTGTCTCTACTAAAATTACAAAAATTGGGCTGGGCACGGTGGCTCATGCCTGTAATCCCAGCACATTGGGAGGCCGAGGTGTGCGGATCATGATGTCAGGAGTTCTAGACCAGCTTGGCCAATATGGTGAAACCCCGCCTCTACTAAAAATACAAAAATTATCCGGGCATGGTGGCATATGCCTGTAGTCCCAGCTACTCAAGAGGCTGAGGGATAAGAATCGCTTGAACCTGGGAGGTGGAGGTTGCAGCGAGCCAAGATCATGCCACTGCACTCTAGCCTGGGTGACAGAGTGAGACTCTGTCTCAAAAAAAAAAAAAAAAAAAATTGGCCAAATGTGGTGGCACACACCTGTAATCCAAGCTACTCGGGAAGCTGAGGCAGAATTGCTTCAAACTGGGAGGCAGAGGTTGCAGTGAGCCAAGATTGCACCATAGCACTCCAGCCTGGGTGACAGAGCGAGACTCTATCTCAATATTAAAAAAAAAAAAAAAAAGGCTGGCTGTGGTGGCTCACGCCTCTAATCCCAGCACTTTGGGAGGCTGGGGCAGGTGGATTACCTGAGGTCAGAAGTTCGAGACCAGCCTGGACAACATGGTGAAACCCCATCTCTAGTAAAAATACAAAAATTAGCTGGGCGTGGTGGTGGGCACCTGTAATCCCAGCTACTTGGGAGGCTGAGGCAGGAGAATCGCTTGAACCCAAAAGGCAGTGAGCTGAGATTGTGCCATTGCACTACAGCCTGGGCAACAACAGCAAAGCTCCATCTCCGGAAAAAAAAAAAAAAGAGAGAGAGAGAAAGGAAAACCAATGCCAGTACTAGCAACTCCTCTTCCCCCGAAAAAATGACAAACAAGAATGTAGGAAGGGAAAGGAATTATACAGCTTAAACTAATGAAGCAGAAAGGACAAAGTCAATTTTGAGCCCACTGAATTTGCCACAAATATTGTAGAAAATATTCTCAAGGACTTTACAGTTGTCTACTTTGATTGGCACATGGTTCGCACAACAGTATTTGTGTCAAGGCACATCTTACTGTTTTTTGGCGGTCTTCCTCTTTCCATTGATTTTGTCATGATGGTTGACTTTTGTTGTCACCTTCATCTTATGGATCTTAGCTCGAACTTTGGTTTTCACATGTCTCCGTAGAGTAATGACGTCTTTCCGGCCAATTTTATTTCCTGGAAAGGAAGAAACTCTTTTCTTTGTGTGCATACAAATGGACCTCAGCCCTTGGTGAGAGTGAGGAGAGGAGAAGGTGAGAAACCTGAGGGCAAGAAGCTGTTCTTTCCCTTTCCAGGGCAAACTCATTTCCACACTATGGGGACTCCAACAGAGCCATACCTTCCTGTCTACGGCGGTTGGACCTCCTGGCTCTCTGCTGTACATCTGTGGATCCATCATGTCCATTTTCAGACTGGAAGATAGTCTTCAGGAAAGACACCTAGGAAATAATAATATAAGAATGATGGCTGGGCACGGTGGCTCATGCGTATAATCCCAGTACTTTGGGAGGCCGAGGCAGGTGGATCACGGGGTCAGGAGTTCAAGACCAGCCTGGCCAAGATGGTGAAACCCCGTCTCTACTAAAAATACAAAAATTAGCCAGGCATGGCAGCGGGCACCTGTAATCCGAGCTACTCGGGAGGCTGAGGCAGAGAACCATTTGAAGCTGGGAGGCAGAGGTTGCAGTGAGCCGAGATCACACCACTGCACTCCAGCCTGAGCGACAGAATGAGACTCTGTCACACACACACACACACACACACACACACACAAGAATGACATGAGGCTGGCACGGTGGCTCACTCCTGTAATCCCAGCACTTTGGGAGGCCGAGGCAGGCGGATCACCTGAGGTCGGGAGTTTGAGACCAGCCTCACCAACATGCAGAAACGCTGTCTCTGCTAAAAATACAAAATTAGCCAGGCATGGTGGTGCATGCCTGTAATCCCAGCTAGTCAGGAGGCTGAGGCAGGAGAATCACTTGAACCCAGCAGGAAAAGGTTGTGGTGAGCTGAGATTGTGCCATTGCACTCCAACCTGGGCAACAAAATTGAAACTCTGTCTCAAAAAAAAAAAAAAAAAAAAAAAAGACCAGGTGCAGTAGCTCACGCCTGTAATCCCAGCACTTTGGGAGGCTGAGGCGGGTGAATCACAAGGTCAAGAGATGGAGACCATCCTGGGCAACATGGTGAAACCCTGTCTCTACTAAAAATACAAAAATTAGCTGAGCATGGTGATGCACGCCTGTAGTCCCAGCTACTTGGGAGGCTGAGGCAAGAGAACTGCTTGAACTCAGGAGGCAGAGGTTGCAGTGAGCCAAGATCCCACCACTGCACTCCAGCCTGGTGACAGAGTGAGACTCCGTCTCAAAAAAAAAAAAAAAAAAAATGACATGAATATACTTCACACAACGGAACTGTACACTTCAACACGGTTAGATGGTAATTATCATCTTATAAGTATTTTACCACAGGTTAACATGTTTCACAACTTGAAAAGGAAGTAATTACCTTCAGCTCTCTGAGTTCTAGAATTTGTAACATTTCACCCCCTGCTCCTTCCTGATCTGCACTGGAGCATCTTCCTTCTGTCCCTGCTCTACTCAGAGTTCACTTTCCCTTCCCTCACATCAGTTTCGTTGAGGCTGGTTTGAACTTAACGCAAAACATTCTCACTAATGACTGAATTCCCACCAAGATTTCCATATTATCACAGTATGCTTTTAATCTTCGAAGATATTAAATATTTGTTCTCATCGTAGCTAAAATGCAATGCAAATCCCATCTCAGATGTGGGTCAGATACCTATGAATCTCCTGAGGTAGTCATTGAAATGACTTTTTTCTTGAGACGGAGTGTCACTCTCAACCATGCTGAAGTGCAGTGGCGCTACCTTGGCTCACGGCAACCTCCACCTCCCAGATTCAAGCGATTCTTGTGCCTCCGCCTCCCAAGTAGCTGGGATTACAGGTGCCTGCTACCATGCCTGCCTAATTTTTGTCTTTTTAGTAGAGATGGGGTTTCACCATGTTGGCCCATCTGGTCTTGAACTCCTGACCTCAAGTGATCCATCTGCCTCAGCCTCCCAAAGTGCTGGGATTACAGGCATGAGCCACCACACCTGGCCTGAAATAATATCTTTCAAATTCTTTGTAGAATTTGTTTTTTCCTGATTTCTGCACATAGGATAAAAAAAAATCATGTACTAGGATTTCAAGAGAAGCAATGGGTAATCTAAAAAGATGAAAAGAGCAACCACGTCTATCCCACAGCTACTGCTAGATTTCATAGGAAAGGTAGCTGGCCCAGTTTGGAGCTAGGAGAAATGTCAAACACATGAAGAAATGAGAAGCAAAGAAATGCCATCACGCATGAATGCTTCATGGCACCCATGATGTCCCTGCTTAGGAGGTAATGGTATAGATGACTAGATGACAAGGACAAAGATGAGAGGTGCGAAGTTGTCCAAGTCCAACAGCTCAACTGAACTTTCCTAAATGGAATTGTTAAAAAGTGGTAAATTTAAAAACTTCCCCTGGCTCACGTGGTGGCTCACGCTGGTAATCCCAGCACTTTGGGAGGCTGAGGCGGGTGGATCATTTGAGATCGGGTTTTGAGACTAGCCTGGCCAACATGGTAAAACCCCGACTCTACTAAAAATACAAAAATTAGCTGGGCATGGTGGTGGGCACCTGTAATCCCAGCTACTTGAGAGGCTGAGGCAGGGGAATCACTTGAAGCCAGGAGGTGGAGGTTGCAGTGAGCCAAGGTCACACCATTATACTCCAGCCTGGGCAACAGAGGGAGACTCGTCTTGGGGGTGAGAAAGGAAAAAAAAAAAAAAAAGCTTCCTCCAATTTATACCGAAAATTCTGTGTTCAGGACTAAGTGGCACAGAGAATGTTAAATATGCCTAGATATCTTCATAATTCATATATTTTCTGTTTTCTACATATCTTGAAAGGCAGTGCCAAATGACGTGTAATTATCTAGGTGGTAAAACTGAAACATACTTCCTCTTCCCTTGAATATAAAAAAGCGTTGTGGGGGGTGGCGGCACCGCAGCCATGGAGGGAGGTGGCGGCGGCGGCGGCGGCTCGGGTGGCTGCGCTGGGAGGCGGCGATGAGAGGCTCGCACGCCTCCAGCCCGGCCCCAGCCCCCCGGGACGGAGAGCCGAGCAGCCGCGGCTCTGGGCTACGGACTATGGGCGAATAGCTCTGACCACCCGGCGAAGCATGCCGCCTGCCTTGGCCTCCCAAAGTGCCGAGATTGCAGCCTCTGCCGGGCCGCCACCCCGTCTGGGAAGTGAGGAGCGTCTCTGCCTGGCCGCCCATCATCTGGGACGTGAGGAGCCCCTCTGCCTGCCTACCCAGTCTGGAAAGTGAGGAGCGTCTCTGCCCGGCCGCCATCCCATCTAGGAAGTGAGGAGCGCCTCTTCCCGGCCACCATCCCATCTAGGAAGTGAGGAGCGTCTCTGCCCAGCCGCCCATCGTCTGAGATGTGGGGAGCGCCTCTGCCCCGCCGCCCCGTCTGGGAAATGAGGAGCGCCTCTACCCGGCCGCGACCCCGTCTGGGAGGTGAGGAGCGTCTCTGCCCAGCCGCCCCGTCTGAGAAGTGAGGAGACCCTCCGCCTGGCAACCACCCCATATGAGAAGTGAGGAGCCCCTCCGCCCGGCAGCCACCCCGTCTGGGAAGTGAGGAGCGTCTCTGCCCGGCAGCCACCCCATCCAGGAGGGAGGTGGGGGTCAGCCCCCACCAGGCCAGCCGCCCCGTCCGGGAGGGAGGTGGGGGGTCAGCCCCCCGCCCGGCCAGCAGCCCCGTCCGGGAGGGAGGTGGGGGGGTCAGCCCCCCACCCGGCCAGCCGCCCCGTCCGGGAGGGAGGTGGGGGGGTCAGCCCCCCGCCTGGCCAGCCACCCCGTCTGGGAGGGAGGTGGAGGGGGTCAGCCCCCTGCCTGGCCAGCCGCCCCGTCTGGGAGGTGAGGGGCGCCTCTGCCTGGCCGCCCCTACTGGGAAGTGAGGAGCCCCTCTGCCCAGCCAGCCGCCCCGTCCGGGAAGGAGGTGGGGGGGTTCAGCCCCCCGCCCGGCCAGCCACCCCATCCGGGAGGGAGGTGGGGGGGTCAGCCCCCCGCCCGGCCAGCCGCCCCGTCCGGGAGGTGAGGGGCGCCTCTGCCCGGCCGCCCCTACTGGGAAGTGAGGAGCCCCTCTGCCCGGCCAGCCGCCCCGTCCAGGAGGGAGGTGGGGGGGTCAGCCCCCCTGCCCGGCCAGCCGCCCCGTCCGGGAGGTGAGGGGCGCCTCTGCCCGGCCATCCCTACTGGGAAGTGAGGAGCCCCTCTGCCCGGCCAGCCGCCTGGTCCGGGAAGGAGGTGGGGGGGTCAGCCCCCCGCCAGGCCAGCCGCCCCATCCGGGAGGGAGGTGGGGGGGTCAGCCCGCCGCCCGGCCAGCCGCCCCATCCGGGAGGTGAGGGGCGCCTCTGCCTGGCCGCCCCTACTGGGAAGTGAGGAGCCCCTCTGCCCGGCCAGCCGCCCCGTCCGGGAGGGAGGTGGGGGGGTCAGCCCCCCTGCCTGGCCAGCCGCCCCGTCCGGGAGGTGAGGGGCGCCTCTGCCCGGCCGTCCCTACTGGGAAGTGAGGAGCCCCTCTGCCCGGCCAGCCGCCCGGTCCGGGAAGGAGGTGGGGGGGTCAGCCCCCCACCAGGCCAGCCGCCACATCCGGGAGGGAGGTGGGGGGGTCAGCCCCCCGCCCAGCCAGCCGCCCCATCCAGGAGGGAGGTGGGGGGGTCAGCCCCCCGCCCGGCCGGCCGCCCCGTCCGGGAGGTGAGGGGCGCCTCTGCCCGGCCGCCCCTACTGGGAAGTGAGGAGCCCCTCTGCCCGGCCAGCCGCCCCGTCTGGGAGGGAGGTGGGGGGGTCAGCCCCCCGCCAGGCCAGCCGCCCCATCCGGGAGGGAGGTGGGGGGGTCAGCCCCCCGCCCGGCCAGCCGCCCCGTCCGGGAGGTGAGGGGCGCCTCTGCCCGGCCGCCCCTACTGGGAAGTGAGGAGCCCCTCTGCCTGGCCAGCCGCCCCGTCTGGGAGGGAGGTGGGGGGTCAGCCCCCCACCCGGCCAGCCGCCCGGTCCGGGAGATGAGGGGCGCCTCTGCCCGGCCGCCCCTACTGGGAAGTGAGGAGCCCCTCTGCCCGGCCACCGCCCCGTCTGGGAGGTGTACCCGGCAGCTCATTGGGAATGGGCCATGATGACAATGGCGGTTTTGTGGAATAGAAGTGGGGGAAAGGCGGGGAAGGGATTGAGAGATCGGATGGTTGCCGTGTCTGTGTAGAGGGAGGTAGACACGGGAGACTTTTCATTTTGTTCTGTACTAGGAAAAATTCTTCTGCCTTGTGATCCTGTTGATCGGTGACCTTACCCCCAACTCTGTGCTCTCTGAAACATGTGCTGTGTCCACTCAGGGTTAAATGGATTAAGGGTGGTGCAAGATGTGCTTTGTTATACAGATGCTTGAAGGCAGCATGCTCGTTAAGAGTCATCACCACTCCCTAATCTCAAATACCCAGGGACACAAACACTACGGAAGGCCGCAGGGTCCTCTGCATAGGAAAACCAGAGACCTTTGTTCACTTGTTTATCTGCTGACCCTCCCTCCACTATTGTCCTATGACCCTGCCAAATCCCCCTCTGTGAGAAACACCCAAGAATGATCAATAAAAATAAATAAATTAATTAAAAAAAAAAAAGAAAAAAAAAAAAAAAAAAAAAAAAAAAAAAAAAAAAGCGTTGTGGTATTAGTACTTTTATCTTGGATCATTGTTCAGAAGGAGGTTCAGCCCCCAGATGACCACATTTTTTACTGTCATGAATGGCAAGACAAAATGTAGAGCTCAACTTACCCAAAGGAAAAAAGGCTCAAAAGACAAATTATGGCACAACTTAGCAGCCAAATTCTTACCAAGTACAGACTTTTGACATACTGATCTCTCTCCAGTTGCAAGTGGGAACATGCACTTTGAATGATGTCATTCAAAATTACCCTGCCCAGACACACTTTTCATTGATTCTCTTGGAGGGCAGTTCTAAGAGATTCTCTGGGGCTTTCTCTGCATCATGAGACGCAGTGCAGTTCTGCCCTTCACCTTCCGGCAGTTTGTCACCTCGTCCCTATGACCTCAGAGGAACTTTGTCTCAGGCCAATTGTTTGTTCCTTGGGCTCTTTCATTTCCCCTAAAAATCATTTGCTGCCCCTCTAAATGGCCTACATCTCCATCTATCTCCCTCTCCCCTCAGAAGAGGGTGCTCTTTAAGCATCAACCATCCAGCCCTTCTAGCAGTCTCATTTTTCAGCTGGTTCCCATGTTTATGCCTGTTCTATGTTTTTCTTCTCCTGTTAAGCTGTCTGTTGTCAGCTCATTTCTGCAGTGAATCTTCAGAGAGGAGACTGGAAGCTTTCCTTCCACCCATATGATAGAACTATAAAGCAGAAGAGTTTAGAAAGAATTTCCTATTTAAGTGACGAAACCTCATACTCCATTTGTGACGAATAGCACAAAGGTTAAAAAAACTTATTTTTGACCAAAAGCTCTGTTGACATTCTATTAAACAAACACTGACCTATTTAATTTTCATAATGTAAATGGCAGATATTTTCATAATTCTTATGCTAATAAATCATTTCCCTGATTTTTTGGGTAAAACCACATATTCATAATGAAGTCCAGAAATGTGAATTGTTTTATATAATTTATTCTTATTTGTGATTACAAGTATACCTCTACAGAAAGTTAGTATACTCACCCAAAGGTAAACTGTCCAGAGGGTAATGACAACTTTATAACTTCTCAGAAATTCAATAATGATACCTAACCAAGGACTTCCACCAAAGTCAGTCCCACGATGACGATGGTCAGCCAGAGTATTGATAACCTGGAATAATAATAGTTGAAATAATGAAAAGGTCAATGACACCGACAATATTTCACTCAGAAAGAATCATCCTTAGAAACCGTCAACCTCCTCCAAAAGGTAACCACATCCCTCAGATATCACTGTGGGATTCCACTGCTACAAAAAAGAACAGAAGTTAGAAGTCACATGTTTTTCAGATGGCTGGTAGTGTTTTCAGGCATTGCAAATGTGGGGTGTTGTCTTTCTTGGTATAAAGCAGGGATATCCAATCTTTTGACTTCCCTGCCTATATTAAAAGAAGCAAAGTTGTCTTGAGCCACACATAACATACACTAACACTAACAATAGCTGATGATCTAAAAAAAACCTCTGTTTTTTTGGAGACAGAGTTCCGCTCCACTCAGTCGCCCAGGCTGGAGTGCAGTGGTGCAATCTCGGCTCACTGCAACCGCCAGCTCCTGGGCTCAAGCCATTCTCCTCCCTCAGCCTCCCGAGTAACTGAGATTACAGGTCTCTGCCACCATGCCCGACTAATTTTTGTATTTTTAGTAGAGATGAGGTTTCACCATGTTGGCCAGTCTGGCCTTGAACTCCTGACAGGCGATCTGCCTGCCTCGGCCTCCCAAAGTGCTGGGATTACAGGTGTGAGCCACCGTGCCCGGCCATTTTTTTGTTTTTGTTTTTGTTTGTTGTTTTGAGATGGGGTCTCACTCTGTCACCCAGGCTGGAGTGCAGTGGTGTGCTCTTGGCTCACTGCAACCTCTGCCTCTCAGGTTCAAGTGATTCTCCTGCCTCAGCCTCCTGAGTAGCTGGGAGTACAGGTGCCTGACAGTGCACTCAGCAAATTTTTGTATTTTTTGTGGAGATGGGGTTTTGCCATGTTGGTCAGGGTGGTCTCGAACTCCTGACCTCAGGTAATCTGCCCGCCTCAGCCCCCCAGAGTGCTGGGATTACAGGCATGAGCCACTGTACCTGGCCAAAATCTCCTAATGTTTTAAGAAAGTTTACAAATTTGTGTTGAACTGCATTCAAAACTGTCCTGGGCCACATGCAGCCCGTCACTCATGGCTAAGACAAGCTAAGTATAAAGTAATTATCTTATCTTTTCTTTTCTTTTTGTTTTGAGACAAAGTTTTGCTCTGTCACCCAGGCTAGATTGCAGTGGCATGATCTCAGCTCACTGCAACCTCCGCCTCCCGGGTTCAAGCGATTCTCCTGCCTCAGCTACTGAGTAACTGGGATTACAGGCGCCTGCCACCACGCTCGGCTAATTTTTGTATTTTTAGTAGAAACAGGGTTTCACCATCTTGGCCAGGCTGGTCTGCAACTCCTGACCTCATGATCCACCTGCCTCGGCCTCCCAAAGTGCTGGGAATACAGGTGTGAGCCACTGCACCTGGCCAGTAGTTATCTTTTCTTTAAAGTTATTTACTTGTTTTTTAAATTGATGTATAGCATTGGATGCATTTATTATATATCACATGGTAAAAGAATCCCTCTAAATAATACTTCTCTCTTGGATTATATGAATCTTTGTCATTTAAATCTCAGCATAAGTAAAAAAAAAAAACAAACACAATGAAGAGATTACTTCATTCACAAATAAGTATCAAATTTTAGTGCTTAAAAATTAACAAGGTGGGCCGGGCGTGGTGGCTCACGCCTGCAATCCCAGCACTTTGGGAAGCCAAGGTGGGTGGACCACGAGATCAGGAGACTGAGACCATCCTAGCTAACACGGTGAAACCCATCTCTACTAAAAATACAAAAAATTAGCATGGCATGGTGGCATGTGCCAATAGTTCCAGCTACTTGGGAGGCTGAGGCAGAAGAATCACTTGAACCCGGGAGGCAGAGGTTGCAGTGAGCCGAGATCGCACCACTGCACTTCAGCCTGGGTGACAGAGCGAGACTCTGTCTCAAAAAAAAAAAAAAAATTACCAAGGTGGAGATCATGAAAATGGCATGAATAGTGTGGGATTTCTCTAAGATTGTTGATATTAATTCCATTAGACTCTTATGTGAGTGAAGACGAAGACTTCCCGTGAGTAAGTTCAGACAGCTTGTGATAACATTTCTACATGGATTCCTCAGGATTTAACTATATATTCTTGAAAACATCTCAATTTTCAATGTTTCTTTCAAGATGGTGAATTAAACAGAGATAGCCCTTCAACAGGTTGAACTCAGCATATGCTGAGTCTGAAATGGAAATGATGGAGTTAGAGAACCATACAACAATGGTAATGATTTCAGAAACATGGTGTTGAGCAGAACAAAGCAGACACAAAAGAGTACCTATGGCATGGCATGCATCTGTATACGCGAAATTCCAGAATAAGCAAGCTAACCTATGATAAGAAAGAAACTGGCTGGGAAGAGTGAGAGTTCACTTTCTGGGGTGACATAATAGTGTAGATCTTGGCTGGGCACGGTGGTTCACGCCTGTAATCCCAACGCTTTGGGAGGCCGAGGCGGGCGGATCACCTGAGGTCAGGAGTTCAAAACCAGCCTGACCAACATGGAGAAACCCTATCTCTACTAAAAATACAAAATTAGCTGGGAGTGGTGGCACATGTCTGTAATCCCAGCCACTCGGGAGGCTGAGGCAGGAGAATCGCTCGAACCTGGGAAGCAGAGGTTGCGGCGAGCTGATATTGCCCCATTGCACTCCAGCCTGGGCAACAAGGGAGAAACTGTCTCAAAAAAAAATAAATAAATAAAATAATGTAGATCTTGAAAGGGGGTTGGTTTATGCTGGTGTATGTACTTTCCAAAGTTAGTAAACTTACACTTAAGGTTATATATTTTGGCCAGGCGCGGTGGCCCACGCCTGTAATCCCAGCACTGGGAGGCTGAGGCAGGCGGATCACGAGGTCAAGAGATGGAGACTATCCTGGCGAACATGGTGAAACCCCGTCTCTACTAAAAATACAAAAATTAGCCAGGCGTTGTAATCTGAGCTACTCAGGAGGCTGAGGCAGGACAATTGCTTGAACCCCAGAAGTGGAGGTTGCAGTGAGCCGAGATCTTGCCACTGCACTCCAGCCTGGGCGACAGAGTGAGACTCTGTCTAAAAAAAAAAAAAAAAAAAAAAAGTCATCAAACCAGATGACACAAATCAAATGACATTTCACTTTGTTTTGGTCCATTTTGTTTGTTAGAGACAAGAGTGCAGCGGGGCCATCTTGGCTCACTGCAACGTCCAGCTCCTGGGCCCAAGCAATCCTCTCACCTCAGCCTCTCCAGTAACTGGGATAACAGGTACACACCACCAGGCCCAACTAATCTCTTTTGGAATTTTTTGTAGAGATGGGGTTTCGCTATGATGCCCTGGCTAGTCTTCAACTCCTGGACTCAAGTGATCTGCCCACATCGGCCCCCTAAACTGCTGGGATTACAGGCCTGAGCTGTGTCATTTCATGCCGGGTGACACAGCCCAGTAAAAAGGAAGAAACCCCACGGGTCCAGCGTCTACTCACAGAGATGCACTGATGGCTGATAAATTCCAGCAGGAGCCCAAAGAGGAGCCAAAAGAGCATCCACCGCACCCGCATGTCCTGGTCCTTTCAGGGCGCCCTGAGGCGGCCAGGACAGAGGTGGAGGTGGCTTAGGGCAGGGGGGAGGGAAGGGGACGGGGACCGGGCCAGGATCTGAGTTGGGGAGGGGGAGGGGAGGGGGAGGGGAAGGGGAGGGGAAGGGGGGAAGTAAGGGAAGGGAAAGGAGGAGAAGGGGGCTGTTGGGCACCTGGAGGAGGTGGAGGAGGAGGAGGAGAAGAAGAAAGGGGTCTGGGAAAGGATCCGGTTCAAATTAAGTTCTCAAGCGCTGGTGGAAGGTTTAGCTACAGGTCACGGAGAAGATCAGGGAAGCAACAGGACACGCGGGGCAAGGGAGCGTGAGGCTTAGGAGCAATCAGAGGGAGACAAACGTTCTGCTATCCACCAAACCTTCTTCGGTCTGGGCCCTCCCTTAGCAACCCTGGGGCTTTATACTCCCTCTCCACCAATCCCTGATGACCCCGGTGGTGCCTCACAATGGACAATGCCAAGTAGCTCCCGCATCATTCCAATGACCCCTCCCCCATCTCAGTCTTCCACTCTCCTCCCAAGGACAGGTCCTCTCTGGAACCTTCACAAACCTGATTTCTGGTCCTCCCCAACCAGCTCCCTGTCCCTGCTTCTGGGGGCTCCTTCCTTCCTGAGCTCCCAGGGTTCCTCAAGGTCACTTTTGGCGACAAAACATAAAAAACAAATGATGGCAGGATGGCAGGAAGAACCTCATACCCAAGCAGAGTGCCAGGTTTTACAGCCTCCGCTCAGCCATTCATATCCTAAGCAACAAAACATCAGCAGGATGCGGAAGGTCCCGATAGTAAACCATCTCCATCACATTCATGTAGCCATCCGTCCATCAACCTGTATCTCAGGAACAAATGTAGATACATTCATTTTAAGCATGCATGGTATATTTACAAAAATTAACCTGACTTATTTTGTTCCAGCAAATCTCAATATATTTGAGAGCAATCAAATCACACAGCATGTTTCTGATCATATAACTGCTAGAAGTCAATGATTAAAAGCTAATTCAAAATTATTATTTGCTTGGAAATTCAAAGTGCTCTTATAAGACATAAACATAAGAAAGAATCCAAAATGAAACAAGATTGCCTTTCAACTCAATGATAAGATCATAACATGGCAATAAAATGTCTCCCTCCGGCCTGGGAATTCCTCTTTGTGGCACAAGGTTGTGTGATCTCAAATCACCCCTAACCCACCTAGACATTTTAACATCCGAAACCGAGTGATGATGTCCTTATCTATATCATCTTACTGCCCGTGTGTGTGGACTTTAAATTCTGAACCCAAATGAGGGGGAGAAAACCAAGTTGACTTTCATGATTGACCTCTCAGGGATGTCCAAGGAATCTGTGCATTTCAAGAAACAAAGTTCATCAGCTTCTCTCCTAAGGTATTTGCTCACAATACCCAGAGGGCTTGGCAGCATCATGTGTGATGGGTGGGGAGCTCCAAGCAGGTGGGCAGGACCCAGGGGCCTGGTGACCAGGACAGACCCCCACTGTCCATCACCTTTCCTGGCCCTGTCCTCAGCTAAACTTCCCACAGGCCTTCTGCCCGATCAGAGTGTGCCCAAACTCTCTCAGGCCTCTGGCAGCTGAAAACCACTGCTTTAAATCCCTTTACCATTTACTATGACATACGGTTATTGTAAACAGGAAATATTCTATTGATGCTACAAATGGAAAGCCAATGCCTTTACCATAAATAGAAAAACAACCCTAAGAAACAAGCAAAACAAAAACAAAACAGGGGCTGGGTGTGATGGCTCATGCCTGTAATCCCAGCACTTTGGGAGGCCGAGGTGGGCGGATCACAAGGTCAGGAGTTCCAGACCAGCCTGGCCAATATGGTGAAACCCTGTCTCTAATAAAATACAAAAATTAGCCGGGTGTGGTGGTGGGCGCCTGTAGTCCCACCTACTTGGGAGGCTGAGGCAGGAGAATAGTTTGAACTCGGGAGGCAGAGTCTGCAGTGAGCCGAGATTGCACCACTGCACTCCAGCCTAGGTGACAGAGCGAGACTCTGTCTCAAAAACAGCAACAACTACAAATGAACAAAAAACAGGGTTAACAAAAGTATGGAATTCAATTCTATTTGTATGCTGCAGCCATGTTCCAGCCCTAGATTTGGCTGGGCATGGTGGCTTACACCTGTAATCCCAGCACTTTGGGAGGCTGAGGCAGGCGGATCATGAGGTTAGGAGTTCGAGACCAGCCTGACCAACATGGTGAAACCCCGTCTCTACTAAAAATACAAAAATTAGCCAGGCATGGTGGCACATGCCTGTAATCCCAGCTACTCAGAAGGCTGAGGCAGGACAATCTCTTGAACCCGGGAGGCAGAGGTTGCAGTGAGCTGAGATTGCGCCATTGCACTCCAGCCTGGGCAACAAGAGCAAAACTCTGTCTTAAAATAAAAAAAAAAAAGGCAGGCAGGGTGGCTCATGTCTGTAATCCCAGCACTTTGGGAGGCCGAGACAGGTGGATCACAAGGTCAGGAGATCGAGACCATCTTGGTTAACATGGTGAAACCCCGTCTCTACTAAAAATACAAAAAATTAGCTGGCCGTGGTGGTGGGCGCCTGTAATCCCAGCTACTTGGGAGGCCGAGGCAGGAGAATGGCGTGAACCTGGGAGGTGGAGCTGGCAGTGAGCCGAGATCGCGCCACTGCACTCCAGCCTGGGTGACAGAGCAAGACTCTGTCTCAAAAAAAAAAAAAAAGAGGCAAAACTAATAGTATAATTTATAAGAAAGGAAGATTAACGAATTGGCTGTGATACTTGGTACATTACCACAAATTTTAAAACATGAAGTGAAGATTTTACCAGAAAACAGCAGAACACCAGTACTGCCTGTGATACAGATGATAAACTGGATTTTTTTTTTTTTTTTTTTTTTTTTTTGGAGATGGAGTCTTGCTCTGTCGCCCAGGTTGGAATGCACTATTGCGGTCTCGGCTCACTGAAACCTCCACCTCCCAGGTTCAAGAGATTCTCCTGCTTTAAGTCCCAAGTAGCTGGGACTATAGGCGCGTGCCACCACACCCAGCTAATTTTTGTAGTTTTAGTAGAGACGGGGGTTTCACGATGTTGCCAGGCTGGTCTCAAACTCCTGACCTCATGTGATCTGCCCACCTCAACCTCCCAAAGTCCCCGGATTACAGTCATGAGCCACCACACCTGGCCTTAAATTTTTTATAGGCAGAGTGCGGTAGCTCACGCCTGTAATCCCAGCACTTTGGGAGGCCGAGGCGGGTGAATCACCTGAGGTCAGGAGTTTAAGACCAGCCTGACCAACATGGCAAAACCCTGTCTCTACTAAAAATACAAAAATTAGCTGGGCGTGGTGGTGCGCACCTGTAATCCCAGCTACTTGGAAGGCTGAGGCAGGAGAATCGCTTGAACCTGGGAGATGGAGTTTGCAGTAAGCCGAGATGACACAGACTCCGTGTCAAAAGAAAAAAAAACAAAAACAAAAACAGGAACAGAAAACAAAACAAAACATATACAAAAGAAATAAAATACATTTAGGCCAGATGCTGTTACCTGCTGAAGCCCTCTCTGTTCAAAATGGAGATGAGGAAACCTTGGAGATGTGTTAAGGTTATAATAGCCAGCCGGGCGCGGTGGCTCATGCCTGTAATCCCAGCACTTTGGAAGGTTGAGGTGGGTGGATCACCTGAGGTCGGGAGTTCAAGACCAGCCTGACCAACATGGAGAAACCCCATCTCTACTAAAAATACAAAAAAAAAAAAAAAAAAATTAGCCAGGCATGGTGACACATGCCTGTAATCCCAGCTACTCGGGAGGCTGAGGCAGAAGAATCGCTTGAACCCGGGAGGCAGAGGTTGCGGTGGCCGAGATCACGCCATTGCACTCCAGCCTGGGCAATAAAAGCAAAACTCTGTCTGAAAAAATAAACAAACAAACAAATAAATATATAAAAAGATATAATAGCCAATGAGGTAGTGTGTGCTTGTAGTCCCAGCTACTTGGAAGGCTGAGGCAGGGACATCCCTTGAGGCCAGGAGTTCGAGGCTACAGTGAGCTCTGATGGCACCACTGCAGTCCAGCCTGGACAACATAGTGAGACCGTGTTTCAAAAATAAATAAGCAGGGTGCAGTAACTCACACCTGTAATCTCAGCACTTTGGGAGGCTGGGGTGGGTGGATCACTTGAGGCCAGGAATTTGAGACCAGGCTGACCACGAAGGTAAAACCCCCATCTCTACTAAAAATACAAAAAACATTAGCCAGGTGTGGTGGTACGTCCCTGTAGTCCTAGCTACTCAGGAGGCTGAAGCAGGAGAAACGCTTGAACCCGGGGGGGTGGATGCTTCACTGAGCTGAAATCATGCCAATGCAATCCAGCCTGGGTGACACAGTGAGACTCTGTCTTAAAAACAAACAAAAACAAAAACAAAATGCTGGAGTCATGCTGAGCATAGGGAATGTGAAGGCCCTGGATTGAGACAGGCTGAGGGAAGGACAGCTGTGCCCTCTCCTCCTTCTATTCAGCCCATGGGTTCTATGTTCTTAGAGAGTGGAGGGCAGAAACCCCTGCATTATTTAAAGCATTATTCTTTCTGTCTCATTTCTGTCTCTTTCTTTCTCTGTCTCTCTCACATTCAAACATGCATGGTTGGATTTACCAAGTTAAATACAGGTATATTATGACTCCAGTGTTTGTAGCTTGTCAAAGCATCCCCTCATGATTTGTTTCTTCCTGTGGCTTCCACGGAAAAAAAAAAAGAAAAGAAAAAAAGAAAGAATGAAAGAAGAAAGAAAGGAAGGAAGGAAGGAAAGAACCCAGAGAGCTGGGCATGGTGGCTTATACCTGTAATCCCAGCACTTTGGGAGGCCAGAGCGGGCAGATCGCCTGAGGTCGGGAGTTCAAGACCAGCCTGACCAACATGTAGAAACCCTGTCTCTACTAAAAATGCAAAATTAGCCAGGCATGGTGGCACATGCCTGTAATCCCAGCTACTTGGGAGGCTGAGGCAGGAGAATTGCTTGAACCCGGGAGGTGGAGGTTGCGGTGAGCCGAGATCGTACCGTTGCACTCCAGCCTGGGCAATAAAAGCTAAACTCTATCTCAAAAAAAAAAGGTAAAAAATTAGCCAGGCGCAGTGGTGTGTGCCTTTAGTCCTAGCCACTAAGGAGGCTGAGGCTGAGGTTGGGGGATAGGTTTAGCCCAGAAGTTTGAGGCTACTGTGAGCTATGATTGTGCCACTGTACTCCAGCCTGGGCAACGGAGTGAGACCATATCTTTAAGAAAAGCAATGCATAATGAGATACTACTTCATATCCACTAGGATGACTAATACTCAAAAAGAGAATAATAAGTGGTGAGGATATGGAGAAACAGAAACTCTCCCACATTGCCGGTAGGAAAGTAAAATGGGGCCTGCCACTTTGGAAAGCAGTTGGAAAGTTTAATAAAAATGTAAAGATAAATTGATCCAGCAATCTTATTCCTAGGTATCTCTGACTGAGAGGAATGAAAGCATATGTTTACACAAAGTAACATAAACTCGCCTCCTGAGTAGCTGGGATTACTGGCGCTTGCCACCACACCCGGCTACTTTTTGTATTTTTAGTAGAGATGGGGTTTCATCGTGTTGGCCAGGCTGGTCTCGAACTCCTGACCTGAGGTGTGATCCACCTGCCTCAATCTCCCAAAGTGCTGGGATTACACGTGTGACCCACCTTGACCAGCCTAAATTCAACTATTTGAATTATATATATATATGGTATATATATAAACATATATATAATATATAAAATAAAATTCAATTATATATATTTTAATTAAACCATTTTTTTTGTTCTGATGGGGTCTCACTATGATGCTCAGGCAGGTCTCAAACTCCTGGGCTCAGGATATCCTCCTGCCTCAGCTTCCCAAAGTGCAGGAAGGTGTGAGCCACCATGCCCAGCCAATGGTTGAATGGTGTATGTGTGTGTACATACGTACATACACATATTTTATTTATTTATTTATTTATTTATTTATTTATTTTTGAGAGACGGAGTCTCGCTCTGTCGCCCAGGCTGGAGTGCAGTGGCGCGATCTTGGCTCACTGCAAGCTCCACCTCCCAGGTTCACGCCATTCTTCTGCCTCAGCCTCCCGAGTAGCTAGGACTACAGGTGCACGATGCCACGCCCAGCTAATTTTTTGTACTTTTAGTAGAGACGGGGTTTCACCATATTAGCCAGGAGGGTCTCAATCTCCTGACCTCGTGATCTGCCCACCTCGTCCTCCCAAAATGCTGGGATTATAGGTGTGAGCCACCGCTCCCGGCCACATATACATATTTTAAAGAGTGATCTTCATCAGAAATTCTAGATGAAAAAAATAAAAGTAAATATAATTTTTTAAAAAAGGAATAAGGAAATGTTTTCCCAAATGCCTCTGACAAATTACCCCTTGTGATTTATTGGCCCAAGGTGTGGCATGGGGACTGGCTTGCACTGACCGGCTTCGTCCTGGGTTCTGGAAGGGAGCAGCTGGTCATGGAAGCTGGGGCTAGCATCAGTGCCCGTGAAGCATGTGGGCTGTGGGTAGGGACCATTACCTAATCAAAAATCAGGGGATTGCAAGAAGGTGAAAGCGGATACTAGGTGGACAACTACTAAGGTGTCAATTACACCCAAGACTGGCCACTAGATACAGACCCCTCGCCCTGCATTCTCCAGCCCATTATCCACATCCTGTCTCCTACTTCTCTGCCCACTATGGCAAAGGGAGGCAGAGTGGGGGTGGGAAGAGTCACTGCCTAAAACATGGCTTTCCTGCAGGGTGACCAGCTGTCCTGGGACTGAGTGGTTTCCTGGGACATGGGACTGAAGGTGCCAAAACGGGGGAAGTTCCAGGTGAACTGGGAAGGGTTGGTGACCTGGTCACCTCACCAAACAGAAATAAAGAAGCACTCCTAATGAACTGTGGATCCTGTCATCAAGCTCCAATGGCTGCTGATACCACAAAGAGACAATTGGTGATTGTGCGTCTGTGAGGAAAGCACGCTCAACACCATTTTTGAAATATTTTTTGGCAAAAAGATTGAACATAAATACAAACAAGTCTGTAGATCCAAGTACCAATTCATAGGAAATACAGACTGTGGAGTGTTTAAAATGGAAACTTACTGGGCGCAGTGGCTCACGCCTGTAATCCCAGCACTTTGGGAGCCCGAGGTGGGTGGATCACCTGAGGTCAGGAGTTCGAGACCAGCCTGGCCAACATGGGAAACCTCGTCTCTACTAAAAATATAAAAATTAGCCGGGCGTGGTGGCAGGCACCTGTACTCTCAGTTACTTGGGAAGCTGAGGCAGGAGACTCGCTTGAACCCGGGAGGCGGAGATTGCAGTGAGCCAAGATCGCGCCACTGCACTCCAGCCTGAGCGACAAGAGTGAAACTCTGTCTCAAAAAAAAGAAAAGAAAAGAAATATTAGCTACTTCAGAGGTTTGTTGTGAGCATTGAAAAAGGCAGTGATTTGTTGGGTGTGGTGGCTCATGTCGGTAATCCTAGCACTTCGGGAGGCTGAAGTGGGTGGACTGCTTGAGGCCAGGACTTGGAGACCAGCCTGGGCAACATAGCAAGACACTGTCTCTACAAAAAAATTGAAAATTAGCTGGGTGTGGTGCCTGCCGCATGCCTGTAATCCCAGCTTCTTGTAGGGGAGGGGGCTGAGATGGGAGGATTGCTTGAGCCCAGGAGGTCGAGGCTGCTGTGAGCCATGATGCTGTGATCGGGCCACTCTACTCCAGCCTGGGCAACAGAGCTAGACCCTGTCTCAAAAAAAGAAAAAGAGAGAGAAAGGAAGCAAGGAAGGAAAAAAGACAGTGACTGTCAAAGGCTTTGGTAAGGGCTTAGTAAATGTCAGCCACAGTAGTAATAACAGCAATACTTGCTAAGCCTTTTCTATTTTATTACTGTGCACGTCGGTGATCTCATGCAATCAACTCAGGAACCTTGCAAAATAGGTATCATCATCTCCATTTAAAAGCAAGAAACTGAGGCTTAGCAAGGTGAAGTTGTGTGACCAGCGCTACATAGCTGGTAGGAGGCAAAGCAGATTCCCACCAGGCTCATGTGACTCCAGGGTCCTCCTGAGATGTTAGCCTCAGTGAAGTTTTTAGCCCAGATCTTCATCTCCTCTTGCCAGGATTTCTGCTATTCAAATGCAGCCACAGGAATCCGAGAAGAACCCGGATAACTAAATAAGCAGCAGCTTATTCAGGCGGAGAAAATATACAGCAGCCCTGAGAATGCAGCTTATCTTGCTTTGGGCTTACTTTTGAGTGAGAGGCTCTTTTAGCCAAGCCCTGGCCAGTCTCCTCACTTGAGCCCTGGCTCACCTGAGCCAGCCTCTCAGAGCCTTATGGAGCTGGCTGGACAGCATTGGAACTAAAGGGCAGCCTTGCTCCCTCTTCTTTAACACTGTTTAGGATTTCTGTGTAGTTACCCAGAGCGACATTGGGTGTCACCTCTGAGTCACTTGAAGCCAGTTTCCCCCAGAGGTTGATGAATGTGGCCTTTCCCCAGAGATTCTGGTTGTCTAAGATCTATCTGCTTTGGAGATACAGTATATTCATTGCCAACACTTGTGCCCCCGACTTAACAGGAATATCTGGTTCTCATTTGTCCTCAAAGAAGAGTGTTCTCTGCAACCACATAAGCCTTGAATTTGTTTTTTAATTATTATTTTTTATTTTTATTTTTTCCCGAGATGGAGTCTCGCTCTGTCACCCAGGCTGCAGTGCAATGGCACGATCTTGGCTCATTGTAGCCACCTCCCGGGTTCAAGGGATTCTCCTGCCTCAGCCTACTGAGTAGGTGGGATTACAGACACCTGCCACCACCCCTGGCTAATTTTTATATTTTTAGTAGTAGTGATAGGGTTTCGTCCTGTTGGCTGGGCTTGTCTTGAACTCCTGACCTCAGGTGATCTGCCCACCTCAGCCTCCCAAGGTGCTGGGATTACAGGCATGAGCCACCGTGCCCAGCCTAATTAATTTTTTTCTAAGAGATAGGGTCTCTTAGACTGGTCTCGAACTCATGGGCTCAAGCAATCCTCTTGCTGCAGCCCCCCAAAATGCTGAGGTTATAGGCCTGAACCACCATGCCCGCTAAGCCTTGAATTTGAAGATGGGCTTCATGCCTGATGACTTTGCAAATGACTTCTCTTCTGAGGAAAGGAGGATGCTAACATAAGGACGAGAGAGAGTTTATGCAAAGTCCCTACCAACTCAGAGCCCTTTTCTCCCAGTGTTCTTTGCACTCTGCCCACACATCTGTTTCCAAGCCTGGCTGTGAATAACAGTGAACAACTTGGGGGCCAGGACTCTTTTCTACCGCTCCCTCCCTCCTCTCATCCTTCCTTCCTTCTCCCTTCCAGCCCATAAATATTTACCAAGTAGATATCATGTGTCAGACACTGAGAACATAACAGAGAACAAAACAAAAGTTCTCTTTCTTCGTGGAATTTACATTCAAACTTCTTATTTATCTGTATGTTCTCAGCATCTAACTGAGAAGGTGCTGAGAACATACAGAGAAATAAGACATTGGATGGCTTGGCTAACACTTCTTTCTAGTTTTTCCTATGCATTTACTAACATATATACATGATTTTTTTGCATGTAAAATATGTTTTATTGTTCTTTAAAAGGATTCAGGGTTTAGTTTTAAATCAGGCTGCACACCTTTCAAATCAATTTGACATCTCTCTCACTATGTCAAACTGGCTTCAGTTAGCAATACCTCATTAAATCTAAAAGAAAAAAATTCTTTTAAGAAAATTCAGTTTTGAGAAAAATTAACATTACTCGGCCGGGCGCAGTGGCTCATGCCTGTAATCCCAGCACTTTGAGAGGCCGAGGCGGGTGGATCACAAGTTCAGGAGATCGAGACCATCCTGGCTAACACGGTGAAACCCCGTCTCTACTAAAAAAAAAAAAAAAAAAAATTAGCCACGGATAGTGGCGGGCACCTTTAGTCCCAGCTACTCGGGAGGCTGAGGCAGGAGAATGGTGTGAACCTGGGAAGCGGAGCTTGCAGTGAGCCGAAATCACGCCACTGCACTCCAGCCTGGGCGACAGACAAGACTGTCTCAAAAAAAAAAAAAGAAAAATAGAAAAATTAACATTACTCAGAATTCAAAACAAAGTGAGGGCTAATATTTCATGGTTCTTTATACATCCTTCTCCTCAATACAGAACCAGGAATATAGCAGGCACTGGCACTGATACAGATGGACACTGCACATACACATACACACACACACACACACACACACACACACACACACCCAGCCCCCAAACAACAAAATTCAGAGTATGTCAAAGGGAAAAGGTTTCTTATGGTATTGATAGAAACCCCTGGAGTAGGCCAGGTGCGGTGGCTCACGCCTGTAATCCCAGCACTTTGGGAGGCCGAGGCAGGCGGATGATGAGGTCAGGAGATCAAGACCATCCTGGCTAACAGGGTGAAACCCCGTCTCTACTAAAAAATACAAAGAGGCTGGGCGTGGTGGCTCACGCCTGTAATCCCAGCACTTTGGGAGGCCGATGTGGGCGGAACACAAGGTCAGGAGATCGAGACCATCCTGATTAACACGGCGAAACCCCGTCTCTACTAAAAATACGAAAAATTAGCCGGGCGTAGTGGCGGGCGCCTGTAGTCCCAGCTACTTGGGAGGCTGAGGCAGGAGAATGGCATGAACCCAGGAGGCGGAGCTTGCAGTGAGCCAAGCCATTGCACTCCAGCCTGGGCGACAGAGTGAGACTCTGCCTCAAAAAAAAAAAAAAAGCAAAGAAAAAAATTAGCTGGGTGTGGTGGCGGGAGTCTGTAGTCCCAGCTACTCGGGAGGCTAAGGCAGGAGAATGGTGTGAACCGGGGAGGTGGAGCTTGAAGTGAGCAGAGATCGCGCCACTGCACTCCAGCCTGGATGACAGAGCAAGACTCCATCTCAAAAATAAAAAATAAAAATAAATAAAAAAAGAAACCCCTGGAGTCAACAGTCTATCTTAGCAGGTATGCCGTTTTGATCTTGAATCTATATGAAAGAATCTGTTGTCATGTACATGATATTTACATTTCAAATGGAAATAGGACCCACCTTAACAATATTCGATGACTAACCCCTACACCCGAAACTTAATAGTGTACTACGGCCATCTTTCTTTCTTTTTCTTTTCTTTTTTTTTTTTTTTTTTTGAGACAGAGTCTTGCTCTGTCACCCAGGCTGAAGTGCAGTGGCACAATCTTGGCTCACTGCAACCTCTGCCTCCAGGGTTCAAGCGATTCTCCTTCCTCAGCCTCCTGAGTAGTTGGGACTACAGGCACGTGCCACCATGCCTGGCTAATTTTTGCATTTTTTAGTAGAGATAGGGTTTTGCCATCAGCCAAGGTGGTCGTTATGCCCGCTGAGTATGTGCACTGTGCCAGGCATGTACATGCTCTCAGCAGACCTCAGAGCCCTCGAAGGAGATACTCTTCTCATCTCACAGAAGGGGAAACAGGCCCAGAGAGGTTAGGTAACTTGGCCACAGGCCCACAGCTGGTAAGTAGTGGAGACAGATTTGAACTCAAATCCCACACTCCTAACAGTTATGTCACATCCCTTATGGGAACAAAAGTAGCTATAAAACACTCTACAAATAAGGCACATTACTAACGCATGGTCGTGAATAACTACTACGTATTAACACAAAAACAAAAAAAGTAGACCAGGCACAGTGGTTGATGCTTGTAATCCCAGTGTTTTGGTAGACCAAGGCAGGATGATTGCTTGAAGCCAGAAAATCGAGACCAGCCTGGGCAACATAGTGAAACCCCCATCTCTCCAAAAAAATTAAATTAGCCAGGCATGGTGGCCCGTGCCTGCAGTCTCAGTTACTCGGGAGGGTGAGGTGGGATCGCCTGAACCCAGGATTTCAAGGCTGCCATAAAGATCACGCCACTGCACTCCAGCCTGGGCTACAGAGCAAGATCTGTGTGTAGGGAAAATCTCTCTCAAATTGTGTTTTTCCTCTACTCTTGTTGCCAGAAAAGAGGGTCCCAGTCCAGACCCCAAGACAGGGTTCCAAGAGAGGGTTCTTGGATCTCACGCAGGAAGGAATTCAAGGTGAGCCACAGAGCACAGTGAGAGAAGCAAGCTGATTAGAAAGGACTCCATCACAGAGCCGGCGTGCTCAGAGAGCAGGAGGAAGAACTCACCGTCTTTGGTTAGTGTCTCTGCTTATAAGAAACTACAGGCCAGGCTCAGTGGCTCACGCCTGTAATCCCAGCACTTTGGGAAGCCGAGGAGGGTGGATCACCTGAGGTCAGGAGTTTGAGACCAGCCTGGCCAACATGGTAAAATCCCGTTTCTACTAAAAATACAAAAATTAGCCAGGTGTGGTGGCACGCACCTGTAATCCCAGCTACTCAGGAGGCTGAGACAGGAGAATCACTTGAACTCGGGAGGCGGAGGTTGCAGTGAGCCCAGATCACACCATTGTACTCCAGCCTGGGCAACAGAGTGAGACTTTGTCTCAAAAAAAAAAAAAAAAAAAAAAATGAGAGCGAGAGAAACTACAAGGAGCAGTAAATAAACCTGGAACGTGCAGATATGTGCTCACTAAAGGTCAGAGCTATTGGTGCCATCGGTGACCGTGCATCCTCTGTCTTAGCCTGCTTACTGACACTATCTTAGTAAAGTGGGCTGCATTCTCAGGACGTGTGGACATTCTACGGGCCTTCTGGGAGAAGTCCTGTATGGCCATAAACATTTTGTAATCATAATTGGTGGCCAGCTTAAGATGTGGCTATTTTAGACTGGGTGTGGGGGCTCATGCCTGTAGTCCCAGCACTTTGGGAGGCTGAGGCAGGAGGATTGCTTGAGCTGTTTGAGACCAGCCTGGGCAACATGGTGAAACCCCATCTCTACAAAAACTACAAAAATTAGCCGGATGTGGTAGTGCATGCCTGTAGTCCCAGTTACTCGAGGGGCTGAGGTGGGAGGATTATTTGAGCCAGTATCACGCTACTGCACTCTGGTCTGGGTGACAGAAGGAGACCCTGTCTCAAAAAGAAAAAGAATGTGGCTATTTTCAGACAGCATGAACCTTACAGATGCCTTGTGAGTGCTTAGCTACACATTTTAAGATGGAGTCACTCTGGTTGTTTTATTAAACCAGAGGCCTGGTAAGCAGAGGTCCCTAACACTCTCACACCAAAACTACAATCATGAACACAGAAGACTCCTGTGACCAACAGTTGTGGGGGTTTTTCCCCCACACACTAAGCACTGGACACCAGCAGGGTATCCTCAACTCAATTCCAACACTATCTGCCCAGCGCCAACCTCAGGTCCCACAGGTGGGGGCTCACAGGACTGCCTCCCCATTCCCCATTCGCAAGTTTGGGCTCCGGAACGTCTGACTGACTGGCTTCAGGTTGGCATTCCCATGACTCTCCTCTTTGGGGTCAATTAATTTGTTAGAGCGACGCACAGAACTCAGAGAAACACCTTCACTGGTTTATTATAAAGGATGTTACAAAGGATCCAGATGAAGCAATGTGCAGGTTGAGGTGCTGGGGAGGGGCCTGGAGCTCCCATTCATCCCTGTGGTGTCACCCTCTGGGGACACACACGAGTTGAACTAACCCTGTCTCCAAACCGTCCTGTAGGGTTTTGTCAGCATTCCTTTCCCAGGGAACAGGTGGGGCCCTCTCTGGGGAGGGTCTTAAGACTCCCAATCAGAAAGGCCTGGGGAAGATTGGAGTCCTGCTTTGGGGCACGTGAAAGGAGAAGACAGATTGTTTCCCAGGTCTAACACACCCAAAAGACACAAGGGCCTTCCCCATCACAACACAACACCCTGTCTGGGGTGGGGAGTGATGGGAATAAAAGGTAGACAGACGCTGGGCGTGGTGGCTCACGCCTGTAATCTCAGCATTTTGGGAGGCTGAGGCAGGTGGATCACAAGCTCAGGGGTTCGAGACTAGCCTAGCCAACGTGGTGAAACCCCGTCTCTACTAAATATACAAAAAAATAGCCGGGCATGGTGATGCATGCCTGTAATCCCAGATACTCAGGAGGCTGAGGCAGGAGAATCCAGGAGGCAGAGGCTGCAGTGAGCCAAGATCACGCCATTGCACTCCAGCCTGGGAGACAGGGTAAGACTCCGTCTTAAAAAAAAAACAAAAGGTAGATGGGAGGGAGCAGAAGACAGGCTGCAAGGCGGATTCTCCGAGTGAAATCTGTGAGGCGGAGAGGTGAAGGCCAGTTGAAGAGAGGAGCCCAGGAGGACATTCCCGTGTGGAGTAGCAGGCGCAGCCAGCCAGCTCCTCTCCACCACTGGACGCTCCCATTCCTTGTAAAGGCCCTTAAGGAGAACCTGGACCCCACAAGACCACACTTCCAAAAGTGGAGACCCCAGGCTAGGCCAGCGAGTGGCCCTGCTCCGGGAAAATCCCTCCTGACCCCATTCCCACCGCAGGAGGTATCGCTGCACTGAATGATACGATGGCCTGCCATCTCCTCGTGTAGTTATCCCACAGGGAGGACAGCGTCGTGGGGTGTGTGGAGACTCCCTCTAGGGGCAAGGACTCGTGCTGGGTCCAGGTGACCTCTGACAGCAGACAGACACCACTGACTGCGCCAGCTGGGGAACTGCGCCACTGCTCACTGAGCATCAGCACGTGAAGGCAACTGTTGTTGTATTTATGAGCTGATGCGCGGTGAGGGCAGGCACACTCCCCAACCTCCCAAGGGCTCCACACTGTGTATCCCCGCTTCATGGATGGGAACACCCAGGTGGAGGCCCCGGGCTTTGCCGGTAGGAGCTGGGGTTTGAACCCAGTGATATGCTCTCTGGAGGACAGGCACCACCCTTAAAAGGATGGTGACTCCGGGTTTCTGGTGGACATCCTGAGCTGGGGCATCAGCTGTGACGGCCCCCACAAACGAGGTGTCCACCCCTGGTCTCTGCAGATGAAGCCTGGACGGAGTATGGATCCAGGCGTCTCCCTGTGGAGACGGCCCCTCCTGTACCTACACACCCCTTGACTTCTGCGTGGGCTGCTGCGCTACCTGAGAACTTCCTGGCCCCCACTGTCCACACTCTTCCTTCGCTCTCCCTCCACAGAAGCACAGGATTTAAAGTTGCCAGTTCTATGTACGTAAAGACACTGGGATTAATTAATTGGAGACAGAGTCTCACTGTCGCCAGGCGATGTGCAGTGGCGCGATCTCGGCTCACTGCAACCTGCGCCTCCGGGTTCAAGCAATCTTCCTGGCTCAGCCTCTCGAGTAGCTGCGACCACAGGCGTGCGCCACCGTGCCCACCTAATTTTGTTTGTATTTTTAGTACAGACAGGGTTTCACCTTGTTGGCCAAGCTGGTCTTGAACTTCTGGGCTCAAGTGATCCACCCCCTTCAGCCTCCCAAAGTGCTGGGATTACAGGCGTGAGCCACCGCCCCCAGCCAGACACTGCGACTGAGAAAGAAATTTTAGCCTGGCCAAGAGCTCTTCCCAGCAATTACCTGTCCAATGCCTCATGACTCACGTCATGAAGAAGGGACAGGTTCTGCAGGGACTGCGATGCTGAGGACCCTGGGAGCGGGGGCAGGGGCTGCAGTGAACCGCAGTGAAGGAAGTCACACGAGGGAAGGGACTTTGGAGGACTCCCCAGGGAGGAGCCACATTCCACAAGTCAAAAGTAGCAATAACTAGAATTACAGCTTAGAAAACACAAATGCAGCGCTAAGACTTGCCGAGGTTCTACGCAGTTCAAACTGTTCCTCTCCCATCTACAACAGGAGGAAACTGGGCTTTGATGAGGTTAACGGCCCATGGCCGCAGTCAGCAGCGGAGCCCAGGGCTGCTCCTTCGCCACTCTAGATGCCGAGGCAGCAATCGCACCTCCACGTTCCACCCCTCTCTCAACAGCCCTCAAAGCGCAGCTCGGAGGACTGCAGGGCGGTTTGGCGTCCAGGGCAACCCTCTGGCTCATCTCTCCAACGCCGCCTCCGACACCCGCCCAGCACGACCCAGCCTGGGGTGTCTCTGCAAGGGAGAGGTCAAGTGGGGGGCCCTCACTCTCATGTAAATGCAACTTGGGGCGATGCAGGATAGTGTCCAGCATTCAAGAAACGGCCTTGGTGGAAAGAGCGGCCAGCCAGGAGAATCAAGTCTCTAGGCCTTTTCAGAGCCGAAATGCAGCCAAGCAGGAAGGCGGACAGGCGCCCAGGGCTCCTGGGGCAAGGGGCCGCCCCTTCCCTCCTCCTGCGGAGAGCGGTCGCCAACCGCTCCCGTGCCTCCTCTTCTAGCCCAAGGAGTTCGCCCGGGCCATCCCTAAGCCCAACAGCAGCCCCCAGGGCTCCTCACAGGTCATAAGCCCCTCTGAGCGGCGACAGTCCTCGCATCTAGCCCGGGTCAGGGAGCGGGGATGACTGTCCCCAGCACGGCGGCCAGAAGACCCCAAATGCGGAGCCTGCCCAAGATGGCGGCCACGACTACCCCGCGACAAGGCGGCCCCGAGATCGGTGTGCCCGAGCTTGGAGCCCGCCGGACCGCACCAACACGGGGACCTCCCCTCTGCCAGTCCCGAGACGGCGCCACCGCCTCCAACGGCCATCCCCGCCGTCGAGATGGCGGCCGCACGCCCCTCGATACCGCCCGCTTCCAGATCACTTAAAATGGCGGCGGCTGCGGGGCGGCACGGGGCGGGGCTGCGCCGGGGGAAGTGAGGCGGCGCGGGGCATGCTGGGCCACGCGCGGGCTGCCGGGAACGGGGCGGAGCGCGGCCGCGCCGGCGCGTCGAGGGGAGAGGCAGCAGCCGCGATGGTGAGCGGGCGTGGGGGAGGGGCGGCCGGGCCGGGCCGGGGGCGGCGGGGGGCGGCTGGGCCGCGCGGGGGGCCCGGGCTTCGTGCTCACGCCGGCCCGCCGCCCCCAGGACGTGTTCCTCATGATCCGGCGCCACAAGACCACCATCTTCACGGACGCCAAGGAGTCCAGCACGGTGTTCGAACTGAAGCGCATCGTCGAGGGCATCCTCAAGCGGCCTCCTGACGAGCAGCGGCTGTACAAGGTGGGTCCCGCGGGCGGGCCGAGGGGAGCGGGTACCCGGCGCCGGGCACGGGGCTGACGCCTACGCTGTCCGCGATGTAAACAGTAGCGGCCGGCGACGCCTGCGGGCGCCCGAGCCGCGGGACTGGGACATCCGTTGTGCGGGTGAAGCGCGAGCTGCGCTCGCCGCGGGGATCTCCGGTCCGGGGGCGATGTTTAGACCTCGTGCCGGGCCCCGGGCGCCGAGGGCACCGTGGCATGCAACCCCTGCAACGGTATCGCCCGCGCCGTGCAGTTGACGAAATTGAGGTTCGGCTTGGTCGCTTAACCAGCCAAAGGTCATTGGCAGCGCCAGGGTTCGAACCACGACCCCTTAATCCCCACCCTTCTTCGCAGGCCCATCGGAATCACGCTGTCCCCCAGGACACTCTTTCGGGTGGAAGGTGGGGGACTCAGTTAATGCAAAGAAAGTCAGGTCCCACTCGTTCTTCACCAAGCAACCGTTTGTTATTACCTCCCGACCTCCTGCTGATGTCCTAGAAGCCCCCCTTTCTCCTTGCAAACGAACTGAGATTATTCAGTCAGAATGGCTTGGGGTTTGGGGTCTGCATTGGGGCATCAGATGCATCAGCCTCTGATTTACGTCTCCCAACATTGTGAGGTTGTCGCCCAAGTGCATTGTTCAGATTCTAGATCTGGAAACTGGGAAACTGACTTTTAGCTCCAGGCTCAGAGCCTCAGCTCCCATGGTCTCTAAAGGCCTTTCCTCACTCATAACTACTGGGACTTAGCAAATATTAAATGACCGTGCCTGTGCATGTCCCGTGTGCCACATGTCTACTTAGTGCTTTATGTTTCTTCCTAGCTCATTGAAACCCTCTGGTGGCCCTACGAATTGAGAATTCTGGTAATTCCTAGTTTACAGATGAGGAAACTTTGCATCAAAAGGCTCAACTACCAGCCAGCCGTGGTGGCATGGTCCTGTAGTCCCAGCTACTCTGAAGGCTGAGGCAGGAGAATTGCTTGAGCCCAGGAGTTCCAAGTTGGAGGGGGCTATGATAGCGCTTATGTTGGGTCTGTGCCACTGCATGCCTGGGCAACATAGCGAGACCTTCTTTAAAATAAAAAAATGTTCAAATGCCTAGTCCAGGGTGACAGAGCTGGGATTGAAAGCCAGGTCTGCCTATCTCCACATAGCTCAGTGGCTCCTCAAATTAGATTTGCCTGGAGAATTTGGATAAAACCGGATTCTAAAGTCCCACCCTGGGAGGTTTTGATTTAGAAGTTCTTGGATATAACCCTGGAATCTGTGTATTTGTCAAGCAGCGTGGTGGTCCTGGGCCACACTGAGGGAACTCTCTCTTCCCTCCTCTGACTTCCCGTGTAGTTGCTGGTCAGAAGTCTTTGGGACTTGCCCCACGTAGGGCCTCTCCCAAGATCGTGCTTCTCTCCTCAGGATGACCAACTCTTGGATGATGGCAAGACACTGGGCGAGTGTGGCTTCACCAGTCAAACAGCACGGCCACAGGCCCCAGCCACAGTGGGGCTGGCCTTCCGGGCAGGTGAGAGGCCCACCACCCACTGGGCTGGGTGGTAGCCAAGCAGGTTGGGAACACTGTTCCAAAGAAGGTCATCAGGGAGCCTGGAGTTGAAGCCTTCAGGGCAGTGTCTTCCTCGTGCCTAAAGGGCTGGCAATATCCTTTCACAATGTGTTTGTTTCCTCATTTTTTTTTTTTAAAAAGAAGCAACCAAATGAGATGCTTACAGAAACCAAAGCTTATTTTGCGAAGCCAGCTCACATTTACAGGAGGCTGAGTGAGTGCCTGGCTCCGTGCTCTGCATGTTACTCTGTGTGTGGCTTCCACTGCCCTGTCTCATCCTCTCAGTAGCCCTGGGAGGTCCACATACCATCATCCGTGTTCTGCAGATGAGGACACAGGCTTACCAGCAGTCACGTAGGGAGCCACGGTTAGGATGCTGACTGCCGGGCCCTTGCTGGAGTCAGACATCATACCAGGCTCTATGCTGTGTATCACCAAATCCCTCTGCATCTCTGTGTGGCTGAGATTTGGATTTTGCCAGTTTTCAGGTTCAGTAAAGTGAGCCTGGGGAGGTTAGGTCATCTGCTGGGACTGCCACATCTAGGATTCAGATCCAGAGCCTGGGCTTCCATCAGCCATACCCCACCCCTGCCCAAGCTTTAGAAACCTGGGGATTAGGGAGTGGTTTACTACTCGCCAAGATATCTTCTTCCACCCAAGAGAAAGGGAGGGGAGATTTAAAATATTTTGTCTCTAGGAACTTGAAGAGAGGTTATAGAGCTGTGTTTTCACAGCTGTGGACCCAGCAGCTGTGTGGATGGCTGAGAAAACTTGGATAAAGTTGTAAGGAATTCTTATTTTTCTGCCTGTAAGGGAACATAGCAAAGGCTGAAGAGGAAGAGTAGAGTCCTAGCTCCACCTTTCCGTTCCATAAGTTCAGGCTAGGCCTCAGTCTCAGCAGCTATATCCTCTGGCCAGCTACCTTGCCCTCCTGCCCCTCCTGGCCCCAGTGTTCCCTTCTTAAAGGGGTGTGATGAGACTGGCTTCACAGCAAGGTGGTGTTGAGTCCTCATGCACCCCAGGTCTGGCCTGCTGCCAGTGCCCAACAGATGGGAAGCTTCAGAGCCTTTCTGTGGGCTCTTTCTGCCCAGATGGTGATGTTAAGAGTCAGGTGCAGGGCTGGCATAGACACAGGTCGTGCCTTGTACATGCGTGCATTTTTGTTGTTGTTGTTTCTGAGACAGAGTCGCACTCTGTTGTCTAGGCTGGAGTGCAGTGGCGCCATCTCAGCCCACTGCAGCCGCCGCCTCCCGGGTTCAAGCGATTCTCTTGCCTCAGTGGCCTGAGGAGCTGGGATTACAGGCACGTGCCACCACGCCCAGCTAATCTTTGTGTTTTTAGTAGAGATGGGGTTTCACCATGTCAGTCAGGCTGGTCTCAAACTCCTGACCTCAGGCGATCCATCCATCCCAGCCTCCCAAAGTGCTGGGATTACAGGCCTGAGCCTCGGTGCCTGGCCCAGGGGTGCTTGTCTGAAGAGAGCAAGGGAGTGCCAAGAGCATATCTGGTCTGCTTCGTGAACCGAAGCTGGGCTGCGTTCCCCCAGAAGTGTCCCTTTCTCTAATTTCAACAGTGGTACCCCTAGAGGTTTGCTGTGACTTGGAAGATACCGATAGACCCATTTTGCAGATGAGAAAATCAAGGCTAAGGAAGGTGACTTGTTTTTCTCCCACAACCCCTGATACGGCATGGAATGTGGTGGTGACTCCGGAGCCCAGGTCACATCATCCCTCTTGCAGGTGATGGCTGTCTTGATAAGGGGCACAGCATGGGCTGTCAGCTCTTTGCTTCCCCATGGACTGCTTGCAGAAACACACTTCTGGGTGCAGCTCAACCCGTCGTCATGTTGTTCCCAGGCCTTGAATGGGTGCCCCACCCTCCGCCTCTCCCCTCCCCCAAGCTTACCACTCAAGGAGATGAGTATTTCAAATCAAATGTTAAAGGGCATTGTCCCGGCTCATCACAAAAGAATGAGGGAGGTAGTGAAGGCACGAATTGTCACAGGTTTGTGGCTTGGAAGATGGATTAGTTTCTGAACCTCGGCACAGTGGGCACATTGGGCTGGATTGCTGTGTGGGTTGCCTTGTGCACCATAGCACGTGGAGCCGTATCCCAGGCCTCTACCCACTAGATAGCGCTGGAGCACCCCACCTCCCCAGTTGTGACCGCCACAACTGTGATCAGGCATTCCAGCTTTCCCTGGGATGCCTGATCAGTTGAGAACCCTGAGCCAAGCAGAGATGGGTCTCCTAGCTGGAAGAAAGCACAGGAGAAAAGCTGTGGGTTTGCTGTGTGTTGGGGTGACAGTAGGGACAAGACAGGGAAGGCCTTTGCCTTCCTGGAGCCAGTCAAAAGGGCAGTTTGTCCAGTGGTAAGTGCCCCTACGCCCAGAGTGTCAGGATGTCTTGACTTTTGGGGGTGCGTGGACTGGAGGTTCATCTGAGGAGGTGACCTGAGTTGGACCCTGAAAGTCCAGAAGCAGCCAGCCATTCCGAGTGCTGGGACCAGCAAGTGCGAAGGTCTGAGTTAGGAAAGAACTTACAGAACATAGAGAGCCAGAGCCTGAGAGCGTGGGAAGCAGAGGGAGAGACAGACGGCAAGGACTTGCTGGTATTCAGGTATTCAGGTCATGATGGTTTTCAGCAGGGGAGGAATAGTCTAGATAAGTCTAGTTTGATTTTTTTTTTTTTTTTTTTTTTTTTGAGATGGAGTCTCACTGTGTCGCCCAGGTTGGAGTGCAGTGGCGCGATCTCAGCTACTGCAAGCTCCGCCTCCCGGGTTCACGTCATTCTCCTGCCTCAGCCTCCCGAGAAGCTGGGACTATAGGTGCCCGCCACCATGCCCGGCTAATTTTTTTTTTTTTTTTTTTTTTGCATTTTTAGTAGAGATGGGGTTTCACCGTGCCAGCCAGGATGGTCTTGATCTCCTGACCTCGTGATCTGCCCGTCTCGGCCTCCCAAAGTGTGTGAAGGGAACAAGGAGATGTATCTGGGTGAAGGGTGATGCTGGCTGCAGATGGTCAGCCCTCAGACTCACTAGTGGACATGGAAGATGAGGAAAGGGGCCCCAGCATGGTCAGTGGGAAGGGCTGGGGACCTTCAGGTTGGGCCCACAGGGGTAGGAGACATTACCGTGGGGCCACGGGGGTAGCTGGAACAGGGAGGTCAGCGCTGTGGAGACTACAGCCGTGTGGACGAGCGTTCGCGTGGAGATCCCCAAAGCTGCAGATGATCACACGTGAACACCAAGGCCCCAGCTGGGGCAAGAGTTGGGATACCCCCCTGCAGCTCTGCTCCTTCCTCCACAGATGACACCTTTGAGGCCCTGTGCATCGAGCCGTTTTCCAGCCCGCCAGAGCTGCCCGATGTGATGAAGCCCCAGGACTCGGGAAGCAGTGCCAATGAACAAGCCGTGCAGTGAGGACCCCCAAGAGGCCTATTTCCCCCAATAAAAGAGATTTGGGAGTCTGCCTGGTTGCTGCCTCTTTTTCCCGCCCCTCCCTGGGATGGGTCCCACTCCCTGTGGGCTCCTTTCGGGGCTTGTGCTTGGCAGTTCCTGTGCTGTCCTGTCTCCCAGATCCTGAGACCCTGGCTGAGAACTTGGCCCAGCCTGCTGCTTAAAGGCACCATGGGGACCTGGGTTGCCCTGAGACCCAAGCCATTGTTAGCAGCTAGCCAGCCACACCAGCCACGCCAGGGGGAGGAAAGGGAAGGACTGGGAGAGAGACAAAGACCCGAGCCAGCCTCAGGGACAAGAGATTCCAGTTTTAGGCCTTTTTCCTTCTAAGTGCCCCCCACCCCCATAGCCTGCATGTCCACTCCCAGACGATGGGCAAGAGCAGAAACAAAAGCTGGAGCCAGTGTCCTGGTTTGACAGCATGTTCAATGAGGGAACCCCAAGACGGACCCACACAGGTCCACCCACGCTGGGGGCTGTAATCACGGAGGGAAGTGGCTGCCCCCTTAACACACCTTAATAAACAGTCTACAGACCCAGTTCCTGCATTTCTCATTTTTATTTGACAGAAAAAGTTGCTCTTGCTGTACAGATTTTAAAAAACCAAAATGCCTTTAAGAAACATGAAAAGTTGGGGGGAGGGGTTCACAACCTCATGGGGGACAGTAGGGACCAACTAATTCCAACTCCTGCCCCTTCCTTCCAAGAACACCTTACACAACCTCCAGTCCCAACCACCATCACAATCACCCCTAGGAACTTCTGGATACAAGTGGGGCCATGCCTCCCTGGCCCTGACTCCAGGCTGGGGTATCCTGAACTGTATCCTCCCCTCCCCCAACTCCCATCTGCATTCCCTCCCACCCCAAACCCCCCAGAACACATGAACCAGGAAGAACTCACGGAGATTAACATTTCACAGGAACAAAGAAAAAAAAAAGGGGAGGGAAAGGGAGCCCTCCATCCAAGGGCTGCCAAGGTTCAAAGGAGAGCAGACAAGGACCCTCCCATGGCTCTGCTGGGGAAGAAGGGACACTCCTTGTGGCTCCAGAGCATTGGGTGTGGTGGAATCCCCCAAAGACAATTTATGGAGACCTGCAACAGAAGATATGGGTCAACAGGGAGTTCCCACCCCAGCCCTCAAGGCCAGTTTCTGGGCCACTCCCAAAATGGGGCCGCCACCCACCACCACCACAACTGGCTCCCGGAAGGGGGCATCAGCCTTCCAGGACACGCACCTGGAGGAGCGGTGTCTCAGGGGCCGAGGGCTAGGTGTCTCCCTCCTGCGCTTGTGGCTGGGGGAGCGGCTGTCCCCACGCTGGCCTCTCCGGGAACCCCGCTCACTGCTGCTGCTGCAACACAGGACAGACATCAGGCCACAGGGTGGCACCACCTCAGGCACCACATAGCCACAACCACAAAGCTTTCTTCTTTGTAGAAAGCAGTGGCGGCCAGACAGGGCTGGGTGCTGACACCTGCAGTTGGCCTTACCTCTGCTGGTCCCGTGGTGAGGGCTGGGGCGAGGGACGGCGACGCTCCACAGGCGAGTAGCTGAGGGACCGAGAGTCCCTGAGGGAGTCTATTGGCTTCCGGGGGCTGCGGGACCTGGGGAACACAGTAGGACCCAATAGCACCACACTCTTTCAAGCACACGGGCCAGCACTCAGGACCACCCGCCCAGGTCCTGACCACCAAACCTCACACCACACAGGGCCAGCCTCAGACCCACCTTTGTCCGCTCACTCACCCATCCGCCCGCACACCATCCACCGAGTGCCCAGTGGGAAGGCACAGGGTGCAGCGGGGGATGCAAAGATAAAGACAGTCCCTGCCCTTGAAGGAGCTCAGTGGTGAAGAAAAGCACGCACGGCCCCGTGTGTGGGAAGCAGGGCTGGATGTGCGTGGCTCTGGGGACCCAAGGGAGGGGGACATGGGGGCAAGGCAGGGAAGGGGCAGGGCAGTCTTCTCGAAGGTGCTGTTTTGAGCGGAGTCTTGCAGAACGAGGAGTTCACCAGGCGGACAAGGAAATTCCAGGCAGAAGGAACAGCATGTCCAAAGGCATGGGCTCTCCTTAGACTGCAAGGCGCTGGGTGTGGCTGGAGCACAGGGCATGTGTGGGGGCGGGCAGGAGGAGAACACAGGGCGGGCAAGGCCCGTTGGTGAAGAGCCTCACACGCCACTCCCGCAGAGGTGGGGCTTTGTCCTGCAGGCCACAGGGCGTCCCGAAGGATTTGTGGAGTGGAGGGAAGTAGCCAGATGTGCGTTTTAGAAAGGTCCCTCTGGCTACATGTGGAAGAGAATGGCGTGGAGACGGGGAGACAGGGAGGAGGCTGTGGACAGAGTCGGGAGAAGATGATGGTGGCCAGACCAGAGCCCTGGCAGTAGCAACAGGGAGACAAAGCTAGAACCCTGGGAACAGGCTATGTGTTGAGGGAGGGAGAGGAAGAAACCAAGGACCCCCCGGTCCTGGCCTGAGCGCCGCTGTGGATGGCGCAGCCCTTCGCCAGAACAGGGTGCAACGAGCATGGGGAGAGGAGAGCAAGTGCCTCCTCCCCCACAACCAGATGCCCAAGGCCACGTGAGACACCCAACGGGGAGCTCACACCCCAGGGCCCCTTCTCTGGACAAGTCACTCCCCCACCCACCTTTCAACTCAGGCAAGACAGCACTCACCTCCGCTCACCAGGGGGTGGCTTCTTGGGGCTTGCAGGTTTGGGCAAGGCCTGAGGGCCAGGCTTAGCAGGGGAAGGGGAGGAAGACGAGGAGGAGGAGGAAGATGAGGAGGAAGAAGAGGAGGAGGAAGAGGAGGAGGAAGAAGAGGAGGAGGAGGAGGAGGAAGATGAAGAGGAGGAGCTGGAACTGGAACTGCTAGAGCGCCTCTTCCGTTTGGCTGGGGTTGGCTCCGGAGGACGTCCCTCTCGAATAGCCTCCTTTGGGGCTGGGGTGGGGCTGGGGACCCTGTGGGAAGAGAGGAGTGTCACAAGGAGACAAGCTGCCCCAGCCCCAACCCTACCTTCCTTGGCCTGGAGGAACGGCAGTAGGGGGAGGGGTGCCTGAGAAAGGCGCTGGGAGCTCTCCGAGCCACGTGAGCCAGCAATTCTCTGGAGAGCAGTGGTGCGAGCTGACCCAACCTCTGCTAACAGAAGCAACAGGCTGGGGCCCGCAGCATAAGGGATCAAGGTTAAACCTCAAGAATGTCCCTGATGGAGGAATAAGGCCTCTGGGCTCAGGTGTGGAAGCTGAAGCTGGGTAGTCTCCTTCCTCGGAGAGCCGCAGCTTGGGGAGGCCCCTGTGAGTGCAGGTTGGCTGGGGAAGGGGCCGTCCTGCCTGGAGGCAGGGAGAGGGATGGGATGACCTCTGAAGATCCTTCCAGCCCAGGGAGTTCCTCTTGAGGTCTAACTGCCATCCCTCCTGCTGTAAAATTAAGTCCATTTCCTCTAGTTCTGTCCTCTGTAGAGACGGAAAACTTATCATTATCCTCTAGAGAATGAACCTTCGGAGACTTTTATCTGTCCCATTCCTCCTCCCTCCGCCCCCTGCCCCAGCATTCTCTTCTACCCCCAGCTTGAGGGTCAAGGTCCCCATACCTCCTCCAAGAGCCAAGCACCTGTGACATGGTTTCTCCCTCCCCACTCCCCAACCCATCCCCAATACCTCCCCCACTGAAGATTTCTAAAAGTCAAGCTCCCTCACCTCTTCAGTGCCACCTCAGGTTGCACAGGAAGGCTAGAGCCCTCTGAGTCACTAGAACTGGAGCCAGAGGAAGAGGACGACGACGACGACGACGACGACGAAGAGGAGGAGCTAGAGGACGACGACGAGGAGGAGGAACTCCGCCGCTCCTTTGCTGGCTGCAGGGCGGCTAATGCAGAAGGCTGCTGGGCCCCAGTAGAGGCAGGTGGCTCCCCCACATCAGAGTGGGGCACCCCAGGGGCAGGGACAGAGAGCATGCCATTGTGATCACCAGCAGAGGACGTGGTCGTTGCCACTGCCCCAGAGGAAAGGGACAGAGACCCTGCTACAGGGGTGGTCTGGGCAATCAAACAACGGGATTGGTCTGAAAAAGCAGAAGGCACAGGAGACCTCGGCTGATCCTGTGCTGGAGGGAGAAGAGACTGTGAAGGAGCCTGGCCCATTCTAGAGGAAGGGGAGGGAGCCCGTTCAGAGGTCATCCTAGACTGGCTTGGGGCAGACGGTGGTGTTCTGGACCTAGCTCGGTCAAGGAGCGGCGGTGAGGTTCTGCCACTGACACGCTCGTAGGCAGAAAGGGGCACCCTGGGGCTGGTGAGGTTTGCACCAGACAATGCTGGAGCCATCCTAGCACTGGTGAGGCTCGCGGGGGCCAAGGCTGCAGCGGTTCTGGAGCCGGCAATATTCACAGGAGCTGTGGCATGTGCAGACCGAGGACCCACCAGGTTTGCAGAGGCTGGAGCCTGTGGTGTTCTGGAGCTGGAGGGATAGTTTGCAGCAGTTGGTGGTGTGCCAGAGCCTGTGAGACTCAGAGCTGCCAAGGCAGCTGGGGTTCTGGCCCCTGCTAGGTTCACAGCTGGGGCTGTGGGAGTGCGAGGGTCAGCCAGGTTCACAGCCGAAGGTGCCACCGCTGTTCTGGCGCTGGCCAAGTTCATGGCCGCTGCTGCAGCTGGCGTTCGAGAGTCAGCCAGGTTCACTGCTGTTGGAATGGCAGGTGTCCTGGCGCTGGCTAGGTTCATGGCTGCCGCAGAGGCTGCAGGAATCCTGCTGGCAAGGTTGGCTGCTGGGGCCGTTCTGAGACTCATGAGAGGCACCGGGGCTGGAACCTGGGACATTCTTGCAGCAAGGCCAGCAGCAGACATGGACGGAGGAGGCCGAGCGGTGCCAAGACTGATAGCTGTCAGGGCAAGTGCAATCCTGGACTGAGCATGATTTTCCGGCACAGATGTTCTCTGGTGGTCAGGTATTCGGGGACCTGGACCATCCATCATGGAGCCACCGGCTTGCTGCAGGACAGACATGGGTGTTCTAGAGCTGCCAAGGGGTTCAAGCATTCCAGGTGATCTGCAGCGATCAAGAGGTGTTGGGGACATGCTAGGACGACTGAAGCAGCTCATTCTGGAACTGTTGAGTGCTACTGGAGGTGTCCGTGAACCAGAATGATTTCTTGTTGCCGGAGGAGTAGCAGATCGTGAACGATCAGAACTACTTCCAGATGCAGAACGCCTGCGGATGGCTGGAGGAGATCTTGTTAAGGACCGTTTACCCCGAGCTGTTCGTGGAGTACGGGATCTGGAGCGGCGGCGGATAGCAAGTGGTGAGCGACTTCGAGAACGTTTGCGTGGTAACAGTGGCGTTCGAGATCTAGAGCGGCGCCGAATAGCTGGAGGTGTCCGGGACCTAGAGCGGCGGCGTGTTACTGGTGAGGTTCGAGAGCGGGACCTTCTTCGAGTTACTGGAGATGTGCGAGATCGAGATCTCCTTCGGGTGACCGGAGATGTTCTGGATCTTGATCTTCTGCGAGTGATAGGCGAAGTTCTGCTTCGAGATCGCCTCCTGGTTACTGGTGGAGTCCTGGATCTGGACCTTCTGCGAGTCACTGGTGGAGTTCTAGAACGGGAGCGGCGGCGTGTTGTTGGTGTTCTAGACCTTGAACGACGGCGGGTTACTGGTGGCGTTCTGGATCTGGATCGCCTTCTGCTCACTGGGGATGCTCTTGACCGGGATCTTCGTCGAGTCACTGAAGTCCTGGACCTTGACCGTCTCCGGCTGACTGGTGAAGTTCGAGACCTGGACCTACGTCGGCTTATCAGGGGGGTTCTGGACCTGGATCGCCGGTGAGTGGCTGGAGAGGCTCGAGATCTAGAGCGTTTCCACGGGGCTGGTGATGTGCGTGAGCGAGAACGCTTCCGACTGGTTGGGGGTGTCCGAGAGCGGCCTCTTCGGCGTCGAGAGGAGGTCCGGGAACTTTCCTGCCGGGCAGGTGACCTTGAGTGATAACCAGAGCCTCCCCTCCGCCGCCGAGTAACCCGCGACCTTGACCGGCTCCGCTGTCTTCGCCGAGAGGTTGACTGAGAAGATCCAGACCTATCTCGACGTCGGGTTGTTCTTGTTTTGTCTCTCCTTGAGCGGGAACGGGACCTCTGGAGTCCACGAGGCTTTGGCGAAGGAGAGCGGCCTCTCCTTGAGGTTGTCTTAGTACGTGGAGATGAAGCTGAGCGCCGTCGGCGTGAAGACCTTGACTTTTCGGCTGGCTCCGGGGAAGACACTGAGGGACTTCTCCGGTGCCTTGGGGGAGTTCTAGAGCGAGTTTCTGGTGAGGATGAGGCAGAGCGGCTTCTACGGGACAGTCTGGCCTTCCTTGTTAGCTCAGGAGATGATCGAGAGCTGCGACGTCGAGGTGGTGTACGAGACTTGGTCTTGGGCTCTGGTGATGACCTGGAACCTCTGCGAGCAGTTCTGGATTTGGGCGGATGTTCAGGAGAGGACTCGGTACTGCTGCTTCCTTCAGGAGAAGGGCCTCTGCCTTTGCTTGATGAACCTGATCTGCTTCGTCTAGGAAGGGCCCGAGGGGCTGGAGCTTTAGGTTCAGGAGAGGAATCAGAACCACTCTGTGCCCTGGGTGCTGCTCTTGGCTTATCTTTCACTTCAGGGGAGGAACCAGACCTACTGCGCCGAGGGGATAGTCGAGATTTGCTGTCAACCTCTGGAGATGATCCAGACCGACTCCTCTGCCGAAGTGGGGTTCGTGTCTTGGCTTTAGAATCCGGAGAAGAGTCTGACTCACTTCTTTCCTGAGGGGATGCACTGGGTTTCACATCAAGTTCTTGAGAGGATCCCGAACGACTTCTCTGCCCCAGGGGAGTCCGAGCCACAGTTTTCTGATCAACTGATGATTCTGACCCGCTTCTTTCTCTCTGGGGGGTAAGACACTTGTTGTTGAGCTCTGGGGATGACGGAGAACGACTCCTCGGCCTAGGAGTCTGAGGCAAAGCTTTCGGTTCTGGGGAAGAATCACATTCGCTTCTCCCTCTAGATGGCGTTCTAGGTATATCTTTCATTCCAGGAGAGGACCCAGACAGGCTGTGCCTCGAGGGAGTCCCAGACCCATCTCTAAGTCCTGGAGAAGACCCAGACCTGCTTCTCCTTGATGGAGTTCTGGGTAAACCATCTTTCATTTCAGGAGAAGATGCAGAACTACTTCTTTCTCTCGAGGGTGTTCTGGGTACAGCATCAAGCACAGGTGAAGAGATGCTCTGATTTGAAGACATCCCTGCCTTTTCCACTGCATCTGGGGATAACTCAGAACTGCTGTGTCTAGAGGATCTTGTCGATTGTTCTTTCATGTCTAGAGATGGATCTGTTTCCAGCTGATTAAGAAACGGTCCATTCAAATCTTCTTTAACCTCAGAAGAAAATCCAGTATTCATTTCTGTACCAAGTGGGCCTGAGTTTCTAAATTCTAAAGGTGATCCAAAGCTGTTCTCCCTGAGTGGGGAGTTAGACAGTTCTTTATGTTCTGGAGAAAAATGTGGCCCACCCCAAGATGAGGCCATTGAAGGGACTTCTACTGCTTCCAAAGAAGCCTGTGACTGGCTCTGATCAAGAGTCAAAGACACAGCAGGCCTTTCTTCTACTTCAGGAGATGATTCAAAGTTACTTGTGGACATTTCTTTAAGTTCTGAAGACAAATGAGACAGGATTTGGCCTGCGGGTTCTTCAGACTTCTCTACCACCTCCATTAACTCTTCATCTTGGCTTGACGTAGGCAATGCACTATTTTGCTCTTTTGTTTCTGGAGATGACCCAGCACCACTTCTTTCCCTTGGCGGGGTTCTAGGTGTGTCTTTGAATACCAGTGAAGACTCAGGCCTATCCTGTACTGGAAAGGGACTAAATTTGTCTTTCTGTCTAGGAGGTGATGCAGTAGCATCCTCCTGAGGGGGTAAGGCCATTTTCTCTTTTGATTCAGCAGTCTCCAATCTACTCTGCCCCAAGAGAGAATTCGAGTCTACTGTAGGATATGAAGAAGAGTCAGACTGGAACCTGCTCTGCTCAGGAGACATTCCAGATTTCAACATAGGACTCGCTGACAACTCACCTCTATCTTGTCTTATTGGAGATCTGGATGCCAGCTCAGTGATTGGAGATGAAGACCTGGACCGACCTCCCTTAGGTGATGTTTGAGATTTGCTCTGCAGAGATGGTGATTCTGAATGACTCTGTCTCACTTCTGGACTTGAAGTATCAGATATGTGGTCTGGTGAAGTTTGAGATTGTCCTTTCAGTTGCAGAGATGAGAGACCAAAATAGCTCTCGCCTGGTGGTGTGCTAGATTTTACTCCTGCACAGAGAGACAGGGATCCAGGGCAACTTTGAACTAGTGAGTCTTTAGACTTCTCTTGGGGACATGGTGACTTTGATCCAGAAAGACTTGGCCCCGGTGGAGTTTGGGCCTTTACTTTGGGGTATGGTGAAATAGACCCTGAGTGACTTTGTCTTGGCGGTGTTTCAGGTTTCACTTTGGTATCTGGTGAGGAGGACCCAGAATGACTGTATCTTGGCAACAATCTGGATTCCACATTGGAGCAGGGAGATACTGATCTGCTTTGCCGTGGAGTTGTTCTCGACGTCACCCTACTAGGACTTGGAGAAGAGGAGCCAGAATGGCTTCTTTGTCTTGGTGATATTATTGCCTTCACTTTGGGTTGTGGAGATGACGACCTAGATGGGCTCTGTCTGGGAGGTGTGCTAGATTTCACTCTAGGAGGAGAGGACCCTGAGCAGCTATGTCTAGAAGGGGTCCTAGATTTCAACTCAGGGTCAGGTGATGATTCAAAACAGCTCCGTCTTTGTGGCGTTACAGATTGCTCATTGGCCTGGGGACTTGTTATGGACCCTTGCCTCGGTGGTGTTCCAGATTTCACTTTAGGATGAGGAGATGAACTGGAATGACTTTGTCTTGATGGTGTCTTAGATTTCTGTGTAGGTGGCGGAGAAGAACTGGAGCGACTGCGTCTGGGTGGCGTTCTAGATTTAGCTTTAGGTTGGGAGGATCCAGAGCGACTGCGCCTAGCTGGTGTCTGTGACTTTTGTTTAGGGCATGGGGAAGACCCTGAAAGGCTGCGCCTCAAAGACAAGCGAGATTTTGCTTTGGACCGTGGTGAAGAGAGAGACCTGCTCCGCCTTGAAGAAATGCGAGATTTCTTCATTTCTGGGCTTGAATTGGACCTGCTTCTTCTTTGAGATGTTCTGGATTTGTTTTTCCGCTCTGAAGATGAGCCAGATCTGCCTCTTCTTTGAGGTGTTCTAGAGTGAGATCTTCCACGTCTAACTAAGCTTCTACTGCGGGATCTTCCTCGTCTTGGTGTCCTAGACCGAGACCTCCCTCTCCTGGCTGGTGTTCTGGAGCGTGAGCGACCACTGCGTCTAGCTGGGGTTCTAGAGCGTGAGCGGCCACGTCTGCCTGGGGTTCTGGAGCGTGAGCGGCCACGTCTAGCTGGGGTTCTAGAGCGTGACCTGCCACTTCTCCTGGCTGGTGATCTACTACGAGACCTGCGTCGTACTGGTGATCGGGTCCTAGATCTGCGCCTAGCAGGTGTTCTAGACCGAGACCTGCCCCTCCGGGCTGGTGTTCTAGACCGAGACCTACGCCTGGTGGGAGTTCTGGATCGTGATCTCCGCCTGGCAGGTGTTCTAGAGCGGGACCTGCCCCGGCGGGCTGGTGTTCTAGAACGAGATCTACCCCTAGTGGCTGGGGATCTAGAATGGGACCTCCCTCGCCTTGCTGACCTAGACCTGCCTCTTCTCTGGGTATTTCTGCTCCTAGACCAGCCTGGTCGCTGAGGAGACCTAGAGCGGCCACGTCGCTGGGGGCTTCTAGATCTTCCCCACCTCTGTGCAGACCTGGACCTACGCCACTGGGGAGATCGGGATCGAGAATGACCTCTCTTGGTAGGGGTTCGAGACCGAGATCGCCCTCTCTTAGCGGTGGCAGGGCTACGGGACCTCCCCATCCTACGGGAGGGGGTATGAGAATGTGATTTATCCCGTTTTGCTCGGCCATGTGAGCGATTCTTAGATGTGGGAGAAGAAGAAATCTCTCGGTGGGACCCTGGAGCTGGAGCAGGTTTAGGACTTTCTGGGGAAGAGCTGGCATGCCGAGAAACTTTGGTAGGTTGAGGGGATGGTGGGCTGCTCTCTGAGGAAGAAGACTGGGGAAGTTTCTCGGGAGACTTAGGTGGTGAACGGTCCCGAGTTGGAGAGGCCTCAGATGGGGGGTTCACTGGCTCCTGGCTTAAGGGGGTGGTTGCAAGGGGTTGTGGGGAGCCGCCATGTCGCTCAGCAAGGAGCGGAGTGGGAGCAGGTGGTTCTGGGCCTGTGCTGCTCCTTTCCGGAGAGGGGCTAGGTCGAGTTGCAGATTTCTAAGAGTGGAAGAGAGAGTAGGGATAGGGATTCATAAACGCCAAAACTTCACATCACCCCTAAGATCCCAACACCCTTTCCAATGATAACTTTTCTTTTACACACCCTCTGACCACAAGCGATCACTTTCATTCAATAACAAGGAATCATATAAAGCACAGTGGTGAAAACATATGAATATATGGATAGCCAGAATCTTAAAACTAAAAGAAACACAAAATGCAAATAACTAATGCACTACTACATTTAACAAATACCACTACAAAATGTTATAAGAACGGAAAAAAACTATCTTTAAATGGAAAAATAAGCAGTTTATCCTAAAGTGAATGGCAACTTCACCTTTGAAGAATAACTCTATTAAAGGAAAAGAAACAGCATGAATAAAGATGTGAGAACATGATTTGTGTGAAGAGTAAAAAAGCAGCCCAGGATGGGTAGAGTACAGGAAATGAGAAAAAGACCAGATTATTAAAAGCCTTAAATATAATTCAAAAGCAATAAGGAAGTAGTTAAGTTTCTGAGGTCAACCAACTCGTAATTTGGAAAGGTAACCCTGGATGACATGGAAAATTGATGATACAGGCCAAGAATTCAGACTGTAATCACTAAAGCAAGAGGAAATGATTAATGCTTAAAATTAGAACAGAAGACTACTGAAGACTATTTCAGTGTTTCATTCAAACTATTGGTGGCAACCCAATGGATTAAAAAGTTTTGGTGAGACATGACCAACATTTAATGAAAAAAGAGAAGAAACTAGAGGCATCATACGGAGTACACAGATAAGATACAACGTTTGTTCCAGTTCTATCTATGTATAAACAAGACACAATATAAAACCTAACATCCAGTGAGATTTGATTCTAAAGGGTTCACAATTCAGTCTAGTAACAACACTAAAAGTTCTGCAGATGCAGTTAAGAGAACTAGGAGAGGAATGCAGAAAAAAAAAACTGAATTTATTTATTTTAATAAGTTATTACCTCTCCCTTTCACATCACATGTCTATCCTAAATCTATACATGTGCAATCCAATGAACATCACCAACTCAGGAACATACCTCCTTCTTGTCTTTATCTTTGTCTTCATAAGGGCTGCTAGGCTGTTTCGTAGCAGGCTCCGGGCTACTAGGCCGTTGTATGCTGGTAGTACCTGGTTCACTGAAAGGCGCATCTCCCTCCCCGCGTCGCCCTGAAGCAGGGGAAGGACTTCGCCCAGTCAAGGCAGTTGTATGAGTTTTAGCTGCAGCACTTCGAGACCTGCAGGAGTTAATTGAGGACGTGGGAGAGGAAGGAAATCAGCTCAAAGGGAGAACAGAAAACCCCCTCCCCAACTCCCATCCACCTTTCCTAACTGGACAACCCTCTTCCAAAAAGCCTTTAGTCGCACAACTCAAATCATTCACTGAAATGCAAGTACAGTCCACTTTGGTTCTTCTCTTTCCAACACAATCCCAAAGAGCGTTCTCCCTCTACCCCTTTACTCACCTCCCCCAAACATCCCCAAACCATCCACCCAGCCCACTCCCTACCCGCTTCATTCACAACTCACCTCTGAGCCCACCTCCTTCAGGAAGCCTTCCCCGATTAAGGAAGCCAGGGTAAGGATTCCTTCCTCCCCCAGACACCACGAACAAACCACCACCCCCCCTATTCTGGCAGTCCATATACATCAGAACGAAACAAAAATAACAAATAAACAAAAACAAAAAAAAAAGAGAAGGGGAAATGTATATGTCTGTCCATCCTGTTGCTTTAGCCTGTCAGCTCCTAGAGGGCAGGGACCGTGTCTTCCGAATGGTCTGTGCAGCGCCTAGCACACCGTGGGCGCTCAATAAATATTAAATTAATTAACCCATCATTCCCTCTCCCTCCCTTCCTCCTGGACTACCCCTTACCGACTGCGGGAAGTATCGGAGGAGGAAGCAGAGTCAGCAGAAGTTGAACGGTGGGCCCGGCGGCTCTTGGGGGCTGGTGTTGTACTTCGAGACCTGAAGGAAGACCACCACCACAGCTCAGGGTACTGCTGTACCTGCCTTGGATTCTCCTCACGTATCCCTCAACCCTTTACCAGTCAGGGACATAACTCATTCAACTCCCTCCCACTAAGGTGGCGTTCACTTACTTCCTAAGCAAATTCCCCACAAATTCACTCACCGCTTTCGCTTTTTGTCCTTAGATTTACGTTTGCTCTTTGGAGTGGGAGACCTGGGAAATAAGGAAAAGTTGTTAAAAGTAACTTCTTTAAAAAAGGAAATAAAACCAAAAGTGAAATGGAAAGAGGGAGTGTTGACACAAGAAAGATCAAGGAATTGAGCTTCACTCCAAGAAAAAAAAATCACCACTCCACATGCCACTGCGCCCCCTATGAGTTAAAGAGCTCTTACCTATGCTTACGTTTCTTGGACTCAGATTCTGACCTGTTGGAAAAAAGAGAAGAAAAAACGTAAGAAACACCTCTGCCTGAATTCAGCAAACCTTCTCCAATCATTCAAGTATTCCCACCTCATACCTGTGCTTCTTCTTCTTTGAGCTTTTCTTTCTCTCCCGTCGAGGAGAGCTGCTCTCTGACCTGCTAAAGATGGATTCAAAAGCAAGCTCATTCTGCTTGGCTTCTTTCCTGGCCCTCCCACTTACAATCTCTCTCCTAAAAAGGTTTCTAAAACACTTGAATGTCCTAATAGCACTAATGCCCCAGACCTAAGCCCAGGACTTATTTCTTCTTTCTCCAACAAATACAAGTAACTCCTTAAGTCAACAAACCTCAAAATGAAAAAGAAAATTCCAGAATCCAAAATGCTGCTGGCCAATCTTAATTAGCAGAACTGCAAACTCAACACTTCTCCACTGAGAAACTCAGATATTTCTTCTAGTTGAGGCCTCAATGGTAACTCCCTCCTCCCTGACAACTATCTCCTGCTTTGTGGAAGCCAGAACTGTCCACTTCCAGAGAGAAAGGTACACCACAGGATTGGTCCTCTGGCTATCAGAGTCACTTTCCAACTAACTTACCGTCCTCTATCTTTCTTCTTTTTCTTCTTCTTCTGCTTTGGGGTTGGTGAGCGAGAACTGCTAGACTCCCGAACAAGGCTGGGGAAAAATGAAAAGCAGCAGAGATGGGTGGTAGAACAAACATTCCTTTCTTTTCTTTAAAAGACAAAATCTAAAAAAATAGTAATAAAAATAAAAAAATAAAAGAGTCTCGCTCTGTTGCCTCAGCTGGGGTGCAGTGGCAGCAACACAGCTCACACCGTAACCTCCAACTTGTGGGCTCAAAAGACCCTCCTGCCTCCACCTCTCCAAGCAGCCTGGAGTACAGGCATGTGCCACCACCCAGCTTTTTTTCTTTTTGTAGAGATGGGGTCTCACTACATCGCCCAGGCTGGTCTCAAACTCCTGGCCTCAAGTGATCTCCTGCCTGAGCTTCCCAAAATGCTGGGATTACACGCGTGACCCACTGTGACTAACCCTTGGACAAATTTTTTTGGACACCTCAACTTCAGAAGAACAAAATCTGAAGTTTGGGAAGAAACCAGCCCGCAAAAAGACAAAAATAGAGCAAGGAGCTTACAATCAAGAAAAGAAGCTGACAGTGGTTTCTTGGCCTTGTATACCTGTAAGGTTTGGGAGGCTCAGGAGCTGGTTGTTTAGCTTCTCGGGCACGACGCTGAGGATCAAAAGAGCTGCCATCTACGTAAGAATCACTGATGCCAAAGGCAGCACGGAGTCTTTCATTCTTCTTCTCATTTAATTCTGCCAACTGGTGAGTCTCCGTGACCCTAGAGAAAAGAAGGGCAAAAGTCTGAAGGAAATATAAAGGACAGAGCCATATTCAGAACACAAATATAAGCAGGAGCCAAATAAGGCATGGGAAAGGCAGACGAAAGCAGGGAGGAAGTCCCATGTAAGGAAAAGGACAGCAGCAGCAGCCAGCAGCCAGAGTAGAGTCCAGAGTCATCGAGGGAGAGCGCAACACTCACGCTGGCCTCTGCCCTGGGGTCTCCTCCTTGCCCCCAGGGTTCACATCCTTCTCCAGCAACATGAGTCGAAAGGTCGCCACTTTTTCCTGAATTTGCTGTTCCTCGTACCTGAAGAACAAATCCCCTTCAGGGTTAAGCTCGACAGGACACTTTCCCCAGTCCCAGGTTTCCATTTCCCTCATTCCCAAAAGGGGCCCCTCCCTCTCCATGCACACACAGAACTTTTCGCTCACCCAAAAGTCCCTTCTGTCTGATCTTTTCCCATCATCTTTCTTCCCTCTACTTACTACTCCCTCTAGAACAGTGGATTTTAAATATGCTACACCTCAGGGACCAAAAGAAAAAAGTTAAGCAAGCAGGGTTCCAAGTGCTCCTCCCCAACTTCAACAAGATTGTGCCTTTTACTTCCTGGGATTCCAAAGTAAGGGATACTGTATAAAAGGATCACCATTGCTGAAGTTTAAAACCACTGCTCTAAAAGAGTTTTCTGCCTTAATGTGCTCCTTTTCCAAAATTTCCCTTCCCAGCCCATGATTCCCACTTCTTCACGTATTCTTCTAATTCCTCTTTTCCTGCCTATGCTACTTTCCAAGGCCTCAATCCTTACATCCATTTATCTTCTTCTTTTCTACCAATGACAACACCTATCAGCTTACCTAGCTCCTCTACCTGGTCTCTGCTTTCCCATCTCCTTCCTTAAAACACATTTTTGTTCCTCAATGGCCCCTCCCTTCTCCCACGTGCCTCCATTTAGTACCTCAGGCTCCCATCTATGCCCCAGACACGCAGCCTTCTCATTTCCCACTCTGCACTGTCCCTTAACTGTTTTCACTTCTCTAGAGCTCATTTGCCTCCTCCCCTACCACAACTCTTTGCCAGGCCTCTTTCAACCACCCTAAGCTCCCTATACATCCCACCTAACACCCCCAGCTCTGCACTCATTCAGTGCTCGACTCTCCCCCAGCTCTCCCTCACCCCTGCTCTTCCATCATCTCCTCCAGCTCGAGGCATCGCAGCTCGACGCGCCGCTTGCGCTCGTGGTCCAGGATGTCAGGATTAGGCCGCTTCACCAGGGCAGCCTCCAGGCGCCGCAGTTCCTCCTCTCCCTTGTAGTCAGGCCGCTCACCCCGGCGGCCCCGCACCAGGGACAGGTTGCGCTGGACGTAGCCGTTGGTGCCGCTGCCCCGGGGCGTCGGCAGCCCGATCCCGTTGTACATGGCCCCGTGCCCGGGGGGGGCACCACCGCTCCTGAGGGGGAGCGGGGAGACACGGGTCAGGCCCCTGGCCCCAAACTAACCACTTACCGCCCCACACCCAAGTCCCTGCTCTCCTTCATCCCTAATTCAACATTGATCTTCACACTAAGTCTTCGCTGTATAATGCTCCACCATCCTCCTGGTCTCCCAAGAAAACCACTTCTTTGCCCTTCCAAATTTCCTTTCTACCAAATCACAGCCCAGTTCTTACAACCCTTCTCTCAATGCCCTTGCACAGAATTCTAAATAATCCCTCCCTGCACCTAAATTTTCTTCTTTTTACACCCTAGGCAAACAAGGATCTTGTTCCTCTAAAATCTCTCCGCACTGTCCCTTTTTGTTCTCCTTTGGCCCCAAAATGCACAAGTGGTGTCTTTACCAACTACTCTAATTCCTAACCTCTGGTAACCAACCAAAGCCTCCTGGTCACAACAAACACCAGACATAGATCTGTGGCACCCAACGGCCTCTAGTCCATGTCCAAAGACTCTCCCAAAAACTTACCTACGGATTTCAGACCACCCTATACGAATATGAAATAAACTACACAGCCCCTAGGTATCTGAACAGCAGACTAGTTGGTTCAGAATGTGCAGCCTCACACCCCAACTAAAGGCCAGCATGCACATCAGAAACACACATGAACCCTGGATAATCGTCATATACTTCACCTCCCAGGTAAGGGCCATTTCCTTGATTCCAAATATTTAAAGATCCTATCAACTATCCTGATATTTTATTCCTCCAATTTCCTTCCTCTCAATAGGATTTACCACAATTTGCAGTTCCTCCCTGTCTTGCCAGCTGTCAAATATTACCTGTTTTCAACTCTGCTCTATTTAAACACATCAAACCAGTTTCCTCTGTTCCAACCGTTTCCATACCTTCTCTATATACCTTGCCCTAAATCTATCTAGAAACCCTCTCTATACCCCACTTTCATTAATGTCCAACCGTTGGCTTTCCCCACCAATCCCCTGGATAGCACTTCCTAGTTTTTCTCTCTCAGCCCTGCCTCTTCCTTCTCTCCTGTGTTAACCCCATGCCTCCTCCCAGGTTCTAGCCTTTCAACTTGTCCCAACCCTAACGTGATTCTGAAAAATTCTCAAGTCCCAGCTTTCCTGGTTAGATTCCTTGGCTACACATACTCTATTCCTTTCTCCTATTACATATACTCTCTTTCTCACCCTCATCCTCTCCAAGATAGTTTCCTAAAACATGCATATATGAGAAAATACTACTAAGAAAAAACCCTAAGGAATAGGTAAAGTGGAGAAAGTAATCAAAGATGTAAAAGAACTGGGTAGAAGGGAAGGATGCATTTAGAAAATTCCAGAATGAAGAAGCATCATACAAATGTTTGGAAAAATGTACTAGCGCATGCGCCTAAGGATGGGTCCCTACCCAAGCCCAGTAGCAGACCCAATATTGAAAGCAGAAGGTGACAGAAGAGGCTAAACCTGGATAAGGCAAGCAGAAATCCAGGAAAAAATGAAAAACTTTATGGCTCAAAAAATCAATTTCTCTACACCCCAATCCTCGTTTTCATCTTCTAGTACCAATACTCCTCACGGTTTAAAACTAGGTCCTTCTTCGCCTCTCCCCTAGCCCACTTAATTTCTGCTTCCCCTGCAGCATGTTTTTGACCTGCACTTAATTCTTCAGCTTAACCATTCACCCACACTTCCATACCACCTCACACAAAAATCCCCCCACTCCTTAAGAAAGGAAAACCAGGCCGGGTACGGTGGCTCACGCCTGTAACACCAGCACTTCGGGAGGCCGAGGTGGGCGGATCACCAAATCAGGAGATTGACACCAGCCTGGCCAACACGGTGAAACTCCATCTCTACCAAAAATACAAAAATTAGCTGGGCGGCGGCGATCGCCTGTAATCTCAGCAACTCCAGAGGCTGAAGCAGGAGAATCGCTTGAACCCGGGAGGCGGAAGGTTGCAGTGAGCCGAGATCGCGCCACTGCACTCCGGCCTGCCAACAGAGCTAGACTCCGTCTCGGAGAAAAAAAAAAAAAAAGAAAAACCAGTAGGTGCTAAGCAAAGGATATTAGGTCACAATGTTTCGGAGAACTTTTAGGGAATGAGCCACCTAGTCTACCCCACAAAAAAAGACGACGACCCCACGGCATCTAAGGGGTGTGTTAAGACACAGAAAGAAGGAAGATCAACACCACACACAAATCACCAAACCAAACGATATTATAAAACTCTTAAAGTGGGGGCCATAGACAGTGGATATGCAAAAGTTACCCAAGTTAAAAGCAGAAAGTAAAAAGTACAAAGGAAGACAAAAAGACCCTTTTCTGTTGGGAAATTATCTGAGTGGTAAGCTAACAATGAAGTAGAAAAATATATTTAAATTCAACAGTAAAATATGCAAAAAAGAAAACGGTACCAAAAGGGGAGAAAAAGGGGAGACAAGGGTTGTCCAAGAAAATGGACATCAGCAAGCACAGCCAGCTCAGCACCGGGGCGCTCCAGAGCGGCTGAGTGGACACAAAGAACCCAGAAAGCTAAAATAGTAGCTTTAGAAGAGCCCTAAGCCCACGCACTTAGGATGAAAGGCAACACAACACTCTGAAATTCTGATCCAGATTCGTCCTAACTGAAGCCGAGTGGAAACCAAGCTTCAGAAGAGCTGTGTGCCAAATAACGCCTGAAACCAACCAGAAAACTTATATATGAGTCTGGCGTTTTCTTCCCAACGAAGGTCTCCAAAAGCCTCCTTAGTTTTAACACGAATTCTCGGGAAACGTTGAAAAAGTGTAAAAAGGGAACGCACGGTCTACCTTACAAATGTAAACTGAACACGTTCACTTACTCGTCACAGTTTTTAAGATTTGGGGTTTCTCCCCGCCACTAACAACTCAAGGCTGACAGCCAGGAATCCTAAACCATTTAAATCCGGCCCACGAAGTTCAAGGCCCTCCCCGCAGCGCCGGGTGCCTATTTTCGGCCTTGCGGAATGGGGGAGGGGGCTGCGCGGCGTCCCGCAGTCTGGGAGGCCCCCGACACGGGCAGCCCAACGCCGAAGAGAAGCCCGAGGAAAGGAGATCTGGAACCAGGGGCAAGGGTCCAGGAGCAAGCCCCCCGCCGCCGCCCCTTCCCCGCCACTTAAGGGCCGAAAGCGGCAGCTGCAGGAAGGCCACCTCGGCGGCACATGTTGGGGGGAGGAGTGAAGCCGAGGCGCGCGCCCTCCCCCCTCACCAAGGGCGCTCGCGAACCCGAGTACAGGCGGCTGCGAACGCCGTTGTCATGGGGGAGGGGCGGGGGGGGTGAAGCCCGCGCGCGACAGGAACGGCGGGAAGGGGGAAGGGAGGCGAGGGCGTCCGCGCCAGCGAAGGGCGTCGAGCGCGCGTGCGCGCGGAGGAGCTCGGCTGCCTGGGCCGTTTTCCGCGCGCTTTGGCCTCGCGCCGGGGCCGCCGCCCCTCCCCCACCCGGCTCGCTGGCTCCCTCACCCTCTCACCCGCCGCCTCCGCCCGCCGCCTCCGAGGGGGAGAGGTCTTGCCGCCGCCGCTGCTCGAGCTCCCGAGTCCCTCGGGCCTGGGGCCGCCGCCTCGCCTCGCCGGTCCGCCCGCCTCAGCCGACGCCGACGCCTCCTCGCTTCCTCAGGGGCCGCAACGGGCTCCGACTGCGCCACTCGCACCCCGCCTGGGCCGCGCTGCGCGTCAGCACGACTAACTGCGTGCGTCAGCACGCAAACGCGCGTCGCGGGGCCTGCCGGGAACTGGAGTGCGCCCCGCGGCCTTTTGCGCAGGCGCCGAAGCCACACCGCGAAGTACCGTTTTTTCAGGCACAAGGAAGGTTTCACCCCGTTGCCGAAAGACTAAGCGTCCCGTTGGCCAGTGCAACGAAGAACGGAGGAAGCGACGTAAGACACCGCGTATTCGTAGGCCTTCCGCTGCGGGGAGGAGCACAGGGCCTAGCGGCAGCAAAGCGACGCCCGAGCGCGTCTCGTCTCCCGCTGTCGATGCAGAGCGTTCTGGGAGTTGTGGTTCGGGCGTGTCGCGGAGCCCGGATGTAATTTCGGCTCGGGGCGTGGCGGCCATTTTGTCTCCCCATGTTGGGAGACGATATCCCAGGCGCGGTGGTGCTGCCGCTTTCGTGTGACTTTGGGTTTCCCGAGCGAGCCCGCAGCTGCACAGCAGTCCGCCTTCCCGTACCCGAGAGAAGCCGCCTCAGACCCCAGCCAGCGGGCACCGCCGGAGGCCCCGAGCCTGGCTGCAGGCCCTAGACCTGCACCAGGGGCCCAACCAGTTACCCGTGGCATGGGCCACGTTCTCCCGCTGTAGACCGGGCTGGGGCCCGACGGCTGCCCCTGGGGGAGGAGTTTTCTTAGCTTCCGGTAGGGCAGCCAGGCCGGGGTCCCACCAGACCCAGGACGTGATATCGGTGAAGCGGCACATACAGGAACAAGGCAGGAGGAAAATAATAAGCACCTTAAAGTTTCCACTTTTCGGTACCGAACTTCCTGTTAATGTTTCTAAGCCCGTGATTCTGGGCCTGATAATCAGCCAGCCGTCCTCACAGCAGAGTTGTAAGACGCTGGGCTGCTCAAGCACAAGTTCATATCTAGACCCACCGCTGGCGAGCAGCCCTGGACGTCCCGCTTAGCTGTCCTAACCAACTCAGGTGGCCTTGATCCGCAACAGGACGCGGTACCACGTAATGAACTGTCCATTTGAGTGCAAGGATTTATATTTGTTATTACGATTCGGGGGTGTTTTTAAGAGGCAGGGTTTTGCCCAGGCTGTTCTCGAATTTGGGGCTCAAGCGATCCTCCGACCTCAGCCTCCCAAGTAGCTGGGACTACCCGTGCATGACACCCTATCTGGCCCTTGTTTTTTGTTGTTGTTGTTCTTTCTTTTTTCACGTGGTTTCGCACTTGTCACCCAGGCTGGAGTGCAATGGTGTGTTGTCGGCTCGCTGCAACCTGTCTCTCAGGTTGAAGTGATTCTCGTGTCTCAGTCTTCCGAGTAGCTGGGATTACAGGCGTGTGCCACCACGCCTGGCTAATTTTTGTATTTTTAGTAAAGACGGGGCTTCACTATATTGGTCAGACTGGTCTCGATTTCCTGACCTCAGGTGATCTGCCCACCTCAGCCTCCCAAAGTGCTGATATTACAGGCGTGAGCCACCACGCCCGGCCCGAATCCGGCTTTAAGATTTGTTTTTCACTTGCCCGTGGGAGGATGTACTTAGCTCAGATGCTAGAGCCGGGAGACCCTCCCCCCCACCACCCCCATCTTCTGCAGGAGCTCTGATCGCAGATTTGAGTGTCTGAACTCTGCATCTGTGGACGGTGCTTCTGTAAGCCGGCCGCAACTCTGGAGTGGCATAGTAAAGTGGCAAAGGCTTTGCCTTTCTGGTTAAAGACCCCAGCACCTCCAGTGAGACCCTTTCCTGTACCCCCACTGATATTCTTTGTGGAATGTTTTGTGCATGAGTCAGCACATTTAATGCCCGTGAATAGTGACAAAACATGGTTTGCAGTACCCTAATGACTGATGATGCTGAGAATCTTTTCATGTGCTTGTTGGCCGTTTGTACATCTTCTTTGGAGAAATTTCTCTTCGTGTCTTTTGTCTATTTTATTTTTTTGGGACAGAGTCTCACTCCTAACCCCGGGCTGGAGTGCAGTGGCACGATCTCCACGCACTACAATTCTTGTACCTCAGCCTCCCAAGTAGCTGGGATTACAGGCGCACGCCACCACCCAGCTCATTTTTGTATTTTTAGTAGAGGTGGAGTTTTTTGTAGAGATTGTGTCTCCCTGTGTTGCTCAGGCTGGTCTTGAACTCCTGGGCTCAAACTATCCTCCCGCCTTAACCTCCCAAAGTGCTGGGATTACAGGTGTGAGCCATGGCACCCAGCCCTAGAATGATTTTTTAGTTTCCCTTTAAACTTTATTTTTTTATTCACTGTAGTGTGGTGGACGGTGGTGCCCCAAAACTTCACAACCACCTAGACATTCGGAAGGTGACCTTATTTGGAATAAGAGATTTTGCAGATATAATTGAGTTAAAGATCTGAGGATGAAATCATCATGAATTTAGGGTAGGCCGTAAATCCAATGACTGACATCCTTACAAGAAGACAAGAGGACACAGGCACCCGGGGGAAGAGGCCGTAGGAGACCCAGGCAGAGATTTGGAGCGGTGCCCATGCCGGGGATCTCCAGGAGGAGCCAGAAGCTGGAAGAGGCCCTGCAGATCCTCTCCCAGAGCCTTTGGAGGAGGCACAACCCTATCCACACCTTGGTCTCCACCTTCTGGCCTCCAGAGCTGTAGGGGAACCCACTTCTGTGGTTTGAAGCCACCAAGTTCGTGGTGACTTATGGCAGCCCTAGGAAAGTGACATGCACAGGTAAACCACATTCACTGCAGAAAATATACAAATCAGCAAAAAGAAAAAAAGCACACAGGGGCACCACCCCCAGAGACAGCCATCGCTGACATCCTAGCGGCTGTCACCTCGGAGTGATGTTCCTAAAATGCAAACTTCTGAACTGCTTAAAACTCTTCCAGACACCCTCAGGTTGACATCACAACTCCTTTGTTGGGCCTTCCAGGGCTGGTCCTTCCCGTGGCCTCTTTTCCCTCCGTTCTGTGACAATCCATGATGGGCACACTTGCCTATGCTTGTTCTCCCAGGCAGTGGCCTTGTGTGGGCCTTCAGCTTCCAGTTCCATGGCCTGGGGGAGGACCCTGTGGTGCAAGCATTCCTCCAGACCCCCCTGGCGTGGGGCCCAAGACTGGGAAGCCTTTGGTGAGTGGAGCCCCTCCCATTTGCACACTGGCTTCCTGGAGCTTACATTACAGATAACTAGACAATTACCAGCCAGGACAGGTGCTAGGGAGGATGGGAACAGGGTAGGGGGGTGAGGACGATGTCTGCAAAAGCATCCTGCCCTCCAGAGGGAGACCAGACCTTCAGGAAGGACAATCCCTGGGGTTAATGCCATAGCCTCCCACCTCCCACCTCCCAGCTGCCTGGGAGGGTTTCTCGAATTACCTTTTTATCTGGAGACCCCAGCCCCCATCCAACCCCTCCCACAGGGCTGCAAGCAGGGTCTCTTGAGAGGCCTTCTGGCTTCCAGGCCCCATGTGTGCTCCCAGCCTTCTGGGCAGGATGGACTGAGGCTGGTCCTCAGCGCAGGCATGGTGGGGCACACGGCAAGCAGAACAAGTGCCTGGGCCCTCTCTGTGCAGTACCCAGACCCCAAAAGTACTTGGCTCTGAACCTCTGAAACATGCCCTGGTTCCTGTACCCAGGACAAGCAGATATGAAACACTGGAAATGAGTGCCGGGAGGAATGGCCTTCCACGTGCAGCTGGCATGGCCCATGTCCAAGCCACTTCAGCGGCTCTTTCTGGCCTTGGTGTAGCACACCTGGTGAGGTCGATACCGTCCAGCCACCCCTTTCTTTTCTGGAGGGGGAGGAGGGATATTCTTTGTGATGTAAGGGTTTAGAGAGCTTTTAAAGCACTAATTGGGGCCAGGTGTGGTGGCTCACGCCTGTAATCCCAGCACTTTGGGATGCTTGGGGCCCAGGAGTTCAAGACCAGCCCTGGGCAACATAGTGAGACTCCCCCCACCACCTCCCATTTCTGAAAAACAAACAGAGAAAAGCACTCATTTTATTTTCTTTCTTTTTTTTTTTTTTTTTTTGAGACGGAGTCTCGCTCCTTCGCCCAGGCTGGAGTGCAGTGGCGCGATCTCAGCGCTCACTGCCAGCTCCGCCACCCAGGTTTATGTCATTCTCCTGCCTCAGCCTTCCGAGTAGCTGGGACTACAGGCGCCCACCACCATGCCTGGCTAATTTTTTTGTATTTTTAGTAGAGAGGGGGTTTCGTCGTGTTAGCCAGGATGGTCTCGATCTCCTGATGTTGTGATCCGCCCGCCTCAGCCGCCCAAAGTGCTGGGATTACAGGCGTGAGCCATCGCGCCCGGCCAAGCACCATTTTATTTTCTTAAGATTCCTAGTCTCTTTGAAAGAGGTTACAGTCATAAATTTACAAAATTTCTTTTTTGTTGTTGTTGTTTTTTGGGAAGGAGTCTCGCTCTGTCACCTAGGCTGGAGTGCAGTGGTGCTATCTTGGCTCACTGCAAGCTCCGCCTCCCAGGTTCATGCCATTCTCCTGCCTCAGCCTCCCAAGTAGCTGGGACTACAGGCACCCGCCACCACGCCCTGCTAATTTTTTGTGTTTTTTTAGTAGAGACAGGGTTTCACTGTGTTAGCCAGGATGGTCTCCATGTCCTGACCTCATGATCCACCCGCCTTGGCCTCCCAAAGTGAAATTTACAGAATTTCAAAGCCTAGCACAATGGCACACCTGTGATCCCAGCTGCTTGGGAGGCTGAGGCTGGAGAATCACTTGATTGAGCCCATGAGTTCGAGACCAGCCTAGGCAACATAGCAAAACCCCATCACTACAAAAAGTAAGTAAATTATGAAAATCCAATTGAATTATGACTGCCAAGCTTGACGCTTTTGTATTTAAAAGTACTCTTTAAAAAAAAACTCATAAAAGATGCATCAGACAAACGCATCACTTAATAATTATAAAGTAATGAATATATAAAGACACACTTCCTCAACTGCCTGACGTCTCAGCCCACTCTGCAGAGCGCCCGGAGCCGTAACAGGAGCCCCTCCAGTGCAGCCTCCGCAGAGTGTCCCTGCAGGACTGGAGCCACTCAGAGACGTCCGTGTTCAGGCACTATTGGCACAACTTCATCAGATTTTAAAAATGCAGGCTGGGCACGGTGGCTCATGCCTGTAATCCCAGTACTTTGGGAGGCCAAGGCGGGCGGATCACCTAAGGTTGGGGGTTCGATACCAGCCTGACCAACATGGAGAAACCCCATCTCTACTAAAAATACAAAATTAGCTTGGCATGGTGGCGCATGCCTATAATCCCAGCTACTCAGGAGGCTGAGGCAGGAGAATCGCTTGAACCCGGGAGGTTGCAGTGAGTCGAAATCATGCCATTACACTCCAGTCTGGGCAACAAGAGCAAAACTCTGTCTTAAAAAAAAAAAAAATGCAGCCTGGCCAACATGGCAAAACCCTGTCTCTGCTAAAAATACAAAAGTTACTCCAGCATGGTGGTATGCACCTGTAGTCCCAGCTACTCGGGAGGCTGAGGCAGGAGGATCACCTGCGCCTTGGGGGGTTGAGGCTACAGTGAGCCGTGATCGTGCTGCTGCACTCCAGCCTGGGTGACAGAGTGAGACTCTGTCCCCTCCCCCCAAAAAAAAAGCCTAAATGCCCATCTACAGGAAATGAGTTAAATTCATTTGAAATTCATTAATTATGAAATTGGGCCCACCTGGTTGATGACATGATTAATGTAACTCATGAATCACTGAATAAAGAGGAGCTCTGCGACCGGGCACGGTGGCTCATGCCTGTAATCCAAGCACTTTGGGAGGCCAAGGTGGGTGGATCACCTGAGGTCAGGAGTTCGAGACCAACCTGAGCAACATGGTGAAACCCCATCTCTACTAAAAATACAAAAATTATCTGGGTGTGATGGTGGGCGCCTGTAATCCCAGCTACTCTGAAGGCTGAGGCAGAAGAATCTCTTGAACCCGGGAGGTGGAGATTGCAATGAGCCGAGATCGTGCCACTGCCCTCCAGCCTGGGCGACAGAGCGAGACTCTGTCTCCAAAAAAAAAAAAAAAAAATGGAGCTCTGCATTCTCCTGGTGCTCAAGGCACCAACCATGTCAGGCAACATTGTCATCAGGCTAGTAGGTGGGTGCAGAGATGCAGGGGCAGGTAGGTGGCAGACAAATCGAGGCAGCACCCAGGAGCCCTAGCAGCTTCCCTGCTCCAGCTTGGTGACCGCAGCCAGACGCGCCCACCCCTCAATGCTGCACCGGGAGCCTGTGGAAACCTTTGTGACCCAGGTTCGGCTCATGGGCCAGGACACGATGCACTTCCCCTCGGCAGGGACAGTGCCCGGCACAGTGCCTGCAGCCTTCACACAGCTCAGCTCTTCTTTCTGGGAGCTAGGAAGCTGTCAGCTTAGCTCTCTGTGAGTGGGGTTTTTTAAATTCTGTTTGCAGTCAGAGCTTATGGTCCCAACACACAAATCCCCACCTATGGGGCTGTCAAGGAGGCACAGGGCCCACGCCCATCCCTCCAGGTGCCCTTCTGCAAGTGACAAGCACCCACAGCCTCAGGGGAGTCCTCAGTCCCCCAGCTGAGCGTGTTGCTCTCTGCAGGGTTGGGTGCCCGAGGTGCCTAAACCAGGGAGGAAGATCGTCTAGTGGGCTGTATGCCCAGCACCACTCAAGGCCGTAGGTGCGAATGTGGATTCCAGTCCTCGGGGGCCCTGGAGAGGGGACCTTTCCATACCTGGGGTGTAGGAACAGTGGGAGGCAGATGTAGGGAGAGGAGAGCTTGCACAGCCAGGCAGGGGCAGGAAGTAGGGGGCTGAGACACAAAGGGTGGTCAAGATGTAGTCCCTCTCCTGTAGGGGTCTCATCGACCCCTGTACACTAAAGACTCTGTCTCCATCTGTGCTGTGCGGGGTTTGCTAGGTGAGGTCTCCAGTGCCTGAAGCCCTGTGTGCCAGCGCTGGGTCTACCCCAGAGCCCCACGCACCTTCCAGGTCAGCCCCAGTGGTCAGTGCTGCTGTCTTCCTCTGTGATACACAGCCGCAATTCCCCCCTCCCCAGCTTCCCTCCAGGCCAGTGTGGCTGATTTTGCCCACCCAGGAATGCCCTGTGCAGAGGCCCCTCCAGGCAGGTACCTGCAGGGCTGAGGAGGGCTTGTGAGCTCCTGAGTGGCCCAATCTGCCCCCAGAGAAGGTTGGCTCCAATACCGTTACTTGATGACAGACCAGTCCCTGTGTTTTGAGCAGAAAATGTTCCAATACAGAGCGACTCCAAATGTTCAAAAATACAAAGCGTGTTGGGAGGAGTCTGGCTTGCTGCCCTTCCCCCCTTACCTGTCCCACCCCAGTGGGTCAGCCTGGGGTTGGTTTCTCCCATGCCTTGTGTATCTTTGGACAAACCCCCCTGTGGCTGTCTGCCTTCCTCATGGCACAGGCCAAGCTGTGTCGGGAGCATGCTGCGCTGCCCTGGCCCGGAGGGACATCTCTGTCACAGCATAAATGCATCTGTGACCTGGTCAATGGGGTCACTCTGCCCTCCGCAGCCAGGTACTAATTGTTCCCTGCCTGTAGTGCCCAGATGCCTGTTCAACAAAACTTTGCTGCCAGAGCGTGTTGCTTTTTTTTTTTTTTTTTTTTTTTTTTTTGAGATTGAGTCTCACCCTGTTTCCCAGGCTGGAGTGCAGTGGCGTGATCTTGGCTCACTGCAACCTCTGCTTCCCGGGTTCAAGCAATTCTCATGCCTCAGTCTCCTGAGTAGCTGGGATTACAGCCACATGCTACCACACCCGGCTAATTTTTGTATTTTTAATAGAGACGGGGTTTCACTATACTGGCCAGGCTGGTCTCAAACTCCTGACCTCAAGTGATCCACCTGCCTTGGCCTCCCAAAATGCTAGGATTACAGACATGAGCCACCATGCCTGGCCCAGGGTGTGTTGCTTTTTGCCCCTCTCCCCAAGAAGTTTGCGTTTCCGTGTTGTGAGACTGAGGATCCTCTGTACACGAGAGGTCATTTTAATTTCCCTTCCTGTGAACTGTGTGTGCAGACCCCACGTGAGGTTCCTGTGGTTGCCGCAGCCAATTTGCACAAACCAAGTGGCTATAAACTCCAGTGTCGGACCTGACAGTTCTGGGGCTAGAAGTCCAACAGGGGTCTCACCGGCTGGAACGCATGTGCCCCAGGACTGCGTTGCTGCCTGGAGGCTCTCAATGAGAAATCCATCTCCTTGCCTTCAGCTTCAAATGCTGCCTGAGACCCTTATCTCATAGCTGCCTCCATCCCCAAAGCCAGTAGTGGCGGACAAGGCTTCCCCCCGTTGCCTCTCCATGTTCTGAGGCTCCTGCCTGACCTTGCACATTTCAAGACCCTTGTGATCACACTGGGCCCCAGATCCTCAGGACACTCTCCCCATCTGAAAACCAGCAGTGGCATCCTCCCTTCTACCTCGATTCCCCTTCATCATGGGGTAGTGGTGTTCACAAAGGAATCACAGGTCCCTTCACTCTGTTTCTTTGGGGTCTTTGGCCTTCCTCTTCTCTTTTTCCAAGACGCCTGCAAATATCCAGGAAACTGGGTCTGTTTCTCATGTGACCTGCCAAATGTTTCTTTCCAGTTGACAGCATCCGTTTACACTTTACCAACGATGTTTGTTGTTTTTGTTGCAGAAGATTTCAGTTTGTAAGTAGTGAGAGCAATGATCTTGGCTTTGCATGGTGCTCAGGAAGCCTTCCCCACTCCCAAACCAGAAAGGCATCCATCCAGATTTTCCTCCACTGTCTGGATGGCGGCTCTGTGGATGTTTCCATCTGTATCCATTGCCGGCACCTGGTGAGGTATGAGGAATGGGGCCTGGCTTTCCAAACACTCCCCAGATGCCCCACCCCCTGGATGGCTTCTGGCTGCCCATGGGGACACCGTGGACCTTAATGGTGGAGGAGCCAGGGTGAGGTGACTTGGGATGAAGTCCCATGACAGGGTCACAGGGTCGTACAGGAGGGAGCAGATTTCAGACTAGCAGGGTGGGAGCCCTGTGGGGGTCCTCTGAGGAGCAGATCCTGGTCCAGACACCCACAGAGGGCTGGGGTGGGGGTATCCTGGCCAAGGGGGTGTGGCCAGCAGCACTTTCCCTGCTCTGTGCACCCTGGGCCTCCATTCTGCGAAGGCCTGGGGATGTGCCAGTGGCAGAACCACGCGCCTCAGGAGAAGGCCCGCCGTCCTGTCGGGCATTGCCACATCCTTGCCTGGAGAGGCAGAGCCTCCCCCAGCGTCCAGCTGGCTGGCAAGTTTTCGAGGACGCTTTACACTTTTCCTAAATAAGCTGCACACTTACAGTGAAATCATCTCCTCCCTCCTAACACAGCCCCCCCATACCCTAGTATTGGCTATAGCACAGCTCTAGAGTGAGGGATGATCTCCAACACAGACAACGCAAAGCCTCCCTTCCACTCCCACGAGAAAGGCCTCTGTGGACCCCTCAGGCTCCATCCCCGGGCTGGTATCCCAGGCCCAGCAGGAGCAGTGCTGGGGGACTGTACGGGACCTCGTACCCCAGAGCCTAGAACCCCCCGTGCGGTGTGCCTGGCCCTCACTGTGAGGACTACGCCGGCCGCTTCTGCTCTGAGAGCCTTCATGTGTCTCCCTGGCTCCTTCCACCAGCCCAGGGGTAGAGGGTGGGATGCCAAGGCCTCTGGGAGACAGAACTCAGAGGGGCAGAGTCCCTGCCCGGAGGCCACCAGCAGGTTCCTGCAAAGGGCAGAGTGGGCAGTATCTGGTGTGGAGCCTGTACTCAGTGGGATGGGGCCATCGTGAGGGTCCAGGTCAGCCTGTCTGAGACCTCTGCTCACTGCTCCAGTCTGTCCAGGCCCTGGGTCTCCTGGCCCCCACTCCAGTGGCATCTTTGTGAGGATTAGATTATGGTGCCCTCCCCCAACCCCCGGTGTCCCAGCCCTCTACCAAGGCCCATGACCCAGCCCTTTAGAGTCTGGTTTGGACATGGCACCTGCTAAGCCCAGGCCAGCAGCCCCATGGGATGGACTCCCCACTGCCGGTGTCTGCCTCCTCGGTCTGAGGAATCTTTTTTTTTTTTTTTTTTTTTTTCAGGCAGCGTCTCACTGTGTTGCCCAGACAGGACTGCAGTGGTGCGATCTCAGCTCACTGCAACCTCCACCTCCCGGGTTCAAGCAATTCTCCTGCCTCAGCCTCCTGAGTAACTGGAACTACAGGTGCGCCACCAACCCAGCTAATTTTTCTTTTTCTTTTTCTTTTTTTTTTTTTGAGACGGAGTCTCACTCTGTTGCCAGGCTGGAGTGCAGTGGTGCAATCTCAGCTCACTGCACCCTCAGCCTCCCAAGTAGCTGGGACTACAGGCACATACCACCACACCCAGCTAATTTTTGTATTTTTAGCGGAGATGGGGGTTTCACCATGTTGGCCAGGATGGTCTCGATCTCCTGACCTCGTGATCTGCCCACCTCGGCCTCCCAAAGTGCTGGGATTACAGGTGTGAGCCACTGCACCCAGCCCTAATTTTTGTGTTTTTATTAGAGTTGGGGTTTCACCATGTTGGCCAGGCATGTCTGAGAATTCTACAGCTTCATTTTGTGCCTAGGGCCAGGACAGTGGAGGTTGTGGGCCACACAGCATTCCCAGGTAGCTGAAGCTTCTCTGTTGATGGAACAGCCCCAGGCACGTGGCTTGGCTTGTGGTGTGAGGGGTGGCCATTGGGTCCATTGCTGTGGTGTCACTGTTTGCTTCTCCGCACCAAGAGACTCCACCTGGGACCCGCCTGCTAGGGGCTAGCGTCAGGGTTACGTTAGGGAGGAGGTGGCTTCATCTGAGCTCCAGGACATTGGCTGGCAGCTTCCTTTGCTTTTCTGTCACGGTGTGGTCCCCAGTCCTTGGGACAAACTCACCTGAGTCCCTGAGGTTTCCCCCTCCTGCTGCCCCTGGCCTGCAAGGGGGCAGAGGAACCTCGTCCTGAGCTCTGAGAAGCCTGACCCCAACCCTCCCAGAGCTTCCCTCGAGGGGCCCTTCGTAGGCTGCCCTGTGTTCACTACCCTCCCAGGTCCAAGTCTCGCCTCCTCCAGAAGGCCTCCCAGGACTGCTGGCCCCAGACACAGAACTCCCAAGGGAAGGCTCTTCCACTAAAAGTCACAGCTGCAGCGATAATGATGAGTTTGGAGAGGGCTGCAGACCCTGAGGCAGGGGTTGGTGCAGGGGCTGGACCTGAAACTGGGTTCACACAACAAGCTCGGTCTCCTCTTAACACTCCTGATTGGTGACATTATGGGGTCTTGGATGCCTCCTCCTCTCTGTCCGTCGTACTGCCCCTGCCACCTGGGACTCCACCAAGTTCCTTCTCCACCAGCCATGAGGAGAGCCTGCCCAGGGGCCAGCACTCTCTCCCTGAGCCTTAGAACCAGGAGGATTCTCACTGCTTCTATGTCACAGTAGGTAAAAAACACATAAAATAAAATGAAATATCATGATCACCTGAGAAGAAAGTTCAGAGTAGGCCCGTATCACGTGTTTCCAGAGAATCCACAGCTTCCCTATGAAGCCATTGCTGGCATAGGGAAGGGTGGGGCCAGGAAACAGCCGCTATCCAGCCCCTCCAGGTTGACTCAAGTCAGAGTGTGCGGGTGCCAGCCATGGAACAGAGGGAGCCTCCTGCCCAGGGCAAGCATGGGGAGACCAACAGGGGCCCCAGACAGGTGAGCCACTCCAGCAGGGACAGCACAGGTGGTGCATGGTCGGGGCTGGACATCGGGGTTAGTCGGCAAGGATGAGGAGTCTCTGGGGATGGAGGCTGAGGCTTGGGGTTCTCAGGCAAGGGCAGGCCTAGGTGCAGCAGAGAATTGTTTGGAGGGAGGAAATCAAGCTTTCCTTCTAGAAAGGGTGACAGGGACCAAAGGGAGAGGGCAGGGACAGCCCCTGGAAAGGGCAGGTGAGGAAGGTGAGGCTGGAGGGGACCCAAGAAGGGATCCTGGGGAGGTAGTGGCCAAGAGCAGGGTGAGGGCCAGGCCGCACCTTTCCCTGCACCCAGCTCTCCCTGGGGTGGCCCTGGCCCTGCTCTGCTGTCCCCTACAGGACAGGTGCCTCAGGCTTGTCCCAGCTTGTCCTACAGCAGGTCCTCAGCACCCACAGGTCCTGCCTTGGGCTCTGCAGAAGCAGCAAGTGGTGAGGTCAGGACCCTGGGCCACAGAAGAAATGGTCTGGGGGACAAGGACGGGGGTTGGGGGACTGACAGCTGTTTTCTGAAGGCCCGGGGAGTGGAGGAGAGGGGTAAGGGGCCAAGGCTTGGGTGTCAGTATGGGGGCAGCTGCAGGGGGTGAGGGGGACAGTGGGGGCAGTGAAGAGGGCCTAGGGTCTGGTATCTGCAGCAGGCACTCACAGAGGACAGACTGTTTGCAAGGTAGGTCAGGTGACAGGGAGCCGGGGGAGCTGAGGAGGCTCAGGGCCTGACTCCAGGGAGAGCAGTTGCCATCCCCCAGGTCCAGAGGGGCCCTGGGAGGAGTCCAGGCAGGGCTGAAGCTGGAAGAAGTAAGAGGGGCTGGCACTCAAGGACTGCAGCCACTGGCCAGGTGGGGCCAGGTCGGACCGGCTGCCTTCCCTGGTCTCAGCCCCAGCCTTCTGTGGCTGCCTCCCCCATCTGAGCCATCAGAGAGCAGGATGTGGGAGGGGCAGGTGAAGGACAGCCTCTGTGATGGTCCCTGGTGTGCTGCAGCCTGGGGTGAGGGGCCTTGGGGATGGGAAGGGCTGGGAGCTGGGAGACGATGGCTCCCAGCACTTGGTCCTGAGGGGCCTTGGAGCAGCTTCCCCCAGGCCTGCAGAGGCAACTTCTGACACTCGGGGAGCTGAGGCCAAGGGAAGGCTCCCCAGACACAAGGAGAAGGGGCTGGGGGCAGCCAGAAGGCTTTGGGCTACCCTCCCTGGAGGCTCAGGTCCCAGGTGACCCCTCCAGCTGTGTTCCTTGCAAGATTGGGACCTGCAAAGATTGCAGATGTGAGGAAAGGAAGGTGTCTTGGGCATTCTTCCCAGTGTGGCTGAGCTGTGCCTGTAAGGACATGCAGACACTCAGAGGACCTGTCCTCAGGGGCCCCAGGGTGAAGGTCAAGATCTCACCTTACAACCAGCCGGGCCCTGACTACTTCCAGCCACCAGGCCCCCAGGACAGGAGCAGGACAGTGGTTATTTCCCCAGTGGACGGGGGGCTCCAGGTCACATAAGAATAACATGCTCTGTGACAAGGCGTGGGGATGAAAATGCTTCCCCCTGGGCTGAGATTCCAGGACACCTGAGATGGGGGGACCCCGGCCACATGTTTAGAGCTCTCAGGGAACCTGGAGGGCCCCTCAGCCTCTGTTCCCCTACTGAGGAGAACAGAGGCCTGGTGGTAGCAATTTCAGGGAACTCAGAGAAACACCGTTCCCCAGACCTTGGAGCTCCCTCTGTGCCTGGCTCTCACTGTGAGGCCCCCCACCAGCTGGTCCTGCTCAGGGAGCCTCCACGTGTCCCCCTGGTTCCTCCGGCCAGCCTAGGGGTGGAGGGTGCGGTCCCCATGGCCTGTAGGAAGTAGGGCTCAGAGGGGCAAAGTCACCGCCCTGAGGTCACCAGGAGGTCCCAGCAGAGGGGGTTGGGGCCTGGCTCAGGGCCTGTTCTCCCTGCTGAGCTCAGTGGGACGGGGCCATCTCAAGGGTCCCACTGTTTTTCTCTGGTCTCTGCCCCAGCATGTGGTGGGACCTTGATTTCCATACTCTCATGTCACCAGTCTGTTGGGGGGCAGAGGTTATGGGGTCACTGATATCACCTGGCTCATTCCTCCCCCATCCAGGCTGTCCCATGAGAATGTCTAATCTGTATGTCATCGGAGTCAATAATGTGTTTTGCTATCGCTCTGGTTCCAGGGATATTGCTCAGCCAAAGGGCCAGCATCCCAGTGAAGAAGATCAGAAAGAGGCTTCCGGTCCCCAGGAGACTCCTGGGGAGGGCCTAGGCTGGGAGTGGGACACGGGTGGGGTTGGATGGAAGAGTACCAGGTGGGCCTAGGATGGATGGAGGAGGCTGTGTCCCCAGCTAAGGCCTGGAGATGTTACGGGACCCAACAGGCCCCCCAGCCTCCATCCCCGTGCTGGGTTCTCAGGTTTAGTGGGGGCAGTGCCTGGGGACTCAGAGGGACCCTGACCCCAGAGCTTGGAGACCCCTCTGGAGCATGCCTGGCTCTCACTGTGAGGCCCGCACCAACCAGTCCTGCTCTGAGAGCCTCCTCGTGTCCCCCTGGCTCCTCCTGCCAGCCTGGGGGTGGAGGGTGTGGTCCCCATGGCGTGTGGGAGGGAGGGCCCAGAGGGGCAAAGTCACCACCCTGAGACCACCAGGAGATCCCTGCAGAGGGCAGAGTGGGTTGGGGCCTGCCTTAGGGTCTGTTCCCTTTGAGCTCGGTGGGACAGGGTCATCTCGAGGGTCCCAGTGTTTTTTTCTGGTCCCTGCCCCAGTGTCTAATGGGACACAGCCCCTCATATCCCCAGTCTGTGGGGGGCAGAGGTCATGGGTCACTGACATCCCCTGGCTCATTCCTCCCACATTCACCCAACAGACCCCTTATCCTCCATCCCCCTGCCGAGATTGGGGATTGGCTCAGGGCCTGTTCTCCCCACTGAGTTTGGTGGGATGGGGCCATCTTGAGGGTCTGGGTGTTTTTTTCAGGTGGGACCTAGATCCCCACAGTCCCTCACGTGCCCAATCTGTGGGGTGGGCATGGGGTCACCAAGGTCACCTGGTTCATTCTTCCCCCATCCAGATTCCGTCTCTAGAGCCTTTGAGGTCACTCCTGACGCTGACATGGCTGTGAAGAGCTGGGTGCCAGGCATTACTGCCTCCAAGGTTGCTTTGCGAGGAATAGGTGGGGCATCAGGAAGAAGCCAGTTGCAGGTCAGGAGAGAGCACTGCCTCAGCTGGGGAGGGCCTGGCTGGGGGTCCCTAGGGCAGTGCAGGGCCCGAGAGTTAGAGGGGGGCCCAGGATGGGTGTGGGAGGCTGGGGTCAAGGCTAGGACTGGAGCTCGGCTCTCTAAGACCCTGAGGCCCCCTCCCTCCTTTTGTTGCCTTTTGTCGCCCTCCTGCAGGCAAGGCCTCTGCTGATGCTGCTTTTTTCTCCTGTAGCCATCCATGGGAGGGAGCTGTGAGATGGCCTGGCAGAACCCGCTCTCGGACCCCACAGAATGAGAGGCTCACCCCGCACAGGAACATCCTGGGGCAGCAGGCTCAGCACATTTTAAATTTTGAGTATGAACAAAGTAAACTTCAGGGTTAAAAAAAACACACAAAAATTTGTCGAGCACACAATGATTGAGTGCCTATGGTATACCTGACGCTTTGCCATATCCAGGCTTCAAACCTCAGGGTTCTGGGTCCTTTGAGGCCCAGCTCCAACCCCACCTCACCCAAGCACTCTCCACCCCCACCACGTAACCTTACCAGGGCTGCCCAGCTTGGGTCATCTCAGACCACTTGGGCCCCTCAGGCCTCACGCCCTGAGCCCCTCAGCTTGGAAACCAGCCTGGACACTATGGGGGCCCCTGAGGTTTCCACCTCCTGCTGCCCTTGGCCTGAAAGGGGTCAGTGGGACCCCGCCTTGGGCCTCTGGGAGGCTGTACCTTTGCTTCTGCCTCATCCTGTTCTCCAGGGCCCTGTCCCCTTCTTGCTGGGCCCTCCCGGGATGCCCCCCAGTCACTGCCCTCACTGGCCTAAGTCTCGCCTCCTCCAGGAAGCCTTCCAGACTGATGGCTCCCAGGCACTGAGCATCCCCCAACCTTGCTGTGAATGGTGGATGCCCACCATGGGCCCTCGGAAGCCAGGGAAGCCTGGGTCTCCTTGCAGGGGCCGCCACAGTTTTTCAGCCACTGCGATTCCACCCAGGTAAATCCCTTTCCTGCTTGTGTTTCCCAAGAATAACTGTGGAACGTGCTGGAAATGCAACATCCTGAGATAGGGAGAACAGCCTGAAGCAGCCAGGGCCTAGTTCCTATGCTCTGAGAGAAGGGAACGTCATGAGTTAGGTAGTGGCCCCCCGAAGAAGAAAGCGAGGCAAAAATCCCTGTAAGTAGAGCTCGCCTGGGCCAAGGTGAAGACAACCACCGGGGAGACTCAGAATTGGAATATGAGCTCCGTTCAGCCTTTGTAACAGGCCTTTTTTTTTGAGATGGAATCTCCTTCTGTCTCCCCAGGCTGGAGTGCAGTGGTGGGATCTGGGCTCACTGCAACCTCCGCCTCCCGGGTTCAAGCGATTCTCCTGCCTCAGCCCCCCCGAGTAGCTGGGATTATAGGCACCCACCACCACGCCTGACTAATTTTTTTGTATTTTTAGTAGAGATGGGGTTTCACCATGTTGGCCACGCTGGTCTGGAACTCCTGACTTCAAGTAATCTGCCTCCCTCGGCCTCCCAAAGTGCTAGGATTACAGGCGTGAGCCACCGTGCCTGGCCACAAGCAGGCTTTTAAAGGCAAACGGGCTGGGTGCAGTGGTTCATGTCTGTAATCCCAGCATTTCGGGAGGCTGAGGCAGGTGGATCATCTGAGCTCAGGAGTTTGAGACCAGCCTGGCCAACATGGTGAAACCCCATCTCTACCAAAAATACAAAAAATTAGCTGGGCATGGTGGTGTGTGCCTGTAGACCCAGCTACTCAGGAGGATGAGGCCAGAGGATCACTTGAGCCTGGGAGGTGGAGGTTGCAGTGAGCCAAGATCACACCACTGCACTCCAGCCCGGGCAAGAGAGCAAAAAAAAAAAAAAAAAAAGTTTATTTGAAAAAATTTAAAAAATAAGAAAGTTTATTTGAGGCCAGGTGTGGTGGCACAGACCTGTAATCCTAGCACTTTGGGATGCTGAGGTGGGAGGATCACTTGAGTTTCAGAGTTTGGAACCAGCCTGGGCAACAGAGTGAGACCTTATCTCTATTTATTAAAAATTTTTTAAAAAGAAAAAAAGTTTATTTGAGCATGTATTGCTCAATGAACCCTCCTATCACAAGACTGTGGGTGAATAGCACTCCCAGGGAGAGCCAGGGGGACACTTATCAAGCATTTGCAGAAGCAAACCCAGGAAAACAACTCGACGGTTAGAGTGGAAAGTCTCTCGTTAGGGCTGGTGGTTTCAGGCTGGCGCCATTTCTGGATTAACTGTGTGGTTCCCATAGGGCATGGTTTCTTCATGGAGAAATTGAAGGACTGGAGCCACCCCAGCCCAATGACTTCCCAAAGAGGATTTTTACAGACAGTGTCGTCCTTCTAGTCAGCCTATCCATGATGAGAGATTGGCCAAAACGTAGGCATGAGCACCACTCTGTCACCATCGTGGACGGGTGGTTGTTGTCTCATTCAGGGACTTGAGGTCCCAGCATGAGGCTCTTTGAGGAGAGATTTCTTTTATTGTTCATCTCATTGTGGTTTCTTTTTCTTTTTTTTTTATTTTTTTATTTTTTGAGACGGAGTTTTGCTCTTGATGCCCAGGCTGGAGTGCAATGGCGTGATCTCAGCTCACCACAATCTCTGCCTCCTGGGTTCAAGCGATTCTCCTGCCTCAGCCTCCTGAGTAGCTGGGATTACAGGAGTGTGCCACCACGCCCAGGTAATTTTTGTATTTTTAGTAGAGACGAGGTTTCACGATGTTGGTCAGGCTGGTCTTGAACTCCTCACCTCATGATCTGCCCACCTCAGCCTCCCAAAGTGCTGTAATTACAGGCATGAGCCACCGCTCCCAGCCTCACTGTGGTTCTAATGACACACGATCTTGGCTTACTGCAACCTCCGCCTCCTGGGTTCCAGCAATTCTCCTGCCCCAGACTCCTGAGTAGCTGGGATTACAGGCACGCGCCACCAAGCCTGGCTAGTTTCTGTGTTTTTAGTAGAGACGGGGTTTCTCTGTGTTGGTCAGGATGGTCTCGAACTCCTGACCTCGGGTGACTCACCCACCTCGGCCTCCCAAAGTCCTGGGATTACAGGCGTGAGTCACTGCACCCAGCCAAGAAACAACTTTTGAATGTAGATATCAACTGCTTTTAGAAAATGATCCAAACATGGCCAGGTGTGGTAATCTCAGCACTTTGGGAGGCTGAGGTGGGTGCATCACCTGAGGTCAGGAGTTCGAGACCAGCCTGGCCAACATGGCAAAATTCTATCTCTACTAAAAATACAAAAATTAGCCAGGCATGGTGGCAGGTGCCTGTAATCTCAGCTACTCGGGAGGCTGAGGCACGAGAATCACTTTAACCCAGGAGGTGTAGATTGCAGTGAGTCGAGATTGCACCACTGCACTCCATCTAGCCTGGGCAACAGAGTGAGATTTTGCCTCAAGAAATAAATAAATAGGGCTGGCACGGTGGCTCACGCCTGTAATCCCAGGACTTTGGGAGGCCCAGGCGGGCAGATCACCTGACGTCAGGAGTTTGAGACCAGACTCAACATGGAGAAACTCCACCTCTACTAAAAACACAAAATTAGCCCGGCGTGATGGTGCATGCCTGTAATCCCAGTTACTTGGGAGGCTGAGGCAGGAGAAGTGCTTGAATCTGGGAGGCGGAGGTTGCGGTGAGGCGAGATCACGCCATTGCGCTCCAGCCTGGGCAACAAGAGCAAAACTCCGTCTCAGAGAAAAAAAAAAAAATTTCAATTTACCAAAAACTGCTTTTTTTAAATTTTATTTGTTTATTTATTTATTTTTAAGATGGAGTCTCACTCTGTCACCCAGGCTGGAGTGCAGTTGAGCAATCTAGGCTCACCAAAACCTCTGCCTCCTGGGTTCAAGTGATTCTCCTGTCTCAGCCTCCCAGTAGCTGAGACTACAGGCATGTACTACCACGTGCGGCTAATTTTTGTATTTTTAGTAGAGACGGGGTTCGCCATGTTGGCCAGGCTGGTCTCAAACTCCTGACCTCAGGTGATCCACCCGCCTCGGCCTCCCAAAGTGTTGGGATTACAGGTGTGAGTCACTGCACCTGGCAAAAATGTTTTTAAGCTACTTTTATGTAGACATCTTTTGTAAAATATAACTATTTTGAAAAGTGTACTTATAAAGTCTTTTTTTTTGAGACAGGGTCTTCCTCTGTCACCCAGGCTGGAGTGCAGTGGTACAATCATGGCTCACTGCCACTTCAACCTTCCGGGTTCAAGCAGTCCTCACACCTCAGCCTCCCAAGTAGCTGGGACACAGATGCATGCCACCACACCCAGCTAATTTTATTATTTGCAGAGACTGGATCTTGCTATGTTGCCCAGGCTGGTCTTGAACTCCTGGGCTCAGGCGATCCTCCTGCCTCAGCCTCCGAAAGTGCTGGGGTTACAGGCATGAACCACCACAACTGGCCCTATTTATAAACCTTTATTTCATTTACATTTACCTAATTCACTTGTTCTTCATAATTGTGCATGGATTGCCCATGAAAAGTTTCATGAGACATTAACCAAAGGTAGCCATTGATGGATTTCAGGAAATGCCAGGTACACTGATCATTTCTTGATAAAAGCACTTGGAAAAATAACAAATGCAGAGAGAGGCTCTCTCGGCCTAAAAACACATCCTCCGCGGGAACCCAGTCCCCTGCCCGACACCATCAACTAACGCTATTTTATTTTTGTTGATACATCAGGCAAGTTTCAAAAATATCACAGAAGCAAAGTAATTTAAAAGTTACCCATGATTCTTTCCGAGGTGTTTTTGGCTTACCTTCCATGACTCATGCACCAAATGATTCCTTTTACTGCTTTTTTTTTTTGTGAGACGAAGCCTCACTCTGTTGCCCAGGCTGGAGTGCAGTGGCGTGATCTCAGCTCACTGCAACCTCTGCCGCCTGGGTTCAAGCCATTCTCCTGCCTCAGCCTCCCGAGTAGCTGGAATTACAGGTGCCTGCCACCGCCCCTGGCTAATTTTTGTAGTCTTAGTAGAGACAGGGTCTCACCATCTTGGCTAGGCTGGTCTTGAACTCCTGACCTCGTGATCCACCTGCCTCGGCCTCCCGAAGTGCTGGGATTACAGGCGTGAGCCACCGTGCCAGGCCTTTACTGCTCATTTTTTTACTCTTAGGTTGGATTTATGGTTGAATGGTCATAAGCATCTAGCAGAGACAGCACAAACTTGTCTCGCTCCAACCCAGGAAAAACCAGCAATTCTGAAAACACTCCTATTTTTATTTCACTAACAATTGTAAAACTATATTTACCAAAGATCTCCTTCATGTGAACTTAGAAAAAACTCCACATTTTGGATTAGTTTCAACATTTCTGTGCATTTTCAGAGTAACTTATAAGAGTGCTCATTTACCCCCAAGTCAATTTGAATACATGTCCCTTAAAGGATTGTATAAATTGGTTTAGTAACGCCATCCAAAAATATCATATAAATTAACATATAAACCTACATACACTCACAGAAAGATGCTCAAACATGCAGACGTAAGCTGACAAACGCTGATTTAAGAGTTACTTATTAGGAGAAATCCAAAGGTCATTCTAGGCTGTTGGTTGCCCTGACGTTGCTGTCACTGCAAGACTGTGCGTTTAGAAGCATTTTTGTTTTGTATCTTGTGCTAAGGTCCTTTGAAAATGTTCAGCTAACATAGATGAGTCTGTAGCTTCCCTCCCTATCTTTTTTCTCTTTCTTTTATGTATCTACTAATGTGCAGGTAGAGTTCATTTGCCAAGAGAGCAGCGAGGGCTGGCTGAATTGACTCAAATGCTGGAAGAAAAACAAAACCTCCAAGAGGGCTTTGACATCAGTTACGGGTTCATCCTTCTTTCATCTACAGGTCTGGTTCACTGACCAGTCAGCACAGGTAGGAAACAGTAGAAATGGCTTTCAAAAGTTTGCCATTTTTGGCCAGGCGCAGTGGCTCACACCTGTAATCCCAGCACTTTGGGAGGCTGAGGCGAGCAGATTACTTGAGGTCAGGAGTTTGAGACCAGCCTGGACAACACAATGAAACCCCATCTCTACTAAAAATACAAAATTAGTGGGACGTGGTGGCTGGTGCCTGTAATCCCAGCTACTTGAGAGACTGAGGCAGGAGAATCACTTGAACATGGGAGGCAGAGGTTGCAGTGAGCCCAGATCACGCCATTGCACTCCAGCCTGGGTGATAGAGTGAGACTCTGTCTCAAAAAGAAAAAAAAAAGTTTGCCATTTTTGGGGCTTTTTTCTGGTCTATAAATTGACCATATGGTGTCTCATGACTACAGATATTATCTTTATCTTCAGAAGTGATACTATTCTGCCTCGTACATCCATCTTGGAGCATCTCCAGATTCTATCAACATGTGTTTATATTACTAAATTCAGGATATAACCCATTAACAAATGGGGCAGGTGAAGCATTTCCTATGCCATGCAGGATACCTTTCGTTATGGCTGTGACCTCAAGATTTTGACCAAGGCACAGGGTGTTTAAAAAGCCCACTTTGGCCAGGCATCATGGCTCATGCTGTTAATCCCAGCTTTGGGAGGCCAAGGCAGGAGGATTGCTTGAGACTAGGAGTTCAGGACCACCCTGGACAACATAATGGGACCTCATCTCTACAAAAAAATTAAAAAATTAGCTGGATGTGGTGATGCATGCCTGTAGTCTCAGCTACTGAGGAGGCTGGGAGATTGAGGCTGCAGCGAGCCATGATTTTGCTGCTGCACTCGAGCCTGGGTGACAGAGCAGGACACTGTCTCAGTCAATCAATCAATAGCATACCTGATTGATCTGAAGGCCTAACTTTTATAAAAACTTATCTAACCATCCTGGTTAACACAGTGAAACCCCGTCTCTACTAAAAAATACAAAAAATTAGCTGGGCGTAGTGGTGGGCGCTTGTAGTCCCAGCTACTTGGGAGGCTGAGGCAGGAGAATGGTGTGAACCAGGGAGGCGGAGCTTGCAGTGAGCTGAGATTGCGCCACTGCACTGTAGCCAGGGCGACAGAGCGAGACTCCGTCTCTTGGGGAGTTGTTTTTTAATCATTGCATAGTTTCCCTCATTCTTTTTTTCTTTTTTCTTTTTTTTTTTGAGACCGAGTCTCACTCTGTCACCCAGACTGGAGTGCAATGGCACAATCTCGGCTGACTGCAACCTCTGCCTCCCGTGTTCAAGCAATTCTCCTGCCTCAGCCTCCTGAGTAATTGGGATTCCAGGTGCCCACCAACACGCCCGGCTAATTTTTGTATTTTTAGTAGAGACAGGGTTTCACCATGTTGCTCAGGCTGGTCTTGAACTGCTGACCTCAGGTGATCCACCCGCCTCGGCCTCCCAAAGTGCTGGGATTACAGCCATGTGCCACCGTGCCTGGTGGTTTTTTTGTTTTGTCTTGTCTTTTTTCTTTAAGTTATACTATGTTCAGTTTTGTTTTGTTTTGTTTTTTGAGACAGAGTCTTGCTCTATCGCCCAGGCTGGAGTGCAGTGGTGTGATCTCGTCTCACTGCAAGCTCTGCCTCCCGGGTTCACGCCATTCTCCTGCCTCAGCTTCCCGAGTAGCTGGGGCTACAGGCGCCCGCCACCACGCCTGGCTAATTTTTTGTATTTTTTAATAGAGACGGGGTTTCACCATGTTAGCCAGGATGGTCTCAATCTCCTGACCTCATGATCCACCCGCCTCGGCCTCCCGAAGTGCTGGGATTACAGGCGTGAGCCACTGTGCCCAGCCTATGTTCAGTATTAACATTGCTTTCCCAGGTTGGTTTTTGTTGTTGTTGTTGTTTGTTTGTTTGTTTGTTTGTTTAAGATAGAAGTCTTGCTCTGTTGCCCAGGCTAGAGTGCAGTGGCATGATCTTGACTCATTGCAACCTCTGCCTCCCGGGTTCATTTGATTCTCCCACCTCGGCCTTCTGAATAGCTGGGACTACAGGTACCTGCCACCATGCCCAGCTAAGTTTTGCATTTTTAGTAGAAACGGGGTTTTGCCGTGTTGGCCAGGTTGGTCTTGAACTTCTGGCCTCAAGAGATCTGCCTGCCTCGGCCTCCCGAAGAGCTGGGATTCCAGGTGTGAGCCACTGCGCCTGGCCTAGCCTCCTTTCTGATGCTTGTGCTGAGCTGGATGTCAGCCTGGAGTAAAGGCTCTGTGGCAACACAGAACAGCAGACAATGGGGGAGAGCAGAACCGCTTGAGACCCATCACAGGCCCCGTGAGAAACAGGCAGGACAATCTTTCAGTCAGCCTGCGTCTCACATGGAGAAATAAGTGTCAGGGATTAGACTGGTTAGCTTTAATTTTCCAAGTGGCTTTTAAAAATCGATAAATTGACTGTTTTCTCTCTCATTTGAGTCAGAGTCAGGCACAAATTCTTAAAGAAAAATAGGCCGGGTGCAGTGGCTCACGCTTGTAATCCCAGCACTTTGGGAGGCCGAGGGGGGCGGATCACAAGGTCAGCAGTTCGAGACCAGACTGAGCAACATGGTGCAACCCCATCTCTACTAAAAATACAAAAATTAGCAGGACGTGGTGGTGGGCGCCTGTAATCCCAGCTACTCCGGAAGCTGAGGCAGGAGAATCACTTGAAACCGGGAGGCGGAGGTTGCAGTGAGCTGAGATCTTGCCACTGCTCTCTAGCCTGGGTGACAGAGCAAGACTCTCACTCAAAAAATAAATAAATATAAAAAAATAAGTAAAATAAAGAAAAATAAAATTATTTTTAATAAATTCTTAAAATTTGGCCAGGCACGGTGGCTCATGCCTGTAATCCCAGCATTTTGGGAGGCCGAGATGGGTGTATCACTTGAGCTCAGGAGTTCGAGACCAGCCTGGAAAACATAGTGAAACCCCATCTCTACAAAAAATACAAAAATTAGCTGGGCATGGTGGTGAGTGCCTGTAGTCCAAGCTACGGGGGAGGCTGGGGTGGGAGGATCACCCGAGTTTGAGGAGGTTGGGGCTGCAGTGAGCTGAGATCACGCCACTACACTCCAGCCTGAGCAGCAGAGTGAGACCCTGTCTCAAAAAATAAAATAAAATAAAATAAAAATGGTTCCTGAAGTGGGTGTTGAAGTCCTGACTTCCCTTGACACGTTTTGGGGGAATATGACAATTACAGATGTGGTGAGGTCAGCTGACTCATTGAATGTCTTGGGTGAAATTTTTCCCATCAATATTTCTGTGATGTTTGAACTTTTTTTTTTTTTTTTGAGACATAGTTTCGCTCTGTCGCCCAGGCTAGAGTGCAGTGGCGCAATTTCAGCTCACTGCAAGCTCCGCCTCCCAGGTTGAAGTGATTCTCCCGCCTCAGCCTCCCGAGTAGCTGAGATTACAAGTGCCCGCTACCACGTCCAGCTAATTTTTGTATTTTTAGTAGAGACAGGGTTTCACTATGTTGCCCAGGCTGGTCTCAAACTCCTGACCTCAGGTGATCCCCACGGCTCAACCTCCCAAAGTGCTGTGATTACAGGTGTCAGCCACTGCGCCCGACCTGAACTCATTTTCCCTTGTCATTTGGGTTATCGTTTGTTCTGCTTGTTTTGTTTTTTGTTTGTTTGTTTGTTGAGATGGAATTTCGCTCCTGTTGCCCAGGCTGCAGTGCAATGGCACAATATTGGCTCACAGCAACCTCTGCCTCCCAGGTTCAAGCAATTATCGTGCCTCAGCCTCCCGAGTAGCTGGGATTACAGGCACCTGCCACACTATGCCCAGCTAATTTTTTGTGTGTTTGTAGTAGAGACTGGGTTTTGCCATGTTGGCCAGGCTGGTCTCAAACTCCTGACCTCAGGTGATCAGCTGACCTCGGCCTCCCAAAGTGCTGGGATTACAGGGGTGAGCCACCGTGCTGGCTTTTTTTTTTTTTTTTCTTTTGAGACAGAGTTTTTGCTCTTGCCACCCAGGCTGGAGTGCAATGGCAAGATCTCAGCTCACTGCAACCTCCGCCTCCGGGGTTCAAGCGATTCTCCTGCCTCAGTAACTGGAACTACAGGCACGTGCCACCATGCCCGGCTGATTTTTGTATTTTTGGTAGAGGTGGGGTTTCACCATGTTGGCCAGGCTGGTCTTAAACTCCTGGCCTCAGGTGATCCGCCCACCTCGACCTCCCAAAGTGCTGGGATTACAGGGGTGAGCCATCACGCCCGGCCTTGTTCTGCTTGTTTTGAATATGGATTTCATCCTGAAGCAGATGTAGAGCAACACAGAGTGGGTGAGAGAGTTTTGTCTGTTCAGTTAGTAGGAGGTTTGTTTGTTTGTTTGTTTAGAGATGGAGTCACCCTATATTACTCAAGCTGGTTTGTAACTCGTGAGCTCAAGCCATCCTTCCATGTCAGCCTCCTAACACTGGGAGGCTGCACAGGGATGCCCCGGTCCGCAGCTAGCTGGGACAACAGGTGCATGCCACACAGTCGGCTAACTTTTTAAAATTTATTATTTATAGAGATGGGGTCTTGCTATGTTGCCCAGGCTGGTCTCAAACTCCTGAGATCAAGTGATTCTCCCACCTCAGCTTCCCAAAGTACTGGGATTACAGGTGTGAGCCACCACACCCAGCCAATTTGTTTTATTTGTAGGAGCACTTTTTCTCCTTCAGACACTACATTAAATATCAATGGCAGGAAATCAGTAAGACTTACTTGATTGCTTGCATAACAATCAAAATGGCATTTTCTTCAGAATGGACTTTAATATTATTAACTAAGGGCCGCCGGCCAGGTGCGGTGGCTCATGCCTGTAATCTCAGCACTTTTGGAGGCCAATGCAGGCGGATCACATGAGGTCAGGAGTTTGAGACCAGCCTGGGAAATATGGTGACACCTTGTCTCTACTAAAAATACAAAAATTAGCCAGGTGTGGTGGTGGGCGCCTGTAATCCCAGGTACTCAGGAGGCTGAGGCAGGAGACTTGTTTGACCCTGGGAGGCAGAGACTGGAGTGAGCCGAGATCACACCACTGCACTCCAGCCTGAGTGAGAGAGCAAGACTGTGTCTCCAAAAACAATAATAATAATAATAATAATTAAGGGTATTTTTAGAAGTTGGATTATCTTCAATATTTAGTCATTAATTTTCTCTTAAAAACTTGGGAAACATTTTGCCTATTCCTCAAAAAATTAAATGTAGAATTACCATTTGCTCCAGCAATTCCACTTGTGGGTATATTCACAAAAGAACTGAAAGCAGTGTCTCAAAGAGATATTTGTACACCCAAGTTCAAGCATCATTATTCACAATAGCCAAAAGGTGGAAACAGGCCAGGAGCAGTGGCTCACGCCTGTAATCCCAACACTTTGGGAGGCCGAGGTGGGCGGATCACCTGAGGTCGGGAGTTCTAGACCAGCCTGACCAACATGGAGAAACCCCATCTCTACTAAAAATATTAAAAAATCAGTCTGGCTTGGCGGCAGATGCCTGTAATCCCAGGCACTTGGGAGGCCGAGGCTGGAGAATCGTTTGAACCCCAGAGGCAGAGGTTGCAGTGAGCCAAGATCGCACCACTGCACTCCAGCCTGGGAGACAGAGTGAGACTCCATCTCAAAAAAAAAGAAAAGAAAAGAATACACTAAGAAGTGACAGAATATTGGCCCAGAGAATATCTTGAGTATTCTAAATATGTATGCCAATACTCCAATAATATCATAATAAAATTGTCATTGGAGTTGGCATGGAAGAAGCCCAGCGTGGCAGGTGGAGTAACAGCCCCACTAGATGTCTATGTCCTAATCCCCAGATCAGTGAGTACATGACCTTACATGGCAAAAAGAGATTTTACAGGTGTGATTAATAACGTTGAGGTGGAGAAATTATCCCAGCCCATCCCAGTGGGCCTGATCGAATCATAGGAGTCGGCTTTTAGCAGAAAACCTTTCCCAGCTGTGATTAAGGAGAAATGTGATGATAGATGAAGAGTCAGAGAGATGCAAAGTGAGAATCCAGCCCACCATTGCTGGCTCTGCAGATGGAGGAAGGGGCCACAGCCAAGGAATACAGTGGCCCATACAAGCTGGGAACAGCCCTCAGCTGACAGCCAATGAGAAAGCCAGGACCTCAGCCCTAAAACACAAGGAGCTGAATTCTGCCAACAACCCGAATGATCAGGAAATACGTTCTTTCCTAGAACATAAATAAAGGAACACAGACAGGGCTAGGAGGCCGAGGCAGGCAGATCACCTGAGGTCAGGAGTTCGAGACTGCCCTCAGCACCCCCTCAGCCTCCCTCTCATGCTCATCAGCGCCCAAAGTCCGGAGATGGCCAATGTGGCAGGGGACTGGCACGTCAGCACTGCCCCAACACGGGCACACCCAGCCAGGTTCCAACAGCACCTGGTCTCGACCTCAACTTTACTCTGAAACTGGAGTGGGCGCTGGAAACAGGGAGAAGCTAGGCAGCAGGAGCAGGCGCTTTGAGCCTGTGGGGGCCGGGGGTCTTCCAGGCCCCCCGAGAGCACAGGGATGCCCCGGTCTGCAGCTACAGCTGGGTGGCTGCTGATGTGCCTGGGAAGGCAGGGCTCCCCACCCTGCCAACTCAGAAGGGGCAGGGCTCCCGTCTGTTCCCAGCTCCTCCAGGTCCATGAAGGGCACAGACCCGGCCACGCTTCCCCCACTGCAGCTGGTGTCTTCACAGCGACCACTCCAGACGGGCCACCGCTGCCATCACTGGGACATCCCCCAGCTGTCATCCTTGTAATCCCTCTTGGGTTTCTCCTGATTTGGATTCCCCACATCCTGGATCTCTTGTCTTCCTCCTCCTCAGTTTACACCTTGTTTAGGTGAAACACATCTTCCAGTAATCTCGCCAGGTTAAAGAGCTAGTGCAATGACAGCACAATCACGACAGTCCCAGCTTTCCTATCTCTTGAGTCACAGTGTCACAATGAGCACTGACTGCCCTCTAGACTTGGCGCACAGTTATCCTTCCAGAATGTCCCTCACCATCAGCCTCAAGCTTTCCTTCAGTACTCCGCCATGTTCCACGTCTGGATTTCACAGACCACAGCTTGTGCTTTCTTGATTTTTTACTCTTTTAGCTGAAGAGCATCTTTCCTCTGGTGGTTTTCCAAGAATCACGCATAGGGAGTACATTTTTTTCTCTTTTGTAGAGATGGGGTCTCACTGTGTTGCCCAGGCTGGTCTCCAACTCCTGAACTCAAGGATTCCTTCTGTCTCAGTCTCCCAAAGTGTTTCAATTACAGTCATGAGCCACCATGCCTGGCCAAATGTTCTGAGAACTTTCAAGCATGAAAATGTCTGGTTTTATTTATTTATTTATTTTTTATTTTTTAGAGTCAGGGCTGCCACGGTGGCTCACGCCTATAATCCCAGCACTTTGGGAGGCCGAGGTGGAGGGATCACGAGGTCAGGAGTTTGAGACCAGCCTGGCCAACATGGCGAAACCCCATCTCTACTGAAATACAAAAAATAAAAAATAAAAAAAAGAAAGAAAAAGAAAAAGAAGTTACCTGGGCATGGCTGTGCCTGCTTGTAATCCCAGCTACTCAGAAGGCTGAGACAGGAGAATCGCTTGAACACAGGAGGCGAAGGTTGCAGTGAGCAGAGATCACACCACTGCAGTCCAGCCTGGGAGGCGATAGAGTGAAACTCTGTCTCAAAGAAAAAAAAAGAGTCTTGCTGTGTCGCCCAGGCTGTAGTGCAATGATGCAACCTCAACTCACTGCAATCTCTGCCTCCCAGGTTCAAGTGATTCTCCTGCATCAGCCTCCCCAGTAGCTGGGATTACAGATGTGTGCCACCACGCCCGGCTAATTTTTGTATTTTTAGTAGAGATGGGGTTTCACCACAATGGCCAGGCTGGTCTTGAACTCCTGGACTCGAGTGACTGCCTGCCTCGGCCTCCCAAAGTGCTGGGATTACAGGTGTGAGACACCACACCTGGCCAAAAATGTCTGTATTTCACTTTCACACCTGACTGAGAGTGTGTGGCTACTGCTGCTTACTGACCAGCACCCTTCCCTCTTCCTTTCACCATGCCCAGCCATGACTTCTAACCTTAGAAAACTCTCCCCCTTCCAGAGAGGTAATAAATGTCCAATTCAATTTTTTTTTTGAGACAGAGTCTCGCTCTGCCACCAGGCTGAAGTGCAGTGGCGCGATCTCGGCTCACTACAACCTCTGACTCACAGGCATGAGCCATGGCACCCCGCCCCAATTCTATTTTTGAAGGGAGGGACTGATTATTTTAAAAACATGGCCGGGCATGGTGGCTCATGCCTGTAATCCCAGCACTTTGGGAGGCCGAGGCAGGTGGATCACCTGAGGTCGGGAGTTCGAGACTAGCCTGGCCAACATGGCGAAACTCCATCTCTACTAAAAATACAAAAATTAGCTGGGCATGGTGGCACAGGCCTGTAATCCCAGCTACTAGCGGGGCTGAGGCAGGAGAATCGCTTGAACCTGGAAGGCAGAGGTTGCAGCGAGCCGAGATCGTGCCACTGCACTCCAGCCTGGGAAACAGAGCGAGACTCTGTCTCAAAAAACAAAACAAAACAAAACATAAAAATCTTTCTGGATTGTAATGCCCTCTTCATTTGTTTGGTGGGTGGTATGAGGAAGGGGCCCATTCTCAGCCCTGGGTCCGTGGGCTCCAGGTACAGGGACATGGAGGCGAGGTCTGGGTTCCCGATCCTCTAATCGCTGGCGTGGCTGTGACTTGTTCTTCAGGAGCCCAACTTTCCCTGGCGTTCTCGCTTTCTGATCTGCATCTTTTTTTTTTTTTTTTTTGAGACAGAGTCTCGCTCTGTCACCCAGGCTGGAGTGCAGTGGCGAGATCTTGGCTCACCGCAAGCTCCGCCTCCCGGGTTCAGGCCATTCTCCTGCCTCAGCCTCCAGAGTAGCTGGGTCTACAGGCGCCCGCCACCGCGCCCGGCTAATTTTTTGTATTTTTAGTAGAGACGGGATTTTACCGTGTTAGCCAGGACGGTCTTGATCTCCTGACCTCGTGATCCGCCTGCCTCGGCCTCCCAAAGTGCTGGGATTACAGGCGTGAGCCACTGCGCCTGGCCCTGATCTGCATCTTGACTTTTGTCACTTTCTTGATTTTAAGGCAGAGACACCCTTAGAGGAATGGGCTTAAAAGGAGGGTTGGGGAGCAGACACCAAGGAACACACAGAAAGGTGCCAAGAGGAAATAGTTACCTGAGAGGCTCTAAGACTGCCTCTGAGATCCCATCAGTGACCTGACCATAGGGTGCTGGAGAAATGTGGTCACCCAGACACTTTGAAACACTTTCTGTGGTTGATAATTATTCTTCTCCTTTTTTTTTTTTTTTTTTTGAGACAGGGTCTCACTGTCTCCCAGGCTGGAGTGCAGTATTGCAATCTCGTGTCATTGCCATCTCCGCCTCCCGAGTTCAAGTGATTCTCCTGCCTCAGCCTCCTGAGTAGCTAGGATCACAGGTGCCTGCCACCAAGCCTGGCTAATTTTGTATTTTAGTAGAGACGGGGTTTCACCATGTTGGCCATGCTGGTCTCGAACTCCTGACCTCAGGTGATCTGCGTGCCTTGGCCTCCCAAAGTGCTGGGATTCCCGGTGTGAGCCACTGCACCCAGCCCGTCGCGGTTTATAATTAGAGATTTCTCTGCTAAATGATGTCCTCTCTCTCACACTGAGGTGAGGTCTGTTTGGGTCACCTTTGTATTCCCCAAACCGGGGACAGTATTGGGCTCAAATCTGCTCAGAAATGACTGACTGAATGAATGAATAAATCAATACATGAATGAATACGTTTGGAGTCCCCTCTTCCCACTCCTCGCCCTCCCTCCTTCCCTCCAGACCCCCAGGGGCTGCCCAGCCCGCCTCCCACCCCCGACCCGGGAACTCCAGGGACTGGACGGGGAGGGAAGGGTGGGAGGAGGCGGCGGAGGCGGAGGCGGAGACGCGGGAGGGCGGGGCTAGGGAGGGCGATGCGGGGAGCCGGAGCCCGGACCATGAGGCTGGCAGCGCCCCTTCTGCACCCCTGGCCGCCCGCGCCGCGCCCCGCGCCCACCAGAGGGCAGCACCACGACGCGCGCGGACAAGGCTGAGGCGGGAACGGCCGCACCCCCAGCCCCGCCCGGAGCCGCCCGGCCCCGCCCCGCCCCGCCCGCGAGTACCGACCCCCGGCGCCGGCGGGGAAACAGGTCCGGCGCCCCCGACCCCACGGCCCGGCCCCACTCTGTCTCTGACGTCAGCGCCGTGCCCCAAATAACTTCCTCCCCGAGCCTCTTCCGCCGCGGCGCCGCGCCCAGAGCCAGGCGGGGACACCGAAACGGTAACCCCGGCCCGGCCTTCCCGGAGCCGCTTCCGCCCCGCCTGGTGCCAGGAAGCCCCCGCCCCGCCCAAGGGATGGCAGCCGGGGCCGGGGTCGGCCGACCGGGCCGCGCTGGCGCGCGCCTGAGGAACTTCTGGGGCCTGCTGTCCCGGGAGGAGGGTCGCTGCGGCCAACTCCGGACCCCGCCCCATGTCCCATCGCCTCCCCTGCCCTCGGCCCCGCAAACACCCCTGGCCTTGACTTTCCCACCAGCGCGGCCCAGCCCCACTGTGTTCCATCGGCGCTCAATAAAATACTGAATGAGGCCGGGCGCGGTGGCTCACCCCTGTAATCCCAGCGCTTTGGGAGGCCGAGGAGGGCGGATCACGAGGTCAGGAGATCGAGACTAGCCTGGCCAAGACGGTTAAACCCCGTCTCTACTAAAAATACAAAAAATTAGCCGGGCGTGGTGGCACGCGCCTGTAATCCCAGCTACTCAGGAGGCTGAGGCAGGAGAATGGCTTGAACCTGGGAGACGGAGCTTGCAGTGAGCCGAGATTGCGCTCCAGCCTGGGCGACAGAGCGAGACTCTGTCTCAAAAAATTAAAAAATAATAATAATAATGAATGAAGCTGGACGGACTTCGCGTGCACCGCGGTCAGCTCGGGGTCTGCTGGGGCGTCTGGGTCAGCTCAGGGTCCAGGAACCGAGGCCAACGGCACCCCGTGCTGCGCTGGGGTGAGGGGTCTGCCCTGGGGTCTCGGGGTTCAGGGCTAGGTCACGGAGGAGTCTGCTCTGGGCGCTTCCTTTCTGAGGAGAGGAGCTGGGCGGGCCGGGCCGACGGGTTGGGCGGCATAGCCGGGCCTGTGCTCATCTCCAGCATAAAACTCCACTTCATGGAGCCTGCACCTCGCTCGTGCTCCAACGCTTCTGCCACCGCCGACCACGGCCCTGCGCCCCAGCCAGGCCTGAGGACATGAGGCGGCCCGCGGCGGTGCCGCTCCTGCTGCTGCTGTGTTTTGGTGAGTCGTGAAGGTGCAGGGTCCTGGTGGTGCAGTCCCCCACCAGGCTCCGCTGCACTGCCTGGGGCTCCGGCTCAGCCCCCTACTCCCTGGGACAGGCTGGGGCTGTGGGACAGGCCATCATCCCTCCTGCCCCTGAGCAGGTGGGAAGGCTCCAGATGTGCCAAGTGGGGAGTCCAAAGTGGGGAAGCAGGGTGGGAGGTGTGCCCACAGGCCCCAGAGGAACCCACCGGCGTAACTGGGCAGCACCTCCTCCCATGCGTCTCCGCGGGCACTGGTGTGCCAGCTCTGGCCAGGCTCCCTGCTTCCTGCCACCTCGGCCTCTCCCCCCATTCTCTAGGTGAGGACAGGGGCCTCCTATGTGCAGGATGTGAACTCAGGCTCCAAGTGCCTGGACCATCATACTCGGGGTGGGAGGGTGGCCGAGCCGAGGGCTGCTGCCTGTGCCCGGAAGCCCCAGCAGGCTGGCTGCAGGCTCAGTAGAGAGCTGGGGGCAGGGGGTGTAGGTGGCAGAGGGCCCTGTCTCCTGCTGACAGAGGAACCGGTGATGCGCCACCATGCCCTCTCCCAGTCCTGGGTCAGGGACAGCAGGTGCCAGCCAGGGGGCCCCACCTGCCAGGCCCCTCCCTGCGGGCCGGGACACTCTCTGTCAGGGAAAACCTCTCACATTCCTGGGCTAGCCTAGCCAGCCTGGCAGCCACCACACTTCCCTGTCCTCAAGTCACCTCCCAGGGCTGGGTCAGGTCATCCCAGGCTGCAGCTTAGCCAGGACTCCAGGCTTCCTCGTTCTCCTGGGTGGGAGGGCACCAGTGGCCCCTCAGTGGCCCGGCCTCCCCCGCCCCATGCCCCCAGTCTCCCAGCACAAGGATGGTGCCCTCTGAGCAAGCCATGTGCACAGGAGGTGGAAGGCTGTGACTGCCCCTGAGCGGGGTGAGGAACCAAGGTCATTGCCAAAACTCTTTGGCAATGAGTTTTGCAGTCGGTTCACTAACAGCTGTGACCAGAGGCTGGACTCCTGGACACGTCCTCACTTCCAGCCCGAGGGTGGCACTCCCACCAGGTCTCTGGCTGGTGGTACCCGCTAAGCTTCACCATCCCCACCAGCTACCAGCGAATCACAGGCCCAGGCCCCAAACAATGCTCCTGACACCCCCGGCACCCCTGGCTGTTGCTTCCAGCCCCCACAGGGCGCCCACCCTGAAGGGCTCAGCTGTCCACATCACCCATTTCCCATCAGCCCCCACAGCCACACTTGTGTCCATCCACACATTCCCTGAGATCAGGCCCCCCAGATGCAGCGCTTGCCTTCTCGGAGCTCCTGGGCTAAGATAAGACTTGATTCTGGCTCCAGGGTGATGTAGGCAGAGCTCCCATCAGGACAGAGAGCTCAAGAGAGAGTATAGGGCTTCCAAGATAGACAATGCAAGCAAGCAAGGAAGTCTTCCTGGAGGAGGCAGCATTCAGTTGGGCCTTGATCTCTAGATCACGATTAGGACTTGGCTGGGAGCGGTGGCTCACGCCTGTAATGCCAGCACTTTGGGAGGCCGAGGTGGGCGGATCACAGGGCCAGGAGATCGAGACTATCCTGGCAAACATGGTGAAACCCCTCTCTACTAAAAATACAAAAAAATTAGCCGGGCTTGGTGGCGGGCCCCTGTAGTCCCAGCTACTCGGGAGGCTGAGGCAGGAGAATGGCGTGAACCCAGGAGGCGGAGCTTGCAGTGAGCTGAGATCACACCACTGCAATCCAGGCTGGGCAACAGAGTGAGACTCCATCTTAAAAAAAAAAAAAAAAAAGACTAGGACTTATGGAGACTGGGGGAAGGGCATCCAGATTGTGGGGTGAGGGGAGCAAGCACTCAGAGACCAGAAGACTCTGTCTAAATGAGAAGTACAGGGCTACTTTAGGAAGGAAGGATCTGCATGGGGAGGAGGCATCGCTGAAGGGGCAGTGCTCAGGCAGGGAGCATGGAGACACAGCTCCTGCAGACTCCCAGAGAGCGAGAAGGCCTGACAGTGCGCGCCCTTCTGCAAGCAGGATCCTCAGGCTTGGAAGGAGCAAGGGGTCGGGGGGCCAGGGAATAACCCTCCCGGTAGTGTTTGCATTTTAAAGGGCACTTAATTAGCACAAATTAATGAGCAGAGCATCCAGGGCAGACTCTCCATTTCCCGTTGCCCCTGACCCCGCTTCTGCAGGGCACCCCTTTGCCTGCCCTGCACCTTCTCCACCTCCTCCTCCTGCCCATCCACAGCTGCCCCCTCGCCGCCCGCTGCCTTATCGTCCAGCAACCCCCAGGGGTGTCTCTGCCCACCAGTGGTGTTGGGGAGGGTGCCCCCCAGACTGTGAGGCAGACAGGAAGGAAGAGGATGCCGTAAAAACCCTGGGGGTGCTTGGGCCCTCCATGGCCACTTCCTGTCCCCACAGCCCCTCAACTCCAGGGGACTGGTTATCTTTTCCGGGCAGAGTGAAGACATGGTCCATAGCAGCTGGCCCGGGCACCGGAAGGCACTGGGGGTTAAGGGGAAGCTGAGGGCCTAGGTGTGGGGAGGTGGCTGTTCTAACTCCTCCCCAGCTACGGGCGAATCTGCCCCCACAGAATCAGACGCGTGGAGTGCAGGGGTGGTGAGAGGACTCTCTCAAGGCCAGGAAGTTCCAGGCTTTGCTACCCTGGGGCTGTACACTATGGTCCTGGCTGGGGTCTCCAAGTTGGGGTAGAGGCTCCAGTGTTTGGTTAAAGGCCCAGCAAGAGGCCCTTTGTGTCCTGGGGTGTGGGAGGCAATGGACCGCAGAAAATATGTTCCCATCCTTGGTTCCCCCGAACGACCCCATATCTTACTTCTCTTCCGGGCCCCTCACTTTATCCGCTCCAAAGCCCCCTTGCACAGCCCAGCAGGGGGTCCTGGGCCTCGCCTGCGAAGCCTGCTGCATGCCTGGGAGAGGGGTCAGCTCTTGGGACTCTGGAATCTTGAGAAGGCTGATCCCTGGTGGCCAATGCAGAGCACTGTACCTTCTCTACTCCCCTGAGGCCAGGGAGAAGCCTGTGGGGCTCGGGCCTCAGCCTCAGGACCAAAGTGAGACTTGGGGAAGGAGCTTATTCCGGAGCAGACTGTGAGAGAGCCCTGGGCAGCTCAAATGTAGAGACAGCTCCCGGGCCTCTTCCGCTCTGAGCTGTTCCGGGAGGAAAGGCCAACCCTACAGTGCCAGGGCTGGAGGCTGGACCCTCCCCAGAAACTTCCAGACAAGGATGGGTGTGGAGTGTGGAGGGAGAGAACCCTTTCCAGGATGAGAAGGGGACATCTAGCCTGGGGATCCCTTCACTGGCATCTCCTGACCGGCTCCCCGTGTGGCAAGGAGCATCCACCCTTGCAGATAAGCTCTGGCCCATGGGCCTGGGCCTGAGCATACGGCAGAGCCAGCCCTGGGGGGGAAACTGCAGGCCCTTGGGCTCTCCTGTGACGTCCCTCTGTGGACTGTCCCTCTGGAGTCATCAGGAGCTGGGGAGGGTCAGTGGAGAGGGGCTGCAGGGTTGGGGAGGGCAGGCCAGGCTGCAGCTGGCCTGGCTGATCACCCTCTCCTCACTTCCAGGGTCTCAGAGGGCCAAGGCAGCAACAGGTAAGCACCCAGGGCCCTGGGGTGGGAGGGACAGGAGCCGGCTGGACTGAGCCAGGGACACTCACACCCAGAGGGAATTTGGAACGCACAGGACACTGGGGAATTCCAGAGGAGGGGAAAGTGGGGGCTGTGTGGAACTGGAGCCCAGAAAGGAGAGGAGGAGGAAGGTCCACACAAGAGCAGGACGGGCAGCACAGAGCATTGAGGCGCGGTGCAGGATGAGGGCGGCAGGGTCTGAGGATCACCCTGAACCGTGACTGGCTCCCTCTGGGTGGCTCCCTTGCAGAGGGCTTGACACCTGTTCTATCCTTCCAGGCACCTGTTTGGGTCAGGCCCTGGGACAAGACCCTTCCCTGGGTTATCTCAGTGCCTCCGTGGCCCCCAAGAGGCAGGTGTTAGGTTGCCTTTCCCGGCGAGGAGAGTGAGACTTGGGGGGCAGCTGGGGAGGGTCTGCCTGTATCCCAGACTGCCCCGAAGCCCAGGCCTCTGACTTCCCCAAGGTCTTCGGGCAGGTCAGGGGCAGGAGGGCCGAGGACTGGAGTGTGAGGCTGAGAGCTGAGCCTCGGCCATGGAACCAGCCCCAGTGAGCGCCCCCACCCGCTCCCCATGCTCCCCCAGCCTGTGGTCGCCCCAGGATGCTGAACCGAATGGTGGGCGGGCAGGACACGCAGGAGGGCGAGTGGCCCTGGCAAGTCAGCATCCAGCGCAACGGAAGCCACTTCTGCGGGGGCAGCCTCATCGCGGAGCAGTGGGTCCTGACGGCCGCGCACTGCTTCCCCAAGTGAGTCCGCCCGCCCCTGCCCCCGCCCATACCGCTGACAGCGCCCCGCGCGCTACCGGTTCAGCACCGTGGACAGCGCCCGCCGCGCCAAATACTGCGGGTGACCTTCCTGGGGGCTCCTGGTCCAGCCCCTCCCACCCAGATGCTTCTCTTAGGTCCAACTCCAGGGCTAACTTCCAGTTGCAACCGCTGCTCCCGCCCGCGGGAGGTGCCTCGCACCGTCCCCCGACCCCCTCCATCTCCTCCACCCACTCACCCACTCCCTGTGGGTCCCTGCAGAAGCGGCCCGGCGGGCTCTGCCCACCGGCCCCTCCTGGCATTTCCCCATCCCGCACACACCTCAGCTCCAGGACACTCTTCCCGGGAGGAACTCTGCTTACAAAGCCCAAGGACCAGACAGAACGGCCCTTCCTCCCCTCACCCACCTGAACCACCCCAGAAAGCCCTGAGCAGAGGCCAGGCCACCCAGCCCTCTGCCATGTATGAACCACCTGGCCCCACACCTTCCGGGTGTCCCAGGCCCCTCACCTCACACCTCACCACCGCAGCTCTAATTATTTTAAACCCCACATCTTTTTCTTTTTTTTCTTCTTGATCTTTAAAAGAATATCATGACAAAAAAAACCCCACATCTTAAATTCAGATACTCACGGCCAGGCACGGTGGCTCACACCCGTAATCCCAGCACTTTGGGAGGCCAAGGCGGGCAGATCAGTTGAGCCCAGGAGTTCAAGACCAGCCCGGGCAACACAGCAAGACCCTGTCTCTACTAAAAATAAAAAAAATTAAAAAACAAAAAACAAACAAACAAAAAAACCCCAGGTGCAGTGGTGCCTGTGGTCCCAAGTACTCAGGAAGCTGAGGCGAGAGGATGGCTTGAGCCCAGGAGTTGGAGGCTGCAGTGAGCTACAGTTGCACCACTGCACTCCAGCCTGGGTGACAGAATGAGAACTCTGTCTCTAGGGGGAAAAAAAAATCGGAAACTCGGGCTGAGAGAGGGCAGGTCACCTGCCAGAGGCCCGCAGGTGGGGCTGGCCCTGCTGCACCTGGAGGGTGGTTCTCTCCGAGCCAGCCTTTCAGGTAGGCACTGTGACTGTCCCCACAGCACAGGTGAGAAAGCTGCATCACAGAGAACTTGTTAAGTGACTTGCCCAAGGACACACAGCGGCCAGGGGTGGAGGTGGAAATCCGAGTCGGGCGGTCTGGCTTCAATGTCAACACTCATCACCGCTGCACCTGGCTGTCCTAGAGATGGCTCTCGAAGACACTGTGCAGAGAGAGGTGTGGGGCACAGTGGTGGCCAGAGGAGTCCCCGCACCTCCCGGGCCTGTCCCCACACGAGGGGCCGCCTCACGCCGCCTCTCTGTTTCTCCCGCCAGCACCTCTAAGACGTCCCTGTACCAGGTCCTGCTGGGGGCAAGGCAGCTAGTGCAGCCGGGACCACACGCTATGTATGCCCGGGTGAGGCGGGTGGAGAGCAACCCCCTGTACCAGGGCATGGCCTCCAGCGCTGACGTGGCCCTGGTGGAGCTGGAGGCACCAGTGCCCTTCACCAATTACATCCTCCCCGTGTGCCTGCCTGACCCCTCGGTGATCTTTGAGACGGGCATGAACTGCTGGGTCACTGGCTGGGGCAGCCCCAGTGAGGAAGGTAAGGGGACAGGGCTGGGAAAGAATGGGGGATGTGCCTCAAGAAGGCCCAGGACGGCTTGGGGACCACTCTGAACCCACAATCTTCCTGTTGCTATATTAATACATACACACGGTCTCTGTTCACACAGGTGGGGCCGAGGGGAGCAGCAGCAGACCCAGAAGGAAGAGGGGGTGAAGGGAGAGGGGACAGAAAGGGCCCAGCCTGCTGCCTGGAAGGAGGGAGGATGTCTGCCCCACAGTGCCCTAAGCCAGAGATGGTCTAAACATGAGGAGACGACAGGCAGGATGGAGTGGTGGTTCCCGGGGCCGTGGGTTCTTGATGAGGAAGTCCGTTGAGCCCTGGGCTGTTCCGCCCCTCTCCAGACCTCCTGCCCGAACCGCGGATCCTGCAGAAACTCGCTGTGCCCATCATCGACACACCCAAGTGCAACCTGCTCTACAGCAAAGACACCGAGTTTGGCTACCAACCCAAAACCATCAAGAATGACATGCTGTGCGCCGGCTTCGAGGAGGGCAAGAAGGATGCCTGCAAGGTGGGAGCGATGTGGTGTCCATGGGGACTCAGTCCCCACCGCCAGGCCCAGGGCAGGGTGGGATCATGCCCCGCTCCATGGGCTATGCATTCAACCAGCTGAGCAGCTTGTTTTGAAAAGGCAGATTCCAGGGCCGGGCGCGGTGGCTCACGCCTGTAATCCCAGCACTTTGGGAGGCCAAGGAGGGTGGATCACAAGGTCAGGAGATCGAGACCATCCTGGCTAACACAGTGAAACCCCATCTCTACTAAAAATACAAAAAATTAGCCAGGCGTGGTGGTGGGCGCCTGTAGTCCCAGCTACTCGGGAGGCTGAGGCAGGAGAATGGCGTGAACCTGGGAGGCGGAGCTTGCAGTGAGACGAGATCGCGCCAGTGCACTCCAGCCTGGGCCACAGAGCAAGATTCCGTCTCAAAAAAAAAAAAAAAAAAGAAAAAGCAGATTCCTGGACCCCACCCCAGGAGGATCAGAGTCAGTGGGTCTGGGGTGGGGCACAAGAAACTGCATTTTCAACACACACACACACCCTAGTTGATCTGGGGACACTAAAGAATAGGCACTTTAGACAATCGGACTGGCAGGGGACGGGGAGCCGGGCAGAGAGGCTCTGGGATGGAGAGAAGGAATCCATTGTGGAGCTACACGCCTCCTGTGCCGCTGCAACTGAGTCTCTGGGAACTCAAGGTGGGCTCTGACGGTGATTCTGCGTCCCCCGCAGGGCGACTCGGGCGGCCCCCTGGTGTGCCTCGTGGGTCAGTCGTGGCTGCAGGCCGGGGTGATCAGCTGGGGTGAGGGCTGTGCCCGCCAGAACCGCCCAGGTGTTTACATCCGTGTCACCGCCCACCACAACTGGATCCATCGGATCATCCCCAAACTGCAGTTCCAGCCAGCAAGGTCGGGCAGCCAGAAGTGAGACCCCTGGGGCCAGGAGCCCCTTGAGCAGAGCTCTGCACCCAGCCTGCCCGCCCACACCATCCTGCTGGTCCTCCCAGCGCTGCTGTTGCACCTGTGAGCCCCACCAGACTCATTTGTAAATAGCGCTCCTTCCTCCCCTCTCAAATACCCTTATTTTATTTATGTTTCTCCCAATAAAAACCCAGCCTGTGTGCCAGCTGCCCACGTGGGGATCCTTGGGGGACCCCAGCGGGTGAGGAGCTGTGAGTTGCAGGATGAAGCCCAGGTGGGAGATGCGGAGTGCTCTGGTCATCTCTGAATCAGCAGAAGGGAGCTGCAGCTGGTGCCCGAGGCGAGGACAGCACCAGAGCATGGGACCCCTGTCACGGGCCCCGCACAGGAGGCCACCTGCTGCCACCTGTGCCTCTGTTCTCTCACCTTAAAGGCCGCCCCAGGGTTGGCACTGGGGACAGAGACGGACACAGGTGGAAAGACCCTCAGGGCCATGCAGGAGCCGTGCCGGGGCGAGAGGAGGGCATGGAGGGGCTGGCTGGGCGGGGGCACCTCAGCCTCCCAAGCCTGCACTTCCGGCTGCCCGTGTCTCGGGGCCACCCAATTTTTCTAAACCACTTCGGCAGGAGTGGGTGCCCACACCTGTGCTTTCCTGCTCCACTGCTCCTGGCACCCTTCGTCTCCCTGTGCCCCGGCGTCTCCCCTTGACCCTTGGCTCCTCTTCCTCCGCCCCATCCCTCAGTCTCCACCCCCATGCAGGAGTCCAGAGCAGTGTGTGGTGGCAAGGGGGTTGGGCTGGACATGCACATCACACCCACACGCACCCGTGCGCACACACACAGGCACCGTGGCCTGTACAGCGGCAGGAAGAAATCAGGCCCTGGGTGTCCACCAAGGAATCAAACCAACACCCACTCAGCAAGCAGCTGCTGGGGACACCGTGGGGAGCAAAACAGAAGGAATTCCCCGCTGGGCCCGACCCATCTCCCCAACGGCTGCCCAGTGGCCCCCGTGGGCCATTTCTTGCACTCCTCCAGCCCAGGGGTGGGTGGGCAGGTCTGGGGGGCCTGTGCGCACAGCCCCATGGGGGAGCAGATGCACGAAGCCCAGGTGGAGGGAGAGGCAGGCCCAGGGAGCAGCACTGGGTGGTCCTAGCCAAGCAGGGACTGGCCAGGCCTCCCAGCCTTGGAGAGCCCTGGGTGAACCTGCACCCTGCTCTGGGCTGTGCAAGGAGCCCCAGGCCCCCGTGGTCAGAGGGGAGGCTACAGGTTAGATGGTCTAGGGAGGGCAGCCCCTGCTGTCTTTGTGCTGAGACCCCACCCAGACCCAGGATGTCAACAGGCAGATGCCCGTGGGAGAGGAGCAGAAAACACTCTCTACAGAGACTAGGGGTTGAGAAGGGAAAACAGGGCTATTTCATGCAATTAACAGCTCCCACGAAGCATGCCGTGAGAAGGACGTTAGGAAGGGAATAGTCCAGGTTGCCACAGGTCCCTTTTCCATCCTGGGGCGGGGGTGCAGCTCAAACTTTGCACGCTGCTGCCAAGCAGGGCTCTGAGCCATCTGCCAGGTGGGTGGCAGCAGGGCCCCTGCCAGCTCCAGGAGGGACTCGAGGGAGAGCCTGGCACAGGCCCGCGCACATTCTGTGGCTCACAGGGAGGTGGGCAGAGCGGGCGGCAGCCTTCATCCCCAGGCTCGGCTGGCCCATATGCACACATACACACACACACACCATTCCCATGCCACTCACAGGCACACACAACACATGCATGTCACATGCCACACACAGGCACACACCACATACCAAGCACACACCACATGCCACACATCACATACACACACCATTCCCATGCCACTCACAGGCACACACAACACATGCATGTCACATGCCACACAGAGGCACACACCACATACCAAGCACACACCACATGCCACACATCACATACACACAGCACACATGTGCATGCCACACACACCATGTGCACACAGGCACACACCACACCCACACCATGTACAGCCAGTAGGTACACACACACACACACACACACACACACACACACACACAGCGGGAGCGGGAGCCCCGGGAAAGAAGTCTGTGGGCTCCATTCGGGCCAGAACTGCAGTGAGGGGTCAGCCACAGGCCAGGCCTCCCTGTGCCGAGCCCCAGGCCTGGGAACACTGGGGAGGAAGAGGTGGTCTGAGGGCAAAGTGACCCATCTTGGGGGGCACGGCTCAGTGCAGAGGTGCCAGAAGTCATCGTCCCTCACACAGATGCCACGTCAGGGCCCTGGTGGCTGCACTGTGGGGTCAGCTCTTCATCGCCCCAGCCGGCCACTGCCACGAGCTTTAGGAGGAAGGAGGGTGCTAGAAGTCCCTGCTGAGTGGACACCAATAAATGCAGGGATGTCAAGGAGGGTGGTGCCAGCCGCTGGAGGGCTCCAGTCATGGGCTCTACAGGAAGCCTGGGGAGGACGGGCACCCACGCAGGGCAGCTGAATGTGCCCCGCCCCTGCCTCCTCTTCTGCCCCCACACTGGCTTCCTGGAGCCACACGGCTGGGCCCCAGTCCCCACAGCGGGCGGGCTGTGCTGGAGCCCAAGGTCTGAGGAGGAACAGGGCTCCCTCCCTGCCCAGCAGACCCAGCAGCCCTGAGCATCCTCGGCTTCAGGACCCAAACTGCAGGGCCTGTCTCCTTTACAGCCTTTTGCTTGGATGGGAGACCTGCTCCGGGCTTTGGCTGGGGGATGCCTGCCACGCTGAGGCTTCTCCCAAGTGCCCACAACTCTACCTGGTCAAGGGGCTGTAAGGCCTAGCCAGGCTCCTGGTGGGAGTCGGGCAGCGGGAAGACCCCTTGGAGCAGAATCTGGGTCTCTCCCCTACTCCAACCCCCGTGCCGGCCTCATGCTGGGCACCCAGAAGCCCAGTCACCCATTCCACCCCTCACCAGGGCCCTGGGGTCAGGCTGGGCCAGCCACACACCTGGAAACAGGATGGACAAGGCCACTACAGCCTGAGGCTCTGTGACCTCAGACAGCCAGGCCCTGGGGGACACCGTGAATGGGAATCTCCCTGCGGGGGGGCGGGGAGTCCAACAGCCAAGGCTTCGTGGAGCAGCCACCAGGAGGAGTCACAGCAGCTGGCGAGGGGGTGCCGGGACCCCAGGACCTTCTCAAGGAAGCTCCTGCTGTCACAACCCAGGCTGCAGGCTAAAGTGAGGGAAGAGAGGTGGATGCTAACTTGAGGTATCAGGACTTTCAAAAAAACATCACTTGAGCCGCGCGCAATGGCTCACGCCTGTAATCCCAACTGCTCAGGAGGCTGAGGCAGGAGGATCACTTGAGCCCAGCAGTTCAAGACCAGCCTGGGCAACATAGCAAGACCCCTGTCTCTTAAGGGAAAAAAAGGCCCTTGTACATGGTCTCTGGTCCACCGGGATGGGGGTATGCTATCTGCTGGAGGCAGGTGAGGGGTCCAGGCAGAGTGGGGTGCAGGGATGGGCCGTGCAGCTCTGATCCAGTGTCCCTGGCCAAGCCGGCACCCCGTGGACGGCCCAGCTCCGCCCTGGCCATCGACTGAGAGGCAGAGGCAGAGCCCTGAGTGAGCCGCCGCGGCCAGTGGGGCTGGGCGGCTTGGAGGGGCAGCACCTTGGTCTGAGCGACCCGGGGTGGCATTCCCCTGCATCTTAGGACCATAAACAGCTACTACGCGCATTCATAAATACACAATTTTATTTGCTATTTCCAGGGGAAACTTAGGCATTAAACTGTAAGCTGATAAAATACGATACCTAAAAAAGTATAAAAGTATAAATATCCCCTTAGAATAAATTTTAGTGAATTAAGTCTTAATATCTTTAAATTAAAAAAACCACAAGCCTATCTACTATGTCAAGGTCAAAAATCAAACAACGCTAAGCGGCCAGCAGCTCCCCAGAGAGGATGCCCAGGAGCCTCAGCGGCCGCCTTCCTCCCAGGCTCTGCTGGGGCGGACAGGGTCGGCCGTGGCTAAGTCTGCCTTCTAGAAAGGCTTTTATAAATTGTTTAAGCCAAACATTTAACAACATACAAGAGACCTTACAAAAAGAAGGAGGTAAGTCCTAATGCTGGAGAACTGGTTAATCAGGTGACTGGCAAAGAAGAGGATGAGGCCTAGGCAGGAAGTCTCCAGAAGCATTGGAAACCAGACAGTGTCAGAGCCTCTGACCTGCAGGCGGGAGGCCGGTGGTCAGTCTGCACAGTACCCCTTGGGAAGCCGGAGTTCCGGAAGCAAAGCGCTTGGAGCCCGCCCTGCACGCCGAGTCCCCAGACTCTGACAGGTCCCCACAGCCAGCTGAGAAAGGTCTGTTTTCAAAGCATGCGGGCAGCGGTTTCTAAAGGAATCCCAGCAGCTCCCACGGCATGTCGGGCAGAGCCCGTGCAGGTCGAGTGAAGTCCCAAACATCCCAGAAAGAGAGGGAAGGCTGCATAGTTATACAAAGAAAATGAGAGAGCGGCGAGAGAGGCATTTGTGATGCTCTGTAAACATCCCGAATTTTCACCGTGACCCAGACCTTCAGCTCCAGAAGCCAGTGGACAGGCCTCCAGCCCAACCTCTATGCCAGGCGTGACAAGGCACTGACAGACGCCAGCTCCCCGTGAGCCCGCAGTGGGAGGGGTGAGGCGACACTGCTACCTCGCGCTAACGGATGGAACAGATCAGTCTCCACGCAGCAAGCCCTGTGGGCATTTCCAGAGTAAAAACGCTGGGGAGTCTATCCACACAGAGAAGGGGTACAAAGTTCTCTTGCCTGGAAAATACAAATTGAGAAGCCTTGACTGTCCCGGGCTTGGTCAGGTGGGGTTGGAGCCTGTGTCAGAAGAAGGCCCGGCCTCGGAATGGCGCCGGGAAGTAGTGACGACGTGGAAGCCGCCTTTGTCAGGAGCTCTGCGAGGTCGAGAGAAACCAGCGATCCCGCCTGGGAGGCAGAGCAGACTCCCTGACCGAGACTAGGGCCTGGTGGTCGGACCAGAGGCCACGACGTGCTGGACACTGACGCGGCTGCGGCCGCTTCCTGCCAGTGAAGCCCAGGCTGCTTTTCCAGACTGTGTGTAGCACCAAGAACGCTTCCTTCACACGATCTTCAGGATTGAGCGGGCTGACTGGGAGTGTCTGCCTCAGTCCCATGTGGCACTTGGAAAAAACAGAGCGAGGCCCCCCCAAGAGGCAGCGCCCACCCGGCCGCCGCGCTCCCCCCACTTGGGGACGTCTGGCCTTGGACAGCTGGGCCCGTCTCTCACCACCCACCTCAGAGGCAAAAAAGGATTCACACCCAGATCTCTAGAAAAATGATCAAAAGCAGGTTTCTTCTCACAGCCAAGCTTCCTGGACACGGCAGTTCATTACATCTCGGGAAAACGTAAATCATTTCTTCAGCTGTCAATACTGTGTCCCTCACATCCTTGAGCCTCGTTCTTGCAAAATCTGAAAAACACCAAATGTATAAAATGAGGACTTGGGCTGAGGTGGCCCTGACCAGGCGCCTGCTCCAGAGAACAGAGCCCACAGGCCTGGGGTTAGCTCGGGGAGCCCCGGGAACCCAGCAGCACTGGCCAGGGTCTTGGGGACTCAGCTGGCAGGCCCAGGACCTTCACCGGGGTGTCTGGCACATCTCCAGGCCCCACACAGGGAGCGATCACTGTGCATGGCAGCCCCTCCCAGACCCACCCAAAGGCGTTGACTCTTGGGCCTCTCAGCCCACTCAGTCCTGGGCCTCAGACATGAAGTGCAACTCGGCCCGTGGGTCCCTCAGCAGTCCCCGCTCCCCAATTAAGTCTCTCCCTCTGTTCCTCCATGCCCACTGCAGCCCCCACCCCCACCCCGATGCCCGGACCCTCCTGGAGATGCCCCTCACCCAAGCCCTCGGCCCTGCACCTCAGCCTGGCCAGCCCACCTCATGTGCCGGCCCCTCCCGACTGCCCCATGGAACAACCACCAGCCCTCAGAGGGCCCTACCCCAAGTGCAGATCACGCTGCGGGGATCCCCTCCTCATCTGTACCACGTCAGCCCTGCAGAGCCCACGGACCCTCGGCCCCCTGCCCTCCCCACCCTCCAATCTCCTCAAAACTCTTCCTCAAGGTACCCTCCCCACTTCCCTCACCAGTGTCCAGGAACCCCCTGAGGCCACCCCCAAGTCGGCCTGGGCTCCCCTGAGGACAGGCTCAGGCGCTGGCCAATGCTGCTGAGGTGAACTCCCAAAATGAGCCATGGCAGCTCCAGAGACCAGGTGGAGGGGAAATCACCCCACGCTCCCGAGCAGAGAGCTTCGGAGCCAGCCAGCCTCACTGTGTGTGGCCCACAACAGCTGTCTCCATGTGTCACGTGAGGGCTGCCCAACACCAGGTAGGGCAGCAACGCCCACGCCCTCGCCGGGCACAGCCTCCCAGAGGTCACTGCCATGCCGCACTGACCGGAGAGAGGGCAGTGGTGAGAGGTGCATGCCACCCCAGGCTTGTTCCGAAGGCTCCTGGAGGCCACGTCCCCTGAGCTGCTCAGCCTGACTCCAATACTCCACCCCCCAACAGCTCTGCCGTTCCCAGGCGGGTGCCCCCGAGGCTCAGTGCCCTGGACCACTTCTAGCTCGAGGCTCCCACTCACTCTCCAGTGCCTCGGAGGAGCCCATCCCCCTGTGCCAGGGGCAGCACGTCCCTCCCTGGGCCAGGGTGATTCCCAAGTTTACTGGGATGTCTGGAGTTGACTTGGGGAGACAGTGCAGCCCCCAAGCCCCCACCAGCCCTGTGTAAAACTAAGTAGCGCAGCGGACAGGCCAGGAGCAGTGTGGCATCTGAGCATCCGGGAGCCCCAACAGCTCCCTCCTGATGAGGGCAGGAGACCCCCTGGAGACCTGCAGCCAAAGTGCTGTCCTTCGCCCTCCCAAGGCCGGGAGCAGCACGGGCTACTCTAGACAGAGCCTGGGGTGAGACCCATGTTTTCTGGACACACTCTCTCCCTAGGCCATCTTCCACAGGAAGGTCCAACTGCAGACACCAACCAGGGGGCCCTTGAGGCTGTACCCCATGGCCAGGCACCCCCACAGGCAGGCAGGCCCGGGTGGCTGAGGGGCTTGCAGGACACGGCTGGCCTGGGAGGCTTGAGCGCATCAGGGATGCCGCAGGATTTGGCAGCTGAGATAGGGGTCTGCTGTCTGTCGCACTGGTCCTGACCCCTTGGCCCTGAGCCTGTGGCCTAAGCCAGACAGGAAGGTCACCCACTAGGGCTGGCGGCAGGAGTGGCACTCCCTGCCCAGCCTCCAGGAGGGGCTCTTGGGTTCACGACCACTGATGTCCACAGCCTGGCCTGGCACAGGCACCCCTCCAGTCATCCCAACAAACGCCCCAACACTGCCCCTGGGCATCTGCCCCACAGCAACAGCCCCACCCCCAAGACAGTGCTACTGAGGATCTACAGCTGGCATGGAGTGCGGACGGCTCTCGTCAACTACAGGCAGGGACAGACACACAGGGAGGGTCTGTGGCAAGGGTCAGCTGGGGCCATGGGGTCAAGGAGGCCACGGAGCTCACCATGACATTCACACTTAATCTGAGCCACTCCCTGGGTGCCCCTGGTCCTCGTCGTCACTCTGGCGGCGTGCAGCGTGCAGTGGGGGAGAAGACAGGCTGTCAGGACAGTGCGGGTGGGCGGGTGCCCCGGGCCCAAACCCCCACGCCTGGTGACCTTCCAGTGAGGCCACGCCACGAGGGGACACACAGGCTCAGGGGCTCTGCCACATCTCAGAGGTGGAAACCTCCATGTGTGAGGCGGCTGCATCTCGCGATCCGGGGCTGGTCCTGTCCCACCACGTGCTGAGGGGCTGAACCCTGTCCAGAGGTGCCTGGCCTCTGGCCCCACTCCTGGCAGGCGGCGCTAGCCCGCAGATCTCGGCCTGATAGGAGGGCCTCTGCTGCCTGGGCTCTGTGGACCCCACTGCATTGGCCCCACTGCTGCGGGAGGGAGGGTGGGGCCCTGGGTCACAGGAGGGATCAGCCACGGGGGCAGGCGGTGGATCCACTCATCGAGCATGGCTACGGAATGGAGCCCCAACAACACCAAGGAACCCCCTCCTCAGCCGCCCAGGCACTGGGAGACCCCGGCCTCTGCCCAGGCGCCCGCCCTTGCTGATCTGAACCTGTCTCTCTCTGTTCCTTGGGAATAAATGGCGGCCTTGAGTCTAAGCGCTCTCAGTGAGCTCTGTGAGTCCTTCTAGCAAGTTCTTGAGGGACTGGCGTGGGAAGCAGGTGTGCTCATGTGTGGACCGCCTTCACTTGCTACAGGTGCAACCCCTCCCGCCCCACCACCCAGGCTCTCCCGCCGCCGCTGACTGAAGTGGGGGACAGCTGCCCAGCAGGGCCAGGCCACACATGCTGCAGGGACACCAGCGACGAGGGCCCACAGCCCATGCGGCCCTGCGCAGCCCAGCCACCTGGGGTGCCCCCATCACGGTCCTCCAGCTCTGGCCCCCCCAATCCCCCACGGCCTCCTGAGGCTCTGACCTAAGCTCTGCCTCCTGGGGCACTGCTGACACTGCCCCCATCAAGAAGCCGCCATAGCTGCCCCACTTCAGAGCAGGTATTTTTGGAAAATGAAATAGGGCCACATTCTCAACCACAAAGGGATTTGGGGTCATGCCTGGAGCTTCCTCACAGTACAGAGCGTGTCCTTTCTGCAGCTGCCAAGCCACCTGAGGGATAGGAGCCCAGGGGAGCTTGGTTATAAAAACTCAGCTCAGAAATAAAAAACTTCTAAAAATAAAACCATTTAGAAAAGAGCCCTACGATTGCTCCAAGAGGAAGAGAAGTGCCTCCTTGTGACTGAGCTGGGGCTCTCAGGGAGCCAGGGGTCGCCTCCTAGATCCGAGACTCAAATGGAAGAGCATCTCCGAGCCTGGCGGTGGAACCCCAGCTTCCACGCCAGCTGTCCCACACCAGGGCCTGCCCCAGCCTACACTGCCCCGGCCTCGAGGAACGGCAGTGGAGCAGGACTGGCCTCTGCCCACAGCAAGAGCACAATGGGTGGCCAGCGAGGGAGGCTCTGGGCCAGGACAGTCACCTGAGGTGGAAAGGCTGCCGTGAGCTGGCCGCAGGCCTCCGAGAGACATGCTTGGTGGCCCCACCCCTCTGTTCCCAAGGGCATACCTCCAAAGGCCTACTCGGAGAGGCTCACGGGGACAGTCCTGGGCTGCTGGTGGCCGGCCAGAGGCCCCCAGCCAAGAGTCTGCGGTTGCCCAGGTGTCCCTGGTTTAATGCCACCAGTTAAAAGCCTTCCGGTTCTGGCCTCTCATGGCACCCACTCAACACCCTTTGCCAATGCCCCGAGCCTTCACCCCAGGCTGGCTCCCCACAGAGCCCGCCCCACCACCCAGGCTCTCCCAGACCCACGCAGACCCCAGCCAAGGGCTCTCCAGCCACCACCTGGCTCTGAGGTCCGGGAGTCCTGCCAGGTGCAGCTGGCCCAGGCCAAGGTCAGATTCTGCTTGGATGGACGCATTTGTCCATCTTGGAGCCTCAACCTTAAGAACGTGCTCAGAGGAAATGCCACCAGAATGGGTCACCTGTGGGCAGGGCCACAGGGCCAACCTGAAAGCAAACGAGGCAGGGGTCCCTGCATTTCATCCCAGCTGCCTGCCCCCGCAGAAAACAGAAGGGCCTGAGCCCCCGCAGAGTCTGCGCCGGTGCTGCCAGGCTGGGTGCCGCAAAGGGCCTACTCTGTGCAGCCTGAGAATCCCAGGGCCTGCAGGACACCCTCCTCTCGACAAAGATGAGGCCCACATAGTGGCTGAGCCAGGGTGCCCACCCCTGCACTCAGGGATGGCCCAGACCCCCACCACGACAACTGGACCCCCATGTCCCTGCACTCAGGGATGGCCCAGACCCCTATGACAGCCAGGCCTCAGCATCCCAAGTCCTCACTCACACAGCAGAGGCTGGGCCCGGGGAACAGAGGACCCTGGGTCCCCTGAGACACAGCCCTCAGTGGCATTCCTAAGAGCATGGCCCCTGCAGCAGGCCTGGGGCCCCTTCCAGGAGCAGCTCTGTATGCAGGCTGGGAGGCCGCAGGGGCTTACTGGGAGCCTGTGTCGAGAGAACCTGTCCCACGGGAGACCGTGTGTCCAAGAAGTCAGCAAGGCCACCAGGGGCGGACACCGGGAGCTTGAGGAGAATGGCAGAAAAGGAGGAAGGTCTGAGAGGGCAAGAGCCTTCCCCACCCAAGACTGCCCCAGGCCAGGGCCGGCCCAGCACTCACCTTGGCCTTCTCGCTGGGCTCGCTGGCCGTACCGTACGGGGTGTTGTGCAGCTCCTTGGACACTACACAGAGGAACTCGGCTTGGTCTTCGTTCCCATAGTTGTAAGAGGAGCCGATGCTGACCAACTGCAAGGAGATGCAGCCTGAGATGCAGCCCAGTGAAGCCTGAGAGACCCAGCCAGGCTGACATGCCCAGGCTCAGGACGCGCCTGCCACCGCGAAAGCCACAGCAAAGACTGCCGACGCTTGAGGAAATGGATGGAAAACAAATCCCCGGAACACCTGCACGAGCACACGGGGCGGCACCCCACGCCGTGGCATGGCACGGGGCGAGCTCTTCCTCTGTGAGGACCCTGAGCTTTCCTTGGTGCTTCCAGCTGGGCCAAAAGGGGCCGCCGCCCCAGTGGGAGGGAGCACAGATGGGTCCCTGAGCTGGGGCGGAGGGAGGGGGGCAGCGGGAGGAGAGTGGAGGGCGGCTCTGAAAACCTGGAGGGAAGAGCCTGGGACCAGCTGACTGGACCGAAAGCCGCTGGAGGAGCTGTGCTGTCCAGGAGTTCGGCCAGGGCGGGTCTGCTGCAGCCTGCTGGGCACACCCTTAGGCCACTCCAACCTGCCTCCCTCCGGGTCACCAGGCAGGGCAGGCCAATGCAGGTCCAGGGCCAACCTGTCTCTCTAGCCAGGCATCTGGCCCATGGCTGGCTACCCTGGGCCACCAGGCACTTCTGTGCTTTTAAAGGGAAAATTAAAAGGCAATACGCAAATCACAATAAGCATGCCAGCAGCAAATGACCAAGCCAAAAAGCAGCTGGACGACGCTCACACTTTGGCCTCTCTAAGACCTGCGCAGTTGGACCAACGGCCGGGAGAGCAGCCCGCAGCTACCTGCTGCTCCTGTATAGCTGGCGGCTGACCCAGTGGGCAGCAGTGGACCCAGCCCAGTGAGGCGGCCACAGGGCTGCCGGCATGGGCCCAAGCAGCTAAGGGTACCCCTGGGAGCACTCACGGCCATGCCCCCCGGAGCCCCTGTGTCCTCACAGCCACTTCCAAGCCCTGCTTGCAATCCCCTGCTGACCACTGGGGACCCTGGGTCCGGTCTGGCCACCTCCCAGCACCCCGCAGGGCCCCACCTCACAGCCGGGACAGCTGGTCAGCCCAGCGGCTTCCCTACATGAACTGGGAGAAGGGGTCCCCAAGGGATGAAGCGTGCCAAGCAGGTCGTAATCAAGGAAGGGGGAGGACACCCGTTCTTTGCAATGGGTTTGGAATCCACCCAGAAGTGCTAAGGGCGAAGACCTGAAGCTGCCCCGGGAGGCAGGTGCCCACCACGGGCAGGAGACGTTGTTCCCTCCCAGCCAGAAGTCACAAGACGGTGGCAGAAGAGCACAGGTGCCACATGGGGACAGCCCTGTTCGCGGACCCCGAGCTGCTGACACGGCTTCCCAGGGCCCCAGCCCCACCAAGGGACAACTGGGAGGTGGGGCTCGCCCGGCAGCAAAGATTTCTGTTCCTGTGGGAGGCTCTGGCACGATTCTGATGAGGTGCAGGGCAGGGACCAAGCAGCTGGTCAGTAGCCCTGTCAGCACAGAGACCCAGAGTCACCCCGGCCCCCGGCCTAGGGGTCCAGGGTGGACGGTGGGACACAAATGTTTTTAGTGACATTTTAAGGGGGGGGGCTCCGAGTACCCTACAATGTGATCTATTATTTTGAAAGACTCAAAGGAAAAGGTAGCTTTCATTCAGAGGGACACTGGCTGAGCCTGTCACTCCCACAACCTGGCAGGCGCACTGGGCCATGGACAGAACCTGCCCCAGACAGAAGCAAGTGACAGAGGAAACTCTCAGGACAGGGAGGGCTGGGTGAGGTCACTGTCCCCACCCTCAGTGTCTGTCTAGCACCAGGAACAGTGGCAGCCAGGTCGTGGGCAAGGGCCCCCTGGTCAGAGGCCATGCCTCACGTGTCCTGAGGTCCCCGATGACAAGCCACAATGCCATGGCACAGTGGCCCATGCAGCACTCAGGTGGCTCCCGTGGAAGCTGCTGAAGAAGGCATGCCCTGCACACACCCATCAGACCCCACCCGCCGCAGCTTGGCAAAACCAGAGAGAAGGCAACGGGGGCCTGGCAGCACCTTCCAGCATGGGCGGGAAGGGGAGGCAGCCTGGGAAAGGTGTCAGGGCCTCCATATGCTCCGATGGAGTGAGCTGTGGGGGACGGGGATTGCGCTGGATAGTGGGCTGGCCAGGAGGCTCTGGGGACGCCAATCCCCTCCCTCACACAGAGGTGCCAGGTGATGCGAAGAAAGCACAGTGCTGGGAAGAAGAGGCAGGCCAGGGAGGAGGGGAAGGTGCGGGGCAGAGCCTGAGACACCTCTGCCCACCCCACCCGAACTCCCACGGCTCCTCCAGTGGAAACAGGGCACAGGTTGCTGCCGTGAGCACCCCCAGAACTGCAGGAAGACGCCAGCAGCAAAGTCTGCATTTCCAGGAGCACTGAGCCCTGAGCCATTGTGAGCACAAGTTCAGCTGCAGCATGGCTGCCACCAGGCTGGCCAGGGCCCCTCACCTGCTCGAACTTCCAGCCGTCGGACATGGTGGACACCATCTGCGTGAGCTCCTCCTCCTGGCACTGCAGCACACGGTACACATGCTTCACAGGCACCTGCAAGGACAATGGGCACAGGTAACGGCGGGCCACCCATGTCCCACTGCTGCCTGTGACCCCAGCCCAGGCGACCCAGGGAGGCTGAGGTCCACTCTGCAGTTCTCAGCTCAGGGCACGAGGCCCAAAGCAATCCTGAGCACATCCACAAAAGCAAAACACGCGGCCCGAACAGCTGCTGTTTTCTGCTTCCTCGTTCGCCTCCAAAAATATTTCTATTTCTAAGTTCCAAAATAAAATGAGTCATGTTCCTGAAATCCCAAGAGCACCTGTGGCTCGACATGACGACACGAGAGCGTCCACGTCTGCTCCGCACGCAGCAACCGTGCAGCCCTGAATTCATCGGTCGGGAAAGGCTCTGGCAAGCAGGGCCCTGAGAGCCAGTGCCAGACGAAGCTCGCTCCCAGCTCCCAGAAAAAGGCTCTTGAACTTGCGCGGCAGCCTGGACTTGGGCCTCCCGAAGGCTGAGCTGCTTCCTAAAACTCCATCCACCTCTTAATCCCCCACCTGCCTGGCACGCTTGCTGTGCCCCTCCAGGCAGCTGTGGTCCTGGGAGTGATGGTGAGCCACCAGGGCCGCCTGCTTGCATGGAGCTGCTCCCCAGTGGGCGGGGTGGCCCCACATCCCGGACACTCACTACGGAGGACTCAGGCTGCAGACGGGGCTGGACGGAAACGCAGCAGTGAAAAGGGGTTCAGAGGTCCTGGGTCCCTGACCTTAAGGTGGTGACTCATGCCAGGGATGCCTGAGTGACAAAGGCACACAGTGGCCTCGAGGTCACATGCCCGAGTTGCTTTATTCTGCAAGACAGTGAGATGCTACTGTGTCACAGCAAGGCTGGACCGCAGACTCTCCCACCTGCACCATTTCCCGCCCACCTGCGTCATACAGGTAGGTAGACTGAGGCAGGGAGTGCCCACACAGCCCGGTCACACAACAGGGAAAAAAGCAGACTGGACAAGGTGACCCAGGGCGCGGGACGCAGCTCCTGCCCCACAGACAAGGAGCCCCTCCAGATCCCTCAGTGGCACCAAGGGAGCTCCAGCAGGAGGGGGGACTGGGCAAGTCGCTAGGTGGCCAGCGGCCCTGAGCGGCCAGGCTAGGAGCGTCTGCACAGGGCCCAGGGCTCTAAGTGGACCGAGACTTCTGATGGCAGCCGCAGCCACAGTGCGGCACACACCCCACTCCTGGTGCCTTCTCAAGGGAGCTGAGCTTGGGTGGGTGGGGCAGGCTCAGCTCTCAGGGACAGGACTGATGCCCAAGGCCCAGCAGTGGCCCCTCCACAGGAGGTACTGGGCAGAGCCCACCAACAACCTGGGCTCCCCGGGCTGCAGAAGGGCTGCGCCAGCTGTGAGAGGTCTGTCTGTGGCGACCCGCCCCTCTTCCCAATAAAACCAAGGTCCTTCTGACGCCTGCGCAGACCCACACGACCCATCTGCTGTCTCCCTCCAGCCATGCTGGCTGCAGGCCCTTGGCACCCTCTGCTCCCTATCAGATGCCATCCACCTCAGGGTCTCCCCGACCGGCCCTCATGGGGCCCTCCTTCCCTACACACGTCTCCCATGCCCAACTTCCTCAGAGCCATCCTTTGGGGGCTCCCAGAGTCTGGGCCGGGCAGGATGAATGGATCCTTCAAGGGACCCTGGGGAGAGCCTGGTAGACGGAGCTGGCAGGCACTGGGGCAGTGACAGAGGACAAGGGTCTCAGGGTAGGAGAGCCCCAGACCGCAGGACTTATTTGGGAGGCAGCCGGTCGGGGGAGTAAAGGGGAGCCCTTCCTTCACACCAGCCATACAAGCTTCCAGCCTCAGTCATTTGTCTCACCTGCGATGTTTTGCTGTCTCGTTCTCTAATTTTGTCCTTTACAAGTTTTATTAATGAGGTGATATTGTAAAATTCTGCTTCCTCCAACACTCCTGGAATAAGGAAAAATAAATTGTCTTTACCAGACCAAACTAAACCAAAGAATCCACGCTTTACACCCACCCCTGCCCTTGCCCCCGCCCCTGCAATGAGGGCCCACGGCTCGGCCCAGCGGGAGCTGCTCAGGTCCCGACCTAACAGGCTTCCTGCAGACGTGTCAGCCCAGCAGGGCTCCTGGGATAATGGGCGGAGGGGCCGTGGTAAGAGGGCCGAGGCGTGGACTGAACACCTCCAGCTCAGGTCACCCCAGGTAACCTTGAGTGACCTCCAGTGACCCGCCAGGTATGGAGCCGCTGCTCACATGCAGCTCAGCGTATGTCTACGCCGAGGCCATGGTATGCTGGGGGTTGGATGTGGCATTTTCCCTCCAAGCCTGGAGGCCGACGCTTCCTGCTGGGAACCTGCTCATGGCCACGCCACTGGGTGGGGTGCTGTGTGGGGCTCAGGCCTGCGGCCTTGTGCGTATGTCTCAGTCGCCTGACACCTCAGTTGACCCCATTCAAAGGGAAGACTGTGGCTGGCCGAGAGGGTCACCTCCAGCTCTTCCCAAACACTGCCATCCGTAATGCGCCGCACTTAGGGACTGCAAACCTCCCTTAAGAGCCTTAAGAGCAGATTCCACAGGTCCTGCCTCAGGGCTTCCTCATGGGTGGTCTTCATGCCTCCAGGACCCCAGAGGAACCCACATATGGCACATGGCAGCTCAGGACAACACCCAGCCACCTACATGGGACAGGGCCACGCAGGATAGAGACAAGGAGACGAGGGCCTCAGAGACACAGGCTTCCCGGCCCTGCATGGGTCCCGCACAGCCCCCTTCTTCAGCACCCAGGGCGTGAGCGGCTACATCAGGGGCGGGATAGAGGCAGACCGGTGAGCCTGGGCGGCAGGGCCTTGGTCTGTGTCTAGCGCCCGTTTCTGAGCCAATCCCACTAGGGGCAGAATGAGATAAAGCGAAGCCTCGACTCGAGCGGCTCCACGACAACACAAGCGGCTGCCCAAGCGACCAGAGAGAGTACATGTGAAAGACATTCCCTGCCAAAGAGACAGGAGTGGGCATCATGGCTCACAGCCTCAGAGCAGGGGCAGGGCTGGGCCACAGCCCCCGTCACTCCACGCCCCGCGTGAACTCGGAGGAGGCAGGCAGATGCCGAGGCCCACAGGCCCAGAACAGAAACGGAGTCAGACGTTGCCCAGTGCAGACCGATGCGCAGACACGGACCCGGGGGAGCAGGGCCACACCCGCACGCAGGTACCCAGAAACCCTCAGCCTTCACGGCGAGGCCTCGGGCTGTTCTGAGCCAAGCCAGCACCGCAGCACACAGGCAGGCCAGCCTGGGCCCAACGCGTGTGGGCACCGTCCCTGCACCACGATCACTCAGAATGGAACACGGCAGCTGGCAGCAGCAGGCACAGTCCAGGTGATGGCACAGAGACATTCACCACCCTTGGGCTGTCCTTGAGGGAGAGCAGGCCAGGGAACCAGGCCCTGAGGCACACCGTGGGCATCACCGGGCATGTGCCTCACACACCTGCTCAGACCACCTCAGTCACAGCAGGGAGGAGCCCCTCACACCCCTTGTGTCGCCAGCCAGAGCCTGGACAGAGGGAGCCCTCCAAGGAGCTGCAGCCAGGGAGGACCCCACACCCACAGGGTCCCCAGGCCTCCCTGTCTGGCAGCTGCGCCGCTGCCTGTGGCCTCAGCACCAGAACGTCGGCCCCAGCTTCAGAGTACAGGGCCTGCTCCTCCCTGGGGCCCCAGGCTGCAGGCATCTGTGTCTTAAGTGGAGCCCTTGGCACCTTTGTCGGGCCCTTGCCCCCAAAGCTAAGGCACCTGTGCCCAAAACTCGGCTTACCTTCCTCTGCGAGGTCTTTGTTAATCACCAGCTTGCCGTGTCTCAGGTAGTTCAGCACAGGCCCAAAGTAGGTGGGGTCTCTGTCGATTAAATAGGCGCCTGTTTCATCCTAAAGAGAGCAGAGCACGGTGAGTCCTCCGTGAGAAGCCGAAGGTTCCTGCAGGTCCACCAAGGCCCGGCCACCTCAGGAGGCTTCAGAGGCACCAGGTTACCCAGGCCTCTCCCCAACAGACCTGAGCCTGCGGCATCTCAGGAAACCCCTGACGGTGTGGCCACGTCCTGCCGCCTGCAGCCTAACCCTGACCAGCCACCACCCCAGGTCTAAGTGAGTTTAAGTCTCTCCGTATGGAGACAGCCTGGCTCTGCGTACTCCAAGGTGAGCCCACTGTGCCCTGGACCTCTGTCCTCACAACTGCAAGACCTCTAGGAAAACACACACGAAAACCTCACCCAGAGATGCCCTCGCGGGCAGGGCAGGGGCCTAGGGCTCAGCCTCAGAAGGACACCTCTGATGGCCACCAGCCTGGGCCTGCCCTCCTTGTGCCCGGGTCCTCCCCAGCCTACATGCAGGAATGGGGGGTCAGGGTGACAGGGGCTTCCTGCCAGGGGTGGAGAGGGCACCTTTCAGCAGGGGCGGCTGCCCAACAGGCCGGGAGCCAGCAGCGAGGGAGGCCACAGTGACCTGCACTCAACAGCATCCGGGGCTTTCCCCAAGATCATCACTCACCTCACAGAGCCCTCGCCCCGGCTCAGCGCTCACAGAGACCGAGATGTTTACAAAACACACCCCTCGGAAGGTGTCCTCACGCACCTGGGTGGAGGGACCCCTGAGAGGCACTGCCCCTGCTGCTACCACGGCCACTTCAATGTGGGCAGATGCCCTCTGAGGCCCGGGGTGCCCCACACATCACACCTTGCAGCCCCTTCCACAAAGCACAAGAGGCCCAGTGGCCCGGCTGTGAACACAGGACGGGGGCTCAGGCGCCCCAGGCCGCCCCCATGGGGGAGACGGAAGAGGCAGTTTGTCTTGTCGGCTACACAACTGATGGGGGGACTGCGAAGCTGGCACAGCCTGTCTTCTACACAGACTCAGACCTTCGGTGTGGCTCTGCTGGGGCAGCTCCCACCTCCCCCCACATGCCTGCAAGGGTCCTGCTCCCACCTGCGAGCCACTCCCACAGGGGCTGGTGCCTGCGGGCGCCCTGGAGGCCGGGGAGCTGAGGCCTCTGTTCAGAAACACCGGCAGCCTCCCCAGCAAGGCCCAGGGCCAAGCGCTGGAGAGAGAAGCAACCCCACACCCCATTCGGAGCAGGAGCAGCCCCCTCACCAGATGGTGGCTCCTGTGGGGCCATGGGCAGGTGCTGGCCACGGGAATGCCAGGCTCGCAGATATGGGGAGGCCGAAGGTGTCTCCACCACAAAGCACGGGGCCACGCTAGGACCCTATTTTCATCCATGGACAAATTCTGCCATTTGGGTGCTAAGACCTAGTGGTCTCAAGAGATTTTCCCAAAGTCCACCACCGTAAACCTGCAACAACCTGCTCTTTTTAGATCACAGGGACTAAACTGAGTTTTGTGGCTGAGATAAAATCAATTAGGGCTCCGGGCATGGGGGTGCTAGACCCGGAGCCTCGGTGGCCCCCCTACTCCTTAGGGTGACCCCCCTACTCCTTAGGGTGACCCCCCTACTCCTTAGGGTGACCCCAGCTCCACACAGACCTGACCCCATCCTCCTTCCCCACCCTCCCCCGGAACACTCCAGCCAGAGCTGCCCACCCCACAGGCCCTGCCTCCTGGGCTTGCCCCTGCCTTTCCCCAGCCCTCCAGACTCCACAGCTCTCAAGCAAGGGCCAGGGCCATAGGGCCAGCTCCCGGGAAGAGGACGCTGGGTGGTCCCGCACAACTGCTAAAAAATGGACACCATTTCCCACAAAGGGGCCCAAGTCTGGCAAGGCGGCCAGTGCTGCCACCCGAGTCCAGGGTTCCTCCCTGCCCCACCCCCATACAGAGAGAATGCTGGCCGCGTGACGTCCGCACACCGCTCAGCTCAGGAATTATTCATGGCTCACTGCTACCTCGACAGACCGCTGGCAGGAGGTCAGGAAAGATCAGATAGGGCAGAGGCTCACTTCTGCCCAGGACAACCCCAGAGACCCCCTCTGTCAGCCATGGAGGCCTCCAGGCCTGGCCTCAGTGGTCAGACTGCAGGCTCACGGCCAGGCCACCCCAAGCCTCAGTTTCTTTACGAGCAAAAGGTGGGGGAGACCAGCTCATGTAGCTTGGGGCCGCCATGAGTGCCAGGGCACCCAACCTGTGGCAGGACCTGGGCACTGAGCCTTGACCTCTAGGCCAAGACAACCCACCATGTGCTTCTCGGGCCCTGGGCCGATGCAAGAGAAGAAAGCGTGCTGGGCGCCCCCAGACACACGAGGCAGCCCCAGCCCTGCAACTGGAAGGACGGAGGCAGGAGGGAAGGAGGACAGGGTGGGGACAGCCATCGGCGGAAACTGCACAGCAGGACAGAGGAACACAGACAGGTCCAAGGAGCCGGCAGGGCGCTGAGCATGCTGGCACTGGGCTCGGCCTCAAGACGGGCAGGCAGGGGTAGGCCGCTGCCGTGTCTTGGCCACTCCTACCACTGGGCGGGGCTGGCTTTTCCATTAAACACCCCCTTTAGGAGGCAGCTTTTGTGGCTGATGCTTTGAAGGAACTCCTGACCTCAGTCTGGCCACAGCTGGCCCAGTGCGGTGATGCCAGCAGCAGGCCAACTGGTGCGGCTGCTGCCATCACGTGATACCTGCCGCTGCAGGGAGGGAACAGGGAGGAGGCGAACAGACCCCACTCCCCACACCACAGCCCACTGCCCTCAGCATGGCAGGAGAGCAGCATGGTTGGGTAGAGAGGGGCCCCGATGCAGAGCTGGGTCTGTGCTTCGGGGGCCTGGGGTGGGTAGTGAGAGTGGCACCAGCTTTGAGGACCCAGCCAAGTGGCACAGCCATCACACCCACCCCACTGAAGATGTCAGGTTCCCGGGCCTCGGGAGGAGGAGCTGTGTGGGGCTGCCTGGGGCTGCAGCCCTGGGGTTCGCCCCACCCAAACTATGGCTGCAGACCCGGGCTTCCCGCTCCATGGAGCAGGCAGGCCCACAACTGCAGCTGCCCAAACCACAGCCTCAGGCATCCCTGCACTCTTGGGGGCCCAGAAAGGCCCCTCTGCCGGGCCCTTGCAGGCTCAGAAGTGCCTGCTCTCACTGCCTGGCTTACTCCTATTGTTGGTGCCTGCTCGGATCTTGGAGCAAAGTTGGGGCCGAGCCCAGGCGCCATGTATGGCAGCAGGAGGCAGATAGATTCCTGGGCAGAAGGGGGTAGGTCCCCGGTAAGGCCCCACCTTCAGGCCAGGGAGGGCATGAAGGCTGGGGCCGGGTTGCCAGTCCCGGAGACCAAAGTGGGGACTTGTGGTGCGTTTTCCGGGCCTGCCCATGAACCAATTAGTATGCACTTCCTTCCCTCTGGGTCCATAAGAGCCCTGGGCTCAGCCAGAGCAGGGCAGAGGACAAAGAGGACAGAGACAATTGGCAAGTGGAAGACCAGCTGCAGAGGGAAGCTACCCTCTCTGCTGAGAGCTGGGAAGTCAATGGGGACCTGCTCATGGAGAGGAGCCAGCCAGTCCGGGGCCTCTTCTCTGCTGAGAGCTGCCAACTGAATGAGCCGACCTGCCTACAGAGAGGAGCTGCCCCCACAGTCTCCTCTGCACTGTCCCAACACTTGGTAAAGCTTCTCTTCGTCATGCTCACCCTCCACTTGTCTGCTACCTCATTCTTCCTGGACGCAGAACAGGAACTTGGACAAAGGTGCTGCCGGCCAGAGACGTTTCTGGCCAGAAAAGCGACACCCTAAAGATACCGTATCAGCAGGGCTGGGCACATCCAGACACAGGGACGTGGAGCTTTGCAAGGCCAGGTTTACCAGCCGGAGCCATGGCACCTTTCCAGGGTGCCTGAAGAGAGACCCTGCTGGCAGTGAGAGCTCTGGCCACAGTGGCTAGGCTCTGCCCAGCTCTTCTCAGTCCCTGGAGCTCAGGCTCCCGACAGAGGGACCAGGAAGCCCCCGGATGCACCTGTGTGGGAACCGCACGCCCCAGGAACCTTCCTGATGCGCTTTCCCTGCAGCCTGTGGCTCCAGCCCATCCCTGTGCTCAGGGGCCAGCAGCCTGGGTGCAAAATACCCAGCCATCAAAGGCAGGGGAGGCTGAGGCACCGCGGGGGACCCCACGTGCATCCAGTTAGGAAGAGACTTGAAAGGAGCAGCCTCTGGAAGACTTCCAGGAGTCCAGATGCTTGTTGCCAACCTCGCTGGGAGCCAAGGCTGCAGGGCAGAGGAGCAGAGAACCCCAGCTACGTCTACCAAAAACCTGCCAGCCGCTCCACACCCCCGCCGCCCCAGTGCCTCCAGGACAGTGGGCTTCATATGGGGCCCCGGCCACAGTACACTCCTCCCACGTGGTTCAATTCTCTGAGCCCCACGACCTCTGGGCCCATGCAGGACCTACCCAGGCTGCGTGGACTCGGTGCGCCGGGCCTGCAGCTGCCCCCACAGCCCTCTCCCAGAGTGACACTGCAGAGCCCTGCGTGGCCCTAGAACCCAGCTGAGCCGCCGGGCACCAGAGGCTGAAGGGCGAGCAGTAGGCTGAACCCTTGGTGGGAAATTCCAAAACTGGCTCTTCTGTGGCTGGCCTCACAGCTCTCCAGCCGTTTCTTCCCATGGGTTCCTTCTAACTGGTGGGTTTCCTGGAGAAACAGGCCCTGTCTGGGCAGAGTGGAAGGTCAGGGACATCCGCACCAGGGCGGGGAGGCAGTGGCGTGTGGAGGTGCTGCTCTCACCACTGCTCTCTTTGAAGCTTTCAATGAGAGATTTCCACATCCATAGGAAGTGCCAGGGTCTTAAACCAGGACCCCCAAATCCCACCAGGGTTCGGGTCTCGCTGTGGCCTGACTCGCTTCCAAGCATGTAGGCAGGGTCTTGGTGCTCCCAGCTCGGGTGAGCCCACATGTTCCAGATCGGCCTAATGTGTGCGGGGGCTACTCGTGGTGCCAGCCCAGGCCCAGACAGTGCCCAGCCCAGGCGCGAGGGCCTCGGCAGCTCACTGCTGGTGTTGGGGATGTGGATCAGCCTCCACCCTGATGCAGAAACAACAAAAAAATATGGAACATGGGAAAATGGGAAACACAAAATCATGCAAAATTCAGGATATACTCCGAGGCTCACGGAGACAAAGGCAGCAAGGTCACCTCAGGGAGGTTTAGAACAGCATCTGGGCCAACCTACGCAGGGCCCCTGTGCTGCCCGTAAGGCCATCAGCGGCGCCTGCCCAAGCCCCCATGACACGAGGAAGGAAAGATGCCCCGGCCCGCTCACGCCTCTAAGACTGGGATGAGGAGAGGCGGCCAGGAAGCCAGCGAGATGCTGCGGGCTGGGCGTGGGGGTGCTCTTCTTCCTGGCTTTCCCATGCGTTCCACGGCTTACACAACCAGCACAGGCTGCGCTTGATCTCAGGAAGGTTCGTGGTGGTTTTTTTCTAAAACAGCCATAATTAAGACTGTTTTATTGACAAGTCATTTCCCTCATCTTCCCCGCGTCTCACTGAATTGGCATCTGACCTACTTGTGGCCGGGCCCAAGCTGGCATTGAGTGGGCCCAGCAGGCTGGGCTGAGCCACCCATCTCCAGAGGTCCCAGCCTTTAGCCAGAGCCACGGGCCGTAGGCCGGGCAGGACAGTTTCCAAACCACAGAGGAGAGGGCGACCCTGGCCACAGGAGCACATGGCAGACAGCGCCGAGCCAGGGCACACACAGCCCTGGGAGACGGAGGAAGACTCCGCAGACAGAGCTGACTGCTCGCCCACTCCCCAAGTCCACAGGGCAGCCGCAGATGGACGTCTGGTCAGGAGAGCAGCACTCAGAGAAGTGTGGTAACAAGACTGGCCGCTCTGCTCATCTCACCAGACTCCGGCTGCAGCTCTCCGCCATCCATGCTGTCACCCAGCAAAGCACCGGGGGCAACGTGGGGGTTCCCCAGCCTCTCAGGGACAGGTCCCTAATGCAACCAGCAGCCTTGAAAATGGCAGTGAAAGGCTGGGCACAGTGGCTTACGCCTGTGATCCCAGCACTTTGGGAGGCCAAGGCAGGCGGATTACCTGAGGTGAGGAGTTCAACACCAGCCTGACCAACATGGCGAAACCCTGTCTCTACTAAAAATACACAAATTAGCCAGGCATGGTGGAGGGTGCCTCTAATCCCAGCTACTAGGGAGGCTGAGGCAGGAGAATCACTTGAACCTGAGAGCCCCGTTGCAGTGAGCCAAAATTGTGCATTACACTCCAGCCTGGGCGATACAGTGAGGCTCTGTCTCAAAAAAAAAAAAAAAGAAAAGAAAACGGCAGTGAGGAATGAGGGTGGAGACTGCCAGGCTCTCGCCAGATTCTGAATCCAACATAACCCTGCTGCTGCCTGCCCCTCCCGCAGCTCCCAGAGCTCTGCAAAGAGGGTCAGCCCCGCGGCTCTCAGTCATTCCCGGTGCTCGGAGACACGTGCCACCACAGGGGAACGAAATCAAGAGGGTGCAGTGCCCTGAGCCAATCCAGAGATAAACTCTGTCAAATTGCCCCAAGAAATCTAGACGCGAAGGCATAGAATTTCCTGTGCACCAACATCTGCAATCAACCTAATTAGAAATACTTAGTTTTTACTCTGAAATTATCCATTTCAAGTGACTGTTTCAATTTCGCACACAAAACCTTCACCTCTACTCTCTCTTCTGTTTTGTTTTATGCAGCTGTGGCATATCTTTGGCCCACAAGAGGACTTTGATGTCACCAATTACTAATGGGGAAACTGAGGCCAGAGACCAAGGAGGCTTGTCCAAGGCAGACAGATTCGGAGAGCAGGGTGGGGCCCCTGTGCCCTGGTCGCCAGGCCTGCTGTCTCCCCACCACCCTCTTCCCTTCCATTGCTTCTCGGCCTCACCCAGCATAGAAACTGGAATTTGGGAGGTCCCTGCCCCACACATGACTCAAAGCTTAGTGAGAAGCAGACGTGTGTGGACTCACGACCTGGCCCCTCACACGAGGTCCTGCGGCTTCTCGGGGAAGAAACATGCTTCAGGTGAACCACGGGGGGTCTTGCCAAGCCGAGGTCGCTGCAGAGAGTCCTGCTCTGCTCGGCAGGAACTGGAGCCCTCTCAGGAGCAGGGGTCTCAGGTTTCTTGCAAGAAAACTCGGGGGCTGCCCAGGAAGCCCTGCCCTCCCCACAGTGCAGGGTCCAGTGCCCAGAGGTGGCGACCCACTCTGTGGTGGCCTGTCCTGCTAGGGTCAGCCAGAGCTCTGGGTGGCAGCAGGGGGACTGGCAGGGCGAGCCACTCCTGGCCATACATGCTGCCTTCAGGGACCTCCGGTGCATCATCCGAGGCTGACAGGGCTGAGTGTGGCCAGAGGTCGACATTAACAGAAATTAAGTGTGGCTGCGGGAGGGGAAAAGCATTCTTAGCATACCCTTTCTAAAAGTAAAGTACACTCACACCTGTAATCTCAGCACTTTGGGAGGCCAAGGAGGGCGGATGACCTGAGGTCAGGAGTTCGAGACCAGCCTGGCCAACATGGCAAAACCCCTTCTCTACTGACTATACAAAAATTAGCCAGACATGGTGGCTTGTGCCTGTAATCCCAGCTACTTGGGAGGGTGGGGCAGGAGAAATGCTTGAACCCAGGAGGCAGAGGTTGCAGTGAGCCGAGATCACCCCACCGCACTCCAGCCTGGGGGAGAGAGCGAGACTCCGTCTCAAATAAATAAATAAATATATATATATATTTAATAATAAAAACCAAGTACAAACATGAAATGAAGACCGCCAGGCACAACCTCTCCTGACTGCACTGACCTGGCACTAGGCACGGGGCGGGGGCATCACATTTGTCATCTTCAGGAGAGGACGTCACAGTAAAGTAACGACTTTACAGAGGAAGAAAGCACAGCTCACAGGGGCACGAAATCACCCCAAGTCATAAGGCAGGCCCGAGGTGGGCAGAGTCCAACCCAGGCTCCCCAACTCCAAGGAAGATGCTCTGTCACATCAACCCCAGACCAGAATGTTCTAGACATTCTGCAGTCCATGGAGAACTGCCGAGTTGACGCCCAGGGAGAACAAGCATGTCCTGGGAGAGAGATGGCTTGCTGGCACCTTTGCTACAAGGACCCCTCCCATGGCGCCAGGCAGGCAGGTTCTTCCCCAGGCTTTAAAGACCATGCCTGGGGACTGCTTACCTGGAGCGTGGAGCGGGGGCCTGCTAAAAGAACCAAAGTGCCTACAAGTGTCTGAAAAGGAGTCCCTGGGATGCCTGGTGGTTAACGACAGGGCCGGGGAGAGACCAGGCAGCAGGCGCCCCCATCACGGCCACAGCCCTGGCGAGGCTTTAAACCTCACCCCATGACCTTTCAGAGCAAAAACGGCCACACACAATCCGTAAGCAAATGGGCATCTCTGCATTCCCGTAAAACTTTACTTGCAAAAACAGGCGGGTGGACCAGCTTTCTGACTCCTGCTCTAAACCAAGACTAGTCACTGCCCTGCTGGACGACAGCCACTGAAGGCTGTATCTGCAGGGCCAGAAAGAGGAACCGCCCTGCAGCGACAGCATTTCCTCCCAGCCACCCGCAGAAGTCTGGAGGCGAGAATGCCGAAGACCGCGGGCCCGTGTCAGGTGCCCCGAAACAAGCTCTTCTCAGAAAGGCTCAAAACTGTTTTCTTTCATTCTTCCTAGGTAGGACTGAACACATCAGAAACGTTCCATTTCATCACCAGAGGCGAGTCCTTTTCTCAGGAATTTATGGAACTGACTCGTGGCCTAAGGTCTAAAGGGCTTCAAGTGAGGCACCTGATAAAGAGGAGCACAGGTTTGCTGAGGACCAGCACCTGCTGCAGTGGGGAAGGAGTGGGGAGCCCCCAGCACCGCGGGGACCATCGCAGATGTCCAGAATAGAGGATGACTTGTGGTCAGAGCGAAGATCATGCTCAGAGCCACATCCTCAACTGAAGCGTGAAACAAAGTCCATCAGCGTCGCAGACACCCACTAACGGCCTCAAACGGAGGCCGCCGTAGCTCTCATTAGTGCTGGCTACACAGAACATCATCTGCCATCTCCACTAGACGTGATCCCCACTTCTCTTGCCAAGCGGCTTCAAAGACGGTACTCTAGCCCACACCCCATCACTGGGCCCTGTCTGAACAATTCCTTCCATAACTTTCCACCGCCGAGGTCTTGCCAACACCCAGTACACTGTTAGAGGCACCCTGACTGCCCCACCCCTCAAAGACCCATCTGATGCCACCACATCTGCAACCCTCAAGCCGGGACAGCGGCCCTGTTCAAAGGGCAAAAGTTCACGTGCAGTTTTCTCCAAGGCTGCCTCAGCTGCAGGAACCGAAGCCTCCCCAAATTCTCCTCCATCTGAGTGGTTTCCAACCATAAAGCAGTAGTATTTCCTGTTTCCTTTTAACTCCTCAAGTATCTCCACACTAAAGCAGGGGCTGGTTTAGCTGGAAACAACAAGCTCGACTTTGTTTTCAACAATGCCTATGGGCCGGGGACCATGCAATACAAGAGACCTAACCAAAATGAATCGAGTCTTTGGGAAGCCGTATTCCACCTGACCTGCCCTTGAAGACACCATGGAAGAGAAAAATGACAGAACAGCAGATGAGCAGATGCTGAAATGCTCAACACAGCCACAGTCCTGCTGGAGGAAGTCCCAGGAGGAAGTGAGAATTCACACCGGGCTGTCTAGAAAGAGAACTTTGTGGCAGCAGTCGGCCCTTGGGACAGCAGAGTAAGGGCTTGGGAGCATGGAGTATGGCGGGTGGTGGGTCCCAAGCTGGGCTCTGAGGACTTCGTTGGGGGCACTCACAGCCCAGAAGCTTAGATGTGGGGCCAGAGGGCAATCAGCCAGCCCCTTGATGTGCATGGCTTTCACCACCCTCCCTAACAACCCGTCTGTCAAGAGCTCCCCTCCCTACCAGATAGGATGCTTTAGCAGGGTGTTCTCCCAACCTCTCAGGCACCCAAAGCTTCGATGGTTTCTTGGGAACTCCTCCCCCTTAAATCTCCCCAGCCAATTCCTCTCCAGACCCCCACACTCTGCAAGCCCAGGTGCTCACTCCACACAAGTCTAATAATCCAGGCAGGGACTCTTCCACCAGATCCATGCTTAAGTCCAACTCGAGGAATATTCTTTCCTTAATCTCAACTCTGAGGTCAGGCCTTGGAGATCTTTACAGGTGAATCAACATCCTGTTTGTCTTCCAACGTGTAATTAATGGCCTCCCACTCCTGACACCCCTTCCCCTCCTCCTCAGATTCCTCAGTCAGCATTTAATTAGGAGGAATCTCCTGGGACATTCTTTCATCAGAGCCACTGTAGACAAAACTAAGATGAAGCATTTTACACATTTCCTCATTTGATGAAAAACACCGAAAAACACTTTACTAACGTGACTAATATGAATTAGCACTACACTTTTGGCAAATTATCTGTCACTAAAACTAACCTTATTTACTCCAATTATTGTTTTCTCCTTTTCTTCTTTTTTTTTGAGACAGAGTCTCGATCTGTCGCCCATGCTGGAGTGCAGTGGCGCAACCTCAGCCCACTGTAACCTCTGCCTCTTGGTTCAAGTGGTTCTCCTGCCTCAGCCTCCCGAGTAGCTGGGAGTACAGGCACGCGCCACCATGCCCAGCTAATTTTTTTGTATTTTTAGTAGAGACGGCATTTTGCCATGTTGGCCAGGCTGCTCTCAAACTCCTGACCTCAGGTGATTCACCCGCCTCGGCCTCCCAAAGTGCTGGGATTACAGGCGTGAGCCACCTTGCCTGGCCCCTACTCCAATTATTGTATGAGACAGAGACTGTATCTGCTACTTTACCTTCATGTTCTGAATTTGAGTTTTACCATTTGGAAACTCAAATGGTTAAATGGATGATGATGAAAAGAGCAAGTATAACACAGATATATTCAGAAAGATTAATTACCCCTCGCCCAAAGAATTGATTCCTACTGTAAAGCATTTTTTTGTTTGTTTGAGACAGAGTCTTGCTCTGTCATCCAAGCTAGAGTGCAGTGGCGTGATCTTGACTCACTGTAACCTCCGCCTCCCGGGTTCAAGCGATTCTTCTGCCTCAGCCTCCAGAGTAGCTAGGACTACATGCACGCGCCACCATGCCTGGCTTATTTTTTATTTTTTTTTTTGTGATGGAGTCTTGCTCTTTAGCCCAGGCTGGACTGCAGTGGCGCTAACTAGGCTCACTGCAAGCTCCTCCTCCCAGGCTCACGCCATTCTCCTGCCTCAGACTGCCTAGTAGCTGGGACTACAGGTGCTCGCCACCATGCCTGGCTCATTTTTTGTATTTTTAGTAGAGACAGGGTTTCATCATGTTAGCCAGGATGGTCTCGATCTGACCTCGTGATCCGCCTGCCTCGGCCTCCCAAAGTGCTGGGATTACGGACGTGAGCCACCGCGCCCACCTTTTTGTATTTTTAGTAGAGACCGGGCATCACCATATTGGCCTGGTTGGTTTTGAACGAGATCCACCTGCCTGGGCCTCCCAAAGTGTTGGGATTACAGGCATGAGCCACCGCGCCCGGCCCATAATTTTTAACAAAGTCTTAAGGAACAGTAAAGCAAAGGGATCAACCACCTTAACTGTGCTAAAGTTCATCAACTGCGAATCAAGTGCTCCAGTGCTGAATAGACAACCATTGCCTCAAAGAACCCAATGGACAAGAGCAATTTAAAGTCTAATTTCATATACAAAACAGGAATGCTTGAGTAGAAAGGCAAGGGAGTGACCACTAAGCCCTGTTATTTAAAAAGAAAAACCAAACAGTAAAACATACACCCACACTTATAAAAGGAAAATCACAGCTAACAAACACCTATTTCTATCCTGGGGATGACTGTCATTTCCTGGGAGGTCAATTCTCTGAGTAGAGGGCTTGGTCAAATGAGCAATGGAAACAGTTGGAAGTTGTGGGGAGGCCCAGGAGGGTTGGCATCTCAAACCCTCATTTCCACCCACAAGGCTGCCTTAGCAGTAACTCCAGATTCTCATTTCCTGATCACGGTCATGCCATGCTGAGAATGGTCTCAGTCAGGCTTCTCAAACTTGAAGAGGGATCCGAACCTTTCTGGGAAGCCTCCTGCATGGCAAATGTTGGCTGCCAAGGCACAAAGCCAAGCGCAATCATGTAAGCTCAACTGAAAGACCCAGCAAAGTTAGTATAAGGCTTGTGAACTGCCTTGAATAAATATAGGTAACAACTTCTTCAAACAGGCTTTTTTGTGAGTTTCAGTCCTGCACAACTCCCAAGACACGGTTCCTCGGCTCCGCAACTCTTGATAAATAAAGGTAACAAAAGGTTTCTATTACCATCTATCCAACAGCATGAGCATTTCGCTTGATGAAAGACAAGCTGCAAACTAACCTGGAAATTCCTGTCCTTTTGCGAAGACAGTGGGAAAACTAAGCCAATTAGAAAGCAGATTGAAAGATTCCTTACCTTGCCCTTCCTGGACATCCCTAAAGCAACCCTTAATATGAGCAAAATACCCTTCGAAAAATCATACTATATACTACGGACGCATCTTCTAAGAGGTGCTGAGTGGGTGCTGCGTGCTGTGGATGGAAAGGATGGAGCGCCAACTCTCTAAATGCAAGTCACCGGGGAAAAAAAGGGCCGCCCATATCAACCCCCACGTCAGCGTTAATTCAAACGTCCAGAATGTGAAACAACGCCAAGGGTTCTGTCTCCAGAGCCAGCAAGTACCCTGGGACAGAGAAGAGAAGGCGTTCACACATCCTGGCCAAAAGAACCTAGTGAGAAAAAGAAAGTAGAATCACAGCAAAGTCCGGGGTCTAGGAAGCCTCCTCCACCAAAGAGCAAAGAGGGCGAGGAAAAGACACCCCCAAGGTGAAGCGACTCAGGATCCTCAAAGGCAGTGGACGCCAGGGCGCCATCCTCACCCTCCCCTCCCAGGGTAGGGGATCCGGGCAAGCTGGGGAGGAGCTGGCGACAAGGGAGCACGGGGCTCGAAGCCCGAGGAGAGTCGCCCGCTCCCGCTGAAGTCTCCTCCGCACGAAGCAGGGCGTGTGCAGGAGCCGCAGGCCGGGAAGGCCAGGACCCTCCGGGCTGGCCCGTAAGGCCCTCACCTTGTCTGAGTCCAGGTCGGGATCGGCCTGGCATAAGCGGTACAGGAAGGATTTCGGGTCCCGGCACAGGGTCTGCCGAGTGGTGAGGAAGTAGGTGCCGCCGACGTTGAGTCGGACCCACTTGGACACGCTGCCGGGGCGCTGGGCCAGGGCGCTGAGCCCAGCGCTGCAGCGGCGGCACAGGCCGCCCCCCAGCCCCGCCCCGATGCCGCCCCGGGCCGGCGACAGGAGCTCGCAGTGATTCTCCGCCATGATCCCAGCAAGCCCCGCCACAGCTCCCTTCCACCGGAAGCGTCCGGCTTTTAATAGCGTCCTCTGAGTTCTGTCCCGCCCACAGGTCCGCCCTGGTAGAGCGCCCGCCCCGGCGTCACGCGGTAGGCGGAAGTTCCGGTCCCGAAAAGCAGGAGACTGGGCCCGTTTCCGGCGGGAGCGGAACATGGGGTGATCTGGGCACTAACGCTGATGGGGAGCAGCGGACATCAGCCTCGACCTCCCACGAGCAGTGCACGAGCGCCTGACCCAGACCTCGACCCTAGCCTTCACCCCCACCCTGACTCCAGTTCATGAACTGGTCAAAGGAAGAGCCATGCCAGCAAACGTCTACACTGTACATGCTTTTTATTACAAGACTACGGAGCATTGGAGGAAAATTCATCATCTGGTAACTACACCTAAAGCACAAATATTTGGGGGGAAAAAAAGAACAGATTCATTAAATTATATGATTAAATCATTGACCCAGTAGAAAATTTATATAATAAGGGCGGGGCCTGGTGGCTTACGCCTGTAATCCCAGCACTTTGGGAGGCCGAGGCGGGAGGATCAGGCAGTCAGGAGATCGAGACCACGCTGGCCAACATGGTGAGGCCGTGTCTCCACTGAAAATACAAAAATTAGGCTGGCGCGGTGGTGGGCGCCGGTAATCCGCAGCCGGGAGGCTGCGGCAGGAGAATGGCGTGAACCCGGGAGGCAGAGGTTGCAGTGAGCTGAGATCTCGCCACTGCACTCCAGCCTGGTGATAGGGCGAGACTCTGTCTCAAAAAAAAAAAAAGAAAATTTATGTAATAAAGCCAGAAAAATGTTGTAAAATATATGGTAATTATTCACATTCAAGGCTGTATATCAATACATATAACAACATGGCCCCGAACATGAATTCAATGCAAATAATTCATATATTAGAATTTAGGCCGGGCGTGGTGGCTCATGTCTGTAATCCCAACACTTTGGGAGGCCAAGGTGGGTGGATCACGAGGTCAGGAGTTCAACATCAGCCTGGCCAAGATGGTGAATCTCCGTCTCTACCAAAAATACAAAAAATTAGCCAGATGTGGTTGTGGGTGCTCGTAATCCCAGCTACTCGGAGGCTGAGGCAGAGAATTGCTTAAACCCAGGAGGCGGAGGTTGCAGTTAGCCGAGATCAGCCCACTGCACTCTAGCCTGGGCGACAGAGTGAGACTCCATCTCAAGAAAAAATAAGAATTTAAATAACAGGCTGAACTAGAGGCCAACAATAGCCAGCAAATAACCTTCTATAAGATTAAAAACAAAAGTGTATATCCTAATACCATTGTATTATTTGTTTTCATAAGTTCTTTTAATTTTTGCTTTGTCTGTACATCACAGTTACAGCTACAGACCAGGTAGAGAATATTACGCATGTTCTGACTGCCACCCACCTGAAAAATGTACTAGTCATTTATCCTATTTTATGTTGTGAAGGAACAGCTACAGCAGCTCTAAATACTGTAACAATTTAATTTTGCCAACATCCAACTTACAGACGTAATAGAGGCTTTCACCAGCACAATGACCCCTATTCGTAGTCATTCTGCCAGATGGTTAGGCTATGTGGGTTACACAGCTTAAAAAAGATGTGCCTTTTGTAAAAAGTTCTCTGTACATAGTTTGGTGTTTCTTCATATGGAAGAAATGAGTTATGGGGAAAATTCAGGTACACACGTAGGCTCGTTCAGTTGCTCACCACAGCCATCTCAACAGATGAAAGTGCTCTTTGTTGGAAACAGCTTCCTCCTCACACCAGTTCTCCACAGGCAGCCTCATCTACAACCCTGCAATTTTGGGCCAGAAGTGGCGGCCCCTCAGAGGCTCTGAAGTGCCTCCAGCCCCGATTCAGGCACTTGCCACGTGTGCTGCGTAAGAAGGGACCCCACCCAGTGAGTCAACATAGGCTCATGTCAAGTTTGAAAATAACTGGGGAAAAGTGTATGACGACATCTTCCAGAACATAGTACCTTCACCGTATTCTCACAGCAGCTGCAATCTCTGAAGTCTCAGCAGTGAGCACCCCGGGTCTGTCAACCAGCCAGGCGAGGGGAGGCCTCAGGCTTCAGAGGAAGGCAAGAAACCAAATTCCGTGCAATTTGGCCATAATCTCTGGTAGAGTGAAGCAGCACTGAACGTGGTGCCTAGAAAAACCTCCTGCACGTTCCCCTGCACAATCAATGGACCCCAACTACAGTGGAGAAATGAAGAATCCAACCAAATTTGGGTGGTCTGGACTTGCCGCCAGCCAGGAAATCTACAACACTGTGGGCAGGGAGATGGGGGGAGGCGGCCTGAAATCTACACCAGCTGGGACAACCACACCCTACAATGAAAAAGCCAGCCTGGCTTGGGCTCTTCTGAACCACTAAGACCTGAAGGGGTGGCGGAAGGGGGAGACAAATGCACTCTTGTAAAACCCAATCAGCTACGTGGTTTTTTTCAAGTAGAGGCTTTGCTCTGCCACTGATTCCAAATGGCCTAATATACCTTCTGAGTCTATAAACTTAATTACAGATCACTCACTAAGCATGTGGCAAGGTCAGTTCAACACTTGTTATCTCTGCTGACTGTGCAGATGCAAATTCAGTACCATTGTGGACATGAAGTATAAGATTCTGAAAATATCGCCAAGCGCTTGAAAGCCATGGCAGCAGGGAGGGCAGAGAGCTGACATGCAGGCAGAGCCAGGTTCTTGCAACCAAACAAGGAAATTGGCTCTTGGAAAAAATCGGCCACAAATGGATTGCAGTAGTGACATCCTCTTAGCATTTAAATAAAGAGCGGTCTTATTCAGACATTCTTTGGAACACACGGCTTATCAGAAACCGATTTGTTCAGAATCTGTAAGACACAACTAAGGTGGTTCTGCTACTGGAACTGAGCATCTACACATCAGGTCGAGAGAGACAGAAATATCTTCAAAATGAACAAACTCTTTCACCTCAAAATACCACTTCCAGGCATCTAAGGGGAAAAAAAGTAAGAAATCAGAAGATTTTAAGGATATTCATCACAGCATTATTTAAATAGTGGAAAAATCAGAAACCGTCTTAAGTATTTTACAGTATGGAAATGGTCAGATAAATTATAGTAAATGGACAATGACTAAATACTACAATTGTTAAAAACATGTTTCTGAGAAACTCATGACATGGGAAAATGCTTAAAATATCAAGGGAGAAGACGATGCAAACGGTGTGTGTCGGATGTTCCTATTTTAGTTTAAAAAGTGAACAAATGGCAGGGCAGGATATACGGCAAAATGCTCACAGTGGTCTTCTCTGGCCGGTGAGCCTACAGCTGATCTTGTCAGAGACAAATGTTAGTTTTACTGAGTCACCCAGAGCCCTGTGCTGGTGCCTGGGGGTTTGTTCCATGGGACAGTCTCCACAATTCCTCTGGGGAAGGGCCACAAATCCCACAGTGTGTCCCAAGAGGGCTGGAGTAGGCGGAGTCCCCAGCAGCTGTGGCATGACCAGCCATCTCTCTCAAAACAATTGTTAACAAGCCTTCCGCAAGTTAAGGTTCCACATGGTAGCCGTGGTACAGAGGCATTTCTCTAGGGTGGAGAGGCTTGTGCTCTACACCAGGACGGCCCACCGCCCTGGCTGGGGCCACACAAAGAGGGGAGAAAGGAATCCCTCAGAAGCCAGCCCCCAACTGTGTCCCAGAGAAAGGCAGGGCACCTGGGACACCTAGGCCGGCAGCAAGCACAGCCTCCCTCCACTTTGTGCCGAGAAGCCGCACAGTGTGGTCCACAGTGTGGTCCCGACATTCCACCTGTCCTTGCCCATGTGTGGGGAGGCACATGGCCCCAGGTCTATTAAACAGCAGGTGAAATCTTCCTCATCTTGGATAAACCCACAACTGTAATTCCATGTTAAGCGTGTCTATGTGCACACACGGTACCCCATGTTCTACCGTAGAAGGTAAGGCGCCTGCGTGCCAGGTGATGGCTCTAAGGATGTGCTAGAGAAAACCGGAGTAGACATGAGCAAGCACAGGGTAAGGAAAGAAAACACACGGGCCTTTCAAAAGGGAAGAGCAAGGGGCTGGGTGAGGAGAAAGGTGACCCACAGAAGGGCTTGGCTGTCAGCTCAGGCAATGGCATCATTTCGGCTGGCGGCTGCCAGCTCTGGCTCTGAGCCCCTAGTTCTGTGGCTTTGGAGGTTAAGATGGAGCTTGTCAGTGACGCCCAGGAGGTGGTGGTTCTATCCAGAGGAAGGACGCACGGAAGAGTCTCCCCAAGCAGCCCAGCCGAGTGCTCCAATTAAAGCCACGTCCCTGCTCCACTTGTTTCCCTATAACCAGATGCCCTGAGAGATCTGAGAGAGCCACTCTCCTACATGGAGACACAGGACGTTCTGAGATGGGTAAAATAGCTGATGAGGAGGAAGCCTGAACAGAAATTCCTGAAAGGGCTAAGAGAGACTCCCCAACACAGCCAAGCCTTTCCAAAAGCCAGGAGGAGGAGAGAGGACTCCGACTCCGGCCACAGGCCCAGGGCAACGTGCTGGGCCCCGGAGTGTCCTGCTCCCTGGGGCCCCAGGGCAGGTGTGGCCCAGCTCACCCCAGCTCACGGTCACAGGCTCACATGCAGCTCTCACACAGCAGCAGCCAAGGCCCAGGCAGGGCCTGGGGAACATCTCTGCCCCCTCCCAGGCCCTGTCTGCACTCGCCTAGCTAAAAAGAGCCACTCTTGTCATTAGCAGTGTAAAAAGGACACCTTCCCTCTCAGTTTGCATCTGGCCTGGCACACAGGGTCACTGCTGAGTCACCTGTGACTTGGGGGTAGGGACCAGGGAGGGTGGACACAGTTGAGTCAGAGGCAGGTCTGTGGGCAGCAATGTCTGCCTCTCCCACACGGGAGCTGGAGAGCAGTGGCACCGTCACAGCTCACTGCAGCCTCAATCACCTGGGCCGAAGCCATTTTCGCACCTCAGCTTCCCTAGTAGCTGGCACCACAGGCACATACCACCATGCCCGGCCAATTTTTTTTCTTTTTTTTAGAGACAGGGTCTTGCTAATGTTGTCCAGGCTGGCCTTGAACTCCTGGATTCAAGCGATCCTCCTGCCTCAGCCTCCCAAAGTGCTGGGATTACAGGTGTGAGCCACCATGCCTGGCCATGATTATGCAGTTGTAAGGTCAGCTGATTAATTCATCTCTCCATATAATAACATATGCACAGGTTGGGAGATTAGGATGAGAACATCTGTGGAGAGGCCATTATTCTGACTTTTAGAGAGAAGGGCCTAGGACAGGAATTCCCAGTGCTCAGGTTTAAAGGAAATATGATGTTCCTATCACCAGTACATGAAGATGCCCCTTTCTCTGCATTCCTACTAACATTGGATATTTTCCACCTTTGGGACTTTCAGCAGTTGTTGAGCCAGCCCATTTTACAGCGGGGATAATTGAGGTTTAAGGAGGGGAAATTACTTGCCTAAGATCTCATGCAACTTTCTGTTTCCTGACTCCCAGTCAAGTTTGATTCTCCCTTGGCGTGGCTTATATGGGAGGATATTTACCTGGTGGCTTGGAAACCACTGAATGACTTTGTCATCTTCTATCCATCCATGTATCTCTATCTGCAGCCCAGCAAATGTATATTGGGAGCCTCAGACATGTGACCAGGGCCTTGTGGGCCAGAAGCAGGCGGGAGACCATGCTGTTGTTTTTGTTTTGTTTTGTTTTGTTTTGTTTTGAGACAGAGTCTACCTCTGTCACGCAGGCTGGAGTGCAGTGGCTCAATCTCAGCACACTACAACCTCCGCCTCCCTGGGTTCAAGTGATTCTCACACTTCAGCCTCCCTAGTAGCTGGGATTACAGGCATGCACCACCACGCCCAGCTAATTTTTGTATTTTTAGTAGAGATGGGGTTTCACCATGTTGGCCAGGCTGGTCTCCAACTCCTGACCTCAAGCAATCCACCCACCTCACTCTCCCAAAGTGCTGGGATTACAGGTGTGAGCCACCTGGCCTGGCCAGTGCTGTTGTCTTTTGAGAGCCCCCTTTTCTCTCACCTGATCTCCCTGCCCCCATTTTCCCCTTTATTACCCTTCCCAGATGCTACTGAGTAGCTGCAGGGTCAGTCTAGAAATGCCAACCAGGTTGGGATCCTTGCTGGGAGAGCCCTTCCTTCCCTGGCTTTGTAACTCAGGGCCTTCTGGTGTGCACACCTGCAGGGTCCAGGCTGGGCCTGCCCTTCTAGCTTCTGTCTGTCTCTCCCTGAGAGTGGAATCCTGGCTCTGTCCTCAACTAGCTTGAAGGGGGGCCCCCAGGAATGGCCCCTTCTGGATTTCATACCCTTGTGTAGTCCCATTTCACTTTTTATAACATTAAAAAATTTTTTTTTTGTTAGAGACAGGGTCTCGCTTTGTTGCCCAGGCTGCTCTCAAACACCTAGCCTCAAGCAGTGCTCCTGCCTCAGCCTCCCAAAACACGCCCGTTCACTTTCTACCAGGGTTGTTGTGTGTGACTAGCAGATGTGTTGGAAGTGATGATGTGTCACTTCCGAGGTTAGGTCATTAAAGACGCGGCGGCTTCTATCTTGTGTGTGTTCTCTTTCTCTTGGGCCACTCGCTCTGGGGAAAGCCAGCTGTCGGGGCTTCAAAATACACACGCCTGGGAAGAGGCCTCACTGGTGAGGGACTGAGGCCTCCAGCCCATAGCTGTGGGAACGTGGGAATGAAGCTTTATGTGCATCCTTCGGCCGTGCTCTAGCCTTTAGATGACTCAGTTCTAGCTGCATTTTTTTTCTGGGGGGGGGGACGGAGTCTTGCTCTTATTGCCCAGGCTGGAGTGCAATGGTGTGATCTCAGCTCACCGCAACCTCCGCCTGCTGGGTTCAAGCGATTCCTGTGCCTCAGTCTCCTGAGTCACTGGGATTACAGGTGCCTGCCACCATGCCCAGGTAATTTTTGTGTATTTTTAGTAGAGACGGGGTTTCACTATATTGGCCAGGCTGGTCTCAAAATCCTGACCTCGTGATCTGCCCGCCTCCGCCTCCTAGTGCTGGGATTACAGGTGTGAATCATTGCACCTGGCCAGCCCTGGCAGCATCTTGATGGCAAGTTCACTGAGCCAGACCACCCAGCCCAGCCTCTCCTGGATTCCAGACCCACAGGAACCATGAGTTAGACGTCTTTGTTGTTTTACACATTTAAATTTTGGGGCAATTGGTTACACAGCAGTAGATAACTAATACACCAGCTGTAAGGCTTTGGGCACGTTCCTTAGCCTCTGCACCCCAATTTCCTCCCTTGTGCCATGAGCGTTGTAGAGGTGAGTGAGGAACGTGTAGACACAGCACAGGACCACACATGTGAGGGAGCTTTCCAGCCCCTCTCGAGATGGTTCTGGTCATCTTCTTGCCCATCCCTGGATGGACCGTGACTTCACAACGTCAGGCCAAGTTATTGCATTCTTGGCCTGAGGTCATCCATTGGTCATGGACAGAGGTTCTGGGTAGGAAAGGATGAGATAAAGAGCGGGGTTAGTTTCCTTCCTCCAGCCTGGGTCCGGAGAATCGTGCTGGGCCAGGTGAGAAATCTGCTCCCTGTGTGGTGTCCTAGGATGGGCAGCTGGACCTGACCAGTGGGGAGGTTTCTCTGTGTCTCCAGAGGGCAGAGGGGCTGCCTGGTCTGGCTTCCCTTGGGCTTGGCCAAGCATTCTGGCTGCCACTGAGGCCTCCAGGACAACTGAGAACTGTCCTTTCTTCCTTGCCCTTCAGCTGCCCCTCTCTTCTCTGCCCCCTGGTGCCTGGTCAGCTGCTTTCTTCACATAACAGCCTTCTTGTGACCCTTGGCCCCTGCCCCTGAGGCTCCTCCACCCCAGGCTCTGTGTTCTAAAGTTCACCGTGTACAATTTCCTCAAGTTGTTTCTCCTTCACTGCTTCCCTTTTCTCTGTTCATTACTCAAGATCTGCATGGCCGTGTGTCAGTATAAAAAAAAATAAAGTTGGCCGGGCAGGGTGGCTTACCCCTGTAATCCCAGCACTTTGGGAGGCGTGGTGGGCAGATCATGAGGTCAGGAGTTCGAGACCAGTCTGGCCAATATGGTGAAACCCCATCTCTACGAAAAATACAAAAATTAGCTGGTTGTGGTGGCACGCACCTGTAGTCCCAGCTACTCAGGAAGCTGAGGCAGGAGAATTGCTTGAACCCAGGAGGTGGAGGTTGCAGTGAAATTGCCATTGACTCCAGCCTGGGTGACACAGCGAGACTTCGTCTCAAAAAAAAAAAAAAAGTTAACCCATTTCAGTTGGGTGCAGTAGCTCACGCCTCTAATCCCAGCACTTTGGGAGGCCGAGGCAGGCGGACAGAGCGAGACCATCTCAAAAAAAAAAAAAAAAAAAAAAGAATTGCTTGAACCCAGGAGGTGGAGGTTGCAGTGACTAGAGATCGAGCCACTGCACTCCAGCCTTGGCGACAGAGCAAGACTCCGTCTCAAAACAAACAAACAAAAAAACCTAAAAAACAAAAAACACAAGCAAAAAATCATGATTAACAATTACAAAAAGAACAAACAAAAAAAACCCGCCACAAAATCATTTATAGGTAAGGACATAAGTTCTGAGGCTGCCTCCAGGACTATGGACAGTGGTAGGATTGGTTGTTTTCTGATTTATGAATGTGACTTATAGCCCAGATTTCCTTCCGTGAACGCTTGTTAGTTGTGAAACTAGCAAAGTTGCGCCTCCGCATTTACGCAGAGCCGGCTCCGGAGTCCGAGCCGCGGGTTCGAGCCCAGCCCCGCTACTACCTCGGGCGTGACCTTGGCCGGAGCCAGGTCCCCTCTGAGCCTCAGTTTCCCGGTCTGGGAGCTGGGAATGACAACTCGCCCCACCCCCGCACAGCCCCGCCCCCGGGGCCCTGGGATTGGTTCGCGAGAGGTCCCCCTGCCCAGGCGGGGCCGGGCCTCTCCCGCCCGCCAGGCACCAATCCGGAAATGCAGCTGGGGCAGAGGCGGGGCCCACTCAGACCGCGGCGGAGGGACGATGGGCGCGGCCAATGGGCACGGGCGGCGGCGGCGGTGCGACGGAAGTCCTCCCTGGCGTCGCGCGGGGCCGGGGCGTCGCGGGGGCGGGGCGTCGCGGGGGCGGGGCGTCGCGGGGGCGGGGCGTCGCGGGGGCGGGGCGTCGCGGGGGCGGGGCGTCGCGGGGGCGGGGCGTCGCGGGGGCGGGGCGTCGCGGGCACAGGGTGAGGGCGGCCGTTACTGGAGTTCAGCTTCGGGAAGGAGGACGCTGAGGAGGCGCCGAGCCGCGGAGCGCTTCTGGGGAGGCGCCCGCGCAGACTCGAGGCCCATAGCCAGGACCACCACCTAGCTGGTGAGCGCGCGGCGAGGCGGGGCGGCCCGGGGTCCCGAGGGCCGGGTGCCGCCTTACCTGCGGCCGGGCCGGGGACGGCGGGCGCCGGCCGAGGGCGCTGCTTGGCCGCGGCGGGGAGCCCGGGCCTGGGTTGCGGCGGGCGCCGGCCTGGCCGGGGGCGCTGACAGACGCGCGGAGGGCGGGGGAGGCCGGGAGGTGTCACCCGGCCCAGCGGGATGGAAGTGCCTGGAAAGTTTGTTTTCAGCTCGGCGCAGCCTGGAGCCGAGCCTCCAGGGTTACCTTTCGGTTCTGTCTGTAGAGGAACCGCCCTGGGCTTCCACCTGGAACGGCGTCCTTGGCGCCTCCGCCTGCGAGAGAAGCAGAAGGTGCAAGTTCTTGCTGAAAGCACCTGATGCTCCTGGGCCCCCTTTTCCAGATTCTTGATGACATTGGTTGGGAAAACGCCTTTCACGGCCCGGCCAAGGGGCATTTGGGTGCTTTTGCTGCCCGTGGCTGTGCTCAGCGTTGTGGGAAGCCCCTGGGCGGCCGAATGTGCAGGATCACCGAGGGGAAAGTGAGCTTGACAGGTAGGAGGGATTTTAGGGGAAGGACCAAAACAAACCACTTGTTGGGTAAAATGTTTTGCTAAATGTATCGCTGGTGTTTATTTTCTCTCTGTCGCTAAAAGTATCCCTCGTGTTTCTATGTTTTTCATGTGCTAAGTTCTACAGTCTGGGGACCATGGTTTAAGAATTTATGCCTTGTATGCGATGTGCAGTGGGTGATGGAAGAACGTCTACATGGCTTTAAAATTGGATTTAAAAGGCAAATATTTTAAATGAAGGAAAACCCAAGAAGTTTACTTGATTCCTTATCTTCCAGGATGCGACTTTTATTTATTTATTTATTTTATTTTGATGGAGTCTCGCTGCCGTCGCGCAGGCTGGAGTGCAGTGAGGCGATCTTGACCCGGGAACCTCCACCTCCCGGGTTCAAGCGATTCTCCTTCCTCAACCACGCGAGTAGCTGGGATTACAGGCGTGCGCCACCATGCCCGGCTAATTTTTGTGTTTTTAGTAGAGACTGGGGAAGGTATGGGCCCTCTTTTGAGAAAAATGCAGAGTGACACTGAATTTTGTAACTACCTCAGGAGGCTCTTGAACCTTCTGCAGCTCACTCATGGAGTTTGTAGAGATGCGTAATAATCCGAAGTGTTAAAGAAGAAGGTTCTGTTGAGAAAAAGTTGGAGGGCTGAAAGGGATGCCTTTCGCTATTTCGACGTGTGGCTGTACCCCAGAGTGCCCTGGCTAACACGCAAAACCATGAATTAGGCGGCTTGGCGAGGCTCAGTGGAGGCTGGGGCTGAGAGTCGTGTCGAAGTTTGTGAGGTTAACCTGCACCCAGTGACAGTCATGGCGAAGTTTGTGAGGTTAACTCGCACCCAGTAACGCTGTTCCAATGCAAGGTGTGTATTTGGTGTCATCCACGGGAAGAGGAAAGAGCAAATTTTCTCATGGCCTTGGCAGTTCCACATGGTGGACATTTCATATCTGCAGTTTTCTTCGCATGAGACGGCTTTTTTGCACAAACACACTGGAATCCGGTGAGCAAGAATGATAGAATGCAAGATGAATTTCCACATGAGGAAATGTCACGAACGAGCGTTTTGCATCTCTGTCAGCTGAATTCCCCCATGTGTATGTATGTGAGAACATGCCGTGTTTCCTGTCTGTAATGGTAGAGGCAGCCCTGATACTGGATTTTCACCTGAGGATGGATAGATCTTCAGGGTTCAAGTGGGTTTGCATCTGGACTTTAGGGTGGCCCTGTAGGCCCTGTGTGAGAAGCCCCCTTCCCAGTGAACTTTCCCTTGTGTGCCCGCGTGGACAGCCAACAGGGGGAGCAGTGCGAGCGTGAAGGCAGACAGTGGCCTGGCCCAGTCTGACGGTAAGTGGGCCAGAGGCAGTGAGTACCATTTCTTGATCTGACTACTCAAGACAGGAGCTTCCCTAGGTACTTTCACACCTCATTGCGAGGTACGTGTTGTTCCCATTTTACGGGTGCAGAAGCTGAGCTGCAGAGGCGTTAAGTACCTGCCTCATAAGTGGTAGAGACTCCAGTGTCACCCTGCCCCTCACATTCGGAGCCCCCGAGGGAGGGTCTGCCGGGCAGCTCAGCCCAGCACTCTGTAAGGAAATCTTCAGTGCCACTGCCCAGGATGTCTTCCCGGGGATTGGGCCTGAATGTCTTGACCATGCCGTGCTGAAGGCAGGAGGGGTGTCTTCATATGGAAGAACTGTACATATTTCTCTGGCAGATGGCTGCACTGTGTGACCCCGGGGCCTGTTTCAGCTTCCTGCTGTCAGAAAGCAGCTGTTTGGGAAGAGGCTGTGATTCGGCCTTGTTTGAGGGCCAATACTCTGAATGGGTGAGGCTTGGAATCCTCCCTTTGGAACAAAGAAACATAATGATTTTGCTGAAGGTAGAATTGGGGGCTAGGCAGAGTGGCCTCCTGCCCTCCCTAGGGTGGTTCTGTCTTTTGCAAAGGTGGCTGCATCCTTAGGGGAAGGTGAGGGGAGAAGCAGGGAGCATGGAGAGAAGTGGCTTTCAATTTTCTCCCTCCTTTTGGGGAGTTCCTCCTTATGTGGCTGGTCTGGTGCATAGTGTGATGTATTCCTGTCCGCAACGTTGCCCTGACAGCCAGTCCAAGCTGAGTCTAGAGCTGGCAAGGTGAGCTCCCAGTAGTAAGAGGGTGTGGGCGGCAAGCCACCCAGGCACCGAGGCAAGAGACAGAGGACACGAGCTGTTCCAGTATAATAAAATATAAAACAAGAATAGTTATACCAGATATAGATCTTAGATATGATTATATATGAATATCATTAATCATGAGTTTGCAGCAATTACTTTTTATTCCAATATTATGATAATCCTTGCTCTATAATCATAGCCTAGGAAAAACCAGGCCATACAGAGGAGCTGAGGGGACATAGTGAGGTGTGACGAGAAGACAAGAGTGCGAGGCTTCTGTTATGCCCGGACAGGGCCACAAGAGGGCTCCTTGGTCTAGCGGTGATGCCAGCGTCTGGGAAGACGCCCGTTACTAGGCGGATCGTGGCCCAGTGGTAGCAAAAGGTGTCAAGGAACAACACTCACTACTTAGCAGACCTGGAAAGGGGCGGGGGGGGGGGGTCTCCCTTTCCCCGGGGGAGTTTAGAAAAGACTGCTCCTCCACCTCTTGTGGAGGGCCTGACATCAGTCAGGCTTGCCCGTAGTTATCCGGAGGCCTAACTGTCTCCCTGTGATGCTGTGCTTCAGTGATCACACTCCTTGTCTGCCTTCATGTTCCATCCTGTACACCTGGCTCTGCCTTCTAGATAGCAGTAGTAAATTAGTGAAAATACTAATAGTCCCTGATATGCAGAAATAATGGTATAAGCTGTCTTTCTCTCTGTCTCCTCTCCCTCTCTGCCTCGGCTGCCAGGCAGGGAAGGGCCCCCTGTCCAGTGGACACGTGACCCACGTGACCTTACCTATCATTGGAGGTGACTCACATTCTTTACCCTGCCCTTTCTGCCTTGTATCCAATAAATAACAGCGCAGTCAGACATTCGGGCCACTACCGGTCTCCGCGCATTGGTGGTAGTGGTCCCCCGGGCCCAGCTGCCTTTTCTCTTATCTCTTTGTCTTGTGTCTTTATTTCTACACTCTCTCATCGCCACACACAGGGAGAGACCCACCGACCCTGTGGGGCTGGTCCCTACAAGAGAGAAGTGGTTTGTTCTGCTCTCCTGAGATGTGTTCTTATGAGAAGGATCCAGCAGCAGCCTGCAGAGATGTGGGGCCTGAAAAGAGGCCTTGGGCAGCTCTTCTCGACAGGTCTTGGCCCTCTAGACTGCCTTCAGCACAGTTTTGGGGAGAAACAGGGAGTGTTCCTTTTTCAATCTATGCGCTCATCCCCTGAGCCGCCTGACCCAGGGTTTAGATGCTCCAGGGCAGCTGATTGACACCGGTGGGAGACGGAGTCTGGCAAGCAGGTGATGAACTGGGAAACGCTGCAGAAATGAGGGGGCAAGCGTGGCCAGTCCCTTCTGAGAGGATGTATTTGGAAGAGAGTGGGCACTGGCGTGGCACTTTCCCCTTCTGTGGAAATGGACAGGATGCCACGTAGTGCTGCAGTTCTGTGTGGGGCAGGTTGTGGCTGCAGAGAAGCCCTGGGTGCAGAAACAGTCCCCCGAGCAGGTGCGAGGGCCAGGGTGCTCTATGCTGCTCCACACCTGCCGTGCGATGACATGTGGCCACCGGGCTGCCCAGCACAGTTGTTTAGAAAGCAGGTTCAAAGGGCAGTGTGCTGGGAGGAAGTGCTGCTGTGGAAACTGCAAGTTTTGGACATGAGTTGCTCAGGTCTTTTCAGCCGTGCATTCTTCTACAACAGAATTGCATTATTCACTTGCTCAGTGTGATACCATGTCCTTTAAAAAATTATTTGAATATTGAGAACAGGTTGTATGTTCCGTCTCTAGCTGTTAGATCACAGGCAGGGCACATCTTCTCAAAGAGTAACGAGGCATGGGTTGTGTGTGTTCTCTTCTCTTAGTGAGGACAAAGGCCTGTTTGGGTTCATGATGATTGTTGGGGTCTCTTTTCTGTACCTGATGTTGGTTGCACAAAGTCCATTTCCATTCTCTTAGTCTAGACAATTTTCCTGATATTTAAACTGGAATTTTTGCTCCAAGAAATTCCAGGTCATTTAGAATGTGTTAAGATTGAGTTTCTGGGCTACACATCCCTTATAAGAGCACCTGATTCTGGTTTCTGTTTGTTTATTTATTTATTTTTTCCAGACAGTCTCGTTCTGTCACGCAGGCTGGAGTACAGTGGCATGATTTTGGCTCACTGCAACCTCTGCCTCATGGGTTCAAGTGATTCTCGTGCTTCAGGCTCCCAAGTAGCTGGGATTACAGGTGCGCACCACCTACATTATTTATTTATTTAATTTATTTATTGAGATGAGGTCTCACTATGTTGCCCAGGCTACTCAAACTTCTGGTCTCAAGGGATCCTCCCGCCTCGGCCTCCCAAAGTGCTGGGATTACAGGCATGAGCCACCGCACCCAGCCTGATTTCTGTTTAAAGAGTTGGATTTTACAGGGGCTCACAGAATTGGGAACTGACAGTACTGTAGAGCCTGTGTATGAAAAAGATGGACAAGCCTGACATTAGCAGCTCACTGTTGAGCACACGGCCCCCTGCAGAATAAACAAGTGTGTGGTTTCCATCTGATGAAGGTGGGCATGTAGTTCCTGGACAGTCCAGTGACTTCCGTCATTCCACAGACAAGATCAGATGCCCTCTCTACCAGCCACCGTGCTGGGGACCGGCCCAATCTGTGTTTCAAATCAGCTTGTAGCACGCAGGGATTCGAAATATTTAAAGATGAGGTTTGAAGGTAGGTCTGGAGACCAAGGACGTTAGTTTTGGAGGTCCCCGTCTCCTGCGTGTTTGCGGAGCTGGTGACAGTGCCCCCTCCCCGTGCTGGAGAGGGCTGAGGAGAGGCTGTGTGTCTCAGCAGGATGCCAGTCAGGATTCTTCTGGCTACGGGCTTATTTTTTACAATAAATTCATCGTTAAAGTCCCATTCTTTAACCTGTTTTTTCCCTTTTGGAATTAATTTGACTGCAGTAGGAAGGGGTTGTAGCTGAAAGTGACCGCTGTGCATTGAATGCCATCAGAAAAGGCTGATGAGATTTGCAGGGAAGACTGAAGCCTCACTGAAATGCGCCTGGCGTGTGTTGACCTTTGCAGTGGAACATGTGGGAAAGGGGCCCGCACTCACTTTTCAGTTCTGCCTCGGTGATTCCAGGAGCCCCGGGGTTGGGAGCGGGGACAGGACCTTGCTCCTGAGTCTTAGGTGTGGTGTCTCTCGCCCCTTGCTGCATTGGCGGGACCCTCGGTGCCGCGGCCTCAGTTGCAGGGCGGCCAGGGCTGCTCCGTGAAGGAGGCGCTCACTCCATGGAGCTGCAGGACGCTGCATTCTCCTCACTCTGGCCATTGCCGCTGTCCTTCCTGCTTCCCCTTTTCTGGTGAGGGAGGGCTCCAAGGACTTGCTGGCTGGTCCCCAGATGCCAGCACTCCTGCATCTCCCCCTCCTCTCCTGGCCTGTCACTTTGTTCCTCCTCTGTGAGGGGCCCAGGCTCGGATGCCCGGCCACAGCCTCTCTCTCCAGCCTGTGCGGCCCAGGTGGGTCCAGGATGTTCCCTGCTGCCCTGTTCTCAGCAGTTCTTGTCTTCTTCAGGCTTTTCCTCCTTGCCTAGAGAAATTTCCCTACATGGAAACCCCTGTGGCTGTACAGTCTTTTCTGACCAATCTGCTGGGTTTTTTGTTATTTGTTTTTTGTTTTTGAGACAGAATCTTGCTCTGTCGCCCAGGCTGGAGTGCAGTGGCACGATCTCGGCTCACCGCAACCTCCGTCTTTCAGGTTGAAGCAATTCTCCTACTTCAGCCTCCTGAGTAGCTGGGATTACAGGCACTTGCCACCGCACCCGGCTAATTTTTTTTTTTTTTTTTTTTTTGTAATTTTAGTAGAGACCGGGTTTTGCCATGTTGGCCAGGCTGGTCTCGAACTCCTGACCTCAGGTGATCCGCCCACCTCTGCCCCCCAAAGTGGTGGGATTACAGGCGTGAGCCACCGTGCCCAGCCTGCTTTTCTATATTCTTTAGGGAATCATGATAATAAAAAAAAGTCTGTGCATGTTTAGTACAAATGCAATTTCTTGTTTTTCTAATATTTTCTATCCACTGTTGGTTGAATCCATGCATGTGGAGTCAACCTATGGATGGGGATGGCAGACTGTACTCTCCTGACAGGTGGTTACAAAGTGTTTCTACCTGAAGAGACCTGGTTGCAAAGCAGCATGCCCAGTATAACTTTCCTCAGGCCCAGGGAAAAGCCTGGAGGGAGGTTCCCACAGAAATATTAGCAGTGGTTTCCTGGGCCAGTGGGATGAGGACCACACATTGAGCTAGCAGTGGAGAAACAGTGGTGAATAAGATATGTCTGGCTCTGTCTCCTGGAACTTACTGGACTGAGGATGAACCTTTCTCCACTAATTTTTGTTCTGAAAAATTTCAAAACCGAAGAACAGTTGAAAGCATAGTACAATGAATATCCCTAGCCTTTTCACCTGGATTCTACCGGCTGTTAACCTTTTCCATATTTGCTTGTATACATTACCCCCTCACCTCCCCCCAATTTTTTTTTTTTGAGACGGAGTCTCGCTCTGTCGCCCAAGTTGGAGTGCAGTGGCGCGATCTCGGCTCACTGCAAGCTCCGCCTCCTGGGTTCACACCATTCTCCTGCCTCAGCCTCCCAAGTAGCTGGGACCACAGGCGCCTGCCACCATGCCCGGCTAATTTTTTTGTGTTTTTAGTAGAGACGGGGTTTCAACCTGTTAGCTAGGATGGAATTGATCTCCTGACCTCGTGATCCGCCCACCTCGGCCTCCCAAAGTGCTGGGATTTACAGGCATGAGCCACCGCACCCGGCCCCAAATTTTTTTCTATTATTTTTATTATTTGAAAGTAAGTCACACACATGATAGCATTTCACCCCAGAATCCTTCTCCAGGTGCCTTCTGAGCTCAGAAGCTGTCACCTGTACAACCTCTTCATCATCACATCCGAGACAGCATTAACATTGCATTTTTTTTTTTTTTTTTGAGATGGAATCTCATGCTGTTGCCCAGGCTGGAGTGCAGTAGTGCGATCTTGGCTCACTGCAACCTCCGCCTTCTGGGTTCAAGTGATTCTCCTGCCTCTGCCTCCCAAGTAGCTGGGACTTACAGGTGTGTACCACCAGTCGTGGCTAATTTTTGCATTTTTAGTAGAGGTGGAATTTTATTGTAACGTGGCATTTTCTAATGCAAAGGTGACATGCAGCCTTCCTCCGTGGTCACCTGTCCTCCTCAAAGCCCTTTCTTGTTCTTCTTTCTTTCTCTTTTTTTTTTTTTTAGAGACAGAGTTTTGCTCTGTTGCCCAAACTAGAATGCAGTGGCATGATCATAGCTCACCGCAGCCTTGAACTCCCTTGGGCTCAAGCCATCCTCCAGCCTTTGCCTCCTGAGTAGCTGGGACTATAGGCCTGTGCCACCACACCTGGCTAATTTTTTTTGTTTGAGACGGAGTCTGGCTCTGTTGCCCAGGCTGGAGTGCAGTGGTGTGATGTCGGCTCACTGTAACCTCCGCCTCCTGGGTTCAAGCAATTCTCCTGCTTCAGCCTCATGAGTAGCTAGGATTACAGGTGCCCGCCGCCACACTCGGCTAATTTTTATATTTTCAGTAGAGACGGCGTTTTACCATCTTGGCTAGGCTGGTCGCGAACTCCTGATGTCATGATTCACCCGCCTTGGCCTCCCAAAGCGTGAGATTACAGGCGTTAAGCCACCACGCCCAGCACTGGCTAATTATAATTTTTAAAATTTTTTGTACAGATGGGGTCTCGCTTTGTTGCCCAGGCTGGTCTTGGACTGGGTTAAAGTGATCCTACCACCTGCTCCTCCCAAAATGCTGGGAATACAGGCATGAGCTACAGCAACCTGGCCAGCATTTCTTAAAATATGAGGGTAGTTGTCTCGTATTTTATATAAATACAGGATTCACAATCTGGATTTGTCTCATTGTTTCCTTGTTAGATTAGGTTCAGGCTAAGTATTTATGGCAAGAATACTGCTTAGGAGATGATGAGCTAAAGGTAATTTTTTTTTTCGAGATGGAGTCTCACTCTCTCACCCAGGCTGGAGTGCAGTGGCGCGATCTCGGCTCACTGCAACCTCTGCCACCCGAGTTCAAGCGATTCTCCTGCCTCAGCCTCCTGAGTAGCTGTGATTACAAGTGCCTACCACTGCGCCCGGCTAATTTTTGTGTTTTTAGTAGAGACGGGGTTTCACCATCTTGGTTAGGCTAATCTTGAACTCCTGACCTCGTGATCTACCCACCTCAGCTTCCCAAAGTGCTTTGAGACAGAGTCTCGCTCTGTCGCCCAGTCTGGAGTGCAGTGGCGTGATCTCGGCTCACTGCAATCTCCACCTCCCCGGTTCAAGCGATTCTCCTGCCTCAGCCTCATGAGTAGCTGGGATTACAGGCTCCTGCCACCATGCTGGGCTAATTTTTGTATTTTTAGTAGAGATGGGGTTTCACCATGTTGGCCAGGCTGGTCTTGAACTCCTGACCTCAAGCCATCTGCCTTGGCCTCCCAAAGTGCTGGGATTACAGGTGTGAACCACCGTGCCCGGCCTTCCTTAGTGGCCCTTCTAACCTTAAGCTGCTTTTCCTTCCTGACAGCGGGGCCCTACTCTCCTGGTCTCTTTCCTGCTTGGGCAAGGTGCCAGGGGGCTTTTTCTAGGCCTTGACTTTGCTGTAGCTTCTAAGGTGTCCTGTGGTGGTAAAAGGGACGTGTGCTCTGTGGGTAGGTGCAGCCACCTGTAGAGCTGCAGCTATATCCCCAGGATGGTTGTGTGACTGATGGTCCTTGGGGAGCCCAGCAGTGAGGATCTCAGCAGCCCACCTGTCTCAGAGTCCCCGCTGTGCACCCAGGCCCAGGGCTCAGTGAGTGAGAGCTCTCCGACCTCGGTGGGGGCGGGGCTAATTGACCTTCAGACCCACCGTGTGCCAGTGCTGGCTGGCACACAGCACTGCTTGGACCTCCCCGGTGGGAAAGGATGGGGACAGATCAGTCTTTGGAAGAATGGAGCACTGGCTTTGCTCAGCCCTGTTCTTGGGAAGGTTTGATCTGGAGAGCCGCAGCAGCCAGACCCTGGGGAGGCAGGTTAGTGAGCAAGCTCCCAACTTACGAGCTAGGAAGTCTGACGGCTGCTCATTTCCCCCCATGTGGACATCATTGGGGGTCCTTCCTGAGGGCGAGCGCTAGGTTCGTCTGCGTTTCTCTTTCCCAGTTGGGCCTGACTCTGGACACGAGGCTGAGGGAGTACACAGCTCCTTCAGAGCACGGGCTCAGACGCTCAGATGCTCGGAGCGCTTCCGGCTGCTTTTCCATGGGTAACTCACATGTTCTTCCTGCAGGTTGGCATTTGTCTTTCATGGGTTTTTTTCATTGGTCAGAATTACAGTCTTTTGATTGTATGTACGTACCTAGTTATTATCAGATATCTAGTTTAAAAATGTGCATCTGAATAGAGATTTTCTTGGTGAATGCATTGCGTTCTCATTCCGTAAAAAGTCGGAAGCTCAAAATGATGCTTAAAAAAAATCTTAGCAAGCTCTCCTGTGCAGATGCTGCTGGCGCTGAGCTTTGTGTCTGGGGCAGAAAGGGTGAGGACGGGCCCCGGTTGGTTTAGGAAAAGTGGTTATGAACAGAATGGGCCCCATGCTCCTGGCCTGAGGAAATTCTTGTGTGAAAAAGATGGCTTCTACAGCTTGAAGGGGGACGGTCCACCTGATGCTCCTGTCCCTGTCTGAGCCCCAGGGGCAGAAGGGAAACAGTCAACAGCACGGCCGGCCGTTGCAGATGGTGCCCATAGAGGGAGGGTAGTTAGTGTCTGAGCAGGAGAGGGTGACCGGCCTTTGTGGGGCTGCTTCAGAGAGCTGGGCAGAGTCTGGGCCCCAACGTGGACTAGCAGGGGAGGAGCTCTCCTGGCTGGGGTGGCGACTCGGGGAGGTCTGGGTTGCCTGAGCAGGGAATCGGCCTCCCGTGGAGGAGGTTCTGAGCGGGAGACGCTCTTCGTGTGGGCCTGGAGGACCTCTAGGCGGCCTGCACTCGCCTGATACAGCTGGCTTCTGCTGGGAGGCTGGGTTTGCATCCAAACTCTGAGACCTTTTGGACAAAACATGCCAAAGAAGTTGGTGGTAGTAAGAAATTCATACTAAACTTGTTCTGTTAGGGTTTTTTCCCTTTCAGGTATATTATTTCCCTTCAGTAGCCCTACATTTTAAAAGTTAACGTTCAGCATTGAGTCAGGGTCAGGTTTTGAATGACACAGGATGTTTTCAGATCCTGAGTTTACCTGAAGCTCTCAAAGTAGCCTCGTAACAAAAATTATTGAAAACATCAACTATTTTGGAATAGTTTTAGGTATGTAGAAAAATTGCAGACAACACAGAATTTCCATAATTTCCCCCAGCCGGCTTCCCCTAATGCCATGACATGACCGTGATACCTCTGTCACTCTGTCGAAACTGAGGTGTTCGCGCTGGCACCACACTACTCACCGAGCGACAGGCCCGTTTTGGATTTTATCAGTTTTCCCCCTGATGTCCTTGCTGTCCCAGGACCCCGCCCCGGTGCCACATCGCATCGCGTTGTCCTGTCTCATTCGCCCCCTGTGGTGTAGGATAGCTGCCGTCCTTCCTTGTTTGTCATCAGCTTGGTACTTTTGAGGAGTCCTGGTCAGGTATTTTGCAGAATGTGCCTTCATTGGGTTTGTTTGATGTCTTGTGGTTGGACAGGTTGTGGGGTTAGGAAGAATCCCACAGAGATGAGGTGCCCTTAGTGCGTCGTATTGGGGTACAGGACATCCACGTGACTCATCGCTGGTGACGTTCAACAAAATTACTTACAAAACTTTTTTTTTTTTTTTTTTTTAATTGATCATTCTTGGGTGTTTCTCGCAGAGGGGGATCTGGCAGGGTCACAGGACAATAGTGGAGGGAAGGTCAGCAGATAAACAAGTGAACAAAGGTCTCTGGTTTTCCTAGGCAGAGGACCCTGCGGCCCTCCGCAGTGTTTGTGTCCCTGGGTACTTGAGATCAGGGAGTGGTGATGACTCTTAACGAGCATGCCGCCTTCAAGCATCTGTTTAACAAAGCACATCTTGCACCACCCTTAATCCATTCAACCCTGAGTGGACACAGCACATGTTTCAGAGAGCACAGGGTTGGGGGCAAGGTCACAGATCAACATGATCCCAAGGCAGAAGAATTTTTCTTAGTACAGAACAAAATGAAGTCTCCCATGTCTACCTCTTTCTACACAGACACGGCAACCATGCGATTTCTCAATCTTTTCGCCACCTTTCCCTCTTCTTTCTATTCCACAAAACCGCCATTGTCATCATGGCCCGTTCTCAATGAGCTGTTGGGTACACCTCCCAGACGGGGTGGTGGCCAGGCAGAGGGGCTCCTCACTTCCCAGTAGGGGCGGCCGGGCAGAGGCGCCCCTCACCTCCCGGACGAGGCGGCTGGCCGGGCGGGGGGCTGACCCCCCCACCTCCCTCCCGGACGGGGTGGCTGGCCGGGCGGGGGGGCTGACCCCCCAACCTCCCTCCCGGACGGGGCGGCTGGCCGGGCAGAGGGGCTTCTCACTTCCCAGTAGGGGCGGCCGGGCAGAGGTGCCCCTCACCTCCCGGATGGGGCGGCTGGCCGGGCGGGGGGCTGAGCCCCCCACCTCCCTCCCGGATGGGGCGGCTGGCCGGGCAGGGGGCTGACCCCCCCACCTCCCTCCCGGACGGGGCGGCTGGCCGGGCGGGGGGCTGACCCCCCACCTCTCTCCCGGACGGGGCGCTGGCCTGGCGGGGGGCTGACCCCCACCTCCCTCCCGGACGGGGTGGCTGCCGGGCGGAGACGCTCCTCACTTCCCAGACAGGGTGGCAGCCGGGCGGTGGGGCTCCTCACTTCTCAGACGGGGCGGTTGCCAGGCGGAAGGTCTCCTCACTTCTCAGACGGGGCAGCCGGGCAGAGACGCTCTTCACTTCCCAGACGGGGTCGCGGCCTGGCCGAGGCGCTCCTCACATCCCAGACGGGGCGGCGGGGCAGAGGCGCTCCCCACATCTCAGACGATGGGCGGCCGGGCAGAGACGCTCCTCACTTCCTAGATGGGATGGCGGCCGGGAAGAGGCGCTCCTCACTTCCCAGGTGGGATGGCGGCTGGGCAGAGACGCTCCTCACTTTCCAGACAGGGCAGCCAGGCAGAGGGGCTCCTCACATCCCAGACGATGGGCGGCCAGGCAGAGACGCTCCTCACTTCCCAGACGGGGTGGCGGCCGGGCAGAGGCTGCAATCTCCGCACTTTGGGGTGCCAAGGCAGGCGGCTGGGAGGTGGAGGCCGTAGCGAGCCGAGATCACGCCACTGCACTCCAGCCTGGGCACCATTGAGCACTGAGTTAACGAGACTCCGTCTGCAATCCCGGCACCTCGGGAGGCCGAGGCTGGCGGATCACTCGCGGCTAGGAGCTGGAGACCAGTCTGGCCAACACAGTGAAACCCCGTCCCCACCAAAAAAAACACGAAAACCAGTCAGGCATGGCGGCACGCGCCTGCAATCGCAGGCACTCGGCAGGCTGGGGCAGGAGAATCAGGCAGGGAGGCTGCAGCGAGCCGAGATGGCAGCAGTACAGTCCAGCTTTGGCCCGGCATGAGAGGGAGACCATGGAAAGGAGAGGGAGAAGGAGAGGGAGACGGGAGACGGGAGACGGGAGACGGGAGACGGGAGAGGGAGATGGGAGAGGGAGAGGGAGACGGGAGAGGGAGACGGGATTACAGGCGTGAGCCACCGCAACTGGCCTAGGAGTAACTTCTTAATGAATATTTTAATAATATAAATCTTAGTCTGAATTTCTGACTGTGTCGCCTAGATGCCATGTAGGGGAATGGGCAGGTCAGAGGGTGTGGCCTGCGGTGTGGCGAGGCACTGAGGATTAGGTGCTGCAGTTTTCCTCCGGCCCCTCCTGGTTCCCTGGTGAACATGCATCAGCCTCAGATGGGCGACCCCCTACTCATGGGAGGGCTGGGAGTGTGGGCCCTGTAGTTGGATTCTGCTTCAGAATTGCGTGTGACCTCACTGTGGAGTGTTTGACTGGACAAAAGCCTGCTGTATACTCAGTGTCCCCATCTGTAGAAAGGATGCCGATGGTACCCACCCCCAGAGTTGTTTTGAGGACTAACCACGATAATACATGTAAAATGCTCAGAAGAATGTGTGGCAAACAGCAAGCACTTAATAAATTTTTTTTTTTAGTAGAGAAAAATGGCATTTTATTTATTTTAAACAACAGCATTTAAAGTTATACCTATAAAGGGCACACAGAAGATATATGGAGAGTTTAAAGAATGAAAATAAACTCACACGTGCCCACCACCCTACTTGAAAAACAGGATTTTACCAGAAGGCTAGAGTGGCCCTCCAGATTGTAGTTTCTGGCCCCTCCCGTTCAGAGGTAACTGGCATCCTGGTTTTCATGTTGATCAGTGGTGTTTAAAGTACACCTGTAGGAAGTTCCAAAGTGCAGGAAGGGAACAAAGCCTCCTTGCACAGAAATCTTGTACTTTGGTGTTTCATGATATGTTTGTGTGACAAATATACAAAGTTAATGTTGAAGATGTGGGTTAGTGAAATTGAGACCTGGCGCTTCCTGAGGCTGGCAGCCCGGTTGAGCCTGAGGACCAGACTTGAGGCAGTTGGCAGTCCCCGCCTCGTTGCCCTCTGTCTGCCCTGGGTAAGTGAGAGGCTCCTTGGGAGGCCAGTGGAGATGGCTGTGGGAGGACAGATTGAGTAGCTGTCCTTGGAGCTGCTCCTCCCTCCCTCCGTGGAGAAATAGAAACAGCTTTCCTCCGGCCCTCACCTGTTGCCGGGGCTCCACGCTGGTGGGGGCGAGCTGCGTTTTGCTGAGTTGCACCGCGGGAGAGCGTTGGTGACCACTTGCCTGCTGTGGGCCAGCTCCCCGTGGCCAAGGACCAGCGTGGGCAGGGCCTTCGGGCATGGGTTGCTGGTACGAGCACACCGAGAATCCCCTCCGCCATAGGGCCTGCCCTGTGAGCTGCCCGCCAGATTCCACGGAGTGCTTCACACTCCTGTCTGGTGTGGGTCCCGCAGCCCTTGCGGGTGGGCCCATGTCATTAGCCTCATTTTAGAGAAGAGTCTTGATGGGTCGGAGAGCGGTGGCTTACCCACAGGTAAGCTGTAAATCTGGAACTCAACTGGGGCATTGGTTTTGCTAGTCCCCCACAGTTGTCCTTGGTGGTGGCAGCCTGAGGGGTAGGGGAAGGTGGCGGCTGTCCCTCCCTAACACCCCCTTCCTCCACCTGGTTTTCTGTGCTGGGCCTAGCTTTGTGGAGTTTTCTGGGGTGAGATGAGGTTTTTACCAGAATGTTCTTTGCCAGTGAGCACAGCTGACCTGAGGTCAGTATGCCTTTGGAGATGAGCTAGGTTGATTGTGGCAGCCTCCCACAACTTTGGTCCGGGGGCCTGGAGGGAGCAGTTCCTGCTTGCCGCGTGTGAGAGTGTGCGGGCGCTGGCTCTACCTGTCGCACTGCATTCCCAGGCTCCAGAGCACACACTGCCATTTAAAGGTAGCTTAGCTTTCTGTTCGGGATCCTTTCTCTTGCTGGCTGAAGTGTGCATCTGCGTGACAGCATCTTGACCATAGGAGGCGCCCTGATTTCCATCTTTTTTTTTTTTTTTGAGACGGAGTCTTGCTCTGTCGCCAAGGCTGGAGTGCAGTGGTGCTATCTCGACTCACTGCAAGCTCCGCCTCCCAGATTCACACCATTCTCCTGCCTCAGCCTCCCGAGTAGCTGGGACTACAGGTGCCTGCCACCACATCGAGCTAATTTTTTGTATTTTTAGTAGAGACGGGGTTTCACCGTGTTAGCCAGGATGGTCTCAATCTCCTGACCTTGTGATCCACCTGCCTCAGCCTCCCAAAGTGCTGGGATTTCAGGCGTGAGCCACCGCACCCGGCCTTTTTTTTTTTTTTTTTTTTTTTTTTGAGACGGAGTTTCACTTTTGTCGCCCAGGCTGGAGTGCAGTGGCCCAATCTCTGCCCACTGCAACCTCCACCTCCTGAGTTCAAGCGATTCTCCTGCCTCAGCCTCCCGAGTAGCTGAGATTACAAGTGGCCGCCGCCACACCCAGCTAACTTTTTTGTATTTTTATTAGAGACAAGGTTTCACCATGTTGGCCAGGCTGGCCTCAAGCAATCCTCCCACCTTGTCTTGCTAAAGTGCTGGGATTACAGGTGTTAGCAATTGTGCCCGGCCTGATTTCTTTCTTAATTTATCTCCCATGTGTGAGGGAGCTCAGCCTTTCTATATAGTTTTGTCCTCGAAGTTAGAGTTGGGCCTTCTAATCCAGTAGATATTTAAGGCATTTGGAAAAGGGGACACAGTTCATTTAGCTTTGAAAGGCTTATTTTATGATCCAGTGACCGTTGGTTGAGAAAACTTTATGTGGCTTCTGTGTTACTTCATTGTGAAAGTGCTTCCAGCTGGCTTCAAGGCCTGCTCAGGTGAATCTTGTAGGTGAACTCAATAAATCCTCATAGCAAGTCTGGGAGGTCCGCCTTCTGGCTCCCTGACTTTCAGATGAGGAATCTGAGCCACAGAAAGCTGAGGTAATGCGCCAAGGGATTGACTGCGAGCGAGTGGCAGAGCGGGCGTTCTGACGTGGCACTTGGAACAGCTATGTCTATTTGAGGCCCAGAACTAGTTTAAGTGCAAAAGGCTTAGAGACAGGTTAGTAGCTAATGACTATTCTTTTGGATCTATTTACTCAGGTGATATTTTGGATTTTATTCTTCTGCAGCAGGTTTGTAGGGGGAAAAAGGAACCTTCTTAGCAGTCAAGACATGTTTAAGTAAGCTAGTTGCAATTGCTCAAATATCGGATGTGTAGAGAACAGCGGCCTCCCCCTGAGGCTGAAAGACTGTTTCTCACTGCACTAACCCTGAGTCTTTAGAAGCTTCCAGCTTCCCAAGCTCATTTCTTCTATAAAATCCTTCCTTGGCCAGGTGCGGTGGCTCACGCCTGTAATTCCAGCACTTTGGGAGGCCGAAGCGGGCTGATCATGAGGTCAGGACATTGAGACCATCCTGGCTAACACGGTGAAGCCCTGTCTCTACTAAAAATACAAAAAATTAGCCGGACGTGGTGGTGGGCACCTGTAGTCCCAGCTACTCGGGAGGCTGAGGTGCAGGATAATGGCGTGAACCTGGGAGGCAGAGCTTGCAGTGAGCTGAGGTCACGCCACTGCACTCCAGCCTGGGGTACAGAGTGAGAATCTGTCTCAAAAAAAAACATGTGGCTCTGCATTTTAAAAAATCAGTTTTTGTCTTCCTGGCAGTTAGTCTCGCGGGTGAAGCTGTTGTGTGCAGCTCTGGAAGACTCGAGGTGACTCTTGATGAGAGACTTGATGGGAGGAGAAACCCACAGGCCATCTGTTTTTCTCTGCTACCAGATTCATTTGCATTTTAATCTATTTGCTAATGAAATGATTGCTACATTTAGCAGTTTTGAGTGTGGGATGCTGGATATTTTCATGTTGACATTTTTCTAAACACTTGTTAGTGACTAAACAATGTGCTGCATACTTCAGTTGAGCCTGGATTTGTTTCTGGTGGTTATGAAAATGTAATTAGATCTCAAATTAATTTTCCCTTGAGAGTTTCTACTTTTTTTTTTTTTTTTTTTTTTTTTTGAGATGGAGTCTTGCTCTGTCTCCCAGGCTGGAGTGCAGTGGCGTGATCTCTGCTCACTGCAACCTCTGCCTGTTGGGTTCAAGTGATTCTCCTACCGCAGCCTCCCTAGTAGCTGGGATTATGGTGCCGCTACACCCAGCTAATGTGGTGTATTTTTAGTAGAGAGAGGGTTTCACCATGTTGGCAAGGCTGGTCTTGAACTCCTCATCTCAGGCAATCTGCCCGCCTCAGCCTCCCAAAGTGCTGGGATTACAGGCATGAGCCACTGTGCCCAGCAAAGACAATTTCTACTCTTTTTTTTCTTTAAGTGAGATTGGGGGGGCTGTCTCACTATATTGCACAGGCTGGTCTTGAACCCCTGGCCTCAAGTGATTCTCCTGCCTCAGCCTCACTGGTAGCTAGGACTATAGGCACACGCCACTATGCCTGGCTACTTTTAAAATTTTTTTTTGTAGAGATGGGGTTTCACTATATTGCACAGACTGGTCTTGGACTCCTGGACTCAAGCCATCCTCCCACTTCCGCCTCTGGAAGTGCTGGGATTACAGGCATGAGCCACTGCACCCTGCCTGGTTTCTACTTCTAAGAGATGGAGACTGCTGAACCTCATACCCAGACAAGTTAAAGAAATTGAAACTCTAAGTTCTTATATACATATTTTATGAAACAAAATTCTCAGAAAATGCCCAGTTTACCCATGGGCTACATTTTTACAAGTTTCAATTTGTTTAAAACTCAGGGTTTGTTTTCCTATCAGAGGTGTGGTTGGGGGCTCGGGCTCGGGCTCGGGCTCGGGCTGGCTGAAACCTGAGTGCCTGCTGTGGAAAATAGAAACAGGACCAGCACCTGGTGGTCCCATCTGCCTGTGGGAATAAGTAGGGGGCAGTGACTAGTCATTGAGTGGCGCGGGGGGATGTGAGAGCCCCTCTTCCAGGGACTTGGGGGATGGCACCTGGTAGCTTTAAGGACCTAACCTGTTGATGGTGCTTATTCTCCCAGCCACATTCTGTTGAGAACATTGGCCTTTCCCTGTTCTCAGTAGACCTGTGCCGTGGCACGTCTTTCACATTTCTCAGCACTGATGAAGTCACAGAAGCTTGTCTCGACAGTGCAGTAGAAGGTAGAAGAGGACAGAGGGGGTCCTGTCCTGAGTGGGGAGATTGATTGATTGCCAGGACTGAGAAGGGGGTGTGGAAAGACGTGGTTGGCAGGAGGCTCCTGGTGGGAAAGAAGCCGCACTGACCTGGGCAGGCCTTGGCCATGAGGAAGGAGCCCCAGGGAGCCAGCGTGCGAGGCTGCTGGCGAGGCAGGCCACAGCTCCCCGCCTTCCCTTGGGGGTGGTGCGTGCACCTGTGTGTGTGTAGCAAAGCCCAGTGATCAGGTCATAACCAGGGAGTGGGGGGCTTGCATGGTGACCCCACACCTGTGAGGTGGGCACTGGTGTTTTTGGTGGACTTCTCTTGTGAGGAGCTTTTTTTTTAAGAAAAAAAAAAAAAAAAAAAGAGAGCCTTGCTCTGTTGCCCAGACTGGAGTACAGGGTCTCGGTGATAGTTCACCACAACCTTGAACTCCCAGCCCAAGTGATCCTCCCACCTCAGCTGGAAGTGGAACCACAGGTGCACACCACCGTGCCTGGCTCTTTTTTTTTTTTTTTTTTTTTTTTCTTTTTTAAAAAGAGACAAGATTTTGTTCTGTCACCCTTGCTGGAGTGCAGTGCTATGACCACGGCTCACTGCAGCCTCAGCCTCCTGGGCTCAAGTAATTCTCCCACTTCAGCTGGAATTACAGGTGTGCGCCACCACAGCCAGCAGATTTTTTTGTTGTTGTTTATTAGATGTGAGGTCTCGCCATGTTACCCAGGCTGGTCTCCCAACACCTGGGCTCAAGCAGTTCTCCTGCCTTGGCCTCCCAAAATGGGAGATTACAGGCATGAGCCACCACGCCTAGCCCATTTTATTAGGGAGGACAACGATAGTAGACAGGTGCACCTAGGGTCTTATTACTGTAAATTGTTCCAGAGATTTAAATTTCAGAAGCTATTGAGTAACTGGAAGTGTTTACTTACTACAATTTGGGGTCACCAAGTGGGTGGCAGATGGATTGGGCTGTGCAGGGGCTGAAGGACTCACCCGCAGGCCCAGAGTCGCTGGCCTCCCTGAGGCTGTGCTGCCTCCATGGGACTGAGTGCTGGGACGGGGCATTTTGGGAGCCTGGTAGGACCCTACCCTGCACGTGGGCCCTGGCCGTGCGTTTCCTCCAGATCGTGGCAGGCGGTCTCGGGATGCTGTTAATGCAGTTGAATCACCACCTCAAAATGCTACAAAATCTGCCCTTTACAACAATAGTAGTACAAATAAACATTTAGACACTTCACGCTCAAAGAGGGCTTTTGCTCGGGCTTTTTATTTCACAATTGATGCTTAAAAGTGCTTTTAAAGGCAATATTGCAACTATATTTATTTATTTATTTATTTATTTATTTATTGGCTGCAGAAATGAAGTTATTTATTAAAACACACCCATGGTAGCAAGTTCTGATGGGTCTGAAGAGGAGGCAGGAGCACGGTGTTGAGCTTGTAAACATCGTCCTGCCAGGGAGGGACCCTGACAGGTGCTTGGCTGACATGCTGTGGCCGAGGCAGGAAGGACGTTGCAGAATTCCACGAAGGCAGAAGACTACCAGTAGACAGGTCCCGTGTCATCACACCCGTGAGAGTGGCAGTGGTCTGGTGGCCACAGAGATGTCTGACAGCGTGGGTCTGGAGCCGGTGATTGGCTGGCTTTGAGAGGCTCCTTCAGGAGGTACCTGGACCCTGATGGACAGCCCCCAGCCTCACACTCCCCCTTGAGGTTTGCAGAGGGTGCCAGAAGTGACCCCAGAAAGGGTTCTCTGAGGTGCTGCGGTCCCTACCCAGCAGCCAGGGGCTCTGTCTGGAAGTGGCCATGTCGTGGCCGTGCTGAACCGCTATGAGTCCAGAGCTTCCCGGGCCGCCTCTGCTCTGCTGGGAAGGCTCCGGGGCTCTCCCCACCTTCTTGAATCTTTGCTCAGATATCACCTTCCCAGCAAAGGGTGTCTGATTATTTGAATTTGCACCACCCTCATCCAAATAGTCCTGTTCTCTTTGCCTGCTTTATTTTTCTCATAGTAATCATCATCATCTGACACGCTGTGCATTTTCCTGCTCTGTGTATTGAAGTCTGTCTGTCCTGCTGGAATGCAGGCTTCTGGAGGGTGTGGTCTTGGTTTCGTTCTTTGCTGTACTTCCAGTGCCCAGGACGGTGCCCAGCATGGAGTAGCTGCTGAGCCAATGCTGTGGTCTTGATGGGACTGCATTCGCTTTACATGATTGAAGCGGCTGGTGTGGAAGCTGTGCCGTGTCATGTAAAGCATGCAGTGGGAAAGCAGTGGGGTGGGGGCGTCTTTGTATTACATCATCTGTTGTTGCCGTTTAAAAATCCAGAGGCCTTTCTACACTTCAGTTGGATGTTGATTTCAAAATGACCGATGTTTCTTTCTGACTCATGAAGGCTGCTGTCTTTGGAATCTGACATTAGAGGGAAGCGAAACTTTACAATGTGTGGGGCAGCCTGGTGTGGTGGCTCAGGTCTGTAATCCAGCACTTTGGGAGGCCAAGGATGGCGGATCACTCGAGCCCTGGAGTTTGAGACCAGCCTGGGCAACATGATAAGACCCCATCTCTACAAAAATTAGCTGGACACGGTGGTGCACACCTGTGGTCCCACTACTCAGGAGGCTGAGGTGGGAGGATCACTTGAGCCCAGGAGGTCGAGACTGCAGTGAGCTATGATCATGCCACTGAACTGCAGCCTGGGAGACAGAGTGAGACCCCCGTCTCAAAACAGAAAAAAAGTCACCAGGCATGGTGGCACATGCCTGTAATTGCATCACTTTGGGAAGCTGAGGCAGGCAGATCACTTGAGCTCGGGAGTTCGAAACCAGCCGGGACAACAAGCAAAACCCCATCTCTATTTTTTCAAAATTTGTGTATATAAAATTTTTGCATGAAAGCTGTGTGGTACATGTTTAGCTGTTTTATGTTTCACTTTCTGGACATGAGTGTGATCCTCCCTGCTCTTGCAGTGCCATCTAAGCTGTCATCAGTTTTCCTGGGCGAGTGATGCATCTCCCCAGCTGGTCTGTCTCAGCCCCTGGCCAGCCAAGGGGCTGCCCTTGACTCTCCCGGCACCCGCCCATCTCTGCATGGCCACCCCCACCACTTTAACTGGATGGTTGTGTATTGAGGTCAGGCTGGACATCAGCTTTCTATGGGCAGGGACCGTGTCCTCTTATTGGCTGAGTAATTGGGTCCATAGCGTAGGTAAGTCACCTCCTTTAAGAGACTTTGATAAGCAAAATAGTGAATATATTCTTTTTATTTATTTACTTATTATTTTTTATTTTTGAGGCAGGATCTCCCTCTGTCGTCCAGGCTGGAGTGCAGTGATGTGATCTTGGCTCATTGCAGCCTCGACCTCCCCGGGCTTAGGTAATCCTCCTACCTCAGCCTCCCAATTAACTGCGACGACAGGCACATGCCACCGTACCTGGTTAATTTTTATATTTTTAGTAGAGATGGGGTTTTGCTGTGTTTGCCCAGGCTGGTCTTGAACTCATGGGCTGAAGTGATCCACCCACTTTGGCCTCTGCGCCCGGTCTATTTTTTTTTTTTTTTTGAGATGAAATTTCACTCTTGTTGCCTAGGCTGGAGTGCAATGGCATGATATCAGCTCACTGCAACCTCTGCCTTGCTGGTTGAAGCGATTCTCCTGCCTCAGCCTCCCAAGTAGCTGGGATTACAGGCATGCGCCAAGAAGCCCGGCTAGTTTTTTTCTATTTTTAGTAGAGATGGGATTTCTCCATGTGGTCAGGCTGGTCTCGAACTCCTGACCTCAGGTGATCCTCCCGCCTCTGCCTCGCAAAGTGCTGGGATTACAGGCATGAGCCACTGCACCCGGTCTTTTTTTTTTTGAAGACAGTTTTGCTCTGAGGCCGAGGCTGGAGTGCAGTGCCATGATCTTGGCTCACTGCAACCTCCACTTCCCAGGTTCAAGCGATTCTTCTGCCTCAGCCTCTCCAGTAGCTGGGACTACAGGCATGTGCCACCAGGCCTGGCTAATTTGTTTTCTGTATTTTTAGTAGAGATGGGGTTTTACCATGTTGGCCAGGCTGGTCTTGAACTCCTGACCTCAGGTGGTCTGCCTGCCTCAGCCTCCCAAAGTGCTGGGATTACAGGTGTGAGCCACCACACCCACCCTCTTTTTAACCTTTTGTTTTTGTTTTTTTGAGATAACGTCTCATTCTGTCACCGAGGCTGGGGTGCAGTGGTGCAATCTCAGTTCACTGCAACCTTGACCTCCTGGACTCAAGCAGTCTCCATACCTCAGCCTCCTAAGTAGCTGGGACTACAGGTGCACACACCACACCTGGCTAATTTTTGTAGAGACGGGTCTCCCTGTGTTGCCCAGGCTGGTCTTGAACTCCTGGGCTCAAGTGATCCCCCCACCTTGGCCTCCCAAAGTGCTGGGATTATAGGTGTGATGTACTGCGCCTGGCTAGACTGAGTCTGTTCTTATGGCTTTGGAGAGAGTGGTGTGCTGCAGATGTCACTCCACGTCCTGCGCTGTGTGCAACTGAGCAGGATAGAGCCTCACGTCTCCCCATAATGCCTCCAGGACTGTGGACTTGGGGTTGCCAGATAGGCTGTGAGCTGTGCGAACAACACGGATGTGCCTGTCTGGTGGGGGCAGATGCAGGGGCTGGAGAGGGTCCCGAAGTGAAGGCAGTGGGGTCCTGGGAATTCAGGTGGAGGGCTGTGGAGTCTGTGCTGCAGGCGCTGCCCATCTGGTGGTTGTAAACTTGTCATCTTCTCCCTGCCCCTTCAGCTTGGCCCGGTCCCCCGCATCTCCCCCATGCCTGCATCTCATGCGTACACACCCTCTGTCCTCTGACTCTGGCTGAGCCCTCTACCTCATAGCCACCAAATCAAAAGCAGGCCAGGGCTCAGCTCAGGCTCCAGGTCATTGTGCACCTACCCACTGCGTGCTTATGGTTTCAGACAGGTGTGCACAGCAAAGTAAGACAAGTGAGTGTTTACGTTGATGTGTCAGGTGGCGGGTACTCCTGGGAGGAGAAGCTTATTCACACCTTTGAGTCTTTTGGGCTGGGTGATGTTGCCAGTCATCTTTTAAAAATAAGATTTAGGGCTGGGTCCGGTGGCTCACACCTGTAATCCCAGCACTTTGGGAGGCCGAGGCATGTAGATCAGTTGAGGTCAGGAGTTTGAGACCAGCCTGGCCAACATGGTGAAACCCCATCTCTACTAAAAATATGAAAATTAGCAAGGCGTGGTCAGTACCTGTAGTCCTGGCTACTGGGGAGGCTGAGGCAGGAGAGTCACTTGAACCCCAGGAAGTGGAGGTTGCAGTGAGCCAAGATCATGCCACTGCACTCTAGCCTGGGCAACAGAGCGAGACTCTGTCTCAAAAAAAAAAAAAATGAAAAATTAGCATTAGGTGCATGAATGTTTACAGATAGGAAAAAACCTGGCTGAAACCTTTCTCTTGTGACAGGCTCTGGGAAGTAGTAGAACACAATGTTTTTCTAACTACTGTCTCAATCACCGATCCCCCATGGGGTACAGTGCTAAGAATATACCCATGGTGCGGGAGGTGGAGCTTCATGCTCCTTTACCTGCTGCTGGGGTGGGGTGCGTGGGGGTGTGGCTCCTTCCCTGAAAGATGACACTATCTCCTAGCCCGGCAGGGAACAGGCTGTAGGTCAGATGCACCCAGCCGATCTTGTTTCCAGCGCTTTCCTGGCTGGAATGGCTCTCGCTCTGCAGTGGTGTGCTGCACCGCGGAAGAAACAAGGCGTTCTTCATGGCAGTCAGACCTGGCTTGCTAGATGTGTTTTTCATCCCACTTCTGTGCTGAGAGTTTGCTTAATTAGTAAAATAAAATAAAATAAAATCTTAAATCAGAGAAATTACTGGGTGTAATCCCACAGCCAGTGAAGTGTCAAAGGCTGACATTTGGAAACAGCATTGTCAAGCAGAGTTTTAGCCAAAACCTGTGTGACAGCTGAGCCCAGAGTCCAAAAGAAACTGCCAGAGGGAGGCGGCTTGCTGCCGGAGTGTCCTCTGCTGTCTGCGAGGAGGAGGGATCGCGGGCACCTCTCACCAGGAAGATGGGCTTCTGCCCAGATGTCGGGATTAGTGGCATCGTCCCACAGTAGGGGTCTCACTCTCTGCTGCTGAGGAAGTGGCACTGTCACCCCGTAGGAGTGTGTCCCCCGCTCCTCTCATTTTCCATGCACTGGCCAGTCTGTGCTGCTTTCCTCCCCAGATGCCCTCCGTTCCCTTCGGCCCCTTAGCTCCTGTCTGCCGTGGACTCACTGTTCCATGAGGCTCTTGGTCCCGCTTCAGTAGAGTTTTCTCCATTTAAAGTCACGTCCCCTGTGGGGAATCTCACTGCCGTTTCACACTGTGTGTATTGTGGAAATAAGGTTCTTCCTGTTGCCCAAACATAGCATGAGGATTTTAAAGTACGCTGCTTCAGCCTGGGCCCTCCCAACTCTCTCCCAGGCTCCCTGTGCCCGTGCCTGTGTTTGTCTTCCCCCGTCCCAGGTGAGGCTGCAGGGTCACGTTGCACACGTGGCCCACTCTGTGCAGAGCGCTTGGAGGGAGGCCACTAAGACTTGGTGGGTTTCTTTCTGATGTGGGGGTAAAGTCTATGAAGACAGAGCAGGGTTTCTCAGCTGGGAGTGGTTGCCCTGTGGCCTGGGTCCCTCTATTGTGGAGACCTGTTCCTGGTAGCATGTTGAGCAGCACCCCCGCCTCTACCCAGCAGGTGCCAGTAACACTTTCTCTCCTGCCCCAGTTATGACAACCAACAACAACCAAAACTTAGAGCCTGGGAGGTTGAGGCCACAGTGAGCCATGATTGCAGCGCTGCACTCAGCCTGGGCAACAGAGCGAGACTCTTATTCATTCATTCATAAATAAATGAATAAAACTAAAAACATAAAATTTGTTCACGTATGAGATTTTACTCAGTGGCTCACTCGTCAGTTTTTAATAAAGCAGTGTGTTCCCTTGAATCTCTGCTGAAATGGAAGCGTGTCATGCATGCTGTCCTCTGGCTGGCCTCTAGCTCTGCACCCCCACAGGTGCTGCTCTGCCTCTGGGCTGGGAAACAAGGTCTGGGCTGGCACCTGCCTCTGGTGGAGACACAGCTGGAGGCCACCTTGCCGGAGGCCAGAGTTTGCCACTGTACTCCCCTCTTGCCGTGTCCTTGAGCTGTGCTTGGGGGCTGGGCACACAGATGAACTTACGACCACGTTGGTCTGATGCACATGGTGGTGGGACAGGTGTCGGGGGGATGGCCTGGCAGAGACAGGTGGTGGTGTCCCCTCCCCGACCTGTGTAACACTGATGGCCGCTTATGGGAGCAGCCAGGTTAATTTGCAGCCACACTGTGGTGCCTGGGACAGTGCAGTGTGAAGTGCCGGCCCCTCCTGCCTCCCTTCCCTTGTGCGGATCCCTACAGATCAGTGCAGTCCTGCTCTTCCACAGTCCAGGGCAGCCTTGGAGCCCCTGTGCTGTGTCCAGGTACGCCCATGGCTAGCCAGCCTTGTGAGGACAGCCCAGGCCCATTACGGTTCTTGCTGGCCCCGAGCCTGGTGATTATGACCTTTTTCCCACTGAGTCATGATTCAAGAGTTTACTTTGTTGTTTGTGAGCCTGCGAGTCTAGAGGGTTCCGTGCTTCAGGGAAGCCAAAGCCTGGTGCTTGCTCCGGCTGCTCAGCCAGCCTCTCGGACACATGAGAACGTTTCTCCACCCTCAGGTCTACAGCCCACCTTCTGCAGAGCTGGGAACCTTAGGCTTCACATTATGTTTCGCTTGGATTTGTGTCATAGCTGGGCTCGATGGCTCAAACTTGTAATCCCAGCACATTGGGAAGCTGAGATCAGAGGATTGCTTGAGCCCAGAAGTTCGAGGCTGTATTGAACTATGATCGATTGCGCCACTGCACTCCAGCCTGGGCAACAGAGCAAGACCTTGTTTCCCCGCCTGCAACAAAAAAGTTGTCATCAAAGAAAAATCCATAATCCCGATAGTTTAATGACCATGGTTTCATGTTGTGGTTTTCTTGTTAGTGTCTTCTGTAGCCATGCCTGTAACACTTTTGCAATGTTAGTATCTGTAACAATTTTGTATTCTCATATATATTTCACTTTTCAATTAGATCTAATTTCAAGCTTATAGAAAAGTTGCTGGAAGAGTACGGAAAATTTCAACATCTCCTTAACCCAGATACACCACTTGCTTTAATTTTCTAACCATGTTTTCATAGATTTTCTATCTATTTTTAAGGGCTGTGTATTATTTCGTTGAGTGTCTATGCCGCAGTTGACTTACTCTCTTCTTTGTTGTAAGCATGTAGGCTGTTGTAAGCTTTTGCTGTGATACCCAAAGCTGCAGTGGAATATTTTATAAATGTGGCTTTAAAAGTCAATCTCTTAGGCTGAGCTTCTAGAAGGGATTCAAAGGGTGATTACTTTGTGTCTGAGAGATTTTGTATGTTGGAAATACTTCATAGTATTCGAAGTTTTTTTTTTTTTTTTAGATGGGGTTTTGCTCTTGTCACCCAGGCTGGAGTGCAGTGGCGTGACCTTGGCTTACAGCAACGTCCACCTCCCGGGTTCAAGCGACACTTCTGCCTGAACCTCCCAAATAGCTGGGATTACAGGTGCCCTCCATGACGCCCAGCTAATTTTTTTGTATTTTTAGTAGAGATGGGGTTTTGCCATATTGAGCAGGCTGGTTTCCAACTTTTGACATCAGGTGAACTGCCTGCCTCGGCCTCCCAAAGTGCTGGGATTACAGATGTGAGCCACTGCGCCCACCCTGAAGTTTTCTTAATGTTCGATTTATTAAACTATATCTGCTAAAAATGTTATTGAGCATTTAATACCTACTAGAAAATGAAAATGTGTACATTTTATTGATCAGACTCTTTTAGATATTTATTAGGAAGCCCCGTGGTCACATTTCATCACTACTGTGTGTTTGGTTAACTCCTTCTTGTTTTCATACTGGGTTTTTTTGTTTTTTTTTTTTTTGGGATGAGTCTTACTCTGTTGCCCAGGCTGGAGTGCAGTGGTGTGATCTCGGCTCACTGCAAGCTCTGCCTCCTGGGTTCACACCATTCTCCTGCCTCAGCCTCCCGAGTAGCTGGGACTACAGGCCCCCACCACCAGGCCCAGCTGATTTTTTTGTATTTTTAGTAGAGACGGGGTTTCACCATGTTAGCCAGGATGGTCTCGATCTCCTGACCTCGTGATCCGTCTGCCTCGGCCTCCCAAAGTGCTGGGATTACAGGCGTGAGCCACCAGGGCCGGGCACATACTTATTTTTGTGCCTTGTCTGGAGTTATAATGAATGTAGCTCATCTGTAAGAAAGAGAAGCCATTCTCCTCCTGGCCGTGGCGCCGGTGCAGAGCCGGAGTAGGGTGTGTCTTCTGGGTGGCCCTGCCTGTGTCTGCCCCCGGGGCTGGCCTCCTGCCTGGGCCTGGACCTCTGTGCTGCGACTGCTGCCTGCTGTACTTGCTGCCTGCAGCCTCCCTTCTCCACCTCTGTGTTCCTCGGGTTGGGGTCACGGGATGTTCTTTCTAGATTTGTTTTTGTCTTATGTGTCTTGAAATCTTTTTTTTTTTTTTTAAATACTTTTTTGAGATATCATCTCACTCTGGCCTAGGCTGGAGTGCAGTGGCACAGTCATGGCTCCTTGCAGCATTGACCTCCTGGGCTCAGGCAGTTCTCCTGCCTCAGCCTCCCATGTAGCTGGGACTACAGGCACACACCACCATGCTTGGCTTATTTTATTTTATATTCTTTGTAGAGACAGGGTCTTGCTGTGTTGCCCAGGCTGGTCTTGAACTCCTTGCCCCAAGGGATTTTCCTGCCTTGGCCTCCCAAAGTGCTGGGATTACAGTCATGAGCCACCCTGCCCAGCCTGCTTGTTTTAATTAATCTGTTTTTAGTGTTTTGCTTTGTTTCTTGAGACAAAGCTTTGATCTTATTGCCTAGGCTGGAGTGCAATGGGGTGATCTCAGCTCACCGCAACCTCCACCTCCCAGGTTTAAGTGATTCTCCTGCCTCAGTCTCCTGAGTAGCTGGGATTACAGGCATGTGCCACCACTCCTGGCCAATTTTATATTTTTAGTAGAGACTGGGTTTCTCCACATTGGTCAGGCTGGTCTTGAACTCCCGACCACAGGGGATCCACCTGCCTTGGCCTCCCAGAATGCTGGGATTACAGGTGTGAGCCACCTCACCTGGCTGTTATTAGTGTTTAAAAGGATTACAGCTTGGCTGGTGGCAGTCCCTCTGTCCTGGCACAGACGCAGGGGGAGACCCTGTGTCTTCAGACAGCATGGACTTCAGGACCCTACTCAGAGATGGAGTCAAGAGCTCTCCAGGGTTCTTTGAGTGGGGAGTTGTATCGGAAACCACCATCAGCGCGCCTGAGCTCGCCTCGCGTTGTTCTTCTGTAGTGCGGGGGGCCACTGCCACCACCGTGAGGACACGCTGGGGTCTGGGGAGGGATTGTTATGGCTGTGGGTGCACCTTGCACGTCTTGCCGACCTAGCTTTGCACGCTGATCTTCCCTCCGTGCCCGCTTACATTGTTAACTGGGTTTCTGCCCTCCCTCCTCTCCTTCGTATTTCTGTGTCTCATTGACAACTGTTCTGTAGTCGCTTTGTTGACAGTTGCCAAACTGCTTTCCAAAAACATTTCCACTGCAATCCCGGTTTTTGGTGCCAGCCGCAGTGGTGTGAGTACGCTCGCTTTATTATAGTCTTGCCAGCACTGGGCGTCTCTGTGTATTGTAAACACATGCGATCGTCACTCTTATCTCTCCATCCCCCCCACAATTAAAGATGTGCCGTGCTATCTCTGCTCAGGTTACCTTGGCCTTGGGATGAGTTGGCTGGAGGCTCAGGCAGCGCGAGGGACAGGAGGAGGGCGAGGCGCTGCCTGGTGGAGTAGCGGGGAGCCATGGCACGGGCAGGACTCAGGAGAGGAGGCCGGCAGCTCACAGCAGACCGCGGGGCTCAGCTGGCCTGCCCTGTGCTTGGGGTTTGTTTTTGAGCGTTGAGATGAGGTCCTTACACCTTGGTCCGTGCATTGAGAACAAGGCAGCTGCCTTGAGCCTTACCTCCTTTTCCTCTTTGTCCTGTTTGAGATGATTGTTCCCTGGTGCCGTAAAGAAATAGCACTTGAACATAAATGTAATTTATTTAGTAAGGCCATTTTTATTTCCTGCAGAAAGGGTACACTCACCAGCAGTTTTGCCACGAGAGTACACTGAACACAGGAGACAGGGTCATTCATAACCTGATGCGCCCACCCTACCGCGGTGTCCGGTTCCCATTAGCTGGAACCGGACCTCACATTCCGTGTTTGTCCCGATTGGCTGGCAACTCACAACTTTTAAAAGAGGCAAAGGTAGAGGAAAACAAAGGAAGGAGGAAGTAACTTGTGGAATGCTGAAAAAGGTAAAAACGCTTTCAAATAAGGAAGACGAACAGGCTATGACCTAATGTTTGATTGGACCTGTATAAGCATGTTAGGGCAAATATTTAGGCTAAATTGTGGGAGCTGAGAACATAAAGTACATTGATTATCATGGCTAGTAGATATTTAAGAATGTTAGCACAGGTCTTTGAATACGCTTTGCTTCTCAGAGAAGTTACTATTTATTCCTAATTAAATGGGGAGGAAAGTCTTTGAAGAAGAACCTCTATTTTACCTTTTACAGTCCCCCACTATGACGCCATGCCCATCCAGTCCAGCATGGTGTTATGTTCCTGCCCATCCCCATCAATGGTGAGGTCCCAGACTGACTCCAGCACAGCCCCTGGCATTCCTGGTGGCAGCAGGCAGGGCCCCGCCATGAACAACACCGCATCTGAGCCTCAGCCCGGCGCCGGCTCCCTGCAGCACCCCGCCACCGCAGCCTCAGAAGAAGCGGCCTGAGGACTTCAAGTTTGGGAAAATTCTTGGGGAAGGCTCTTTTTCCACGGTGAGTATTTGCTGCTGCTGTGTGTCAAACGTACGTGATTTCCTTGGGGAGGCTCACCTTCCTCGGGGCTTGCCGGAGACTCCAAGCAAGGCTGGTGTCCTTCCAGGCAGGAGGTCTCAGGCCCCTTGAGGGGTGTCACCTGTTGTGAAGGCCACTTGAGTCTTTCGGGGCTGGGTACCCCCCAAGCAGATGACGTGATGAGTGTGGCTAAATATTTAACTTGGTTTTGTAGATGAGAACGTTAGACACATCTCTTGATGGTCTGCGGAGGTTTTTTCTAATGTAGTTAATTTCATTTTAACCTGGCATCAGCAAGTTACATTCTGTGTCCTTGTGTCTCACTGGCAGGGCCCTGGGAAGCTGTTCTTTTTCTTAGATTGAAAGTTAGTATCTCTCCAGGGTTTTTGGGGACATTTATTGACCTCTTCTTATTTCTCTGTTTTGTTTTTTTGAATACATAAAACAGTACGCTCTGGACATTTGCTGGAGACGCAGCCTCCAGATTCTTGTGTTCCGAGTTTCACAAACAGGAGTATTGTCGCAGTACTCTCAAGTCACACTTGTTACCTGTCTTCGGGGTGTTTTTTCCTCTGAAAGCAAAGAAATGAAGGTTGAAAGCAGCTGACATGGGACGTTTTGCTGACGTGGGACCCATGAAGCCGTGTGTGGTTGTGGATTTAGTGAAGGTTGTAACAGGTTCAGGGGAGGCCTGAGCAACTCGGGGTGCACTGTCTCCATCTGGGCCTCTATAAAGAGACAGAGTCCCGTGCCGCCACTGTGGTCGCCAAGGTGGCCGCTGTGTGCGTGCTAGGGCCATTCCAGGGAGCCCTGGGGGCACCTCACTCTGGAGGGCCTGGGTGAGTTCCTGAATAATTCTTTCTTGCCTGACCTTTGTGAAGAAACCATAGGTGAGGTTTATTTTCCTTCTTTCTCTTTTTTACACATATGAAATATTTCACAATGCAAAGAAAAACATGAAATATAGCTTAGCCATATTCCCAACATATTGTTTTAATTAATGTTAACTTTTGCTGCCCTTACACTTTAGATTTTTTAAATTGCAGGTTTTATGAAATAATTTTTTTATAAACGGATTATGCCCTCATGAAAAATACCTTCAACCATGAGACTAGTCCCCAAAGTTTTGGGGACTCAGATCCTTTCAGAAAGAAGAAACTCTTTGGAAAACCTTGGGCATTCTGCATGGCTGCTTACAACCACCCAGTGAAAGAACAGGCCTCCTCTTTTCTCAGCTTTACCTGTTTTTTGAGACAGAGTCTTGCTCTGTCGCCCAGGCTTGAGTGCAGTGGCATGATCATAGCTCACTGCAGCCTCGACTTCCTGGGCTCAAGTGATCCTCTTACCTCAGCCTCCCAAGTAGCTGCAGTTACAGGAATGCACCACCGTGCCCAGCTAATTTTAAAATTTTTTGTAGAGACAGGGTCTCACTTTGTTGCCCAGACTGGTCTTGAACTCCTAGGCTCAAGTGATTCTCTCTCCTCAGCCTTGCAAAGTGTTGGGATTACAGGTGTGAGCCACTGTGCTTGGCCTCAGTTTTACTTCCTTATATTTCTCTTTTTAATTTAACTTTATTTTATTATGTATGTATTTATCCTTTTAGAAACAGAGTCTTGCTCTGTCACCTAGGCTGGAGTGCAGTGGTGTGATCATAGCTCACTGCAGCCTTCACCACCTGGGCTTAAGCGATCCTCCTGCCTTAGCCTCCTGAGTAGCTGGGACCACAGGCATGTGCCACCATACATGGCCCTTAACATTTATCTTGACTGAAAAAGGAAGACTCATCTGTGAAATTGCCTGTTTCCCTGGGTTCTGGAGATGGGTGGAGAGCAGGCACTGTCCCTCCGGGGCTGTGGTCCGTGTCTTTCTGAACCTGCACCAGGGAGGTGCCCGGGAGAGCACGGTGAGCCGGAGGCTCCTCCATGGGGCTCTTTGGAATCCACAGTACTGGGTCTCAGATTACATGTGTTACCCTCAGTTCTTTCTCAGCTTTCCTGAAATGGAGATCACATAAAAGTTGACTTCCAGGGGAGGGGGAAAGGACAGTGATAGGAGGCTGGGCAAGAGCCAGGTGCAGCACCGGAGAGCCGGGAGGCCCCCTGAGGACGGTCACAACCTCCAGGGAGGGACACGTCACGCGCCATTCTCTGGAAGAGGATCCTTCCTTCTTGTAGGAAACCTGCTTGTGAAGTGTTGAGTTTAGACAACAGAAAGATCACATCAGTATCCCCTTAGAAAGGGTTCCACTAAATATCAGTGCTCGTTCACAATTCTTTCTTCCTTTTTTCTACTTACGAAGCTAGCACGTGCTCTTGTGGAGAAACGTGACCTCACAGAAACACATGAGCTAGAGAGGGGAGCCCTGCCCGGCCCACTTCCCTTTTCTCCCTGGCAGCTGAGAGCCATCCATGCGTGGCGTATTCCTCTGGGAAGATCTTGAGTATGTAGAGTCCCCAGAATCCAACTTCATTCTTCTTGAGTGCCGCGGGGCATCTCACATGGTGCTTTCCAGGATCTCTTCTGACGTGTCCCATCAGGAGTCCTGCCGCGATTGCGGCTCACAGCCCGGGGCCAGGTGGACCTGGCCCTGTGGCCTCCTGAAGGTCTTCCTGCCAGCCCCCAGGAATGTCACGGGACAGGTTTCCTCTGCTCCCTGCTCCTCAGGCCATCCCCCTGTGGGTGTCTTAGGAGACACGGTGTCCCACTTGGTGGTGGTGGGGCCTCCCTGGCACAGCTGTCTCACACGCTCTCTGGCTAAACCGTGGGCCCACCAGGAATCTCCAGTCTGGTGCCTCAGGGTGTGCCCCAGGCTAGTCCGAGTGGAGGGTCTCTCCCCTGTTTGGGATGCCTGCCCTGCTGGAGTGCTCTGTCTCGGAGATGGGGTTTGAGTGCAGGGCTCAGGGGTGCTAAGGAGAGGACAGGGCAGGAGGCCTGCTGCATCCCGGGAAGGTGGCTCCCTCTTGTGGGCACGCAGGGCCATGCATTGTTGGTTTAGCTCCCTCTGTCCTTTACAGCCAGGCTCTCTTCATGGTATCCGCGAGCGCCATCATACGAAATGTATGATAACAGTTATTTCCAAAAACGAAACTTCAGGGCAGCCTTTGCAATGAATGTATACTAGAAGGACATATTGTTGTCACAGAAGCCCCTGTGCACTGCCACTTGTGGTGGCGCCACTGTCTTCCTTCTGTTGGTGAAGGGCGTGGCAGTCGAAGAGGCTCCTGAGTTTATACTTGTGTTGCACCGTTAGGACTATTAGCAGCTGATCAAGAAGCTTCTGGAAACAATGGAGAGATGGATATGTTTTCTCTTAGCTGTTAGAACACATCAACACGAGCATTGGCTTTTAGCTCTACTTGTCAGTACAAGACCCAAAATATTTCACTGTAGATTCAAGCCTTCAGTGGGGACAGGAAGCGTGCGTGTGGGGCAGAGGGACTCGTCAGACCCAGTGTCCTGGTTATTACATTGTGTGTTTCTTTTTCTCCTTTTCTTTCCAAACCAGGTTGTCCTGGCTCGAGAACTGGCAACCTCCAGAGAATATGCGAGTGAGTATGGGCTGCAGGGAGCTGCGCATCCGGGAGCAGGGCAAGCGGCTCCGTGCAGGGCGGCCGGGGTGGCAAGGCCGGTGTTTCTGTGCTGATTTCAGGGTACAGGACACTGTTGGCTTTAGAGACCACCAGGCTGTTGTGTACAATGTTTGAAAGACTTTAATTTGTACCAGTTACCTTTGTGAGTCATGTCTTTAGTGTTTTTTGTTGTTTCTGATAGTAACTCACTTCTCTCTCACCTGAAGTTAAAATTCTGGAGAAGCGACATATCATAAAAGAGAACAAGGTCCCGTATGTAACCAGAGAGCGGGATGTCATGTCGCGCCTGGATCACCCCTTCTTTGTTAAGCTTTACTTCACATTTCAGGACGACGAGAAGCTGTGTATCCTTTGCGTGGTTGGTGCCGTCTGAAGCCACACCAGTCACCCCTCTCACTTGGAATCAGACCCTGTGTGTTACCACAAGCAGCCCCCGCTCCCTGCCGAGTGGGGTCCCTCAGGCCGCTGACATTCAGGGAGGCAGCCGAGGCAGTGCCAGGGTGTGGCTGTGAGTCTGCACAGGACGTTACCTCCCGGAGAAGCCACTGATGTGGCTCCAGCACAGTCCTCTCTGCTGCGGCTTGCTTGGTCGGTGTCCCTTGCTCCCCTAGAGCGCCATCTTTTCTGTTATTAAACCTTGGCTCAGGAATCTGGGAGGCAAGGCCCGGTGGAAGTTGGGGTGGGCCCCACCTCTGCCCCATCCAGCTGACCTGTGGGCCTGCCAGTGGCTGGGCTGGCCACGCCACACCGTCGTCGCCCCCAGCAGGTGCAGTCTGCATCTGCTCTTCTCCTCCCCCGCTACCCTCCAAGCTGGCCCAAGTGTCGTGGCCTCCCCATCCTGCCTGGGGAGGGGCCTGAGTCCTCCCACCTGTCCTCCCCGTCTCTCCCCAGCACCCGGCTCTTCTGTGTTAGAGCTTTGTTCTGGCCTGCTCCCACTCTCAGCACCATCCTGCAGCTCCTTCGGCTGCCGGCGGAGTGTGTGTGCTCTCTCTGTTTGGAGGTGCTTGCCAAGTGCAGGTTGATGGGTGATGGGGATGCGCTGCTATGCCGGGTGGCGTCTCTGCCCATGAGAAGCTTCGATTTTGGTGGAGGAGCTGGACGTGCACTGATGATCCGTGTCAGAGGCTTCCCGGCAGCAAGATGTGCTGCCAAGAGTCTTAGGGCTGGGTAGGGGCTGGCGGCAGTGTGGGGCTCTTTCAACTCCTGGGCAGGAGTGTGTGGGGGGGGCATGAAAGGCTGTGGTGGGCTGGGCCCCTGAGCCGTGGCAGCCTGGCACTGACTCTGGACTTCCTTCTCTTTGTGGCGGGGAATGTGGGGTTTGCTGTGGCTTCTCCTAGGCCAGGCGGGAGAACGGGCAGGAGAGCAGGGGCAGGGGCCGTGATCGAGGTCTGATGAACAGACCGGTCAAGAGAATGGAGTCAGGGGCGGCTCCTGGGAGGTGGCCCTCAAGCCTAGTGCACAGCGGTGTCTGCTGCTGAGCTGGGAGAGACCGGGGCGGGTGCTGGGCTGGCATTTCATGCATCCGCTGGTGCCGCCATTCAGGTCTGAGTGGGCACTTAGGTGCTGCCAGCAGAGCTCCAGGAGGAGTCAGGGCCGTGAGGACTTTCACAGCGAGCTGGCAGGCTGCCCAGAGGTTGGCTCCTCTGTGAGTGGAGCCTGGGTTCCCCCAGTGCAGGGGTGAACACGAGGAGGGGCCCACCGAGGAGAGGAGATGGTGATGGGATGTTGCTCCCGAGCTCGAATGATGGAGACCCAGAGGCCACGGGATCAAACGGTTTCTGATGGAGGGTGCTGGCTGCCCACGCAGGGGTTATGAAGCGGTCAGGTGCACACAGCCTGACCCGTGGATCTGCCCTGTGCCAGTTGTTGATGGTGGATAGGCAGTTTCTTGGGGGGACTGTTCAAGGAAGAGTAAGAGGTGAGGAAATGGAAACGATGCAAGGTGCTTCCCTGAGATTTTGCCTAGGGAGGAGCGGGGCAGTGGCTGAGCAGCTGCCAGGCACGTGGCCCGGAGCGGGCTTTGCTGTTGGTTCGTGGAAGGTTGTAGAGAATGCTGGCCTCCAGGCAGGCCTGCTGTCCTCCAGTGTCATCCCTGTTCCTGCCTCTGTCTCCCGCTCTCAGTGGCTTCTTCACGGTATGTTCTGTCTCTCACCTTCACGTGCCCCGGGGCCCTGCATGTCTCTGCCCCCGTTTGAGCCACGGGAGTCCCTCTGGGCTTCCGGCAGAGCCATCGGAACACGGCTGCTTGTTGGTTGTGAGGCTGCAACAGAATTGCACACGCTTGACCTCTCCCATCCTCTCCTCCCGGGGGCTCAGAGTCCAGAGGAGAGCGAATCTTGCTGACTGATTTCCAAATGGGATTGGCCAGAGCGGTGCAGGTAGTGGGAACTCCAGGTCTTTGTCCAGCGGTCCATGTTGCCCTTCGTCATTAAGTCAAATTCCAAAGCCCCGGGAGGTTGTGAAGGTTCACTCGCCCCTGACAGGAACGAGACCCAGGGACTTCTGCCCCACCAGGCATCCTCGGTGTGGGTTGTATTTAGAGATGGGCCTGGACAAGGGGCCACTTTGGGCAGCCTTGGTTGCAAGTCCCTTCCCTTCTGGGTTTCTCTTCGTTGCCCTGAAGCTTCAGGTTCATCCTTGGTGGGAGATGATGGTGCCCTGGCAAACAGAAGTGAGCAGGCAGGCCAGCCTGGCTCTGAGCACGAGCCCCCCTTCCTGGCCTTGAGAGCCACTGCACAGGGCAGGCAAGGATTTGGGTCCCCGTGTCCTGGGCTGCCAGTAAGTGTGAAGTATCTGGAGGTTTCCGGTAATGGGGATGGACGTTTGCCGCTTGCCGGGGAATCTGTATCTGGGATCCATTTATTGTCAGTCTTAAGTCCTCTTGGAAAAGGAGGCTACAGATGGAGCCATCGTAGGGCAGTGGTGCCCAGAGGAGGGGGCCTCCCAGACACACTTCATGAGTGTAGAAGTTCACGAAATGGCTTTTGTCTTACAAAGTGTGTCACTTGGCCAGGTGCGGTGGCTCACGCCTGTAATCCCGGCACTTTGGGAGGCCAAGGCGGGCAGATCATGAGGATAAGAGATGGAGACTATCCTGGCCAACCTGGGGAAACCCCGTCTCTACTAAAAATACCAAAACTAGGGGGGCATGGTGGCGCGTGCTTGTAGTCCCAGCTACTCGGGAGGCTGAGGCAGGAGAATTGCTTGACTCCGGGAGGCGGAGGTTGCAGCAAGCCGAGGTAGCGCCACTGCACTCCAGCCTGGCGACAGAGCGAGACTGCATCTTAAAAAAAAAACAAAACAAAATGTGTCACTTTATCCACGGAAGGAGCCTGCATGGAAGGGGCAGTGCCACGCGTGGATGCGTAGCACATAAAGCCGGGGTCTCAGGGCAGGGGCTGTCGTGCTCTCCGACCCTGCTCCGCCGGCCCCCGGGATCTTTGTGCATTGAAGCCTGCACGTGAGTTATATGCGCTTTTTGGTCGGGGTCTGTAGGCCCTGTCACCAGCGGTTCCCTTTCACTGAGGCCGTGGACACGGCCAGGGGCCAGAGGGGCAGTCGGGGCTGAGAGGCTCTGTTCCTGTTTCCTCGAGACCGTGTAATGGTGTTCTTGATGAGAAAGCCCTCATCATGCTGGTGCCTCGTCTTGGAGCTGGGGCCTGGGATGCCCGGCAGATCCAGTGACATGACTGTCTTGGGCCACAGGTACTTTCAGTTTGCACTGAATTAAAAATTCTTATCAGACTTTTAAGGTTAGTTTTCCAAAAATGACTTTTACAAAATAAAACACATGAGCCAGGCGTGGTAGCGCGTACCTACATTCCCAGCCACTTGGGTTGGTTAAGGTGGGAGGATCGCTTGAGCCAGGGAGGTTGAGGCTGCAGTGAGCTATGATTGTGCCCCTGCACTCCAGTCTGGGCAACGGAGTAAACCTGCTCCAAAACGAAACAAGAGATTTTTACACTTCCTTAACTGCACAATATTCAGATTTCGGCCTTAGTTATGCCAAAAATGGAGAACTACTTAAATATATTCGCAAAATCGGTTCATTCGATGAGACCTGTACCCGATTTTACACGGCTGAGATTGTGTCTGCTTTAGAGTACTTGCACGGCAAGGGCATCATTCACAGGTAACCTCGGGGGTGGCTGGGTGGGTTTGCAGGACGTCAGTTTGATGATCAGGGCCAGTGACCGTTTGGCTCACAGGCCACGGCTGATGCCCAGATGGCCCCCGCCCTTGAGGTCAGCCAGGTTGGAGTGCTCCCTGGATGGGTGGGACTGAGATGCCTGCCTATGCCACAGCCTGAGTGCCAAGGCGAGGCCACACGTCCACGGAGCGCTGACGTGGAGAGGCTCTCCTGCCAATACCACATGCAATGGTTGCGTGTCTTTCCTGGCGAGCTAATGATTCTTTTCACCATCTTGACTGATGCTTTTTATCTTTTTCAGTTGTAGTTTCTGTGTGTACTTCTTTCTGGTCTCATTTTTCATGACTTTCTGATAAAGTCAGCTCAGAAGTGTGCATAGCTTTCATTTTGTGCGTTAAAAATGATAGATTTTACTTCGTTAAAAAGCGACTTAGAATGACATGGAGATGTGAGGTGGTGAATCCCTACTGTGTCCAGTCAACACTTGTTGTTTGTGAGCTTTAGGCCTGTAGCCCTGGTTGTCAGCCTGTAAGGATCATATGCATTCATTCGTTCGTTTTGTTTTCAGCAAAATTTAGAGTACGTAATAATGTTGCTGTTTTAAGTATTTCTTCTCAAATGTGAAAATCTACTTTTACAGGGACCTTAAACCGGAAAACATTTTGTTAAATGAAGATATGCACATCCAGATCACAGATTTTGGAACAGCAAAAGTCTTATCCCCAGAGAGCAAACAAGGTGTGTGAGTTTTATTTCTAGCAGAGCCTGGCTCTGTGCTTCAGATGGAAAGCGACTTCTGAGGAGTGTTTGCATTGTGTCATCTTCATCAACGACTGAGGTGGGGATACCTTGGCTGTTCTCAAACAGATCTTGAACTTTCTCTGGGCAAGACCCTGCCACGCCAGCAGGTCTTCCTGGGGGGGCCCCAGGCAGTGTGTGTTGGTGTAGAGCGGGAGGTCACTGGTTCTCCTCGGCGCCTGCTCTGGTTCATCCTCCCTACTCGTCTTCTGGACAGTGTGGGGGGCCACATTCGTACCCAGCCACCCGCGTGCAGGATGTGGAGCCGGTATGGTCAGCTCCTGGCTCCTCCTGCCTGTATTGCAGGTAGTATCCGGGCGCGCACATCCCTGTACCTCGGTGCGCTCCCTCCGTTAGCTGTCCGGACAGTCTGTCTCCCTGCTGGCCACGTGCATGTTTGTCATCACAAAGCCTCCGAGTCCTGTTCCCAAGGGTAGTTTCTAGCCTTGGACCATGTTGTGACAACTCCATCGGAGATGTTGCTGAAAGTCCACTCGAGCCAGAGAAGTGGCCTAGGTGGTCTTAGCCGGCCGGGGGCGTCTCGATGCCCTTCAGGTGCTTATTGGGTAGAAATCACAAACTCTGGAGGTGTAAAGAAAGGCAGTTGAAATTCTGAAGAGTGCTCCGGAGTGCTGGGTAGAGAGAAGATAAAGCCTTGGGATGAGGTTTGGGGAAGCTGAAGGCTGCTGTGTGCATTATAAGTGACCTTGAAGATGAACCTCGGGTGATTGCTGGAGTCTGTCTGGGTCAAGAGGCTGGGTCCAAGGGCCTCCAAGTGGTGCATGGGCCTCTGCCTGGGCTTGGGGTGCCTGTCAGAGAAAGGCCTCCATAGAGGGCTCTGTGGGGGTGAGAGGTGCTGGAGCCCGGTTTGGAGGGACGCGAGTGCAGGTTTGTTGGTGGAGGAAAGATTCAGACAGAAGTGACCGTGTTGTTGTAGCTGCTCTCGTGTGGAAGAGGGGAACCGTGAGCACAGAGCAGTGGTGGTTCTGGCCTCGTCTCCACGGATGGCCAGCCGGCCCCCAGTAGCTGGAGGAAAGCACAGCTGGGTGGAGAGCAGGCCCTTCAGCAAGGCAGGCACTCTGGACTCAGCTCGGCTTTTCTGTTTCTTAGGAATTGGCCCTGTATTCTGTGTGCTGGGAGGTACCCAGCTGGTGCCTGTGGGGCCTCTCTTGGCACCTTGAGGTAGTTGCTCGTTTCCTCCACCGGGCCTTATCTTTCCCTTCTGGGCGTTTCCAGCCCTGTGTTTTCACACTCAGGGCTCTGGCTGAGATTCTGTCAGTTGGTGCTTTCATCTCTGCACAGTCATGGAGGCCCTAAGACCTTGTCTTGGATCTGGGAACTTCTCAGAATCCTCAAACATCACCCTGGCTGTGCATGGGAGCTCACACCTGTAATCCTAGGGCTTTGGGAGGCTGAGGCAGGAGGATCGTTTGAGGCCAGGAATTTGAGACCAGCCACTGGGCAACATGATGAGACTCCATATCTACAAAAAAGCCAAAAATCATCCTGGTGTGATGGCACACACCTGTAGTCCCAGCTACTGGAGAGGCTGAAATGAGAGATGGATGATGCAGTGAACTAGGATGATCCCACTGCACTCCAGCCTGGGGAACAGAGCGATCAACTGTTAAAAAATAGTAGTAATAAATAAAAAATAAAAGAAGCCTGTAATCCCAGCACTTTGGGAGGTCGAGGTGGGCAAATCACGAGGTCAGGAGATCGAGACCATCCTGGCTAACATGGTGAAACCCCGTCTCTACTAAAAATATAAAAAATTAGCTGGGCGTGGTGGTGCGCGCCTGTAGTCTTAGCTACTCGGGAGGCTGAGGCAGGAGAATCGCTTGAACCCGGGAGGCAGAGGTTGCAGTGAGCCACGATCGTGCCACTGCACTCCAGCCTGGGCAACAGAGTGAGACTCCGTCTCATAAATAAAGAAAGAAAAAAATCACCCTTTTGGGGCTAAGATCGAAACTAGCAATCAAGCCGGAGCCTCTTGTTGTCTAAGGTGGCTTAGTCCTGCTGCCGTCCGCTGCCTTTTGTAGCCCCGTTCCCCTCCCCATCCAGTGGCATGCCAGAGTGCGCCCCTCCCGCCCAAAGCTGCACAGAGCCAGGGCGGTCTTCCTGGCGTTTCAGACATGCCCTGAAACCTTGATCTGTTTGACTCATTCCTGTTAAATAGTAACCGTCTTACTGACTGGTAATCCTGCTTCTGTGTACACAGTGTAACCTCATCTCCCTCAGTGTTGTCTGTGACAAAGTTGAACCAAACAGGAACTTCTGTCTCGTAAGCTTTCTTAGGATCTGTCAGTGTCTTGCTGTCCTTGTGCTGACTTCCTGCCCAGAGATGAGCCCACAACATTCCGTGGGGTCAGGAGCGCTGCGGGCTGGCTCTGCCCCCAGTCAGTCCCGGGAACCGCTCTCTGGGCTGTGCCCACAGCCAGCCTCAGGAACCACCTCCCTGGGCTGTGCTCTGGGCATTTTCCCCTTCATGTGGATTTTCTTTCTTTTTTTTTCCTCCTCCCTTATTGCAAGGCTTTATTTATTCATAATTTCAACTTTTATTTTAGATTCAGGGGATCCACGTGCAGGTTTGTGACGTGGGTAGAGTTTCTTTGGAATCTGGTATTTGGCACAGGGATAGTCTTGTTGCCCTGTAGCCACTTAAAAAAAAACGGGCATTTAAGTGCGCTGATGAAATAGTGAAATAGCTTGGGCACAGTGGCCCACCTGTAATCCCAACACTTGGGGAGGCCGAGGCAGGTCGATCATTTGCGCCCAGGAGTTTGAGACCAGCCTGGGGAACACGGCAAAACCCTGTCTCTATATAAGATAAAAAACAAAAATTAGCTGGGCGTGCTAGTGCGTGCCTGTAGTCCCAGCTACTCAGGAGGCTGAGGTGGGAGGATCACCTGAGCCTGGGAGATTGAGGCTGCAGTGAGCCGTGATCCTGCCACTGCGCTCCAGCCTGGGCGACAGAGCAAGAGCCTGTCTCTGGAAAAGAAAGAAGAAATCATGAAATAAACCTTTGCTTTTTGGTAGCAGGAGGCTAAAAGTCTTTACATCATTGTAAACCAGGGCCAGTTGCTTGTGCGTATAGATGAGTTGGTGGTTCTTTTCCCCTTGTTTGAGGAAAAGGAAAAAACTATAATTTATGTGGCGGATTAATTTTAGTAACTTATTTTCTGTTTGAGGAATTTATTCCTGCGTTGACTTCTTTTGTGCAGAGATGGCTTCCCCAAAACACCTTCAAATCTAGAATAAAAGTGTTGATGGGAGCAAGGCATAGCGAGGTTCCTTACCCGTGCAGCAGCTGTGCCACGCCCTCCTCCTAGAGGGAGGCAGGTTTTCCCCTCGTTCCTGTGGGGTGGGTAGGGTGGCCCCCGTATCTGCAGGGGGAGGTGGTGGGAGATGGAGCAGGGCAGTGGTGTGGGCTTGGGAGATTGAGGAGGACCTCCTGGCAGAGAGGACTTCTGCCTCCTCTCCTTGTACAGGAGCCTGTGGATGTATCTTGGTGAGGGCAGCTGACTCAGAGTAAGCTTCCCACCTGGGCTGTCTCTGGCCTGTGCCCTCTATGCAAGAACCTCAGGGAGCTTGGGGTGTCCTTGGAGGTTCAGACTTGGAGTGGGGTTTGGAAACCTGTGTTCTGACCTGTGCAGGCCTTTCTGGTATGCAGCCAGGTGTGGAGGCAGCACTCACCAAACAGGAAGGAGAGGAAGGCCACAGGTGTGGGCAGGGCTGGGTGGACAGGGTGGACGCTGTGGGCTTCAGGTGTGGGCGGGGCTGGCTGGAGAGGGTGCATGCCGTGGGCTTCAGTCACTACAGTGGCTCCTCTGTCCCCATCTGTGCATGGCCATCGTCCAGACCCTCAGACTAGCTGCCATTGCGCTTCCCACTGTGCTGTGGACTCCAGACGCTCTCCTGAGGGCCACAGCTGCCTTGAGCTTGCCGCCATTCTAGCTTAGGCTGGATCACCCACCCCCGGCACAGAGAGGAGCTGCCTTCAAGACGGATTTTCCTGCATGATGGAAAGTGGAATGTGCACAATAAAAGAGAGAGTCCCCATTCTCCCATCACCAAGAGCAGCTCTTCCCATCTTCACGTGGTTTATTTTGGTCTTTTCCAGATTGGCATTCATTTAGGATTGGCTATGATGCATGGGGCTGGGGAGAATTACTGCTTATTGTAAAAAATTCACTCGGTGCTAGTGACCTGATGCCCAGCATCCTCAGTGGGCTTTCCCTGTAAAAATTCCAGTATGTGTCGCTAAAATACAAATCTTTTTAAAAGCGTAACCACAATACCATACTGTTTGATACGTAAAAATGAACAGTAATTGCTTAATATCTCAAAGTGTCCAGTCAGAGTTATATTTCCAGTTGTCTCATGTACATCATAATGTTTTGTTGCTCACTTGAACAGGATTCAAATAAGTTTTGCACAATTTCATTTTTAAATTTTTTCTTTTTCTTTTGCCATTGAATACTCTCCTATCCAAACACATATATTTTAATCTGTAGCTTCCCCCATTTTTATTTTTTCCCTTGCAGTTTGTTGAAGAAACAGGCCATTTGCATCTGTGTGGCGTTGTTGAACATGGTCCTCTCTCCTGGCCACTACATCACATTCAGAGTTGATTCTCCCCTCCCTGTTCAGAGACTGGTGGTGGGTGTTGTTTATCCGGCATCTCTCTGTGACAGCAGCAGCATTTGTGGCCATAATTGGCCTAAATTCATGAACTCATTAGAGAGTGCAGAAAGGTCACAGCCTGATACATTCATGAGATGCAATTCATTAAAGAGAAACTTCTCCCCAGCAACTTTTGGGTTGACTTGTGGTATCATCTGTAAAGGAAAAGTAGGATAAATGCTTCTTTCCCCTTTTCATGCCATTTTTGAAAACCACACATTGGTTCTCCATTCTCTTCCAATGATGATTAATTCATTAAAAAGTTATTACCCTTCCTCACACCATACACAAAAGCTCACTCCAGTGCCAGGCGCGGTGGCTCACATCTGTAATCGCAGCACTTTGGGAGGCTGAGGCGAGTGGATCACCTGAGGTCGGGAGTTCGAGACCAGCCCGGCCAACGTGACGAAACCCTGTCTCTACTAAAAATACAAAATTTATGGCTGGGCGTGGTGGCTCACGCCTGTAATCCCAGCACTTTGGAAGGCCGAGGCAGGCGGATCACCTGAGATCAGGAGTTCGAGACCCGCCTGACCAACATGGTGAAACCCTGTCTCTACTGAAAATACAGGTGTGTTTTTAGCTAGGTGTGGTGGTGCATGCCTGTACTCCCAGCTACTCAGGAGGGAGGAGAATAACTTGAACCTGGGAGGCGGAGTTTGCAGTGAGCCGAGATCCACATTATTGCACTCCAGCCTGGGCAACAAGAGTGAAACGCCATCTCAAAAAAAAAACAAAAAAAAACTTAGCCAGGTGACTCCTGTAATCCCAGCTACTTGCGAGGCTGAGGCAGGAGAATCGCTGGAACCTGGTAGGCGGAGGTTGCGGTGAGCCAAGATCACGACACTGTGCTGCAGCCTGGGCAACAGAGGAAAACTCCATCCCTGCGCCTCCCATCTCCCCGCCTCACCAAAAAAAAAAAAAAAAACCGGGTGACTCCAGGCCGGGCGCGGTGGCTCACGCCTGTAATCTCAGCACTTTGGGAAGCTGAAGCGGGCAGACCACTTGAGGTCAGGAGTTCGCGACTAGCTGCCCATCTCTAGTAAAAATACAAAAATTAGCCAGGCATGGTGGTGTGCGCCTGTAATCCCAGCTATTTGGAGTGGGGGCTGAGGCAGGAGACTCACCTGAACCTGGGAGACGGAGGTTACAGTGAGGCGAGATCGCACCACTGGGCTCCAGCCTGGGCGACGGAGTGAGACTCCATCTCAAAAAAAAAGTTCACTCCGAATGCATTAGAGGTCTGAATGTAAGGGCGAAGACTATGACACTCTTAGAAGAAATTATAGGATTAAATGTGACAATTGGGTTAGGCAGTGTTTTCTTAGATACACTGCCAAAAGCATAAGCAACCAAGAAAAGGATGAGTTAGATTTATATCAAGTTTAAGCACTTTTGTGCTTCAAGTGATATCACGAAAGTGAAGAGACCCACCAAACAGGAGACACGATCTGCTAATCATCTACCTGATACGGGACTTGTATCCAGAATGTAAGGAACTCAGAGGGAGAAAAAAAAAATAAAGCACGGAACAAAGGGTATGAGTAGACATTTTTCCAAGGGAGAGATACACAAATGGCCCATAAGCACATGCAAAGTTCCTCAACATTATTAGTCATTAGGAAAATGCAAATCAAAACCACAGGGTGATACTACCTCACACCCACCAGGAGGGCTGTGATGAGAAGACAGATAATAACAAACGTTAGCAAGGATGTAGGGGACTGGAACCCACGTATGCCGTGGGTGGGAATGCCAGAAAGTACAGCCACTTTGGAAAACAGGCTGGCAGCTCCTCAGAAGGAAACAGAATTACCATATGACCCTGCAGTCCCACTCCTAGGTATGAACCCACAAGAAATGAAAACACACATTCAGACAAAAACAGGTGCTAGAATGCCCGTAGCATCACTCACAGTAGCCAAAAGGTGGAAACGACGCACGTGTCATCAAATGAGTGGATGAACGAGTGGCGTGTCCACACAACGGGGGAATCTTCTCCAGCCCTAAGGAGGGATGAGGCGCCCATGCACGCTGCCATGCAGATGGGCCTTGAAAACACTGCCCTCAGTGAAAGCCTGCCGGGATCTGAGAAGGGATGGCATTGAGTCTAGAGACGAGCTTCCAAGGCGTTACCATTGTTAACCCATGTTAAGTCTTCTGAGCCATCACTGTGGGCTGTCTTTCTGTTTATTTAGATCTTTCTTTCAAAAACACTTTGTAGTTTTCAGAGTATAAGCTTTATGCGTCTTTTGTGACATTTATTCTTGTTTTTAATGTTATTCTAAATAGAGTTATTGGCCGGGCACGGTGGCTCACACATGTAATCCCAGCACTTTGGGAGGCCAGGGTGGGTGGATCACCTAAGGTCAGGAGTCAGAGACCAGTTGAGGTGGGAGGATTGCTTGAACCCGGGAGGCGGAGGAGGTTGCAGTAAGCTGACCTCAGACCGCTGCACTCCAGCCTGGGCAACAGAGCGAGACTTTGTCTCGGGAAGAAAAAAAAAAAATAGAGTTGTGAATTTTCTTCCCTTTTTTTTCCTTTTTCTGTTTTTGTTTTTTTGTTTTTTTTTGTTTTGTTTTTTTTTTGAGACGGAATTTCGCTCTTGTTGCCCAAGCTGGAGTGCGGTGGCGCGATCTCGGCTCACTGCAACCTCCGCCTCCCGGGTTCAAGCGATTCTCCTGCCTCAGCCTCCCGAGTAGCTGGGATTACAGGCGCCCACCACCATGCCCGGCTCATTTTTTGTGTTTTTAGTAGAAACGGGGTTTCACCACGTTTATGGATAACATGGTCTTGAACTCCTGACCGCAGGTGATCCGCCTGCCTCGGCCTCCCAGAGTGCTGGGATTGTGAATTTCATTTCTGGGTTGCTCCTGGAAATTGTGCGGAAATGCAGTTGGTTTTTCCTGCCCCACACCCTGCCGAGCTCTCGTTAGTGGTAATAGCTTCTCAGTGGAGTCCGCAGGACTTTGTGCACACAGGATCCTGTCATCTGTGATTCGAGCTAGTTTTATTTGTTCCCTTTCAACCTGGCTGCCTTTTGTCTTCTTCCCTAATTGTCCTGGCTGAGACCTCTAGTTCGGTGTTGGCTGGATGTGGTGAGCCGGGCGCCCTGGTCTTGGGGAGAGCGTGCAGTTTTTGACCCTCGAGCATGATGTTGGCCGTAGGCCGTGCGTGCCCTTTGTCAGACCCTGGGCCCTCCCTTCTGTGCCTCGGCTATTCCATATTTTTGTCCTGTAGAGGTGGGGAATTTTTGTTAACTGCATTTTCTGCATCTGTCGAGATGATCCTGTGTTTTCCTTAGTGCTTTATTCTAATGAGATGTAATGCATTGCTTTTTGTATTTTGAACCAACCTTGCAGTGTGTCATACATCCTCTTGGTCATGGTGCCTAGTCCTTTTTAGACGTTGCTGCATTTGGTTTGCTGGTGTTTCGTCGAAAGGGTAGTCACGTTTTGTGGAGCGTTTTTCTGTGCTTCTTTGTGGGTCTATGGATAAGATGGCAGCCGGCACCCTTGGCTTTGAAGAGAGTGTGGGTGTCTCGTGAGCTCAGGATCACTTCTTCAGGTCGTCCCTCCCACTGCCCCTCCAAGTATGACTGGCAGATCTGGGGGACTATGGGTGGTCCGTGGAGTTTCTTTGATGAGGGTGGAGACAACAACCCAGCCGAGACCCCACTGTCTCTTTCCCCAGCGTCGGTAGTCCCGTGGCATGTGGGGGCAGCAGCAGCCAGTGCGGGGCTCTGGGCCTGAGTTTCCAGCAGCTGGAGGGGCGTGAGCTTTGGCCAGTCTCTGAGCTCCCAGGGAGAAGTAACTAGGTGGTCTCTGAGGTTTCCTAACGCTGTGTCTGGGACTCTGAGCTCGGATGTCACAGATAGAAGTCAGGGGATCTGTGAGGCTGGATAGGAGGAAATTACTAATTTTCACTAACCTTTCAGCAAAGCGTACCATTTCCTTCCATTATGAACATAAGCAACAAACATCTGTCATCAGAAGTCACAGGTGTTCCCATGTCCTGCCGCAGGGGTCCCGTCACGGTAGTGACGCCATGCCAGTTGTGCCGAGCACCGCTGCCGGGTTCCTGCGGCGTGACCTGCTGCTGTGTCTTGAAAGTCACATAGTACTACATCACAGATCCATTCCTTCAATAATTTGATATGTGTATTGGATTATAATTGCTTTCTCCTACAGTCCCGTGTATTTCATGCATTTGGAACATTATTCCGAGGGTAGCCATCTTCTCCACGCTCTAGCGGCGCTGTCTGTCTCTGGATTAAACTAAGGACAGGTGTCCTTTTCCAAGGGGGTGAATTTGCATATGCCCAGAGGCTCGGAGTCCCACCTTTAGGAAGGTGTGGCAGAGGAATCGAGGGTGAGGGTGGGCAAGCCCTGAGGAAAGAAGGGAGAGTGGGAAGACCCTTGGGGAGCTAGGAGGAGCTGAGGTTGGAGAGGGCAGGGAGGGATTCCAGGAGATCCGAGCCCATAGCTCGCTTGCAGGAAGCTTAGAACAGCAGCAGCAGCAGCGAGGGTCCCGACAGCACGGCAGCTCACTATGTAGCGCTCATCCGAGAGACGGGGTGGGTGTTGGCCTCATGGACTTGCTCTGTGCACGCTGTGGCTGTTTAAAAGCACATACGGCTCCGTGTGCTGCACAACGACCTCAGTCATTTAATTATGCATTGTATACATCTCTCCAGAGGACAAAAACCTAGACTTTTTAATAATGGTATTTAAAAAAGTACAAGTCACAAAAGCAACACTCGATGATAGTAAAGAACAGAAACGCTGAATATATATGTAGGTGGAGCAAGTGGCGTCCCGTCCCGCCAGCAGACGCGGCCCTCGTCGCTGTGCCACGCCGGACCCTGAAGGACAGAGCATGGAGAGGGAGCTGCAGGGTCGGGGAGGCAAACATCTTTGTGACTTCTGATGCTCATTGGAAAGTTGCCCCCAGAAGCGACGCCATTTGACAGCCCCACCCTTAGCGCTGCGTCTGTCCCCTCAGATCCCTGCCAGCGCTATGTATTTTTATTCTTTTTTCCCTTTGCCAGTATGATAGGCTGTCATGTTTTAATTTGCATTTCTTTGATGCTTTGCAGGGTTGAATGGCTTCGTTTGTTTTTGGCTCTTGGTTTGGTTGTCTTTCCTCTAGGCCGACGGGCGGGGTGCGTGTTTGCGGATGTCCTTGGTGTTCTTGGCAGGATCACTGAGGGTCCTGGCAGGATGCAAATGCAGCCATGAAGTGTTTGTTTTTTGTTTATTATTTGAGACAGGGTCTGGCTCTATTGCCTAGGCTAGAGTACCGTGGGGCCATTGTGGCTGACTGTACCCTCAGCTTCCCGGGTTCAAGCGATCCTCCCTTCTCAGCCTCCCGAGTAGCTGAGACTAGAGGTGCACCACCATGCCTGGCTAATTCTTGAAATTCTTTCTAGACACGGAGTCTCACTATGTTGCTCAGACTGGTCTCAAACTCCTGGCCTCAAGCAGTCCTCCTGCCTTGGCCTCCCAAAGCAGTGGGACTGCAGGGGTGAGCCACCGCACCTGGGCAGTCATGAAGTCCGCAGAAAAGTCATTCACTGAAGGGACTGAGTCCCCGCAGCAGAGGCTGGGAGATTCTCTCAGCCTGGCTGGAGGAGGGCAGGTGGAAGGGACCACTCAGAAGCGGCCCACGGGCAGGGCCGGTGTGGACAGCAGCTGCGTGGTGGCCCTGGGCCAGCTCGTGCTGTGGCTCTGCTCCGTCACAGCTCCTCTGTGGAGGAAGGCCCTTGGGCTGGAGGCCTGAGTCTTGTTCCCTTTGTAGCGCCTCAGCTCCCAAGCTGTTTGTGATGGAAAGGAGGTTTTTCTGGCCTGCAACTGTTTATTGTGTGCCTGGGCACGTTTGGATACCCCAGGTCCTGCAGTGAGCCAGCCAGCGCCGTGTCCTCACGCCCTCCGTTGAGCGGGCGCCACCGGCAGAATGTGCTGGCCGTTTGTGTGCAGCTCACTGTCCAGGCGCGTGTCGGGTGGGAGCGCCAGGGTGCAGGGCGCCGGTGTCCAGGGGTCAGGCAGGCGTCTTTGAGCCGGTGAGCCATGAACCAGCCCCGGTGCGCCCTGGACAGGTCTGGCTCCTGGGGGTGCATGGTCCGCCATGTGCGACACCCACCGCGCAGCCCTTGATTGTCACAGATCGTGAGTCCGAGTGTGACCTTCTCTCTCCTCTGCAGCCAGGGCCAACTCATTCGTGGGAACAGCGCAGTACGTTTCTCCAGAGCTGCTCACGGAGAAGTCCGCCTGTAAGAGGTAACCACTTTCATCTAAGCCGTACTTCCCTTTTCTTTAACACAGAAATTAATATTTGAGAGAGTGAATTTGGTGGCCTTTAAGTAGCTAAGCATACTTGGGAAGAAATTAGCATTTCGCATTTTAAGGTGTATTTTCCGTGGCGTACACACACGTGATGCGTTAGTGTTGTGTTCTAAGCTTCCTGGGTTTGCTGATGCTTTCTGGTTGCAGATTGAATCGTTTGGGTTTTTTTGGTTTTGTTTTTTTGTTTTTTGAGACGGAGTCTCGCTCTGTCTCCAGACTGGAGTGCAGTGGCACGATCTCTGCTCACTGCAACCTCCGCCTCCCGGGTTCAAGCAATTCTCCTGCCTCAGCCTCCCGAGTAGCTGGGACTACAGGCGCATGCCACCACGTCCAGCTAATTGTTGTATTTTTGGTAGAGACGGGGTTTCACCATGTTGGCTAGGATGGTCTCGATCTCTTGAGCTCGTAATCTGTCCGCCTCGGCCTTCCAAAGTGCTGGGGTTACAGGCGTGAGCGACCATGCCCAGCCTAATGGTTTCTTTGGGAAAAACTGAGTGAGGAAAGCGTGGCTGCCATGTGCACAGAGCCCAGGCTTCCTTGGTGCTGCCCCCAGTCGGGGTGGAGGGCAGGGAGCCCAGCCTTCGGGTTGCTCAGCCACACACCAGCTGCAGTGGGACAGCGTCCCGCAGAGCGCAGGGAGGCCCTGGAGGGTGCGGGTGTGGGAGGGAGGAGGCATCCAGCAGGCATGAGGGTCTTTGAGAGACACAGCTGGGTCTTGGTGGCAGCCACCGTAGTGAAAATGAAAAAAGTGCAGATGGTACAGGGGCTGCAGGGTCGGTGCGGGTCACGGAAGGGGAGGGCAGAGAAGCCCAGCCAGGGGACCACCGGCAGTGTTGGGGAGGATGTCCAGGGAGCTGACGGCAAGGGTTGGTGAGAAGTCTGAGGTGCTGTCTAGGGTGGCTGGGAGGCAGGTGGCAGGCTGAGAGGCAGCATCAGAGTCTAGAGTTTCAAGTCTAGGGAGCAGTTTTGTGGAATGAGGGTGGGGCTGGGGTTCCTCCTGCCCCGGGCCAGTCAAGTGCTGCTGAGGGCTGGGGTCAGCTTCGGCTGCTGGTGCTCTCGTGAGTCGACAGGACCACAGGAGTCCCATGCTGCCACTCTCCTGCTCCGCCAGGTTACAAGGGGCCGCCTTCCTGGATTGAAGTGAGCCACTCTGAGAGAATGAATGATTCTGGGGACGGCAGTTCTGGATTTCTGAGCTGGACAGCTTCAGGAAAAACTGTGGGAGGTGGGGCCGTGACACAAACGTGATGGGAGGGTGGAAAGGCTCTGAGCACTCACTCAGCGTCTCGGCCGTCTCCAGGCGTTTTCGGTTTTGTTGTTTTAACCTTTTTCAACCAGCAGATACTGAGTTGTCTTTTTATTATTATTCAATTCTTTTTTAAAATAGAGATGGGGTCTTGCTGTGTTGCCCGGTCTCGTCTTGAACTCCTAGGCTCAGGCGATCCTCCCATCTCGGCTTCCCAAAGTGCTGGGATTACAGGCGTGAGACATGGCGGCAGGCCAGATACTGAGTTCTTAGCATGGCCAGACACTGCTTTAGGTCAGAGCTTCCGAACTGGAGTGATTCTGCTCCCCAGGGGACACTTGGCCCTGTCTGGACAGTTTTAGTTGTCACAGCTGGAGCAGGGGTACGGCTGGCATCCAGCAGGGGAGGCGAGGATGAGCTGCTCAGCATCCCGCGACCCAGAGGACAGTCCCTCCCACGGGTGGTGGGGGCGGGGGGTGCGCGACGTACCCGGCTTTCAAAGTGCTTGTCGTCGCCACCTAAGAGCTAGCGTTTCCTTGTTTGTAGATTTTACTTTCAGGGCGGAGGGCCACTTTAGCATTGGTGCAGAGAGATCTCCAAGCTCTACGAATATACGCATAGGATCCTGCCCTCTGCGAAAAAGGAGGAATGTGTATTCACGTTTTCTCGTTTGCGCGTTTCAGGTTCTCTGGAGGGATAGACACTGAACGGATGATGGTAGATGTCTATGGGGTGAGGGAACAGGATTATGAGGAAGGCATTTCTGCATCTCTTTTTATGCTTTTGAATTTTTTAATCATGTGATATTAAACATAGTTAAGAACTTTTATTATAAAGAATTGAAAGAGGCCGGTCGTGGTGGCTCACGTCTGTAATCCCATTACTTTGGGAGGTTGAGGCTGGCAGATTGCTTGAGTCCAAGAGTTCGAGACCAGCATGGCCAACGTGGCGAGACCCTGTCTCTACTAAAAGTAACAAAAATTAGCTGGGCCTGGTGGCGAGCGCCTGTAGGCCCAGTTACTCAGGAGGCTGAGGCGGACGCAGAGGTTGCAGTGAGCCGAGATTGTGCCACTGCATTCCAGCCTAGGTGACAGAGTAAGACCCTGTCTCAAAAAAAAAAAAAAAAAGAGTAATTATGAAGAGTTCTTAGAAAATAAGTCTCCAAACCCACTTATAGTCAAAGATAATAATTGGGCATACAGGTATATGTCTTTCCAATCATTTTTTCTGTGCATCTTATAGCTGTTTGCGTCGCTTATATGCCATTCGAGTCACGTTGGACAAGCAGTTTTGAGCCCTGCATGATAATGTAATGGGCGCCTCCCCAGGTCATTGGAATGACTTGTGGGTGTCTTGATGAGTGTGTGGTTTTCTGTCGCATGAACAGATTGTGGTTCATGGGCCTGTTTCTGTACTGTTGTGCGTTGAAGGGGTTTCCATTGATTCACACACTGGCGTGTGTCTGATGCGCCACCCAACCTGCATGGGCAGGAGGAGGTCTCTTTGCCTGGGGTCGGGGTGGGGTTGTCCTGTTGTCCCTCTAGTGGGCGAGACGGGGTCTGCTGGGCTGAGTGAGGGGCCGCCCTGAATTCCTCGGTGTGGATTTCAGGAAGCCGCATGACTTGGTCTAAGTGAACGTTTATTTGATACACTTGATACATGTGTTTTCCAGAAGTGTAATACTGGCTTCCCCTTCCATTTTTGTATCGTATTAAAATATACGAAAATTCTAAAGTAAGTGTTTATGATAAAACATTCGATAATTCACAGAGGTGAAAAGCTACCCCCAGAATCCCTTTCTGCTTGAATTCCACACTCTGGAGAGGACCCCGTGAGGGTCCAGGCACAGCTCTGCCCCCGGCACCCCTCTTCTCTCTGCTGCTTCCACACTGAAAGGCGGAGGCTCTGCTGCCTGTTTTCTTTTGTTTCTCCCCATTTTAACTAAACACTAAAGAAAGTCAAGTGTGAACGTCGCGGTCATTCATTTCGCCTGTGCCGCACTTTCCTGCCCCGGCGAGCCCTCCGCCAGCACTGACCGGAGGTCGCTTCCTTCAGCTTTCTGGGTTGTCTCACTGGAACAGGGTCAGCCCCATTCCCTTCCATCCTGCCCCCTGCCTGGTCTGTAGCCACGTGGTGCCAGGAGTGAGCTCTGCTCTGCTTCAGGATGACAGGCGTGTGTGGACGTTGGTAAGCCCTGTTGGAAGCCGTGAAGCTTTGGGCACAGCTGAGCGACCGCCGGTGCCTGCCGCGTGCACACCCTCTGGGCCCAGGCCGCAGGGAGGCTTCTCCAGAGGGCGGGTTCCCCACCCTCACACCCAACTGGTCTGAAAGGATAGAAGCGCATTAGAGGTGAAACTGGGGCCGTGGAGACAGAGTGGGAAATGGACTGGGCTTGTCGCTTGTATTTTACACATGTCTTTGTTTGTTTGTTTGTTTCCCCTACCTTAAAGTTCAGACCTTTGGGCTCTTGGATGCATAATATACCAGCTTGTGGCAGGACTCCCACCATTCCGAGCTGGGTAAGGAGACGGCGTTGCCTGGGCCTTGGAGCCTGTTGGGGTGCACCCCACCGGCCGGCAGTCCCTCCCAGCCTCGAGGTGGGTGGGGAGGGCAGCACGTGGTGCCGTGCCCAGGTGGGGGGACTCTCGGCGTGCAGGGCCGGGGTGCGTTTGCCGTGCTGTGAGTCCGGGGCGCTCATCCCTGCATGTGGAGGCTTCTGGGACCCTGCCTGGGATGACTTTTTTTTTCTTAAATTTTTACAGAAACGAGTATCTTATATTTCAGAAGATCATTAAGTTGGAATATGACTTTCCAGAAAAATTCTTCCCTAAGGCAAGAGACCTCGTGGAGAAACTTTTGGTAAATATTGTGACTTTCCTTTTAGAAAGGTGATCCGGGACACCCTGAGTCCTCTGAACCTGCTTTCTGAGTGGCTTTCCTGGCGGCTCCCGTGTTCAGAAAAAATTGTGTTTTTTGGGTTAACAGTGAGTGTGGATCATTACACCTCGTCTCGCCAGACACATTGGCTCACGCCTGTCACCCCAGCACTTTGGGAGGCTGAGGCAGGTGGATCACCTGAGGTCAGGAGTTTGAGACTAGCCTGGCCTCTATGGTGAAACCCCGTCTCTAGTAAAAATATAAAAGTTAGCCGGGCATGGTGGCAGGCGCCTGCGATCTCAGCTACTTGGGAAGCTGAGGCAGGAGAATGGCGTGAACCCGGGAGGCGGAGTTTGCAGTGAGTCGAGATCGTACCACTGCACTCCAGCCTGGGCGACAGAGCGAGAGTCTCAAACAAACAAGCAAACAAACAAAACCCAAACGTTTTGAGTACTTATTGTGACTTCTCAGTATCTGCTGGAGAGTACCCCGTACTGTTCCCCGCCCCCCGCCCCCTCCATCCACCGCAGAGCAACTGGACGGGGAGGCAGGCCCTGGGATCCTGTGCCGTCTCTCAAGGCTCAGCCCCTTTCCTCGCACAGGTGAAAAGGAATCTCAGTCTCAAATCACAATGAACAGCAGCAAGGATTCTTTTACAGTGTATAGTTAAAAATCCTAAAACAAGAAACACTGAGTAATTAACAAAGGGAGCGAATCATCACTGGGACCAGCACGCTCCCGCGCTTGTGGAGTGGGTGTCGCTGGGACCCTCGAAGGCCGCAGAGCTGTCTCCTCCAGGGACTGATCAAGCCCACACCCCAGCCCAGGGGAAAGAGGTGAGACAGGTTGGGAGAAGCCAGTGGCTGTGGAGCCTAGTGATCCCGGGGCCACCTGCAGGGGCAGGACTGAGCCCGCTCCCAGAATCGTCGTAAGGAGGGACGTCCAGGGCCAAAAGCACAGGAAGGTCAGGAGACTTCTGTTTCTAGAATATAAACTGATACACCTTTCCCAGGCTAACCTCTCTCCTCTGTTTTACCTGGGCTGGTCGTTCAAATTTTCATGTAGCTGACTCTAAAGCTGAAATGTACAGATGTCACGAACTAGGGTCTGCAGCCATCTGCGCTGTCATAACCCCAGTCGCTCCAGCACCAGTAACTTAAAATGCTGTGCAGTGTTGAGCAAATGCTAAATGGTACAGTAATTTCCGTTGATTTTTAAATTTTAGTTTCTTTTATTATTCCTGCTACAGTCATTTCCTGTCAAGAATCAGGCACTTGGAAATGGAAAGGGACTTATGATGAGATGAGATACATTTTTTTTTTTTTGGAGGTGGAGTTTTGCTCTCGTCGCACAGGCTGGAGTGCCATGGTGCGATCGTGGCTCACCGCAAATTCTGCCTCCCGGGTTCAAGCGATTCTCCTCCCTCAGCCTCCCGAGTAGCTGGGATTATAGGCGTGCACCACCACGCCCAGCTGATTTTTATATTTTTAGTAGAGACGGGTTGTCACCATGTTGGCCGGGATGGTTTCGAACTCCTGACCTCAGGTGATCTGCCCGCCTCAGCCTCCCAAAGTGCTGGGATGACAGGCGTGAGCCACCGTGCCCGGCTACCAGGTTTGGGTTTCTTTGGTCAGAATCACGTTTTCCCCCTGGCAGTGACTTGTCTTGATTGTTACTTAAGGTTTTAGATGCCACAAAGCGGTTAGGCTGTGAGGAAATGGAAGGGTACGGACCTCTTAAAGCACACCCGTTCTTCGAGTCCGTCACGTGGGAGAACCTGCACCAGCAGACGCCTCCGAAGCTCACCGCTTACCTGCTGGCTATGTCGGAAGACGACGAGGACTGCTATGGCAATGTAAGCTGGCCAGGATGGCGGGCGAGGCGGGTGGCACTGGGTCCTCCGTGCACTGGGCTTCATGCCCGTGTGCCAGACCCACGTGTGATTTGTAGCCGAAAGGGGAGGGTGTCTGTGCCACTGCGTCAGGCCTGCTGATGGTTGTAGTCTTTGCTGCCGTGAGGCAGTGGCGGGTGAGGTGCTGGGTGGGTCATGTTCTCGTCATTTCCGTGGCCGTGGACAGGCTAGTGAGTTTCCACCCAGAGGGTGCCGCTAGAACCGGACACTGAGCACCCCCGGCACTGGCCCCGGGGTCCCACGTACGGGGCCTCCTGCCCGGCCTGTCGCATCTGCGCTTGGCTTGGTGCTTGTACAACTGTGTGTCCAAGATGCTCCAGAACACTGCCTGTCTTTCCACAGAAACGCCCGAGTGTTGTGTGCTTGAACTTTTGGGACGTGGTGTTGGTGGGGACACTGGTACCTTCTGCTTCAGTGCTGAGTAGGCTCTGAGGCTGCTGGTCTCCCAGCTTGACCACAGCCATGGGGTCTTCAGCACGCTTGGCTCTTTAAGCTTCTCGTAGAGAGCGTGGACCGTGTGCCCAAGGGACCGAGGGTGTTGTGAGAGGCAGGCATGTCGCCCAGTTCAGCCTTGTTTCCTCTGCGTTCCTCTTGCCACCTCCCCCGTGACCCCCTCGTACTTAAGTACTGTTATCATGCGATCCGTTTTTCTGGTTTGACTTCTGTCTCCATGGCTTATTCTAACTGGCACCGTGTACGGAGTTCCACTTTCCATGACTGAGGAAGTCCAGATTTTATTTATTTGTTTTGAGACAGGGTCTTGGTGTGTAGCTCAGGCTGGAGTGTAGTGGCGCGATCTTGGCTCACTGCAACCTCTGCCGCTGTGGGTTCAAGCGATTCTCCTGTCTCGCCCTCCCGACTAGCGGGAACTGCAGGTGCGCGCCACCATGCCTGGCTAATTTTTGTATTTTTAGTAGAGACAGGGTTTCGCCATGTTGGCCAGGCTGGTGTGGAACTCCTGACCTCAAGTGATCTACCCGCCTCGGCCTCCCAAACTGCTGGAGTTTTAGGCATGAGTTACTGCACCCAGCTGGGAATTCTAGATTTTATCTAAAAGTCATCCACAGCTAAATTTCTGCTAGTGTCAGTTTCCCAACGCCCCTACCATGCCCCTGCTGCGTAATGCCCCTCATCCTCCCGACATCCTTTGAGCCCAAACTCTAAGGGAGCCAGGCTTGGGGAGCAGAGTCTGTGCTGCCTGACGTGGCCACCTGAAGCATTTAGGGACTGCAAACCTCCCTTAAGAGCCTTAAGCGCAGATTCCACAGGTCCTGCCTCAGGGCTTCCTCATGGGTGGTCTTCATTCCTCCAGGATCCCAGAGGAACCCACATATGGGACATGGCAGCTCAGGACAACACCCAGCCACCTACGTGGGACAGGGCCACGCAGGATAGAGACAAGGAGACGAGGGCCTCAGAGACACAGGCTTCCCGGCCCCGCATGGGTCCCGCACAGCCCCCTTCTCCAGCACCGAGGACGTGAGTGGCTGCCTCAGAGGTGGGTTAAAGGTGAGCCTGGGTGGCAGGGCCTTGGTCTGTGTCTAGCGCCTGTTTCTGAGCCAATCCCACTAGGGGCAGACTGAGATAATACGAAGCCTCGACTCGAGCGGCTCCACGACAGAACACAAGCGGCTGCCCAGAGAGAGTACATGTGAAAGACATTCCCTGCCAAAGAGACAGGAGTGGGCATCATGGCTCACAGCCTCAGAGCAGGGCCAGGGCTGGGCCACAGCCCCCGTCACTCCACACCCCGCGTGAACTCGGAGGAGGCAGGCAGATGCCGAGGCCCACAGGCCCAGAACAGAAACGGAGTCAGACGTTGCCCAGTGCAGACCGATGCGCAGACACGGACCTGGGGGAGCAGGGCCACACCCGCACGCAGGTACCCAGAAACCCTCAGCCTTCACGGCGAGGCCTCGGGCTGTTCTGAGCCAAGCCAGCACCGCAGCACACAGGCAGGCCAGCCTGGGCCCAACGCGTGTGGGCGCCGTCCCTGCACCACGACCACTCAGAATGGAACACGGCAGCTGGCAGCAGCAAGCACAGTCCAGGTGATGGCACAGAGACATTCACCACCCTTGGGCTGTCCTTGAGGGAGAGCAGGCCAGGGAACCAGGCCATGAGGCACACCAAGGGCATCACCAGGCATGTGCCTCACACACCTGCTCAGACCACCTCAGTCACAGCAGGGAGGAGCCCCTCACACCCCTTGTGTCGCCAGCCAGAGCCTGGACAGAGGGAGCCCTCCAAGGAGCTGCAGCCAGGGAGGACCCCACACCCACAGGGTCCCCAGGCCTCCCTGTCCGGCAGCTGCACCGCTGCCCGTGGCCGCAGCACCAGAACTTCGGCCCCAGCTTCAGAGTACAGGGCCTGCTCCTCCCTGGGGCCCCAGGCTGCAGGCATCTGTGTCTTAAGTGGAGCCCTTGGCACCTTTGTCGGGCCCTTGCCCCCAAAGCTAAGGCACCTGTGCCCAAAACTCGGCTTACTTTCCTCCGCGAGGTCTCTGTTAATCACCAGCTTGCCGTGTCTCAGGTAGTTCAGCACAGGCCCAAAGTAGGTGGGGTCTCTGTCGATTAAATAGGCGCCTGTTTCATCTTAAAGAGAGCAGAGCACGGTGAGTCCTCCGTGAGAAGCCGAAGGTTCCTGCAGGTCCACCAAGGCCCGGCCACCTCAGGAGGCTTCAGAGGCACCAGGTTACCCAGGCCTCTCCCCAACAGACCTGAGCCTGTGGCATCTCAGGAAACCCCTGACGGTGTGGCCACGTCCTGCCGCCTGCAGCCTAACCCTGACCAGCCACCACCCCAGGTCTAAGTGAGTTTAAGTCTCTGTATGGAGACAGCCTGGCTCTGCGTACTCCAAGGTGAGCCCACTGTGCCCTGGACCTCTGTCCTCACAACTGCAAGACCTCTAGGAAAACACACACGAAAACCTCACCCAGAGATGCCCTCGCGGGCAGGGCAGGGGTCTAGGGCTCAGCCTCAGAAGGACACCTCTGATGGCCACCAGCCTGGGCCTGCCCTCCTTGTGCCCGGGTCCTCCCCAGCCTACATGCAGGAATGGGGGGTCAGGGTGACAGGGGCTTCCTGCCAGGGGTGGAGAGGGCACCTTTCAGCAGGGGCGGCTGCCCAACAGGCCGGGAGCCAGCAGCGAGGGAGGCCACAGTGACCTGCACTCAACAGCATCCGGGGCTTTCCCCAAGATCATCACTCACCTCACAGAGCCCTCGCCCCGGCTCAGCGCTCACAGAGGCCGAGATGTTTACAAAACACACCCCTTGGAAGGTGTCCTCACGCACCTGGGTGGAGGGACCCCTGAGAGGCACTGCCCCTGCTGCTACCACGGCCACTTCAATGTAGGCAGATGCCCTCTGAGGCCCGGGGTGCCCCACACATCACACCTTGCAGCCCCTTCCACAAAGCACAAGAGGCCCAGTGGCCCGGCTGTGAACACAGGACGGGGGCTCAGACGCCCCAGGCCGCCCCCATGGGGGAGACGGAAGAGGCAGTTTGTCTTGTCGGCTACACATCTGACGGGGGGACTGCGAAGCTGGCACAGCCTGTCTTCTACACAGACTCAGACCTTCGGTGTGGCTCTGCTGGGGCAGCTCCCACCTCCCCCCACATGCCTGCAAGGGTCCTGCTCCCACCTGCGAGCCACTCCCACAGGGGCTGGTGCCTGCGGGCACCCTGGAGGCCGGGGAGCTGAGGCCTCTGTTCAGAAACACCGGCAACCTCCCTGGCAAGGCCCAGGGCCAAGCGCTGGAGAGAAGCAACCCCACACCCCATTCGGAGCAGGAGCAGCCCCCTCACCAGATGGTGGCTCCTGTGGGGCCATGGGCAGGTGCTGGCCACGGGAATGCCAGGCTCACAGATATGGGGAGGCCGAAGGTGTCTCCACCACAAAGCACGGGGCCACGCTAGGACCCTATTTTCATCCATGGACAAATTCTGCCATTTGGGTGCTAAGACCTAGTGGTCTCAAGAGATTTTCCCAAAGTCCACCACCGCAAACCTGCAACAACCTGCTCTCTTTAGATCACAGGGACTAAACTGAGTTTTGTGGCTGAGATAAAATCAATTAGGGCTCCGGGCACGGGGGTGCTAGACCCGGAGCCTCGGTGGCCCCCCTACTCCTTAGGGTGACCCCCCTACTCCTTAGGGTGACCCCAGCTCCACACAGACCTGACCCCATCCTCCTTCCCCACCCTCCCCCGGAACACTCCAGCCAGAGCTGCCCACCCCACAGGCCCTGCCTCCTGGGCTTGCCCCTGCCTTTCCCCAGCCCTCCAGACTCCACAGCTCTCAAGCAAGGGCCAGGGCCATAGGGCCAGCTCCCGGGAAGAGGACGCTGGGTGGTCCCGCACAACTGCTAAAAAATGGACACCATTTCCCACAAAGGGGCCCAAGTCTGGCAAGGCGGCCAGTGCTGCCACCCGAGTCCAGGGTTCCTCCCTGCCCCACCCCCATACAGAGAGAATGCTGGCCGCGTGACGTCCGCACACCGCTCAGCTCAGGAATTATTCATGGCTCACTGCTACCTCGACAGACCGCTGGCAGGAGGTCAGGAAAGATCAGATAGGGTGGAGGCTCGCCTCTGCCCAGGACAACCCCAGAGACCCCCTCTGTCAGCCATGGAGGCCTCCAGGCCTGGCCTCAGTGGTCAGACTGCAGGCTCACGGCCAGGCCACCCCAAGCCTCAGTTTCTTTACGAGCAAAAGGTGGGGGAGACCAGCTCATGTAGCTTGGGGCCGCCATGAGTGCCAGGGCACCCAACCTGTGGCAGGACCTGGGCACTGAGCCGTGACCTCTTGGCCAAGACAACCCCACCATGTGCTTCTCGGGCCCTGGGCCGATGCAAGAGGAGAAGAAAGCGTGCTGGGCGCCCCCAGACAACCAGGGCAGCCCCAGCCCTGCAACTGGAAGGACGGAGGCAGGAGGGAAGGAGGGCGGGCCGAGGACAGCCATCAGTTAAAACCACACGGCGGGACAGAGGAACAGGCCTGAGGACGCAGCAGGGTACTGGGTGTACTGGCAGTGGGCTTGGTGCTGCTCTCACCACTGTGCTCTTTTTCAGGCTTTCAGTGGGTGATTTCCACATCCACAGTAAGTGCTGGGGTCTGAAACCAACACTCTTGAATCCCACCAGGGTTCAGGTCTCACTGAGGCCTGACTCGCATCCATATACATGCAGGGTCTCGGTGCTCTGAGCTCGGGTGAGCCACGTGCTCCAGATTGGCCTAGTGCGTGCAGGGTCTACTCGTGGCACCAGCCCAGTCCCAGACAGTGCCCAGCTCAGGCGCAAGGGCCTTGGCAGCTCACTGCTTGTGTCAGGGATGTGGCTCAATAGCCTCCACCCTGATGCCGAAACAAAAATATGGAACATGGGGAGTACAAAAACATAAAAAATTCAGGATATACTCCTAGGCTCACGGAGACAAAGGGAGCAAGGTCACCTCACGGGTGTTCAGAACAGCACCTGAGCCGACCCAGGTAAGGCCCCTGTGCTGCCCACAAGGCCATCAGCAGTACCTGCCCAAGGAGGGAAAGATGCCCCAGCCCGGTCATGCCTCTAAGATGGGTGAGGAGAGGTGGCCAGGAAGCTGGCGAGATGCTGCGGGCCGGGCGTGGGGGTGCTCTTCTTCCCGCGGGCGGTGGGGGTGCTCTTCTTCCCGTGGGTGGGCCGTGGGGGTGCTCTTTCTCTTCTTCCTGGCTTTCCCGTGTGTCCCACGGCTTACACAACCAGCACAGTCTCCGCTCGATTCTCGCGAAGGTTCGTGGTGGTTTTTTTTTTTGTAAGACAGCCCTAATTGGCTGGGTGTGGTGGCTCACACCTGTAATCCCAGCACTTTGGGAGGCCAAGGTGGGCAGATCACGAGGTCAGGAGTTTGAGACCTGCCTGGCCAACATGGTGAAACCGCCTCTACTAAAAATATAAAACTTAGCTGTGTGTGGTGGTGCGTGCCTGTAATCCCAGCTACTCAGGAGGCTGAAGGAGGAGACTCACTTGAACCCGGGTGGCATAGGTTGTGGTGAGCCAAGATTGTGCCATTGCACTCCAGCTTGGGCAACAAGAACAAAACTCCGTCTGAAAAAAAAGCCATAATTAAGACTTTTCTTAGCAAGTCATCTCCCTTATCTTCCCCGCACCTTGCTGAACCGGCATCTGACCTGCTTGGGGCCGGGCCCAAGCTGGTATTGGGTGGGCCCAGCAGGCTGGGTTGACCCACCCATCTCCAGGGGTCACAGCCTTCACCCGGAGCCACCCGCCGCAGGCCAGGCAGGCCGGTTTCCAAACCATAGAGGAGAAGAGGGATCCTGGCCACACCAAGAGCAGCAGCCAAGGTTGTCTCCTGGAGAGGAGCACACGGGAGGCAGCGCCAAGCCAGGGCACACACAGTCTCAGGAGGTGGAAGAAGATCCCACAGATAGAGCTGGCTGCCCCCTCCCCAAGTCCACAGGACAAACACAGAGGGATGTCTGTTTAGGAGAGCAGCGCTCAGAGAAGGCTGGTGAGAAGCCTGCCCACTCTGCTCATGTCACCAGACTCCGGCTGCAGCCCTCTACCCCCCATGGTGTCACCCAGCAAGCAAAGCACCGGGGGCAACGTGGGGGCACCCCAGCCCCTGAGGAACAGGTCCCTAATGCAACCACCAGCCTTGAAAATGGCAGTGAAAGGCTGGGCACAGTGGCTTACGCCTGTGATCCCAGCACTTTGGGAGGCCAAGGCAGGCGGATTACCTCAGGTGAGGAGTTCAACACCAGCCTGACCAACATGGCAAAACCCTGTCTCTACTAAAAATACACAAATTAGCCAGGCATGGTGGAGGGTGCCTCTAATCCCAGCTACTAGGGAGGCTGAGGCAGGAGAATCACTTGAACCTGAGAGCCCCGTTGCAGTGAGCCAAAATTGTGCATTACACTCCAGCCTGGGCGATAGAGTGAGGCTCTGTCTCAAAAAAAAAGAAAACGGCAGTGAGGAATGAGGGTGGAGACTGCCAGGCTCTCACGCCAGATTCTGAACCCAACATAACCCTGCTGCTGCCTGCCCCCCCACAGCTCCCAGAGCTCTGCAAAGAGGGTCAGCCCTGCGGCTCTCAGTCATTCCCGGTGCTCGGAGACACGTGCCACCACAGGGGAACGAAATCAAGAGGGTGCAGTGCCCTGAGCCAATCCAGGAGATAAACTCTGTCAAATTGCCCCAAGAAATCTAGACGCGAAGGCATAGAATTTCCTGTGCACCAACATTTGCAATCAACCTAATTAGAAATACTTAGTTTTTACTCTGAAATTATCCATTTCAAGTGACTGTTTCAATTTCGCACACAAAACCTTCACCTCTACTCTCTCTTCTGTTTTGTTTTATGCAGCTGTGGCGTATCTTTGGCCCACAAGAGGACTTTGATGTCACCAATTACTAATGGGGAAACTGAGGCCAGAGACCAAGGAGGCTTGTCCAAGGCAGCCAGATTCGGAGAGCAGGGTGGGGCCCCTGTGCCCTGGTCGCCAGGCCTGCTGCCTCCCCACCACCCTTCCCTTCCATTGCTTCTCGGCCTCACCCAGCATAGAAACTGGAATTTGGGAGGTCCGTGCCCCCACACATGACTCAAAGCTTAGTGAGAAGCAGACGTGTGTGGACTCACAACCTGGCCCCTCACACGAGGTCCTGCGGCTTCTCGGGGAAGAAACATGCTTCAGGTGAACCACGGGGGGTCTTGCCAAGCCGAGGTCGCTGCAGAGAGTCCTGCTCTGCTCGGCAGGAACTGGAGCCCTCTCAGGAGCAGGGGTCTCAGGTTTCTTGCAAGAAAACTCGGGGGCTGCCCAGGAAGCCCTGCCCTCCCCACAGTGCAGGGTCCAGTGCCCAGAGGGGGAGACCCACTCTGCGGGGGCCTGTCCTGCTAGGGTCAGCCAGAGCTCTGGGTGGCAGCAGGGGGACTGGCAGGGCGAGCCACTCCTGGCCATACATGCTGCCTTCAGGGACCTCCGGTGCATCATCCGAGGCTGACAGGGCTGGGTGTGGCCAGAGGTCGACATTAACAGAAATTAAGTGCGGCTGTGGGAGGGGAAAAGCGTTCTTAGCATACCCTTTCTAAAAGTAAAGTACACTCACACCTGTAATCCCAGCACTTTGGGAGGCCGAGGTGGGCAGATCACCGGAGGTCAGGAGTTCGAGACCAGCCTGGCCAACATGGAGAAACCCCATCTCTACAGAAAATACAAAAATCAGCCAGACATGATGGCTTGTGCCTGTAATCCCAGTTACTTGGGAGGCTGAGGCAAGAGAATCTCTTGAACCCAGGCGGCAGAGGTTGCAGTGAGCCGAGATAGAGGCGGGATAGAGCGAGACTCTGTCTCAAATATTTAAAAACAAAAACCAAGTACAGGCCGGGTGCGGTGGCTCACGCCTGTAATCCCAGCACTTTGGGAGGCCAAGACAGGTGGATCAGGAGATCAGGAGATCGAGACCATCCTGGTTAACACGGTGAAACCCCGTCTCTACTAAAAATACAAAAAGATTAGCCGGGCGTGGTAGCGGGTGCCTGTAGTCCCAGCTACTCAGGAAGCTTAGGCAGGAGAATGATGTCAACCCAGGAGGCGGAGCTTGCAGTGAGCTAAGATCGCGCCACTGCACTCCAGCCTGGGAAACAGAGTGAGACTCCGTCTCAAAAAAAAAAACAAGTACAAACATGAAGACCTCCAGGCACAGCCTCTCCTGACTGCACTGACCTGGTGCCAGGCATGGGGCGGGGGCACCACATTTGTCGTCTTCAGGGGAGGACATCACCCTTACCTTACAGAGGAAGAAACTACAGCTCACAGGGGACGGGAAATCACCCGAAGTCACAAGGCAGGCCCGGGATGAGCACAGTCTCTCTCACCAGTGCTGGCTACACAGTACATCATCTGCCATCTCCACTAGACGTGATCCCCACTTCTCTTGCCAAGCGGCTTCAAAGACGGTACTCTAGCCCACACCCCATCACTGGGCCCTGTCTGAACAATTCCTTCCATAACTTTCCACCCCCGAGGTCTTGCCAACACCCAGTACACTGTTAGAGGCACCCTGACTGCCCCACCCCTCAAAGACCCATCTGATGCCACCACATCTGCAACCCTCAAGCCGGGACAGCGGCCCTGTTCAAAGGGCAAAAGTTCACGTGCAGTTTTCTCCAAGGCTGCCTCAGCTGCAGGAACCGAAGCCTCCTCAAATTCTCCTCCATCTGAGTGGTTTCCAACCATAAAGCAGTAGTATTTCCTGTTTCCTTTTAACTCCTCAAGTATCTCCACACTAAAGCAGGGGCTGGTTTAGCTGGAAACAACAAGCTCGACTTTGTTTTCAACAATGCCTATGGGCCGGGGACCATGCAATACAAGAGACCTAACCAAAATGAATCGAGTCTTTGGGAAGCTGTATTCCACCTGGCCTGCCCTTGAAGACACCAAGGAAGAGAAAAATGACAGAACAGCAGATGAGCAGATGCTGAAATGCTCAACACAGCCACAGTCCTGCTGGAGGAAGTCCCAGGAGGAAGTGAGAATTCACACCGGGCTGTCTAGAAAGAGAACTTTGTGGCAGCAGTCGGCCCTTGGGACAGCAGAGTAAGGCCTTGGGAGCATGGAGTATGGCGGGTGGTGGGTCCCAAGCTGGGCTCTGAGGACTTTGTTGGGGGCACTCACAGCCCAGAAGCTTAGATGTGGGGCCAGAGGGCAATCAGCCAGCCCCTTGATGTGCGTGGCTTTCACCACCCTCCCTAACAACCCGTCTGTCAAGAGCTCCCCTCCCTACCAGATAGGATGCTTTAGCAGGGTGTTCTCCCAACCTCTCAGGCACCCAAAGCTTCTATGGTTTCTTGGGAACTCCTCCCCCTTAAATCTCCCCAGCCAATTCCTCTCCAGACCCCCACACTCTGCAAGCCCAGGTGCTCACTCCACACAAGTCTAATAATCCAGGCAGGGACTCTTCCACCAGATCCATGCTTAAGTCCAACTCGAGGAATATTCTTTCCTTAATCTCAACTCTGAGGTCAGGCCTTGGAGATCTTTACAGGTGAATCAACATCCTGTTTGTCTTCCAACGTGTAATTAATGGCCTCCCACTCCTGACACCCCTTCCCCTCCTCCTCAGATTCCTCAGTCAGCATTTAATTAGGAGGAATCTCCTGGGACATTCTTTCATCAGAGCCACTGTAGACAAAACTAAGATGAAGCATTTTACACATTTCCTCATTTGATGAAAAACACCGAAAAACACTTTACTAACGTGACTAATATGAATTAGCACTACACTTTTGGCAAATTATCTGTCACTAAAACTAACCTTATTTACTCCAATTATTGTTTTCTTCTTTTTTCTTTTTTTTTTTTTTTTTGAGACAGAGTCTCGATCTGTCGCCCATGCTGGAGTGCAGTGGCGCAACCTCAGCCCACTGTAACCTCTGCCTCTTGGTTCAAGTGGTTCTCCTGCCTCAGCCTCCCGAGTAGCTGGGAGTACAGGCACGCGCCACCATGCCCAGCTAATTTTTTTGTATTTTTAGTAGAGATGGGGTTTTGCCATGTTGGCCAGGCTGCTCTCAAACTCCTGACCTCAGGTGATTCACCTGCCTCGGCCTCCCAAAGTGCTGGGATTACAGGCGTGAGCCACCTTGCCCAGCCCCTACTCCAATTATTTCAGGAGACAGAGACGACTGTATCTGCTACTTTATCTTCATGTTCTGAATTTGAGTTTTACCATTTGGAAATCAAACCTGGTTAAATGGATGATGATGAAAAGAGCAAGTATAACACAGATATATTCAGAAAGATTAATTACCCCTCGCCCAAAGAATTGATTCCTACTGTAAAGCATTTTTTTGTTTGTTTGAGACAGAGTCTTGCTCTGTCATCCAAGCTAGAGTGCAGTGGCATGATCTTGACTCACTGCAAGCTCCGCCTCCCGGGTTCAAGCGATTCTTCTGCCTCAGCCTCCAGAGCAGCTGGGACTACAGGCGCCCGCCACCGCGCCCGGCTCATTTTTTGTATTTTTAGTAGAGACAGGGTTTCATCATGTTAGCCAGGATGGTCTCGATCTCCTGACTTCATGATCCGCCTGCCTCAGCCTCCCAAAGTGCTGGGATTACAGACGTGAGCCACCGCGCCCACCTTTTTGTATTTTTAGTAGAGACCGGGCATCACCATATTGGCCTGGTTGGTTTTGAACGAGATCCACCTGCCTGGGCCTCCCAAAGTGTTGGGATTACAGGCATGAGCCACCGCGCCCGGCCCATAATTTTTAACAAAGTCTTAAGGAACAGTAAAGCAAAGGGATCAACCACCTTAACTGTGCTAAAGTTCATCAACTGCGAATCAAGTGCTCCAGTGCTGAATAGACAACCATTGCCTCAAAGAACCCAATGGACAAGAGCAATTTAAAGTCTAATTTCATATACAAAACAGGAATGCTTGAGTAGAAAGGCAAGGGAGTGACCACTAAGCCCTGTTATTTAAAAAGAAAAACCAAACAGTAAAACATACACCCACACTTAGGAAAATCACAGCTAACAAATGCCTATTTCTATCCTGGGGATGACTGTCATTTCCTGGGAGGTCAATTCTCTGAGTAGAGGGCTTGGTCAAATGAGCAATGGAAACAGTTGGAAGTTGTGGGGAGGCCCAGGAGGGTTGGCATCTCAAACCCTCATTTCCACCCACGAGGCTGCCTTAGCAGTAACTCCAGATTCTCATTTCCTGATCACGGTCATGCCATGCTGAGAATGGTCTCAGTCAGGCTTCTCAAACTTGAAGAGGGATCCGAACCTTTCTGGGAAGCCTCCTGCATGGCAAATGTTGGCTGCCAAGGCACAAAGCCAAGCGCAATCATGTAAGCTCAACTGAAAGACCGCGCAAAGTTAGTATAAGGCTTGTGAACTGCCTTGAATAAATATAAGTAACAACTTCTTCAAAAAGGCTTTTTTGTGAGTTTCAATCCTGCACAACTCCCAGGACACTGTTCCTCGGCTCCACAACTCTTGTTAAAGGTAATAGAAGGTTTCTATTACCATCTGCCCAACAGCATGAGCATTTCACTTGATGAAAGACAAGCTGCAGACCTGGAAATTCCTGTCCTTTTGCGAAAACAGTGGGAAAACTAAGCCAATTAGAAAGCAGATTGAAAGATTCCTTACCTGGCCCTTCCTGGACATCCCTAAAGCAACCCTTAATATGAGCAAAATCCCCTTCGAAAAATCACAGTATATACTATGGACGCATCTTCTAAGAGGTGCTGAGTGGGTGCTGCGTGCTGTGGATGGAAAGGATGGAGCGCCAACTCTCTACATGCAAGTCACCGGGGAAAAAAAGGGCCGCCCATATCAACCCCCACGTCAGCGTTAATTCAAACGTCCAGAATGTGAAACAACGCCAAGGGTTCTGTCTCCAGAGCCAGCAAGTACCCTGGGACAGAGAAGAGAAGGCGTTCACACACCCTGGGCAAAAGAACCTAGTGAGAAAAAGAAAGTAGAATCACAGCAAAGTCCGGGGTCTAGGAAGCCTCCTCCACCAAAGAGCAAAGAGGGCGAGGAAGAGACACCCCCAAGGTGAAGCGACTTAGGATTCTCAAAGGCAGTGGACACCAGGGCGCCATCCTTGCCCTCCCCTCCCAGGATAGGGGATCGGGGCAAGCTGGGGATGAGCTGGCGACAAGGGAGTGTGGGGCTCGAAGCCGGAGGAGAGTCGCCCTCTGCTGCTGAGCTCTCCTCGGCGTGGAGCAGGGCGTGTGCAGCGGCCACAAGCCGAAATGGCCCAGGCCCTTTCGGCTGGCCCACGTGGTCCTCACCTTGTCCGAGTCCCGGTCGGGGTCGGCCTGGCTCAAGAGGTACAGGAAGGATTTCGGGTCCTGGCACAGCGTCGTCTGCCGAGTGGTGAGGAAGTAGGTGCCGCCGCTGTAGAGCCGGACCCACTTGGACCTGCTGCTGGGGCGCTGGGCCAGGACGCTGAGCCCCGCGCTTTAAGGGAGGCACAAGAAGCCACCCCAACCCCGCCCCCGCCCCGAGCCTGCCGCGGGCTGGCGGCGGGAGCTCGCAGTGATTCCCCGCCATGATCCCAGCAAGCCCCACCACACCTCCGCTTCACCGGAAGAGTCTGGCCTTTAATAGCGCCCTTTGCGTTCTGTCCCGCCCACAGGTCCGCCCTTGTAGAACACCCGCCAGTCACATGGCAGGCGGAAGTTCCAACCGGGAAAAGCAGCCGGCTGGTCCCACTTCCGGAGGGAGTGAAACCGAGCTTGGGGCACCAACACTAGCGGGCAATGGCAGACACCCGCCCCCAACCGCGCCCCCACTCCGTGGCGGGGTCAAAGGAAGAGCCACGCCAGCAAACCTCTACACTCTACATGCTTTTTATTACAAGACTACTGAGCATACGAGGAAAATTCATCATCTGGTAACTACACCTAAACCACAAGTATTTGGGAAAAAAAAAAAAGGATAAACAGATTCATTAAATTATATGATTAAATCACTGACCCAATAGAAAATTTATATAATAAAGCCAGAAAAAAAGTTGTAAAATATAGTTTACAATAATTATTCACATTCAAGGCTGTACATCAATACATACAACAACGTGGCCCCGAACATGAATTCAATCCAAATAATTCATATATTAGAATTTAAATAACACAGACTGAACTAGAGGCCAACAATAGCCAGCAAATAACCTTATATAAGAATAAAAATACAAAAGTGTATATCCTAGTATCATTGCATTTGTTTTCATAAGTTCTTTTAATTTTTGCTTTGTCTGTACATCACAGTTACAGCTACAGACCAGGTAGAGAATATTACGCATGTTCTGACTGCCACCCACCTGAAAGACGTACTAGTCATTTATCCTATTTTATGTTGTGAAGGAACAGCTACAGCAGCTCTAAATACTGTAACAATTTAATTTTGCCAACATCCAACTTACAGTCGTAATAGAGGCTTTTACCAGCACAATGACCCCTATTCGTAGTCATTCTGCCAGATGGTTAGGCTATGTGGGTTACACAGCTTAAAAAAGATGTGCCTTTTGTAAAAAGTTCTCTGTACATAGTTTGGTGTTTCTTCATATGGAAGAAATGAGTTATGGGGAAAATTCAGGTACACACGTAGGCTCGTTCAGTTGCTCACCACAGCCATCTCAACAGATGAAAGTGCTCTTTGTTGGAAACGGCTTCCTCCTCACACCAGTTCTCCACAGGCAGCCTCATCTACAACCCTGCAATTTTGGGCCAGAAGTGGTGGCCCCTCAGAGGCTCTGAAGTGCCTCCAGCCCCGATTCAGGCACTTGCCACGTGTGCTGCGTAAGAAGGGACCCCACCCAGTGAGTCAACATAGGCTCATGTCAAGTTTGAAAATAACTGGGGAAAAGTGTATGACAACATCTTCCAGAACATAGTACCTTCACCGTATTCTCACAGCAGCTGCGATCTCTGAAGTCTCAGCAGTGAGCACCCCGGGTCTGTCAACCAGCCAGGCGAGGGGAGGCCTCAGGCTTCAGAGGAAGGCAAGAAACCAAATTCCGTGCAATTTGGCCATAATCTCTGGTAGAGTGAAGCAGCACTGAACGTGGTGCCTAGAAAAACCTCCTGCACGTTCCCCTGCACAATCAATGGACCCCAACTACAGTGGAGAAATGAAGAATCCAACCAAATTTGGGTGGTCTGGACTTGCCGCCAGCCAGGAAATCTACAACACTGTGGGCAGGGAGATGGGGGGAGGCGGCCTGAAATCTACACCAGCTGGGACAACCATGCCCTACAATGAAAAAGCCAGCCTGGCTTGGGCTCTTCTGAACCACTAAGACCTGAAGGGGGGCGGAAGGGGGAGACAAATGCACTCTTGTAAAACCCAATCAGCTACGTGGTTTTTTTCAAGTAGAGGCTTTGCTCTGCTACTGATTCCAAATGGCCTAATATACCTTCTGAGTCTATAAACTTAATTACAGATCACTCACTAAGCATGTGGCAAGGTCAGTTCAACACTTGTTATCTCTGCTGACTGTGCAGATGCAAATTCAGTACCATTGTGGACACGAAGTACAAGATTCTGAAAATACCGCCAAGGGCTTGAAAGCCACGGCAGCAGGGAGGGCAGAGAGCTGACATGCAGGCAGAGCCAGGTTCTTGCAACCAAAACAAGGAAATTGGCTCTTGGAAAAAATCGGCCACAAATGGATTGCAGTAGTGACATCCTCTTAGCATTTAAATAAAGAGCGGTCTTATTCAGACATTCTTTGGAACACACGGCTTATCAGAAACTGATTTGTTCAGAATCCGTAAGACACAACTAAGGTGGTTCTGCTACTGGAACTGAGCGTCTACACATCAGGTCGAGAGAGAGACAGAAATATCTTCAAAATGAACAAACTCTTTCACCTCAAAATACCACTTCCAGGCATCTAAGGGGAAAAAAAGTAAGAAATCAGAAGATTTTAAGGATATTCATCACAGCATTATTTAAATAGTGGAAAAATCAGAAACCGTCTTAAGTATTTTACAGTAGGGAAATGGTCAGATAAATTATAGTAAATGGACAATGACTACTACAATGGTTAAAAACATGTTTCTGAGAAACTCATGACATGGGAAAATGCTTAAAATATCAAGGGAGAAGACGATGCAAACGGTGTGTGTCGGATGTTCCTATTTTAGTTTAAAAAGTGAACAAATGGCAGGGCAGGATATACGGCAAAATGCTCACAGTGGTCTTCTCTGGCCGGTGAGCCTACAGCTGATCTTGTCAGAGACAAATGTTAGTTTTACTGAGTCACCCAGAGCCCTGTGCTGGTGCCTGGGGGTTTGTTCCATGGGACAGTCTCCACAATTCCTCTGGGGAAGGGCCACAAATCCCACAGTGTGTCCCAAGAGGGCTGGAGTAGGCGGAGTCCCCAGCAGCTGTGGCATGACCAGCCATCTCTCTCAAAACAATTGTTAACAAGCCTTCCGCAAGTTAAGGTTCCACATGGTAGCCGTGGTACAGAGGCATTTCTCTAGGGTGGAGAGGCTTGTGCTCTACACCAGGACGGCCCACCGCCCTGGCTGGGGCCACACAAAGAGGGGCGAAAGGAATCCCTCAGAAGCCAGCCCCCAACTGTGTCCCAGAGAAAGGTAGGGCACCTGGGACACCTAGGCCGGCAGCGACCACAGCCTCCCTCCACTTTGTGCCGAGAAGCCGCACACAGTGTGGTCCCGACATTCCACCTGTCCTTGCCCACGTGTGGGGAGGCACATGGCCCCAGGTCTATTAAACAGCAGGTGAAATCTTCCTCATCTTGGATAAACCCACAACTGTAATTCCATGTTAAGCGTGTCTATGTGCACACACGGTACCCCATGTTCTACCGTAGAAGGTAAGGCGCCTGCGTGCCAGGTGATGGCTCTAAGGATGTGCTAGAGAAAACCGGAGTAGACGTGAGCAAGCACAGGGTAAGGAAAGAAAATACATGGGCCTTTCAAAAGGGAAGAGCAAGGGGCTGGGTGAGGAGAAAGGTGACCCACAGAAGGGCTTGGCTGTCAGCTCAGGCAATGGCATCATTTCGGCTGGCGGCTGCCAGCTCTGGCTCTGAGCCCCTAGTTCTGTGGCTTTGGAGGTTAAGATGGAGCTTGTCAGTGACGCCCAGGAGGTGGTGGTTCTATCCAGAGGAAGGACGCACGGAAGAGTCTCCCCAAGCAGCCCAGCCGAGTGCTCCAATTAAAGCCACGTCCCTGCTCCACTTGTTTCCCTATAACCAGACGCCCTGAGAGATCTGAGAGAGCCACTCTCCTACATGGAGACACAGGACGTTCTGAGATGGGTAAAATAGCTGATGAGGAGGAAACCTGAACAGAAATTCCTGAAAGGGCTAAGAGAGACTCCCCAACACAGCCAAGCCTTTCCAAAAGCCAGGAGGAGGAGAGAGGACTCCGACTCCGGCCACAGGCCCAGGGCAACGTGCTGGGCCCCGGAGTGTCCTGCTCCCTGGGGCCCCAGGGCAGGTGCGGCCCAGCTCACCCCAGTTCACGGTCACAGGCTCACATGCAGCTCTCACACAGCAGCAGCCAAGGCCCAGGCAGGAACCACAGGCAGGGCCTGGGGAACATCTCTGCCCCCTCCCAGGCCCCATCTGTACTCGCCTAGCTAAAAAGAGCCACTCTCGTCATTAGCAGTGTAAAAAGGACACCTTCCCTCTCAGTTTGGATCTGGCCTGGCACACACACTGCTGAGTCATGTGTGACTGGGGGTAGGGACCAGGGAGGGTGGACATAGTTGAGTCAGAGGCAGGTCTGTGGGCAGCAATGTCTGCCTCTCCCCCACAGGGAGTGAGGGCTGCCCTCCAGGGACAACCTGGGCAGGGAGAGAAGGGCCCAGACCTGCCAGGCCACCAGGAGCACTCTCTGCCTGGGGAGTAGCTAGGGAAAGGACAAATGCATCTGGCCTGTCTGTGCTGCAGAGCGGGGCAAGGCCACCAAAGCATCAAAGGGAAATGGCCCCCAAACTGGCTCTCTCTAGAGGAAAGCCGACCAGCAAGCTGGGGTTGAAGTGTGCTGTTCTCGCCTCCCGTGCAACAGCAACTGGAAAGCCCACTCTATGGGCCCAGATGAGCCGACAGCATGAGAAGGCTGTGAGATTTCTGATGCACAGATGTAGAAGCTCTGAGTGGCTCTGAGAAACTTGAACCACAACACAAAAGGGGCGTGTGTGACGGGGGTGTCTGCACTCCCTGGTGTGGTCTGCAGGAGACAGAAGCACCCTGGGTCTGCTGATGCCAGGGTTCTCTCAGACCCTACTTCAGCAACTGGAGAGGCGTGGACATTTAAACCTTTTAGGAGGCCCTCAGGCCTCTCTGCTCCACATGGAAGTCAGCAGCCCTCTCTGCTCTGGCTGGCTTCTCCAAGGCACCTCCTGGCCCCACCTAGGGCTCGGGGCAGGACTCTCTCATGCAGTGAGTCAGCGGGGTACTAACTGGGCTCACTTCTGACAGTACCGCGCTCCCAGCATGCGCTCGGCTTCCAGCCCCAGAGACCAACACTGCTAAGTAGGACAAGGGATCCGGAGCCCTCGATGGCACCCTCCACTCGGCAGCCTGCTCCCCCACCACTCCAACCCCTCCCGCTCCTCACCACGCAAACCTGCCTGCCAACACAGCAGGGGCCACAGAAAGCCTGCCACCAGAGCCACCACAGGGATATGCAATGGGCCCAGCCAGGCCTAAGGGCCCATCACAGGGAGATGCAAGAAAGGGAGCAGGTGACAGAAGCACGGCGGCTCCCTCCACAAAGCTGCGGCCCCCGCAGGGCTCCCTCCCTGGTGAAGAGTTCCAGGACCACCACGGGAGGGGCATAAAGAGCCAAACACACCCGGTCCCCTCGGCCACAGCAGGACCAGCACACAGTTGGGGCAGGGCGGGCGCATGGTTCGGACTGATGCTAGGAGAAACTGGTGACACCAGGTCTGTCCACTAGTCTGGGCGGGACTGGGCTGACGTGCACGGAGCTGGGTCCCCACAGCAACGAGGGCACACGGAGGCCTCCACGGAGCACAGAGAGCAAGCAAAGCGACCCTGAATTCCTTTGTGTTTGTTACTGGTTTTGTTCTTTGTGTGATTGGGTGTTTTTTTTCTTCTTTTCTTTTAAATAAAAATGCTGCAAGGTTTCCGCCTCTGCGTTCCCCTTGTGATGGCTGGCAGGTGGTCTGGAAGCGTCCCGGATGGCGGCCAAGCCGCGCTGGGGCAGGTGTCCTGGCAGCGAAGGGCAGCCCGGCCGCAGGCCACGTCACTGCACAGCGGCGTCCGGGTGGCTCTGGTATCGCTGCCTCCAAACCTCCTGGATCTTCCTGCACCACTTGTGTGCGTTCCCGCTGGGGTCCATCAGATAATACGTCCTGTTAGGCTGCGAAGACAGAAGCCGTTTAGTGTTGTCCAGGGAGTCCCACCAAAACCCCCACCCCAACCTGGTGAGCTGCCTGCGACCAGCCATTCCGAGTCCTGAAAGCACGTGGGTGTGACGGTTATTCACACAAGCAGTAAGCAACTACACAGGCTGATGACCACCACCCCCAGTCACCACCAAACTGAAAAACAAGCACAGGGTGTCCCCTGCCCCCTCAGGACTGAGCCACTAGTGTGGGCGTCTGGGATGTCGGAAAGGGCGAGGCAGCTGCCCCCATCCCCGCTGCTCCCTCTGGCCAAGGCCTGTGGCTGCTTCCCACGTGGTGCAAAGCCCTCCCATTACCCTGCACACAGGAATCCCTGGGAACAGACTCACCGTGTGGACAAAGAAAGTTTTAAAATTCTTGGCCTCTGGTCGAAGTTCTTGTGACCAAGGAATTTCACCTTTCAGGACTTTGTTGACAGGATCCACATAATATAAATGTGGTCCTTCTGTGAGCAACAGCTGTCGTCGTCTTGCAAATAAACCCTGACGCCAAAACACAAAACAACAGTCCTCAGAGGCCAGTGCTGACGGCATCTCCTGGAGCCTAGAGGGCTGGGCGGCCCCTCGGAGCTGCTCGGGACACAGGGCCACCACCACCACCTGTGCACTCACCCAGGGGCAGGGGACTTCCTGCCCCACCAGGCCCAGTTTCTAAGGTCACAGGGGCTGCAGCACAGGCCTCTGCTGCTGAGATGGCGCAGACAGCCCATCCAGATCAGGCCCATGGCTCCCCTGGCCCCTCTGCTCTGCCTGGGACAGAAGCCTGCTCTCGGTAGCTGGCCTCCACCCACCTGCACCGAGATCCTTGCCTGCGGAGGACATACGGCCAGGAACAGAGGCCAGGAGCCTGCGCTTGGAAGTGGCCCCGTGAGCACCTGGAGCTGAATATTTTCTAACCAAGGGTTAAAGCTAACAGTTACTGGTTTGTGTTCTGTCTAATCATACTGAAATTCCTGATCTGACGTTCTACTATAGAAGTAATATGATTTATATTTGAAAAAGGTACAAGATGACCAAATAAATATCTGAGCACATCCACACACTTGCCTGGCTCCATACAGACCACTTGCTAAGTGCGGGATCCATTTAATCCATAGAATAAAGAACAACCCGGCCGGGCGCGGTGGCTCACGCCTGTAATCCCAACACTTTGGAAGGCTGAGACGGGTGGATCACGAGGTCAGGAGATCAAGACCATCCTGGCTAACACTGTGAAACCCCGTCTCTACTAAAAATACAAAAAAAAATTAGCCGAGTGTGGTGGCGGGCGCCTGTAGTCCCAGCTACTCAGGAGGCTGAGGCAGGAGAATGGTGTGAACCCGGGAGGCGGAGCTTGCAGTGAGCCAAGATCGCGCCACTGCACTCTAGCCTGGGGGACAGAGCAAGACTCCATCTCAAAAAAAAAAAAATAAAGAAAAAAATAAAGAACAACCCTTAAATGGTTTTGAAACACTTCTAAAGAAATATTAGACCACTGGCTAAGATATCAGATGTGGCCTCTTCAACTTAACAGAAACCTCAAAACAGGCAGCCCCAGGCTCCCAGGAGTGTGGGCGGTTGCTTCTGCACTGCCCTAACCGCCTACGCGTGTGGCTCCACATGGCTTCTCTCAAGGGGCTTAAGCCTTCCCGAGCTATGAAATCTAGAGATGATGTTTGATGAAAATCAAGAGATGGAAGGATTCCACGCCACCAAGCTGCCCTCCCCTAAGCTGGAGTCGGGGAAGATGCAGGTGTCCGTGCGGAGCAGCGGGACCACTGACCACTCACCTTCCGCTTATCCACTGGGCCCATCTTTAGTATTAAATTATTTTCTACAAACTGGTGCCTGTGGAAAGAAACAAGAAAGAGATGCTCCCATGACAATCACAAACAGAAATTCTCCACGCTCCTCCTGCCACACGAACTCCCCGTAGCCTCGGCCTGCCCCTCACAGAGCCAGCCTCACTTTGGGATGAGCAGAGAACGTTCGCCACATGTAACCCAGCACATACAGCACTGCCACGCAGAGAGCCTTAATCCGTATTTGCAGCGGAGCCTGCAGATACCAGAAACAGTGCCTGTTGCCCCCTCACTGCCAGTGACATCCACACGGCAGGGAAAAGGTGGGGGAGGACCGTGCCATAGAAATGGGCAGGTGACACCGGTCATTGCTGCCTTAACAAAGCTGTGGTGAGGCGCAGAACTGCCTCCCGAAAGGTGGCTGCCTGCGGAGTCAACAACTGGATGAGATGATCGCCCTCAAGTTACCCCACAAGCTGGGGCCCCTGATTCAGTGCTCAGGATCCACAGAGCCGTTTATAATCACAAAGCTCTGACAGACCCAAGTTAGACGTAAGAACATCTCCTCTGGTTTTTCCATCATAGTAAAACACTTTTATTCAGAGACGGCAGAAATTCAAAGAGCAAGATTCACATAGAGGCTTTAATTTAATATACATTATTAGCAAGCACACGTCACTTTTGATTCCTAAAAGTTCAAGAGATTTTTGTTTTTAGAGACAAAGTCTTGCTCTGTCACCCAGGCTGGAGAGCAGTGGCGCCACCATAGCTCACTATAGCCTCAATCTCCTGCGCTCAAGCCGTTTTCCCACCTCAGCCTCCCGAATAGCTGGGACCACTGGCATACACCACCATGCCCAGCTAATTTTTTTTGTATCTTTAGTAGAGACGGGGCTTCACCGTGTTAGCCAGGATGGTCTCGATCTCCTGACCTTGTGATCCACCCGCCTCGGCCTCCCAAAGTGCTGGGATTACAGGCATGAGCCACCACCCCCGGCCAATAATATGTTTTATATTTGAAGAAGGCATAAGATGATCAAATCAATATCTGAGCACATCCACACGCCTGCCTGGCTGCACACAGGGCCAACAGCACTTGTGAGAAGACCGGACTGGCCGAGTTGGGGGCACAGCATCTTCCCCCAGGGCTTACCCAGCCCCACCATCTGACCCACCCAGACCTGGGCAGATCAGTGCCCAGGCCTGCCCCAAGAGGGAGGACCCAGGGCCTGGCCTCACACACACCCCCCATCCTGTGGGTTTGAAGCAAGAGGAGTGTGTGGCATGCGGGCAAGTGCAGCCCTCCTCTCGCACCAGGGACTTCGCCTGCAAACACACACAATGTGGGGATTAAAACAGAGAAACAGATCAAAGAGGTTCCTGAAAAGGACATGTGATGAGGAAGACCCACCACAGCACAGAAAGCACAGAGCACAGAAATGCCTGGAGGGACCACAGAGCCGGCAGGAAGCCACTCTGACAGACAGGCCTGTGACCAGGCAACAGCGCAGAGGAACAACAAAGGAAAATTCATCAGAAATTACACCGGGGCAGGCAGCGTGGGAGGCACAGGGTCCCTTTGAGCCCAAGCCAGTCAGAGCTCTTGCAGGCAGATGAGGACGGAGAGGGCCCCACGGCCTCTCCCCATCCTCAGCTTTCACCACACGCCAGCAAGTGCCAGAAGAGGTGATGAGATGCATGGTTTAAAATACCAACTCGAAGGAGAGAAAAACCAGAAGAACACAGCAGCCCATCCCTGCAACCTGTGTGGGAGGGGCCGCCTTCCTGGCTGAGAGCGAGAACAGCAGCCCAGCACTGAGCTGCGGGAGCCACGGCAAGAGGACGAAACCACCTCCACCTAAAAAACCACCAGGACCACAGCTGGGGCGGGAAAGGACTTCCAGATACAGCCGCCATGGGCCATCAGCTGCACCCCACAGCAAATTCACAGTGCCACGAGAGGCTTGGAACTCAACAGAAAACTCAACAAAATGACACAAACTAAAAATTCCCAGAAGAGGAATTCAGTGACACAAGAAACTCTCAATGGCCCTAAATGAAGACATTGAGCTGGGCCGCTCCACCCTGATCATCTGGGCATGCCACAGGCATGGGCGTGCAGCCTGGGGAGGACTCACTGAGGAAGCGATTCGGAAATAGTACTGAGAAGTAGCCTCGCTTCCAGAAATCCATCCTGAGAAAAAAAAAGGCCACAGGCAAGGAGCCCAGAGGCACTCCCAGCAGTGTCACCCATGCCAGGGACACTGAAGCCCCAGAGTGGCTCAGTGACAGAACACGCCAGCACCACGGGGAGGCAGGCAAGGGCCCCACGGACAGGCCCCACCCACCCCCGCGCCAGCATCCCCTGAGAGAGACAATGAAATGGACAATTCCACTCCCCGGTGGCCCAGGGTGCATGGACAGAGACTGCGGGCAAAGCTCCACTGGCGGCATCTAGAGCACAGCGTGTGTGCAGCGGATTCACCTGCCAGCTCACGACAGAAACAGCTCCTTGCTGTGAGCACTTCCAGGAATCACCTTGATTTTTTTTTTTTTTCAGACAGAGTCTCGCTCTGTTGCCCAGTCTGGAGGGCAATGGCACAATCTTGGCCCAGTGCAACCTCTGCCTCCTGGGTTCAAGCGATTCTCCTGTCGCAGCCTCCTGAGTAGCTGGGATTACAGGTACCCACCACTAGGCCCAGCTAATTTTTGGTATTTTTAGTAGAGACAGGGTTTCACCATGTTGGCCAGGCTGCAATCACCTTGATTTTCTACTTCGATTTTTTACTGTCTCCTGCAGAAAATCCCCCGCCCTGAGAGCCCTTTCCTCCCTGGGAGGCTGGGCAAGAGCTGAAGACCTGGAGACACGCCTAACTACTCGCCATGCACACGGGACTTTCCCGAGGCACCTCACTCTCATACACCGCCATCTTGGCTCCCTCAAAACAGGCGACACCTCTCCCCACCTCTGCACAGAGGAGGATGCAGGGCAATCCACAACGGGTGACCACAGAAAACCCCCTTTCCTGATGCCAAAGCGCGGGTTCTTGCCACCTCCTCCACCCTCCCTCACCCAGACCCCAAAAAGAGCATTGTCAAGGATCCAAGCCCAAAGCCACTGGCAAAGCACCTGCCACACCCAGGAGAGCCCCAGCAAGGACCCAGAGCCCCGCTGGAGGCTTTTCCACCCCTCGGGAGGGCTCTGCAGGCTCAGCTTCACTGCCAGTAAGGGCGGGAGCCAGTGGCAATGGCAGACGGGCCCCAGGTTTCCTCTCCAACCTTCCAGTCCTATGGCCCCTCACACTCTTTACCTCTGTGGAAGACCCCAAAGAGCTTTCAGATCAACTGATATGTACTACGCAGGAAATTAAAACTGAGACATTTTCAAATATTTAATTCATTAAAATACAATAAACCCATTACTATTAACATACATTACTTTTATTTTTAAAATAACTACTTTCCAAAACAAAAATAATGAATGAGGAGAGTGTGCCACTCTGTGCGCTGCGCAGGCCTCTCCTGTTCGGCTGATAAGGACAGTGCTGGGTCCCCACATCCACCTGCGCCCATACTCTGCTGAGATCTGTGTTCAGGCGGAAGAACACGGCAAACACCCAGCCTCACTCAGATAAACAGCTAGAAAAGGGAGGAGTATACTCAGCCTTTTTAGAGACTGGAGTCACTTCCTGGCCTTTTGGCTAAGAATAAGTGTAGATGTTTGTGGATATTCTTCTTGGACACTACACTGCAGTTCAGAAGGTGGTGGCTGCTTAAAGCTCGGTTGCAATGTGAAATCTGACTTGTAACAATACATTTCCACACACCGTGACACTGAAAACCATCAATCTACCCTGCACTAGCGGCTCTTCTACCCTCATGTGATTTCACAGGGTCATACATGGGGGCTGAATGATGTAAAGCTTCCAAACGTTGACAAATTTCATTCTACGGTTTCCACAGATCAATTCATGGATATCACTATGTACCAAACGACTTTTGGCCTCCAATCCCAGCACTTTGGGAGGCCGAGGCAGGTGAATCACTTGAGGTCAGGAGTTCGAGACCAGCCTGACCAATATGGTGAAACCACGTCTCTACTAAAAATACAAAACTCAGCCGGGTGTGGTGGTGCACGCCTGTAGTCCCAGCTCCTCGGGAGGCTGAGGCAGGAGAAATGCTTGAACCTGGGAGGCGGAGGTTGCAGTGAGCTGAGATTGTGCCACTGCACTCCAGCCGGGGCGACAGAATGAGACTCCGTTTCAAAAACAGAAAAAAAAAAAAAAAAAAAGACTTTTGGCCTGGTGCAGTAGCTCACGCCTGTAATCCCACCACTTTGGGAAGTCAAAGCGAGAGGAATGCTTCAGCACAGCAGTTCGAGACCAGCCTGGGTAACATAGTGAGAGCTTGTCTCTTTCTTTTTAAAAAATAATATAAACAAACAAAAAAACATAGCTTAAAAAAGTCTTTTATTGGGAAGGCATCAGGCTCACAGTAATGAATAAAGTTTTCCAAAATTCCAATTTTCACTTGAAGGTTTCAATGTTATCACTGACATAAATACAGGCAGTTGTTTTCCTTAAAGTAACAAGCTCATTCCAATCATTTTCAAGAAAAATACTGGCCAAATAGCTAAGTCCGCATAACGGCGGTTTGCCCGTCAGCCAGACGCTCCGCGAGGACAGCACGCCAACAGCCACAAGCGTGTCTCCCTGAGATGGCTGCACACTCATGTTTGCGGCAGAATTGAGTGCCCTTCTGTATACTTCCCACTTCATCCCACAAAGTATTCACAACATTCAACATTTTTAACAAAGGCTCAGAAGTGAGACTGGTTTCTTCCTCTCTCTCTTCCTGTGGGTGAGTGCTGTGAAGATATGACTATTGCCCTGGCACTGCTTGGTGCCATGGCCTCAAGTCATAGTGAAACCCTGTCTTCACTAAAAATACAAAAATGAGCCAGGCACGGTGGCACACACCTGTAATCCCAGCTACTTGGGAGGCTGAGGCAGGAGAACTGCTTAAGCCCAGGAGGTAGAGGTTGCAGCGAACAGAGATCACTCCACTGCACTCCAGCCTGGGCGACAGAGGGAGACTCCGCCTCAAAAAAAAAAACATCATCCGTGATGAGAAGCCGGGGGACACAGGCCAAGCGGCAGGTCCAGGCTGTCTGTAGACTCATCCACTGTGAGGCAAAAGCACAACTCAGCAGCAGACATGTCAACTCCCTCTTCGTGCCTGCAGTCGTATCTTGAATCCAGCAAGTTTCAACTGCATTGTGGACTGTGGCAGCACAGGATGACCAAGCCTGAGGCTGTGCTGCAGCCGGAGGCTTTGTCTCTCAGCTACCGTGTGGCCTCTCCAGCCTCTACAATGCAGCTTCTAAGAGCTTCAGTGACTCTTTAATTTATTGTCTGAAAAGCTGTTACAAACAACATTGGATTTTAAAGAGCTCATCACATATATTTTTGAAATGTTCCTTTTAAGTGTAAACTATTCCATGTAAATTTAAAAATTCCTTTTACTTTTTTTTTTTTTTTTTTCAATTTTGAGACAGGGTCTCACTCTGTCACCCAGGCTGGGGGGCAGTGGCAAGCTCTCTGCTCATTGCAGCTTCAACTTCCAAGGCTCAGGTAATCCTCCTACCTCAACCTCCCCAAGCAGCTAGGACTACAGGTGTGCAGCACCATGCCTGGTTGATTTTTGTATATTTTGTAGAGACAGGGTTTCAGTTTCTTGCCCAGGCTGCTCTCGAATTCCTGGCTCAAGTGATCCACCCACCTTGGCCTCCAAAGTGCTGGGATTACAGGTGTGATCCTGAACTTAACTTACCGTATTCTCGTGTAGGCACAAGGAAAACTTCAGGAATTCAAAATAATGATTCAGTGGATGATAAAATTACAGAGGCTATAGCAGGTATAAATGAAGAGATAGTAAGAGCTCAGTAGAAATATTGAAAATTTATTAATCTCAAAAAATGCATATATTGGCTGGCGCGGTGGCTCACACCTGAAATCCCAGCACTTTGAGAAGCCGAGGTGGGCAGATCACTCGAGGTCAGGAGTTCGAAACCAGACTGGCCAACATGGTGAAACCCCTTCTCTACTAAAAATACAAAAATTAGCTGGACGTGGTGGCACGGGCCTGTAATCCCAGCTACTCAGAAGGCTGAGGCAGGAGAATCGCTTTAACCCAGGAGGTTGTGTGAGCAGAGATCACGCCACTGCACTTCAGCCTGGGCGACAGAGCAAGACTCTCTCTCATTTAAAAAACAAAACTTATTGATACCAAAAACCTATGACCTTAGAAAAGACCAAAAGCACGCAGATTCCATTCTACAGCATGTGACCACTGAAAAACTCACCATGCACGCACAGAGAATGACAGCAAAAAGGCAAATAACATCTTAGTATTACAAAAAAAAACTGCCCTGACCTCGGGGATTTGGTGGCCACACACTGAGAATGCAAACCACTACTGTAAAGAGCAGGTGCTGGACAGACCTCCCAGCAGCCAGACAGATCCTGCAAGATCTCAGGAGTCATCAGCTTCCCAAAAGGACCTAAAATCTGAAGGAAGGGGGAAGGGGAAAGAGAAACCTGAAGACAAAGGAAGCAGGCAGGAGAATGTGTATCCTGACTTGCCGCCATCACCAGGCTAAGGTACCCAGACGGACCCCAAGGCCCTCTACGAACAGCCCCAGGCAGAGGGGCCTCTTCTGGGAGTCACCAAAGGAGCTGAAACACACACACACCTGCAGACAGCACCTCTCAGCTGGGATCTGCAGAGAGAGCGCTCCTGGCCAAGTACTTGGAGTGGCTACAGCAGCCCTTCGTGGGGACCCCAGCACACACGAGCCCGGGAAACTCCTTGCATAGCCAGGCACATGCCTCCTTGCTGCTTGGAGCTGCGCAGCACAGCACGGCTCAGATTGCTCCCATCAAGAGCCCTCCTCTCCTGCTCAGTACACATTAACATCTCTAGCAATCACACTAGGTGTGATTCAGAGCCCCTAGCTGTAGACTGTTGCTGCCTGCCAGCATCTCTGCACAGGTTTTCTAGAGACAGGTGTGGCGAACCGCATAGAGCCGTGGTCTTCCCCACCTGCCGGGGCGGCCCAGAGCTCAGCTCCTTCCTCTCATTCCTCCCCACAAGTCTCTCAAGTCACATGTGTCCTGTCCCTGCCTAGCCAGGCCCTCAACTCCCCCTCGCCTTGTGCTTCCACTCCAGCATGCCTTCCTGCAAGGCCCTCTCCCCACCCCCTTGGGCTCCTCTCTGCCCACACAAAAGGGACAAGCAGGTAAAAATATTACGGGGGAAGCCCGTCTTACCAGATTAAAATGGAAAACATAAAATATAAATAGGGACAGGATGGAGTTGGTAAGAATTTGCAGCTTCCATACAAAAACACAGTATCGAGACTGGAGAGAAACTGAAGAATGTTTGCAAAACATACAACAAGGAATAGTCTCCATACACGTGGCTTTTAAAAATCCATGTTAAAAAGATGCACCAGCCTGGCCAACACAGGGAAAGCCTGTCTCTATCAAAAAATACAAAAATTAACCAGGTGTGGTGGCAGGTGCCTGTAATTCCGGCTACTTGAGAGGTTGAGGCAGGAGAATTGCTTGAACCCAGGAGGCAGAGGTTGCAGTGAGCTGAGATCGCACCACTGCATTCCGGCCTGGGTGACAGAGCAACACTCTGTCTCAAAAAAAAAGATGCAAAATATACAAGAAAAAATAGTCAAAGGACACAAAGTACCTCAAAAAAGAAACACAAATGGTCATGAACACAGGAGACATCTGCCTCAATAGGAATAAAACAGAAATTCACAAGTTTGTTTTTGGAGCATCAAAACACTCTCAGGCAGGCAAGAGCATTGGGAAAGGCAGATTCCTGGCGCCCCCGGGACAGATCCCCAGCCCTGAAAACACGCACGCCCTCCATCACACGCTGCCCCTGGCACTCACCTTAGAAGACATAAATGGACAAGTGGGGAAAGCTATGTGGAAAAGAGGGGCTACAACAGCAAACCTCATAAACTCCCAAGTGGCCAGGTCCAGGCCGTGTCTGTCCATACCACAGTGACTCCATGGCCACAACCAGCAGGTCCAAATGCCCGGCAGAGGAGGGGAGCGCCCGGCGGTCACAACCCACTCAGCCCCTGGGCCGGCTGCCTCCTAAGCACCTGTTTCCAACTGTGCACTTATGATGTGCTCCTTGGCCAAACGTCCAAGGCTGCTGAGGGAGGCAGTGACAAGGCAAAGGCACCCACCATAAGCCCCCACGTGTTCACGCTGCAGTTCTGCAAAAAGCATTGCTTATGTCCATAAGTTCTTACCAAGGGTTTCCGCCAGCCTGCTTCTCCAACAACAACCTCTTCTCATCTTCGGAAAACTGTAAGTCCAGTTCAAAGGAGTTCGAGTCCAGATCGTGAATGTACTGCTCTATGTTGCTGCCTGACCTCTGGGGCAGGCCCGTGTCGGAGGCTGACAGGGAGTGTGAGGACGAGGACGAAGACACCTGCATGCAGCCAAACTGGCTCAGGAGATTGTCATACTGCAGAGAAGAAGGGAAAGTGAGAACCGCACCTTCACTTGCCTCTAAGGTCCTAAAACCCCAGCCCCTCCCGCACTGCCGCTGTCAGGCCTTGGGAGCTCGCACACAGCAAGGCGCAGGGCGACAGGGTGGGCAGCCCTGATTCTCCTCCATGGGACACCTGGCCACAGAACCGAGGCCTCACTGGATCCTGCCTGGTCGGGCTCCTCTTCCCATGGGAATCAGGGCCAGAGAGGGGCGAAGCCTCAGATTTCCTCTCCAGGAAGAGGGGACCTGGGCCCTTGCCCTGCGGGCCCCGTGAATGCCAGTGCTGCCCCCCGGAGGTGGGGGCTGGGATGCCTGCTGGGAAGAGAAGGGGCCCAAGGAGACCTGGCGGCAGATCCATCGCACAGGCTTGCAGGCAGGGCCTCCGTGCAAGACCTCGTTGGGCCCCAGGTGTCTTAGGAGTCTGAGTCTGTGGTAGATGCTAAATATTTTGATTTGACTAAAGACATTCAATTGTTTAAAAGACATTCCTTTCAATCCCAGCAAAGATAAACTAAACTTACTGTAGATAACGCTGCCTGTTACTCTAGGAAAAAGACAAGCTAGTGTCGACAACGGAAACTCACTCATAAACGTGCCAAGCGGACACAGCCTGTGCACTAACACGCTCCTGGCACTGCCAAGGCCAGAGAGTCCCTGGGCAGGGGAAGCCACCTCCCCGGCTGCAGGCCCCACATCTGAGCTCTGTGGAGGCCAAGGACAAGGGGAAAGAAAAGGTGCCACCAGCAATGGCACCATGAGCAATGGCTAGGATAAGAGTGCAGCATGCCCTTCCACGTCCTCCGTGCCTCCAGACGCAGGCCCTGGCTGCTGCCCCCACGCAACCCTCCACACATGCAGCGTCCCCCATGTGCTCACACTCCTACAGCTGCACCACAGCCCCGCCTCACAGCCCTAAAGCCTCGCACCCAGCTGGGCTGGAGCAAGGTGCTCGCCAACGGGCATGGTGGAAACGCCCGACGCTGCCGGCCCCTCCACGCCGACCCCTCCACGGGGCGTGGGCCTGCCCAGCCTGATTGTCTCCAACACTGCCCAATGGTCACACTGCCCTGGCACTTACAGGACCTCAGGAGAGCAGGAGCCAACGAAGCACCTGCACTCCTGCCTTGGCCCAAGGGCAGGTACCATGGCCAACCTCCCTGGCTGAAGGGGACGCCCAGTGCCCATTCCCCATGAAGGAGGGGGTGCAGCCCTGCAGGGAGGGAGGAGGTACAGCCCTGAAGTCTCCTTCCACACTTGACACCGTTTGCCAAGACTCACTCACTGTCCCCGTGTGAGGTCTGGCCTGGGAGCTCCCTGCCTGGACCCACTCCAAGGCTTTCAAACCACACAGCTGTTCAGAGCTAAGGATGGGCCATCTAAACAGGCGGCTGCCAACAAATGGAGCCTGGCTTCACAGCCGGCAACAGAAGCCACATATCAAGCAGCCCCAGCTCTCAGTAGGCCCAGGCACAGGGGCCTGCACAGGTATGCGGCGAGTGCAAGCACACACACCCCCACACTCAGAGAAGCTCCCCAGGCATTGAGACTGGAGACAACTGAAGCCTGTGCTGCTCCTTCAGAGCCCAGCTACCTCCCTGGGAGGAATGGAGCACAGAGCCCACGGGAGAACGGCCACCAGCCAGTCGCGAGCAAAACCTCTGCAGCAACAGCAGGCCCAGCAGGGAGAGCACTGCAGCCCCGTGGCACCTGCCAGCCGTAACCAAACACCACGCAGGAGCAGCTGAGTGGCACACAGGGTGGGGGCAAGGGCCTCGAGGCTCCCAGGCCTCTGCATACATGAAAGCTGCAGGTGGCCACATCAGGTGGCACAGACTCTGCTCCCCAAGCCTGGCTCCCTTAGAGTTTGGGCTCAAAGGATGTCAGGAGGATGAGGGGCGTTACACAGCAGGTAGGGGCGTTGGGAGACTTTGACACTAGCAGAAATTTAGCTGTGGATGACTTTTAGATAAAATCTAGAATTCCCAGCTGGGTGCAGTAACTCATTCCTAAAACCCCAGCAGTTTGGGAGGCCGAGGCGGGTAGATCACTTGAGGTCAGGAGTTCCACACCAGCCTGGCCAACATGGCGAAACCCTGTCTCTACTAAAAATACAAAAATTAGCCAGGCATGGTGGCGCGCACCTGCAGTTCCCGCTAGTCGGGAGGGCGAGACAGGAGAATCGCTTGAACCCACAGCGGCAGAGGTTGCAGTGAGCCGAGATCGCGCCACTACACTCCAGCCTGAGCTACACACCAAGACCCTGTCTCAAAACAAATAAATAAAATCTGGACTTCCTCAGTCATGGAAAGTGGAACTCCGTACACGGTGCCAGTTAGAATAAGCCATGGAGACAGAAGTCAAACCAGAAAAACGGATCGCATGATAACAGTACTTAAGTACGAGGGGGTCACGGGGGAGGTGGCAAGAGGAACGCAGAGGAAACAAGGCTGAACTGGGCGACATGCCTGCCTCTCACAACACCCTCGGTCCCTTGGGCACACGGTCCACGCTCTCTACGAGAAGCTTAAAGAGCCAAGCGTGCTGAAGACCCCATGGCTGTGGTCAAGCTGGGAGACCAGCAGCCTCAGAGCCTACTCAGCACTGAAGCAGAAGGTACCAGTGTCCCCAAGGCCACGTCCCAAAAGTTCAACCACACAACACTCGGGCGTTTCTGTGGAAAGACAGGCAGTGTTCTGGAGCATCTTGGACACACAGTTGTACAAGCACCAAGCCAAGCGCAGATGCGACAGACCGGGCAGGAGGCCCCGTACGTGGGACCCCGGGGCCAGTGCCGGGGGTGCTCAGTGTCCGGTTCTAGCGGCACCCTCTGGGTGGAAACTCACTAGCCTGTCCACGGCCACGGAAATGACGAGAACATGACCCACCCAGCACCTCACCCGCCACTGCCTCACGGCAGCAAAGACTACAACCACCAGCAGGCCTGCCGCAGTGGCACAGACACCCTCCCCTTTCGGCTACAAATCACACGTGGGTCTGGCGCACGGGCATGAAGCCCAGTGCACGGAGGACCCAGTGCCACCCGCCTCGCCCGCCATCCCGGCCAGCTTACATTGCCATAGCAGTCCTCGTCGTCTTCCGACATAGCCGGCAGGTAAGCGGTGAGCTTCGGAGGCGTCTGCTGGTGCAGGTTCTCCCACGTGACGGACTCGAAGAACGGGTGTGCTTTAAGAGGTCCGTACCCTTCCATTTCCTCACAGCCTAACCGCTTTGTGGCATCTAAAACCTTAAGTAACAATCAAGACAAGTCACTGCCAGGGTGAAAACGTGATTCTGACCAAAGAAACCCAAACCTGGTAGCCGGGCACGGTGGCTCACGCCTGTCATCCCAGCACTTTGGGAGGCTGAGGCGGGCAGATCACCTGAGGTCAGGAGTTCGAAACCATCCCGGCCAACATGGTGACAACCCGTCTCTACTAAAAATATAAAAATCAGCTGGGCGTGGTGGTGCACGCCTATAATCCCAGCTACTCGGGAGGCTGAGGGAGGAGAATCGCTTGAACCCGGGAGGCAGAATTTGCGGTGAGCCACGATCGCACCATGGCACTCCAGCCTGTGCGACGAGAGCAAAACTCCACCTCCAAAAAAAAAAAAATGTATCTCATCTCATCATAAGTCCCTTTCCATTTCCAAGTGCCTGATTCTTGACAGGAAATGACTGTAGCAGGAATAATAAAAGAAACTAAAATTTAAAAATCAACGGAAATTACTGTACCATTTAGCATTTGCTCAACACTGCACAGCATTTTAAGTTACTGGTGCTGGAGCGACTGGGGTTATGACAGCGCAGATGGCTGCAGACCCTAGTTCGTGACATCTGTACATTTCAGCTTTAGAGTCAGCTACATGAAAATTTGAACGACCAGCCCAGGTAAAACAGAGGAGAGAGGTTAGCCTGGGAAAGGTGTATCAGTTTATATTCTAGAAACAGAAGTCTCCTGACCTTCCTGTGCTTTTGGCCCTGGACGTCCCTCCTTACGACGATTCTGGGAGCGGGCTCAGTCCTGCCCCTGCAGGTGGCCCCGGGATCACTAGGCTCCACAGCCACTGGCTTCTCCCAACCTGTCTCACCTCTTTCCCCTGGGCTGGGGTGTGGGCTTGATCAGTCCCTGGAGGAGACAGCTCTGCGGCCTTCGAGGGTCCCAGCGACACCCACTCCACAAGCGCAGGAGCGTGCTGGTCCCAGTGATGATTCGCTCCCTTTGTTAATTACTCAGTGTTTCTTGTTTTAGGATTTTTAACTATACACTGTAAAAGAATCCTTGCTGCTGTTCATTGTGTTTTGAGACTGAGATTCCTTTTCACCTGTGCGAGGAAAGGGGCTGAGCCTTGAGAGACGGCACAGGATCCCAAGGCCTGCCTCCCCGTCCAGTTGCTCTGCAGTGGATGGAGGGGGCGGGGGGGCGGGGAACAGTACGGGGTACTCTCCAGCAGATACTGAGAAGTCACAATAAGTACTCAAAATGTTTGGGTTTTGTTTGTTTGCTTGTTTGTTTGTTTGAGACTCTCGCTCTGTCGCCCAGGCTGGAGTGCAGTGGTACGATCTCGACTCACTGCAACCTCCGCCTCCCGGGTTCACGCCATTCTCCTGCCTCAGCTTCCCAAGTAGCTGAGATCGCAGGCGCCCGCCACCATGCCCGGCTAACTTTTATATTTTTGCTAGAGACGGGGTTTCACCATAGAGGCCAGGCTAGTCTCAAACTCCTGACCTCAGGTGATCCACCTGCCTCAGCCTCCCAAAGTGCTGGGGTGACAGGCGTGAGCCAATGTGTCTGGCGAGACGAGGTGTAATGATCCACACTCACTGTTAACCCAAAAAACACAATTTTTTCTGAACACGGGAGCCGCCAGGAAAGCCACTCAGAAAGCAGGTTCAGAGGACTCAGGGTGTCCCGGATCACCTTTCTAAAAGGAAAGTCACAATATTTACCAAAAGTTTCTCCACGAGGTCTCTTGCCTTAGGGAAGAATTTTTCTGGAAAGTCATATTCCAACTTAATGATCTTCTGAAATATAAGATACTCGTTTCTGTAAAAATTTAAGAAAAAAAAAGTCATCCCAGGCAGGGTCCCAGAAGCCTCCACATGCAGGGATGAGCGCCCCGGACTCGCAGCACGGCAAACGCACCCCGGCCCCGCACGCCGAGAGCCCCCCACCTGGGCACGGCACCATGTGCTGCCCTCCCCCACCCACCTCAAGGCTGGGAGGGACTGCCGGCCGGTGGGGTGCACCCCAACAGGCTCCAAGGCCCAGGCAACGCCGTCTCCTTACCCAGCTCGGAATGGTGGGAGTCCTGCCACAAGCTGGTATATTATGCATCCAAGAGCCCAAAGGTCTGAACTTTAAGGTAGGGGAAACAAACAAACAAACAAAGACATGTGTAAAATACAAGCGACAAGCCCAGTCCATTTCCCACTCTGTCTCCACGGCCCCAGTTTCACCTCTAATGCGCTTCTATCCTTTCAGACCAGTTGGGTGTGAGGGTGGGGAACCCGCCCTCTGGAGAAGCCTCCCTGCGGCCTGGGCCCAGAGGGTGTGCACGCGGCAGGCACCGGCGGTCGCTCAGCTGTGCCCAAAGCTTCACGGCTTCCAACAGGGCTTACCAACGTCCACACACGCCTGTCATCCTGAAGCAGAGCAGAGCTCACTCCTGGCACCACGTGGCTACAGACCAGGCAGGGGGCAGGATGGGAGGGAATGGGGCTGACCCTGTTCCAGTGAGACAACCCAGAAAGCTGAAGGAAGCGACCTCCGGTCAGTGCTGGCGGAGGGCTCGCCGGGGCAGGAAAGTGCGGCACAGGCGAAATGAATGACCGCGACGTTCACACTTGACTTTCTTTAGTGTTTAGTTAAAATGGGGAGAAACAAAAGAAAACAGGCAGCAGAGCCTCCGCCTTTCAGTGTGGAAGCAGCAGAGAGGAGGGGTGCCGGGGGCAGAGCTGTGCCTGGACCCTCACAGGGTCCTCTCCAGAGCGTGGAATTCAAGCAGAAAGGGATTCTGGGGGTAGCTTTTCACCTCTGTGAATTATCGAATGTTTTATCATAAACACTTACTTTAGAATTTACGTATTTTTTAATACGATACAAAAAGGGAAGGGGAAGCCAGTATTACACTTCTGGAAAACACATGTACCAAGGGTGTATCAAATAAACGTTCAGTTAGACCAAGTCATGCCGCTTCCTGAAATCCACACCGAGGAATTCAGGGCGGCCCCTCACTCAGCCCAGCAGACCCCGTCTCGCCCACTAGAGGGACAACAGGACACCCCCACCCCGACCCCAGGCAAAGAGACCTCCTCCTGCCCATGCAGGTTGGGTGGCGCATCAGACACACGCCAGTGTGTGAATCAATGGAAACCCCTTCAACGCACAACAGTACAGAAACAGGCCCATGAACCACAATCTGTTCATGCGACAGAAAACCACACACTCATCAAGACACCCACAAGTCATTCCAATGGCCTGGGGAAGCGCCCATTATATAATCATGCAGGGCTCAAAACTGCTTGTCCAACGTGACTCGAATGGCATATAAGCCACGCAAACAGCTATAAGATGCACAGAAAAAATGACTGGAAAGACATATACCTGTATGCCCAATTATTATCTGTGACTATAAGTGGGTTTGGAGACTTATTTTCTAAGAACTCTTCATAATTAATTTCTCTTTTCTTTTTTCTTTTTTGAGACAGGGTCTTACTCTGTCACCTAGGCTGGAATGCAGTGGCACAATCTCGGCTCACTGCAACCTCTGCGTCCGCCTCAGCCTCCTGAGTAACTGGGCCTACAGGCGCTCGCCACCAGGCCCAGCTAATTTTTGTTACTTTTAGTAGAGATAGGGTCTCGCCACGTTGGCCACGCTGGTCTCGAACTCCTGGCCTCAAGCAATCTGCCAGCCTCAACCTCCCAAAGTAATGGGATTACAGACGTGAGCCACCACGCCTGGCCTCTTTCAATTCTTTATAATAAAAGTTCTTAACTATGTTTAATATCACATGATTAAAAAATTCAAAAGCATAAAAAGAGATGCAGAAATGCCTTCCTCATAATCCTGTTCCCTCACCCCATAGACATCTACCATCATCCGTTCAGTGTCTATCCCTCCAGAGAACCTGAAACGCGCAAACGAGAAAACGTGAATACACATTCCTCCTTTTTCGCAGAGGGCAGGATCCTATGCATATATTCGTAGAGCTTGGAGATCTTTCTGCACCAATGCTAAAGTGGCCCTCCGCCCTGAAAGTAAAATCTACAAACAAGGAAACGCTAGCTCTTAGGTGGCGACGACAAGCACTTTGAAAGCCGGGTACTTCGCGCCCCCCCCGCCCCCCCCTCCTGTGGGAGGGACTGTCCTCTGGGTCGCGGGATGCTGAGCAGCTCATCCTCGCCTCCCCTGCTGGATGCCAGCCTTACCCCTGCTCCAGCTGTGACAACTAAAACTGTCCAGACAGGGCCAAGTGTCCCCTGGGGAGCAGAATCACTCCAGTTCGGAAGCTCTGACCTAAAGCAGTGTCTGGCCATGCTAAGAACTCAGTATCTGGCCTGCCGCCATGTCTCACGCCTGTAATCCCAGCACTTTGGGAAGCCGAGATGGGAGGATCGCCTGAGCCTAGGAGTTCAAGACGAGACCGGGCAACACAGCAAGACCCCATCTCTATTTTAAAAAAGAACTGAATAATAATAAAAAGACAACTCAGTATCTGCTGGTTGAAAAAAGTTAAAACAACAAAACCGAAAACGCCTGGAGACGGCCGAGACGCTGAGTGAGTGCTCAGAGCCTTTCCACCCTCCCATCACGTTTGTGTCACGGCCCCACCTCCCACAGTTTTTCCTGAAGCTGTCCAGCTCAGAAATCCAGAACTGCCGTCCCCAGAATCATTCATTCTCTCAGAGTGGCTCACTTCAATCCAGGAAGGCGGCCCCTTGTAACCTGGCGGAGCAGGAGAGTGGCAGCATGGGACTCCTGTGGTCCTGTCGACTCACGAGAGCACCAGCAGCCGAAGCTGACCCCAGCCCTCAGCAGCACTTGACTGGCCCGGGGCAGGAGGAACCCCAGCCCCACCCTCATTCCACAAAACTGCTCCCTAGACTTGAAACTCTAGACTCTGATGCTGCCTCTCAGCCTGCCACCTGCCTCCCAGCCACCCTAGACAGCACCTCAGACTTCTCACCAACCCTTGCCGTCAGCTCCCTGGACATCCTCCCCAACACTGCCGGTGGTCCCCTGGCTGGGCTTCTCCACTTTCCCCTTCCCTGACCCGCACCGGCCCTGCAGCCCCTGTACCATCTGCACTTTTTTCATTTTTTCACTATGGAGGCTGCCACCAAGACCCAGCTGTGTCTCTCAAAGACCCTCATGCCTGCTGGACGCCTCCTCCCTCCCACACCCGCACCCTCCAGGGCCTCCCTGCGCTCTGCGGGACGCTGTCCCACTGCAGCTGGTGTGTGGCCGAGCAACCCGAAGGCTGGGCTGCCTGCCCTCCACCCCGACTGGGGGCAGCACCAAGGAAGCCTGGGCTCTGTGCACATGGCAGCCACGCTGTCCTCACTCAATAGTTTTTCCCAAAGAAACGATTAGGCTGGGCATGGTGGCTCACGCCTGTAACTCCAGCACTTTGGAAGGCCGAGGCTGGCAGATCACGAGCTCAAGAGATCGAGACCATCCTAGCCAACATGGTGAAACCCCGTCTCTACCAAAAATACAACAATTAGCTGGACGTGGTGGCATGCGCCTGTAGTCCCAGCTACTCGGGAGGCTGAGGCAGGAGAATTGCTTGAACCCGGGAGGCGGAGGTTGCAGCGAGCAGAGATCGTGCCACTGCACTCCAGTCTGGAGACAGAGCGAGACTCCGTCTCAAAAAACAAAAAAACAAAACCAAAAGAAACCCAAACGATTCAATCTGCAACCAGAAAGCATCAGCAAACCCAGGAAGCTTAGAACACAACACTAATGCATCACGTGTGTGTACGCCACGGAAAATACGCCTTAAAATGCGAAATGCTAATTTCTTCCCAAGTATGCTTAGCTACTTAAAGGCCACCAAATTCACTCTCTCAAATATTAATTTCTGTGTTAAAGAAAAGGGAAGTACGGCTTAGATGAAAGTGGTTACCTCTTACAGGCGGACTTCTCCGTGAGCAGCTCTGGAGAAACGTACTGCGCTGTTCCCACGAATGAGTTGGCCCTGGCTGCAGAGGAGAGAGAAGGTCACACTCGGACTCACGATCTGTGACAATCAAGGGCTGCGCGGTGGGTGTCGCACATGGCGGACCACGCACCCCCAGGAGCCAGACCTGTCCAGGGCGCACCGGGGCTGGTTCATGGCTCACCGGCTCAAAGACGCCTGCCTGACCCCTGGACACCGGCGCCCTGCACCCTGGCGCTCCCACCCGACACGCGCCTGGACAGTGAGCTGCACACAAACGGCCAGCACATTCTCCCGGTGGCGCCCGCTCAACGGAGGGCGTGAGGACACGGCGCTGGCTGGCTCACTGCAGGACCTGGGGTATCCAAACGTGCCCAGGCACACAATAAACAGTTGCAGGCCAGAAAAACCTCCTTTCCATCACAAACAGCTTGGGAGCTGAGGCGCTACAAAGGGAACAAGACTCAGGCCTCCAGCCCAAGGGCCTTCCTCCACAGAGGAGCTGTGACGGAGCAGAGCCACAGCACGAGCTGGCCCAGGGCCACCACGCAGCTGCTGTCCACACCGGCCCTGCCCGTGGGCCGCTTCTGAGTGGTCCCTTCCACCTGCCCTCCTCCAGCCAGGCTGAGAGAACCTCCCAGCCTCTGCTGCGGGGACTCAGTCCCTTCAGTGAATGACTTTTCTGCGGACTTCATGACTGCCCAGGTGCGGTGGCTCACCCCTGCAGTCCCACTGCTTTGGGAGGCCAAGGCAGGAGGACTGCTTGAGGCCAGGAGTTTGAGACCAGTCTGAGCAACATAGTGAGACTCCGTGTCTAGAAAGAATTTCAAGAATTAGCCAGGCATGGTGGTGCACCTCTAGTCTCAGCTACTCGGGAGGCTGAGAAGGGAGGATCGCTTGAACCCGGGAAGCTGAGGGTACAGTCAGCCACAATGGCCCCACGGTACTCTAGCCTAGGCAATAGAGCCAGACCCTGTCTCAAATAATAAACAAAAAACAAACACTTCATGGCTGCATTTGCATCCTGCCAGGACCCTCAGTGATCCTGCCAAGAACACCAAGGACATCCGCAAACACGCACCCCGCCCGTCGGCCTAGAGGAAAGACAACCAAACCAAGAGCCAAAAACAAACGAAGCCATTCAACCCTGCAAAGCATCAAAGAAATGCAAATTAAAACATGACAGCCTATCACACTGGCAAAGGGAAAAAAGAATAAAAATACATAGCGCTGGCAGGGATCTGAGGGGACAGACGCAGCGCTAAGGGTGGGGCTGTCAAATGGCGTCGCTTCTGGGGGCAACTTTCCAATGAGCATCAGAAGTCACAAAGATGTTTGCCTCCCCGACCCTGCAGCTCCCTCTCCATGCTCTGTCCTTCAGGGTCCGGCGGGGCACAGCGACGAGGGCCGCGTCTGCTGGCGGGACGGGACGCCACTTGCTCCACCTACATATATATTCAGCGTTTCTGTTCTTTACTATCATCGAGTGTTGCTTTTGTGACTTGTACTTTTTTTAATGCCATTATTAAAAAGTCTAGGTTTTTGTCCTCTGGAGAGATGTATACAATGCATAATTAAATGACTGAGGTCGTTGTGCAGCACACGGAGCCGTATGTGCTTTTAAACAGCCACAGAGTGCACAGAGCAAGTCCGTGAGGCCAACACCCACCCCGTCTCTCGGATGAGCGCTACATAGTGAGCTGCCGTGCTGTCGGGACCCTCGCTGCTGCTGCTGCTGTTCTAAGCTTCCTGCAAGCGAGCTATGGGCTCGGATCTCCTGGAATCCCTCCCTGCCCTCTCCAACCTCAGCTCCTCCTAGCTCCCCAAGGGTCTTCCCACTCTCCCTTCTTTCCTCAGGGCTTGCCCACCCTCACCCTCGATTCCTCTGCCACACCTTCCTAAAGGTGGGACTCCGAGCCTCTGGGCATACGCAAAGTCACCCCCTTGGAAAAGGACACCTGTCCTTAGTTTAATCCAGAGACAGACAGCGCCGCTAGAGCGTGGAGAAGATGGCTACCCTCAGAATAATGTTCCAAATGCACAAAATACACAGGACTGTAGGAGAAAGCAATTATAATCCAATACACGTATCAAATTATTGAAGGAATGGATCTGTGATGTAGTACTATGTGACTTGCACGACACAGCAGCAGGTCACGCCGCAGGAACCCGGCAGCGGTGCTCGGCACAACTGGCATGGCGTCACTACCGTGACGGGACCCCTGCGGCAGGACATGGGAACACCTGTGACTTCTGATGACAGATGTTTGTTGCTTATGTTCATAATGGAAGGAAATGGTACGCTTTGCTGAAAGGTTAGTGAAAATTAGTAATTTCCTCCTATCCAGCCTCACAGATCCCCTGACTTCTATCTGTGACATCCGAGCTCAGAGTCCCAGACACAGCGTTAGGAAACCTCAGAGACCACCTAGTTACTTCTCCCTGGGAGCTCAGAGACTGGCCAAAGCTCACGCCCCTCCAGCTGCTGGAAACTCAGGCCCAGAGCCCCGCACTGGCTGCTGCTGCCGCCGCATGCCACGGGACTACCGACGCTGGGGAAAGAGACAGTGGGGTCTCGGCTGGGTTGTTGTCTCCACCCTCATCAAAGAAACTCCATGGACCACCCACAGTCCCCCAGATCTGCCAGTCATACTTGGAGGGGCAATGGGAGGGACGACCTGAAGAAGTGATCCTGAGCTCACGAGACACCCACACTCTCTTCAAAGCCAAGGGTGCCGGCTGCCATCTTATCCATAAACCCACAAAGAAGCACAGAAAAACGCTCCACAAAACGTGACTACCCTTTCGACGAAACACCAGCAAACCAAATGCAGCAACGTCTAAAAAGGACTAGGCACCATGACCAAGAGGATGTATGACACACTGCAAGGTTGGTTCAAAATACAAAAAGCAATGCATTGCATCTCATTAGAATAAAGCACTAAGGAAAACACAGGATCATCTCGACCGATGCAGAAAATGCAGTTAACAAAAATTCCCCACCTCTACAGGACAAAAGTATGGAATAGCCGAGGCACAGAAGGGAGGGCCCAGGGTCTGACAAAGGGCACGCACGGCCTACGGCCAACATCATGCTCGAGGGTCAAAAACTGCACGCTCTCCCTAAGACCAGGGCGCCCGGCTCACCACATCCAGCCAACACCGAACTAGAGGTCTCAGCCAGGACAATTAGGGAAGAAGACAAAAGGCAGCCAGGTTGAAAGGGAACAAATAAAACTAGCTCGAATCACAGATGACAGGATCCTGTGTGCACAAAGTCCTGCGGACTCCACTGAGAAGCTATTACCACTAACGAGAGCTCGGCAGGGTGCGGGGCAGGAAAAACCAACTGCATTTCCACACAATTTCCAGGAGCAACCCAGAAATGAAATTCACAATCCCAGCACTCTGGGAGGCCGAGGCAGGCGGATCACCTGCGGTCAGGAGTTCAAGACCATGTTATCCATAAACGTGGTGAAACCCCGTTTCTACTAAAAACACAAAAAATGAGCCGGGCGTGGTGGTGGGCGCCTGTAATCCCAGCTACTCGGGAGGCTGAGGCAGGAGAATCGCTTGAACCCGGGAGGCGGAGGTTGCAGTGAGCCGAGATCGCGCCACCGCACTCCAGCTTGGGCAACAAGAGCGAAATTCTGTCTCAAAAAAAACAAAAAAACAAAAAAACAAAAAAACAAAAACAGAAAAAGGAAAAAAAAAGGGAAGAAAATTCACAACTCTATTTTTTTTTCTTCCCGAGACAAAGTCTCGCTCTGTTGCCCAGGCTGGAGTGCAGCGGTCTGAGGTCAGCTTACTGCAACCTCCTCCGCCTCCCGGGTTCAAGCAATCCTCCCACCTCAACTGGTCTCTGACTCCTGACCTTAGGTGATCCACCCACCCTGGCCTCCCAAAGTGCTGGGATTACATGTGTGAGCCACCGTGCCCGGCCAATAACTCTATTTAGAATAACATTAAAAACAAATAAGAATAAATGTCACAAAAGACGCATAAAGCTTATACTCTGAAAACTACAAAGTGTTTTTGAAAGAAAGATCTAAATAAACAGAAAGACAGCCCACAGTGATGGCTCAGAAGACTTAACATGGGTTAACAATGGTAACGCCTTGGAAGCTCGTCTCTAGACTCAATGCCATCCCTTCTCAGATCCCGGCAGGCTTTCACTGAGGGCAGTGTTTTCAAGGCCCATCTGCATGGCAGCGTGCATGGGCGCCTCATCCCTCCTTAGGGCTGGAGAAGATTCCCCCGTTGTGTGGACACGCCACTCGTTCATCCACTCATTTGATGACATGTGCGTCGTTTCCACCTTTTAGCTACTGTGAGTGATGCTACGGGCATTCTAGCACCTGTTTTTGTCTGAATGTGTGTTTTCATTTCTTGTGGGTTCATACCTAGGAGTGGGACTGCAGGGTCATATGGTAATTCTGTTTCCTTCTGAAGAGCTGCCAGCCTGTTTTCCAAAGTGGCTGTACTTTCTGGCATTCCCACCCACGGCATACGTGGGTTCCAGTCCCCTACATCCTTGCTAACGTTTGTTATTATCTGTCTTCTCATCACAGCCCTCCTGGTGGGTGTGAGGTAGTATCACCCTGTGGTTTTGATTTGCATTTTCCTAATGACTAATAATGTTGAGGAACTTTGCATGTGCTTATGGGCCATTTGTGTATCTCTCCCTTGGAAAAATGTCTACTCATACCCTTTGTTCCGTGCTTTATTTTTTTTTTCTCCCTCTGAGTTCCTTACATTCTGGATACAAGTCCCGTATCAGGTAGATGATTAGCAGATCGTGTCTCCTGTTTGGTGGGTCTCTTCACTTTCGTGATATCACTTGAAGCACAAAAGTGCTTAAACTTGATATAAATCTAACTCATCCTTTTCTTGGTTGCTTATGCTTTTGGCAGTGTATCTAAGAAAACACTGCCTAACCCAATTGTCACATTTAATCCTATAATTTCTTCTAAGAGTGTCATAGTCTTCGCCCTTACATTCAGACCTCTAATGCATTCGGAGTGAACTTTTTTTTTGAGATGGAGTCTCACTCCGTCGCCCAGGCTGGAGCCCAGTGGTGCGATCTCGCCTCACTGTAACCTCCGTCTCCCAGGTTCAGGTGAGTCTCCTGCCTCAGCCCCCACTCCAAATAGCTGGGATTACAGGCGCACACCACCATGCCTGGCTAATTTTTGTATTTTTACTAGAGATGGGCAGCTAGTCGCGAACTCCTGACCTCAAGTGGTCTGCCCGCTTCAGCTTCCCAAAGTGCTGAGATTACAGGCGTGAGCCACCGCGCCCGGCCTGGAGTCACCCGGTTTTTTTTTTTTTTTTTGGTGAGGCGGGGAGATGGGAGGCGCAGGGATGGAGTTTTCCTCTGTTGCCCAGGCTGCAGCACAGTGTCGTGATCTTGGCTCACCGCAACCTCCGCCTACCAGGTTCCAGCGATTCTCCTGCCTCAGCCTCGCAAGTAGCTGGGATTACAGGAGTCACCTGGCTAAGTTTTTTTTTGTTTTTTTTTTGAGATGGCGTTTCACTCTTGTTGCCCAGGCTGGAGTGCAATAATGTGGATCTCGGCTCACTGCAAACTCCGCCTCCCAGGTTCAAGTTATTCTCCTCCCTCCTGAGTAGCTGGGAGTACAGGCATGCACCACCACACCTAGCTAAAAACACACCTGTATTTTCAGTAGAGACAGGGTTTCACCATGTTGGTCAGGCGGGTCTCGAACTCCTGATCTCAGGTGATCCGCCTGCCTCGGCCTTCCAAAGTGCTGGGATTACAGGCGTGAGCCACCACGCCCAGCCATAAATTTTGTATTTTTAGTAGAGACAGGGTTTCGTCACGTTGGCCGGGCTGGTCTCGAACTCCCGACCTCAGGTGATCCACTCGCCTCAGCCTCCCAAAGTGCTGCGATTACAGATGTGAGCCACCGCGCCTGGCACTGGAGTGAGCTTTTGTGTATGGTGTGAGGAAGGGTAATAACTTTTTAATGAATTAATCATCATTGGAAGAGAATGGAGAACCAATGTGTGGTTTTCAAAAATGGCATGAAAAGGGGAAAGAAGCATTTATCCTACTTTTCCTTTACAGATGATACCACAAGTCAACCCAAAAGTTGCTGGGGAGAAGTTTCTCTTTAATGAATTGCATCTCATGAATGTATCAGGCTGTGACCTTTCTGCACTCTCTAATGAGTTCATGAATTTAGGCCAATTATGGCCACAAATGCTGCTGCTGTCACAGAGAGATGCCGGATAAACAACACCCACCACCAGTCTCTGAACAGGGAGGGGAGAATCAACTCTGAATGTGATGTAGTGGCCAGGAGAGAGGACCATGTTCAACAACGCCACACAGATGCAAATGGCCTGTTTCTTCAACAAACTGCAAGGGAAAAAATAAAAATGGGGGAAGCTACAGATTAAAATATATGTGTTTGGATAGGAGAGTATTCAATGGCAAAAGAAAAAGAAAAAATTTAAAAATGAAATTGTGCAAAACTTATTTGAATCCTGTTCAAGTGAGCAACAAAACATTATGATGTACATGAGACAACTGGAAATATAACTCTGACTGGACACTTTGAGATATTAAGCAATTACTGTTCATTTTTACGTATCAAACAGTATGGTATTGTGGTTACGCTTTTAAAAAGATTTGTATTTTAGCGACACATACTGGAATTTTTACAGGGAAAGCCCACTGAGGATGCTGGGCATCAGGTCACTAGCACCGAGTGAATTTTTTACAATAAGCAGTAATTCTCCCCAGCCCCATGCATCATAGCCAATCCTAAATGAATGCCAATCTGGAAAAGACCAAAATAAACCACGTGAAGATGGGAAGAGCTGCTCTTGGTGATGGGAGAATGGGGACTCTCTCTTTTATTGTGCACATTCCACTTTCCATCATGCAGGAAAATCCGTCTTGAAGGCAGCTCCTCTCTGTGCCGGGGGTGGGTGATCCAGCCTAAGCTAGAATGGCGGCAAGCTCAAGGCAGCTGTGGCCCTCAGGAGAGCGTCTGGAGTCCACAGCACAGTGGGAAGCGCAATGGCAGCTAGTCTGAGGGTCTGGACGATGGCCATGCACAGATGGGGACAGAGGAGCCACTGTAGTGACTGAAGCCCACGGCATGCACCCTCTCCAGCCAGCCCCGCCCACACCTGAAGCCCACAGCGTCCACCCTGTCCACCCAGCCCTGCCCACACCTGTGGCCTTCCTCTCCTTCCTGTTTGGTGAGTGCTGCCTCCACACCTGGCTGCATACCAGAAAGGCCTGCACAGGTCAGAACACAGGTTTCCAAACCCCACTCCAAGTCTGAACCTCCAAGGACACCCCAAGCTCCCTGAGGTTCTTGCATAGAGGGCACAGGCCAGAGACAGCCCAGGTGGGAAGCTTACTCTGAGTCAGCTGCCCTCACCAAGATACATCCACAGGCTCCTGTACAAGGAGAGGAGGCAGAAGTCCTCTCTGCCAGGAGGTCCTCCTCAATCTCCCAAGCCCACACCACTGCCCTGCTCCATCTCCCACCACCTCCCCCTGCAGATACGGGGGCCACCCTACCCACCCCACAGGAACGAGGGGAAAACCTGCCTCCCTCTAGGAGGAGGGCGTGGCACAGCTGCTGCACGGGTAAGGAACCTCGCTATGCCTTGCTCCCATCAACACTTTTATTCTAGATTTGAAGGTGTTTTGGGGAAGCCATCTCTGCACAAAAGAAGTCAACGCAGGAATAAATTCCTCAAACAGAAAATAAGTTACTAAAATTAATCCGCCACATAAATTATAGTTTTTTCCTTTTCCTCAAACAAGGGGAAAAGAACCACCAACTCATCTATACGCACAAGCAACTGGCCCTGGTTTACAATGATGTAAAGACTTTTAGCCTCCTGCTACCAAAAAGCAAAGGTTTATTTCATGATTTCTTCTTTCTTTTCCAGAGACAGGCTCTTGCTCTGTCGCCCAGGCTGGAGCGCAGTGGCAGGATCACGGCTCACTGCAGCCTCAATCTCCCAGGCTCAGGTGATCCTCCCACCTCAGCCTCCTGAGTAGCTGGGACTACAGGCACGCACTAGCACGCCCAGCTAATTTTTGTTTTTTATCTTATATAGAGACAGGGTTTTGCCGTGTTCCCCAGGCTGGTCTCAAACTCCTGGGCGCAAATGATCGACCTGCCTCGGCCTCCCCAAGTGTTGGGATTACAGGTGGGCCACTGTGCCCAAGCTATTTCACTATTTCATCAGCGCACTTAAATGCCCGTTTTTTTTTAAGTGGCTACAGGGCAACAAGACTATCCCTGTGCCAAATACCAGATTCCAAAGAAACTCTACCCACGTCACAAACCTGCACGTGGATCCCCTGAATCTAAAATAAAAGTTGAAATTATGAATAAATAAAGCCTTGCAATAAGGGAGGAGGAAAAAAAAAGAAAGAAAATCCACATGAAGGGGAAAATGCCCAGAGCACAGCCCAGGGAGGTGGTTCCTGAGGCTGGCTGTGGGCACAGCCCAGAGAGCGGTTCCCGGGACTGACTGGGGGCAGAGCCAGCCCGCAGCGCTCCTGACCCCACGGAATGTTGTGGGCTCATCTCTGGGCAGGAAGTCAGCACAAGGACAGCAAGACACTGACAGATCCTAAGAAAGCTTACGAGACAGAAGTTCCTGTTTGGTTCAACTTTGTCACAGACAACACTGAGGGAGATGAGGTTACACTGTGTACACAGAAGCAGGATTACCAGTCAGTAAGACGGTTACTATTTAACAGGAATGAGTCAAACAGATCAAGGTTTCAGGGCATGTCTGAAACGCCAGGAAGACCGCCCTGGCTCTGTGCAGCTTTGGGCGGGAGGGGCGCACTCTGGCATGCCACTGGATGGGGAGGGGAACGGGGCTACAAAAGGCAGCGGACGGCAGCAGGACTAAGCCACCTTAGACAACAAGAGGCTCCGGCTTGATTGCTAGTTTCGATCTTAGCCCCAAAAGGGTGATTTTTTTCTTTCTTTATTTATGAGACGGAGTCTCACTCTGTTGCCCAGGCTGGAGTGCAGTGGCACGATCGTGGCTCACTGCAACCTCTGCCTCCCGGGTTCAAGCGATTCTCCTGCCTCAGCCTCCCGAGTAGCTAAGACTACAGGCGCGCACCACCACGCCCAGCTAATTTTTTATATTTTTAGTAGAGACGGGGTTTCACCATGTTAGCCAGGATGGTCTCGATCTCCTGACCTCGTGATTTGCCCACCTCGACCTCCCAAAGTGCTGGGATTACAGGCTTCTTTTATTTTTTATTTATTACTACTATTTTTTAACAGTTGATCGCTCTGTTCCCCAGGCTGGAGTGCAGTGGGATCATCCTAGTTCACTGCATCATCCATCTCTCATTTCAGCCTCTCCAGTAGCTGGGACTACAGGTGTGTGCCATCACACCAGGATGATTTTTGGCTTTTTTGTAGATATGGAGTCTCATCATGTTGCCCAGTGGCTGGTCTCAAATTCCTGGCCTCAAACGATCCTCCTGCCTCAGCCTCCCAAAGCCCTAGGATTACAGGTGTGAGCTCCCATGCACAGCCAGGGTGATGTTTGAGGATTCTGAGAAGTTCCCAGATCCAAGACAAGGTCTTAGGGCCTCCATGACTGTGCAGAGATGAAAGCACCAACTGACAGAATCTCAGCCAGAGCCCTGAGTGTGAAAACACAGGGCTGGAAACGCCCAGAAGGGAAAGATAAGGCCCGGTGGAGGAAACGAGCAACTACCTCAAGGTGCCAAGAGAGGCCCCACAGGCACCAGCTGGGTACCTCCCAGCACACAGAATACAGGGCCAATTCCTAAGAAACAGAAAAGCCGAGCTGAGTCCAGAGTGCCTGCCTTGCTGAAGGGCCTGCTCTCCACCCAGCTGTGCTTTCCTCCAGCTACTGGGGGCCGGCTGGCCATCCGTGGAGACAAGGCCAGAACCACCACTGCTCTGTGCTCACGGTTCCCCTCTTCCACACGAGAGCAGCTACAACAACACGGTCACTTCTGTCTGAATCTTTCCTCCACCAACAAACCTGCACTCGCGTCCCTCCAAACCGGGCTCCAGCACCTCTCACCCCCACAGAGCCCTCTATGGAGGCCTTTCTCTGACAGGCACCCCAAGCCCAGGCAGAGGCCCATGCACCACTTGGAGGCCCTTGGACCCAGCCTCTTGACCCAGACAGACTCCAGCAATCACCCGAGGTTCATCTTCAAGGTCACTTATAATGCACACAGCAGCCTTCAGCTTCCCCAAACCTCATCCCAAGGCTTTATCTTCTCTCTACCCAGCACTCCGGAGCACTCTTCAGAATTTCAACTGCCTTTCTTTACACCTCCAGAGTTTGTGATTTCTACCCAATAAGCACCTGAAGGGCATCGAGACGCCCCCGGCCGGCTAAGACCACCTAGGCCACTTCTCTGGCCCGAGTGGACTTTCAGCAACATCTCCGATGGAGTTGTCACAACATGGTCCAAGGCTAGAAACTACCCTTGGGAACAGGACTCGGAGGCTTTGTGATGACAAACATGCACGTGGCCAGCAGGGAGACAGACTGTCCGGACAGCTAACGGAGGGAGCGCACCGAGGTACAGGGATGTGCGCGCCCGGATACTACCTGCAATACAGGCAGGAGGAGCCAGGAGCTGACCATACCGGCTCCACATCCTGCACGCGGGTGGCTGGGTACGAATGTGGCCCCCCACACTGTCCAGAAGACGAGTAGGGAGGATGAACCAGAGCAGGCGCCGAGGAGAACCAGTGACCTCCCGCTCTACACCAACACACACTGCCTGGGGCCCCCCCAGGAAGACCTGCTGGCGTGGCAGGGTCTTGCCCAGAGAAAGTTCAAGATCTGTTTGAGAACAGCCAAGGTATCCCCACCTCAGTCGTTGATGAAGATGACACAATGCAAACACTCCTCAGAAGTCGCTTTCCATCTGAAGCACAGAGCCAGGCTCTGCTAGAAATAAAACTCACACACCTTGTTTGCTCTCTGGGGATAAGACTTTTGCTGTTCCAAAATCTGTGATCTGGATGTGCATATCTTCATTTAACAAAATGTTTTCCGGTTTAAGGTCCCTGTAAAAGTAGATTTTCACATTTGAGAAGAAATACTTAAAACAGCAACATTATTACGTACTCTAAATTTTGCTGAAAACAAAACGAACGAATGAATGCATATGATCCTTACAGGCTGACAACCAGGGCTACAGGCCTAAAGCTCACAAACAACAAGTGTTGACTGGACACAGTAGGGATTCACCACCTCACATCTCCATGTCATTCTAAGTCGCTTTTTAACGAAGTAAAATCTATCATTTTTAACGCACAAAATGAAAGCTATGCACACTTCTGAGCTGACTTTATCAGAAAGTCATGAAAAATGAGACCAGAAAGAAGTACACACAGAAACTACAACTGAAAAAGATAAAAAGCATCAGTCAAGATGGTGAAAAGAATCATTAGCTCGCCAGGAAAGACACGCAACCATTGCATGTGGTATTGGCAGGAGAGCCTCTCCACGTCAGCGCTCCGTGGACGTGTGGCCTCGCCTTGGCACTCAGGCTGTGGCATAGGCAGGCATCTCAGTCCCACCCATCCAGGGAGCACTCCAACCTGGCTGACCTCAAGGGCGGGGGCCATCTGGGCATCAGCCGTGGCCTGTGAGCCAAACGGTCACTGGCCCTGATCATCAAACTGACGTCCTGCAAACCCACCCAGCCACCCCCGAGGTTACCTGTGAATGATGCCCTTGCCGTGCAAGTACTCTAAAGCAGACACAATCTCAGCCGTGTAAAATCGGGTACAGGTCTCATCGAATGAACCGATTTTGCGAATATATTTAAGTAGTTCTCCATTTTTGGCATAACTAAGGCCGAAATCTGAATATTGTGCAGTTAAGGAAGTGTAAAAATCTCTTGTTTCGTTTTGGAGCAGGTTTACTCCGTTGCCCAGACTGGAGTGCAGGGGCACAATCATAGCTCACTGCAGCCTCAACCTCCCTGGCTCAAGCGATCCTCCCACCTTAACCAACCCAAGTGGCTGGGAATGTAGGTACGCGCTACCACGCCTGGCTCATGTGTTTTATTTTGTAAAAGTCATTTTTGGAAAACTAACCTTAAAAGTCTGATAAGAATTTTTAATTCAGTGCAAACTGAAAGTACCTGTGGCCCAAGACAGTCATGTCACTGGATCTGCCGGGCATCCCAGGCCCCAGCTCCAAGACGAGGCACCAGCATGATGAGGGCTTTCTCATCAAGAACACCATTACACGGTCTCGAGGAAACAGGAACAGAGCCTCTCAGCCCCGACTGCCCCTCTGGCCCCTGGCCGTGTCCACGGCCTCAGTGAAAGGGAACCGCTGGTGACAGGGCCTACAGACCCCGACCAAAAAGCGCATATAACTCACGTGCAGGCTTCAATGCACAAAGATCCCAGGGGCCGGCGGAGCAGGGTCGGAGAGCACGACAGCCCCTGCCCTGAGACCCCGGCTTTATGTGCTACGCATCCACGCGTGGCACTGCCCCTTCCATGCAGGCTCCTTCCGTGGATAAAGTGACACATTTTGTTTTGTTTTTTTTTTAAGATGCAGTCTCGCTCTGTCGCCAGGCTGGAGTGCAGTGGCGCTACCTCGGCTTGCTGCAACCTCCGCCTCCCGGAGTCAAGCAATTCTCCTGCCTCAGCCTCCCGAGTAGCTGGGACTACAAGCACGCGCCACCATGCCCCCCTAGTTTTGGTATTTTTAGTAGAGACGGGGTTTCCCCAGGTTGGCCAGGATAGTCTCCATCTCTTATCCTCATGATCTGCCCGCCTTGGCCTCCCAAAGTGCCGGGATTACAGGCGTGAGCCACCGCACCTGGCCAAGTGACACACTTTGTAAGACAAAAGCCATTTCGTGAACTTCTACACTCATGAAGTGTGTCTGGGAGGCCCCCTCCTCTGGGCACCACTGCCCTACGATGGCTCCATCTGTAGCCTCCTTTTCCAAGAGGACTTAAGACTGACAATAAATGGATCCCAGATACAGATTCCCCGGCAAGCGGCAAACGTCCATCCCCATTACCGGAAACCTCCAGATACTTCACACTTACTGGCAGCCCAGGACACGGGGACCCAAATCCTTGCCTGCCCTGTGCAGTGGCTCTCAAGGCCAGGAAGGGGGGCTCGTGCTCAGAGCCAGGCTGGCCTGCCTGCTCACTTCTGTTTGCCAGGGCACCATCATCTCCCACCAAGGATGAACCTGAAGCTTCAGGGCAACGAAGAGAAACCCAGAAGGGAAGGGACTTGCAACCAAGGCTGCCCAAAGTGGCCCCTTGTCCAGGCCCATCTCTAAATACAACCCACACCGAGGATGCCTGGTGGGGCAGAAGTCCCTGGGTCTCGTTCCTGTCAGGGGCGAGTGAACCTTCACAACCTCCCGGGGCTTTGGAATTTGACTTAATGACGAAGGGCAACATGGACCGCTGGACAAAGACCTGGAGTTCCCACTACCTGCACCGCTCTGGCCAATCCCATTTGGAAATCAGTCAGCAAGATTCGCTCTCCTCTGGACTCTGAGCCCCCGGGAGGAGAGGATGGGAGAGGTCAAGCGTGTGCAATTCTGTTGCAGCCTCACAACCAACAAGCAGCCGTGTTCCGATGGCTCTGCCGGAAGCCCAGAGGGACTCCCGTGGCTCAAACGGGGGCAGAGACATGCAGGGCCCCGGGGCACGTGAAGGTGAGAGACAGAACATACCGTGAAGAAGCCACTGAGAGCGGGAGACAGAGGCAGGAACAGGGATGACACTGGAGGACAGCAGGCCTGCCTGGAGGCCAGCATTCTCTACAACCTTCCACGAACCAACAGCAAAGCCCGCTCCGGGCCACGTGCCTGGCAGCTGCTCAGCCACTGCCCCGCTCCTCCCTAGGCAAAATCTCAGGGAAGCACCTTGCATCGTTTCCATTTCCTCACCTCTTACTCTTCCTTGAACAGTCCCCCCAAGAAACTGCCTACCCACCATCAACAACTGGCACAGGGCAGATCCACGGGTCAGGCTGTGTGCACCTGACCGCTTCATAACCCCTGCGTGGGCAGCCAGCACCCTCCATCAGAAACCGTTTGATCCCGTGGCCTCTGGGTCTCCATCATTCGAGCTCGGGAGCAACATCCCATCACCATCTCCTCTCCTCGGTGGGCCCCTCCTCGTGTTCACCCCTGCACTGGGGGAACCCAGGCTCCACTCACAGAGGAGCCAACCTCTGGGCAGCCTGCCAGCTCGCTGTGAAAGTCCTCACGGCCCTGACTCCTCCTGGAGCTCTGCTGGCAGCACCTAAGTGCCCACTCAGACCTGAATGGCGGCACCAGCGGATGCATGAAATGCCAGCCCAGCACCCGCCCCGGTCTCTCCCAGCTCAGCAGCAGACACCGCTGTGCACTAGGCTTGAGGGCCACCTCCCAGGAGCCGCCCCTGACTCCATTCTCTTGACCGGTCTGTTCATCAGACCTCGATCACGGCCCCTGCCCCTGCTCTCCTGCCCGTTCTCCCGCCTGGCCTAGGAGAAGCCACAGCAAACCCCACATTCCCCGCCACAAAGAGAAGGAAGTCCAGAGTCAGTGCCAGGCTGCCACGGCTCAGGGGCCCAGCCCACCACAGCCTTTCATGCCCCCCCCACACACTCCTGCCCAGGAGTTGAAAGAGCCCCACACTGCCGCCAGCCCCTACCCAGCCCTAAGACTCTTGGCAGCACATCTTGCTGCCGGGAAGCCTCTGACACGGATCATCAGTGCACGTCCAGCTCCTCCACCAAAATCGAAGCTTCTCATGGGCAGAGACGCCACCCGGCATAGCAGCGCATCCCCATCACCCATCAACCTGCACTTGGCAAGCACCTCCAAACAGAGAGAGCACACACACTCCGCCGGCAGCCGAAGGAGCTGCAGGATGGTGCTGAGAGTGGGAGCAGGCCAGAACAAAGCTCTAACACAGAAGAGCCGGGTGCTGGGGAGAGACGGGGAGGACAGGTGGGAGGACTCAGGCCCCTCCCCAGGCAGGATGGGGAGGCCACGACACTTGGGCCAGCTTGGAGGGTAGCGGGGGAGGAGAAGAGCAGATGCAGACTGCACCTGCTGGGGGCGACGACGGTGTGGCGTGGCCAGCCCAGCCACTGGCAGGCCCACAGGTCAGCTGGATGGGGCAGAGGTGGGGCCCACCCCAACTTCCACCGGGCCTTGCCTCCCAGATTCCTGAGCCAAGGTTTAATAACAGAAAAGATGGCGCTCTAGGGGAGCAAGGGACACCGACCAAGCAAGCCGCAGCAGAGAGGACTGTGCTGGAGCCACATCAGTGGCTTCTCCGGGAGGTAACGTCCTGTGCAGACTCACAGCCACACCCTGGCACTGCCTCGGCTGCCTCCCTGAATGTCAGCGGCCTGAGGGACCCCACTCGGCAGGGAGCGGGGGCTGCTTGTGGTAACACACAGGGTCTGATTCCAAGTGAGAGGGGTGACTGGTGTGGCTTCAGACGGCACCAACCACGCAAAGGATACACAGCTTCTCGTCGTCCTGAAATGTGAAGTAAAGCTTAACAAAGAAGGGGTGATCCAGGCGCGACATGACATCCCGCTCTCTGGTTACATACGGGACCTTGTTCTCTTTTATGATATGTCGCTTCTCCAGAATTTTAACTTCAGGTGAGAGAGAAGTGAGTTACTATCAGAAACAACAAAAAACACTAAAGACATGACTCACAAAGGTAACTGGTACAAATTAAAGTCTTTCAAACATTGTACACAACAGCCTGGTGGTCTCTAAAGCCAACAGTGTCCTGTACCCTGAAATCAGCACAGAAACACCGGCCTTGCCACCCCGGCCGCCCTGCACGGAGCCGCTTGCCCTGCTCCCGGATGCGCAGCTCCCTGCAGCCCATACTCACTCGCATATTCTCTGGAGGTTGCCAGTTCTCGAGCCAGGACAACCTGGTTTGGAAAGAAAAGGAGAAAAAGAAACACACAATGTAATAACCAGGACACTGGGTCTGACGAGTCCCTCTGCCCCACACGCACGCTTCCTGTCCCCACTGAAGGCTTGAATCTACAGTGAAATATTTTGGGTCTTGTACTGACAAGTAGAGCTAAAAGCCAATGCTCGTGTTGATGTGTTCTAACAGCTAAGAGAAAACATATCCATCTCTCCATTGTTTCCAGAAGCTTCTTGATCAGCTGCTAATAGTCCTAACGGTGCAACACAAGTATAAACTCAGGAGCCTCTTCGACTGCCACGCCCTTCACCAACAGAAGGAAGACAGTGGCGCCACCACAAGTGGCAGTGCACAGGGGCTTCTGTGACAACAATATGTCCTTCTAGTATACATTCATTGCAAAGGCTGCCCTGAAGTTTCGTTTTTGGAAATAACTGTTATCATACATTTCGTATGATGGCGCTCGCGGATACCATGAAGAGAGCCTGGCTGTAAAGGACAGAGGGAGCTAAACCAACAATGCATGGCCCTGCGTGCCCACAAGAGGGAGCCACCTTCCCGGGATGCAGCAGGCCTCCTGCCCTGTCCTCTCCTTAGCACCCCTGAGCCCTGCACTCAAACCCCATCTCCGAGACAGAGCACTCCAGCAGGGCAGGCATCCCAAACAGGGGAGAGACCCTCCACTCGGACTAGCCTGGGGCACACCCTGAGGCACCAGACTGGAGATTCCTGGTGGGCCCACGGTTTAGCCAGAGAGCGTGTGAGACAGCTGTGCCAGGGAGGCCCCACCACCACCAAGTGGGACACCGTGTCTCCTAAGACACCCACAGGGGGATGGCCTGAGGAGCAGGGAGCAGAGGAAACCTGTCCCGTGACATTCCTGGGGGCTGGCAGGAAGACCTTCAGGAGGCCACAGGGCCAGGTCCACCTGGCCCCGGGCTGTGAGCCGCAATCGCGGCAGGACTCCTGATGGGACACGTCAGAAGAGATCCTGGAAAGCACCATGTGAGATGCCCCGCGGCACTCAAGAAGAATGAAGTTGGATTCTGGGGACTCTACATACTCAAGATCTTCCCAGAGGAATACGCCACGCATGGATGGCTCTCAGCTGCCAGGGAGAAAAGGGAAGTGGGCCGGGCAGGGCTCCCCTCTCTAGCTCATGTGTTTCTGTGAGGTCACGTTTCTCCACAAGAGCACGTGCTAGCTTCGTAAGTAGAAAAAAGGAAGAAAGAATTGTGAACGAGCACTGATATTTAGTGGAACCCTTTCTAAGGGGATACTGATGTGATCTTTCTGTTGTCTAAACTCAACACTTCACAAGCAGGTTTCCTACAAGAAGGAAGGATCCTCTTCCAGAGAATGGCGCGTGACGTGTCCCTCCCTGGAGGTTGTGACCGTCCTCAGGGGGCCTCCCGGCTCTCCGGTGCTGCACCTGGCTCTTGCCCAGCCTCCTATCACTGTCCTTTCCCCCTCCCCTGGAAGTCAACTTTTATGTGATCTCCATTTCAGGAAAGCTGAGAAAGAACTGAGGGTAACACATGTAATCTGAGACCCAGTACTGTGGATTCCAAAGAGCCCCATGGAGGAGCCTCCGGCTCACCGTGCTCTCCCGGGCACCTCCCTGGTGCAGGTTCAGAAAGACACGGACCACAGCCCCGGAGGGACAGTGCCTGCTCTCCACCCATCTCCAGAACCCAGGGAAACAGGCAATTTCACAGATGAGTCTTCCTTTTTCAGTCAAGATAAATGTTAAGGGCCATGTATGGTGGCACATGCCTGTGGTCCCAGCTACTCAGGAGGCTAAGGCAGGAGGATCGCTTAAGCCCAGGTGGTGAAGGCTGCAGTGAGCTATGATCACACCACTGCACTCCAGCCTAGGTGACAGAGCAAGACTCTGTTTCTAAAAGGATAAATACATACATAATAAAATAAAGTTAAATTAAAAAGAGAAATATAAGGAAGTAAAACTGAGGCCAAGCACAGTGGCTCACACCTGTAATCCCAACACTTTGCAAGGCTGAGGAGAGAGAATCACTTGAGCCTAGGAGTTCAAGACCAGTCTGGGCAACAAAGTGAGACCCTGTCTCTACAAAAAATTTTAAAATTAGCTGGGCACGGTGGTGCATTCCTGTAACTGCAGCTACTTGGGAGGCTGAGGTAAGAGGATCACTTGAGCCCAGGAAGTCGAGGCTGCAGTGAGCTATGATCATGCCACTGCACTCAAGCCTGGGCGACAGAGCAAGACTCTGTCTCAAAAAACAGGTAAAGCTGAGAAAAGAGGAGGCCTGTTCTTTCACTGGGTGGTTGTAAGCAGCCATGCAGAATGCCCAAGGTTTTCCAAAGAGTTTCTTCTTTCTGAAAGGATCTGAGTCCCCAAAACTTTGGGGACTAGTCTCATGGTTGAAGGTATTTTTCATGAGGGCATATCCTTTTATAAAAAAATTATTTCATAAAACCTGCAATTTAAAAAATCTAAAGTGTAAGGGCAGCAAAAGTTAACATTAATTAAAACAATATGTTGGGAATATGGCTAAGCTATATTTCATGTTTTTCTTTGCATTGTGAAATATTTCATATGTGTAAAAAAGAGAAAAAAGGAAAATAAATCTCACATACGGTTTCTTCACAAAGGTCAGGCAAGAAAGAATTATTCAGGAACTCACCCAGGCCCTCCAGAGTGAGGTGCCCCCAGGGCTCCCTGGAATGGCCCTAGCACGCACACGGCGGCCACCTTGGCGACCACAGTGGCGGCACGGGACTCTGTCTCTTTATAGAGGCCCAGATGGAGACAGTGCACCCCGAGTTGCTCAGGCCTCCCCTGAGCCTGTTACAACCTTCACTAAATCCACAACCACACACGGCTTCATGGGTCCCACGTCAGCAAAACGTCCCATGTCAGCTGCTTTCAACCTGCATTTCTTTGCTTTCAGAGGAAAAAACACCCCGAAGACAGGTAACAAGTATGACTTGACAGTACTGCGACAATACTCCTGTTTGTGAAACTCAGAACACAAGAATCTGGAGGCTGTGTCTCCAGCAAATGTCCAGAGCGTACTGTTTTATGTATTCAAAAAAACAAAACAGAGAAATAAGAAGAGGTCAATAAATGTCCCCAAAAACCCTGGAGAGATACTAACTTTCAATCTAAGAAAAAGAACAGCTTCCCAGGGCCCTGCCAGTGAGACACAAGGACACAGAATGTAACTTGCTGATGCCAGGTTAAAATGAAATTAACTACATTAGAAAAAACCTCCGCAGACCATCAAGAGATGGGTCTAACGTTCTCATCTACAAAACCAGGTTAAATATTTAGCCACACTCATCACGTCATCTGCTTGGGGGGTACCCAGCCCCCAAAGACTCAAGTGGCCTTCACAACAGGTGACACCCCTCAAGGGGCCTGAGACCTCCTGCCTGGAAGGACACCAGCCTTGCTTGGAGTCTCCGGCAAGCCCCGAGGAAGGTGAGCCTCCCCAAGGAAATCACGTACGTTTGACACACAGCAGCAGCAAATACTCACCGTGGAAAAAGAGCCTTCCCCAAGAATTTTCCCAAACTTGAAGTCCTCAGGCCGCTTCTTCCGAGGCTGCGGCGGAGGCTGGGCATGCTGCAGGGAGCCGGCGCCGGGCCGAGGCTCGGCTGCAGTGCCGTCCATGGCGGGGCCCTGCCTGCTGCCACCAGGAATGCCAGGGGGCGTGCTGGACTCAGTCTGGGTCCTCACCATTGATGGGGATGGGCAGGAACATAACACCACGCTGGACTGGATGGGCACAGCGTCATACTAGGCGACAAAGAGGAAAAGGAAGTAAGGCTCAAGGCAGCTGCCTTGCTCTCAATGCACGGACTAAGGTTTAAGGACCTCATTTCAACGCTCAAACACAAACCCCAAGCACAGGGCAGGCCAGCTGAGCCCCGCGGTCTGCTGTGAGCTGCTGGCCTCCTCTCCTGAGTCCTGCCCGTGCCATGGCTCCCCGCTACTCCACCAGGCAGCGCCTCGCCCTCCTCCTGTCCCTCGCGCTGCCTGAGCCTCCAGCCAACTCATCCCAAGGCCAAGGTAACCTGAGCAGAGATAGCACGGCACATCTTTAATTGTGGGGGGGATGGAGAGATAAGAGTGATGATCGCATGTGTTTACAATACACAGAGACGCCCAGTGCTGGCAAGACTATAATAAAGCGAGCGTACTCACACCACTGCGGCTGGCACCAAAAACCGGGATTGCAGTGGAAATGTTTTTGGAAAGCAGTTTGGCAACTGTCAACAAAGCGACTACAGAACAGTTGTCAATGAGACACAGAAATACGAAGGAGAGGAGGGAGGGCAGAAACCCAGTTAACAATGTAAGCGGGCACGGAGGGAAGATCAGCGTGCAAAGCTAGGTCGGCAAGACGTGCAAGGTGCACCCACAGCCATAACAATCCCTCCCCAGACCCCAACGTGTCCTCACGGTGGTGGCAGTGGCCCCCCGCACTACAGAAGAACAACGCGAGGCGAGCTCAGGCGCGCTGATGGTGGTTTCCGATACAACTCCCCACTCAAAGAACCCTGGAGAGCTCTTGACTCCATCTCTGAGTAGGGTCCTGAAGTCCATGCTGTCTGAAGACACAGGGTCTCCCCCTGCGTCTGTGCCAGGACAGAGGGACTGCCACCAGCCAAGCTGCAATCCTTTTAAACACTAAAAACAGCCGGGTGAGGTGGCTCACGCCTGTAATCCCAGCAGTTTGGGTGGATGAGGCGGGTGGATCCCCTGTGGTCGGGAGTTCAAGATCAGCCTGACCAACATGAATAAACCCCTTCTCTACTAAAAATGCAAAATTAGGCCGGGCACAGTGGCTCAGGCCTGTAATCCCAGCACTTTGGGGGGCCAAGGCAGGGTTAGGAGTTCAAGACCAGTCTGGCCAACATGGTAAAACCCAGTCTCTACTAAAAATACAAAATTTAGCTGGGCATTGTGGCGGACGCCTGTAATGCCAGCTACTCAGGAGGCTGAGGTAGGAGAATTGCTTGAACCCGGGAGGGGGAGGTTGCAGTGAGCTGAGATCGCCCCACTGCACTCCAGCCCGGGGGACAAGAGCGAGACTTCATACCAAAAAAATAAAAAATAAAAAAAAATACAAAATTAGCCAGGTGTGGTGGCGTATGCCTGTAATCCCAGCTACTCGGGAGGCTGAGGCAGGAGAATCGCTTGAACCCGGGAGTTGGGGGTTGCAGTGAGCCAAGATCATGCCACTTGACTCCAGCGTTGGTGACAGAGCAAGACTCTGTCTCAAAAAAAAAAAAAAATACAAAATTGTTACAGATACTAACATTGCAGAAGTGTTACAGGCATGGCTACAGAAGACACTAACAAGAAAACCACAACATGAAACCATGGTCATTAAACTATCGGGATTATGGATTTTTCTTTGATGACAACTTTTTTGTTGCAGGCGGGGAAACAAGGTCTTGCTCTGTTGCCCAGGCTGGAGTGCAGTGGCGCAATCGATCATAGTTCAATACAGCCTCGAACTTCTGGGCTCAAGCAATCCTCTGGTCTCAGCTTCCCAATGTGCTGGGATTACAAGTTTGAGCCATCGAGCCCAGCTATGACACAAATCCAAGCGAAACATAACGTGAAGCCTAAGGTTCCCAGCTCTGCAGAAGGTGGGCTGCAGCCCTGAGGGTGGAGAAGCGTTCTCATGTGTCCGAGAGGCTGGCTGAGCAGCCGGAGCAAGCACCAGGCTTTGGCTTCCCTGAAGCACGGAACCCTCTAGACTCGCAGGCTCACAAACAACAAAGTAAACTCTTGAATCATGACTCAGTGGGAAAAAGGTCATAATCACCAGGCTCGGGGCCAGCAAGAACCGTAATGGGCCTGGGCTGTCCTCGCAAGGCTGGCTAGCCATGGGCGTACCTGGACACAGCACAGGGGCTCCAAGGCTGCCCTGGACTGTGGAAGAGCAGGACTGCACTGATCTGTAGGGATCCGCACAAGGGAAGGGAGGCAGGAGGAGCCGGCACTTCACACTGCACCGTCCCAGGCACCACAGCGTGGCTGCAAATTAACCTGGCTGCTCCCATAAGCGGCCATCAGTGTTACACAGGTCGGGGAGGGGACAGCACCACCTGTCTCTGCCAGGCCATCCCCCCCACACCTGTCCCACCACCATGTGCATCAGACCAACGTGGTCGTAAGTTCATCTGTGTGCCCAGCCCCCAAGCACAGCTCAAGGACACGGCAAGAGGGGAGTACAGTGGCAAACTCTGGCCTCCGGCAAGGTGGCCTCCAGCTGTGTCTCCACCAGAGGCAGGTGCCAGCCCAGACCTTGTTTCCCAGCCCAGAGGCAGAGCAGCACCTGTGGGGGTGCAGAGCTAGAGGCCAGCCAGAGGACAGCATGCATGACACGCTTCCATTTCAGCAGAGATTCAAGGGAACACACTGCTTTATTAAAAACTGACAAGTGAGCCACTGAGTAAAATCTCATACGTGAACAAATTTTATGTTTTTAGTTTTATTCATTTATTTATGAATGAATGAATAAGAGTCTCGCTCTGTTGCCCAGGCTGAGTGCAGCGGTGCAATCACAGCTCACTGTGGCCTCAACCTCCCAGGCTCTAAGTTTTGGTTGTTGTTGGTTGTCATAACTGGGGCAGGAGAGAAAGTGTTACTGGCACCTGCTGGGTAGAGGCGGGGGTGCTGCTCAACATGCTACCAGGAACAGGTCTCCACAATAGAGGGACCCAGGCCACAGGGCAACCACTCCCAGCTGAGAAACCCTGCTCTGTCTTCATAGACTTTACCCCCACATCAGAAAGAAACCCACCAAGTCTTAGTGGCCTCCCTCCAAGCGCTCTGCACAGAGTGGGCCACGTGTGCAACGTGACCCTGCAGCCTCACCTGGGACGGGGGAAGACAGAAACACAGGCACGGGCACAGGGAGCCTGGGAGAGAGTGGGGAGGGCCCAGGCTGAAGCAGCGTACTTTAAAATCCTCATGCTATGTTTGGGCAACAGGAAGAACCTTATTTCCACAATACACACAGTGTGAAACGGCAGTGAGATTCCCCACAGGGGACGTGACTTTAAATGGAGAAAACTCTACTGAAGCGGGACCAAGAGCCTCATGGAACAGTGAGTCCACGGCAGACAGGAGCTAAGGGGCCGAAAGGAACGGAGGGCATCTGGGGAGGAAAGCAGCACAGACTGGCCAGTGCATGGAAAATGAGAGGAGCGGGGGACACACTCCTACGGGGTGACAGTGCCACTTCCTCAGCAGCAGAGAGTGAGACCCCTACTGTGGGACGATGCCACTAATCCCGACATCTGGGCAGAAGCCCATCTTCCTGGTGAGAGGTGCCCGCGATCCCTCCTCCTCGCAGACAGCAGAGGACACTCCGGCAGCAAGCCGCCTCCCTCTGGTAGTTTCTTTTGGACTCTGGGCTCAGCTGTCACACAGGTTTTGGCTAAAACTCTGCTTGACAATGCTGTTTCCAAATGTCAGCCTTTGACACTTCACTGGCTGTGGGATTACACCCAGTAATTTCTCTGATTTAAGATTTTATTTTATTTTATTTTACTAATTAAGCAAACTCTCAGCACAGAAGTGGGATGAAAAACACATCTAGCAAGCCAGGTCTGACTGCCATGAAGAACGCCTTGTTTCTTCCGCGGTGCAGCACACCACTGCAGAGCGAGAGCCATTCCAGCCAGGAAAGCGCTGGAAACAAGATCGGCTGGGTGCATCTGACCTACAGCCTGTTCCCTGCCGGGCTAGGAGATAGTGTCATCTTTCAGGGAAGGAGCCACACCCCCACGCACCCCACCCCAGCAGCAGGTAAAGGAGCATGAAGCTCCACCTCCCGCACCATGGGTATATTCTTAGCACTGTACCCCATGGGGGATCGGTGATTGAGACAGTAGTTAGAAAAACATTGTGTTCTACTACTTCCCAGAGCCTGTCACAAGAGAAAGGTTTCAGCCAGGTTTTTTCCTATCTGTAAACATTCATGCACCTAATGCTAATTTTTCATTTTTTTTTTTTTGAGACAGAGTCTCGCTCTGTTGCCCAGGCTAGAGTGCAGTGGCATGATCTTGGCTCACTGCAACCTCCACTTCCTGGGGTTCAAGTGACTCTCCTGCCTCAGCCTCCCCAGTAGCCAGGACTACAGGTACTGACCACGCCTTGCTAATTTTCATATTTTTAGTAGAGATGGGGTTTCACCATGTTGGCCAGGCTGGTCTCAAACTCCTGACCTCAACTGATCTACATGCCTCGGCCTCCCAAAGTGCTGGGATTACAGGTGTGAGCCACCGGACCCAGCCCTAAATCTTATTTTTAAAAGATGACTGGCAACATCACCCAGCCCAAAAGACTCAAAGGTGTGAATAAGCTTCTCCTCCCAGGAGTACCCGCCACCTGACACATCAATGTAAACACTCACTTGTCTTACTTTGCTGTGCACACCTGTCTGAAACCATAAGCACGCAGTGGGTAGGTGCACAATGACCTGGAGCCTGAGCTGAGCCCTGGCCTGCTTTTGATTTGGTGGCTATGAGGTAGAGGGCTCAGCCAGAGTCAGAGGACAGAGGGTGTGTACGCATGAGATGCAGGCATGGGGGAGATGCGGGGGACCGGGCCAAGCTGAAGGGGCAGGGAGAAGATGACAAGTTTACAACCACCAGATGGGCAGCGCCTGCAGCACAGACTCCACAGCCCTCCACCTGAATTCCCAGGACCCCACTGCCTTCACTTCGGGACCCTCTCCAGCCCCTGCATCCGCCCCCACCAGACAGGCACATCCGTGTTGTTCGCACAGCTCACAGCCTATCTGGCAACCCCAAGTCCACAGTCCTGGAGGCATTATGGGGAGACGTGAGGCTCTATCCTGCTCAGTTGCACACAGCGCAGGACGTGGAGTGACATCTGCAGCACACCACTCTCTCCAAAGCCATAAGAACAGACTCAGTCTAGCCAGGCGCAGTACATCACACCTATAATCCCAGCACTTTGGGAGGCCAAGGTGGGGGGATCACTTGAGCCCAGGAGTTCAAGACCAGCCTGGGCAACACAGGGAGACCCGTCTCTACAAAAATTAGCCAGGTGTGGTGTGTGCACCTGTAGTCCCAGCTACTTAGGAGGCTGAGGTATGGAGACTGCTTGAGTCCAGGAGGTCAAGGTTGCAGTGAACTGAGATTGCACCACTGCACCCCAGCCTCGGTGACAGAATGAGACGTTATCTCAAAAAAACAAAAACAAAAGGTTAAAAAGAGGGTGGGTGTGGTGGCTCACACCTGTAATCCCAGCACTTTGGGAGGCTGAGGCAGGCAGACCACCTGAGGTCAGGAGTTCAAGACCAGCCTGGCCAACATGGTAAAACCCCATCTCTACTAAAAATACAGAAAACAAATTAGCCAGGCCTGGTGGCACATGCCTGTAGTCCCAGCTACTAGAGAGGCTGAGGCAGAAGAATCGCTTGAACCTGGGAAGTGGAGGTTGCAGTGAGCCAAGATCATGGCACTGCACTCCAGCCTCGGCCTCAGAGCAAAACTGTCTTCAAAAAAAAAAAAAGACCGGGTGCAGTGGCTCATGCCTGTAATCCCAGCACTTTGCGAGGCAGAGGCGGGAGGATCACCTGAGGTCAGGAGTTCGAGACCAGCCTGACCACATGGAGAAATCCCATCTCTACTAAAAATAGAAAAAAACTAGCCGGGCTTCTTGGCGCATGCCTGTAATCCCAGCTACTTGGGAGGCTGAGGCAGGAGAATCGCTTCAACCAGCAAGGCAGAGGTTGCAGTGAGCTGATATCATGCCATTGCACTCCAGCCTAGGCAACAAGAGTGAAATTTCATCTCAAAAAAAAAAAAAAAAAATAGACCGGGCGCAGAGGCCAAAGTGGGTGGATCACTTCAGCCCATGAGTTCAAGACCAGCCTGGGCAAACACAGCAAAACCCCATCTCTACTAAAAATATAAAAATTAACCAGGTACGGTGGCATGTGCCTGTCGTCGCAGTTAATTGGGAGGCTGAGGTAGGAGGATTACCTAAGCCCGGGGAGGTCGAGGCTGCAATGAGCCAAGATCACATCACTGCACTCCAGCCTGGACGACAGAGGGAGATCCTGCCTCAAAAATAAAAAATAATAAGTAAATAAATAAAAAGAATATATTCACTATTTTGCTTATCAAAGTCTCTTAAAGGAGGTGACTTACCTACGCTATGGACCCAATTACTCAGCCAATAAGAGGACACGGTCCCTGCCCATAGAAAGCTGATGTCCAGCCTGACCTCAATACACAACCATCCAGTTAAAGTGGTGGGGGTGGCCATGCAGAGATGGGCGGGTGCCGGGAGAGTCAAGGGCAGCCCCTTGGCTGGCCAGGGGCTGAGACAGACCAGCTGGGGAGATGCATCACTCGCCCAGGAAAACTGATGACAGCTTAGATGGCACTGCAAGAGCAGGGAGGATCACACTCATGTCCAGAAAGTGAAACATAAAACAGCTAAACATGTACCACACAGCTTTCATACAAAAATTTTATATACACAAATTTTGAAAAAATAGAGATGGGGTTTTGCTTGTTGTCCCGGCTGGTTTCGAACTCCCGAGCTCAAGTGATCTGCCTGCCTCAGCTTCCCAAAGTGATGCAATTACAGGCATGTGCCACCATGCCTGGTGACTTTTTTTCTGTTTTGAGACGGGGGTCTCACTCTGTCTCCCAGGCTGCAGTTCAGTGGCATGATCATAGCTCACTGCAGTCTCGACCTCCTGGGCTCAAGTGATCCTCCCACCTCAGCCTCCTGAGTAGTGGGACCACAGGTGTGTACCACCGTGTCCAGCTAATTTTTGTAGAGATGGGGTCTTATCATGTTGCCCAGGCTGGTCTCAAACTCCAGGGCTCGAGTGATCCGCCATCCTTGGCCTCCCAAAGTGCTGGATTACAGACCTGAGCCACCACACCAGGCTGCCCCACACATTGTAAAGTTTCGCTTCCCTCTAATGTCAGATTCCAAAGACAGCAGCCTTCATGAGTCAGAAAGAAACATCGGTCATTTTGAAATCAACATCCAACTGAAGTGTAGAAAGGCCTCTGGATTTTTAAACGGCAACAACAGATGATGTAATACAAAGACGCCCCCACCCCACTGCTTTCCCACTGCATGCTTTACATGACACGGCACAGCTTCCACGCCAGCCGCTTCAATCGTGTAAAGCGAATGCAGTCCCATCAAGACCACAGCATTGGCTCAGCAGCTACTCCATGCTGGGCACCGTCCTGGGCACTGGAAGTACAGCAAAGAACGAAACCAAGACCACACCCTCCAGAAGCCTGCATTCCAGCAGGACAGACAGACTTCAATACACAGAGCAGGAAAATGCACAGCGTGTCAGATGATGATGATTACTATGAGAAAAATAAAGCAGGCAAAGAGAACAGGACTATTTGGATGAGGGTGGTGCAAATTCAAATAATCAGACACCCTTTGCTGGGAAGGTGATATCTGAGCAAAGATTCAAGAAGGTGGGGAGAGCCCCGGAGCCTTCCCAGCAGAGCAGAGGCGGCCCGGGAAGCTCTGGACTCATAGCGGTTCAGCACGGCCACGACATGGCCACTTCCAGACAGAGCCCCTGGCTGCTGGGTAGGGACCGCAGCACCTCAGAGAACCCTTTCTGGGGTCACTTCTGGCACCCTCTGCAAACCTCAAGGGGGAGTGTGAGGCTGGGGGCTGTCCATCAGGGTCCAGGCACCTCCTGAAGGAGCCTCTCAAAGCCAGCCAATCACCGGCTCCAGACCCACGCTGTCAGACATCTCTGTGGCCACCAGACCACTGCCACTCTCACGGGTGTGATGACACGGGACCTGTCTACTGGTAGTCTTCTGCCTTCGTGGAATTCTGCAACGTCCTTCCTGCCTCGGCCACAGCATGTCAGCCAAGCACCTGTCAGGGTCCCTCCCTGGCAGGACGATGTTTAGAAGCTCAACACTGTGCTCCTGCCTCCTCTTCAGACCCATCAGAACTTGCTACCATGGGTGTGTTTTAATAAATAACTTCATTTCTGCAGCCAATAAATAAATAAATAAATAAATAAATAAAGTTGCAATATTGCCTTTAAAAGCACTTTTAAGCATCAATTGTGAAATAAAAAGCCCGAGCAAAAGCCCTCTTTGAGCGTGAAGTGTCTAAATGTTTATTTGTACTACTATTGTTGTAAAGGGCAGATTTTGTAGCATTTTGAGGTGGTGATTCAACTGCATTAACAGCATCCCGAGACCGCCTGCCACGATCTGGAGGAAACGCACGGCCAGGGCCCACGTGCAGGGTAGGGTCCTACCAGGCTCCCAAAATGCCCCGTCCCAGCACTCAGTCCCATGGAGGCAGCACAGCCTCAGGGAGGCCAGCGACTCTGGGCCTGCGGGTGAGTCCTTCAGCCCCTGCACAGCCCAATCCATCTGCCACCCACTTGGTGACCCCAAATTGTAGTAAGTAAACACTTCCAGTTACTCAATAGCTTCTGAAATTTAAATCTCTGGAACAATTTACAGTAATAAGACCCTAGGTGCACCTGTCTACTATCGTTGTCCTCCCTAATAAAATGGGCTAGGCGTGGTGGCTCATGCCTGTAATCTCCCATTTTGGGAGGCCAAGGCAGGAGAACTGCTTGAGCCCAGGTGTTGGGAGACCAGCCTGGGTAACATGGCGAGACCTCACATCTAATAAACAACAACAAAAAAATCTGCTGGCTGTGGTGGCGCACACCTGTAATTCCAGCTGAAGTGGGAGAATTACTTGAGCCCAGGAGGCTGAGGCTGCAGTGAGCCGTGGTCATAGCACTGCACTCCAGCAAGGGTGACAGAACAAAATCTTGTCTCTTTTTAAAAAAGAAAAAAAAAAAAAAAAAAAAAAAAGAGCCAGGCACGGTGGTGTGCACCTGTGGTTCCACTTCCAGCTGAGGTGGGAGGATCACTTGGGCTGGGAGTTCAAGGTTGTGGTGAACTATCACCGAGACCCTGTACTCCAGTCTGGGCAACAGAGCAAGGCTCTCTTTTTTTTTTTTTTTTTTTCTTAAAAAAAAAGCTCCTCACAAGAGAAGTCCACCAAAAACACCAGTGCCCACCTCACAGGTGTGGGGTCACCATGCAAGCCCCCCACTCCCTGGTTATGACCTGATCACTGGGCTTTGCTACACACACACAGGTGCACGCACCACCCCCAAGGGAAGGCGGGGAGCTGTGGCCTGCCTCGCCAGCAGCCTCGCACGCTGGCTCCCTGGGGCTCCTTCCTCATGGCCAAGGCCTGCCCAGGTCAGTGCGGCTTCTTTCCCACCAGGAGCCTCCTGCCAACCACGTCTTTCCACACCCCCTTCTCAGTCCTGGCAATCAATCAATCTCCCCACTCAGGACAGGACCCCCTCTGTCCTCTTCTACCTTCTACTGCACTGTCGAGACAAGCTTCTGTGACTTCATCAGTGCTGAGAAATGTGAAAGACGTGCCACGGCACAGGTCTACTGAGAACAGGGAAAGGCCAATGTTCTCAACAGAATGTGGCTGGGAGAATAAGCACCATCAACAGGTTAGGTCCTTAAAGCTACCAGGTGCCATCCCCCAAGTCCCTGGAAGAGGGGCTCTCACATCCCCCCACGCCACTCAATGACGAGTCACTGCCCCCTACTTATTCCCACAGGCAGATGGGACCACCAGGTGCTGGTCCTGTTGCTGTTTTCCACAGCAGGCACTCAGGTTTCAGCCAGCCCGAGCCCGAGCCCGAGCCCCCAACCACACCTCTGATAGGAAAACAAACCCTGAGTTTTAAACAAATTGAAACTTGTAAAAATGTAGCCCATGGGTAAACTGGGCATTTTCTGAGAATTTTGTTTCATAAAATATGTATATAAGAACTTAGAGTTTCAATTTCTTTAACTTGTCTGGGTATGAGGTTCAGCAGTCTCCATCTCTTAGAAGTAGAAACCAGGCAGGGTGCAGTGGCTCATGCCTGTAATCCCAGCACTTCCAGAGGCGGAAGTGGGAGGATGGCTTGAGTCCAGGAGTCCAAGACCAGTCTGTGCAATATAGTGAAACCCCATCTCTACAAAAAAATATATAAAAAGTAGCCAGGCATAGTGGCGTGTGCCTATAGTCCTAGCTACCAGTAAGGCTGAGGCAGGAGAATCACCTGAGGCCAGGAGTTCAACACTAGCCTGGGCAACACAGTGAGACCCCATCTCTTTTTAAGAACCCCATCTTTTTTTAAAGAAAAAAAAAAAGTAGATACTCTCTTTGCCGGGCACAGTGGCTCATGCCTATAATCCCAGTACTTTGGGAGGCCGAGGCAGGCGCATCATGTGAGATCAGGAGTTTGAGACCAGCCTGGCCAATAGGTGAAACCCCGTCTCTACTAAAGATACAAACATTAGCTGGGTGTGGTGGTGCGCACCTATAATCCCAGCTACTCGGGAGGCTGAGGTAGGAGAATCGCTTGAACCCAGGAGGCGGAGGTTGCAGTGAGCAGAGATTGCGTCACCGCATTCCAGCCTGGGTAAAAAAAGCGAAACTCCGTCTAAAAAAAAAAAAAAGGATGGAAATCAGGGCGCCTCCTATGGTCAAGATGCTGTCACGCAGATGCACACTTCAGCCAGCAAGAGAAAGGATCCCGAACAGAAAGCTAAGCTACCTTTAAATGGCAGTGTGTGCTCTGGAGCCTGGGAATGCAGTGCGACAGGTAGAGCCAGCGCCCGCACACTCTCACACGCGGCAAGCAGGAACTGCTCTCTCCAGGCCCCCGGACCAAAGTTGTGGGAGGCTGCCACAATCCACCTAGCTCATCTCCAAAGGGATACTGCCCTCAGGTCAGCTGTGCTCACTGGCAAAGAACATTCTGGTAAAAACCTCATCTCACCCCAGAAAACTCCACAAAGCTAGGCCCAGCACAGAAAACCAGGTGGAGGAAGGGGGTGTTAGGGAGGGACAGCCGCCACCTTCCCCTAACCCTCAGGCTGCCACCACCAAGGACAACTGTGGTGGACTAGCAAAACCAATGCCCCAGTTGAGTTCCAGATTTACAGCTTACCTGTGGGTAAGCCACCGCTCTCCGACCCATCAAGACTCTTCTCTAAAATGAGGCTAATGACATGGGCCCACCCGCAAGGGCTGCGGGACCCACACCAGACAGGAGTGTGAAGCACTCCGTGGAATCTGGCGGGCAGCTCACAGGGCAGGCCCTATGGCGGAGGGGATTCTCGGTGTGCTCGTACCAGCAACCCATGCCCGAAGGCCCTGCCCACGCTGGTCCTTGGCCACGGGGAGCTGGCCCACAGCAGGCAAGTGGTCACCAACGCTCTCCCGCGGTGCAACTCAGCAAAACGCAGCTCGCCCCCACCAGCGTGGAGCCCCGGCAACAGGTGAGGGCCGGAGGAAAGCTGTTTCTATTTCTCCACGAAGGGAGGGAGGAGCAGCTCCAAGGACAGCTACTCAATCTGTCCTCCCACAGCCATCTCCACTGGCCTCCCAAGGAGCCTCTCACTTACCCAGGGCAGACAGAGGGCAACGAGGCGGGGACTGCCAACTGCCTCAAGTCTGGTCCTCAGGCTCAACCGGGCTGCCAGCCTCAGGAAGCGCCAGGTCTCAATTTCACTAACCCACATCTTCAACATTAACTTTGTATATGTGTCACACAAACATATCATGAAACACCAAAGTACAAGATTTCTCTGCAAGGAGGCTTTGTTCCCTTCCTGCACTTTGGAACTTCCTACAGGTGTACTTTAAACACCACTGATCAACATGAAAACCAGGATGCCAGTTACCTCTGAACGGGAGGGGCCAGAAACTACAATCTGGAGGGCCACTCGAGCCTTCTGGTAAAATCCTGTTTTTCAAGTAGGGTGGTGGGCACGTGTGAGTTTATTTTCATTCTTTAAACTCTCCATATATCTTCTGTGTGCCCCTTATAGGTATAACTTTAAATGCTGTTGTTTAAAATAAATAAAATGCCATTTTTCTCTACTAAAAAAAAAAAAATTATTAAGTGCTTGCTGTTTGCCACACATTCTTCTGAGCATTTTACATGTATTATCGTGGTTAGTCCTCAAAACAACTCTGGGGGTGGGTACCATCGGCATCCTTTCTACAGATGGGGACACTGAGTATACAGCAGGCTTTTGTCCAGTCAAACACTCCACAGTGAGGTCACACGCAATTCTGAAGCAGAATCCAACTACAGGGCCCACACTCCCAGCCCTCCCATGAGTAGGGGGTCGCCCATCTGAGGCTGATGCGTGTTCACCAGGGAACCAGGAGGGGCCGGAGGAAAACTGCAGCACCTAATCCTCAGTGCCTCGCCACACCACAGGCCACACCCTCTGACCTGCCCATTCCCCTACATGGCATCTAGGCGACACAGTCAGAAATTCAGACTAAGATTTATATTATTAAAATATTCATTAAGAAGTTACTCCTAGGCCAGTTGCGGTGGCTCACGCCTGTAATCCCAGCACTTTGGGAGGATCACCTGAGGTCAGGAATTGGAGACCAGCCTGACCAACATGGAGAAACCCTGTCTCTACTAAAAATACAAAATAAGCCAGGTGTGGGGGCGCATGTCTGTAGTCCCAGTTACTTGGGAGGCTGAGGCAGGAGAACCACTTGAACCTGGGAGGCAGAGGTTGCAGTGAGCTGAGATCTCGCCACGGCACTCCAGCCTTGGCAACAGAGCAAGACTCCGTCTCAAAAAAAGAAAAAGAAAAAGAAAAAAAAAGACAGGAGCAGCAGGCAGAAGGGGAGCAGACTCATCTCAAACCTGCCTCACATCCCCTGGAAGGATGCGGCCCCACCCGACTGGAAACCAGCCCTGTCAGTCTGCCTTGCTGGGGATGGCTCTGTCCCTGTAGAGTGTCCCAGGAGCATCCATGCCTGCAGAAAGCAGGTGCCTGGACTCCATGCCAGCTCTGACCCAAAAGTCAGAAGGCCTCCAGGTCCTAAGTGTCTTCATCTAGAAACTGGAAGGATCCAACTGGGTGAGAAAGAAGGTCCCTTCCGAAATTAAATTACCACCAGTGTCCTACAATCTATGACACAAAACCCCCAAGTAGCAGAGAGCAGAGCAGGCCTACGTGCTTCCTTTTAGTAAAGTAAAACTAATTTTGCCAGACACAGTGGCGTGTACCTGTAGCCCCAGCTACTCAGGAGGCTGAGGTGGGGGGGTCGCTTGAGCCCAGGAGTTGGAGACTGCAGTGAGCTATGATCCCACCACTGCACTCCAGCCTGGATGACAGAGCGAGAGCTCATCTCTAAAGCAAACAATAATAATTTTTTTAAAGTTTTGTAAGTAATTTTGTTGAACGTCACCAGCGATGAGTCACGTGGATGTCCTGTACCCCAATACGACGCACTAAGGGCACCTCATCTCTGTGGGATTCTTCCTAACCCCACAACCTGTCCAACCACAAGACATCAAACAAACCCAAATGAAGGCACATTCTGCAAAATACCTGACCAGGACTCCTCAAAAGTACCAAGCTGATGACAAACAAGGAAGGACGGCAGCTATCCTACACCACAGGGGGCGAATGAGACAGGACAACGCGATGCGATGTGGCACCGGGGCGGGGTCCTGGGACAGCAAGGACATCAGGGGGAAAACTGATAAAATCCAAAACGGGCCTGTCGCTCGGTGAGTAGTGTGGTGCCAGCGCGAACACCTCAGTTTCGACAGAGTGACAGAGGTATCACGGTCATGTCATGGCATTAGGGGAAGCCGGCTGGGGGAAATTATGGAAATTCTGTGTTGTCTGCAATTTTTCTACATACCTAAAACTATTCCAAAATAGTTGATGCTTTCAATAATTTTTGTTAGGAGGCTACTTTGAGAGCTTCAGGTAAACTCAGGATCTGAAAACATCCTGTGTCATTCAAAACCTGACCCTGACTCAATGCTGAACGTTAACTTTTAAAATGTAGGGCTACTGAAGGGAAATAATATACCTGAAAGGGAAAAAACCCTAACAGAACAAGTTTAGTATGAATTTCTTACTACCACCAACTTCTTTGGCATGTTTTGTCCAAAAGGTCTCAGAGTTTGGATGCAAACCCAGCCTCCCAGCAGAAGCCAGCTGTATCAGGCGAGTGCAGGCCGCCTAGAGGTCCTCCAGGCCCACACGAAGAGCGTCTCCCGCTCAGAACCTCCTCCACGGGAGGCCGATTCCCTGCTCAGGCAACCCAGACCTCCCCGAGTCGCCACCCCAGCCAGGAGAGCTCCTCCCCTGCTAGTCCACGTTGGGGCCCAGACTCTGCCCAGCTCTCTGAAGCAGCCCCACAAAGGCCGGTCACCCTCTCCTGCTCAGACACTAACTACCCTCCCTCTATGGGCACCATCTGCAACGGCCGGCCGTGCTGTTGACTGTTTCCCTTCTGCCCCTGGGGCTCAGACAGGGACAGGAGCATCAGGTGGACCGTCCCCCTTCAAGCTGTAGAAGCCATCTTTTTCACACAAGAATTTCCTCAGGCCAGGAGCATGGGGCCCATTCTGTTCATAACCACTTTTCCTAAACCAACCGGGGCCCGTCCTCACCCTTTCTGCCCCAGACACAAAGCTCAGCGCCAGCAGCATCTGCACAGGAGAGCTTGCTAAGATTTTTTTTAAGCATCATTTTGAGCTTCCGACTTTTTACGGAATGAGAACGCAATGCATTCACCAAGAAAATCTCTATTCAGATGCACATTTTTAAACTAGATATCTGATAATAACTAGGTACGTACATACAATCAAAAGACTGTAATTCTGACCAATGAAAAAAACCCATGAAAGACAAATGCCAACCTGCAGGAAGAACATGTGAGTTACCCATGGAAAAGCAGCCGGAAGCGCTCCGAGCATCTGAGCGTCTGAGCCCGTGCTCTGAAGGAGCTGTGTACTCCCTCAGCCTCGTGTCCAGAGTCAGGCCCAACTGGGAAAGAGAAACGCAGACGAACCTAGCGCTCGCCCTCAGGAAGGACCCCCAATGATGTCCACATGGGGGGAAATGAGCAGCCGTCAGACTTCCTAGCTCGTAAGTTGGGAGCTTGCTCACTAACCTGCCTCCCCAGGGTCTGGCTGCTGCGGCTCTCCAGATCAAACCTTCCCAAGAACAGGGCTGAGCAAAGCCAGTGCTCCATTCTTCCAAAGACTGATCTGTCCCCATCCTTTCCCACCGGGGAGGTCCAAGCAGTGCTGTGTGCCAGCCAGCACTGGCACACGGTGGGTCTGAAGGTCAATTAGCCCCGCCCCCACCGAGGTCGGAGAGCTCTCACTCACTGAGCCCTGGGCCTGGGTGCACAGCGGGGACTCTGAGACAGGTGGGCTGCTGAGATCCTCACTGCTGGGCTCCCCAAGGACCATCAGTCACACAACCATCCTGGGGATATAGCTGCAGCTCTACAGGTGGCTGCACCTACCCACAGAGCACACGTCCCTTTTACCACCACAGGACACCTTAGAAGCTACAGCAAAGTCAAGGCCTAGAAAAAGCCCCCTGGCACCTTGCCCAAGCAGGAAAGAGACCAGGAGAGTAGGGCCCCGCTGTCAGGAAGGAAAAGCAGCTTAAGGTTAGAAGGGCCACTAAGGAAGGCCGGGCACGGTGGTTCACACCTGTAATCCCAGCACTTTGGGAGGCCAAGGCAGATGGCTTGAGGTCAGGAGTTCAAGACCAGCCTGGCCAACATGGTGAAACCCCATCTCTACTAAAAATACAAAAATTAGCCCAGCATGGTGGCAGGAGCCTGTAATCCCAGCTACTCATGAGGCTGAGGCAGGAGAATCGCTTGAACCGGGGAGGTGGAGATTGCAGTGAGCCGAGATCACGCCACTGCACTCCAGACTGGGCGACAGAGCGAGACTCTGTCTCAAAGCACTTTGGGAAGCTGAGGTGGGTAGATCACGAGGTCAGGAGTTCAAGATTAGCCTAACCAAGATGGTGAAACCCCGTCTCTACTAAAAACACAAAAATTAGCCGGGCGCAGTGGTAGGCACTTGTAATCACAGCTACTCAGGAGGCTGAGGCAGGAGAATCGCTTGAACTCGGGTGGCAGAGGTTGCAGTGAGCCGAGATCGCGCCACTGCACTCCAGCCTGGGTGAGAGAGTGAGACTCCATCTCGAAAAAAAAAATTACCTTTAGCTCATCATCTCCTAAGCAGTATTCTTGCCATAAATACTTAGCCTGAACCTAATCTAACAAGGAAACAATGAGACAAATCCAGATTGTGAATCCTGTATTTATATAAAATACGAGACAACTACCCTCATATTTTAAGAAATGCTGGCCAGGTTGCTGTAGCTCATGCCTGTATTCCCAGCATTTTGGGAGGAGCAGGTGGTAGGATCACTTTAACCCAGTCCAAGACCAGCCTGGGCAACAAAGCGAGACCCCATCTGTACAAAAAATTTTAAAAATTATAATTAGCCAGTGCTGGGCGTGGTGGCTTACGCCTGTAATCTCACGCTTTGGGAGGCCAAGGCGGGTGAATCATGACATCAGGAGTTCGCGACCAGCCTAGCCAAGATGGTAAAACGCCGTCTCTACTGAAAATATAAAAATTAGCCGAGTGTGGCGGCGGGCACCTGTAATCCTAGCTACTCATGAGGCTGAAGCAGGAGAATTGCTTGAACCCAGGAGGCGGAGGTTACAGTGAGCCGACATCACACCACTGCACTCCAGCCTGGGCAACAGAGCCAGACTCCGTCTCAAACAAAAAAAATTAGCCAGGTGTGGTGGCACAGGCCTATAGTCCCAGCTACTCAGGAGGCAAAGGCTGGAGGATGGCTTGAGCCCAAGGGAGTTCAAGGCTGCGGTGAGCTATGATCATGCCACTGCATTCTAGTTTGGGCAACAGAGCAAAACTCTGTCTCTAAAAAAAAAAAAAAGAGAAAGAAAGAAGAACAAGAAAGGGCTTTGAGGAGGACAGGTGACCACGGAGGAAGGCTGCATGTCACCTTTGCATTAGAAAATGCCACGTTACAATAAAATTCCACCTCTACTAAAAATGCAAAAATTAGCCACGACTGGTGGTACACACCTGTAAGTCCCAGCTACTTGGGAGGCAGAGGCAGGAGAATCACTTGAACCCAGAAGGCGGAGGTTGCAGTGAGCCAAGATCGCACTACTGCACTCCAGCCTGGGCAACAGCATGAGATTCCATCTCAAAAAAAAAAAAAAAAATGCAATGTTAATGCTGTCTCGGATGTGATGATGAAGAGGTTGTACAGGTGACAGCTTCTGAGCTCAGAAGGCACCTGGAGAAGGATTCTGGGGTGAAATGCTATCATGTGTGTGACTTACTTTCAAATAATAAAAATAATAGAAAAAAATTTGGGGCCGGGTGCGGTGGCTCATGCCTGTAAATCCCAGCACTTTGGGAGGCCGAGGTGGGCGGATCACGAGGTCAGGAGATCAATTCCATCCTAGCTAACAGGTTGAAACCCCGTCTCTACTAAAAACACAAAAAAATTAGCCGGGCATGGTGGCAGGCGCCTGTGGTCCCAGCTACTTGGGAGGCTGAGGCAGGAGAATGGTGTGAACCCAGGAGGCGGAGCTTGCAGTGAGCCGAGATCGCGCCACTGCACTCCAACTTGGGCGACAGAGCGAGACTCCGTCTCAAAAAAAAAAACTGGGGGGAGGTGAGGGGGTAATGTATACAAGCAAATATGGAAAAGGTTAACAGCCGGTAGAATCCAGGTGAAAAGGCTAGGGATATTCATTGTACTATGCTTTCAACTGTTCTTCGGTTTTGAAATTTTTCAGAACAAAAATTAGTGGAGAAAGGTTCATCCTCAGTCCAGTAAGTTCCAGGAGACAGAGCCAGACATATCTTATTCACCACTGTTTCTCCACTGCTAGCTCAATGTGTGGTCCTCATCCCACTGGCCCAGGAAACCACTGCTAATATTTCTGTGGGAACCTCCCTCCAGGCTTTTCCCTGGGCCTGAGGAAAGTTATACTGGGCATGCTGCTTTGCAACCAGGTCTCTTCAGGTAGAAACACTTTGTAACCACCTGTCAGGAGAGTACAGTCTGCCATCCCCATCCATAGGTTGACTCCACATGCATGGATTCAACCAACAGTGGATAGAAAATATTAGAAAAACAAGAAATTGCATTTGTACTAAACATGCACAGACTTTTTTTTATTATCATGATTCCCTAAAGAATATAGAAAAGCAGGCTGGGCACGGTGGCTCACGCCTGTAATCCCACCACTTTGGGGGGCAGAGGTGGGCGGATCACCTGAGGTCAGGAGTTCGAGACCAGCCTGGCCAACATGGCAAAACCCGGTCTCTACTAAAATTACAAAAAAAAAAAAAAAAAAAAAATTAGCCGGGTGCGGTGGCAAGTGCCTGTAATCCCAGCTACTCAGGAGGCTGAAGTAGGAGAATTGCTTCAACCTGAAAGACGGAGGTTGCGGTGAGCCGAGATCGTGCCACTGCACTCCAGCCTGGGCGACAGAGCAAGATTCTGTCTCAAAAACAAAAAACAAATAACAAAAAACCCAGCAGATTGGTCAGAAAAGACTGTACAGCCACAGGGGTTTCCATGTAGGGAAATTTCTCTAGGCAAGGAGGAAAAGCCTGAAGAAGACAAGAACTGCTGAGAACAGGGCAGCAGGGAACATCCTGGACCCACCTGGGCCGCACAGGCTGGAGAGAGAGGCTGTGGCCGGGCATCCGAGCCTGGGCCCCTCACAGAGGAGGAACAAAGTGACAGGCCAGGAGAGGAGGGGGAGATGCAGGAGTGCTGGCATCTGGGGACCAGCCAGCAAGTCCTTGGAGCCCTCCCTCACCAGAAAAGGGGAAGCAGGAAGGACAGCGGCAATGGCCAGAGTGAGGAGAATGCAGCGTCCTGCAGCTCCATGGAGTGAGCGCCTCCTTCACGGAGCAGCCCTGGCCGCCCTGCAACTGAGGCCGCGGCACCGAGGGTCCCGCCAATGCAGCAAGGGGCGAGAGACACCACACCTAAGACTCAGGAGCAAGGTCCTGTCCCCGCTCCCAACCCCGGGGCTCCTGGAATCACCGAGGCAGAACTGAAAAGTGAGTGCGGGCCCCTTTCCCACATGTTCCACTGCAAAGGTCAACACACGCCAGGCGCATTTCAGTGAGGCTTCAGTCTTCCCTGCAAATCTCATCAGCCTTTTCTGATGGCATTCAATGCACAGCGGTCACTTTCAGCTACAACCCCTTCCTACTGCAGTCAAATTAATTCCAAAAGGGAAAAAACAGGTTAAAGAATGGGACTTTAACGATGAATTTATTGTAAAAAATAAGCCCGTAGCCAGAAGAATCCTGACTGGCATCCTGCTGAGACACACAGCCTCTCCTCAGCCCTCTCCAGCACGGGGAGGGGGCACTGTCACCAGCTCCGCAAACACGCAGGAGACGGGGACCTCCAAAACTAACGTCCTTGGTCTCCAGACCTACCTTCAAACCTCATCTTTAAATATTTCGAATCCCTGCGTGCTACAAGCTGATTTGAAACACAGATTGGGCCGGTCCCCAGCACGGTGGCTGGTAGAGAGGGCATCTGATCTTGTCTGTGGAATGACGGAAGTCACTGGACTGTCCAGGAACTACATGCCCACCTTCATCAGATGGAAACCACACACTTGTTTATTCTGCAGGGGGCCGTGTGCTCAACAGTGAGCTGCTAATGTCAGGCTTGTCCATCTTTTTCATACACAGGCTCTACAGTACTGTCAGTTCCCAATTCTGTGAGCCCCTGTAAAATCCAACTCTTTAAACAGAAATCAGGCTGGGTGCGGTGGCTCATGCCTGTAATCCCAGCACTTTGGGAGGCCGAGGCGGGAGGATCCCTTGAGACCAGAAGTTTGAGTAGCCTGGGCAACATAGTGAGACCTCATCTCAATAAATAAATTAAATAAATAAATAATGTAGGTGGTGCGCACCTGTAATCCCAGCTACTTGGGAGCCTGAAGCACGAGAATCACTTGAACCCATGAGGCAGAGGTTGCAGTGAGCCAAAATCATGCCACTGTACTCCAGCCTGCGTGACAGAACGAGACTGTCTGGAAAAAATAAATAAATAAACAAACAGAAACCAGAATCAGGTGCTCTTATAAGGGATGTGTAGCCCAGAAACTCAATCTTAACACATTCTAAATGACCTGGAATTTCTTGGAGCAAAAATTCCAGTTTAAATATCAGGAAAATTGTCTAGACTAAGAGAATGGAAATGGACTTTGTGCAACCAACATCAGGTACAGAAAAGAGACCCCAACAATCATCATGAACCCAAACAGGCCTTTGTCCTCACTAAGAGAAGAGAACACACACAACCCATGCCTCGTTACTCTTTGAGAAGATGTGCCCTGCCTGTGATCTAACAGCTAGAGACGGAACATACAACCTGTTCTCAATATTCAAATAATTTTTTAAAGGACATGGTATCACACTGAGCAAGTGAATAATGCAATTCTGTTGTAGAAGAATGCACGGCTGAAAAGACCTGAGCAACTCATGTCCAAAACTTGCAGTTTCCACAGCAGCACTTCCTCCCAGCACACTGCCCTTTGAACCTGCTTTCTAAACAACTGTGCTGGGCAGCCCGGTGGCCACATGTCATCGCACGGCAGGTGTGGAGCAGCATAGAGCACCCTGGCCCTCGCACCTGCTCGGGGGACTGTTTCTGCACCCAGGGCTTCTCTGCAGCCACAACCTGCCCCACACAGAACTGCAGCACTACGTGGCATCCTGTCCATTTCCACAGAAGGGGAAAGTGCCACGCCAGTGCCCACTCTCTTCCAAATACATCCTCTCAGAAGGGACTGGCCACGCTTGCCCCCTCATTTCTGCAGCGTTTCCCAGTTCATCACCTGCTTGCCAGACTCCGTCTCCCACCGGTGTCAATCAGCTGCCCTGGAGCATCTAAACCCTGGGTCAGGCGGCTCAGGGGATGAGCGCATAGATTGAAAAAGGAACACTCCCTGTTTCTCCCCAAAACTGTGCTGAAGGCAGTCTAGAGGGCCAAGACCTGTCGAGAAGAGCTGCCCAAGGCCTCTTTTCAGGCCCCACATCTCTGCAGGCTGCTGCTGGATCCTTCTCATAAGAACACATCTCAGAAGAGCAGAACAAACCACTTCCCTCTTACTACTGGGAGCTCACCTTGCCAGCTCTAGACTCAGCTTGGACTGGCTGTCAGGGCAACGTTGCGGACAGGAATACACCACACTATGCACCAGACCAGCCACATAAGGAGAAACTCCCCAAAAGGAGGGAGAAAATCGAAAGCCACTTCTCTCCATGCTCCCTGCTTCTCCCCTCACCTTCCCCTAAGGATGCAGCCACCTTTGCAAAAGACAGAACCACCCTAGGGAGGGCAGGAGGCCACTCTGCCTAGCCCCCAATTCTACCTTCAGCAAAATCATTACATGTTTCTTTGTTCCAAAGGGAGGATTTCAAGCCTCACCCATTCAGAGTATCGGCCCTCAAACAAGGCCGAATCACAGCCTCTTCCCAAACAGCTGCTTTCTGACAGCAGGAGGCTGAAACAGGCCCCGGGGTCACAGAGTTCAGCCATCTGCCAAAGAAATATGTACAGTTCTTCCATATGAAGACACCCCTCCTACCTCCAGCACGGCATGGTCAAGACATTCAGGCCCAATCCCCGGGAAGACATCCTGGGCAGTGGCACTGAAGATTTCCTTACAGAGTGCTGGGCTGAGCTGCCCGGCAGACCCTCGCTCGGGGGCTCCGAACGTGAGGGGCAGGGTGACACTGGAGTCTCTACCACTTATGAGGCAGGTACTTAACGTCTCTGCAGCTCAGCTTCTGCACCCGTAAAATGGGAACAACACGTACCTCGCAATGAGGTGTGAAAGTACCTAGGGAAGCTCCTGTCTTGAGTAGTCAGATCAAGAAATGGTACTCACTGCCTCTGGCCCACTTACCGTCAGACTGGGCCAGGCCACTGTCTGCCTTCACGCTCGCACTGCTCCCCCTGTTGGCTGTCCACGCGGGCACACAAGGGAAAGTTCACTGGGAAGGGGGCTTCTCACACAGGGCCTACAGGGCCACCCTGAAGTCCAGATGCAAACCCACTTGAACCCTGAAGATCTATCCATCCTCAGGTGAAAATCCAATATCAGGGCTGCCTCTACCATTACAGACAGGAAACACGGCATGTTCTCACATACATACACATGGGGGAATCCAGCTGACAAAGATGCAAAACCCTCGTTCGTGACACTTCCTCATGTGGAAATTCATCTTGCATTCTATCATTCTTGCTCACCGGATTCCAGTGTGTTTGTGCAAAAAAGCCGTCTCATGCGAAGAAAACTGCAGATATGAAATGTCCATCACGTGGAACTGCCAAGGCCATGAGAAAATTTGCTCTTTCCTCTTCCCGTGGATGACACCAAATACACACCTTGCATTGCAACAGCGTTACTGGGTGCGAGTTAACCTCACAAACTTCGCCATGACTGTCACTGGCTGCAGGTTAACCTCACAAACTTCGACATGACTCTCGGCCCCAGCCTCCACTGAGCCTGGCCAAGCCGCCTAATTCATGTTTTTATGTTACCCGGGCCACTCTGGTGTACAGCCACACATGTCGAAAGAGCGAAAGGCATCCCTTCAACATTTTTCTCAACTGAACCTTCTTCTTTAACACGCATCTCTACAAAGTCCACAAGTGAGCTGCAGAAAGTTCAAGAGCCTCCTGACGTAGTTACAAAATTCAGTGTCACTCTGCATTTTTCTCAGAAGAGGGCCCATATCTTTCCTCAGGTTCTCAAACAGACTCACAACCCCCCACCCCCCGCCCCACAAAAAAAAAGATCAAGAACGCCTATCAAAAAGCCACATCTGCCGGGCGTGGTGGCTCACGCCTGTAATCCTAGCACTTTGGGAGGACGAGGCGGGCAGATCACTTGAGGTCAGGAGTTCCAGAGCAGCCTGGCCAACATGGCGAAACACCTTCTCTACTAAAAATACAAAAATTAGCCGGGCATGGTGGCATACGCCTGTAATCCCAGCTACTCAGGAAGCTGTGGCAGGAGAATCGCTTGAACCCGGGAGATGGAGGTTGCAGTGAGCTGAGATCGCATCACTGCACTCCAGCCTGCGCGTCGAGAGGGAGACTCCATCCAAAAAAAAAAAAAAGCCGCATCCTAGAAGATACGGGATCAATTAAACTTCTTGGGTTTTCCTTCATTTAAAATATTTGCCTTTTAAGTCAAATTTTAAAGCCATGTAGACGTTCTTCCATCACCCACTGCACATCGCATACAAGGCATAAATTTTTAAACCATCGTCCCCAGACTGTAGAACTTAGCATATGGAAAACATAAAAACATGAGGGATACTTTTAGCGATAGAGAGAAAATATAGAAACACCAGCGACACTTTTAGCAAAACATTTCACCCCACAAGTAGTTTGTTTTGGTCCTTCCCCTAAAATCCCTCCTACCTGTCAAGCTCACTTTCCCCTCGGTGATCCTGCACATTCGGCCTCCCAGGGGCTTCCCACAACGCTGAGCACAGCCACGGGCAGCAAAAGCACCCAAATGCCCCTTGGCCGGGCCGTGAAAGGCGAGTTTTCCCGACCACTGTCATCAACAATCTGGAAAAGGGGGCCCAGGAGCATCAGGTGCTTTCAGCAAGAACTTGCACCTTCTGCTTCTCTCGCAGGCGGAGGCGCCAAGGACCCCGTTCCAGGTGGAAGCCCAGGGCGGTTCCTCTACAGACAGAACCGAAAAGTAACCCTGGAGGCTCGGCTCCAGGCTGCGCCGAGCCGAAAACAAACTTTCCAGGCACTTCCACCCCGCTGGGCCGGGTGACACCTCCCGGCCTCCCCCGCCCTCCGCGCGTCTGTCAGCGCCCCCGGCCAGGCCGGCGCCCGCCGCAACCCAGGCCCGGACTCCCCGCCGCGGCCAAGCAGCGCCCTCGGCCGGCGCCCGCCATCCCCGGCCCGGCCGCCCGGCTGCAAGTAAGGAGGCACCCGGCCCTCGGGACCCCGGGCCGCCCCGCCTCGCCGGACCCGGGCGGCCGCCGGACCCGGCAGGGTAACAAACCGGCGCGCCCAGTCCGCCGCCGCGCGCTCACCAGCTGGCTGGTGGTCCTGGCCATGGGCCCCGCGTCGGCGCGGGCGCCTCCCCCGCAGCGCTGCGCGGCTCGGCGCCTCCTCAGCGTCCTCCTCCCCGAAGCGGAGCCTCAGCAATGGCCGCCCTCATCCTGCGCCCGCCCCGCCGCCCGCCGCCCCCGGCGCCGCCCCGCCCCCGCGCGGCGCCGGGCAGGACTTCCGTCGCGCCGCAGCCGACGCCCGCGCCCATTGGCCGCGCCCATCGTCGCTCCGCCGCGGCCTTAGTGGGCTCCGCCTCCGCTCCAGCTGCATTTCCGGGTTGGGGCCTGGCGGGCGGGAGAGGCCCGACCCCGCCTGGGGAGGGGGACCTCGCGCGAACCAATCCCAGGGCCTGCGGGGCGGGGCTGGGCGGGGCTGGGCGGGGCAGGGGGCGAGCTGTCATTCCGGCATCCCAGACCGGGAAACTGAGGCTCAGAGGGGACCAGGCTCCGGCCAAGGTCACGCCCGAGGTAGCGGCGGAGCTGTGCTCGAACCCGGAACTCGGATTCCGGAGCCGGCTCTGCGTAAACTCAGAGGCGCAACTTTGCTAGTTTCACAACTAACAAGCGTTCACGGAAGGAAATCTGGGCTATAAAGTCACATTCACGGCCGGGCACGGTGGCTCACTTTGGGAGGCGGAGGTCGAGGCGGCCGGATCACTTGAGGTGAGGAGTTCGAGGCCAGCCTGCCAACATGGAGAAACCCTGTTTCTACTAAAAATATAAAATTAGCCCGGCGCCTTGTAGTTGTTAATGTCGATAATGTTTTTTTGTGTTTTTTTGGTTTGGGTTTTTGGTTTTTTTGAGATGGGAATTTGCTCTGTTGCCCAGGCTGGAGTGCAGTGGCTCGATCTCTGCTCACTGCAACCTCCGCCTCCCAGGTTGAAGCGATTCTCCTGCCTCAGCCTCCCGAGTAGCTGGGACTACAGGCATGTGCCACCACACACAGGCAAATGTTTGTATTTTTTTGTAGAGACAGGGTTTCACCATGTTGGCCAGGGGCTGGTCTCCAACTCCAGCGATCTGTCTCCGCCTCCCAAACTGCTGGGATTACAGGTGTGAGTCACCACGCCCGGCCAACTTTATTTTGTTTTTGTTTTTGTTTTTTTTTGAGACAGAGTCTCTGTCGCCCAGGCTGGAGTGCAGTGGCGCGATCTCGGCTCACTGCAAGCTCCGCCTCCCGGGTTCACTCCATTCTCCTGCCTCAGCCTCTCCAAGTAGCTGGGACTACAGGCGCCCGCCACCACGCCCAGCTAATTTTTTGTATTTTTAGTAGAGACAGGGTTTCACCGTGGTCTCAATCTCCTGACCTCGTGATCTGCCCGCCTCAGCCTCCCAAAGTGCTGGGATTACAAGCGTGAGCCACCGCGCCCGGCCAACTATTTTTTTTTATACTGACACATACCCATGCAGTTCTTGAGTAATGCACAGAAAAAAAGGAAGCAGTGAAAGACAAACAGCTTGAGGAACTAGTACACGGTGAACTCCAGAACACGGAGCCCAGGGTGAAGGCGCCTCGGGGCAGGGGCCAAGGGCCAAGGGTCACAAGAAGAAAGCATCTGAGCAGGCACCAGGGGACAGGGGAGAGAGGGGCAGCTGAAGGTCAAAGAAGAAAGGACAGTTCTCAGTTGTCCTGGGGGCCCCAGTGGCAGCCAGAATGCTTGGCCAAGCCCAAGGCAAGCTAGACCAGGAAACCCCTCGCCCTCTGGCGACACAGACAAATCTCCCCATGGGTCAGGTCCAGTTGCTCATCCCAGGACACCGCACAGACAGCGGATGTCTCACCTGGCCCAGCACGGTTCTCCCGACACGGGCTGGAGGAAAGAGACTGACCCCTCTCTTTATCTCACCCTTTCCTGCTGAGAACCTCTGTCTATGGCCAATGGATGACCTCAGGCCAAGAATGCAATAACTTGGCCTGACGTTGTGAGGTCACGGTCCATCCAGGGAGGGGCAAGAAAATGACCACAGCCATCCCAGGAGGGGCTGGAAAGCTGCCTCATGTGCGTGGCACTGTGCTGCGTCTACACATTCCTCACTCGCCTCTACAACGCTCATGGCACGAGGGAGGAAACGGGGGTGCAGAGGCTAAGGAACGTGCCCAAAGCCCTACAGCTGGTGTATTAGTTATCTACTGCTGTGTAACAAATTGCCTCAAAACTTTGATGTGTAAAACAACAAAGAAACTCATGGTTCCTGCGGGTCTGGAATCCAGGAGAGGCCAGGCTGGGTGGTCTGGCTCAGGCTCTCTTGTGAAGTTGCCATCAAGATGCTGCCAGGACTGAGTCATCTAAAGGCTAGAGCAGGGCCGAAAGATTCACTTCCTAAAAGGTTCATTCCCACGTTCCCACAGCTGTGGGCTGGAGGCCTCCGTCCCTCACCAGTGGGGCCTCTTCCCAGGCGTGTGTGTTTTCAAGCCCCAGCAGCTGGCTTTCCCCAGAGCGAGTGGCCCAAGAAAAAGAGAACACACACAAGATAGAAGCCGCCGCGTCTTTAATGACCTAACCTCAGAAGTGACACATCATCACTTCCAACACATCTGCTGGTCACACACAACCCTGGTAGAAAGGGAACGGGCGTGTTTTGGGAGGCTGAGGCAGGAGCACTGCTTGAGGCCAGGTGTTCGAGAGCAGCCTGGGCAACAAAGTGAGACCCTGTCTCTAACAAAAAAAAAAACTTTTTAAATAAAATCTTTTAAAAAGTGAAACAAGGTTACACAAGGGTATGAAATCCAGAAGGGGCCATTCCTGGGGGCCCCCCTTCAAGCTAGTTGAGGACAGAGCCAGGATTCCAATCTCAGGGAGAGACACAGAGAAGCTAGAAGCACAGGCCCAGCCTGGACCCTGCAGGTGTGCACACCAGAAGGCCCTGACTTACAAAGCCAGGGAAGGAAGGGCTCTCCCAGCAAGGATCCCAACCTGGATTGCATCTCTAGACTGACCCTGAAGCTACTCAGTAGCGTCTGGAAAGGAGACTAAAGGGGAAAATAGGGGGGCAGGGAGATCAGGTGAGAGAAAAGGGGGCTCTCAAAAGACAAGAGCACTGGCTGGGCGCTGTGGTTCACACCTGTAATCCCAGCACTTTGGGAGAGTGAGGTGGGTGGATCACTTGAGGTCAGGAGTTGGAGACCAGCCTGGCCAACATGGTGAAACCCTGTCTCTGCTAAAAACACAAAAATTAGCCAGGCATGGTGGTGGACGCCTGTAATTCCAGCTACTCAGGAAGCTAAGGCAGAAGAATCTCTTGAACTCGGGAGGCAGAGGTTGCAGTGAGCCAAGATCACACCACTGCACTCCAGCCTGGGTGACAGAGGGAGACTCTGTCTTAAAAAAAAAAAAAAAAAAAAAAGGTCTCCTGGCTGCCTCTGGCCCACAAGGCCCTGGTCACATGTCTGAGGCTCCCAATATACATTCGCTGGGCTGCGGATACATGGATGGATGGAAGATACAAAGTCATTCAGTGGTTTCCAAGCCACTAGGTAAATATCCTCCCATATAAGCCATACCAAGGGAGAATCAGACTTGACTGGGAGTCAGGAAACAGAAAGTTGCATGAGATCTTAGGCAAGTAATTTCCCCTCCTTAAACCTCAATTATCCCCGCTGTAAAATGGGCTGGCTCAACAACTGCTAAAAGTCCCAAAAGTGGAAAATATCCAATGTTGGCAGGAATGCAGAGAAAAGGGCACGTTCATGTACCGATGATGGGAACATCATATTTCCTTTAAACCTGAGCACTGGGAATTCCTGTCCTAGGCCCTTCTCTCTAAAAGGCAGAATAATGTCCTCTCCAAAGATGTTCTCATCTTAATCTCCCAACCTGTGAATATGTTATTATATAGAGAGATGAATTAATCAGCTGACCTTACAGCTGGATAATTATGGCTAGGCATGGTCGTTCAAGCCTGTAATCCCAGCACTTTGGGAGGCAGAAGCAGGAGGATGATTTGAGCCCAGCGGTTCAAGACCAGCCTGGGCAACACAGTGAGATCCCATCTCCGTAAAAAACTAACAAAAACTGGGCGCAGACCAGGCGCGGTGGCTCACGCCTGTAATCCCAGCCCTTCGGGAGGCCGAGGAAGGTGGATCACGAGGCCAGGAGTTTGAGACCAGCCTGGCCAATGTGGTGAAATCCCATTTATACTAAAAATACAAAAATTAGCCAGGCACAGTGACAAAAATTGAGCCCAGGAGTTCAAGATCAGCCTGGGCAACATAGTGAGATCCCATCTCTTTAAAAAACAAACAAAAACTGGGCGCAGACGAGGAGCAGTGGCTCACGCCTGTAATCCCAGCACTTCGGGAGGCCGAGGCGGGTGGATCACTTGAGGCCAGGAATTACAGACCAGCCTGGCCAACACGATGAAACCCCGTTTATACGAAAACTAAAAAAATTAGCCAGGAACAGTAGCCAGTTACTCTGGAGGCTGAGGCAGGAGGATCACTTGAACCTGGGAGGTTCAGTGAGTTTGCAGTCAGCTGAGATCGCATCACTGCACTCCAGCCTGGACGACAGAGTGAGACTCTGTCTCAAAAAAAACCAAACAAACAAAAAAAAACTGGGCGTGGTGGCTCACACCAGTAATCCCAGCACTTTGGGAAGCCGAGGCATGCACATCACATGAGGTCAGGAGTTCGAGACTAGCCTGGCTAACATGGTGAAACCCTGTCTCTACTAAAAAAAAATAAAAATATTTGGGCGTGTTGGTGCATGCCTGTAATCCCAGCTACTGGGAAGGCTGAGGCAGGAGAATCACTTGAACCCAGGAGGCTGAGGTTGCAGTGAGCCAGGATCGCGCCGGGCTGGGCAACAGAATGAGACTCCGTGTTTAAAAAAAAAAAAAAAAAAAAAAGGCTGGGCACAGTGGCTCACGCCTGTAATCCCAGCACTTTCAGAGGCCTAGGCGGGCGAATCAATTGAGGTCAGGAATTCAAGACCAGCCTGGCCAACATGGTGAAACCCTGTCTCTACCAAAAATACAAAAAAATTAGTCAGGTGTGGTGGCGTGCGCCTGTAATCCCAGCTACTAAGGGGGCTGAGGCGGAGAATCGCTTGAACCCGGGAGGCGGAAGCTGCAGTGAGCAGAGATCGCACCACTGCACTCCAGCCTGCGCAACACAGCCAGGCTCCGTCACACACACACAAACCGAACTGCAAAGTAATAGCAAAAGTGTAAACCCATTTAGAAAAAACGTGTGTGACATAAATGTGATAAAAGGAACAGGGCCAGCCTGGGAGGGAGTACCCGGACGCTCCGGAGCTGTCCCAGACTCCAGGGGCGGAAAAGCCGGGCTGAAGAGGTGCCCTTCCTCCACGCTTCTGGTGCCAGTCTCCCCTGCTGCGCCCACCCTGGGTCCCTGGCCTGGGCTCCAAACCAACTCCGAGCTAGGGAAGCTCCGAGCCAGGGTGCTTCTAGAGTGTCCGGCCCACCCCTCCGCTTCATTTCCCAAAACAGCGAGGGCGGGGCTAGAGGCCAGGTGCGGAGGTGCGGGACAGGAGCCAAGCTGGGTCGTAGTGGGATCCACCTGTGCGTGATACGTAATAGAAGGGAGAGGCGAGGCGCGGGGAGGTCCGCAGGGATGTGGGAGACCCGACGGGGAGGACTGGGACGAAACAAACTAGGTCCGCAAGGGTATAAGGGGAGCAGCTCGGAGGGTTGGGGCGAGGCGGGGTCTACAGGGGTGTGGGGGGCTTGGCAGGGAGCGCTGGGGCGACGCGGAACTCCGCAGCGTTGGCGGCGAGCGTTGTGGGGAGACGGGGTCTGCAGGGATGTAAGGGCGCGGCGGGGAACGTAGCGGGGTATGCAAGGTTGTGAGGGTTGTGGATGGGAGGGCTGGGGCGAGGCGGGGTCCGCAGAGATGCGGGGGGCGCAGAGATGCGGGGGGCGCAGAGATGGGGGCGGTCCGCGGGGCCGCGCGGGTTAACTGGAGAAGGTGACGCGCGCCCCTATTGCTCTGCCGCGGCGCGTGCCTTCCCTGCGGCGATCCTAATTGGCCCGACAGAAGCCCGCCCCCAGAAGCCCCTCCCACAGTAGGCGAGGCCCCGCGTGCCGCAACGCTCCCAGAGTCGCGCGTCAGCCTGGACTCAGCGCCTGGGCTACGAGGCTGGGCGGGGCGCGGCCGGATCGGTCGAGAGCGTCCTGGCTGATGACGGTCTCCCGTGCCCACGCCCCAAACGCAGTCTCTGGCCTGGATGTGCTCGGAGCCCACGAGGTGCAGAGGCTCGGACGGCGAAAGGGACCTGGCTGAGATCTGGGTCTTGAACCGCGGGCTCGGCCCAGCATCCCGGCAGCGTGCGCCCACAAGTGACACCCGGCCGGGCGCGGTCTGCGGGATCGCAGGCGCCGGGTCTCATCTCCAGTTCACACACGGGACGAAACGGGCCACCCCTACCAGCTCTGAGAGCATGCACCTCCAACTCCATCCCTCCCCACATGCCCGACCCCCCAACCCGTAACTCAGGCAGACACCTGGGCGTCCCCCTTCAGCGAATGCCCACACCGCGGGCAGGCCTGCCCCTCACCCCGCAGTCAGGGCGCCCTGCATCCTTCTTTGTAAAACCCATAGCTGTAGAGGGAGCGGAATGGTGGGGCAGGGCTGGGAGCCCAGCGGGAGTGAGTGGTGGGGAATGATGGTGGCCAAGGTCACACAAAGCAGTGAATTCACTTCATGTCACAGAACTGCTCAGGTTACGATAGTTACTTTTGTTATGTATTTTACCACAATTTTTAAAAAGCAAACCAAAACCAACCAAGAGTGCTTCCCCCACACCTCAAAATCATCCTGCAGCAGCTCCCTGGCCCAGCTCTCTCTCACCCTGACCCTGGGCCCCTCTCCCACCACCCAGGGCTAGCCCTGTGGACCAACCATCTCTGCCAGCCCCTCCCCGACCCTCCAGCCAGGGAGGTGGGGCGCTGGCCGGTGAATGGGGCAGGCCAGGCCCAAAGGCTGGCCCAGGGCTCACCAGCTCTGGACTGGGTGTCCCGTCTGAGGTGGGGATGACCAACATGCCAGCTCTGGGTTTTAGTTGAGGATGGGCACATCAAGCACTGACAGCCAGCAAGCTGGGCACAGGCGATGCTCAACCTCTAACACATCGGCTGAGAACCTCACCTGCCTCTCCCTGCCTGGGAGCCCTGGCAAGACAGCTCCTCTCCCAGGCCCAGCACAGGCAGGCACTGGACAGCTACTTCCTGAGGGGTGCGCGGCCGTCAGGGCAGAGGTGGGTATCCCTGCACCTCACACCTCTCGGGAGGTCAGGATCCACATCCGTCGCCTGCTTTCCTGGGCTGCCCCTGGGGCTTGTGGGCTGAGATCAACCCCTTGTGCCCTGCCCCAGGCCCTCCCTCAGGCGAGGCCCTGCCCAGGCAGGTGGTTCTTCCCTGGCTGTTCCCTTCCAACAGGCGGGGCCCAGACCATCCTATCTCTTTGGACCTGGAGACATTTCCTTAACTGGGCTTTGCAGCGGAGGGAAGAGAACAGTGGCAGAGCCAGGCGCGTACCTCCTGTACCCAGGACAGCACCTGTAAGCAAGGGGGAAGGGAGCCACCCACCCCAGAACTCAAATGGAGAGAAAGTCAAGACAATCACCCCTGACGTGGGGCTGCACCAACCCCTGACGTCTGACCCCACTGTGGCTGTCCTCAGAGCCAAGAGGGCTCCAGAAGCCCACCCGCCTCGAAGCTGTTCAGGGAGCCTCACGGCCCGTGTTTGCCACATGGGTGTGTGCCAGGGCCAAGGGGACACAGAAGATGGCAGGATGACACTAATGGGGTGAGCAGGGCACACTGGTGCCTCCCATACTGCCCTCCAGCACCAGGCAGGGTCACCACAGCCAGCAAGCACTGGGCCTGGGGATGTGTGAAGAGATAGGGTTATTGAGAAGAGAAAACAGAACGCTGGTCATCCGTGGCACTCAGGCCTAGGCAGTCCAGGGAGCAGAAAGCAGGGGTCCCGAGCCCAGTCTCCCTCCTGGAGGTCAGAGCGGAGCCCCTGGCACTGTGCCCTGGCCCAGAACCAGGCTGTGGGCTCCACGCTGCACACCCCAACTCAGGAGCAGAAAGCAAACCCCTGACTGTCCACACTCCCTGTGACCGGTCCCCTTCCTGCCGGCTCTTCACCCCCAGCCCACGGTGGCTTCACCCCATGGCACCAGCCACTGACTGCCTGCCCCTCCCTCCCATAGTGACACTTTCCTGGGGTCTGCAGGTCTCCGGTCCACTTCATGCAGACAGGCCCTGTCCCCCACTGGGGCCCAAGGCCCAGGCTAAACTACAGCCCAGCCATCCCACCCCAGGCCGTGAATGCCTTCTCCAGGAGGGCAACCAAGGATGGTGCCACATGTGAGCACAAGCAAAACCCGGAGCCAAGGCGAGTCCTGCTGGGTGCACGTTTATCCCAGCCACTGCCTCCAGGGCGGCCGCACAGGCCCTGGGCATCATTCCAGCAGGGCTCCCAACTCACTCCCTGGAGACCAGCTCCCCAACCACCCGGCCCTGATGGCATCCCGCTGCGGCCAGGTGTCCTCTCAGCCGAGGTCCTTGTCACTGCCTAGCTGCATCCGCCTGCCACACCAGCTCACCCGAGATGTAGGTGGCCTGGACGTGAAGGGAGTCGTCGAGCACCACGAAGTCTGGGACAGAGCCGGGCAATGAGTAGGGGGCAGGAGTGGGGCCGCCCACCTACCCCAGAGCTGCTCCCCAACAACCCGACGCTGGTGGGGAAACCGAGGCCCAGAGACACGACTAGTAGAAGACACCCTGACCCATCACAAATGGACAGAGGTGCTGGACAATGCTCCCTGCAACCCCTTGCCTGACCTTGTCTGCAACACCAGAAAGCCTGGCCTGATGGCAACATGGGGCTACAACTGAGGCTGGCAGCCGGCAGCCCACCTGAGAGGAGGGAGCTAGGGAGGACCCACCCTCCCTGGCCCTGTCCAGGCCGCCCCAGGAACAAGAGAGTCTACAGGCAGGGCCAGGCTGCCCGGTGACCCTGCGACAGGCCCTCACCTGCGTCAGCACCAAAGTCCAGGGTCCCTTTACTCTTCTCCAGCCCCAGCAACTGGGCGGGGTGCAGGGATGCAGCCTCCAGGGCCGACTCCACGCTGCAGCCTGCTTGGGGGACACAGCTGGGTGACGGTCCCCAAGCCCACAGGGCTTTGCCAGCAGCCCCCCACCACACCAGCACTCCCTGTCTCAGGGACTCTGCAGCAGGCTAACAAGGACCCTGCTGGTCTGCCTGTCACCCTGGGCCTGAGTCACCAAGTACCCAATGCCCAGGAGCTCCTGTGGGCAGAGCTTGGGCTACAGTCCGGGCACCCGGTCCAGCCCCTGGGGACCCGCCACTCACAGACCACCTAAACCCGCACCCGTGCTGCTCACTGACCTGTGGCCTGCAGGAAGTGCCGGACACAGACGTCCATTGGGGCTATGCTGCCACTCAGCGTCTTGGTGCCTTGAGAGCAGAGAGGGCAGGCTCTGGGGGGGTCGTGGGCCACCTGGCATGCGGGCTGGGACCTGGGACCCAGTGGGTCAGGGCGCTCACCTGCCACGTAGGCCGTCAGACCATCCACTTCCACTTCCTGCTGTCCCAGCGTGTGCCGGCCGTTGCCCAGGCCCAAGGCAGGGATGGCATCGGTGACCAGCACCAGCCCTGGGGGAGAAGAGACTCAGAACCTGCTAGCCCAGTCATCCTACCTGTCCTGCCCACCTGCCGCAGCTTACCCTGGGGATGGGCACGGTGGGCGATCCGCAGGGCGGCGGGGTTGGTGTGCGTGCCATCCGCAATCATCCCATAGAAGATGCAGCGGCCTGCGGGCAGCCGGTCGCTGGTCAGGAGCCCCACGATGCCTGGGTCGCGGTGGTGGAACTGGGCAGGGGCGAGGGAAGGGATGGCTGAGCGACAGCAGGGGCTGCTGGGACCCCAGCCCCGCCCCTGGGGCCCCATAGCACTCACAGGCAGCATGGCGTTGAAGAGGTGGGTGATGAAGGTGGCTCCGCTCCACACAGCATCCTCTGCCGCCCGCAGGTCAGCCACTGAGTGCCCTGCGGGACCTGGATTCAGACTTTGCACCTGGCCCAGGTCCCCCAAGCAGGCCCACCCCGAGCCGGCCCCTCACCTAGGGACACGCAGATGCCACGGGCCGTCAGCGCCCGGATCACTTCGTGGCTACGGCCCAACTCCGGGGCCAGCGTCACGATGCGGACATTGTCCAGGGGCCCGTAGGTGGCCAGCAAGTCCTGGAAGGCATCGGCCTCGAAGGAGCGGAGGTGGGCCTCGGGGTGCGCGCCCCGCTTCTCCCGGCTGATGAAGGGGCCCTCCAGGTGCAGCCCTGGGAGGAGGGAGCAAGTGGCTCCAGCAGGTCCCTGCCCCACCCAGCCCTTATCACCTGCCCTCCCCACCAGCTGGGCATCTGGAGGGGTGGGGGCTGCCAACAGGTCCCGCAGGAGCCTCCCAGGGTGGGGGCGGGGAGGAGGTCAGCCACTCACCGAGGACCCCTGCCCCATGGGGACCACCACTCTTCACAGGGATCTGAGGAACAACCTGGGGGGAACCAGCTGTTAAAGCCCTGTCCCCCACAGCCCATTCCCAGAGGCCACAGCCTAGCCAAGGCCAGAGATCTCAGGTCAGAGTTCAGAGCCCAGCACCCAGCCCAGCACCCAGCCCAGCCCCGGCCGCCTGTCCCCTCACAGGGGTCAGGGAAAGCACAGCCGGCAGAACTGAAGGACCCATGGCAGGAGCAGGAAGAAATGATAGGTGTGTGGGATGCCAGCGGTCCCTGGCCATGTGGGCAGGCTTGTGGGCACTGAGGGTGGCCCTGGGCACGGCAGCCCAGGGAGCAGGGCTGGGAGGCAGGAGGCTCCCGGGAGCAGCAGGGACCCTGGGGCAGAGCTCAGTGTGGGCATGGCCAGGGCTCAGCACTGTGTGTGGTCCACACCATGGCCAGAGCTGGACGCCATCAGGAAGACCGAGTGTGTCAGGGAACGGGGGGACACGGGCTCACACCACACATCTCAGAGGCTAACAGGTGGGCAGGCAGTCCAGTGCACACTCCCTCTCTCCAACACAGGCATGGGCCGGGGGAGCCTTCCCAGAGAGAAGAGCTTCAGGTGAGGATGGTGGCTGGATTGTACCCTCCCCTGAACTCCCCAACCCACACAACAGTAACACTTTTTTTGTTTTTTTGGAATGGAGTTTCCCTCTTGTCGCCCAGGCTGGAGTGCAATGGCAAGATCTCGGCTCACTGCAACCTCTGCCTCCTGAGTTCAAGCGATTCTCCTGCCTCAGCCTCCCGAGTAGCTGGGATTACAGGCGTGCACGACCATGCTCGGCTAATTTTGTATTTTTAGTAGAGGCGGGGTTTCACCATGTAGGTCAGGCCAGTTTCAAACTCCTGACCAAACACCCACCTTAGTCTCCCAAAGTGCTGGGATTACAGGCGTAAGCCACCATGCCCGGCCAACGGTAAGACTTTTAAGAGCCCTAAACCTGGGGGCGGGGTTGGGGGGTAGCAGATGATAGAAAGAAGACAGCCAGACTTTGGGGGCTTGGCAAGAGGGACACTGGGCAGGTCTGGGGGAGTGCACGCAGTGGGGGAAGTGACCCCCACAGGCTCAGGATGGTGCCTTGAGAAGTAGGGTGACGTGGGGACCAACGGAAGAGTGCCTGCTCTGAGTGTGCCGGTCGGGCCCCCGGGGAAGTAGAGCAGATTGGCAAGGGTAGGTGTGGGCACAGCAGGAACTTGCGAAATGTGTGTTCTCAAGGTGCTCAGCAGGGTGCCAGCCAGGCCCAGCCCCTCTGAGCACTGCTAGACTCTTCTCAGGGAACCCAGCCAGCCCAAGAGAAAGGAGCCAGGGACCCCAACCTACGAGTACCCCCATAATGCCCCTCCTGCAGGCTGGGTGCCCCCAGCTGGCCTGCTGACACCTCTTCTAAAAGAAAGCACACCACCAAGGTCAGCAGGCAGCCTGGGCAAGCCTCGAAAAGGAGCCCGAACAAAAGGACAGGGCCAGGCAGGGAAGCAGAGACCACGAGGAGAGATGGACAGGGAAAAGGGCCATCACGGACACCCTCCAGCCAATAAGAGGTCTTCTGTCCCTGAAACAAGAATAGGATGGCAGAAAAAGGAACACTGGGCTGGGCATAGTAGCTCACACCTGTAATCCCAGCACTTTGGGAGGCCAAGGCGAGCAGATCACCTGAGGTCAGGAGTTTGAGACCAGCCTTACCAACATGGAGAAACCCCATGTCTACTAAAAATACAAAAATTGGCCAGGCGCGGTGGCTCACGCCAGTAATCCCAGCACCTGGGGAGGCCAAGGCAGGCGGATCACGAGGTCAGGAGATTGAGACCATCCTGGCTAATACGGTGAAACCGCATCTCTACTAAAAATACAAAAAATTAGCCGTGCGTGGTGGCGAGCGCCTGTAGTCCCAGCTACTCGGGAGGCTGAGGTAGGAGAATGCGTGAACCTGGGAGGCAGAGCTTGCAGTGAGCCGAGATCGTGCCACTGCACTCCAGCCTGGGTGACAGAGTGAGACTCCATCTCAAAAAAATAAATAAAAATAAATAAATTAGCCAGGCATAGTGGCACACGCCTGTAGTCCCAGCTACTCAGGAGGCTGAGGTAGGAGAATTGCTTGAACCCAGGAGGCAGAGGTTGCAGTAAGCCGAGATCGTGCCACTGCGCTCCAGCCCGGGCAACAAGAGCGAAACTCCATCTCAAAAAAAAAAAAAAGGAACATTTGGCTGGGCACAGTGACTCACACATGTAATCCCAGCACTTTGGAAGGCCAAGGCAGTTGGATCACCTGAGGTCAGGAGTTCGAGACCAGCCTTGCCAACATGGAGCAACCCCATCTCTACTAAAAATTACAAAAATTAGCAGGGCATGGCGGCAGGTGCTTGTAATCCCAGCTACTCGGGAGGCTGAAGCAGGAGAATCATTTAAACTCAGGAGGCAGAGGTTGCAGTGAGCAGAGATCACACCATTGCACTCCAGCCTGGGTGACAGAGGGAGACTCCATCTCGAAAAATAAATAAATAAGTGGCCAGAGAGGAGAGTGAAACAATCAGGAGGAAGCCTGGAATTGGGTTAGAGCCAAGAAACAAAGCAAAGAACACTTACGGCAAAGCAAGCAGAAATGGCAGCTGAGAAGATGTCACTGGGCCACACATCCCTTCACACCACCCCGATGACTGACCTACACAGGTATTCTCATCACAATTATGGGGAACTACCAGGAAAGATGAGAGGAGAGAAAGGGGCTAAGAGGACTCACGGAGCCACGAGAGCACTGATGTTCAGCTCTCCTGGTGGAAGGCAATGGATTCTGCCCTAAGCTGAAAGACTGAGGAGCAGCCAACACAGTTTTTAGAGCTACGGGCGCAAATTCCAAGAGTCCATTGAGTTGAAAGTGATTGTCCCTAGGGTGGATGCTGGTTGGGGCAAAGGGCCGCTGTTTTTCCTCACAAGCCCTATGGATACACAGGCTCACTAAAGATTAAAACAGGAAAAAAACAAACAAAAAAAGACAATGGCTGAGTTTTTCCAGAATGGAGTTTTAGAAGGGAGCAAGAGAGCGCTACATAGAGAGAGCACAGTAAAAGATCAACTGAGGGGAGGGGAGCGAGGCACACTCCAGGCAGGTAAACAGCCGGAAAGGTCAAAGTGTAGAGGGTGTGCGGGGCCAGAGGCAGGGGCCTGGCTGCCCCCGGGAGGTGCCTCACCTTGGCTCAGCAGGTAACAGACTTAAAGCAGAGAACAAAGTGATCTCACCTGTCTCCAAGTACCGTAGCAAAGGACAGGCGGAAACCCCCCAGAAAAGAGAAGGTGGTCTTAATGGACCAGAACAGGACAACAAAAGACCGAAGAAGCTTCTGGCAAAGTGGCCATCCAATTCCACCCAGGGTGAATGGGCCCTGGAAGAGGTGGCGTACACGGCACAGGGGAGACCCGAGTGAAGGGGCCTCCAGTTTCTAAGATGATCCAGGCAGGAGGCTTCCCAATTCCCACCCTCAATAGTTGGCTCTCTGCCTTCATCCTGTGTGTGCGCCAAGGGTTAAGACACCTGCACTGCAGTGCATGCTGGGAAGAAAACAAAGTCCTACTTGTCAGAGACTCTTCCTAAGGAAGAGCCACAGTTCCTCCCACGCCTGTGCTGGCCAGAGATGCGCAGGCAGTGGGGGGCACAGTGGGGACAGGTAGGCAAGGCTTAGCAGAGGAGGCCTGGGGAGCAGGCCAGGGCCTTCTAGGCCAAGAGTTTGGGGGCAGGAGTGGGGAATGTGCCTGGGGACAGAGAAGAGGCTGGACAGGTAGGAAAGGAATGCTGCCGGTGGGGGTGGGGCAGAGGTGATGGGCTGAATCCTGGATCTTGGACAGGTGGCTCTGACAGGCCCCAGAGAGCAGCTGTGAGAACCAGGTGCCAGTTGGCGGCAGGTTTTTGACATTTGACTCTGTGTGGGGAGGGATGTGGGAAATTTCCAAAAAGACATCCATGGCTAATACTGAGTGGTGAACACTCAGCATCTCACGCACGATGCTGAGCACCCAACGCCCCTAAGCCATGCATGCTGCCTTCATCCTCACTTCAGGTTTGAGGAAACGGAGGCTCAGAAAGGCAGAAGGTTGTCCTGAGTCTTCCAGCCGATACATGACATCAGGAGGCCAACGCCAAATCCAGGAAGCCTGAGCCCAGAACCCACACACCACCCCCATTGTTCCCAGCTCTGGCTCTGCCCACACACCAAGAGAGGGACCCCTTGGGCATATAACGCAAGTGGTGATCCTGAAATGAATCCTGTGCTGGAGGGGAAAACGGCGGGGGCTCTGGACAGAACTAGAACACAGACGGCTCAATTAAAGTACTGTTAACAGGGTTCATTTTCTAAACTCACTAACTCATGTGGCTACATAAGAAAATATTCATTATCTTAAGAAATAGTTAAGTATTGGTTGGGCACCATGGCTCACGCCTGTAATCCTAGCACTTTGGGAGGCTGAGATGGGCAGATCATGAGGTCAGGATTTCAAGACCAGCCTGGCCAGTATGGTGAAACCCCATCTCTACTAAAAATACAAAAATTAGCCGGGCATGGTGGCGGGCGCCTGTAGTCCCAGCTACTCAGGCGACTGAGGCAGGAGAATCGCTTGAACCCAGGAGGCGGAGGTTGTAGTGAGCCGAGATCGCACCACTGCACTCCAGCCTGGTCGACAGAGCGAGACTATGTCTTAAAAAAAAAAAAAAAAAAAAAAAAAAAGTTAAGTACTAAGGAATAAACAGGCACAATGGGCCAGGCACAGTGGCTCTTGCCTATAATCCCAGCACTATGGGAGGCCGAGGCAGGAGATCTCCTGAGCCTAAGAGTTTGAGACCAGCCTGATTAACATAATGAGATCCCTGTCTCTACAAAAAACTTTTTTTTTTTTTTGAGATGGAGTCTTGCTCTGTTGCCCAGGCTGGAGTGCAGTGGCGCAATCTCGGCTCACTGCAACCTCTGCCTCCTGGGTTCAAGCGGTTCTCCTGCCTCAGCCTCCCAAGTAGCTGGGACTACAGGTGCGTGCAACCACTCCCAGCTAATTTTTTTGTATTTTTAGTAGAGACAGGGTTTCACTGTGTTAGCCAGGATGGTCTCCATCTCCTGACTTCGTGGTCCGCCTGCCTCGGCCTCCCAAAGGGATTACAGGCGTGAGCCACCATGCCCGGCCGAAAAAACTTTTTAAATTAGTCAGGTGTGGTGGCACAAGCCCGTAGTGCCAGCTACTCTGGGGGACTAAGACAGGAGGATCTCTTGAGCCCAGGAGTTCAGAACCAGCCTGGGCAACACAGTGAGACTTTCTCTACAAAAAATGTTAAAATTGGCTGGGCATGGTGGCACACACCTGTAGTCCTACCTACTCAAGAGGCTGAAGCAAGAGGATCGCTTGAGCAGAGGAGATTGAGGCTGCAATGGGCTATGACCACACCACTTTACTCCAGCCTGGGCCACAGAGAGAAACCCTGTCTCTTAAAAATAACAAAAACTGGCCGGGCGCGGTGGCTCACGCCTGTAATCCCAGCACTTTGGGAGGCCAAGGCGGGCGGATCACGAGGTCAGGAGATCAAGACCATCCTGGCTAACACGGTGAAACCCCGTCTCTACGAAAAATACAAAAAATTAGCCGGGCGAGGTGGCGGGCACCTGTAGTCCCAGCTACTTGGGAGGCTGAGGCAGGAGAATGGCGTGAACCCTGGGGGGCGGAGCCTGCAGTGAGCCAAGATTGCGCCACTGCACTCCAGCCTGGGCGACAGAGCGAGACTCCGTCTCAAGAGAAAAAAAAAAAAAACTAAACAGAAAAAAAACAAGCATGTTGGATACAACCTACTCTCATATAGTTCAGTAAAAAACAGTAGCACAGGTACAGCCAAGAGGAGCCTGAATAGTAGTAACATACAGCAAAAAGTTAACCCTGTAGAACCTAAGTAAAAATTAAAATAAAAAAAGACCAAGGACAACCAAATTTCTTCCGGGCAGGAAAGAAAATGGAAGCGTGGGGCAAGCAGTACAGGAGGAGGGGGAGTCTCTTCTGGAAGGCGTGTTCCACTGAATCACACATCAGACAGGTTAGGGAGGAAGAGCCTGACCAGGGACTATCGCTGTGCCAATCACAGAATCCCCTGCGGCCTTGGTTAAGGGGATGGTTTCTGAAGCCTGGAGGCAGCCAGAGTGCAGTGCAGGGGGTGGGGACGGCCTATGGCTCACACGGTGCTGAGCCAGCAGTGTGGAGACAGCTGCGGAGGACAGAGGGTCTAGGGAGGCCAGGCAGAGCGACAACTGATAAAGAAGCACAGGGGAGGGACCCAGGCCCAGATCGGGTCATCAAAAGAGGCCAGACTCAGGACCATGGAATACGTGCTGGGGGTGGGGGGTGGGGCGTGAGTTTGGAAATGAGGGCGCTGGTTGCTCCGGGAGCCCCCTCCACCTCAGCCAGGGAGCCTCACCTCACCTTGTGATAAACCTCCGGTGGGGAAGTGACCAGGGTGGGGCAGAAGGAGGTGACGCCGTGCGACAGGATCCTCCGGGCCACCAGGGCAACCCCCGAACCCACGTCCTCCGTGGCTTGAGAGAAGTCAACACCAAATCCACCTGCAGCCACAGAAAAGGAAGTGTCGCATGGAGCTCAGAGCTCCTCCCCTGGGTTCCCCTGCCGGCCCCGGGCCGCACCGTTGATCTGCACATCGATGAATCCGGGAGCCAAGATGCGGCCCCCGCAGTCCCGCCGCTCGTCGGCCACGCGCCGCTCCTCAAAGAACAGCTTCTCTGGGTCCAAGATGCGGCCTCCGCGCACCCACAGATCCTCCCTGCGGACGCAGTGGGTGGGCGCTCGCATCGCGAGCCTGACCTCGGCCCCGCACCCTGCACCCCGCCCGGTCCCCGGCCCCGCACCCTGCACCCCGCCCGGTCCCCAGCCCCGCAGTCCCCGGCCCGCGCCCACCTGAGCAGTTTCCCTCCGCGCAGGATCCGGCAGTTAGTGAACTGGAGCACCCGGGCCCCCGCCGCGCCCTGCTCGCCGCGCATCGTGAGCCGTGTCGGGAGCGAGCGGCTCCGGAGCCCCGCGGCGGCCAAATCCCGCGCCCGGTGACGAACCCCAGCCGAGAGCGGAGGCCGCGCCCACGTGACCCTCAGCTGACTGAAGCGGCGCGCCACGTGACCGCCACGCCCACGTGATCGAGCCAGCCCACGTGACCGGCGGCGCCCGGCGCCCGCCCGCCCGCCCCCGCCCCCAACAAGCTGAGCAGACACAGGACCGTCACATCCAAGAACTTTATTGGACACAGCTCCGCGCAGGGCCACGGGCCCGGCGGTGAGGGCGGCTCCATCCAGGAAGTCTCAGCAACAGGAACCCACAAGGCGACACTCTAGCTAAGGTTATAGATAGCTGGGAGACAAGGGCCGCTCCGCAGACGCAGGAACAGGCCAGATCTTTATAAATAAACATCCAGTAAAGAGAAATGACAATTCTAAATCATCCGCATACACAGAGCACTCTAGGGGGTGGGGCGCCGGGGGCCTGGAGGGGCGATGAGTGGGCCCAGATGTCCACGGCACGGGGCGGGCGGGGGCAAGGCCGGGGAAACAGACGATGGGCACTAGGACACTGCGCATGTACAAGACCAACTACTGGGGGCGGCGGCCCCGTGCGTATGTGTCAGGCTGTTCGTTCTGGAATGAGGAGGGGTGGTCTTTACATAATATTCTGTGGCTGGTGGGCTCGGAGAGGGTCTACTTTGTGGAGAGGATGAGGGCGACGATGAGACCGTAGAGGCCGAGCACCTCGGCGAAGATGAGAATCAGGATCATGCCCACGAATAGTCGGGGCTGCTGGGCGGTGCCCCGCACGCCAGCGTCCCCCACGATGCCGATGGCAAAGCCGGCTGCCAGGCCGCTCAGGCCCACGCTCAGGCCGGCGCCCAGCTGGAGGAAGCTCCTGGGGGCGAGAAGAGAGGACTGACATCAGCAGCCTGCCAACCAGAGGGAGACAAGGGTCCGGGTCACCACCCACAGGTGAACCGCCCCCCTCCCTGCAGTCCTCCAGCCCTGTGCAGGGGCCTGACCCCAGTGCTCACTTGTAGAGGCTGATGTCATCATTCAGGGAGTTGGCGATGAGGACTGCCACCACCAGGCCGTAGATGGCGATGATGCCAGCCATGACCACTGGGATGATGGACTTCATGATCAGCTCCGGCCGCATGACAGACATGGCCGCAATGCCGGTACCGCTCTTGGCTGTGCCATAGGCAGCACCCAGGGCTGTGGGAGGAAGGCGGGGTGAGCCCACAGCAGTACGCAGGCCAGTTGAGGCTAGGACCCCGAGGTGTAGCTTTGGCACAACTCCAAGGGCCACCCCAAGTTATCACATGCAGAGGGGGAGCCGAAGAAGGCGTCCAGCCCAGGGCAAGAGGACCCAGGAGGAACAGCCACGGGCAAGCAAAAGGAGGCCGGGACAGCCACTCCTCCTTCCTCTACGTGAGGCCCCCACCCTCAGAGTCCAGCTCTTCCTCCAGCAGCAGCCCTTGGGGCGGCGTGACCCATCTGGGGCTCCTGGCTCTGCAGTGAACCCACCTGTCACCCCAGGGAGCCTCAGTGCAGCCTCAGCAGCCCCCATGTGGGGTCAGGGTCAGTCGACCCTTGGGGCTACTGCCCAGGACAACATGCTGGAAAAGCCACCAAAGGTCTTGCGGATGGCAAAGCCACTGCTACAGGGTGTGACCGGAGAGTCAGAAGCAGCTGACCTGGCCACTCTTGTCACCCAGGCCAGAGCTCCCTTGACTCACTGCCCAGGCCAAGCTCCCCAACGCTCCCAGCCCCAAATATTCCCCTAGGAGGGCCAAACGTTCTGCCAGAAAGGGCAGCTCTCAGCACCCTTAGCCACACAGCAGGCCTGAACCCTTGACAGATTGGAGAATCTTCTCTAACCAGACAGGAGACAGGGTGAGCCAAGAAGAGGATGGGGGCAGAGAAGACGACGGGGATCATCAACAGTCCAACTACGAGGCCTCAGCTGACCTCCCAGAGAGGTCTCCCCTGCACGCAGGGTGGCTCCAAGCACACAGGAGCCTGGCCAGAGGGCCCAAGCCTCCCACCGCAACAGTGCTGGTGGGCTGGGCTCCAGGGTGGCCTGTCTCCTCCAGAGCTGTCCCTCCTTCCTCTCCCAAGAGAATGTTGCCTTTCTTTTCAGTTCCCCTCTCCTGGGCCCTATTCTCAAAGTGGAGAATTCTGTGGACACAGCAGTGTCAGGGGGGCTCATTTGCCTTTCTGACTTCTGCCAGCTGCCCTCCAGGGCCACCACAGGGGCCTACTGAGCTGCTTGTGGGGACTGCACTGGCAACTCCCTGCCCCCTCTCTGCCCACAGCACTCATGCCATGGTCTTTTAGGGGAGCAGATCAATAACCAGCCTGACTTGGCCAGGCGCAGTGGCTCACGCCTGTAATCCCAGCACTTTAGGAGGCCAAGGCGGGCGGATCACCTGGGGTCAGAAGTTCGAGATTAGCCTGGGTAACATGGTGAAACCTCGTCTCTACTAAAAATACAAAAATTAGCCAGGAGTGGTGGCGCATGCCTGTCATCCCAGTTACTAGGGAGGCTGAGGCAGGAGAATCGCCTGAACCCAGGAGTGGAGGTTGCAGTGAGTCAAGATCACGCCACTGCACTCCAGCCCGGGCAACACAGAGAGACTCCGTCTCAAACAAACAACAAGAATGAATCTCTGACACACACACACACACACAAACCAGCCTGACCTGCAGAAGACTACATAGGTCAGAGGTGGAAGGGACCAGGACTACCCCTACCATTCCTCTTCATATTTTATTGATATATTTGGGCCACAAAACTTGCCTACCCTGTGTCCCAGCACTGAGCAGGGGTGAGGACACAGGCGCGGTGACCTCCAGGCACAGAGACACGCTCCAGGAGAGCGGAGAAGGGGGTGCTGGGGAAGGGCTTCACAGACAAGTATCCCAAGTTGGCGGGAGAGAGGAGTCACAGAAAAACAAGGCAATAAGACAAGGGCTCTGGATAGCACCTGCAGAGGCACCCAAGACGATGGTGCTCGGTATCCAGGGAGTGACTAGAGGGAGGAAGGAGGCTGGGACCTGGGCCAGGGAGCCACACGGCCTCCTCCACACCACCCTGGAGGTGCCCAGACATGCCACGCCAACACCCAGTGCACCTGCAGACTGGGGCCCAGGGCCTGTCCCAGCGCCTGTCCTGAACTCCTGGTTACAGTGCATTTTTTCCCTGGCGAGCATATAGAGCAATTACAGTGCATTTTAGGGGGCTCCCACTGCAGGCCCAGGACCACATCCGACTGCATCATGTATGCACAAGAGACCAGAGCATGGCAGACACGTTGGCAGGAGACTGAATACAGGGAACTCAGCAACCCACGTAGTGGACCCTGTGAGGCCAGTAGTCCACCAGAGGCAGGAAGTGAGCCAGGCCCTTTTCTACAGAGGGCAGCAGGAAGAATCATGTGGCTGGCAGGGGGAGGAGGCACCAAGAGGAGCACAGGGAAGAAAGGGATGGCCACCAGGAGCGGAATACCATGAGCACCCTGGACTCCAGTCCGGAGGCCAAGCCTGACCAGACTGCAGAAGGCAGACCTGTGAGCAGCACTAGGCTCAGCAGCCACAGAAAGAGTCGGGGGCCAAAAAGCAGTTGCAGAAACACAAGCATAAAATACAAGGCGCTCGCCAGCAGGGAGGAAGTCACAGGAAATACGGAAAAGGAGCAAATGACAACTTCTTGGAGGACATGATGAAGAAAGAATCAACAGGACATTTGTCATGAGAAAAAAAGGGGGAAGCTGGGACGGGGGCCTGCAAGAGGCCTGTGGACCTCATTCGGTTTAAGACCAATCCGTCAGTGCCAGGCAGGCCAAGGGCCAGGAGCTCGGGACACAGCTGGAGGTTGGCGTTGTGGCAACAGCAGAGGCCACTGGAGGGCAGGGGGCTTGTTTAGGTCGGCACAGCAGGTGAAGCCAGGTCCTGGAGGAAAGCATGCTGAGAAGGCAGAAATGAAGTCAGAAGTTGAGCCAGTCATGGTGGCTCATGCCTATAATCCCAGCCCTTTACGAGGCAGAAGCAGGTGGATCGTTTGAGGCAACAAGGAGTTTGAGACCAGCCTGAGCCACATGGCGAGACCCTGTCTCTAAAAAAAAATTAGCTGGGCATGGTAGCCTGTGCCTGTAGTCCTAGTTATTCAGGAGGCTGAGGCAGGAGGATTGCTTGAGCCTGGGAGGTTGAGGCTGTAGTGAGCCATGACCACACCACTGCACTCCAGCCTGGGAAACAGAGCAAGACCCTGTCTTGAGGAGGGGGAAAAAAAAAAAAAAAAAGCAGTTGATTGAATTGGCCAAGTGAAGTCAGAGGTCAGCTCCTGGAGAGCCACAGTAAGCCACGTTTATCCCGAAGAGCCAGGGATAAGCAGGAAAGGCCTAGGCCAGCAATACCGTGTTCTCAATTTCCAGACACCTGCTGGTCAGGCTGCCCGAAGACCTGTGTAGGTCTTGACTGAGAGAGAGGAAAGTAGCTGGGTGCAGAAAAAGGGCTTGGTGGACAAACTCAGGGCTTCAAGGGCAAGCAGCAACAGCTAGAATTTAAGTTCCACATGGGCGGGGATCCCATTTTGTTCACTGCTGTCCTACCAGTACCTGGCACATAGTAAGCGCTCAATCAAGATTGTTTGGATGAATGAGTGACAGCCACAAGCTAGTACCCCACAGGTGGCTGGGCAAAATGGAATCTCTGAAGGCATTCTGGGGGCAAAGAACAGAGGAGGCTGGGGGGAAGGGCTCGGCAGCCTGTTGGGAGAAGCCTTGAGTCTGTGGAAAGAGCAGGCGGTGCCTAGGGGGAAGGAGAAGTCTAGACCACTTCTTCCACCACAAATGACCCCTTACTTGCACACGATGGGAAGGGCAAGGCTCACTCACGAATGGCAGACAGGCCCAGGCAGAAGGAGGCCCGCAAGAGAACAGAGAGCCCCAAGCCCCCACCCCACAGGTGTTTACAGTCAGCAGAGACTGTTTGGAGTTCAAACCCTCCACATATCTGCACTAGGAGCCTCCCCAGGCCACCAGGCAGGGTGGGGCAGGGCACGGTCATCAAAGCTAAAACCAGACCTAACCACGGAGGTGGAGATCAGACCAGGCCAGGCCAGTCCACGGAGGCTGAGACTGGGCCAGAACTTAACTCGTGGGACCCACATTCCTGGGCCTAGCCCTAGCCCAAGTGCCATTCTCCCAGGGAGACCAATTGTCACTAAATTGGACGCCCAGGACCTGTCAAGGCCCAATTTCAAAAGCAGGGTGCCACCAAGAACCCTAGAAGGCCCCTTCTCCAAGCCCAGGGAAGCCCCTCCCAACTTCAGGCCTCAGGGAAGGAAAGGAAGGTCATTCATTCACCCCTCCATTCATTAGGACCAGAACTGGAAGCCTCAGTCCTGAGGGCAACGACTGGATCCCATAAACTCGGACACCCATGCCACCCTCTCACCCACCTCAGGGCACAGACCCCTCTGCAAGCTACACAGCCCCGCCAGCGCCGATGCTGCTGTCTCCCCGCTCCCTCCACTTCCACACACTCCCACCCGGGTCTCCGCGGGCTCTCCGAACCAAGCCCTCAGCCCAGCTTTCCCAAACAGCCTACACAGCGACACGGGTATTGGGCAACCGTAACCAGCTCCAACCGGAAGTACCTGCCTGTGGGTGAGACCCACCTGACCCCCGGGGCCGGCCGCCATAAGGGCGAGGGCTGAGGACCTCCCGTGGGGGACCTGGGCTCCCCACCAGCCGGAAAGCTCCAGCGACCGGCTGGGCGTTCCTGGGCCAGACCCGCGCCGCCGCCCGCGCACTGGGGCCTTCGAGGTGTGATGTCACCTGCCCGCAGAATCGGCCCCCCTCGCGCCGCCCCCCTCGCGCCCCCACCCCAGCCTCCCTCTCGCCGCTCCCGGGGCTAATATGGCAGCGGCGCCGCCGCCCCACCCCCGCAACCGCACGACCCGGCTGGCAGGGCCGCCGGCCCGGACCCCCGAGACTCACACCCCGGCCAAGCCCGCACGCCCTGCGCCCCTGACCCCCGGCGGCTCCCCGCAGCCCTCGGGGCGCCGACCCCCGCCCGCTGTCACACGAGGCCCGGGCGCCCCCGACCGCTCGGGATTACGTCAGAGTGACGTCACACACCGGACCCCGGCGAGCTGCGGGCATGAGCAACGCGCGCGCGCCCCCGCCCCCGAGTCCCTCCCGCCGCCGCGCTCACCGCTGAAGACCATGGCGGCCGAGGCGCCCATGACGGCGAAAAACGAAGCATACTCGGGGCCGCTCTTGGACTCGGACATGTCTGCGGGTGGGGAGGGGGCAAGCTCTGCGGGCCGAGGCTGTGGCGGAGGCGGGGGCGAGGACGGGCCGGGCAAGAAGGTTTGCGGGCGGGCGGCGGCGAAGGCGATCCGGCCCGTCAGCCGCTGCGCTCTAAATACCAGCACCGCAGAACAAAATGGCGGCCGCGGCCGCGTCACATGACCTGGGCCCCGCCCCTGCGAGCCGTACCACTTCGCACCGTGGGGGAGACGCGTCCCCGGGACGTCCGGCCGGCCCGTTGACCTCCCCCGGGCTGTGCCGCCCGCCCAGCGACCCGGCCCCGGCGCCCGGCACCGCCCCGCCTTGGCCTCCGCGGGTGTTTCCGGGCGCCGCCGGCCTCTGGATCTCCGCAGCGTTGGACCGGTCTCGCGCCGGGGCGGGGCGGTGTGGTGTGTGCTTCATTAGCATACGGGGCGGGGCCTCGGGCGCCCCGCCTCCTCTGCGGCTGCGCGTCGTCTGCAGGTGTTCGGTTCCCGGCGACGCTTTTCTTTGTACCCCTGGCGTGAAGCTGCAGGCTGTGGTTTCGCGGCCTTGTCCCCAAGACGGGGCCTCACTCCTCCGGGCGCTGGTCTTCCAGGATCTCCCTACCAATCCTGGGCGAGCTAAGGGTCCCAGCAGATGTGCGGCGCGCGGGCCTCCTCTGCCACAGCGTCCGGAAAAGCCCCCAGCCCACACCTGTGAAGTCCCAGCCCGTGGCTGCGGTCACCTCCCTCCACCCTGTCCCCAGTCTCCTCCAGACCCAGACCTACTGCCTCTGACCAAGCGGTTGGTGACTTCACCTCTCGCTTCGGAGAAAAAGGACCCCCTCCCCGCACCTGTCTCTGCCTTTGCATCAGGGACCCAAACATTAGTGGGGTGTGTCTCTGTCCCTCAAGATGTAGGCATGACTGGTGGAAGCCCTGTCGGAACTGCGACCTCTCGAGGCCCCCCGGGCTCTGCACGTTCTGGCGTCCTGGTCCTCCCACCTGTCCTTGCAGCCACCCACGCACGCAAATCCTGCACCTTCAGGGCCATCTTTCTGTCTTTCTGGAGCAGTTGGAGCGCTTCCCGCAGCCGTGAAAGCAGCCCAGCCAGGGCTGGCGCTGCCCTACTGATCCTGTGTGGCAGTCCCTGGCACCCCCTCTGCCTGATCTCCATTCCCCCTTTCAGGGGCCCTGGGCAGCTGCCACCAGGCCTGAGTGTCCTTTGAGCTCTAAGGCCTCATCCTGGGTTAGAGCTCTCCCTGAGTAGCCTGGATGCTGGCTCACCACCTTCTCTACGTAGGCAATGGGGTCATGGCCCCTGGTCTGGCCCTCCTGCTGGACTCAGCCCCACCTTCCCCAGCAGGAGCCTCCCTCAAGCCCCTTCCCCAGGCTAGCCTGGGTCTGCCACTCTTGGAACTTGCAGCCCGTGAAAGTCCCTAAGTCTGTCCTGGTTCAAAGGAGAGGAGGCAACAGATATGGCCAGAGGCCCTTTCTGCTCCTCCCTCTTTCTTGCCCGGCCCTTGTTTCTGAGAAGAGGAATCTTCACTCTGTCTCCACCTCCTCACCTGCCCTTCCCTCCCCAGCTCCTTGCCCTTGCCAAGGTCACTGGTGACCGCCGTTTCTCTAAGCAGAAGGACATCTGTCAGGCTGTCCAAGTGGACCTCTGTGCTGCGTGGCCTGCCACCCTCTCCACACACTCTCCTCTCTCCTGCGGACTTCCTAAACCTCAGACGCCCTCATTCTTCCTGGAGTCACAAGGCCCTATAGCCCCAATTTTGCTGCAGGTCCTGGCATACCCAGGGCTGCCCCTGGCTCTGCCCTTCCCCTGCTTGATCCCATCCTTTCCCTGGCTTTGTCCCCCATCTTACGCCGTCTTGTCCCTCACCTGCACCATTCCAGCCACGACCGCCCTCTGAGTGAGAGCAACACCAGTGCCTGCCCCCATAACTCCAAGCCCTCCAGGAAAGCCTAGGCCAGGAAGGCTGTGCCTGGGGCCAAATTCAGACCAAGGAAAGGTGGTGCAGAGCAGCCCACCATGGAGAAACAGCACAGTCCAAGCTCAGCGGTGAGCTGGGCGCGGTGGCTCCCGCCTGTAATCCCAGCACTGTGGGAGGCCGAGGCGGGAGGATTGCTTGATCCCAGCAGTTTAAGACCAGCCTGGGCAACAAAGTGAGACCTCGTCTCAAACAAAACATTGTAGGGTGGGCAAAGTGCACCTAACTCCATTGTGGTTGAAACACCAGGACTGGGGACATGGGGACGTGGAGAGACTTCCCTCTTGCAGGAGCAGGGAGTGGGTCAGCTGTGCTCACTGGCCTCTTACCCATTCATTTTCTGCCTAAGTTCTAGTGTGAGAGGTCACACCAGGTCTCCAGTGTGGCTCCTGACACTTCAAGCTGGCGTGTCTGAAGCTGAGCTCGCCCCCACCCCTTCACCACCAGCTTCCACTGGGCTATTTCCATTCCCGCAGAAGGCACGCCCATCCCCCCTGCAGCCTGACGTCACGCCACTGCTCCCTCCCCACTCTGTATTACTCAGGATCCCGAGATCCTGCCTCCCCAGCTTGTGTCCGCGCCCGCGCCCCTGCCCCTGCCGCTGCCTGGCCTAGGTCTTCTCATCGCCTACCCCCAATCAACCCAGTCTTCACCTTAAAGCCACAGGTTCTTTCCAAAGGGCACTTTCCATCCTGGAATCCTTCAGCCCCTCAGGAGCCCTCCCTGGTCCCCTCCCGCTTCTCATCACCAGCCCCCCAACGTGTCTGCATCACCTGTGTCTGCACCAACTCTCTTCCTCACTCCCTACTTAAGAAATGCACCTCAGTTGGCCGGGTGCCTATAATCCCAACATTTTGGGAGGCCAAGGCGGGTGGATCACGAGTCAGGAGATGGAGACCTCCTGGCTAACACAGTGAAACCCTGTCTCTACTAAAAATACAAAAAATTAGCTGGGCGTGGTGGCACGCACCTGTAATCCCAGCTACTGCAGAGGCTGAGACAGGAGAATCGCTTGAACCCGGGAGGCGGAGGTTGCAGTGAGCTGAGACAGCCTCACTGCATTCCAGCCTGGGCGACAGAGTGAGACTCTGTCTCAAAAAAAAACAGAAATGGGTCTCAGTATTTACAACACCGCCTCCTCCAGGAAGACCCCCCTTTCCTTCCCCTCCTTCTTCCTCCTCAGACACCCCCTTCAGGCCTCTCTGGATGCTCCCCTCACACTCTGTGATTTTTTTTTTTTTTTGAGATGGCGTCTCACTCTGTCACCCAGGCTGGGGTGCAGTGGCGCGATCTCGGCTCACTGCAACCTCCACCTCCCGGGTTCAAGCGATTCTCCTGCCTCAGCCTCTGGAGTAGCTGGGACTACAGGCGCCGGCCACCACGCCTGGCTAATTTTTTGTATTTTTAGTAGAGATGGGGTTTCACCGTGTTAGCCGGGATGGTCTCGATCTTCTGACCTCGTGATCCACCCACCTCGGCCTCCCAACGTGCTGGGATTACAGGCGTGAGCCCACGCCCAACCTCTGTGATTTTTTTTTTTCCGCTCACTGCCTCCCCCACTGAGGGTCGCTGTGACACTTCTTCTGTGTCCTTGACCTGGTAGGGTGCCAGACACACACAGGTGAGATTTCCTGAGCACCAGGGTGGGCCAGGCCCTGTCTGGGCACCGTCAGCCCTCACTCTCACCGTGACCTTCATTTTCTGGTCAGGGAAACAGGCCTCAGAAGGTTAAGAGCCTTGCCAGGCATCCAGCTAGCAGCTGCCAAGGGAACCTGAAACTGGAGCTCCAGGGCCTGCCTCTGTGGTGGGCTCCACAGATGACTGATGACCAGTGACAGGGCTAGGAAGGACCCAGATCTCCTTCTCCTTGGTCTCCCAGCACCGGGCAGGACCCCAGGGTGGAGTGGACTCTGGGGTGGGGATGGCCAGGGACACACATCTCTCTCCTCCCTCACAGCTACTTCCCCCCTGGCGTGAAACCACAGGTCACGAGCCCCTGGCCTGTCACTGCTACAGCAGCGGGGATTTCCAGGAACTGGGGGAGGGGCTTTGAGAAACTCAGGTCAGAGACCCCAACAGGAGCAGTAGAGAAATGTAGGGTGGGCTTCTGCAGGAGGGACCAGCAGCATTTTGCAGAGACCCTGGCAAGGGTAGGGGAGGATGGGGATAAAGAGACGAGGAATAAAGTCCCAAGAGTGATTGGGGAGATGAACTTCTCCGGAAGAAGCCATCACAAAGGGCTGGGGGGCAGCCTCATCTGCAGACGACAGTGTCCCTGCAGGCGCCTGCTCCTGGGGAGACAGCCATCCTTCTGAGTTGCCCTGAGGACACACCCGGAGGGGCACAATGCTGGGAGATGGCACTGGGCGCTCTTGACCTGCTTCCAGGAGAGCCATGTGTGGCCCCAGCAGGGCCGGAGGAAATGGGCCAAGAACACAGGTGTACCATTAGGGGTATGACCAAAGGTGCTTTATTTTCTTATCATTAAAAGTTAAGGCTTAAACAATGATACAGTGAAGTTTTTTGTGTTTTGTTTTTTTTTGAGATGGAGTCTCACTCTGTCACCCAGGCTGGATTGCAGTGGCGCAATCTCAGCTCACCGCAAGCTCTGCCTCCCATGTTTAAATAAAAAAAAAAATGCCAGAGGTAAAGACAACGTGGTGCAAGTAGGACTCGGCACCGCACAAGCTGCTTGGTGCAAGGAGGCTCCCCAAAGTCGAGGGCGGCAGGGGAGGTGGAGCCCTGAGCTGCTCCCGCTGGACAGCAGGCACTGAGGGGGCAAGAGGTTGGAGGCAGATGACTGCAATGACCCCAAGGACAGGGCAGCTCCCCCTTCTCGCTCACCCCAAGCTTTGAGGGTTGATGGAAAAGGGCCTGAGTGGGTCCTCCTCTTTGAGGACCCAGTGGGGTGGGCAGGGAGTCCAGCCGGCCCTGACCACTAGGCAGCAGTGTTTGGCGTTTCTTCTGCAGGCAGGTGGGCAGGTGGAGGACCCCATTGGCTCACAGGTGCTATAGTAGCCATTGGGTTTTTTTGGACACAAACTTCCAAATGACCAGGGCCGGGGGCTGCACCTGCACCACGACCAGGTTTTCAGAACGGGTGTCAGATAAACGCTCAGCCCTAGGCAGCCTGGACCCCATGTCTGGTTTCAGGGTGCACCCTGAAGGCCAACACGGCCTCCTCACACTCCACCCAGGGGGTCAGGGCTCACCGCCGCAGCCCTTGCCCGCCTCAGACCCTGATCCATTCATTCAGTTCCCTGAGCACCTACTATTGTGCCAGGTGCTGAGTGAGGCCCCTGCCAGACAAAGACAAGTTAGAGTCCCTACCCTCAAGACCTGGCAGCCTACCAGTGAGCAGTAGCGTCCCCAACGGTACAGCCAATGCCACACCAGAAATGTGGTTCCTAGAAGCAGGGGGGACAAGGGAAGGAGGTGCTGGGACTAGCTCGGTGGGTCCCAGAAGAGGTGATCTCTGAATTAGGACTTGAAAGATGAAGAGAGGGCATAGAGCAGGGGAGAAACATGATCCAGTTTGTATTTAAATAAGTCACAGACTGGTCGGGCACATGGCTCACACCTGTAATCCCAGCACCTTGTGAGGCCAAAGTGGGCGGATCACCTATGGTCAGGAGTTGGAGACCAGCCTGGCCGACATGGTGAAATCCCGACTGTACTAAAAATGCAAAAATTAGCCGGGCGTGATGGCGGGTGCCTGTAATCCCAGCTACTAGGGAGGCTGAGGCAGGAGAATCGCTTGAACCCGGGACGGGGAGGTTGCAGTGAGCAGAGATCATGCCACTGCACTCCAGCCTGGGTGACAGAGCAAGACTCCGTCTCAAAAAAACAAAAACAAAAACATGAAAATGAAACCCAAAGTCATAAGATAGAGAGGCATGGGGAGCAGCTGCTTGCTGGGGCCAGGTTTTCCTTTAGGAGTGGGGAAATGCCATGGAACTGGAGGTGGTGGTTCCACAACATGCTCATTCATGCAACCACCACCTCTGTCTGGGGTCGTTCAAATGGTTGGATAGTATGTCAATTTCACTTCAATTTTTTTAAAAGAAAAATGAAACAGTTTCATGGCAGGCTAGAGGGAAGAATGTGCCCTGGACACCTGCCATAGACTAGGCCCGGAAAGCAGCCTGAGGGAAGGCTGGTGGTAGAGGCGGCAGGAAGGGAGGGGGCGGCACTGCCTGGCCAAGCTCTGGGCAGACACCAGCCCCACAGTGAGCTGGCCTGCAGGAGGAAGCAGCACCGCGCCCCACCTCCCAGGCCAGAGCGCTCTGCACGCCCCGCTCAGGAACAATCTTGCCCAATTCTGGCCTGAGTGTGTGTCCTAATGTCAAGCACAAGACAGTCCGAGCACTTACAGTAAGTGCAAGAGTTACTGCAGGGAGCGTGGCGGGTGTGGGAAGGGGGTGTCCCGCCACCACAGGCCCCAGGAGCACACCTGGAGAATCTCTGATCACCCTGACGCACAGCAGCAGCGCACAACAACCCACAGGGGCTTCAGTTCATTCTGCAGTGCTAGGCGCTCCTGCCCCTTGAGACTGACAGTCTTTAGGACAGGGGGTGGGGAGACCAGCCAACACCTGTCTCAGGTGCTGTGAAGCTAGAACGGGGACCCGGCCTCAGCGGGGAGCTCAGGGAAATCCTGGGAGGGACACTAGGGCCCAGGCATGAGGAGTGGCAAATAGCACGTGCAAAGGCCGGGAAACAGAGGCTTTCAGTTCAGAGGAACTGAAAGAAACCTGGTGCCAGAGAGCCTGTGGCTGTGTTGGGGGCCAAGCTTCCTGCCAGGCTAGCAGACCAGGAGGCCTCTCAGACCCGGGAGAGGTGCTGCCCCAACAGTCCCCTGAAGGTACTGAAGGAAACTGTTCAGAGGAGCAAAGAAAGAGGGCTTGGCAGGAAGGGGCCACCCCCGTGGCCAGTCTGGGGAAGAGGAACCCAAGAGCATAGAGTGGGCAGAGGCAGCTCACGTGACAGCAGGCAGAGGCTCCACAGCAGCTGCAGGGAGGGCCCCCAGCAGCCTCGGTCTCACCGGAGGAACTGGACAGGGAGGGGGCATCTGTGCAGGGCTCAAAAGAAAAAAAGCATTCTATTTTTCTTTGTATTATACCGATCCACAATTAAACACAAGGTACTAAAAAGACGTGGCCAGGCACGGTGGCTCACCCCTATAATCCCAGCACTTTGGGAGGCCGAGGCAGGCGGATAACTTGAGGCCAGGAGTTAGGGACCAGCCCGGCCAACATGGTGAAATCCGGTCTCTACTAAAAATACAAAAATTAGCCGGACATGGTGGCAGGCGCCTGTAATCCCAGCTACTCAGGAGGCTGAGGCAGGAGGATACCTCAAACCTGGAAGTAGGAAGTTGCAGTGAGCCAAGATCGCACCACCACATTCCAGGCTGGGCGACAGAGCAAGACTTGGTCTCAAACAAAAAAAAAGAAAAGAAAAGACATTCATTAATATTGACGTGGCCAGGCGCGGTGGCTCACGTCTGTAATCCCAGCACTTTGGGATGCCGAGGCGGGCGGATCACAAGGTCAGGAGATGGAGACCATCCTGACTAACATGGTGAAACCCCGTCTCTACTAAAAATACAAAAAAATTAGCCGGGCGTGGTGGCAGGCGCCTGTAGTCCCAGCTACTCGGGAGGCTGAGGCAGGAGAATGGTGTGAACCCAGGAGGTGGGGCTTGCAGTGAGCCGAGATTGAACCACTGCAGTCCAGCCTGGGTGGCAGAGTGAGACTCCATCTCAAAAAAAAAAAAAAAAAATTATATATATATATATATATATATATATATATATAGACGCAAACTTTCAAAGGAAATACTCATTTTGAAATTTTGAATGAGAAAGGTTGAGTTTGCTTTTTGATACTCGTGTTTTACACACGACAGGGGTTCTTCACTATTTTTTTGTGGAGATGGAGTCTCCCTGTGCTGCCCAGGCTGCTCTCAAACTCCTGGCCTCAAACAATCCACCCACCTCAGCCTCCTAAAGTCTTGGGATTACAGGCGTGAGCCACCACACCCGGCCTTGACAGGGATTCCTGATGAAACGTCTGACACTGATTCTTCATGGTGACTCCTCTAAGTCTCCCTAAGACTTTGCTGAGTGTAGTTGTCCACGCAGCAGGCACTAGGAACAAAAGAAAACAAGACAGATCAGGGAATGCTGCCGTTCTCACCGGCCACGGCTGCAAATGCGACAGACATGTACCTGTCGCCTCAGTGGAGAGACTCGCTGGTGACCACAATGCGCAGATGCGGTCTTGTCAACCTAGCGCCTCCCTCTCTCCTCCAACACCCTGGAGAAGAGGCATCCAGGACTTCCCATCCCTCTAAGCCTTCTCATAGCAAGTTATTTCACAGTGACCTTCTTTTACCAGTTCTCGATTTTATTTAGGACTCAAATTAACACCAACCAAACATATCACTAACTCACTTATTTTCACATTTTCAAAGTTGGATTGTGCTGCAAATCCATACATTTGTGCTCACTACACATTTTTTTTATTACACTCATTGAGAGGCTCCAAAGCATCAGTCCAATAAACATTTTTCCAGCCCGATAACCATCCTTCATAAGAACTAAGAGGTAAAATTATTCACACAACTATTTTTTCCCTTCTATCCTTAGCTCATAAGCATTTGACCAAATGCCAATGTTTTTGCCAGTTCATGTTGTCCGTGCCTTATCACAGGTGACATGTCTACAGGACACAGTATCCACTGACTTTGCTTCCTTGGTCCCAAGCAAAGGTGTTGACAAATTCCATAGTTTGGTAAAATGAGTGAGTCTGCAATTGTGGGAGGCATTTTGTTTTTAGCAATGAATCACATTACATTGTACCTAACTTCTCAAGCACAATCTGATACTAAGATGATGAAGATAGTTCTTAAAAACTCTTTATACCAGATGATTTTTAAAAATCCACATACTTTTCTACCTAACATAGATGTTGTAGGGTGAAGAGCCTATGAGGCTTGTTTGGCACTCCTGCTTCATTTGATAATTTCTCCACGCAAACAAGACATTTAGGCTGAGAAAGAGAACCAGCAAGAATCTGGATGAGCTGGGCACAGCAGCTCACGCCTGTAATCCCAGAATTTAGGGAGGCAGAGGCGGGAGGATTGCTTGAGTCCAGGAGTTCAAGACTAGCCTGGGCAACACAGCAAGACTATGTTCTCCACAAAAAGGGAGGAAAAAAATCCATATGAACCCAAATTTGAGGCAGGTGCTGTATTGCCTAATTAGTGGCCATTTGGGGTTTTTTGACCAGTGGTTTTGTGAGTTTGATGATATTCTGGACTTAGTAAAAATGTGAGAAAGTAAACAACTGTAAAAATTAAATCGATTCCTGGACAGTGGGAAAAAAACGGGGCAATCTCGGCTGGGCGCGGTTGCTCACGCCTGTAATCCCAGCACTTTGGGAGGCCGAGAAGGGCAGATCACGAGGTCAGGAGATCAAGACCATCCTGGCTAACACGGTGAAACCCCATCTCTACTAAAAATATAAAAAAGTTAGCCGGGCGTGGTGGCAGGTGCCTGTAGTCCCAGCTACTCAGGAGGCTGAGGCAGGAGAATGGTGTGAATCCGGGAGGCGGGGCTTGCGGTGAGCCGAGATCGCGCCACTGCACTCCAGCCTGGGCGACAGAGCGAGACTCTGTCTCAAAAAAAAAAAAAAAAAAAAAAAAAAGGGACAATCTCAATAGGCCTGTGGTTTAGTTAACAGCAATGCAACAATGCTTATTTCTTTGTTTTGATATTGACCTGGGGGAAGGTGAGGGTACATGGAAACCCTGTACCGTCTCTGCAACTCTTCTGCAAATCAAAAATTACTTCAAAATAAAAGGTACACAACTAAATTACTAAATATAAACTACTCAAGGAGACTGCAAAGGCTTTATGGGTTCAGAAAGTGGATAAGAGAAATATGAAGGCCTCTGAAATCTTCAAAATGTTTTAAAACACATTCCACTGAAAAACTCAAAAAATGAAGTATGCGGCTTACAAAAATAGAAAAATTAAAATACTTTAGTTCATTAAAACTGAAAAAATTCAAGTACAAATGACTTACTCTCATAAGTTCTTTTGTTTAAACTGATTTTCTGAAGCCCCAAAGGCATATAATCTGCTTTAATGAATTCATTTAATAAACTATTTTAAATTAGGTTCAATTGTTGTTTTAAAAATAAATGTTAAACATTTATTCAGCACAAAGTGGTCTATTCAAAAAAATAAAAAAATAGGCTAGGCGCGGTGGCTCACGCCTGTAATCCCAGCACTTTGGGAGGCTGAGGTGGGTGGATCACGAGGTCAGGAGTTCAAGACCAGCCTAACCAACACGGTGAAACCCTGCCTCTACTAAAAATACAAAAAAAATTTAGCTGGGCGTGGTGGCGTATGCCTGTAATCCCAGCTACTCAGGAGGCTGAGGCAGGAGAATCGCTTGAACTCGGGAGGCGGAGGTTGCAGTGAGCCAAGATCATGCCACCGCACTCCAGCCTGGGTGACTCTGTCTCAAAAAAAAAAAAAAAAAAAAATCAAAAAATAATTGTTTGAATGTTTCTAAAAACAAATGATAATTTATTATGCAGTTTCAACAAATGTTGGCTTTTTTTTTTTTTAAACAAAGAATGGCTACTTCATAGGCAGAGCAGCCACTTTTGGCTAATTTTTAACATCCAAAGCTAATAAATAATCAAGAAGAAATAGAGAACATTAACAAAATAAATTATGTTCTATTTGGGAATACCTAATATCAGATAATAACAAGTACAGTGATAAGAATAAAAAAGATAATAATCACACATACCTTCTAGGTTAGTAGAAAAGTTAGGAAAAGATATTAAATTTAAAGAAACAATATTTTGCATGCACACAAAAAACAAAGAACTTCGCTCATGATGTGGAAATCATGACCCAGCAGCAATCCGTCTTCCTGGTCCAGATCACTGGAAGGCCCGGGTGGGGCCCCCTGGGGCAGCCACGCAGAACCTGCTGGACTTAACTCGCCAGAAAAATCACCACCCAGTTCAGGAAGTTTGCAGAGGGAAACCTACAAATGGTCCACGGATATGACTTCCCTGCTCCTGGAGGGCTCCCTCTGGAAGAGGCTTGCAGCATTCCAGTCATTGAATGTGGGTGAGCACTACAGCGGGCAGCCTCCCACACCTGCTTGGCTGTAGGCCCAGGAAGCCCCCGGAGGCCCCTCTGGCTGAAGAGATCAGACTCGGCTTGGAGCCCTGGAGTTGATGCAGCAAGACCATGTTTAATGAACACCAAAGCTGGCGGTACAGATGAGGGCCTGGAGGGCTGCGGTGGGCTGAGATGAGTGGCGACTTCCCTCCCATACCTCTCCCCGTGAGAGGGATTCACCCCGTCCCCCTGCGAGCCTCTCAACAGTCCTGTGAGGAGGACAGCAGGGCATGGGGACTGGCCCCATTTCACAGCTGGGAAACTGAGTTCCAGACGGGTTTGTCAGCTTGCCCAAAGCCACACAGGGTTCCCAGTCCTTCCTCCTGCACCACTGTGCGCCCAGTCAGAGGCTACGTGAGCAGATGGTCAGGGGAGGCTAAAGCCCCATGGGAGGAGCAGGCAATGGTGTGGGGATGGACAGTGGCACGGTGCAGGGGACTCCAAGTGGCACCGGCTGGAGGCCAGCAGGGACAGGGGTGGGGGCAGGACTGCTGGTACCTGCCTCTGTGACCCAGGCTTCCATGGTCCCAGAACAGCCACTTGGGCCTCTGTGTCTCCCTTCTCCCCTCCGTGGTGACCAGACCCTCAAGACCAGTTGAAGGAGGTCATGGGGCACGGAGGGAGGTCACAAGGCAGGGGGCTGCCCCCTATAGTGCCCAGAGGCAAGGCCTCCCCTGGCACCTACCTGCGTCTGGCCAGCGCAGGGCTCAGGCAGAGCAGGGGCCCAGGGGCCCAGGGGCCCAAAGGCTGTAAGGTGAGAGGCTCACAGAAAACCCTGACACGTGGCCAGCCACAGCACCACAAGAGGGACAGAGGGAGGACATGCATCCATGCAAGGTGGCCAAGGAGGTGCTGTGTGACCAGGGCCAGGGGAGGGCACGGGGCCTGGTGCAGAGAAGCAGTTGGGGCTGCACTGAGATGAGCATGCCACAAAGAGGGGCTTGGGCATGACCCTGGGCCCCAGGTCATTGCAATGACAAAGAGGTGAAATGGGCAGCTGCAGAGGCTACAGGAGCTCAAGGAGGCCTGGGCTGGAAGGGAGGGGAGCTGAGAAGCCCCCTGGGTCCAGGCTTCTCTGGGCAGACCCCTGGAAATGGAGCTTGCTGGTCTGGGTCGGTCCCTGAGGGCCTCTCCCAGGGCTACCTCTTCAGATGGGAACACGCAGGGAGGCCCAGCAAAAGCTTCAGGCTCTGCAGAAACACAAGGACATGTGACATCCCCCTCCAGCTCCCACCCTCCCTGGGGGTGGAGCCCAGCACAAATCCCACCCTCCTCCTCCCACCCAGCAGCTCCCAAACGCAGCCCAGGGGAGCCTCAGAGGCAGCCAAGAAGGGTTACTGTGAGAGGTGGCCCAGGAGGCCTGGGGAGGGAACTGGGGCAAACGCCCAGGACAGGGGGTGGGGCCCGCCAGGGGGCAGGCCCAAGGGTGCCAGTCTGTTCTCGGGATGTACACTGGGATTCAGTCGCCAGCCAGCCAGGCTGCAGGGCCCTGCTCAGGAGGGCGCGATGCTACACGGCACCAGCAGGGGGCACCACGGGCCCACCCTTAGCTGCACGTTCCCACTGCCGTTCTACTCCCACCCCAGGGGCTCAGGCTGCCTAGAGAGGCTCAGGGGCAGCAAGACCCAGACACTCCCAAGGCCTTGGGCTAAGGAAGCCTCCACGGAGGAGGAAGGTACTTCCTATGCCAGCTCTGGGTGGGGCTGGGGGCACAGCAGGCCCTCCAGCTCTGACCCAGATGCAGGTGGACTGGGGAAGCCCAGCCCAAACCCCAGGTAGAGGCAGCAGCAGGTCCAGGCAACGCCAGGCTTGGCCATGGGGTCCTGCCATCCCCCAACCCTGCCTACCACATGGGGGTTTCATCTGCTCTCTGCTGCCCGAGGCGGCAGCCCAGCCTCAGCCCACCGCCCCACCACGGCTCAGTCACCGTGGCACAGGCCGTCACTGGGTGTCAGGGTCCTGGAAGCCCCAGGCCTCCACGGCAGCAATGAGGAAGTTCTCGGAGCAGAGGGGCTGGTTGTTGAAGGTGTCGCAGTGGCTTGTGCGGCCCCGGTTCAGGTCCCCATCGATGTAGAGCGCCTGGCCGCCTCCTCCCCCTGCAGGATGCTCAGGTCAGTGGCGGCCTGACTGCCCTATCAGCACTGACCCAGGCACCTCACCTGCTGTCCCAGCTGTCCTGCCCTGCACGGGCCTCTCTGAAACCGCACAGACCGTTGACCCTCCATAGCCCCCAGGACCAGCTGTCCAGGCTGGTCCCTCCCTTCCAGCCCCCTCCCACCCATCATGCCTGGTCCACCCTGACACCCAGGGCCTCTTCTCTGCCACCCCGGTCAGGGAGGGCTGGGTGCAGCAGCTTCAGCTGCCCAGACCCCACACCCTCATCCCAGAGCCCCGTCTGCTGGCGCTCACCGACGATGAGGCAGTCGCTGCCCCCGGCCATGAACATGGACTCGGTCTTGGAGGGCAGGTTGAAGTGGCGAGCGGCCAGGAAGGGCGAGAGGCGGTCAGCGGGGTCTGAGGAGGCGGAGTGGCTGAGTGGGGCGGTGGGCTCGGCAGCCATCAAGGGTGGGGGCTTGGTCAGCTCGGGGTGCTTGATCACCACCCACTCGTAGCGCTGCACCTCAGGCTGCAGCTGGAGTGGAAGGGGAGTGTGAGGAGCTGGCGCGGGCGTTCGCAGGCCCCTCTGCCCCAGAGCCACAACCCGTTTCATCCCGTGAATCTGCACCCAGAGCCCAAGGTGGGTGCAGCCCGAGCCAGGGGCTGGGGAGCTGGTGGCTCGAGCAGATGAGGCCCCCTGCCCCGGAGCAGCGCGCGGCTGAATGATCAAACCCGGAAGCACACAGGGCGATGACGCTGCTGGGTGACTGCCATGGCGACACCCAACAGTGTCCCCAGGGCAGGCGGGTGCTCCTGGAGGGATGCACCTACAGGGTCTGCATGGGGTTTTGGGGGCACTTGGCCCCACTCACCCTAAACACAAAGCATTCTCCGGTCCCAAAGAAGCCCAGTTTGCCTCCAAACTTATTTCTCTCACTCCAGTCTGTGGACAGGTAAGCACCACACACCTGGGGGAAAGGTCTGGGTGAGGCTGTGCCCGCAGGCCCCCAGGAGTGTCCCTGTGCTCCAGACTACTGACGGGCCTGTCCCAGGTCACGGGTGGGGGTGCAGGCGTTGCCGTCTCCCACCCCCACCCCAGGGCAGGAGTGGTGTGGGAAAGGCAGTGTTGCAAGTGTGTGCACCCTGCCCCTGGCTTGGGGCTGGCAATGAGGGTGGGCGGGGGCTGTGTTGGGGATAGTCTCATTTCCCCTTGTGGCCCTGAGTGTGGGATGAGCCCCATGTGCTGGCCGTACCCACGCTCTGACTCTGGATCCGGCCCAGGAGGCCTAGGCCCTGGAGCCCATCAGAGCCAGCCCTGGAGCCCATCAGAGTCAGCCCTGGCTCCAGGGCCCCTGCTCACCTCCTTCTGCGTGGTCTTGATGAGCAAGAGGGTAGGCTCATGTCCTTCACACTGGAAGTAGAACCTGGCGTAGAGACACGCATGCCAGCTGTCACCCTGCACACCCTCCCAGCCGCCTCCTGCAGCCTCCGCTGGCCCCGGCTGTCTTGGGGCGAAGACCTGGGAACTGTGCTTCCTTCTCTCTGGGTCCTGACAACACCCTCACCCAGGTGTTCTTCTCACCTGGCCCTTCTCTGCCATCCCCAGGACAGCCTGCCCTGGTGTGACTCAGGGGAGAGGCCTTGCAGTGGAAGGCCCCAGTGCAGAGCCAAGCGCCAGGGGCTGGGGAAGCAGGAACCAGAGGAACAGGTCCCTGCGGTGGGGAGGTTTGGGCCATCCTCGCAGCCCAGGCATGTGGGAGCCAAAGAGGCCCGGGTCTGCCAACGTGGCGCCTGGAGCTTGGCTGGTGTCCTTGGCAGGGCCAGGAGAAGTGGCTCCAGCTGTGCCAAAATGCTTGAGTTGTTATGAACCTGTGAATGGCGCTGGGTGGGGGCTGGACCAGCTCTGCCTGCCTCACCTCCAGGTCACCCCAGGCCCAACCCAGAGCTCCCACGGCCACATGCTGTCCAAGGCTGGAGGGAGGCTCCCTGGCTGCACCTGGCAGCACCACCCTGGAGGGCAGCATGCCCCGGGTCCCCGACAGAGCACCATGTGGATGACAGGGTGGGGAGCGAGCACAGCCGGGACCTGCCGCCCACATGGTCCCCCAACCAAGACAATGCTGTGAGCTCCGAGGTGGGGATCCTGCCTCCCAGGCGTCTTCACGACACCTGCACGGCCCCAAGCTGTGGCACGCCTGCCATGACCCCCAAAGTTTGGGTGGTGTGGGGAGGACAGAGCCCAGAAAGGGACCCTGATTCTTAGGCCCCACAGGAAGAAGCAGGGCCTCACCAGGTGCTGAGGTTTGAGGCCCATTTCCAGCCTCTGTGGGCAGGACACGTGGCTGGGCGGCTCTGCCGCCCGCTCTGGCCCCTTGGGGTGTTACCTGGCCAGGCTGTACCCATGCTGCAGGGAGGAGAACAGCAGAAGGGGCTGGCACAGGGCAAAGCGCTCGGGGACCCAGGACCAGATGTCTCTCATCTCCCTCACGCTGACGATCTCCGAGCGGAAGTTCTCTGCATGGACGGCCAAGTGTACAAACTGCCTGAGGGGAGTGAGCAGGGGTCAGAGCCCGAAGGCACGTCTGGAGCCAGGCCATGCCCCCCGAGGTATGCCCCAGAGCCTCTTTGGAAGTAAACCCAGAGGGAACTTCTCGCCTGCTTGCCCCGGCCCCGGTTTAGGGCCGGGTTCTAGGTGCCCAACGGGGAGAAAGTTCCCAGGAGCCCCACCTCCCACCCATTACAGAAGGGAAAGTGCCCAGCTTGGATGGGGACAATGCACCTTTTCTCTAAGAAATCAGGACAGAGAGCAACTGCTCTGGCAAGACAAGGCTTCAGGGTGAGCCAAACACCAGCAGATAGCATGACAGAGGCAGACAGGCAGGGAGGCAGGCAGACAGACAGACAGAAGGCGCCTGAGCATCAGTCCGGCTCAGAGGCAGCGCTGCTGAAGCTGGCCCACGAGAGCAGCCCTGAGACCCAGAGCAAGCAGCTGGCCTAGAGTCAGCCTGGTGGAAAGACAGAGGCCAGGTGTGCAGATACAGTTTCAGACCTACCTTTTAGAAAGTGACACACTGAAAAACAGGAGAAAGCAACGGACATGGAGAAGAAAAATAAAACAGACAAAGAGAGGTTAGTGTGAGTACCGATCCCCCGACAGGCCTTTGCTGGCCCAGAAGAAAGAGGGCTGCACGTCAACAGGCCACAGCATGGCACCATCACAGCGCTGGCTGCCAAATCCACATAGGACAGACACCATGAACTCCTGACCCTGCTCCCCTGGGGCTGTGCTCCAGGCGGGGAGGCCACGCCCAGCAGCCACAGCAGAGACCAGCCACGGAGCCCAGAGCTGAAGGGGTGGAGCAGGGGCTGCCCTGAAATGACCCTGGGAGTGGGCCTGGCCTCCCACGATGCCTTCCGACCCCATGGCCAGCATCAGCTTTCATCTCAGCCGTGGGCCTGGTCCCAGAGGATAGGACCCGATGTCCCTCGTCTGTGGCTGTAACTGGGAAGGCCCTTCCTGTTTCAGTGTCTTTCCAGCCATGCACAGATGGCTGGGTGGACCATGGGCAGAGGCCGCCTGGAGGCCGGCAGGATGAGCTCATGCCAGACACGTCCTGCCCCAGCCCCCGACCCTGGGTGTGCCCCTCACAGGCTGCCGGCGACCTACCTCTTCTGCTTCACGGTGATGCCCTTCTGCTTCAGGGCTTTCTCATTGGCCATCTGCAGGAGCTGGATCTCCTTGCGGGAGAAGAGGCGGATGGCGAATGCTTTCTCCAGCAGCTTCTCAGGGGACACCGTCTTCGCGATGTCTCTGACGAACGTGCGGATGTCCTGCTTCACGCTGTCCGACTCCAGCGGCTGCCCGGCCCTCACCTTGTGGAAGAACTTGAGGATGGCCAGCGCCACGCGGTACAGCACCTTGTAGCCCTCCACCAGGAAGACGTCAAAGACCCGGGCAAAGTAGCAGAGGGGCAGCTCCCCAAACAGCCAGCGCTGCCAGTCCGCATAGACCTGCAGGACATCCTCCGACACGGCCACCATCAGCTTGTGGGCCGCCTGGCAGTACTTGTTCACCAGGTCCCCAAACGTCATGCAGGACGACTCAAAGGCCAGGAAGCTCTGGTCGATCAGCCTCCTGCCGGGGTCATTGCAGGCCAGGATGCGGCAGGCCTTCTCGAAGCACTCGGCCTCGTCGATGCTGTAGTGCAGCAGCAGGGCCACCACGGCCGGCAGGGCGGGGCAGAAGGAGATGTCGGGGAACTGGTTGGCCAGGCACAGGAGGATCTTGCGCACGGCCCCCTCGCCGCGTGCATTCAGGCAGTAGCTGGGCACCTGCGTGTTGTCCACGAACTCGGGCAGCGGCAGGCAGCTGCTGCTGTGCTTGCCCACGATCTTGCCCACGATGTCGCTGTACACGCTGGCGTCGGGCGTGACCGTGCGGCAGGGAATGTCCCGGATCAGGCGCTGGTACACCTTTCCCCGCAGGGCGTGGCTTTGGGCCCAGTAGCCCTGGCGCGCCAGCTGCTTCAGTTCCTGCAGTTCAGTGCAGCTCAGCTCCTTGGGCCCCAGGTCCTGGATGGCAGCGTCCATCTTGTCTTTGTCCACGAAGCAGTTGTATCCTGGAGAGTCCATAGCGCCGCTGTGCTCGGGAGGAGGCCCTGGGCTGCCGGAAGGGGAGGACAGAGTGGCTAAATCCTCCAGCCCCCTTTCTGAGGGTTTTCTGCAAACCTGTCTGCCATCTCACACCCTGCAGGATTAAAAAAACACTTTTAGCATCTGTGTTTCAAGGTTCACATTTTAAAGAACGTATGTTTTCAAATGTGATGTAGTTTTCTTTTCTTTTGAGACAGGGTCTCGCTCTGTTGCCCAGGTTGAAGTGCGGTGCAGTGGCGTGACCCTGCTCTCTGCAGCCTTGAATGGCTTGAACCATCTTCCTGCCTCAGCCTCCTGAGTAGCTGGGACGACAGGTGTCCACCACCATGCCCAGTTAATTTTTTTTTTTGAGATGGAGTCTCACCCTGTCACCCAGGCTGGAGTACAGTGTCACGATCTCCACTCACGGCAACCTCCTCACCCCTGGTTCAAGCGATTCTCCAGACTCAGCCTTCTGAGTAGCTGGGACTAAAGGCATGCACCACCATGCCTGGCTAATTTTTTGTATTTTTAGTAGAGACAGGGTTTCACCATGTTGGTCAGGCTGATCTCAAACTCCTGACCTTGTGATGTGCCTGCCTTGGCCTCCCAAAGTGTGGGATTACAGACGAGAGCCACCGCCCCGGCCTAATTTTTTATTTTTTTGTAGAGACAGGGTCTCGCTATGCTCTCCAGGCTGGTCTTGAACTCCTGGGCTCAAGCAATCCTCCTGTCTTGGCCTCCCAAAATGTTGGGATTACAGGCATGAGCCACTGTGCCCGGCCTTGTTTTGTTTTGTTTGAGACAAGGTCTTGTGCTGACATCCAGGCTAGAGTGCAATGGCACCATCTCGGCACACTGCAACTTCTGCCTCCTGGGCTCAGGTGATCCTCCCACCTCAGCTATAGCTGAGACTACAGTTAGGCGCCACCACGCCCAGCTAATTTTTTCTCTTTTTAGTAGAGACGAGATTTTGCCATGTTACCCAGACTGGTCTTAAACTCCTGATCTCAAGCAATCCACCCACCACAGCCTCCCAAAGTGCTGGGATTACAAGCGTGAGCCAGTGCTCCTGGCCTGTTTTTTTGTTTATTATTATTATTATTATTTATTTTGTGTGTGTGTGTGTGTGTGTGTGTGTGTGTGTGTGTGATGGGGTCTTGTTCTGTCACCCGGGTTGGCCTTGAATCGCAGGCCTCAAGTGATCTTCCCACCATGCTGGAATTACGAGTGAGAGTCACGTTGCGCAGCCACATTATTTACCTTAATCTTTGTGTAAGTATTAGAAGGGCTTCCACTTAAGATAAGTGACTTTTGAGAAGCCGTTACAAACTTTGGAGTATACCTTCTTTTCACAGAACTTATGAAGTTACTGGAATACGTCACACAGATTCTGAGTAATGAGAGGCTAGAGATAGAGTTCCCAGAAGGGCTTCAAGAGCTTGGCCCTTGGCTGGGCACAGTGGCTCATATCTATAATCTCAGCTACTCAGGAGGCCAAGGTGGGAGGACTAGTTGAGGCCAGGAGTTCAAGACCAGCCTGGGCAACATGGTGAGACCCCATCTCTACCAAAAAAAGAGGCTGACCCTGCTGAAAACACCTTTCCACTCGAGCATGGTCCACCCCAGGCTCCTACACACCACCCTGCACCCTGGGGGCCTTCTGAAAAGGAACCCCCAGTTGAGAAGATCACTTTGAGCAAAGAGATGCTTCGTTCTAGTTCTCTCTCTTTTTTTTTTTTTGAGACAGAGTCTTGCACTGTCGCACGGGCTGGAGTGCAGTGGCGTAATCTCGGCTCACTGCAACTTCCGCCTCCCGGGCTCAAGTGATTCTCCTGCCTCAGCCTCCTGAGTAGCTAGGATTACAGGCACCCGCCACCACACCCAGCCAGTTTTTGTATTTTTAGTAGAGATGGGGTTTCACCATGTTGGCCAGGCTGGTCTCGAACTCCTGATCTCGTGATCCACCCACCTCGGCCTCCCAAAGTGTTGGGATTACAGGCGTAAGCCACCACGCCCAGCCCGTTCCCAGTTCTCTTTAACCAGCTGTGCATGCTAAGAAAGTCACAGCCTATGCTATCCCACCCTGTCGGAATTCTGAAGCCAGCTCTTAACTTTCTAAAACCACCAGCTTGAAAGCTATGCTTCAGGCAGGTGCTCCAGGGAGGAATCTCTGGTGAGGAGCAGGCATTTTCCAGAGGGAGAGCTGGGACCTAAATGGAAGGTGCTGCAGCTTTAAAACTGCACATTTCTGGATCCGAATGGGCCAGAAGTCAAGTGGGGGCGGTTGGTGTTTCTCCAAGAACAGCAACCCCTGGGCTCAGGCAAACATAAAAGGAGTGGGTAAGACGTGCCCTGTGGGATTCTGGACAACAGGTGGCTGCCCCGGCCCAAGGATACCGTCCTGCGCACAAAAGTGCAAGGTTTGCTTACGCACATCAGACTAACCTTTCCACCTGGGATGGTAGAAGCTCCCAGTGTGCCACAGGGGTCTGCTTCAGCAAGTTTTGGTTAAGTGACCAGACCACTCCAGTTTCTCTTGCAGCTAGAACATTCACCTACCTATTATAAGGCAAATACTGCTTTAAAACAGTTCGTGAAAAGTAAAAATCATAGTGTAAAACGCACGTCTGCGAGACACTGTCTTGGGAAAACACCTCGACACGTGTTTTTGTGTGTGTGGGAAAATACACATAGCATAAAATTTACCATTTTAGGCCGGGCGCAGTGGCTCACGCCTGTAATCCCAGCACTTTGGGAGGCCGAGGCGGGTGGATCATGAGGTCAGGAGATCGAGACCATCCTGGCTAACACAGTGAAACCCTGTCTCTACTAAAAATACAAAAAAATTAGCCAGGCGTGGTTGCGGGAGCCTGTAGTACCAGCTACTCGGGAGGCTGAGGCAGGAGAATGGCGTGAACCTGGGAGGCGGAGCTTGCAGTGAGCCGAGATTGTGCCACTGCACTCCAGCCCAGGCGACAGAGCAAGACTCTGTCTCAAACAAACAAACAAACAAACAAAAAATTTACCATTTTAGCCATTTTTTATTTATTTATTTTTTTGAGACAGAGTGCCGCACTGTCGTCCAGGCTGGAGTGCAGTGGCGTAATCTCAGCTCACTGCAACCTCCGCCTCCCTGGGTTCAAGCTATTCCCCTGCCTCAGCCTCCCAAGTAGCTGGGATTACAGGCATGTGCCACCACACCCGGCTAATTTTGTATTTTTAGTAGAGACAGGGATTGTCCATGTTGGTCAGGCTGGTCTCGAACTCCCGACCTCAGGTGATCCGCCCACCTCAGCCTCCCAAAGTGCTGAGATTAGAAGCGTGAGCCACCGAAGTTGATTTTAATATATCCCACTGGAAAAACCTTGCCCACAGCAGGACTAGGCCTCAGAAGAAAAGAAACCCTTAAGACCATTGATTGGTTTGCTTTGTCCTGGGAGGGAAGGCAGTGAGGGCTCCCCCTTTCCCTGGTCCTGAAGGTCAGGCCGACAGGTCCACTCACATGCGCACAGCCACGCCCGGGTCACGCTGCACAATCTTACACGTGTCGGTCGGTTATCCACAGCTTACATCCCTCCTTCCCTGCTACGGGCCCACTAGCCTCTGGAAGAACTCCAGGCCCATCCTGTTTGGGTGAAAGAACTGGCTCCTTCTTAAGGCAATAAACATGTTTCTAAACAGAACAGGAGCTGGGCAGAGCAGCACCAGCCTCCACTCGGCTGGCCCCAGATTCAGGTTGAATATTAAACTGGAAACAGTAAAAGCTGTGGGTGCACCTTGCGAAGTTCCCTTAGGGAGATGCAGATCCCAAGTTGTGTTTACTGCCGCGAATGGTCCGGCGACGTGCGGGACTCACAGGGATCCCCGAGCCAAGGATGTGTGCAAAAGACCCGAGGGAGCCCTTGGATTCTTTCTTGTTCCCCAAACCCTCACTCAAAAAGAGAGCACGACATTTCTGGGGCTGTGCACACAAGGCAACAACCCACTTAAGGCATCTATAAAAACCAGGTCCAGGCCAGCAAAGGGGCTCACATCTGTAATCCCAGCACTTTGGGAGGCTCAGGCAGGAGGATCACTTCAGCCCAGGAGTTCAAGACCAGCCTGGGCAACATCATGAGACCTCATCTCTACCAAAAATAAAAAAAAAATAGCCAGGCATGGTGGCATGCACCTATAATCCCAGCTATTTGGGAGGCTGAACGGGGACGATCTTTTGACGCCAAGCCCAGGAGTTCAAGACTAGCCCACGCAACATGGCAAAACCCCATCTCTACAAAAAAATACAAAAATTAGCCAGGTGGACCAGGCACAGTGGCTCATGCCTGTAATCCCAGCACTTTGGGAGGCCGAGGCAGGTGGATCACAGGGTTAGGAGTTTGAGACCAGCCTGGCCAGCAGGTAAAACCCCGTCTCTACTAAAAATACAAAAAATTAGCCGGGTATAGTGGCACATGCCTGTAGTCCCAGCTACGTGGGAGGCTGAGGCAGGAGAATCGCTTGAACCCGGCAGGCAGAGGTTGCAGTGAGCCAAGATGGAGCCACTGCACTCTAGACTGGACGACAGAGTGAGACTCCATCTCAAAAAAAAAAAAAAAAAAATTAGCCAGGCGTGGTGGCGCATACCTGTAGTCCCAGCTGTTCAGGAGGCTAAGGTGGGAGGATCACCAGAGCCCAGGAGGTCAAGGCTGCAGTGGGACCTGATTGTACCACTGAACTCCATCCAGCCTGGGTGACAGAGCAAGACCCTGTCTGAAAAAAAAATAAAATGAAAACAAAAATAAAAAATAAATACATAAATAAAAACGAGGTCCAGATTGGTTTCCTTAGGTTAAAAAAAAAGTCTTTCATTACGCTGGTGATATTTGAATGCAAAAATCACAAAAAGTCAAATAGTACCAAAATTAGGGAGTAAAAATGTAGAGTTCTGTTTAAATTACCTCTCTAATCCTACTCCCCTTCCACATACAGATAATCGCTATTCACATTTTGGTATATATCCTGCCAAACCTTTTTCTTGCATTCACAACTGAGTGAGGTTTTCTTTAAACTGGCAACTGAGATGAGGAGGTAAGGGGAGGTGGAAACTGATCAAAAACATAAACTATCCCAGGCTGGAGCACTTATGGGCTTGAGTGACCACACTCTGGAGGTGAGCTTTCACGGCCGAGTGGCTTTCCCTGCTGTCTATCTGCTGGCTGGCTGCTGTTGTACATCATAAGCCGCACCTGCTCCTACGCAGCAAACAAGGCCTCCTCTGTTCCCTGCAGTCCCCCAACCCCTGACAAAGGTGCAGAGCCGGAGGCGGTGGCCGGGGAGGGAGTGAGAGGGGAGGCAGGGGCTACTGTGGAAACGGGGCAGCTTTGCAGTTAGACAGGCCTGGCCACAAAGTCCAGCTCTGCCACTTGTTTGCTTGAAATGCGGACAAGCCGTGCATCTTCCCTAACCTGCAGTTGCCATGTCTGCAGAGCGGAGCCGATAATAACACCCAACTCCTCACGGGCAACAGTTCCCAAGCAACCCCTGTGGGTTGAGCCTCACTCTGGACTGACAGGGTGGGGTGCAGGTGACATAAGGGTGACACCCCATGAACAGTCTATCCCACTCTCTCTCTGGGTTCAGGCAGCCCAAGGCAGACAGTGCCAGCAGGGCCCTGTGAGGGTGCCTCCTGTGGGGGAAGCCATCTTCCTGTGGCCTCTGGGGTCCGAGCGAATCGCTGCTCGCCATGAACACTGCACTGCCTTCACCTAAAGTGTGCTTCCCCACCAGGCTCCAGTTCCCTGCAGAGGCATGGAGTGAGGTGGCGCTGGTTCTCCGAGGTGGCACCTGTCAGCCCAGCTGCCAGCAGCTCCCTGAGTGTGAAGCAGAGAAGCACTCCTCCTGTCTTTGGTCCTCAGCCTTGGGCCCAGCCTGCAATTCCAGGAAAATAGGAAAAATTCCACCTGACACCCACGAGACTCACAAGAATTACCGACACAGACAGTTTCAGATGGTGGGGGTTCACACCGTGGGTCTGGAGGGTGACAGCTACTTTACTGAGGATCCTCAGGGCACACCTCTCCCAGGAGATGACATTGAGCCAGAGGAGTGAGAAGGAAGCAGCCGGGATTGCTGAGGACGAAGCGCTCCAGACACCAGCAGAGTAGGTGCAAAGGCTGAGGGAGGAACAGGTTGGCTGCGCTACAGGGCGCAGAGGGCAGCACGGACACACCCACGGGCCCATGGATTGTATTCCAAGCACAGTGGGAAACTGGCAAGGGATGGGCTCCAGTCCCTGTTCTGTTGCGGGATTTACTGAGCCTGTTGATAGAAAGCACTCAGCCCAGCCCGGCCGGCCAGGACCGCTCAGCTGCCTGAGGACGCTCTCATCCTTACAGGGTCCCAGGCCAGGTGCTAGAAAGGTGTTCTAGAATGCCTGGGACATCACGGTCCCGGCGGGTCAACACGCAGCCGGTCCTGCAGAGGGAGGTGCAACTGCACGGGCCAGGGGCAGCTCTCTCACAGGCCACCGTCCCCTCCTAATGCCTCTCTCCACAGCCAAGCTGCCCTCCATACCCAGTGCGGCTTCTTTCTCACCCGGGAAGCCTCTCCAGGGACCTACATGACCTTTCCTCATAAACGCCACGCCTGTTTGAGAGCTCAAGGTACCTGCAGATCAGAAGCAAATGTTTGTATTCATTTGTTCGCTCGTTTATTTATTTATTTATTATTTATTTATTTTTTGAGACAGAGTCTGGCTCTGTCGCCCAAGCTGGAGTGCAGTGGCGCGATCTCGGCTCCCTGCAAACTCCGCCTACCGGGTCCACACCATTCTCCTGCCTCAGCCTCCCGAGTAGCTGGGACTACAGGCGCCCACCACCACGCCCGGCTAATTTTTTGTATTTTTAGTAGAGATGGGATTTCACCATGTTGGCCAGGCTGATCTCGAACTCCTGACCACGTGATCCGCCCGCCTCAGCCTCCCAAAGTGCTGGGATTACAGGCGTGAGCCACTGGGCCATGCCTCATTCATTCATTTTGAGACAGGGTCTCACTCTGTTCCTGCTCCAAAGCAAATATTTCTTTCTTGTTTTTTTTTTTTTTTTTTTTTTTTTGAGAAGGAGTCTCACTCTGTCGCCGAAGCTGGAATGCAGTGGCACGATCTCGGCACACTGCAACCTCTGCCTCCTGGGTTCAAGTGATTCTTCTGCCTCAGCCTCCCAAGTAGCTGGGACTACAGGCACGCGCCACCACGCTCAGCTAATTTGTGTGTGTGTGTGTGTGTGTGTTTTTAGTAGAGATGGGGTTTCACCGTGTTAGCCAGGATGGTCTCAATCTCTTGACCTCATGATCCACCCACCTCGGCCTCCCAAAGTGCTCGGATTACAGGCGTGAGCCACCGCGCCCGGCCAAATATTTCAAAAAAAAAAAAAAAGCAGCCAGGCGCGGTGGCTCACGCCTGTAATCCTGGCTAACACAGTGAAATCCCATTTCTACTAAATCCAAAAATTAGCTAGGTGTGGTGGCGGGCGCCTGTAGTCCCACCTACTCAGGAGGCTAAGGCAGGAGAGTAGTGTGAACCCGGGAGGCAGAGCTTCCAGTGAGCCGAGATTGCGCCACTGCACTCCAGCCTGGCGACAGAGTGAGACTCCATCCCACAAAAAAAAAAAAAAAAAAAAGCTATGTGCCAATGAGTAATGAGTATAAGCGATTTCTATTTCCCCAAAATGTTATCTTGATATGTCATCTGACACATGTGACCACCGTGCCCTCTGGCCACAGGGCACAGTCCTGGCTCTACCACGTGAGGAGGGGCCCTTTAAATGGCTACAGGCTTGCAGACCCCCACCCCGCCACAGCCCCAGCAGCCTTCCCAGGGAGGGCAGTTCCTGCCAGTTGACCAGTGTTCAGCCAGGAACACCCAACAGCAGCCTATGTCCTCACTCCATGGGAGCTCCAAGAAACCCCCAAATCCGTCCCTGGCAGCAAACCCCCTGAAGGCGCCCACAGGAAGAGGAAGGCAGCCAGGGCTGGGTGGCGGGCCGTCTGTCAGGAGTGTGGCGCCCTGAGCTAATTTCTAGCCAGGAGGCAGGTGGGAGGTAGCATGGATGTGGGAGGAAGTAGATCCTCACTGTGGAGAACGGGGCAGGAGGGGCCCCAGCGCGGCAGCTGGCCTCTTCACTCCAGCAGACAAGCAGCTCACCCCAGCCTCGGGGCGGAACACAACCCCACAGCTGCTGGCTGCTGTTGCTGCTCCATCTCCCTTCATCCTGGGACAGCGAGGACCTCCGAGAGAGGCTCCAGAGGGTCCCTGAGCACAGGCAGGACCCACGCAGGTCTGGGACTTCAGGGCACTCGGCCACTTCTAGTACCAGGGCCCTCCCACGAGTCCTGGAGACACAGGCCACCCCGGCAAGGCTGCCACTAGTAACACCACCTGCCATCCCCAAACACCAAACTCCAACACCAAACTCCAGCACCAAACTCCAGCACCAAACTCCAGCACCAAACTCCAACACCAAACTCCAGCACCAAACTCCAGCACCAAACTCCAGCACCAAACTCCAACACCAAACTCCAACACCAAACTCCAGCACCAAACTCCAGGCCTGACAGCCTGAGTCACGAGGCCTCTGCACGTCTCGCTTCTTCAGAGGGGAATGTGATTTTCCCAAACAACCGGATTTGAAAACAAACTCTCTTTCATGTACAAAGACAGAACACACATTTAGCCTCATTGATGACATTTTAACACGGCCAACGCCAACCCCGACACCGTGCCTCCCTTCCTGGGGACCGCTCCTGTCCCGGGTCACGGCAAACGTGAGGAGGCAGCATACGACCGCGGCTCCCTCGTCCTGCAGGTCGTCACATGACAGACCTCCACTGAGGTGCCGCCTCTGTGCCAGGGAGAGGCGGCTTGAGAGGAGGCTGTCAACCACGGCAGCTGGGGAAGTGCTAGGGGAACCCCACGGGCAGGGCTGTGCCTGCTGCTGTGGAAGGGGCGGAAAGGTGTGGAGGCAGCCTGTGGGTGGGGACGGTGCCCCTCAGATGTGGAAGCAAGAGTGGGCGAAGGCGAGCTGGGCGGCCCTGGCAGTGCTGAGGGGCTGGGGTGCGCTAAGAGGCGGGTGTCCCCACACGGGGTAGGAGGAGAGTCTAGGCGGGTGACCCGATCAGATCTGCGTTTACAAAAATCCCCCTGGTGGCCCTGGAGGAGGAAGGGTTGGGACAGAGAAGCCAGGGAGAAAGAAAGGCAGAGTCTAGACCGGGAGGGTGGAGAAGATGAGGGGACCCCCAGAGATGGCTCAGGGTTGGATCCCACAGGACCGTGGCCTGACAGTGGCAGTCAGAGCCCAGGCCACTTGGGGATGCTGGAGGCGGGGGCGAGGGACAAACAGAGAATTCCAGCCCAGGGAAGCTCCACTGTGAAGTTTTCAAAGCCAGTTTCGATACAGATGCTTCTTAGGCAAATGCCAGAGCAGCTCAGGCTGGAGGTAGAGCCCTGGGGATGAGGCCCACAGCACAGAAGGCACTCCCACACACTCCCAGATGCCACCAAGGGGCCAACTGCAGCCCCCTGGGCAAGAGGCAGCCCTGTCCCAACGTAGGTCAGTGTTCGCTAGGACTCCAGGTTGAAGAGCTGGGGTTGCAGGCCTGGGCCCCATCCTGCCCTGGCCTGACCACCACACCCATCCTGGCCACAAGAACAGCCCCCGTCCCAGCAGCTGACAAGCTATCAAGGACGCGGGGTTCTGTGTGGCTAACAAGGACCCGGGGTTCTGTGTGGCTGGACCTCAGTCACGGGCCACAGAACAGGGCATGGGCGTCAGCTGCCGCTCGTCTCACTTCTTCCCATCTGGTCTGAGCAATCCCTCACCATTTCCTGGGAGTGGGACCGGGAATGAAGAGGAAGAGGAAATGAGGCCGGGCCATGGGTGGGGAACCCCAACGCCCGCAGCTAGGGACCACAGGAAGGAGGTGCTGTGGCCCCTGCGGGCTTCACGTGATAGGAGATGCAGGCTCCTCTCAGTGGGCTCCCCTGGCGGGATCCAAAACACTCTCGCTCCCCACGGAAGCCCCTGGACCTTGCCAAGTGCTGCGGGGATACAGAGGAAACCTGGTGGTGGGCTAGGGAGACCGGCAGGCCCCACCCACTCCTGAGCACCGACCCCACCCGCCAGGCAGGGGAGGGCAGCACAGGCATTCCAGCCCGGGCGCGAGATCCGCAAGATCCAGGGATGAGAGCTTCGCTGCCTGCCAGGGAAGCTCGGAGAGCCCGGAAACCCTGGGGCACAGGCAGCAGCGGGCCAGGTGGGAATGGTAGGGACGGTGTGGGGGTGGCTGAGAGAGCCTGGAAGCGTGTCTGGACTCTTTGGAAAAACTCTCACACCACGTTTTCCTCTGCTCTGATGCCAGCACAGCAATCGGCACAGGATCTGCGACCCAGAAAATGCGGGGGTTTCTCCCGGCAGCAAGCAATCCATTCTGCAGCGGGCGCCTGCAGGGTGTCCTCCAATTCAATCCCGACACCGGGAGACATCTACCTGGAGATAGCTCAGATCCCACAAGCCCCCCACATCCCCAGACACCAGTCAGAAGTCCAGGCCTCTGGAACTTCTCAGCAACCAACTTCAAGTTGGGGTTCCCACAACCCCTGCTTTGGGTTCAAAGAATTTGCTGGAGCAGCTCACAGAACTCAGGGAAACACTTACATTCACTAGTTTATTATAAAGGTTGTTACAAAGGACACAGATGAAGAGACCTTTAGGGTGAGATACGGGAGAGGGACACGGTGCTGCCCTCCAGGCACTCCCTCCCATTCAGCTGTCCAGAAGCTCTCCAAGTCCTGTCCTCTAGGGTTGACATGGAGCCTCTGTTAAGTAGGCAGGATTGATTACCCCACTGGCAATCAACTCGACCTTCCACCTCTGGACCTCTCCCCTTCCCGCGGTTGGGGGTGGGGCTGAAAGTTCTAACCCGCTAATCCTGCCTTGGTCTTTCCAGTGACCAGCGCCACCCGGAAGCTATCAGTCAACACCAGCGGACAGAAAGAGCACCATGGAGATTCTGAGGATTTCAGGAGTTGTATGTCACAAAACAAGGACAAAGACCAAATAGATATTTCACAACATCACAGAGGTGCTGGGAGAGTAGGTGGAGGGAGGCTGGAAGAACACACTAGACGGGGCAGGGACTGGGGCCTAAAAGCAGACCTGGAGCGGGGTGTGGATGGCAGGCATGAGGGGAGAGGTGGCCCCAGCATTCAGCCCCAGGGAGGGGATGATGCCTCCTCCGGCTGGGGGACCTTCCTTGCAAGTCCACGCCAAGTCTGATTTCTTCATGAGGGGCCCAGGCCTCCCACCTACGTGCTGGGAAAGGCCAGGGAACACCTAATCCTGTCCTCCAAGAATCTGCTGGATGCCTCAGAGACACAAATAAATCCCAGGCAGAGGCCCAAAGTGCAGACACTCCTCCTGCCATATAGCCCCACCGCCCTAGGCCTCAGCCCTGGAACAATGGAACTGGCACAGTGGACCACGATGGAAGAGAGCCACTGGACTTGTCTGTGCACTCAGGTGTACCCGTTCTTTCTGGAACCTTCTCCTGAGTGCCTCCTAGGTGCCTGGCACTGAGCTAGGAAGAGCTGAGAGAGAAATCGGTCACCTGGCAGTGAGGTCAGAAAGTGGCTTTGTAGACACATGTAGAAGCAGAGGGGCCCCGGGGTGGTCACATGCCCCAGGGAGCTGGATGGGTTCCGGAAGCCCTTCTAGAAGGCGGTTACAGCGTGCTGGGGTTGGCAGGGCAGACTGGGCATGGGGGTGGCAGGGGGAGGACCTGCACTCAGCAGCAGGGAAATACAAGACTTGCTCTAAGCAGGGGGGTGGGGAACTGGGTAACAAGGCCTGCTCACCACTCCATCCCGATAGTGACAGGGCAGCACCAGAGTACTGGGGTGGAGAGGTGAGATCAAGCTTTTATTCCAGAAAGATCTGCGGTGTGGCAGCCTGGAGGGCATGTGCAGAGGCCACAGCCATCAGAAACATCCACTGGGGGTGGTGAGGTGGGGAGGGGAGGACGGGAGGCCGAGAGGAGAATGACCACCAGGGGTCTGCTGCATGTAGGGTGGCCACCCCCTGGTCCTCCCATGCAGAATGTCAGGGGTGGGAGATGCCTGCACAGGCACATTTTGAGAATGCTCCTCTGGCGATCCCATTCCCCTGACCTGTGCCCCCACTGCCTGGTGAGACCCTCAGCAATAGGACCATGTCTGACCGGGGCTGGATGGTGACAGTGTCACTAACCACGGTGAGCACAGCCGCTGGTCTTCCCCCACGCCTCCTTACCTTGCTATCTGCCTTTTACCCCCGGCCCCTGCTCCCAACCTGCCTTCTTGCTCTGGAAATTGTCTACAGCAAACACACCACTCCCAAGTCTTCATCCTCTCCCGAACGTACCCTTCCTCCTCTGGGCCGAGCAGCAGCCGGGCTCTCCCCATCACCACCCGCCTCCTCTCTCTCCGGCTCAGGGCCTTCCTCTCTGTGCTGCCCTCCCTTGAGGGCCAAGTTCACCGTCCTGGCTGGAAAGCTCCGTGGCCTCTAGAACTTTAAAAGCCTTTACATCTCTACCTTTTTATCCAGTCCCCGGGCATTCCAGAAAACCACTCTACCCACTCCAGAGGCTGCACATTCATACACCCGCCCATACCCCGTCCTAGAGCCCTCAGCGCCCTCCTCCCACTCGGAGCTGTGACTCCCCCCATCCACAGGCCACTCTGGCTTTTCTCTCTTGCCAGCTCAGCCTGGACCGTCTTGCCAAGCCCCAACTCCCGCCCGCCAACCCCACGCTCCTGTCTCAGCCATATGGATAAACTGCACGAGGAAGTCAGCCCGAGGCACGAGAGCGGCCGAGGGGAGAGGGAGAAGTCCCGCCGCCTGCTCAGCGGTTTCCAGTGGCCCAGCCCCCGGTGCCACCTGGCATCCTTCGCAGCACACCTCACCGACACCCTCTCCTCTCCAGCTCACAGCTGCCCCGTCCCACCCACTCTACCCCAAGAAAGGGGGCTTGTCAGGCGCAAGCTTCCCAGCTCTCTGCATTCCCACCACAGACCAAGGCCCCCGCTCAGTCCTGGCTCTCACCTCCTGGGGATCCCAGCTCCCCATCTCTCTCCAAGGCTCCCAGTGCTGTGACAGCAGGCCCCAAACACAGCAAACCACAGGGCCTGAGGCTCCACTCCAGCTCCACCTCTTCTCCGTTTTCCTTCTGAGCCGAGTGGCTGGCAAGAGCAGACGACACCCAGCTTCCGGCCCTCCCGCCGCTGGCCGCGCTGGCCGCCAGATCTCCCAGCTGCCTTGGGCCTCATCCCACCTGCCTCCCTGCCAGGCATCCCCTCACCTCTCCGCGGCTGCTCCTCCACCGCCCGTGCCTGTCTCTCCAATGGAGCCCACCCTCTCCTGAGCCTAGAATCCTTCTTTGAGGTCCAGGCCTGTCCCTCCAGCTGCTTCCCAGGTGTCTCCGTACAGTCACAACATTCACACTCCATGTGACTCCAGCGCAATTCAGCTCCCACTCCCAGCCTCCTGCCCACTCAGGGCTTCACCCGGTCACCGTTCTCCACCCGAAACCCTCTCCTGGTGTCCCCCGCCCTTCAGGACCCAGCCCCTCCCTGCCCCTCGGACAACAGCTTCCGGAGCCCTGGCCACACAGTGCCAACTGCAGTCCCCACACTACACTGTGGGAATGTCACTGTTCAGAGTGGCAGGACACACCTGTCCCCTTTCGCTTTCTGCTCAGTCCAATCGCCCCTCCTTCACAGGCCTCCATGGGACCTCTGGGGCAGGGCCAAGCCGTCACAGAGCTCCACGCCTCCTGTCCACATCTGTCCTCACCCTTGCCCAGCACACCCACCATCGTGGTGCTGGCTTATCCACCCAGCCCTGCTACCACACCGTGACTTCTGCACCCAAGCGTCTCACACTATGTCCAGTGTACCCTGGGAAGGAGGGAACAGAGAAGAAAACAGGCAGAGACTCAGAGAAATCGCAAACCACTTGGGCCCAAGACAAATTTAATTTTGAAGGCCAAATAACAACAGGGAGCATTACTAGTCCACCCACCCTAGGTGTGACCTTTCCTGCAGGCATCTTCACATGACAGGAAGGTAAAGGGTGCCTGCCTCAGCCTGAAGCAGAGCACAGGCATCTTTCAAATATTAATGGTGACCGACATGCCACAGTGACTACCAAGTAGCTGCTGACTGGGGAACTTGATAGTGGGCTCTTTGCTGGAGGCACACAATGGCGGGCACATGCCAGGTACAAAAGGGGTATGACCATTAATGAGGTGTTAGTCACCACACCATGGGCCAGTTGGCCTGCCTGCCTGTGATGGTTGGAAGTGCAAACGTGCCTAACTGTGGCTGCTGAGCCTGCTGCTCGGAGCCTGAGCAGGGGCAGGCTGAGCCTCAATCTTGGCCAGCCACCCTTTCATAGCCAGACATCTTTCTTTCCCCAGCCTAGTCTGGTCCACCCAAAGGCAGGGGCTGGAGCTGGCACAGGACTCTGCTAATTCAGGATCTTTATCATCTGAGCCCAAAGGTTCTCCCCACAGCAGGTCTGGAAAAACACCCCCAGGACACAGGAGGAGAACCAGAGGAAGAGAGCTCAGCTGTCAGCAGCACAGGCATTTTGATTGGTCTGAGTTCCAAGCCAGTGACAGGTGTGCCTTGGAAGGCCAGGCACACATCAGGTTCTCAGCAAGTGTCTTTAGACCTAAGGAGAGATCCAGCTCGAGGTGGAGTTGTGCATGTTTAATCATTTTATTTTTATTTACTTTTTATGTCTGGTAGAGACAAAGTCTCACTATGCTGCCCAGGCTGGTCTCAAACTCCTGGCCTCAAGCAATCTTCCCACCTTGGCTTCTCAAAGTGTTGGGATTACAAGCGTGAGCCACCACGCCCGGTCCTAATCATTTTAATAGGCATTCAAGACATGCTTCCCGAATGCCAGTGTGCCAGGTACCTGAGTGCAGAGGAGTACAGAGGCATGGCCCCACCCCAGCCCGGGTCAGGTGTACTGATGATGCCAATTCAAGGTGCAGGTGCTGTGACACGGTGCTTTCCCAGTGCCAAGGCCTGCCTCGGCTGGATTTTGCAGTGTGAGGAAGCCTTAGCCTCAGAAGGGATAGAGACAGCGTGGTCAAAGGACAGGGCCCCAGAGGGCAAGTCTGGTCAGAGCTACCCAGCTCCATGAGAACGTGGGTCGGTGAGTGTCCTTTGGGGCTCTGACTAAGACAGTTCTACGCTTCAGCATAACAGGCGCCAAGAAGCCAAAGGGCCCAAAACAGAGGCCTGGGATTTACTAGGCTGCCAGGAAAGGACAGTGCCCCTGAGTGCTGGGAACATGGAGAGGACAGCCCAGGAAGCCGCCAGAGCAGAAAAGTTAATGTCCACACCTCGATCCTAAGGCCACAGGTTTACCAAGGTAGCAAGGCTAGAAGGACCCTTGCCGGGAAAGGGATCACAGAGGGTAATTAGGGAAGGGGTGGAAATGATTCAAGGAAAGGCTGAAGGGACCATGTGATGAGCTCCATTTACCATGCCACAGTGAGTGGAAGGGCTTTTACTGGAAACAGAATGGCCCACCAGTAAACAACCTCTCTCGGTGTGTGGCACCCAATTAAAATTATGTAACAATCAGGCAGACACACAGTCTCGGATTGTGGGAAATCTGTATCCTCAGTAGATTCCCAGGTCCCCTGTGGTGTGTTCTCAATGACCTGTAAGAAAAAGGGAACAGGCCGGTGTAGTGGTTCATGCCTGTAGTCCCAGCACTTTGGAAGGTTGAGGTGAAATGATCCCTTGAGCCAGGAGTTCAAGACCAGCCTGGGCAACATAGTAAGATACTGTCTCTACAAAAAAATAAAAAATCAGGAAGGTGTGGTGGCAAGAACCTGCAGTCCCAGCCACTCAGAAGGCTGAGGTGGGAGGATGGCTTGAGCCCAGGAGGTTGAGGCTGCAGTGAGCCGTGACTGCACCATCGCACTCCAGCCCGGACAACAGAGCAAGACCCAGTCTCTTAAAAAAAAAACAATTAACGACCAGGCACGGTGGCTCACACCTGTAATCTCAGCACTTTAGGAGGCCGAGGCAGGCGGATCATGAGGTCAGGAGTTCGAGAGCAGCCAGGCCAACATGGTGAAACCCCGTCTCTACTGAAAATACAAAATTAGCTGGGCATGGTGGCGTGCGCCTGTAATCCCAACTACTAGGGAGGATGAGGCAGAAGAATCGCTTGAACCCGGGAGACGGAGGTTGTGGTGAGCCAAGATCGCACCACTGCACTCCAGCCTGGGCAACAAGAGCAAAACTCCATCTCAAAAGAAAAAAAAAAAAAACAATTAACAAAAAGAGAAAAGAAAAAAAGAAGGGAACACACTGGGGAGGGTTGCAGGAAGCCATGGCTGCATATGCACAGTCCTCGGAGGCCATGAAGCCTGCGCCCCTGTGAGCAGGTTCTGTTGGAGGGTGTAGATAACAGCTCAAACCTTATCCAGAGGCTCAGCCAGCCGTGGGGGACCATGTGCCGGCCGCGGGCAGATAGGGGCTGCTTCTGCAGCACAGCCTTTCCCCGGCCTCACCCATTCCACCCCTCAGGTGGAGGACTCGGGGGGTGGGGGACGCATCACACGTGTGGCCTCTGTTCTCAGCAGACTTTTTCCAAAGTTGTACCTGCTGCCAATGCTGATGGACCACACAGAAACAGGGTCCTGGAAGGAGAGTGAGGTGCCCCGGAGGGCTCTGCAGCCTTGGGTCTCTCGGTCTGAGAAGGCTTTTCTCAGAACCCTACCTGTGGGAACGTCTGAGACAAGCAACCCTCAGACTGCAGGTGAACTAGGTCCTTTGAGAAGAGCGACACTGAAGCTGGAGGTTCCCCAAAAGGCAAATAGACACGTGAGACAGGAAGGCCACTGCAAGGACACTGGCATCCCCCCCCGTCCCATACTCCATCCTTCACTCCAAGAGACAAATTAAAAGGCCAGGCCAGGCACTGTGGCTCACGCCTGTAATCCCAGCCTTTGGGAGGCCAAAGTGGGAGAACTGCTTGAGTCCAGGAATTTGAGACCAGCCTGGGCAACAAAGTGAGACCCCGTCTCTATAAAAAATGCAAAAATTAGCTGGGCATGGTGGTGTGCGCCTATAGTCCCAGCTACTCGGGAGACTAAGGTGGGAAGACTGCTTGAGTCCGAGAGGTCGAGGCTGCAGTGAGCCATGATCTCATGATCCCTCCATTGTACTCTAGCCTCGGCAGTGGGAATGAGACCCTGTCTCGAAAAAAAAAAAAAGAAAAAAGTCTATCGTCCCAGCTATTTGGGAGGCTGAGGTAAGGGGATCGCTTGAGTCCAGAAGTTCGAGGCTACAGTGAGCCACTGATCCTGACACTGGACTCCAGACTAGGAGAAAGAGCGAGACCCTGTCTCAACAAAAAAAAAAAGAAAAAAGCCCACTACCCTGCCCCATTCCCCCAAAAGGCAACGGGTTACTGACTGGCCTTCTGTTACCTTACTGACTTTAAGACTGTATTAGGAGTCCACAGGGTTCAGGATTCCGTCTTGTTTTTCTCACTCTACACATTCTCCTGGGAAGACCCAACCCAGTCCCCAGCTTGGATGGCACACAGCATCCCCAAAATGCTCTCGTCTAGTACACTCTCCTTGGCTCCAGGCCAAAACACATATGCTTACTGCCCAGTCTCGCAGTAACCTCATCGCCATCTCCACATGGTGCCAGCCCGCCCCCTCCCTCCACACTCTGCATGGGGTGTGGCACTGCCCGCCGCTCAATCCTGGAACATCCCCTCCTTCCTCCCTGGCTCTTCCCATCCTGCAGCCACTTGTCTCAGAGTCTTGCTCTCTTTTTTCTTTTGAAACAGAGTTGACCAGGCTGGAGTGCAGTGGAACAATCATAGCTCACTGCAGCCTGCAACTCCTGGGCTCAAGTGTTCCTCCCGCTTTGGCCTCCCAAAATGCTGGGCTTGCAGGTGTGAGCCCCCGGGCCCGGCTGAGTCTTGCTCTTTTCTGTGCTGATGTCTCTCTGGGTGTGCCATGACAGTCCCTCAACCGGCCTTGGCCTCTTCACCTCCCTGGCCACCTCTGATCAAGTCACTCACAAACCCAAGATCTTCAGAGGCTTCACGCCACTCAGGGTGAATTCAAACTCCCAGGTGGAACTCAAGGCTTTTCCCAGTCTGCTGTCAGCCTAGCTCACTCACTTCACCCCATCTACCCTGGGGCCACCACTGCCCTTCTCCCAAGAGCTGGTGGGCAGGAACCACGCCTGTCACTTTATATCCACTGTCCCTTCGGGGGAAGGCACTTTCCCTCACTTGTTCTTGCCGGTCCTGATCATCCTTCAAAATGAAGCTCAAGTCCATCTCAGAGCCCCACCCCCACCACAATCCAGCTGGATACCACGCCTTTGCGCCCACAGAAGGCTCTGTCCACCTCTGTGGGAGCTTCTACCATGTGTTTATTCTCCTGTCTCCTCACTGCACTATAAGCTCAAGGGCAGAGACCAAGTCTTAACACCAAATCCACAGAACACACGGCATGGTGCCTCCTATGAAGTGTGAATTCAATAAATGCATTTTTATTGTTTTGTTTTTCAGAGACAGGGTCTCACTCTGTTGCCCTGGCTTGAGTGCAGTGGCACAATCACAGCTCACTGCAGTCTTCAGCTCCCAGGCTCGAGTGATCCTTCTGCCTCAGCTTCAAGTAGCTGGGACCACAGGCACATGCCACCATACTTGGCTAATTTTTTATAGAGACGAGACCTCCCTATGTTGCCCAAGGTGGTCTTGAACTCCTGGGCTCACGCGATCCTTCCACCTCAGCCTCCCAAAGTGTTGGGATTGCAGGCGTGAGCCGCCGCACCTCGCTTAACACGCATGTTGAAAGGATACAGAAAATCAGTGAATAATGGATTCAAGTCGGTCCTCAGTAAAAAGCCTGAGGTTTTGTTTCTTTGATTTTATCTCCAATTGAAAGGCAATGTTTGAAACAGCCACTGAAATTGCTGCTTTGAGTTGAAAAGGACTTCTTTCTTCCATTGACAGAGTTGTCATAACAGAAAAGGTATGCTCAGACAGGTAAAACATTGAACAGGGTAAATGTTAAGTGCTTTTTTTGGAACCTGCTTCATTGTCCTTATGTACTTTAAACCAGAAACCATCTAAAGGCAAACATTTAATGTGTTTTCTGAGCTTGGCTCGATCTGTAGATAATTAAGAGCAACACTGCATGCCCAAGGTCACTCGAGCCTGCTGGACAGTCCTGGCAGGTGTGGTCAGCGAGAGCTAGTAAGGCTACCCTACAGGTGACTTTACAGACCCTGGGTGGCCAAATTTATTGTTGCTATGAAAACCCTGCCTAGATTACTTCTGCATCTCGGAAGGTCACCCTCAACCCAGTGGAAAGCCACTGCAATAGTTGACATCTATCACTCCGACAAAAGGACCTTGATCCACTTCAACCATCATGTAGAGAAAACCTCTGGTACGGCCCTGGCCAGGCTGGGGGGAAGCAAAGATGAACAGTGTGGCTCCCGCCCTCTTCACAGGGAAAGACAGGCTTCTAAGTAGAGCAAGCACTCCCCAATAAGTCCTCCATGTAAAGCCTCTATCTGAGTGTTCAGATTAGATGAGGATCAACCCTCAGAATAAAAGGCGGTGCACGCAGGGGTCACGCCACAGGCTAGGAACAGTAACTGTAAAATCTTCGTAAGATTTTCTGATCTTCTCTAATCTGGATTGGTTTTTTTTCCCAGTGTGTGTTCCTTAAAATGAAAAGAACCTGACTGCTTGTTTTCGCCGCAACTGAGCAAACATTTACAGGTGCCTACTGTGTGCTGAAGACAGAGCCCTGGCCCTCGGGCGGAGGAAACGCCACGTGTGCCATCTACAGGTGCCTACTGTGTGCTGAGGACAGACTGTGAAGACGGAGCCCTGGACCTCGGGTGGAGGAAACGGCCCACGTGCCAAATAACGGGACGGTTCCTTCTGCACACTGCCTGGAAGTCACCTGGTGACTCCAGAGCAAACACAGCAAAACAGGGAAAAGTCACCCGCTAGTGCTTCTATCGGCACTGGAAGGGCGGGCTGACGCCCCCTTTCTGGAATAAGCTGCTGGGTAAAAACAGGGACACCGGCTTCACAACCACAGCCACCAACCTAACAGCCCACCTGCACCTCCACACCACCCAGGTGGCTTTTAGACAACCTTTGGCCTTTAATATCACCCCCGCAAGCAGTAACCCGGGGGCCACAGCGCGTTTCCCTGCGGGGCACGGCCATCAAAGAAGCCTGTGGCCAGGCCGCGGGGACTCCCGCCTGGAGGGGGCGGGAACAGGTGCAGCCCAGCCCAGGTGGGGCCGGCTCTCCCCTCCGCTGTGCTGGCTCAGGGCTGGGAGTCCCTGGCTTCCACCTCCCAGGGCCCGAAGGACAGCGGCCGCCTGGCACGGCGCACCCAGAGGGGCCCCCCACTGGACAGGGCCGGGGGCTGGCGGACCCCCAAGCGGGTGGTCGGTGGGGGCGTGTGTCATCCCTGGGCGGGGCGGGGCGGGGCCCGGGGCCGCTGCAGGTCCACAGGGCAGGGCGTATCAGAATCTGTTGCAATCTCACCGAGCCCCGAAGAGGATTTCCGACCCTGCGGAGACGGAAAGCGCCCCAAGGAAACAGTGACACAGTCACTCTTCCAGACGACACCATGCCCTGGGCCAGGCCGCGGGCCAGCGACCGGGCGGGGATCGGGCCTCGCGCCCAGGGGGTCCCGCTCCTGCGCCCCCTCCCGTAGGCCAAGCCGCAGCTGCAGCGCCGGGCGGTGCCGGGCTCTGGAGCCCCCAACCAGCGCGTGGCCGGGGATCCCCGCCTCGAATGGGGCCCGCAGCCCGGCCCCCACGCTGCCGCCCCCAGCACGCGCCGACCGCGGTGACAGCGGGGACCCGGCCCCGCCACCCGCCACCCCGCCGCGCGCCCCCCGCACGCCCCGAGCGCACCCACCTCCGCGCGCCGCTTTCTCCTCAGCCTGCCGCGCCGGCCTTTCTGCGCACGCGCATGCTCGGCCCCGCCCCCGCCGAGCTGTCGCCCTGTGCCCACCCCGGAGAGCCCGCGGGGCTCCGGCCTGCCCGGCTCTGGGCATGCGCGCTGACGGTCGGCGGCCGCAGCGGCGGAAGCTGGGGCCGGCCGGGAACCGGTCCCGCGCGGAGGGGAGGCAACGGCAGTGCGGTCCCAGGGGGACAAGCCAAGGGGGGCGGGGGGTGGCACGGCCCTGCCGAGGGCATCGGGGGCCCGGACAGCCGCCTGTCGGAGTCGCGGTCCGGCCGGGTCACGCGTGGATCCGGAACCGCGTGGGCACGACGTCCCTTCCCGAGTCGGGGGAGAAGGGCTGGAAGGAGGTTCTGGGACGGGCCCTGAGCTGAGGAGCCGTGGCGCCGACGGTCAGAGACGCGGCAGAGAGAGGGACGGCCGGACGGAGCCCGCAGACGGGGACACAGGCGGCCAAGAAAGTTACGGGACCCGGCAGCAGACGCCGCGGGGCACCCGGACGCGGACGCTCAGCCCGCAGGGGCCAAGGCCGCCGCCCTCGTGGGGTGCAGGAGGCAGGGGACGCCCTGTCCCCCCATGGGGGTCCAAGGCGCCTGCGGTGGCCACAGTCTTTGGGGAGGTCAGCGCGCTCCCTGGCGGGTCGCCGCACGGGTGGGGGTGCATCACAGCGGCCCCAGGGATGATCTGAGATCCCCGAGAGGGCCCGGCATCACGAAGGATTTACAGCCTTCCGGGTATCCCAGTGCCCCTGGGACAGGGCCGACAGCCAGAGGGCGGGAGACCATGGGGTCCTCTGGGTGTGCCATATCACCCGCCTCTGTGCGGGGCGGGCTGTCCCTGCGCCGGTCACATCCCCCCAGGGCCAGACGGGAGGTATCGAGGGAGCTGCCGGCGGGGACGGGGCGGCGGCCCACGTGGCGACACGCGCGACGCGAGCAAGGACTCCTTGGCAGGCGAAGGCACAGGGTGAACGTGCGCCTGGATGTGGGAGCAGCGGCCGCCCTGCCCAGCCGGCGGGCTCAGGCGGCGCTGCAGCGCCCCCGCCGTTCGCGTCGCTGCAGCCTCCGCAGGCGCCGCGTCCACGCGTCCCTCCAGGGTAGCACGAGGCTTCCGCGGGCGGCGATGAGCCCGGGCCCCCGGCCCCCCGCGCCCCCAGCCGCGGCTCCAGGCCCGCCCCCCAGCAGGAGGTAGCGGCGGCCGGGGAGCAGGCGCGGGCAGCCGCAGGCCGCATCCCCGGCGGGCACCCACAGCGCGCTACTCCCGCGCCGCGCGCGCTCCTCTCCGCTCCGGAACACGGCGAGCACCGCCACCGGGAAGCGTGTCCACGCGCCGCGCGCCTCGCCGTGCGCACCCACCGCCACCTGCACCGCTGCGGGGAGAGCGAGAGGGGGCGGGGTCAGGAAGGGGCGGCCTGCCCGCGGTAGGGGGAGGCACGGGGAGGACACCAGGAGGACAGTGGGGGCTGAAGGGGCGGGGTCGCTGCCTGTGGAGGACCTCAGGTATGAGGATGGGCCTTGGGGCCCAGCAAGGGTCAAGGCGTTCCAAGGGGAAGCTGGCGGAGGAGGGAAGGTAGGAAGAGGAGGAAGGTGGGAAGGTCAGCGGGAGGCCTGAGGGCACCTACCATAGTCCTTCTTGCAGAACTTCTTTAGGCTGATACGGTAGCTGCCACGGGCAGGTTTGCAGTGCGAGTCACAGTCTGGGTAGAAGGTGGGAGGCTGGCACAGACTCCCTTTCCCCACCCTCTCCTCCCAGAGCCCCCTCCCCCAAAGTCATGCCAGTCTGGGGCCCTGTCCTGTGTCCACTCACCCTGGGGCTGCACAGGGCTGCTGTCCTCAGTGGGTCCAGGGATAGGGGTCTCTGCAGAGAGGGAGGGAGAATGGCCTGCGATGGAGGGGCAGAGAGATCTGCAGGGCTCGGGGAATAGACGGGACAACAGCAGGGAGCTGGGGTGGCCTTGGCTTGGTGGCTGAGGTGGGGCAGGGTCACTCACTAACACAAGGCGCCACTGGGGAGCGGCTTTGCTGGAAGCCAGGCGCGCAGCGGTTGCAGGTGAGGCCAGTGACGCCATCCTTGCAGGGACACTGGCCTGTGGTCTGGTTGCAGGTCTTGCCAGCAGCACCAACCGGGTGACAGTCGCAGGCTGAGGACAGAGGTGGGAAGGGCCTGGTCAGAAGCCTGTCTGGGGATCTGGGAAGTCAGAGGGTGAGGGCCTGCAGGTGGCCGGTGGTGGGCTCACCCCTGCAAGCCCGATGGTCACTCAGGGCACGGCCAGGGTCTCGATAGAAGCCCTCCCGGCAGTAGTGGCAGTGGCGGCCGGCAGTGTTGTGCCGGCAGTTGAGACAGACACCCCCGCTGCGGCGGCCGGACAGTCGGTACAGCTCCATGTTGAATCGGCAGCGGCGGGCATGGCCGTTGCAGGAGCAAGCTGCAGGGAGGGATGGGTCAGGGGCAGGCTGGTTGTGTCCAAGGTCCCCAGGCCACCCTCCAAGGCCTCACCGAGGCAGGCGTGGGATTCCCGGGCAGTGGCCCGCTGCCATGGCCTGTCGCAGTAGAAGGGCTTGCAGCGGCCGCAGTCAGGGCCCTCGGTGCCATGCCGACAGTCGCAGATCAGGTGGCCCTGTGTGTCCAGCAGGCACCGTGAGGCATGTCCATTGCACTTGCAGCGCCCGCCCACCTGGAGGTCGGTGGCTGCGTAGGAGTAAGGGACGATGGCCTCCATGTCCCTGGGGTCACCCGCTGTGCTAGGCCTTGTGAGCACTACACGGACGTCGGTGGCGGTCACCCAGTCTTGGAGCACTGGGCTGCTGTCCAGGTCCAGGCCTGGGGGGCTGCTGTCCTGCATGCTGAAGGCCAGAAGGCCGCTGCCATCAGGCTGGGCCAGGGGTGCAGGGAAGCACAGGGCCTCAGGCCCTGGGCCAGCTGGGCCATCGGCAGGGGCAGGCAGACGGCCATAGTCCAGGTCACAGTGGGAGGAGAAGAAGCCCAGCGGGGCCCAGCTTCGGCCATGGTCCTGAGACTTGAGCAAGGCCACGGAGGCTGGGGGAGCTGAGCAGAAGCGCAGGCTCACGAAGACCAGCTCAAAAGCCTTGCCCAGGGGCACCGTGAGAGTCACGTTGAGGGGTGCCCGAGGCAGCGACTCCGAGCGCCAGCACAGAGGGCTGGCCGTGCCCCCTGGGGAAGTAAGGAGGGCGGGGGGGTGTGCCCGTCGCGGGTCGGAGGCGTCGCAGGCCCGAGTGGCCGGCCGCCCGCACGTGCTGGAAGCCAGCACCTCGCGGCCCAGGGCGGCGTTCACCAGGCCTGGCACGCAGCCGCGGGGCGCACCCCCCTCATCGTGGCAGGGGTCGGCGGGCGCCGGCGGCCCAGGGCTCAGGGCGGCGAAGAGCGTGCCTGCCGTCAGCAGCAGCCCCCAGGGCCAGCCAAGCATGGCCGGAGCCGCTGCGGGTCAGCCAGTGGCCGGGCCCCAAGACGCTGCCCTCGGGGAAAAGAAGCCCTCTCCGCGGCTCTGCCCACCAGGCCCGCAATGCCGAGGAACAGGGCCCCCGGGCGGCCCCAGCCCGGCCCAGAGGTGGGAGCAGCGGCGGGCACGCCCCGGGCCCAGCACAGCAGCGGGGATGTTGGCGCGTCCTCCCGCTGGGCCTAGAGCGATGACAGGCGTCGCCCCCGCTCCCGGTGCCTTCCCCCGCGGAGGCCCCACCCGCCGCTCGCACTCACCCACCGAGGGCCGGGCGGAGCAGGTCTCCCGGCCTCCCGGGAAGGGCCGTGGGCGGGCGGGGCCTGCGGTGCACGGGCCGCCGCCTCCTCCCGGCTGCAGCGAGGGCGGACGAGCTGTGCCAGGAGGGGGTGGGGGGCGCAGCAGGCGCAAGCCCGGGCCCAGCCGGGGGCGGGGCTGCTCGGGTCGGGAAGGAGGGAGGGGAGGGGAGGGGGCCTCATCTCAGAGTTGGAATCAGAAGCAGATTCAGACGCGGGCTGGGCCAGCGGGGAAGGGGGCTGGGAGGCCCGGGAGCCAGGGGAGGGGCCGGGGAGCCAGGAATGCGCTGGCGGGAGGGGTCTGGAGGGGGGCAGCTCAGCCTTCGCAGCCCGTGGGGGACCACCCAGCAGGGTCCTGGGCCCACAGCCAGGTCTTTACTGCTCCTGGGGCTGTGCCACGTGCTGGACGGGGGTCTGGGTCGCCTCCTCCCTGAAGACCATCAGGCAGGCAAGGCCCCGGGTCTGACAGCAGAGGCCCTGGATGTTCCCCGGGTAGGGAAGCCAAGTAACCACCAGTTGAAGGGTCATCCCCAAAGCAGCATCTACTCGAGTAGAAGGAACCCAGGATTCGGTCAGGTCTAATTTTGAATCCAACTGCCCCATTTCTGGCTGCATGTCTTGGGCTCCTGTTTCCTCACCTGCCAGATGCCTGTTACTCAGCACGCGCTCTGAAGCTGTTGGATTTGATGAGTCTGAAGTGGTATCAGGCCCAAGTCGAGAGCTGCACAAATTGGAGTGTCTCCTGCCCATGTTGAGGAAGGGGAGCACCCCCATGGGCCTGAGCTGGGCTAAGACATGAGGCCAGCATCCCCTGCACCAGGCCAGATTCTGATCCCAAAGCTCCCTGGGTCTGCAAGTTTCTAGCTGCACCTCTGCCATGGGCCCAGCTGGCAGGGAGGACATGGAAGCTGGAGGGTGGGATGGGGTGGCTTCTTGGGGTCCGGGGGCTTGGTTAGCTGTTGAGGACCCCTCTGCAGGGGCAGGGAGTAGGGTTTAATCATGGGAAGGGGCTGGTCGCAACCCGGAGCCCACTGCCCTACGTCACAGCACGTTTGGGCAGGGAAACTGAGGCAGAAGCCCAGCTGGGTGGCCTGGGGACTAGCTGGGGATGGGGTAGCTGTGCCTGGGAGCGACACCACCAAAGAGGGTCCAGGAACAGCTCTGGTCAGAGAAACCTCCTCCCCTCCGACTTTCAGGTCCTTGACAGAGGAGGCCAAGCATCCCAGGGAGGGGCAGGGAACAAGTTCCCTGCAGGGCCAGCATCGAGGCCTGAATGCCCCGTTTCAGATGGGAGGCCAGGCCTGCAGCTGGTGGCGGAGGCCACGTGGGTGCTACCCTGGACACAACCAGAGACGAGCAAGGACCAGGAGGAAGAGAATGGAGAGGTAGACGCATCGCGCTGTTTGGGAGAGGAGGGGCAGGAGAACACGGAAGCCTCCTAGGGGAAACTGAAGGACCAGAGGAGGGAGCAGGAGGGCCTGACCATGGAGGGGAGGAACGGGAAGACAGGGTGATAGGGCACCTGGCTTGCCTCCTGGAGCAACTGACACTGGCTGGTGGGCACCTTCTCCTTGCCACACAACTGCATGTGACAGCCACAGATGCACAGGGATGGGGGCACCGGAGGACTGAACAGAGAGGGCTAAGGGGCTCTCTCTCTGCCACAGGGCCCCTGCCCCTCAGCTTCCTGATAAAGAGAATGGGAATTGTGTCCTTTACAAGTTGAGGGACCTCAACCTGACGGGGCTCACGCTCTGCTCTGTGGGTCAAGCTTAGAACCTGAAACGTCCCAACCACCCTCTTCAAGGTCCTTCTGGCTCCCAACCCCCACCCCCCGACACCCCACCCTAAGGGTGGGAGGAACCCTGGGGGGACTATGGGGGCTGAGATCATCATTCTGGGACAGTGGAGAGAAAAGCCCAGGCCTGACAGAGGGGTCCCACTGGCCAGAGACAAGCCTCTGGGGAAACCCAAGCTGTCTCTGGACGTCAGGGCCACTGCCAGACTGGCTGCCAGCCAGGCTGCAAGAGGGACAGTGGCCAGCAGCCTCTTCCACCCTCATCAGAGGGGCTGGCTTTGTCTCCAGCTCAGCTTCCCTGTGAGCCAGGACTGGGGTCTGCAGAACGTCTGGTGGCTTCTGGGGTGGGGGAAAGTAGGTGCCTGGGGCCCAGCCCTGCCCCAATTGTTCATCTGGGTCAGCAGCAGCGGCGGGAGGCCGTGGGCCCAGAGGGCCATTGTACCGCCAGCTCCCCAGGGAGGAGGCCGCTGGTCACAGGGCCTCTCCCCAGGAACAGTCCTCTGCACACGCTACTCTGCCCCCACCCCCAGCCCTCACAGATGGTGTTTGGGAGTTAGGAAGGGCCTCCCCACAGCGCCCAAGCGGGACTTATTGCTCCCCAGGGACCCAGCCACCTGTCCCAGCCCCTGGCTGGGGCCTCTCCCACCTCCCACCTCTCCACTGGCCCTGCCCCCTCCTGGCACCTTCTGCAACAAAGAAGCTCCGCCTCCCCTCCCCCCACCTGCAACTCAGGCCGCAGTGCTTCGCCTCCCCCTCCCCACCCCACCCCTCACCCCTAGAGTGGCAGCTCCAGCTTTGGGGCACAGGCTGGGGAGAGGGCATAGATGGGCTGGACAGTCCTAGGCGGCAGGGAGCTGAGAGTCTTTCCTGTAAGATGCCCGTTGATCCAATAATTCCCTGCCCAGCCCAGAACCTGCTGTCTCCCCCCAGACGCCTGCAAGCCACCACATGTTCACCTATTGCACATTTATCGAGCGCCTATTATGCCTCGGGGGGTTTCCAACCGAGCTCCGAAGGCAGACAGCCCAGGAGCAGACACAGCGCCGGCTCCCAACGGCGGGTGGTGTGGCCGAGCCCGCGTCGCGCTGCCCTGCACCCAGCACCCTCGCGCCGGGTCGATCCCCCAGCCTCGCACACCGCTGCCCAGCCAGGCCGCTCTGCGGTCGCGCCAGCTCTGCGCGCCAAGTCAAAAGCTGAAATGCGACGTTGGACGGAGGAGGGAAGAGAGGGAAAGCAGAGAGGGAGGGAGGGAAACGGCCGGTGACCTTCTCTGCGCAAAGGGTTCCAGAAGAAACGATTTGGGGATGGGGTGTGGGGGGCGGCCTCTGCGACCGCGCTTGGCACTGCGCCCGCCCGGCCGGGGCGACGTTGGAGGGCGGGGCGGCCGGCTCGCGGTGACCTCGATGGGAGGGGGCCTCGCCCGCGGCTCAGGGCGCCCCCGGCTCCCTGCGCCCGGCCCTTCGCCTCCGCCGAGCGCGCCAGCACAGGAAGGCGGCGGTCAGAAGCCCCAGGCCCGCACTGAGCGCGGCCAGCGACGAGCCCTGGGCCAGGTCCAGGCGGGGTCCCCGCAGCGAGAAGGTGATGGCCGTGGCAGCCGCACCAGCCAGCACGGCCACGGCACCGAACGGCAGAATGCAGCGAGGCCACGAGCCCCCAGCGCCGCCGGTGGCCAAGAGCAGGGCGCGCAGGGCCCCGGGGGGTTCCGGGTGCGCCAGACCCGGCCCGGGGGGCGAGGCGGGCGCCGCTGGGGGAGGCTCCAGCGCGCTCATGCCGCCAACGCGGTGGCCGCGCTCGGTGGGTGGTGTGGACGCCCGCGCAGTCCCAGTGGCGTTCCAGGCTAGCCACGTCAGAGCCCATTGGCTCCAGAGGCGGTGACGCCAGCCGTGAGCCCGAGGAGTCAGCCGCTACCTCTGGGTTTTGGCGGGGAATCGGGGTGGGCGGGCGTTAGTCCGAGGAGGCGGCTTGTCTTTCCCGCCCTGGACTCCTGTGCTGGGGCCTCCTCAGGACCCCCACAAAGCTATCTAGGCCGCCTCCCTGCTCCAGGACACCACTGTCCTCTGGGTTGGCCCCCGGGATTGGTGGATCATTGAGTCAGTGCACGTCTGGCTCCCATCAGGGCCTGGCCGGGGTAGGGGGGATAGCACCCCTGTCCTCCTGAGGCAAACATCCAGTAGGCATGGGGGATGAGCCATGAGCCAAGTCAGCCAGTGAAATAACGTCAGGTAGAGACCACCTGCTCTGGAAAGCCACGGGGGTGTACGGTCGCAGCGTGGTTGGGGGTTTCAAATGAGTCAGTGGCTCCGCAGATAGAGGCACCTGGGCATAAGCCTGGAGGCAGCAATGGGGTTGCCGGGAGGGGCGAGGCTGGCTGATCTGCACAAGGGGTGCGACCCTGGGGCTGCTGCCAGGCTGCGGTGGCAGGGGGTGGAGCTGCCCTGTCCCTGGAGGTGCCCCCTCAATGCAACGAGGACCATGGTTTTTGGTTTCCTGTCTTGGTCTCTGTCATCTGGTCCCCAGCAGCCCTCAACTCGGGACTCTGGGTCCGAGCGTGTTTCTGGCCCGCTGGACTATAAGGCCCTTTACAAGCACGACCTACCTGCGACGCTTCATCTGGTTCTCAGAAGACCCGGCTTTCTCCAGGTGTCATCCACCTCCTGTCCTGCTGCCCTGTCCAGGGGGGCACCTTGGTGAAGAGGCTGGTCATCTTCCCTGTCGCAGGTCCCTGCCCAGAGCAGCGCTTGGTGGAGCTCCGGCACTGTCCACACAGAGCACCTGGCCCCAGCTCCCAAAATGTCTGGGATGCCTCGGGCCCTCAGTGCAGGTTCGTTTAAAGAACACTACGAGCACTGGCCATGGCCAACACCACGGCCTCTGTGGCCAGCAGGGTTTTTTTTTTTTTTGAGACGGAGTCTTGCTCTGTCACCCAGGCTGGAGTGCAGTGGTGTGATCTCGGCTCACTGCAACCTCCACCTCCTGGGCTCAAGCGATTCTCCTGCCTCAGCCTCCCAAGTAACTGGGATGACAGATGCACACTACCAAGCCTGGCTAATTTTTTGTAGTTTTAGTAGAGACGAGGTTTCACCATGTTGGTCACGCTGCTCTTGATCTCCTGACCTTGTGATCCGCCTGCCTTGGCCTTCCAAAGTGCTGGGATTACAGTCATGAGCCACCGTGCCTGCCTTTTTTTTTTTTTTTGACACAGAGTCTCGCTCTGTCGCCCAGGCTGGAGTACAGTGGCACAATCTTGGCTCACTGCAACCTCTGCTTCCCAGGTTCAAGTGATTCTCCTGCGTCGGCCTCCTGAGTAGCTGGGACTGCAGGCACACACCACGCCGGCTAACTTTTTTTTGTTTTCTTTGAGACGGAGTATCACTCTGTTGCCCAGGCTGGAGTGCAGTGGCACCATCTCCGCTCACTGCAACCTCTGCCTCCTGGGTTCAAGCGATTCTCCTGCCTCAGCCTCCCAGGTAGCTGGGACCACAGATGCATGCCACCACACCGGGCTAAATTTTTTGTATTTTTAGTAGAGACGGGGTTTCACCGTGTTAGCCAGGATGGTCTCAATCTCCTGACCTCATGATCCGTCTGCCTTGGCCTCCCAAAGTGCCGGGATTACAGGCATAAGCACCCGTGCCTGGCCTTTAGTTTTTATATTTTGAATGGAGACAGGGTTTCAACATGTTGGCCAGGCTGGTCATGAACTCCTGACCTCAGGTGATCTGCCTGCCTCATCCTCCCAAAGTGCTGGGATTACAGGTGTGAGCCACCACGCCCAGCCTGTGGCCAGCACTTTAGATGCCACATCAAGTAATCTCTATGCCGGCCCCTGAGGTCATCACCACCATCACCCAGCATGACAGTGGGGACAAACCTGGTCAACTGGGGCTGACTCCTTGAGAATCTTGCCCAGTCCCAGGGCAAGAAACAAGTCATGTTGCAAACACCTCTGTGGCTGCAGAGGGCCCAACCCTGACCCCTGCTCTTTCCTGCCTTCCTGGGGAAGGGAAGGAGGCTTGGAGGAGGTGAGAGTGGAGTGGCTAAAGGGTGAAGAGGTAAAAGGCCCTTCCTGGTGGAGGCTCAGTGTGAACCGGTGACCCCACACCTGCCCCAGCACCAGCGCCAGGAGGGGGAGCTGGGCATGGGCACCAGGAGACAGTGGGAAGCAGAGCCGTGTGGCTGTGGCAGAGACGGTGGCCGGCCCGTTCTCCAATATGGCCTTGTGGTTTTCATGTCCTCCGATGAATGCGTACAGCCTACAGCCTACAGGGGGCAGGGCTTTCAGCAGTGCTGGGCCTGCCTTGAGTGCCTTGTCCCGTCCTTTATACAGAAGGGATATCGAGACAGAGTCTCGCTCTGTCGCCCAGGTTGGAGCACAGTGGTGCAATCATGGCTCACTGCAGGCTCAAAGTCCTAGGCTCAAGCGATCCTCCCGCCTTAGCCTCCCAAGTAGCTGGGATTACAGGCAGACACGCCATGCCCGGCTCATTTTTAAATTTTGTGTAGAGATGGGGTCTCACTGTTGTTCAAACTGGTCTCAAACTCCTGGCCTCAAGCAATTCTCCCACTTCAGCCTCCCCAAGTGCTGGGATTACAGGCGTGAGCCACCACACCCGGCCCACTTATAATCTTGATAAATACACTTGATATATTCTTTTTCAGCATGACATATATCAACCAGTGATATAACTTGATAAAATCATAAAGAAACAACAAGGGCTCACCAAGTCCCACCTTGGCATGATTTAAATACATATGCTTTCAGCCAGGCACGGTGGCTCACACCTATAATCCCAGCACGTTGGGAGGGTGAGGTGGGAGGATCACCTGAGGTCGAAAGTTTGAGACCAGCCTGGCCAACATGGTGAAACCCCATCTTTACTAAAAAAAAAAAAAAAAAAAAAAAAAAAAATAGCCAGGTGTGGTGGCCGAAGCCTGTCGTCCCAGCTACTCGGGAGGCTGAGGCAGGAGAATCGCCTGAACCCAGAAGCGGAGGTTGCAGTGAGCTGAGATCACGCCACTGCACTCTAGCCTAGGCGACAGAGTGAGACTGTCTCAAAAACATACATAAACACAAATGCTTTCTAAAGTGGCTTTAATATCACACAAGCGGCTCTTTGGTCTACAGTGAGAGAAAACAGAGGGAGCCAGGAAAGGCTCCCCGCTGGCCTCTGGAGTCCAGGAGCCTTAGGAAGGCTGAAAGCCAGCCCTGACCAGCAGGCTTAGTTGTCCTGAGAAGAGCCAGTGAGGCCACCTGGTCCAGTTCACCAGGTTTCCCAGGGAAGCACAGGCATCTCTGGGTCCCCAAGCACAGTGCCAGGGAAGACACCCCCAATCCCCATCTGAACAGGGCCAAGGGCAGCATGGGAAAGGCTCAGACTGCAGGTTCGTCCCGCAGGATGGTAAGGACACGTGCTCCTCCCTCGCAGAGCAGGCTGTGCACAGCCCGGCACAGGGCCAGCCAGGGCGGCCCCTGCGGCTGTGCAGCGCTTACCAGGGGGAGGAGTTCAGCCATCAGGACCTGGGGGCAGGGCAGGGCAGGGCCAAGGTCTCAGGGGCACCTAGGCGGGGGGCAATCCTGGGACAGGCTTCGAGGCCCCCATGCTTCAGCCCTCCTCCCTCCTTCTGAGGCTCCAGGCTCCCTCCTGCCGTCCCAGCCCAGTCTGACCCATGCACTTCCCAACCCACACACACAGACCCCAGGCTTGCCCCCATCCTCCTGGGTCCTGGGGGGTGGAGCAGTCAAGCCCCTACCCTCGGGTCCTCAAGGATGTGGACCTCTGTTGCACCCCCACCTCCTCTTCCAGAAGCACCTTTTCCAAGTGGATCTGCTGGTCCAGCACAGCCACTCGCAGCTTGAGGGCCGCCAGGGTCTGCAGCTCCTGGGTGCTGGAGTAGACAAGCAGCTGGGGGCTCCATGCAGGCTCCGCTCTACCCCCACAGGACGGCGAGGCTCCGGGGGGCCTCCCCACAGGACACGGTCTTGGTGGCTGTTCCGCCACCGCTGTGTGCACAGGAGAATGTGGCCTTTGGGGTAGCAGCCGAACCCAGGGCCCCGCTTTTCCTGTGTGCCTGGCTCTCCCACATCTGCACCACCTGCCCTGCCTTTAGGAGAAAGGTGGGCTTTCAGGACAGTCCCATGCAAGATGGTGTGTCTTGGGCCTGGACTTGCTGGCAGGGAGTCCTCTGTGGGGTGGCCCTCTGCCTGCCTAATTTCTTTACTGTGTTTATGCACGACTTTTATGAGATTGTCTTTCCTTTTGACAAATGATGTATCTTCACTCTTAAAACTTCAAGCAATTAGAAAATACAAAGGAGGAAACAAGTTCTATAAATAACCACCTCATGCAATACCAGGCCAGTCACCTCCCAGGAGCTGATTGTCACGAGCTATGTCACGAGCTGCTTTCTCTTTTTTTTTTGTTTTTGGAGACGGAGTCTCGCTCTGTCACCCAGGCTGGAGTGCAGTGGTGCAATCTCAGCTCACTGCAATCTCTGCCTTCTGGATTCAAGCAATTCTTGTGCCTCAGCCTCCCAAGTAGCTGGGATTACAGGTGTGTGCCATCATACCCAGCTAATTTTTGTATTTTTAGTAGAGATGGGCTTTCGTCGTGTCGGCCAGGCTGGTCTTGAACTCCTGACCTCAAATGATCCGCCTGCCTTGGCCTCCCAAAGTGCTGGGATTACAGGCGTGAGCCACTGTGCCCGGCCTCACACGCTACTTTTTCTTTTTCTGAGATGGCATCTCACTCTGTCGCCCAGGCTGGAGTGCAGTGGCGCAATCTCAGCTCACTACAAGCTCCTCCTCCTGGGTTCACGCCATTCTCCTGCCTCAGCCTCCCAAGTAGCTGGGACTACAGGCGCCTGCCACCATGCCCGGCTACTTTTTTGTATTTTTAGTAGAGACAGGGTTTCACCGTGTTAGCCAGGATGGTCTTGATCTCCTGACCTAGAGATCCACCCGCCTTGGCCTCCCAAAGTGCTGGGATTACAGGCGTGAGCCACCGCGCCCGGCCCTCACATGCTAGTTTTTCAACAACTGGGTGAATAAGCAACTGCTCAGAGCAATGAGGTTCTGTGTGCGGGGAGCAGCGAGGTGGGAGAGCTGCCTTGAGGAGGAGAGGAAGGCTGACTGCTCCCATAGGATAACTGGTGAGGACCCAGCACACTGGGGAGTGGCGTGGGAGGGGTGGAGGAGCCCACCAACTTGCATCTGGTCCCTGGGCTGCTCACCCTTCCCTGAGGCGCAGACAAGGCTGGCTAAAGCACCCTGTCCCTGGCCCAGACCTCAATGCAGGTGGCAGGGTGGGGGCGGGGTCTCACCTGCACGCAGTTCCTGCAGCCTGTGCAGACACTGGCCCACCATGGCCTGCAGCCCCTCCAGCGTGAGCAGGCAGCGGTACTCCTGCATCCAGTCCATGGGGGCTGCAGAAGAGTCAGGGAGAGCAGGTGGGGTCCGTGGCAGTCTGGAAACCCTCCCTGCACTGGCCCTCCACGCTCCTCCTGATACAGACCCAGGACCCACTGACCTGCCGAGAGCTCCTCCCTCATGCGCAGTCTCAGCAGCGAGCAGGCCTTCCGCAGGCGCCCCGCCTCCGCCTCCACCTCCACAGCACTGAGCCTGGGCTGGGGCCCGCCTGACTGGATATGGGTCAGGAAAACTTCCCTGCAGCCAAAGCCCCTCTGCTCCCACCAAGAACGGGGCCTGGGGAGTGGCCCTGGCCATCCCACGCCAGCCCCTCCTGGGGCTGCTCTGCAAACCTGCCAGGTTCAGAGCCAGAGGCCCCCAGGGCTCCCACAAGCCCAGCAAGGATACAGCTGCCTGCATGTTCTGGAGGAACTGGGTTTTGGCAGCGGCGGCATCTGTGGAATCACTGGTCTGTGTGGAACTGAGCTGGGCCCACAGGCTGGGGTGCACACGTGGGGTGCACACAGGAACCACAGAGGGACACGGTTATTCCAGCCAGTAAGCTGGGCCTTGGGAGGAAGGCAAGGGCCAGGGTGGGGACCCCAGGCTGGGCGTCTGGCTCTGCTGAATGCCAGGAGGGGCCTCCAGAGGCCGCAGGGAACCAAGAGGACACTGACTAGGACAAGGGGACAAAGCTGACCGGCTGGCAGATTTTTAACATCGACAGTGATCCCACTCAGCAAAGAGGACAAAGAGACCCACTGGAAAGTATCTTGAACCCGTCCCCGAGCTGGTGATGCTTCCCGGTTCTCCCCTACCCCCGTCCAGCCAAAGACCTCAGCCTCACCTCGAGTTCTGGGAAGCTGCTTTCCTGAATGCCGCAGGCAGCCGCAGCAGGTGCCTGTCGGAGAAGCCCGTGTTCAGAGGAGCATCGCCTTGCTCTGGGGTCTACAAGTCCCACTTCCTGCTCAGAGCCCAATCAGGGATGAGGCTTCTTGCCCCTCTCCCACACCCGACCCCACCAAGGATGAGCCCCCTTGGATAGGGCTTCCAGAGTGGCCATGGGAGAAGCATTGTCCAGTGCTGCCCCGTTAGAGAGAAGAGGGGGCCCTGTGAGCAGAGCCCACGCCCTCCAGAGCCCATCTGGAGCCTCTGGCCTGGGCAAATAAGGGGACAGCCACAGAGAAGAGAGGAGGACAGGCTCCAGTACTTCCCTGACCTGATGGTGCCAACCTGGACACCACCACACAGCTGCTTCATTCTGCCAGCTTCTGAGCATGAGCCTCAGGGGTACGCCACAGGGCTCGATGCCCTGCCTTCCCTGTCACCCCAAATCCCAGGCTCCTTGCTAGCCAGGGTCTGAGGAGGCAGAGACAGAAGTCCCTCCAGTGAGGGTCCGGGAAACCTACCCCTTCTCCTTGAGTGTGAAGGCTTCTGGGGCCTGAGGAGCAGCGGATGGGGCCATTTGCTGGTCCCTGAGGCCCGCCCCAGGCCTGGGGGTTCCGGCTCCCATCCCAACACGGGTCCTATCCCCCATTGACAGCAGCCGGCGCTCAGGGTGGCCCTTGGCAGGCACCGTGGTCTGGCGGAGGCCCTTGGTGGGTCTCGTGTCTGAAGCATGGCCACCAGCTTGGCCTGGGGAATGGGGTGGGGCGGAGGCTGTCGTGCCAGAAGAGGTGACAATGGACCTAGATTTCAGGCTGGGGGCCTTGTCTCTTTCTCCAGCCTTAGTGATGCCTCTTCGAACTCGTACAGCCTTCTCCAGTGCCTGGGTCAGAAACTCCAACTCTTTGAGGTCTTGTGGACTGGGTGTGCATGCTGTGAAAGCCAAGAATTATGCAGGGATCTCTCCCCACTGTCCCCCAGGAGGGTTCCTCACAACTGCACGCCAGCAGACAGGCCAGAGCAGCACCTGGAGAAGGTGGGTGGTGGAGGTTTACCTGGAAGGGGGTCCTCTTCATTAGTTTCTGGCCCTGGAGGTGGCTTCAAAGCCCGGGTCCCAGTTGGTTCCCTGCAAAGACATGGGCAGCCGTCGCACGGCCAGGAGGCAGGGCCCAGCCCAAACAGACCCGAGGGGGCCGCCGGGCCCCGCGGCAGGCCCCCAGCTCAGAGCCTGCAGGGTAAGGAGGGTGGCACTGACAACCTACAGCTCCGAAGTGGGCGGCTGCGCCCGGTCTCCCAGCCCTGGGCGCTCGGGGCGGGACTCTGAGGGCCCGAGGGAGGTCTGGCCAGTGGGTCCCGGGGTCCGCGTACCAGGCATGCAGCAGCCGACGGCAAACGCGCAGGCTCTGCTCCAATTGCAATTGTCGCTGTGCGCAGGCGTCCAGGGCTCCCTGTAGCTCGGCCACCAGCCTGGGGGACGCACCGGCGGCTCAGCACCTCGGCCAGCGTCGGGCCTCGGGCCCCGCGCCTGGCTACCGGCCCGCCCGCATTCTCCCACCCCCTCCTGCCGCGCAGGCCTCACCTGCGCGAGCAGTCCGCCGGCAGCATGAAGGCGGCGGCGTCTCCTTGCAATTTGCCGCCTCTGAAGAGCCACGCCCCTTCCGGGAGGGAAGGCCGCCCCTTCCCGGCCGGGCTGCCCAATCCTGAACCAGGGCTCAGGGGCCGCCCCCGAAGCTTTCTCTCCCTCCTTGCGGGCAAGCCTCAAGCCCCGCCCACTCCTGCCTCCTAGGTCTGACGGGGACTCCGGCTCGGAGCTGGGCCCCCGAGGCCGCCAGGGAGGTGACTGCGGGCGACGCCGGGATTTTGGTTTGGGTAACTGGGTAGATGGGGGCGCCATTATCGCGCTTGTCTTGCAGGGGGCCGGTGAAGGTTATACGAGAGGCTCCATCTGTCCTTATTGAAAGTGCTCTTAACGCAGGGACCAGCCGTCTTGCTGACGCCTGGGCCACCGAGCACAGGGACAGGACGGGGTTGCTGGAGGTGAGGATTCCGCGTGTCAGGGGCGGGGATGAAGGAGGAGAAAGTGTTCACTTTTGGACATGTGACGTGATAGCACTGGGCAGAGGGGAGGAAGCTGACCTTGGAGCAGTGGGCCAGGCGAGGTGGCCCTTGGTGGGGCAGGGGACAGGTAGGGACAGATCACGGGGCCCACGCAATGGCCAGGGAGGTGGAGGAGCAGTAGGACAGTGTCACAGAGGCAACAGGAGGCTGTCACGGGAGGGAGTGGGTCACAGGCCAAGTGCTGCTGAGGCCTTGGCGGTGTACACAGCACAGCAGGGGGGCGGGGGTACAGGGCCTTCGGTGATGCGGGGGACACCTGAGGGAGGAAGTGAGGAAGGCAGCAGGGCCCCATGTAGTTGGTGTTAACAAGAATAAACAATTAGGGGCCAAGAAATCCCAGGCGGTAGCTGAAAGAAAAACAGAGCCTGGGGTTGCTGTTTAAAGATGGGACAGGTGAGTCCATTCCATAGTCGTTAATGGGAAGGTGCCATCGCAGAGTGGAAGGAGGGCACAAAGGGAGTTGTCAGGGAGGTTGGGACCCAGGCAGCTCTGGCCCAGCGCTCCGGGTGGGCCCCTCCATCAGCGGTGGGGGAGGGTGACGGTGGCCCTGCCTCCCTGGAGATTCTCTGTGAAGGAGGAGGCAGGGAAATGCTCAGTCAGCAGGTGGGTGATGCAGGAACCCACCCACCACAGGCAGGCGGGGCCAGGTCCCCCTGGAGTGGTTTCCTCCTTCAGGTGCAAGCTGGGAGAAAGCAGAGAACTGACTCCATGCAGAGTTGGGATTAAGAGCCCCTGGACGAGGGGCCAAGGCAGTGAAGGACGTCCATCACTCATCTGCCACTATCCTCCTCACATTTAATCCTCACAACACCCCTGTGAGGTAGGTATCATCGCCCCCTCTTACAGATGAGGAAACTGAGGCTCACACATGCCCAGGGGCACACAGTCGACAGGACGGGTCTACAGTTCCAACGCTTGGGTTCTCACCCCGACCACGCCCCACCCAGGGTGGCCAGAATTCCCTTATAGTAGCAAAAAGACAGCTGCCGTGGACATGAATACACACAGCACCAGCACACATAAAAGCAGCAGCTCAGTGAGCATCTCCCAGCCCTGGGTTTCTGGTTCAAGAGCATTTGGGGGCCAGGCGCCGTGGCTCATGCCTGTAATCCCAGCACTTTGGGAGACCGAAGTGGGCGGATCACCTGAGGTCATGAGTTCGAGACTAGCCTGGCCAACATGGTGAAATCCTGTCTCTACCGAAAATACAAAAATTAGCTGGGCGTGGTTGGGTGCTTGTAATCCCAGCTACCCAGGAGGCTGAGGCAGGAGTATCCGGGAGGCGGAGGTTACAGTGAGTTGAGAGTTGAGATCATGCCACTGCACTCCAGCCGGGGAGACAAGACCAAAACTGTCTCCAAAAAAAAAAAAGCATCTGGGGGACACTTCTGGCCAAGTGGTTCTTTCTTACATTTGCAGAGTAAACAGAAGTGGATGGCAGCAGGGTGTGTTGTGGTCAGCCCGTTCCCAGGGAGAGGCCATGGTTACATGGCCCCAGGCAGGCTCCCCAGGCGTGGGCTGCTGGCTCCCAGGCTCCCTTTCCATGCAGGAGCAGAGTCTCCGTGGCCAGCAGGAAAGCCCAGGGGTCCGCCTCCCTCCCACGGGCCCCCACAGCAGAGCTGCAGTTGGGATCAGCCAGGACACGGCCCCCAACTGCTATGCTCTTCTGCCTCTTGGTCACCTCAGATGTTACAGAGGACTTCAAGTTTTTTCTGGCTAGCCTATCTGGGAAAATTCTTTTTGCATAAAGTGTGTCAGGATGGCATTGAGGGGCTGGAGTAAGATTTTTGTTTTGCAGGTGAACCTAAATAATGGTGGGAATCTCTTGTTTTTTTAATACCTTCTGTTTTAAGTTTTTCTTTTGTTTTCATCTTGGAAGAAGGAAATTTAGAAATAAGACAGGAAAAGAATGGCCCAGAAATTCAGCACAAAGAGAGGTGTTCACATTGACGCCATCTGTGGGTCACATACGAACGCCTCTGGGACAGAGCTCTAAAACGAGTCACGTGTTGTAGGGAGTGGGCCTGTGGCCAAGGCAGTCCACGCAGTGTGCAGGGACGCAGGCCCCCTTACCATGGAAGCCCCACCCAGAAGGAAGTGGGTGCCCCATGCAGGCTGAGGTGGATGAGGGGACAGTGGTGTGCTCACAGCTGTCAGCTCCCCACTGAAGCCGCAAACCAGCAGATGTGGGCAGGGGCTCGAGTGGTGTCTGACTACCCAGGTCACACGTGCCTTGAGCGTGAAAGCTGTCAGCTCCCGGCACGGGGCTCTGGTGGGGCTGGGAACACCAGGACACACATGGGCTGAAGCTTCCAGAGACAGTGAGACACGGAAGGGACAGAGAGGTGCCCTCCACGCAGTGCGGCCAACTGTTTCCAGGCTAAACTTTCCAAAGAGAGAGATCTGAGCTCTTCACCCTCATTTCAACATTCTGATGGCTTGCACGGGACTCCCGCGGAGAGAGAAACTTGGTGGCCGCAAGTCATCCTCTCTGCTCTCTGTGCAAAGGCCTCCATGGTCTATGCAGCGTTCCTATGCTATGCTCCCACCCTTCGCCTCCAGCCCCCTCAGTACACATCCACTGCGGCAAATGTGCTGACACACTTACAGCCTCACAAGGCCCAGGTTCATGTCCTCCTCCTCACTGTGTATGCATAGGTTTATCCGCTTCACCTGTTGCTGGGGAACACTGCTCTCCGGGGGACTTGGGGGACGACACTGTAAACATGACTTCCTGGCCTGATGGTGGCAGGGCTGTGTGTGCGAGTCACTGTCCAGGGACAGCACTGAGGTAGGTCGGGGCAGGGCCCCCAAGCCACCGTCCACGGAGCTTGTGGGACTTGCGGTGCTGACGGAGGAGTACCCTGAGGTCGTGACGTCCTTCCCTGGCTCCCGGCTGGTGCGGACCAGGGGTTTGGGTCCAGGGGTTGCAGGGATCTGGGTGTCCAGCGCCAGTGCCTGTGGGTCCTGGGGTCCCTTGTCCTCTGGGCAAGCCTCCTCATCACTGGATTCCTGGCAGCAATGCTGTTCTGGGTTCAGGTAGACCACGGTGACATCGAGGATGCCGCTGGGAGCTGTCACTGCAGGAAGGTTGGTGGGGAGGGAAGTCATGTCACACCCAAGCATCAGGGGAGACCCCCTGCCAGGTCAGGACCCTGAAGTCCAGGTCAAGAATCTTCTACCTTGCTACGGTCCCCTGTGTTACCCTCCTGTGGTGAGAAGCGTGGGTGACATGCCTCTTCCAAGTTGGACAGCTGCCCGCCATGACTCCAACAAATGTGGAGATGACAAGTTGGCCATCTAGCTCAAGCCAAGTGGACGCAGAAGCAAGCAACCGGGAAACTGACAGGACTCACACTAACTGGGCTTCTGGCAAGGACCCCGCAGTCTGCCTGGGGTTTGCACAGGGCAGTGATCCCAGCAGGGCAGTGAGGAGTGTCACGTATACCACGTGGGCACACCTCAAACAACATTCTAGAAGGAACGCCCAGGCTAGAGTGCAGTGGCATGATCACGGCTCACTGCAGCTCCCACCTCCTGTGCTCAAGAGATCCTCCCACCTCAGCCTCCCGAGTAGCTGGGACCACAGGCGCACGCCACGACGCCCAGCTAATTTTTAAATTTTTTGTCTTGCTGTGTCACCCAGGCTGGTCTTGAACTTCTAGCCTGGAGTGATCCTCCTGCCTCAGCCTCTCAAATTGCTGGGATTACAGGCCTGAGATTACAGGCCTAGAAGGATCTCCATGAACTCCAGACAGGGTCTCTGCCTCCCTCATCCTAGTGAGGTCCTCCCAACACGGAATGAGCAGGAGCCGGATAGGTGTGGCCTAAGTCCTCTCATCCCCGTGTGGTGGGAGCAGCTGTGGTCTTTTGGGGGCTCTCCCCTCCTCTCTCCCCATGTCTGGACACACTCCCCGGCGGGGCAGGAGCTGGCCCCACCCCGCACTCTGTGTACATCTTCCTCCCACAGCGCTCGCACAGGGCCAGGTGCCCAGAGGCCCTCGGTGACAGCCACCCTCTGTGTGATGTCCCTTCTGGTGCGCCCTGGCCCCACACTCACCGTCGCCCTCCTTCTCGCCCTCACTCTCCTGGTCGCCTTCATAGCCAGAGCAGCAGTCCAGGCTCCAGTCGAGGAAGCTGCCCAGCAGCGTCTCCTCCTGGCTGGACAGCTCCGCAGTGGGGGTGGTAACGAAGCTGCCCCTGTCTTCCTGGAGGCTGTTCTCCCGCTTCCTGTAAGGTGGAGAGCCCAGGAGACCCAGTCATGGACGGCGGCACTGGGAGGCCAGGCCCGCCACACCTGCCTCTAACACCCGCATGCCCCAGCCTGTCACCACATGCTCCCAAAGGGTCTGCTGCGAAGAAAATGCCGGTGAAGCTAGAACAGGTATAAGCCCTTCGGGCAGGGCCAACCTGGAGGACCGCTCAGGCAAACTCAGGCCCCAGGTCTGGGTGTGAAGCCCAGCCCACCTGGCTTAGCTGTGGGGCGTGGGCCAACCATCTGGTCCCCTAGAAACCCCTAGGATGATGCCACCTTCCAGTGTTTTTTGTTTTTTGTTTTGTTTTTTTGAGGTGGTCTTGCTCTGTCACCCAGGCTAAAGTACAGTGGTGTGATCTTGGCTCACTGCAACCTCCACCTCCCAGGTTCAAGTGAGTCTCCTGCCTCAGGCTCCTGAGTAGCTGGGACTACAGGTGCCCGCCATCACACCCAGCTAATTTTTATATTTTTAGTAGAGATGGGGTTTCACCATGATGGCCAGGTTGGTCTCGAACTCCTAACCTCAGGTGATCCACCCACCTCAGCCTCCCAAAGTGCTGGGATTACAGGCATGAGCCACTGCGCCCAGCCCCTCTGGTGTTGATTAATAAGGTGCAGGCAGTGCTTAGCCCGGCGCCAGGCAGATTGCATGGAATGGCCTGGCCTTGGGCGGTGCTGACACCCACACCCAAGTGGGGTCAAATCTTGCTCAGCATGGGGCTGGAGGCCAGTGTGTGGGCCTCAGCCTGCGAAAAGCCACCACACCAGCTGAGCCTTTCCACTTCCTGACCCCAGGGCCTGGTGGAGGAGGGGGGTGGAGACAGCTACCCCAGTGTCACCCGTGGGGGTCTGTCTCAGAAGACTGATGGGGCTGTGGGGGGCCTCTGAGAAGCGGGTTTAACACAGCGAGGCTGAGCACAGGGCCAGGCCCCCTCCTGGAGTAGCCGTGCGTATCTGCATGGACTTTCCTCCTGATGACCCTGGCCCCAGGGAGTCGGCGCATGTGTGGAGTGACACAGGAGGGTCAGGTCTCCTGCCTTCCACACAATGGAAAGTGCTGTCATGCTTCTTGGGGAGGAAGCAGCAGCAGGGGCTTCGGCTGCTTCCCCAGGGCTCCCCAGGAGTTGCGGTCTCCTGCCAGGAGCCCACTCCCGACACAACGCTCCTGGAGGCAGCCCTGCCTGGTCCTATATTGACAGGAAAGACCCAGCCACCCAGTGCCCGCCCTTGGGAAGGTTACGGGTGCACATGGTGCTGAGCAGTCACGGCGCAGGGCCAGCAGCACGGGGAGGGCCCTGTTCATCGGGGCCTTGTGGAATCAGTAGGAGTTCTCCAGGCGGGTGAGGTAGAAAGAGGAAGTTAACTCCAGGAGGAACAGCCAAGGTGCTGAGATAGGAGAGGCAGGTAAACAGGTCCACACGGGTGGCGAGGGAAGTGCTGGGGATGTGACTCAGGTCACAACTCGAGTGCCGGGAGTGACAGCAGCATCATGGAGCAGAGAAGTCCAGGACGCGCATGACAGGCACGGGCAGGGCTAGAGCCAGGCTGGGCTCCCGCGTGCTCGAAACCATCTTCCTCCACAGGGAGCCCAGTCAGAGCGAGAGGCAATAGCCTCTGAGGAAGGAGACCTGGGCTGGAGACAGTGGAGGTTACGCAGGGGCCCGAGGCATGACTGCAGGGCTCCGTCCCAGGGTCACTGTCCTGGGATCTGCTGCTCCCCTGACAAGCCTTGGGGGCCTCTCTGTGTGAGGAAGCGCTGAGGGAACTGGGCCGGCACGAGGATGCCAGCATTGTATGGCGCAGCCAGAACGCAGGGTAACTAACCGTTTGGTTCTCCGTCCCGAGGGAGAGCTGAGGAAGGCGTGGATCTCCCCTGTGCTGAGGAAAGTCGGGGGGTCGGGGCTGTCTTGTGTCACTCCTAATGCAGCACACAACTGGCTGTAGCTCAGCACCTGAGGGGAAGCCAGAGTTAGGGGGTGCAGAGGCCCCGAGGGTGAGGCCTGCCCACACCCCAGCACCCTATGAGACGCCCAGGTGGCGGGAGGGAGGCACCTCTTCCTGGCTGATTTCTCCGTAGCGCTTGTCCTCAAACCGCTGCTTCACGGCGGTCAGAGAGACTTGCCTGTAGTCCTTGGGGGCGTCATCGTGGAAGCTGGAAACAGAGTCACGTGGAGTGGACATGTGAGGCACCCCCACCCCATTTTTAGCTTCAGTTCACTGAAGTGAGCAATGAGAATGCAAAATGGTGCAGTCACTCTGGAATCTGACCTGGCAGTTCCCGGAATGGTTAAACTAAGTCACCACAGGACCTAGCAATTCCTCTCTAGGTAAAGACCCAGGAAAAAGGAAAAACTATGTCCACACAGAAACCTGTACTAGAATGTTCATGGCAGGACTGTTCACAATAGGCAAAATGTCCACCAGCTGCGGGATGGATAAACACATGTGGTCCATGCAGGGGACTATTATTCAGCCATGAAAAGGAACAAAGCAGGGACACACGCCACATGGACAAACCCAGCAAACGTTACAGCGAGGGAAATCACCTAGACACAAAAGGCCACCTGTCCGACGACGCCATTTATATGGAATGTCCAGAATGGGAAAAATCCATGGACCGAAAGTAGACTACTGGGGGTCATCTAGCGCTGAGGAAGTTGGGGGGAACGGGAGGGTGACAGCTGAGGGGTGTGTTGTCCCTTTGAGGAAAGTGAAAATGTCGTCAATTTGATTGTTGTGATGACAAGCACAACTGTGTGAATACAAGCCCATTAAATCACACAATCAAAGGAAGTGTAGTTTCTAAATAACGTTTCTAATTTATCTGGTTTGGAAAAAAAATTAACTTCTTCAGGAGGAAGAGAATAAATGCAGCCCAGAAACAGCTTTTGGTGGCCAGGGTTGGGACGATCTGTGCTCCCCATAAGCAAAGGTGGGCGGGACGAGACCCATGCGAACCCTTCTACTGTCACCCTCGTTCCTTGCCCAGAAGGCACAGGGTCCGGGCACTGCAGGAGAAAGCAGCATGAGCAGCAGCACATGCCAAAGCCCGGGAGATGCCACCAGGTCCCCTGTGGCTGGAGCACAGCATGGGGGGAGAAAAAGCAGATGGGCCACAGAAGGGGCTGCTCAAGGGCATCGAGACCCCCAGGAGTTCTGATCTCATCCTGGAAGCCGGACAGCGAGGCCCTGGGTGACGTACATGGGACATTCGCGGGGCGGCTGCCACACTGTTCCAGGAGGCCAGGCAGCCGCCACGGATAGCTCCAGTCCCCAAGCTGTGAGCGCACGAGGAAACTGCACTGACGAGGATGCAGGGATGGAGAAGCAGCAGCGGCTGGTGGAGGCCTCAGCTGGGCACACAGGGCTTCATGCACCACGACCCACCAGGGCCAGAACAGGCAACAGGCCGTTGGCTGAGTCACGCTGGCAGGGGGGTGGCAGGTCAAGGTTGAGATGTGGCCTGAATTCTGGAAGTGGTGAAGTCTCCCAGGAAGGAGTCTGAGGAGTGGCAGAAAGCCAGAATTCCGGGGCCCCTTGGGGTGGGTGAGAAGGGAGACCAACACCTAGGCCGCATGGCCTAGGGCAGGAAGCCGAAGTCCCCGAGGGAGGGAGGGTCAGCGTAATGCTGGCTGGAGAAAAGCACCCAGGCCTGGTGTGCTGGTGCCTGTGGTTTCTGCTACTCGGGAGGCTGACACAAAAGAATCCCTTGAGCCCGGGAGGTCAGGGCTGCAGTGAGCTAGGATGGTGCCACTGCACTCCAGCCTGGGCCCCCAACTCAAAAAAGGAAAAAAAAGCCCACACCGCTGAGTCTGCTGGATTTGGCTGAGGAAAAGGAAGCCATGGCAGAAGCGGGAAGTGGGAGACCAGGGAGTGGGGGTGCCGAGAGGTGGGAGGAGCAAGTCTGTGAGCACAGCTGAGGAGGGGAGACGGAGATGGCTGGCCGGGTACAAATTCAGCCCTGTGTTTGTCCCCCTCACCCCTCACTGCCATGACTCCACTCATGGCCCCCAGCCCCACTGGTCTGCACTGGGCCCTGGCATGGCTGCTCCCTTTGCCCTGGACTCAGATGCCCAGGTGACCCCGGCTACGCTCCCTGAAGGCAGTCGCCCCCGCCCGCGCCACCTGCCCTGCGCGCCTGCCTGCTGTTTCTCCTGTCACGACCTGACCTCTGAACTCTCTGTCCTGCCCTCTCCCCCAGCGCCTGGACCACGGTAGGGACTTCATGAACTGCATGGAACAAACCAACGTGGGCTGAAGGGAAGCTGCCAGGGCGAGTGAAGGGGCTTAGATGTGGCGAGGGCCGGGCCAGGCTCACCAGAGAGAAGGGCGGAGGGGCCGGGGCAGGTGGAGGGAAGCCCAGTGGGGCTGGGGCAGACAGGGGGTCACAGCCGGGCACGACGGCGCAAGGGACCCACCCGCAGTCTCCATCTTCTCAGTGAGACAGAGGATAGCTCTATCCCAGCGGCTGCATCGGGGCAAAAGCTGTTCTCTCAAGGGAAGGGGAGTATTTTCCCGACTGGGGACCACGTGGTCTCCGCTGCACTACGAGCTCAGCCACCGCCAGAGCAAAAGCAGCAGCAGACAATGTGGAAACCAGTGAGGGTGGCTGCTGCCAAGAAAACCCCATTCGCAAGAGCAGCCAGATGCCGCCTGAGGGCCACGGTGTGCCAGTGCCTGAGCTAGATGACAACTTGACAACACGCACAAGTTACCACGGGTCAGGGAGATGCCCTCATTTTCTCTAGTATGTTCTGCTGCCTGTGCAATGAGCTTGGGTTGGGAGCAGCTGCTCTCAATGTGAAAAACGTGTGAGATAAGAAAGTCCTGGAACTTTTTTTTTTTTTTTTTTTGAGATGGAGTTTCACTCGTTGCCTGGGCTGGAGTGCAATGGCGCAATCTCGGCTCACCGCAACCTCTGCCTCCCGGGTTCAAGTGATTCTCCTGTCTCAGCCTCCTGAGTAGCTGGGATTGGAGGCGCACGCCACCACGCCCAGCTAATTTTTTTTTTTTTTTTTTTTTTTAGTAGAGACAGGGTTTTGCCACGTTGACCAGGTTGGTCTCGAACTCCTGACCTCAGTGATCTGCCCGCTTTGGCCTCCCAAAGTGCTGGGATTACAGGTGTGAGCCACCACGCCTGGCCAGTTGTTTTTAGAGACAGAGTCTTGCTCTGTCACCCAGGCTGGAGTCCAGTGACGTGATCTCAACTCACTGCAACCTCTGCCTCCTGGGTTCAAGCGATTCTCCTGCCTCAGCCTCCTGAGTAGCTGGAATTATAGGCGTGCACCACCACGCCTGGCTAATTTTTGTATTTTTAGTAGAGGTGGGGTTTCACCATGTTGGCCAGGCTGGTCTCAAACTCCTGACCTCAAATGATCTGCCCGCCTCGGCCTCCCAAAGTGCTGGGGTTACAGGCATAAGCCTCTGCGCCCGGCCAAAACTCACCACTTCTTATGAAGGCTCAAGACGCAGGGAATGAGGTCTTCATAGGAGAATCCGGTGAGGTCCCACAGCTGAGTGGTCCAGGGCTGTGCTGGGGAGGAAAGCAGGCCAGGGGTGGAGGGGGTGGAGGGGGTGGAGGGGGTGGAGGGGGTGGAGGGGATGGAGGGGGTGGAGGGGACAGAGGGGATGGAGGGGACGGAGGGGATGGAGGGGACGGAGGGGCTGTGGTGACAGCCGCCTGAACACTCCCGCTCTATAGCTCTGTGGGCTCTGCTGTGGAGTTTCTTGGAGCTCAGGGTTGCAATCCTTTTAAAATAGTTTTGAAAAAAACCCATACATAGGGCGTGCAGGCTCACGGTCAGAAATCTGGGACATACTGAAGCTAGGAGCCGTGCTGTATCTCAGCCCCCAAGAAGTAACCAGGACAAATGGATGCTGGACTCTTTTCTTCCCCACAGCCTCCTCCTATGTCAGCACCTTCCCCGACACAGGCATCCCTGGGAAGGGCCACTCCTTACTCTGCCCGTGCGTCAGTCTGGCCAGGAGCAGGGCTGCGGCAGCCAGGCGGGCTGGGGCGTAGGCGGACAGGCTGGTGTGCAGCAGGGAGAGCTCGCAGAGGAAGCTGCACAGGTGCTGGGTTCTCAGCTCCACAGGGACTAGCGTCAGCAGGACCTCCTTGTAATCCACCACAGTGGGGACCTAGACAGCCGGGACGGGGTGTGGGCTCTCAGCGCTCGGGGGCTCCTTCGTGCAGTGCCGCATGCAGGCCCAGCGCAGGGTCTGGCCCGGATGATGTTCACGCCGATGCTGCCTGCACGCGCAGCGCACCAGCGCAGATGGCGACGTGGTGCAACCGTGGCCTCCTACTCCATGGCTTTGGGCACAGCAGAGACAGCTGCCCTCTGAGTCCATGAGGCCCTCCCACAGCAGGAAAGCTGAATGCCCACCCCCACCCTCCAGCACAGCGACAACCAGGATTAATAAGGAAAATGGAACCGCTGCTTACTCGAATCTTCCCTTCCAAGGCGGAGACGATCTCGCCCATCATTCTCACCAGGTCCTCGTACTTGTACGTGTTGTCCGTGAGCCATACGGCCTCCCGGATGGTCAGGATCTCTTTACTGATGAACCTGCAACGCCGAGAAGGGGTCTCAGGGCGGAGCCCACTTCCTGGGGCAGGGGTGGGGCGGAGAGACCCAAGGCTTTAGGAGGCCTCAAGGTAGGGAGGGAGCCATGGCTTTGGGCTTTGGTGACAAACAGAGGCTTCATAATGGAGCCAGCTGCCTGTGGCTGACAAGGGGCATTTAAAAAAGGGGAGGCCCAGGCAGGAGGACAGCTCAGCCAGGAGTTCGAGACCACCCTGGGCAACAAAGCAAGACCCTATCTCTTCAAAAAGTTAAAAAATAAAAAATTAGCAGAGCATGGTGGCATGTGCCTATAGTCTCAGTTACTTGGGAGGCTAAGGTGGGAGGATTGCTTAAGCCCAGGAAGTTGAGGCTGCAGTGAGCTTTGATTACACCACTGCATTCCAACCTGGGTGACAGAGCAAGACCCTGTCTCAAAAAATAATCATCATAATAATAACAAGGGGGAGGTCAGAAAGTGCTGGAAAGAGGGATGAGAGCCACAAGGCAGACAGAAAGCAGCAGGGCTGTTAGGCAGACTCACAAATGTCTGCAAAAGGCCCAAGTGCCATGAGCATTCAGTTTGCTAAAAGACACCAAGAACAGAGATTTGCCTGTCACGTGACAGCTCTATCAGTGGGGTAGAAATGTTATAGACCCAGAAGGTGGGTGAGCCACCAGATCTAGGAATTGGAGGCAAAGGGCCCAAGGGTTGTTGGAAAGTCTGTGCCCGGCACTGTGTGGCCGCAGGAATCCTGACTGTCTCCAGGCGATGGTCACCCTGTTCTCTGTTGTCAACCAGCGCCAACTATCAGGGAACACGCTGCTCCAGCGGCCCCCCGCAAGGCACCTTCCCCTTGGACTGAGGCCAAGTCCCTTGGCTGCTCTGTCCTGGGGACTCTGCAGGTTGCATGCGTCATTCACTTGACCAAGAGGACAAGAGGCACGGGGACTACACCTGCCACCGCGGGGGGCTGCAGACGCCAAAAAGACAAGATGTCAGTGGCCAATGAGAGCCCAGCGTGGGGTGTGAGGTGGCTGGTGGGGGCAGGGCACCTCTGAGAGCAGAGGTGGGGGGCAGCTCAGCCTTTAAAATCTTTTTTTTTTTTGAGACAAGAGTTTCCCTCTGTCACCCAGGCTGGATTAGTGCAGTGGCGCTATCTCAGCTCATTGCAACCTCCGCCTCCCAGGTTCAAGTGATTCTCATGCCTCAGCCTCCCAAGTAGATGGGACTACAGGCGCCCACTACCACGTCTGGCTAATTTTGTTTGTATTTTTTTGAGACAGAGTCTTGCGCCATTGCCCAGGCTGCAGTGCAATGGTGTAATCTTGGCTCACTGCAACCTCTGCCTCTTGGGTTCAAGCAATTCTCCTGCCTCAGCCTCCTGAGTAGCTGGGATTACAGGCATGCCCCACCACGCCCAGCTAATTTTTTGTATCTTTAGTAGAGACAGGGTTTCACCATGTTGGCCAGGCTGGTCTTGAACTCCTGACCTCACGATCCGCCCACATCAGCCTCCCAAAGTGCTGGGATTATAGGCGTGAGCCACTGTGCCTGGTCCCCGGATTTTAAAAAAAAAAAAAGGATAATAAGGCAGAGTTGATTTGAGGGAGCTGTGGTGATAGTTATATGGACCACTGCAATCAGGTCTTGTGGTTGGGGAAGAAATTGGACTCAGCTCCCTGAAACGTTTCTAGCAGTTATTCTCTCACTGCCAGCAGGTTTGTGGCCCAGGAGCTTGGTCGTAGGTTGCAGTGATGGATGTGCGGTCAGATCCAGGGAGGCGGCCGCCCGACCTCCTCAGTCGTCTCTGGTCAGAAGACCTGGGACGCTGGATTCAGGCCCAAGAGCACATCTGAAGACAGCTCTGGATGCTTGTGGCAGGGTTTGCTCCCTCCTTCCATGGGAATGACACTGCATCGAGCTGGCACACGCAGGCCCGAAGAGACTACACCTCCCAGTTCCTGTCTGGTGAGATGTGGTCACAAGACTAAGCTCAGTGCAAAGGTGAATGTGGCAGGTACAGGTGTCACAGGCACAAGGGCAGCACCCTAGTTGGTGGCAGAGATTAAGACGGGAGATGGGGCTCCTCTGCTTCCACGTGAAACAAAAAACATCCCAATGACCTAAGCCTGGACCCTCTGCCTCTGGGTTACCTGTGCAAGAGAGAAACAAGTCTCTGTAGCTTACACATATGCTGTGTGCAGCCAAGCCTATCCTCACCCACCAGGCTCTACAGAGGAGTCGGTCTGGAAAGCACTTCCTCGGGAAATGTAGACTATGCTGGGGACAGCTGGTTTAGGAAATGCAAAAGGTATTGTGAGAATCATTTCCACGTTATTTCCAAAGGCGGAACTAGGGGATCCAGCATTAGTTAAAGGAAAGCAGTGGTCTGATTTGAAAAGGACAGGCTGCCGCGTAAGGACACACCCTGCTGCTGAGAGGCACCCACGTGGCTGGAGTGGGCTCTGCAGGGCACCAGTGGGGGACGAAAAACTCTCTAACTCCAAGAGTGTAGGAAACTCTGGCAACAGACTTTAGAACCCAACTTCAGAGAAGGGCAGCCAACTGCCACCCTCCCTGATCAGTCATCCTGCTGCCCTCAGGAGCCAGGGGACAGGGCGGTCCAGCCTGTGCCTGCCAGAGTGAGGCCACACTTTGGGTCCTGAGACTGCATGCCAGGATGAATTGCCTGGATGCAGGCACCCCACACAGCGGCCCCCACACGCCGAGGGCTGTTCTGCCACCCCTGCCTGCAAAGGGCCCTCAGCGTGGCACTCCATGTCTGACCAGGTGGGACACTCGTGGCTCATGAGTCAAGAACCAGTGAGGGCCAGGCGCAGTGGCTCGTGCCTGTAATCCCAGCATTTTGGGAGGTTGAGGCGGGCGGATCATTTGAAATCAAGAGTTTGAGACCAGCCTGACCAACATGGTGAAACTCCGTCTCTACTAAAAATACAGAAAAATTAGTCGGGCATGGTGGCGCACACCTGCAGTCCCAGCTACTCTGGAGGCTGAGGCAGAAGAATCACTTGAACCTGGGAGGCGGAGGTTGCGGTGAGCCAAGATCACACCACTGCACTCCAGCCTGGGTGACAGAGCAAGACTTGGTCTCGAAAAAAAAACAAACAGAAAACAAAACAAGACTAGTGAGGAGCAACATGAAGGGCAGGTGACCCTGAACCCGGGAAGGGCCAGCACGTCCCTGCCAGCTGGGCCAAGGGGGCTTCTCACCGGGTGCAGATGACCATGCAGGCGATGCCCAGCAGCTGGAGCCTGTACCGCGGCACCAGCCTCCTCTGCAGGTACCGGTCCACACACTCCACGGTCAGGTGCAGGCACAGGCTTGTGAAGTCCTTCATGGTGGCAACTTCCACCAGCCAGTCGATCAGAATGTACCTGCGGAAAGAGAAGCACGTGGGAACTGGTGGGGGCGTTCTCCATGTGTCCCTGTCTGCAATTTCAACCCCACCTGTTGGGCCTGACCAAATAAGCTGGCTAGCTCTGGAATCATGGGTTTACCCTGGAACCAAGGCTGGAGAGGCCATGTCACAGGAAGCCCGGGAGGCTCCGTGGGTCCCAGCCCCAAAGCAGGCCCCACATCCTTCGACTTTGTTCCTGGTGCTCCCAAACACAAGCGCTTTGAGACCTCGACCTGACGCAAAGTGAAAAGTCAGCCCACAGCCGTTGGTCTGCCCACAGTGGATGAACCCTGACCCTCGGGGCATGCAGGGAGCGGGAGAAGGTGGACAGTCGCAAGGGAATGCCCCAATACGGTAAATGATGCCCCAGTATGGTAAATGCCTTTCTGAATAGAGTGGAGACACTTGTAGTCCTACTTGGGGGACTGAGGCAGGAGAAAGGCTTGAGCCCAGGAGGCGGAGGTTACAGCAAGCCGAGAACACACCACTGCACTCCACCCTGGGTGACAGACAGCCTACCTCAAAAAAAAAAGATGTTCAACGTGTTCTGTGGCTTAAAAAAGATCACTGCACTGTGGGAGGCTGGGGCAGGAGGGTCGCTTGAGCCCAGGAGTTCAAGACTAGCCTGGGCAACATAGTGATACCCTGTCTCTACTAAAAATACAACAATTAGCTGTGCGTGGTGGTGTGCATCTGTAGTCCCAGCTACTCAGGAGGGTAAGGTGGGAGGATCACTTGAGCTTGGGAGGCGGAGGCTGCAGTGAGCTGAAATCATGCCACTGCACTCTGGCCTGGGTGACAGAGTCAGACCCTGTCTCAAAAAAAAAAAAGGTGGCTGGGCGCGGTGGCTCACGCCTGTAATCCCAGCACTTTGGGAGGCCGAAGCGGGCGGATCACGAGGTCAGGAGATTGAGACCATCGTGGCTAACATGGTGAAACCCCATCTCTACTAAAAATACAAAAAAGTAGCCGGGCGTGGTGGTGGGTGCCTGTAGTCCCAGCTACTCGGGAGGCTGAGGCAGGAGAATTGCTTGAACCCAGGAGGCGGAGCTTGCAGTGAGCTGAGATCGCGCCACTGCACTCCAGCCTGGGCGACAGAGCGAGACTCCATTTCAAAAAAAAAAAAAAAAAAAGGGTGATAAGGGAACTCTATGCCGCCCTGTCACAGGTAACTGGGGTTAAGTGGAAAGGGCTCCCTTCCCCTGGAGGCTGGCTTCCGCGCCGCTCTGATTAGAAGCCCCGGCCTGAATGCCTCACCTCATTGTGTCATTGAGTCCCTTCTGCACGGAGAAGACTTGTTGTTTACTGACAGCCTGGGAAGCCTGAAATAGCTGGCAGACGATCTCACTGGAAGCTCTCACCTCCAGTCCAAGCTGGTTTGCATTTGCACAGGCTTTGGCTAAAGACAGCTGAGGAAGAAAAGACAAACATGAGCGTGAGGCAGCAGCCATGTTGCAGTTTTCCATTTCTGAAGCAAAGGCCCATTCAGGCACCAAATGCATGTGGACACACTGCCCTACTTAACTTAAACCTTCACAAGCTTCGGGAACGAGGATGGCTCAGGTTTTAATTATTATTCCTTTTTGTATAAGTAATAGATGACATGAGAAAAGATATATAATGAAATGTCAGTGGCCTTTCCACCGTGGCTCAGGTCTCAGTTTCTTACATGGCTAATGCCTGGGGCAGCTGTGTTAAGTCTCTGGCCACACGCCCCAGTGCTCTCCGAAAGGCTTCTGCCAATGTTTACACCCAGGAATAGGAGCACCTGCCTCATCACGGCTTCATCCCAGCAAACACTGTGATTATTAAAAACAGCTATTTTCAGAAGTTACCAGCTAGCCACTCAAAAACAGAGAAATATATATATATTATATATAATATATATTATATACAATATAAAACATATAATATGTAATATATTATATATAAAATATATCTATTATATATATCTATAATATATATTATAATTATAACATAATATATTATATATTATATAACATATAATATATAATATATAATTAACATAAATAATATATAATATATAATTATATAATAATTATAATAGAATATAATATATATTATATTATATAATAATTATAATAGAATATAATATATATTATATTATATAATATACATAATAGAATATAATATATATTATATTATATAATATATAATAGAATATAATATATATTATATTATATAATATATAATAGAATATAATATTACATATATTATAGAATATATTATTTATTATAGAATATTATATATTATATATAATATATTATATATATTATTATATTATATTATATTATATATATTTATATATATTATATATAATTATAATATATAATATATATTATATTATATATATTAATATATTATATATAATATTATATATATAATATATATAATATATTATATATAATATATAATATTATATATATAATGTTATATATATAATATATATAATATATATATAATAATATAATATATAATATTATATAATATTATATATAATAATATAATATAATATATAATATATATAATAATATAATATATAATATTATATATAATAATTTAATATAATATATATTACATATAATAATATAATATATATAATATATTATTATATATAATATTATATATAATATATATTATTATATGTAATATATATTATATATAATATTATATTATTATATGTAATATATATTATATATCATATTATATTATTATATATAATACATAATATAATATTATTATATATAATATATATTATAAATAGCTGGCAGACTAAATATAATTATGTTATAATATAATAGATATTATAAATATATCTAATTATAGACATTATATATCTATAATTAAGGGCTGGGTGCGGTGGCTCAAGCCTGTAATCCCAGCACTTTGGGAGGCCGAGGCGGGCAGATCACGAAGTCAGGAGATCCAGACCATCCTGGCTAACATGGTGAAACCCTGTCTCTACTAAAAATACAAAAAATTTAGCCGGGCGTGGTGGTGCAATGCCTGTAGTCCCAGCTACTTGGGAGGCTGAGGCAGGAGAATGGCATGAACCCAGGAGGCGGAGCTTGCGGTGAGCCGAGATTGTGCCACTGCGCTCCAGCCTGGGCGACAGAGCAAGACTCCATCAAAAACAAAACAAAACAAAACAAAACAAAAACAAAAACACACACACATATATATATATATAATTTGCTAATATCATGAGCCCAAAATATCTCATTTAAAAGTGCACTCTTATGACTAGCAGTAAGGTTGAACATTCCAATTTCTAACCACTTGAGTTTATTTATTTATTATTATTATTTTTTTGGCCAGGTGCAGTGGCTCACTCCTGTAATCCCAACACTTTGGGAGGCCGAGGGCAGATTACTTGAGGTCAGGAGTTTTAGACCAGCCTGGCCAACATGGTGAAACCCCACCTCTACTAAAAATACAAAAATTAGCTGGGCGTGGTGGCAGGCGCCTATAGTCCCAGCTACTCAGAAGGCTTGAACCCAGGCGTCAGAGGTTGCAGTGAGCTGAGATCGCACCACTGTGCTCTAGCCTGGGCAACAGAGAGAACTCCTGGCTTCAAGTGATCCTCCCGCCTCAGCCTCCCAAAGTGTTGGGATTATAAATGTGAGCCACTGCGCCCGACCCTGTTTCCTCTTTTGTGAGAATTGACTGAGGCCCCTTGAACTTCCATGAGAACTACGTTGTTGCATTTCTTGTAAACAATGTTTTTGTTGAGATAGGGTCTCCCTTTGTAGCCCAGGCTGAAGTGCAGTGTTGCGATCACGGCTCTCTGCAGCTTTGACCTCCCAGGCTCAAGTGATCCTCCTGCCTCAGCCTCCTGAGTAGCTGGACTACAAGGCACACGCCACCACATCCAGCTAATTTTTTTTTTTTTGAGATGGAGTATCGCTCTGTTGCCAGGCTGGAGTGCAGTGGCACAATCTCGGCTCACTGCAACTTCCTCCTCCTGGGTTCAAGCAATTCTCCTGCCTCAGCCTCCCGCGTAGCTGGGACTCTAGGCACATGCCACCAGGCCCAGCTAATTTTTTTGTATTTTTAGTAAAGACGGGGTTTCACCACATTGGCCAGGGTGGTCTCGACCTCTTGACCTCGTGATCCGCCCGCCTCAGCCTCCCAAAGTGCTGGCATTACAGGCATGAGCCACTTGCACCCAGACCATCCAGCTAATTTTAAAATTTTTTGTTGAGATGGGGTCTCACTATGTTGCCAGAGCTGGTCTTGAACTCCTGGGCTCAAGCGATCCTCCCAACTCAACCTCCTAAAGTACTGGGATTGCAAGTGTGAGCCATCACGCCTGGCCTTCTTGTAAATCTGTTGACTGGCTTTTTGGACGTGAACACCACAATGTGCTATGACACCTCGGGCTGGGCCATTATCAATTTGTAATTTTGTCCCTAGCATTTGAGCGCAGATCACTCTGCCACCCACTTGGTGGGGTGACAAGAACAAGCTTCTATCCATTTGGCAAATAGGAGCTTTCTTTGATTCGTCCTGACAACTTTTTTTTTTTCTTCAGACAGAGTCTTGCTCTGTCGCCCAGGCTGGAGTGTAGTGGTACTGCAACCTCTGCCTCCCAGGTTCAAGCGATTCTCCTGCCTCAACTTCCTGAGTATCAGGTGCCCGCCACCATGCCCAGCTAATTTTTGTATTTTTAGTAGTGACGGTTTCACCATGTTGGCCAGGCTGGTCTCGAACTCCTGACCTCAGGTCATCCGCCCACCTTGGCCTCCCAGAGTGCTGGGATTTCAGGCGTGAGCCACCGCACCTGGCCCTAACAACTTATTTATAGCTGTGAGGGGAGAGTCTACCAATGCTTGATTTCCTGCCTGTAGCCCTGGATGACTTGGTGACCAGGTGACATGACAAGCAAGGCGCTAACAGGAAGAGGAAGCAGGAAGGGACTCTCCACGCCCCTCTGCTCTCAAGTAGCCTCAAGTTTTGTTGTCAAGATCAGTTCTACCTATGGGACAACTTTCAAGAATGGCACAAATTTTGACAGCAGCTATAGCTCACAAGCATTTGAAAATTAAGAGGTTGGCTGGCTGAGAGGCAAGGGTGGATAGGCAGAGATGAATAACGCATTTCCCAGCTCTTCTCACAGTGTACCTGTCCTTTAAGACCAGTTCCAGTGCTGAACCGATCTTAGGGTGTCCCTCAATCCTGGCCTCCCATGTGGGAGCCCAGATAGTCCTGCCCCAAGGCTGGAGGGAGAAAGGCCAGCTCCCCACATCATCCCAGCCCCGCACCTCACCTGCGCTTCCCAGCAGCCTTTGGCAGCGTAGTCCCTGAGTTTTCGGAAGCTGTGGAGGCATCGCCCAGGATCTGACACCTGTCAATGGGAAATCACCAAGCCTTTGTACAACTGTGTCTTGGGAGGAACTCAGAACCAAGACCCAGAAGGGCCGACACTACGCTAACTTCCCACCTCTTCTCTCTCAAATGGTGGGAGTCATTTTTGGGGGTACCAAGAATAGCCGACTGACCAGTGGTTCCCGGAGGCTGAGAGACCGGGAGCAGCAAGAGCCACCTCCCTTTTGTGGACAGAACTGCATCCAAGGACCAGCATCAACTACGCCTTTGTCCAGCATAACTGCCCCCCACCCAGAGCAGGCACCACTCACATCTGTCCTCCTGTCGCTTTCCCAGAGGAGGTAGGAGCTGGTCAGACATCCCCGATGAGCAGCCTCCTCAAACAGGTCATGGGCCTGCTGCTGCTTCTCCTCATCCTAGAATAAATCCCAGCAGAGTTCATTCTTCCCTTATTCTTTTTCATTTTTATTTTTTGAGACAGTTTCACTCGTCGCCCAGGTTGGAGTGCAATGGCGCCATCCTGGCTCACTGCAACCTCCGCCTCCTGGGTTCAACCAATTCTCCTGCCTCAGCCTCCCGAGTAGCTGGGATTACAGGAGCCCACCATCATGCCCGGCTAATTTTTGTATTTTTAGTAGAGACGGGGTTTCACCATGTTGGCCAGGCTGGTCTCAAAATCCTGGCCTCAGGTGATCCACCCACCTCGGTCTCCCAAAGTGCTGGGATTATAGGCATGAGCCACTGTGCCTGGCTGGTTTTTTTGTTGTTGTTGAGGCAGAGTCTCCCTCTGTCACCCAGGCCAAAGTATAGTGGCACGATCTTGGCTAACTAAAACCTCAGCTTCCCGGGTTCAAGCAACTCTCATGCCTCAGCCTCCCAAGTAGCTAGGATTACAGGTGCCCACCACCACGCCTGGCTAATTTTTGTGTTTTTTAGTAAAGACGTGGTTTCAACACATTGGCCAGGTTGGTCTCAAACTCCTGACCTCAGGTGATCCACCCGCCTCGGCCTCCCAAGGTGCTGGGATTACAGGAATGAGCCACCATGACCGGCCCTTATTCTTTACTTGATGTTCAGTCACTCTACTCACCATCTTCCTCCTTTTCCATACTTTTTTTTTTTTTTTCTGAGACTGAGTCTCACTCTGTTGCCAGGCTGGAGTGCAGTGGTGCAATCTCGGCTCACTGCAACCTCCGCTTCCCAGGTTCAAGCAATTCTCCCTGCCTCAGCCTCCTGAGTAGCTGGGATTATGGGCACCCGCCACCACGCCCAGCTAATTTTTGTGTTTTTTAGTAAAGACGTGGTTTCACCATTTTGGCCAGGCTGGTCTTGAACTCCTGACCTCAGGTGATCCACTCACTTTGGCCTCCTAAAGTGCTGGGATTACAAGCATGAGCCACCGTGCCCGGCCCCTATACTCTTAAGTGGTAACACACATTGCTCTGAGCTTTAATAAAATGAGTTATCTAATTCATAGCAGAAATGACTTCTCTACAGAGACACCACTCCAAAGCCAGAGAGGAGCATGAACTCAAGAGCTCCCGGCCACAAAAGCCCTGCTCTCTTCCTGGAAGGGTTTACGTTTGGGCTGGGCCTGTGGGATCCCTGGTTCAGCTCTGCACCACCAAAGGCCTGCCTTTCTCACCTGCTGCCAAAGGAACTGCCCTCAACTACCAGGATAGTGGTGGTGGCCCTTAGTGGTGGCTCTCAGGGCTTCTCCTCAGTGTCCCTCTCTGATGCGTTTGCCAGCCCTGTCACTAGAAGCCACCATGTTCCCTCAATTTGCTGCAAAGGGGATTTACGGATCACAAAGCCCATTAGGACATCAAGTGCAGAGAGGTCCACAGGAGCAGGAGAGGCCCACGAGGAGCAGGGCCAGCAGACGAGTGAGCATCGAGGTTTGATGCCTCCTTGAGATCTGCTCTGCTGTTCTCACCGTCCCCCACTCCCCTGCCAGGCAGGTCATGGAGCCAGGATCGGAGCCCGTGGCCAGGCCCACATGTGCCCCCTGGCTTCTCCAGCTAGGCCTTTCTGGGCAAGGCTTGCCTTTTGTTTTGGGCCTTGGACGTCCCCTTCTGCTGCTTTTCAGTTCCAGGATCTCGGCTAGGGATGTATCAAACACAAAGTCCCAGTGCAGAGAACAATGTGACTCACCTCGAACAGACTCAGCACTCTGCCCAAGCAGTGTAATATGGATGCTTTGTGAGTCTTTAAAAAAAGGAGAAAGAAGTGTGATTTCCAGCACAGAGAACTGCCCGGGGGCCACCACTCCCTTGTCTGTCTTTGGGTCCCATGCCCATGGCCCTGCTGTCTGGCCCTCCCTCCCCTGCAGAGGGCCACTCCCAGATTTCAGTCTTTTTTTTTTTTTTTTTAAAGGGAAACAGGGTCTTGCTCTGTCACCCAGGCTGGAGTGCGTTGGCATAGTCACGGCTCATTGCAAGCTCAACCTCCCAGGCTCAAGCGATCCTCCCACCGCAGCCTCCTGAGTAGCTGGGACTATAGGTATGCACCACCACCCCTGGCTAACTTTTTTGTATTTTTTGTAGAGACGAGGTTTCGAGATTTCATCATGTTGCCCAGACTGGTCTCGAACACCTGGCCACAAGCAATTCTCCAGCCTCGGCCTCCCAAAGTGCTAGGATGACAGGCGTGAGCCACCACACCTGGCCAGATTTGTGTCTTGAGCTCCCACTGCCCCATGCAGCCTCAGCCCCATGTTTCCAGCTGTCAGCACGTGTACCCAGAACTCCACAGCCCACCCTGGCTCTCAGGCTTCCTCCTCTGTGCCAGCTAATTTCCAGATGCGTTCCCCATATCTGCACTCTCAGTTTTCTGCATCTTCACTTCCCTTAGGCTCCTGACTTTCCAGGGTCCAGGATCTACCCTCGGGGTCTTCCTGTGTCCTGGGACCCTGCAGGTGGCCTCGCAGGTGCTGCCCCTCGCCCAGACTCACCCTCTGCAGCTGGCACTCTGCCCTGAGGCTCTCGTGAACCACGGCCTTGCAGCAGCTTCCGCTCACCGACCACGGAGGGCGGATGAAGAGCCAGATGAAAGGTGCGGCACCCACATTCAGCCGCTCAGCGAGACTGAAGAAGCGAGAGGCCTTCAGGCCATTCACTTCTGCGCGGGCCTCATCAGACACAGACACTGCGGGACAGACAGGACAGAGCCCAGGGATGTCTCTTAGGGACGGAATGTGGAAAGCTCTCCATGGTCTTGGTGGAAAGTGTAATGCCTGAAGCCCACCATAGTGCAAAGCAGCTAGTGTTTCAGGAGAGAAGAGCCCTCCAGGATGGGGGCACCTGTCTTTTCTCCCCCTACTTCATTAATGTCTAGAACAGGTGGGTCATTGTGATCAATGCCCCTGCTGTGGTCCTCCCGGAAGCCTGGATTCTGAAGGTCAGGGGAAGGAGACCCCGCGACGCTTCATGTCCCACCCTCCCTCCAGCTGGGAACCACCGCCTGACCCCTGGTAATGGGTCCAGGGCAGGGGTGGGGGTTCTTTTTGGGACGAGGAGAATATTCTAAAATTAGACAGTGGCAATGGCTGCACAACCCTGTGAATATCCTAAAAAACCACAGAATTGCAGGCTTTAGAGGGGTGAACTGTATGGTGTGTGAATTTTATGTCTGGGAACTGCTCTTTGATGGGAGGGTAGGGGTAGGACCTCGGCTCCCCTGATTCTGGAGGAGGGTGTTGCTCATGGTCCCTGTCAGTCACCACAATTCTGCCAGCCGGCCAGGTAGGGACTCTCTCCCAGCAAGACACCAGATCGTTTAGAAGTACAAATGTGGGAGGCTACATCCCAGTGTTTACTTGTTTTGAGAGCTGGGACAGATCATGGGCTCGTTCCTTGGGGTGCTGAGCAGATAAGCAGTAACTGGTAGAAGAAAAGGCTGCGCAAGTTTCTTTCAAGGAGCACCTGGCCTCTGGGGATGAAGGGATCCAGGCACCAGGCCAGTTCTAACCTGCCTGTACCTGCTTCCCGTTTAGAAGCCTGGCTTTGTGTTACAGGGCACGCTGAACTCCGTCTCAAGAGTTCTAAGAGGATGGCCAAGGAGAGGGCCAGCATCCACAGGCAGGTCTGCGTGCTCACGGCGCACAGGGCAGGGAGCCCAAACAGCCCCCGTGCTGAGGCTCTGGCTCAGTCACTCTTTGCCAACTGAAATTAAAGGGTTTGCTAAAACAAGAGGTGACTTTCGTAACCTACAAAGTCAGAGTATCATTAGCAGGTCCCTCAGCAGGGTACATCTGGGCAGAGCTCCTGAGAGGGAATGGGGAGGCAGGCCATCGGATAGAGCAAGGACAGCAACTGAACTGCTAACACGGGGACCACTTCTTCATAGGGCCAAAGGCTCACACTTATCTAAAGCGCCAACATGCATGTGGGGTGAGGACTTACGGCCTTCATTGTAGAGGTAGGCTATGCCCAGCTTCACAGCAGCTTCGAAATTCCCCTTTTCAGCAGCCCTGAAACATTAAGAACATAAAGCATCACAATATTTTATGCCACAAACGTTATGAACTACTACAGCACTTGAAGAAGTCAGAATACTTGTTCCCTGAATCGAATATATATATATACACATATATATATGTGTGTGTGCATATCTCTCTCTCTCTCTCTCTCTCTCTCTCTCTGAGACAGGGTCTTGCTCTGTTGCCCAGGCTGGAGTGCAGTGGTGCGATCACAGCTCACTGCAGCCTCAACCTCCTGGGCTTAAGCCATTCTCCCACCCCAGCATCCCAAGTAGCTAGGACCACAGGCATGTGCCACCATGCTCAGCTAGTCAAAAAAAAATATTTTCTTTTCTAGAGACAGGGTCTTGCTATGTTGCCCAGGCTAGTCTTGAATTCCAGACCCAAGCGATCCTCCTGCCTTGGCCTCATAAAGTGCTGGGATTATAGGCTTGAGCCATCATGCCCGGCTCTAGAACATTTCTTTTTTTTTTTTGAGACGGAGTCTGCTCTGTTGCCCAGGCTGGAGTGCAGTGGCGCAATCTCGGCTCACTGCAAGCTCCGCCTCCCAGGTTCACACCATTCTCCTGCCTCAGCCTCCTGAGTAGCTGGGACCACAGGTGCCTGCCACCACGCCTGTCTAATTTTTTCTATTTTTAGTAGAGACGGGGTTTCACCATGTTAGCCAGGATGGTCTCGATCTGATCTCATGATCCACCCGCCTCGGCCTCCCAAAGTGCCGGGATTACAAGCGTGAGCCACCACGCTTGGTCAAACATTTCTTAATAACATGTAGTCAAATATGAATTATCCATTACATGCTATGACACAGATGAACCTTGAAAACATCAGGGTCCGTGAAAGAAGCCAGCCACGAAAGACCACGTGTTGCATGATTCCATGTGAAATCCTCACAAAAGGCAAATCCAGAGAGACAGAAAATCGATTAGGGGTTGTCTAGAGTTTCCAGGATTGTGGGGAAAATGGGAAGTGACTGCTGATGGAGACAAGCTTTCTTCTTGGGGTAAGGAGAATGTTCTAAAGTTAAGTACTGGTGATGTCTGTACAACTCTCAGTGTACTAAAAACCAATGAGTTATATATTTTATTTATTTATTTACTTATTTATTTATTTTGAGACGGAGTCTCGCTCTGTTGCTCAGGCTGGAGGGCAGTGGTGCGATCTCGGCTCACTGCAACCTCTGCCTCCTGGGTTCAAGCAATTCTCCTGCCTCAGCCTCCTGAATAGCTGGCATTACAGGCATGTGCCACCACACCCAGCTAGTTTTTGTATTTTTAGTACAGACAGGGTTTCACCATGTTGCTCAGGCTGGTCTCAAACTCTTGACCTCGTGATCCGCCCGCCTTGGTCTCCCAAAGTGCTGGGATTACAGGCGTGAGCCACTGTGCCCAGCCATATTTTATTATTTTATTATTATTTTTTGAGACAGTCTTACCCCATCACCCAGGCTGGAGTGCAATGGCGCAATCTTGGCTCGCTGCAACCTCCACCTGCTGGGTTTAAGCAATTCTCATGCTTCAGCCTCCAGAGTAGCTGGGACTACAATTGCCCATCACCGCATCCAGCTAATTTTTGTATTTTTAATAGAGACAGGGTTTTGCCATGTTGGCCAGGCTGGTCTCGAACTCCCGACCTCAAGTGATCCACCCGCCTTGGCCTCCCAAAGTGCTGGGAATACAGGTGTGACGCCACACCCGGCTGAGTTATACACTTTAAATGGATGAACTGTGTGATGTGTGGATAATGTCTCAATAAGAAATATATACATTCCCCCTGGAAGCAGCCCAAGCATGGCCGCGGCAACATGGCTGCCTGCCCTGGTTGGCTGTCGATCTGGATTTCTGGCAACTCAAATGGACGAGGCTCACAGCGAATCCCTGTCAGAAAAATGCCCGCCTGAGATCATGAGGCCAGGAGATCGAGACCATCCTGGCCAACATGGCGAAACCCCATCTCTACTAAAAATACAAAAATTAGACGGGCGTGGTAGCGCGTGCCTGTAATCCTAGCTACTCGGGAGGCTGAGGCAGGAGAATCGCTTGAACCAGGGAGTTGGTGGTTGCAGTGAGCCGAGATTGCACCACTGCACTCCAGCCTGGTGACAGAGCGAGACTCCGTCTCAAGAAAAAAACAAAAACAAAAACAAAAAACAAAAAACAACAACAAAAAAGAAAAATCCCCGCCTGAGCTGTGGTTCCTTGGTTTGTTCTGAGGGCGGCTGGTACCTGGGACCATGAGCACATGTGAACGGGGGCCAGGGTGCGCGGTGCAGGTTGGGGTGGGATCAGCCAGTGAGTGAAACGCTATAGGATAGAATTCAGATGGTTTTGACCAAAGGGAAGGAAGGCTGAGTGAAGTTTCCACAGGAAGGTGACTCTTGTCTGGGTCATGTGGGAATGGATCACAGCCCTCTGGAGGCACCACGGGCCCGTGTCAGTGGCGTGAGGGATGACTGACTGCACAGCCTGCTGGAAGGTGTGTGGCTTGTGCGGCCTGATGCGTGAGGTCTGCCACCCTCAGTCACTCCCCAGGGGATGAGGCAATGTCATGGGAGATAGCAACAGGAAAATCGTTGCTGAATCAGGCCGTGAGACACAGACTGGCACATAGGGAGGCCAAGGCAGGAGAAGACTGAGCCATTCTCAGGGTGCAGAGATACCTTTCAAAGAGCTTCAGGTTCCCTGGAGACGGCCACAGCTCCTGGAAGCTGGCACATGCCCACACACTGGCGTGGTTGTCCACCAGGTCCTTCAGCTGGGAGTGTACCTGCAGAACAACGGGGGCCGGGGCTGGGTGATGGAGGCACCACCCAAAAGCCCCACACCTGGAGGCTCTTGAGGACGAGAGGCAGATGTAGGGTCTCCTGTCTCCCTCGCCATCCCAAGTAGTTGAGGTCCCCAATCTCTGTGTGAAAGTAACTGTCGCTTTGAACAGATAAAAGAGCCCAGAAACGAGTTTCTCTGAGGTTCTAAAGCAGGGCAGAGGACAATGATCTGGGAAGGAGGAAACAAACACCTAGGCTGAGAAAGAGGGTTCGACATCCCTGCAAAGGTATCACCCCCAAAGACAGGGGAAACACTCTAAAAGGGGGCAGGCAGGACGGAAATGTGTTTTGTGCTTCCCCACTGGAGGCCTTGCTAGTGGGAGTGTGGAAACAGGTCACAGGGACTCAGGGCAAAGAAAAACACCCATGATGGAGGCCTCAGGTAGAACCCGGAGCCTAAGCGCTGGGCCAACGCAGGAGTGTCCAGGCCAGGACCTGGAGCACAGGTGAACACTTTAAGCACCAAAGTTTCCACTGCCATTGGAAATTCAGCACCCCCTGGGGTCCATAAAGTGTGTCGCACCTGCAATGGAGGTGGCTTTGGGAGTCAGAAAATGGGTTCTTGCTGGCATTTCCCCATGAATCCACTATATACTCTAGGTTAAGTCACTCAAAGTAAGCCTATGGTTCCAATATCTAGAAAATAACTCCTAGAGTCCATTTCAGTGTTAAATGTTACATGGAATTTGTCCTCAAGAATGTATTCTTATTCTTTTAAACACTATCCTATTTTTTAAGGGATGCAAATTTCACTGCCATAAAAGGGTACTTTCAGCCGGGTGCAGTGGCTCATGCCTGTAATCCCAGCACTTTGGGAGGCCGAGGCGGGCGGATCACGAGGTCAGGAGATAGAGACCATCCTGGCTAACACAGTGAAACCCCAACTCTACTAAAAATACAAAAAATTAGCCGGGCGTGGTGGCGGGTGCCTGTAGTCCCAGCTACTCGGAAGGCTGAGGCAGGAGAATGGCATGAACCTGGCAGGCGGAACTTGCAGTGAGCCGAGATTGCGCTACTGGACTCCAGCCTGGGCGGCAGAGCGAGACTCTGTCTCAAAAAAAAAAAAAAGGGTATTTTCTTTGTTGACACTGCAATGAACAGAGGCAATTTTAGTGTGCTAGGAGACAGCAATAGGAATTTCTGTAATCAGAATGTCTTAAAGAAAGCATCTGGTAATGATATCATCCTTGTTTCCTTTTTGCCCTCCTTTTTTTTTTTTTTTTTTTTTTTTGAGACAGAGTCTCGCTCTGTCGCCCAGGCTGGAGTGCAGTGGTGTGATCTCGGCTCACTGCAAGCTCTGCCTCCCAGGTTCAAGCAATTTTCCTGCCTCAGCCTCCCTAGTAGCTGGGATTACAGGCGTGAGACACCACGCCCGGCTAATTTTTGTATTTTTAGTAGAGATGGGGGTTTTGCCAAGTTGGCCAGGCTGGTCTGGAACTCCTGATCTCAGGTGATCCACCCCCCTTCGGCCTCCCAAAGTGCTAGGATTAAGGCATGAGCCACCGTGCCTGGCCTCTGCCCCAACCTCTTTTTTAGCCAAAGTTTTGTTCTGACAGTTAAGAACACAAGGCCTGATGGTATAATCAACAATGCTAGGGCTCATAGTGTTTTCATGCAGGGACTTACAGCTCGGACGGCCAGGATGTCCTCTACAGAAAGCCACTTCAGGATGTGAAAGAGCACATCTTCGGGGAGACTCAAGATGGTCAGGTTTCGGGGCCTCCTCCTTATTCTTCGCTTTGTAGGATAACAGAAACACTTGGCACACCTACAGTGGACCACTGAAGGAAAAAAAGACAGAAGCCTTGATAAGATGAAAAATTATTCTATATACACACCCTTGAAGGGAAAAAAAAAAAGGATAAAAGTTACATCTGAAGATGATCTAATGGTTACTATTCCCTGTGCCACAAAAGATGGAACTATGCTTCTTGTCCCAAACAAAGATTATGTAAAGGAGTGGCATTGCACAAATTACAGAAGAGATCATTCATTTTCAAATATTCAACAAATATTTATGGCAAATAGCGCATATCATGTAACTTGGCTATTGGGAAACTTTCTGATCCAGAGCCCACATGACAGGCAGGAAGGGGAAAAAGCTGCCGAAGCTGAGGACGGTTTTCCTTCCATTTCATTCTCAGGAAAACTCCTGGGGCTTTGCTGGATAGCTTTGCTTTTTGCACACGTGACCAAGGTGCATAATGTTCAATAAAGATCTGTGGGCTTGAAGAGTCTGGTTTTCAAGTCCAAATTAGAAGGGTCGGCCCTGGAGAGAAGCCACAGACTTGGAGGCCGGGGCAGTGTGCGTCCAAGTCTCAGCTCTGCAGAGTCTCAGTGTGCCCTCCACTGTAGAATGCGGAGTTGACAGCTACGCAGTAAGGTTGTTGCTCAGGTCCCAACACAAACCTAGACCTGTAGGTTTGTGTACAGATGCAATCATTAAAGGTGAGACGGGCATTCCACCCACCAGGCAGGCAGCCCAGACATGCTTCTCAGATGTGCTCTCTCCTCTTCCCACAGCCGGATTTTCCAACTCCTACTCCAGCAACCCCTTCCTCACTCTAAGCAGATGACCTTAGCCCTTATTTCACAGGGAAACAGAAGCCCTCAGACAGGAACCTCAGGATCCTGCCTCCCCATCTACAAATCTACCTTTCTATCCATCCTTCCTTCCAGTCCTGAAAGGAAGCGCCACTCCCCTCTGTGGGCCCAAATCCCTCCCCGCCTTGCTAGGACTTCCTAGCGATTGCTCCCGGCTCCCCTCTCTTGACCGGGGTCTTCCTGTTAGCAATTAAATCAGCTGCAAAAGCCAAACGTATTCCAGGGCGACGAATTCTCAAAGATTCTATAGACCTCTCCATAAAATATTCCTCATTCTCCGGCTCCAGGACAGATACTATGATAATAGCTGAAACCACAGTTCGTGTTTCCTGTGCCTCAACGCGCGCGGGGCCGAACGCTGCTTTCCACAGAGCTAGGTCCACGGCCCCGCTGGACTGAGGCTCGGTCAGGGCCGGGCCGGGCTGCGGGATCGCTTCGCCCCCACGCGCTCCGCAGCCCTTTCCCCGACCAGGAGGCGCTGGTGTTTGGCTCCCCGGGACCCGATCGCCGCCCCGGGACCCGATCGCCGGATCGCTGCCCCGGGACCCGATCGTCGCCCCAGGAAAGGGCCGGAAAACGTCGCCGCGGGGGAGGCGCCGAGGGGCACGGGCGCCCGCCGGGCATTTAAACCGCGCGCCCGGCCGCCGGGGCTCCCTGCGCGGGACGCGACATCCGCCCCGGGTTAAAGAGCTCCAGCCAGCCCTCTTCAGGCCGCCAGGGCCTCCCCTCCCGCGGGACCCGCCGTCCGCCCCGCAGGGCAGGCAGAAGGGGTGTGGGGCAGAAACCAGCGGACATCGCCCCGCACTCACCGCCGCCGCTCCCCATCGCCGCGCTCGCGTCGCTGCCGCCGGAGCCCGCCTGAGAGCGCGCCCGCGCCCCGGCCGGAGCGCGCGTAGCCCTCGCGCAGGCGCAGACCCCGCCCCGCCGCCCACCCCAGTTTTCAAACGCGCCCGGCCCTCCCATTGGCCTGCCCGGGGGGGCCGCCGCCGGCCCCGCCCATGTCCCGCCCTGTGCTCGCCTCATTTACCGCCCTCCACGCCCTCCCCGCCTGCTCCGGGAGCCCGCTATTGGCCGCGCCAGGACGCGAATTCGAACATTGGCCGCTGATTGGTGGAACCCGCGTGGCCGCCCCGCCTCCCCAACGGGGCTGGGGTCCCGAAGGAGCGCTTCCCGGCCGGCGGGCAGGGGTTTGTGGGCGTCCCCTCCCGGCCGCATGGGTCCGGGCTTCGCCGCTGACCCCGGCGACCGGCATCTGCGGTGCCAGATGGGCTGCGAAGGCGCACGCCTGCGGCCAGGGGAAAGAGGACTCCTTGGCGTCCCTCGCAGTCGCGGCCGTGATCCAGCCTAGGACAGCCCCGACGTGGCGCTTCTAGGACGAGGCCGTGCCCTGCCCGGGTCCCGGGGTCGCTCCTGGGCCCGCGACCCTCACCCCCAGCTTGCACGGCCTTCCCTTCCGCCGCCTGCTTCAGGTGGAGACCCTTGGGTTTGTGGCTGAGCCGCTGCTGGGCGGGGATGCTGGCCGGGATCGTCGTAGAGAAAGAGGAGGTCGGAGCTGACGCTGGAAGTCTCCCCCGGGGAACGCTGACCCCTTCTTCCCGCGAAACGTGGCGCACCCTGGACGCCTCAGTGCTCCAGCCCCGGGGCAAGCCCTCCCCATCACTTTGGCCAGATGCTGCCCCCTGTCTGGCCTCCTCGGCTGCTACCTGGAGCTGCTCGCCGCGGGAAGTGTCATATCTGCTCACTCTTGTCTTGGGCAGAGCCCATCTGAGCTGTCCTTCAGGAGTCAGCCACACCGCACCCCTTTTACGGCACAGGCTGTCAAGGGGAAGACTCGCAGCCTCCTGACTGTCTGGTGGAGGACAGAGGGGCTTTTCCTGGGGAAGGCAGGGGCCTGGGCCAAGGCTGCCCACCCCTCCCTCACGCTTCCCTCAGTCCGCACCCTTCCATCCTTCCGGGTCCCCATAGAACTCCTTCAAGTACTGGGCCTGCCCTGGGCACACAGACAGGAGCCCTGGCGTGCAGGCTTCAGCCGGCCTGGGGCAAGAGACAGAGTAAACAGGTGATCACAGCACAGGGTACAGAAGAGTCCGTGGCCCCAGAGAGGGTCTGGAAGTTGGGACTATTCCCTGTCCCAGAATCAGGAAGCGGGTGAAGGAGGGTGAAGAGAGAACAGGCTGAGCGAGTTTGGGGCCTGCTCCCCAGATGTCCCATGTTCTCAGCCCCCAGATTTCTTATCCCCTTATCTCACTTTTGTCCTGCTGGGTTACTGTTTCCTACTTTGTCACTGTTACCTGTCTCCCCCTAGGGCAGAGGTGCACTTTCAGGGTTAGCTTCCATAGCATCTTGAAGGGATTAATCAACTAGAGCCAGCCATGAGCACATTAGCCACACCAGCTGCCTCCAGAATCTAGAACAGCATCCTTGGTCCCTAGGTTGTCCTTTAGCTCTATCCTGTGCTTTGTGTCCTGATCACTCTCCTTTCAACATGGAGAGGCAAATTTCTTTTTCAGGGAGCAGGAGTTGTCTTGACTGCAGCCATGCCTGCTCTCGCCCCACACCCTGCACTGGCAGTGGGAGCCTCCAGGGCTGCCCTGGGGTGATAAGTGGCTCCTCCAGGGTGTGGGCCCGTTTCCCACTGGGCTTCAGGAAGGTGAGACCTTGTTGGAAAAGTCTAAACTGTTAGGAGCTCAGGGAAATTCGTGGTAGAATGAGGTGTCGGTTGAAAACGTTATGGGTAGTGAGGGGCAGGGGAGAGAAGGGAAAGTGAAGTAGCTTGGGAGCCTGAGAAATCCCACATTCAGAGAAGAAGATGGGCCTTCAGTGGAGGCAGAGAGGGGCATGGGAGGAATGAGAGCTGGATATGGGAGCCCAGGGAGTGGCTTTCATCACAGGGAGCAGTCACCTGAAACGAGGACTGAGGAGGGTGGGTTGGCGACCATGGGTGTGCGACGCCGTTGTTCTGGGCAAGGGGTGCAGGAACCATAGGCAAGGCCTGTGCATGACCCTTTCCTGAGTCCTGGCTGAGAAGGGGCAGAGACCAGCATCTGCACTTCCCAGAGAGGAGCTGAGGGGCCTGTGGCAAGGGGCAGAGTGAGCTCCACAGAGAGAGAAAGGGCCGCTGGATGGAGCCCGTCTCAGAAGAGAGGTGAGTGTACATGACAAAGGCATGTGGCCACATCCATCTGCATCTGGACAGTGTGATGGTCTGGCGCCCATGGGGCCTCTGCTCAGTGGTTCTCATGCTGGAGCTGCGCCAGAGCACCTGCTGTAGGGCTTCTTGCAACATGGATTGCTGGCCCTGCCCCAGGCATTTCTGATTCAGTAAGTTTTGGTGGGGCCCAAGAACCTACATTTCTAACAAGTTTCCTGATGGTGCTGCTGCTGCTGGGACCCCACTGCGAGAACCTCTGCCCCAGTGCAACCCTGGCTCCCCTGTCTGTTGATGTGGGAAGTTACTGGCTGCCTCTAAGCCAGTCTACCCATGTGGGAGGTGGGGCGCTGTCCACTTCATGGGTGGATATAGGATCACATGCAGCCCTAAATTTGCAGGAGCCAGGGAAGAGGATGAAAGCCCACACATCCGAATATTTAAATATTGTAACATCCTGACTTAGGCTAGCAAACTTGTCAATATTTATTTCCTCCTTCCTTCAGAAGAACAGTGACATGACCACCTGTGAGGCCAGGTGTGAGTTTCGAATCATGGTCTCCATGAAGCTTCACTCTTGCATGTGACCATGGGAGCCAGCCCCCACCGGCCTACGGGCACCCTCCTCTCTGTTTCTGGCTCTATCCTGCTTTCCAAGGGATCTGCACACATGTGTGGAAACCTCCACGCACCCATCCAAACTCTACCCGAAGTTCTGCAGAGCCACTGCTTTGCTGCATCTCGCATCTCAGGGTGCGTTGGGCGGCATGGCCTGCCTTGGGAGGGAGTGCACTGGATGGACAAACCATCTGGGCAGGGGATTCTAGAGAAGGAAGAGCGCAAGCTTTGGGTGAGCATTTCCCTCTGCCCTGCAGACTTCTTGCCCATGAGCAAGGGGATGACCAGGACAGACCCCTTAAGGCCGGGCCTGAGGGTGGTGTGATCAAATGACGCAATGCCTGCAGGGGACCAACCACAGAGTTGGCACCTGGTCGGGTCATGGTTAGTACTGTAGTCACCCCCTGGCCACCGCCCTTGGAAAGGACATGCAAGATGTTCTGAGGCTGCTTCCACAGCCAGGTCTCAATAAGACCACAGGCTACTCAGGTGGGACTTGGGCATCCCTTTCTAAGGAAACGCACCTGGGTTCTCCAGCGGGCCTCTTAAGTTCTCCAGTGGGCCCCACTCTGCTCCATGCACTGCAGTTAGGGGGACAGCCCTGTGCTGAGCTAGCTAGGCCGAGAGCTGCCTCTGTAAGCCCTGGAAACCCAGGGAAGGCCATGCACACCTGGGCCAACCTGGCACTGGTCTGTCCTTATTACAGCAGGACAGGCTCTGAGGGAGGAGGCAGGGAGGGAGGCAGAGAGAAAAGCTGAGAGGGAGGCAGGGAGGGAGACTGAGAGGAAAGCTGAGAGGGAGGCAGGGAAGGAGGCAGCGAGCACGATGAGGAGCCCACCTGCTCTGCTTGCTCTCGTTGGTCTTCACTTTGGACTAGGGGCACAGGGCAGGCAAAGCTCAGGAAGACGTCCTCCATGGTGACCTGACTGCTGAGTAGTTGTCCAGCATGTACTTCTTGGCTTGCTCCAGAGTGCCAAACACCTGAGGGGAGGGAAGAGGCTGCTGTGGCCAGGCTGTCCCACAGATGCACACAGGGGAGGAGAGAGGGTGGGAAGGGCTGGCCTCCGGGACTGTGACAAGGCCCCAAAGAGGCCCATCCCTCTCTCAGCTGCTCCAGAACACCTCCTGAGAAGTCAGTGCTATGGATCTCAGCTGTCTGTGCTCTTGGGTGGGAGTGGTGTCAGAAGGCCAGAGGCCTGGTGGGGTCCCTGGCTTGCTGTGTGTCCCCAGGCATCTGGTGTTCCCTCTCTGGGCCTGCTCTCCTCTCCATGAAATAAGTGGGCAGGAGGAGCCAATCTTCAAAGTCCCTTCCAGCAGAAACACCTTCTGTTCTATGAAATCCACGTGAACGTTGCCATGGAGATGGCAGAGGACAGGGGCAGCACTGAACATGACTTCAGGAGGATGGGGAGGAGAGAAAGACAGGGAGAGAGAGAGAGAGAGACAGAGTTACCCCAGAAAGTGGGTCACGTCAAAAATGTGCGCTCAACTTCGCCCAGCTGAGGTTGCAGCCCAGCAGGTGGTAATGGACCATGCCTTGGTGCTTGTCTTCAAGAACGCTGCCTGCACGAAGGAGAGATGGCGTTGCTGTGACGGCTGGGCTGGAGGATCGGGGAGGGTGCCTGGGTGCTCGGCATTGGGGTCCTCATCCCAGGGATCAGGGAGATGGGACGTGGGAGGGGTGAGGCACAGACTCTCCTCACGGCAGATGGGAAATGCCTAGGCAGGGGCGCAGGGCCCACCCAGTGGGGGCTGCCGGGGCTGAAACACACCTGGAAAGGTCAGGTCCACGAAGGCCTTGAACTCCTCCAGCACCTCCTGCTGCCCTTCACTCTGCACCTTGGCCTGCAGGGAGTAGCCACTGCCGAACTTGCTCTTGAGGTGCTGGGGGCTGCCCAGGCACTTGAACTGCCCCTGCACCATGATGGCCAGCCGGCTGCACAGGGCCTCACACTCCTCCATGCTGGGGAGAGGGCGGGGGCCTGAGACAGGGCTGGGGGTGTCAAAGGCTCATGCAGACAGGAAGGCGTTGGTGGCCTGATCAGGCCATTCCTGATACCAATGCTCAGAGTGTGGCTCAGGTGCAGAGCCTAGGGAATCTCCTCAAAGACTCTCCACCAGTTGCTGATGGGTCTTCTGGCCACCTGGCTTCTTCCCAGCCTACCTGGTTTTGAAACTTCCAGTGACCCACAGACCCAGGCTCTACCTATGGGAGGTGATGATGATGGCCTTGCCAGACTCGTGGGCTTGTGCCACAGCATTCCAGAACAGGCGCCGGGCCACGGGCTCCATGCCAGTGGATGGCTCATCCAGGAAGATGAAGGCAGGCTCTCCAATCAGGGCGATCAATGCCAGTGCTCAACTTCGGCTTGTTACCACCACCGGGGGTGGAAGGGAGAAGGTTGGGTGACGGCAATGGTCAGTCTCCAGCAGTGAGCACTGCCGGCTCAACACTCACCCCCTTTCCTTCTCTATTCAGGAAGTATTCCCACACCCCTCATGGGGCTTTCAGCAATGCAGTCCACCACTTTCACCCAGAGCTGAATTGTGGCTTGGGCTATCCACTCAGGAAATAACTTGTTCCCCTGGACACAGGGATGAGTCCAGGGTGAGCACATGGCCGACGAGTCTTCTTTGAGGGTTTGAAGTGTCGAGGGCAAGCACCTCTCCATCTGAGAGGAAGGGCATTGGCCCATCTTAGCTAACTTAAAAAAAAAAACTGGATGGGCATGGTGGCTCACACCTGTAATCCCAGCACTTTGGGAGGCTGAGGCGGGTGGATCACCTGAAGTCAGGAGTTTGAGACCAGCCTGGCCAACATGGTGAAACCCTGTCTCTACTAAAAATACAAAAATTAGCTGGCCGTGTTGGTGGGCACCTGTAATACCAGCTACTCGGGAGGCTGAGGCAGGAGAATTACTTGAACCCACGAGGCAGAGGTTGCAGTGAGCTGAGATCATGCCATTGCATTTCAGCCTGGGCAACAAGAGTGAAAACTCTAAAAAACAAAACCAAACAAAAAAACCATATAGCATTTACTATGTGCAACACACTGTTCTAAACTTTGCAAATGTGAACTCATTTGATCTTCAGAAGATGCAGGGAAACGTAAAAACCTGCTTGAAACAGGAGCCACCAAAGAGAGAAGACCCAAGGGACATCATCATCTGACCCCGGGCTCACTTTGCCGGAGGCGTGGGCACCTCTACATCCCAATCCTGGGTGTGCAGTACCGCTGTGCTGCACACAACACGAAGGGAGTCCTTGGACCTGAGGGGCCTGTGGCCTTGCTTTAATTGGAGTCGGGCTTCTATCACTGACAACAGAAGCCTGAGAAATACCCCATGCGCCTTAGCAGAACATCAGTAGTTCAAGTACCGCAGACCCAGTGGTATGAGGTAACTCTGGGCTTAAAATGCAAACTTACTGAAAATAGCCCTTCATAAAGTGGCAGGGAGAAAGGTCCGTCCTCACCTTATCAGGACAGTAACACCTGTGGTGCCATCTGCCTGACCTCAGCCACGTAAGCTGCCTTTGGCCTGGGTCAGCTTCACAATCCAGTCAAGCCCAGGACCAAGAGGAAGGGGTGCCTCGAGGCAGCCCAGGCCACTTACCTCTTCCTGCAGGCCGCCCCCAACCACCTGCGCAGTGACCTCATGCCCAGAGCTGGGGGCTTTGCTCTGCTCTCCAGGTCTGGGAAGAACTGGATCTTGTAACTGGAGGTGGAGGGCCTGAAGGAAGCCCCAGATCTCACCTGTAGGTCTTGACCAGCTTGTCGGCGTACATGTACATGACTAAATCCTCAAGAATCTGGTCCACACTAGCACTGATGGGGTGCTCTGGGATGCCCCCGCTCTGGGCATACATGACCAGCATCTCATGGCCTGTCATGAAGTTCAGCAGAGCATCAAACTGAGGACAGTAACCAATCCACCGCCATACCTGGATCAGAAAACAGCCCAGAGAGGGAGGCACGTCAGAAGAAACCTCCTCCCACCAGGCTCACCAAGCCTCCAATGAGGCAGGGGTCTGGACACCTGCTGGTCTTGCTCCAGGCTGCTGCCTCTGCCACTACCCGCATCTGCCACGTGAATGCACAGGCACACTACTAAGGGGCTGTGAGTGGAAGTAGAGTAATGTAAGGGAGCCTGGGACAGCCCTTGCTGCTGGTGTTGTGGACAGGGTGGAGCGCTTGTTTGGCTCCTCCTCCAGCCCACCCAGTGTGAAACCTCAGCACACAGTGCCTCCCTACTTCCTGGTGCCTTTGAAGCATCCAGTCAATACAAGAGGCTTGCTTTGCTTTTTTCCCCTTTAGAAATATTTTCTATTAGGCATGTAATCTGCAAATAGATTTTCTTTGTAAAATATTCATGCAAAGACTCCTGCAGTCTGTTGGCTCAACCCACTGTGGCCAGGCAGCTGTGCACCCTCTACACTTCTGTGTTGGCAAAGGCACCTGCGTGGGCCTGTGCTCCTTGCTCAGGACTGGCTGGGTGCTGTTTTTGCCAAATGGTATCATCCCATATCTACCATTCTGTAACATGCTTTTCTTTTTTATTTTCTTTTTTTGAGATGGAGTCTCGCTCTGTCGCCAGGCTGGAGTGCAGTGGCGTGATCTTGGCTCACTGCAACCTCCGCCTCCCAGGCTCAAGCAATTCTCCTGCCTCAGCCTCCTGAGTAGCTGGGGTTACATGCACATGCCACCACACCTGGCTAATTTTTGTATTTTTAGTAGAGACAGGGTTTCACCATGTTGGTCAGGCTGGTCTCAAACTCCTGGCCTCATGATCTACCTGCCTCAGCCTCCCCAAGTGTTGAGATTACAGGCATGAGCCACTGTGGCCAGCCAACATGCTTTTCTTATTCAATATTATGTCTTAAAGATATTCCTAGGTCAGTAAATACCGATCTACCCCCACTTATTTTAACTGCTTCTTAGTCATCCAGGGAAGGCTTCTAGATTTTATTTAGCTGTTTAAAAATTTCATTTGACTCATTTCCAGGTTTTTGCTTTTATTTTATTTTTTTTTTGGGACAGTCTCACTCTGTTGCCCAGGCTGGAGCGCAGTGGTGTGATCTCAGCTCACTGCAACCTCTGCCTCCTGGGTTCAAGCCATTCTCCTCTCAGCCCCCTGAGTAGCGGGGGCTACAGGTGCACACCACCATGCCCAGCTAATTTTTTGTATTTTTAGTAGAGAGGGGGTTTCACCATGTTGGCCAGGCTGGTCTCAAACTCCTGACCTCAGGTTTTTGCCTTCCTAAACTTGCAGCTGACCACCCTGGTTTGTGTCCATGTTCATCTACTCCCAGGTGCTGAAAAGAGTGGGATGCCATTTTTGAGAAGTAACCACTGTTTTTCCCTCCTATTTTCTCCCCTCTTCTCCCTATTCAAACAGCTGGACAACCCTGGGCTCCACTGCCTGAGGTTGGAGGATGGGAAGGATTTTACAGAGTGCAAAACAGAAAACCACATGGAGGCTGGGCACGGTGGCTCACGCCTGTAATCCCAGCACTTTGGGAGGCTAGGCAGGTGGATCACTTGAAGCCAGGAGTTTGAGACCAGCCTGGCGAACATGGCACACACCTGCAATCCCAGCTACTCCGGAGGCTAAGACATAAGAATTGCTTGAACCCAGGAGGCAGAGGTTACAGCGAACTGAGATCATGCCACTGCACTCTAGCCTGGGAGACAGAGGGAGACTCTAAGAAAGGAGGAAGGGGAAGGGGGAGAGGAAGGGGAAGGAAAAGAGAGAGAGGGAGGGAGGGAGGGAGGGAGGGAGGGAAAGAAAGGAAACCACATGGAGTGTCTGCTTAGTGAAAGAGAGGTAAGGGAGACGGCCGTCAGCGTGGAAGAATGTTACAGAGACCTCACACAACTAAGGGCCCAGCTTTGGTTCCCAGAGTGGGGCTTCCCCCTTTTCCTCCTTCTTTTAATAACAGCTTTATTAAGATACAATGCACATACCACATAATTCACCAATGTGTACAGTTCAACTGCTCTCAGCACGTTCTGATCCATCATCACACTCAACTTTAAACACTTCATTGTTCCCAAAAGAAACCCTGTACCCATGAGTAGTCACTCCCCGTTCCCTTTAACACCTCCAGCACCTGACTACCACTAATAAGCTTCCTGTCTCCATGGCTTTGCCTATTCTGGACATTTCATATTAATGGAATCACACAGCATATGATCTGTGTCTGGTTTTCTGGTTCATCCATGTTGTGGTGTATGTCAGTGCTTCATCCCTTTTTATGGCTGAGGAATATTCCATATCATACAGCAAGACCACATGTTGTTTATCCATTCATCTGTTGAGGGACATTTGGGTTGTTTCCACTTTTAGCCACTATGAGTAATGCTTCTATGAACATTCTTATACAAGTTTCTGTGTGGATGTAGTTTTTCAGTTCTTTTGGTTATATACCTAGGAATGGAACTGCTGGGTCATATGGTAATTCTATGTTTAACCTTTTGAGTATCCTTTTTGATAATTTTAATCTTTTAACTGGAGTCTTTGTCCACTTATATTTAATGTAAGTACTGATGTTTGGATTTAAATCTAATATATATATATAATATATGATTATATATATATATATATATTATATATATATATATAACTTTTTTTTGAGATAAGGTCTCACTCTCTTGCCCAGGCTGGAAGGCAGTGGTGTGATCATGGCTCACTGCAGCTTCAACCTCCTAGGCATAAGTGATCCTCTCAGCTCCCAAGTAGCTGGGACTACAGGCACACACCACTGCACCCGACTAATTTTTAAATTTATTGTACAGGTGGAGTTTCGCTATGTTGCCCAGGCTAGTCTCGGATTCCTAGGTTCAAGCCATCCTCCCGCCTGGGCCCCCCCAAAGTACTGGGATTACAGGTGTGAGCCACCATGACTGGCCTAAATCTATCATCTTATTCAGGGCTAGCTAGCCCATATGTTCTATGTTCCTTTTTCTCAATTCTTCGATCATATTATTTTTTTCACTTTTCTATTTTTCCCTTCTATTAGCTTAAAAATATGTACTCCTTTCTCCTATTACATGGGTTGTTCCTTTAGAGATTAAAACATGCATCCTTGACTTAGCAATGGATATCATTAGCTGTTTACCGTATTCATGAGTAAGGTAAGGACCTTAAAATACTTTAACTTCTTTTACCCGCTCCTGACTTAAAGCCATTGTTGTCATGTATTTTACTTTTATATGTATTTTAAACCTCATAAGACATTATTATTATAGCTTTCAGTCAAAACTGACACATCCCCCCCCTTTTTTTTTTTTTTTTGAGACGGAGTCTCCCTTGTTGCCCAGGCTGGAGTGCAGTGGTGCAATCTCGGCTCACTGCAAGCTCCACCTCCCAAGTTCAAGCGATTCTCCTCCCCCAGCCTTCCATGTAGCTGGGACTACAGGCGCGTGCTACCACACCCAGCTAATTTTTTTGTAGTTTTAGTAGAGACGGGGTTTCACCGTGTTGGCCAGGATGGTCTCTATCTCCTGATCTCGTGATCCACCTGCCTTGGCCTCCCAAAGTGCTGGGATTACAGGCGTGAGCCACCACGCCCGGCCACACATCTCCCTTTTAAAAACAAAAAACAAAAACAAAAACAAAACAACCACTTGGCCCAGCACGGTGGCTCATGCCTGTAATCCCAGCACTTTGGGAGGCCAAGATGGGCAGATCACGAGGTCAGGAGATCGAGACCATCCTGGCCAACACGGTGAAACCCCATCTCTACTACAAATACAAAAATAACCCGGGCATGGTGACGCGTGCCTGTAGTCCCAGCTACTCGGGAGGCTGAGGCAGGAGAATCACTTGAACCCGGGAAGTGGAGGGTGCGGTGAGCCGAGATCACACCACTGCACTCCAGCCTGGCGACAGAGCGAGACTCTGTCTCAAAAAAAAATAAAATAAAAAAATAAATAAATAATCACTTTTTACTCCTTTTTTTAACCCCGGGTTCCCAAAGTGCTGGGATTACAGGCATGAGCCACCCCGCCCAGCCATCCTTTCTGTATTTTTTTTTAAATAGGGTCTTGCTCTGTCACCCAGGCTAGAGTGCAGTGGCATGAGCATGGCTTGCCATAACTTCAAATCCTGAGCTCAAGTGATCCTCCTACTTCAGCTTCTGGAGTAGCTGGGCCTACAGGAGCAGGCCACTACACCCAGCTAATTTGTTATTTTTTGTAGAGATGGGGGTCTCACTATGTTGCCTGGGCTGGTCTCGAACGAACTCCTGGCCTCAGGCGATCCACCTGCCTTAGCTACTCAAAGTGATAGGATTACAGGTATGAGCTCTGCCACCGCACCTAGCCCTTTCTGAATCTTTGAGTTTCCATCTGGGATCATTTTCCTTCTGCCTGAAACTTACTCTTTATTATCTCCTTTTGCATACATCTGCTGGTGATAAATTCTCTCAGCTTCTATTTTTCTGAAGGTCTTTTTAAAAATACCTTCTGGCCGGGTGCTGGTGGCTCACACCTGTAGTCCCAGCACTTTGGGAGGCGGAGGAGGGCAGATTGCCTGAGGGTGGGAGTTCGAGACCAGCCTGGCCAGCATGGTGAAATCCCGTCTCTACTAAAAATACAAAAATTAGCTGGGTGTGGTGGCAGGCACCTGTAATCCCAGCTAATCCGGAGGCTGAGGCAGGATAATCGCTTGAACCCAGGAGGCAGAGGGTGCAGTGAGCTGAGATCATGCCACTGCACCAGCCTGGGCAACAGAGCGAGACTCCATCTCAAAAAAACAAACAAACAAACAAAACTTTCTTTCCTAAGTATAGTTTTATGGGTTACTTTACTCTAGGTAGGTTGTTTCCTCTTATATCACTTACAATGTATCATTCTATTGTCTTCTGGCCTCTATTATTTCTGTGATGGGGCCATCTGCCAGTGTAACTGTTGCTCTTGTGAAGGGACTCCACCTTTTATCTCTGGGTCCTTTTAAGACTTTTTCTTGTGTTTGGTTTTCAGCAAATTTACTATACTGCTCCTAGGGGCTGATTTCTTTTTGTTATCCTGCTTGGGGCTAATAGGGCTTCATTTGTGATTGATGTCTTTCATACATTTTGAAAAGTTTTAGCCATGTGGTTTCAAATGTTGCCTTGTCTGCCCTTCCTTTTGGAACTTCTGTTACACGCATATTAAGCCTTCGCACTGTATCCTTCCTATGTGATTAGTCATATGTTGCTGCATAACAAATTACTCCAAAACGTGGGTGTAATTTGTTATTTCATGGTTTCTATGCATTAGATCAGGAATCTCAGAGCAGCTTAGTTAGGTGGTGCTGGTCAGGGTCTCTCATGAGGTGCTGCTAACCTGTCAGTTGAGCCGGAAGTCTCTTGAAGGCTAAAGGAGCTGTTTCCAAGTGGCTGGCAGGTCTCAGGTACTTTCTGACTGCTCCTCAGCAGCACACAGACCTCTCTGCAGGGCCACCTAGGTGTCTGCATGACATGGCAATGGCACTTAGCTTCCCTCAGAGTGAGTGTGCTCATTAATTTTTTTTTTTTTTGAGACGGAGTCTCGCTCTGTCGCCCAGGCTGGAGTGTGGTGGCGTGATCTCTGCTCACTGCAAGCTCCGCCTCCCGGGTTCACGCCATTCTCCCGCCTCAGCCTCCCGCCTCTGCCTCCCGAGTAGCTGGGACTACAGGCACCCACCACCACGCCCGGCTAATTTTTTGTATTTTTAGTAGAGATGGGGTTTCACCATGTTAGCCAGGATGGTCTCCATCTCCTGACCTCGTGATCCGCCTGCCTCAGCCTCCCAAAGTGCTGGGATTACAGGCGTGAGCCACCACGCCCCGCCAGGGGTGCACTTTTAAAATTTAATAAATAGTGCCAAATTGTCCTCCAAAAAGCTTGATCTTACCAATGGCCTATGGGGATGCCTATTTCCGATTCTGTTGATAATACTAGATATTATCTGTCTATAAATCTTTAGGTAAAATTAGGCATATTTTCATATGGTTATTAGGCACTGGATGTTTTTTCTTCTATGAATAGCCCATTTATTTCTTCAGCCCATTTTTTACTAACAAATTGTTCATATTTTCTCACTGATTTATATGATGGAGATACATATATGTGTGTGTGTGTATGTATATATATGTATGTGTCTTTGTCCTTTATCTATGTGTCAAGTATTTCCGTTATTTAACATCAGTTAATGTGTCTTTTCTTATACAGACTTGAATGTTTATGTATTTAAATATTATATACTACTTTGTGGTTTCTGGGTTTCATGGCAAGCTCTGGAGGGTCTTCCACATCATAAAGGTAGAAAACTATACTTCTGAGCCAGGCACGGTGGTGTGCACCTGTATAGTTCCAGCTATTCAGGAGGCTGAGGTGGGAGGACTGGTTGAGTCCAGGAGTTCTAGGCTGCAGTGAGCCATAATTGCACCACTGCACTCCAGCCTGGGCAACAGAGCAAGAACTTCTTTCTTAAAAAAAAAAAAAAGAGAGAGAGGAGGGGCCCAAAGGTTGTTTGAAAGTCTGTGCTGGGCATGTGGCCACAGGAATCCTGACTGTCCCCTGGCAGGTGGTTACACTGTTCTCTACCATCCACCAGCACCGATTATCAGGGAACATGCTGCTCCAGGAGCCCTCGAAGGCACCCTCCCTTTGGACAGAGGCCAAGTCTGTTTGCTGCTCTTTTCTGGGGAATCTATAGGAGAATCACGTGAGCCTAGAAGTTTGAGACCAGCCTAGGCAAAATAGCAAGACCCCTATCTCTACTAAAATACAAAAATTAGCCTAGCATGGTGGCACCTGCCTGCAGTTCCAGGGAAAAAGTGAAACCTTACCTCTAAAAAAAAGGAAAAACTATTCGCCAGTCACGGTGGCATGCGCCTGAAATCCCAGCTACTTGGGAGGTTGAGGCAGGAGAATTGCTTGAACCAGGAGGTGGAGGTTGCAATGAGCTGAGACTGTGCTACTGCACTCTAGACTGGGTGACAGAGCAAGACTCCATCTCAAAAAAAAAAAAAAAGAAAAGAAAAGAAATTGAATCTGTAGTTAAAAATCTTCCACCAAAACAGAAACTTTTGTCTTTTCAACAAATGGCACTGGGACAATTACACATATATGCAAAAGAATGAATTTGGATCTCTACCTAACACCATATAAAAAATTAACTCAAAATGAATCAAAGGCCTAAATGTAAGAGCTAAAACTCGGCCGGGCGCAGTGGCTCATGCCTGTAATCCCAGCACTTTGGGAGGCCAACGCAGGTGGATCACGAGGTCAGGAGATCGAGACCATCCTGGCTGACATGGTGAAATCCCGTCTCTACTAAGAATACAAAAACAAAATTAGATGGGCGTAGTAGCAGGCAGGTGCCTGCTACTCGGTAGTCGCAGCTACTCGGGAGGCTGAGGCTGGAGAATGGCGTGAACCCATGAGGTGGAGCTTGCAGTGAGCCAAGATCCCGCCACTGCACTCCAGCCTGGGTGACAGAGCAAGACTCCATCTCAAAAAAAAAAAAAAAAAAAAAGCTAAAACTCTTAGAAGAAAATGTAGAGGTAAAACTTCCCTATCTTGCATAAGGCAATAATTTCTTAAATCAAAAACACAAAAGAGAAAAGAATAGATAAATTGGTCTTTGTCATAATTTCATAATTAAAAGCTTTTGTTCATCAAGGGACACTGTCAAGAAAGTGAAAAGACAACCTGCAATATAGGAGGAAATATTTGAAAATGATATATTTGACAAGGTCTAGTATCCAACTTTATAAAGAATTATTGGCTGGGTGTGGTGGCTTATGCCTGCAAGCATTTTGGGAGGCCGAGGTAGGAGGATTGCTTGAGGCCAGGAGTTCGAGACCAGCCTGGGCAACATAGTGAGACTACTGTCTCTACAGAAAATTAAAAAATTAGCCGGGCACAGTGGCATGCACCCGTAGTCCCAGCTACACAGGAAGCTGAGGTGGGAAGATGGTTTGAGCCCAGGAGGTTGAGTCTGCACTAAGCCGTGATGATGCCACTACACTCCAGCCTGGATGACAGAGTAAGACCTGTCCAAAAAAAAAAAAATTCTTACAACTTCCTGATAAAAAGAAAAAAGACAAATAACCTAATTAAAAATGGAGGAGGGATTTGACTAAATAGCTCTCCCAAGAAGATATACAAATAGCCAATAAGCACATGAAAAGATGCTCAACATCATTAGTCATTAGGAAAACAAAGACCAAAACCACAATGTGATACTAATTTATACTCATTAGAATAGCTATAATAATTTTTTTTAAAAAGAGATGGGGTCTTGCTATGTTGCCCAAGCTGGCTTCAAGCTCCTGGACTCAAGCGATCCTCCCACTTCAGCTGGGACTACAGATTGAACAGCTGGGACTACAGATGCATGCCACTGTACATGGCTTTATAATACAATTTTTAAAAGGAATTTGAAAATGTTGGAAAAGGGGGCATAAAATTACCACCAGACCTGCCCTATAAGAAATGTTGAAAGGAGGTCAGGCACAGTGGTGCATGCCTGTAATCCCAGCTACTCAGGAGGCTGAGGCAGGAGAATCGCTTGAACCCAAAAGGCAGAGGTTGCAGTGAGAGCTGAGACTGCACCACTGCACTCCAGCCTGGGTGACAGAGTGAGACTCCATCTCAAAAAAAAAAAGAAAAAAAGAAAAAAGAAAAAAATTAATAAATAAAATTTCATGCTATGTATATTGTACTATAATTTAAAAAGTAAATAATTTTTTAAAGCGTTGGAGAGGATGTGGACAAACTGGAATCCTCAGACTTTGCTGGTAGGAATGTAAAATGGTTCAGCTAATGTGGAAAACAGTTTTGTAGTTCCTCAAAATGCTAAACACAGTTACCATATGACCTAGCAAATATAGTCTTGGTATATACCCAAGAGAAGTGAAAACATGTTCACATAAAAACTCATATCCAAATGTTTATAATACTGTTATTCATAATAGCAAAAGCAGAAACAACCCACATGTCCATCAACAGATGAAAAGATAAATTGTGGTGAAACCACACAATGGACTAACATTCAGCTACACAAAGGGATGAAGCACTGACACCTGTTACAACATGAATGAACCTTGAAAACATTATTCTAAGTACAAGCAGACAGACACAAAGCCCACACATTGTATTATTCCATTTATGTGAAATATCCAGAACAGGCAAATTCATAACAGCGGGAAGCAGATTAGTGATTGCGAGGGGCTGGGGGAAGAAGGGAATGGGGAGTGACTGTTAATGGGTATAGGGTTTCCTTTTGGAGTGATGAAAATTTTCTAGAATTAGATAGTGGTGAAGGTTACTCTGCATATACCAAAAACCACTGACTTGTAAATTTTATTCTTTTTAAAAAAACTTTTATCTCATGACAGATTACTGACTTGTAAGCTTTAAAAGGGCATATTTTATATGAATTATGTTTCAACGAAAATGTAATTAACAAATTCCATTTACAATACTCACAGACTTCATTACACTCAATATCACTCAGGTTCTTGACACTGCAAAACCTCTGTAGTTCAGAGTTGTAATATAAGTTGGTGAAAGCCATCCCCAGGCAGTGGCCTGGAAGTATTAGGAATGTATAATCCAAGGATTTTGAGATTGTTGCATAGCCTAGCTATGCGAAGAGAATAGAAAATATTAACTCTGCTTGCAGGAAGAAAAGGGCATATCTTCTATTATCTATCCTAACCCACTTTATTGTATATCCATCATTACACCATCAGACTCCCAGGCCTCCAGACCAGAAAACTTGTTCTCCCTGACTCCTCTTCCTCTATAGTCATTCAACCTCTAAGACCTAAGTATCTTTCTTCTGCTATGCTCCTCGAATCTGTCACTTTACTTCTTTCCAATTGTTCACGCGGGAGGATCTGCAAGAACACGGTGTGTGTGGGAAAATCAGGAGCACAGCCGCAGCATGGTCTGCATCTGTGGAGGTGGGGGAGCTGAGGGCAGAGGGAGATGAGGTTTACAGGTGATCTGTGTCCAGATAGCAGGGGTGAATTGCCGGCTCCCAAGTTGTTTGAGTGTCATCTTCCAGATGATAAGGAGGATGCAGTTCCTGCCTCTATAGTTTGTGGAGATAAAACTATCACCAAGAGTCCCTTAGGAGACAGAATGACTCCCAAGTTAAAAGCAGAGGGGACTGGGCACGGTGGCTCACGCCTGTAATCCCAGCACTTTGGGAGGCCGAGACAGGTGGATCACGAGGTCAGGAGATCGAGACCATCCTGGCTAACACAGTGAAACCCCGTCTCTACGAAAAATACAAAAAATTAGCCGGGCGTGGTGGCGGGTGCCTGTAGTTCCAGCTCCTCGGGAGGCTGAGGCAGAAGAATGGCGTGAACCCGGGAGGCGGAGCTTGCAGTGAGCCGAGATTGCACCACTGCACTCCAGCCTGGGCCACAGAGCGAGACTCAGTCAAAAAAAAAAAAAAAAAAAAAAAGTCAATCCTAAACACTTGAGAAAGAATATCAGAATCTCAATTTTAAAAGTGAGGTGTTAGAAATACTGCATGGGCACTTCCCTTCTACTCATCTGCACATGCAGACATGAACAAGCCCTAAACTCTGCTCTCCAGGAGCTGCCCTGGAAATCAGTGGTACAGTGTAGTGTGATAAGGGGTTCAGAGATGCTCACAAAACACACAGGCAGAACAAAGCAGGAGGCGGTCCATTCTGCATAAAATAACCAGGGAGCTGAAAATTACTCAATGCAACCACAATTAAGTACTTCAACCCATCAGTACCCTGGTGAGGTATTTCTGGACAATAAACATATGTCCCCAAAGTACTGCCCCTTACTAGCTTGAAGTAGCAATTCTTGGGGGGGCCACATGGAGACCCTGAAGCAGATCCCTCTGCTCCTAACAAAGCTGGGAACTTGAGTCTTCTTCTGCCAAGGGATGAGGGAGATCTCACACCCTGTGTCCCCACTGGGGCAGAGCTGCCAACCTAGACTTCCTAGCTGGTTCCGGTTCTGGGCAGGGGTCCCCAGGAAAAGCTGCCTGTGATATGCAGCTGAAGAATCCCAGCACCCTGCAGCACTCACCACCAGCAGCAGACTGGGGATGAGGAAGGAGATGAGGTCCCATAGCAGAGTGGAGAGCCAGAAAGTGGCCACATAAACTCCATTGATAAACTGGACAAGCTTGGCCTTAACGCGCCTCTCTCTGACTGTTAACATGGAAAAAGAGCTAGACAGGAAAGCTAATCCAAAAAGCAAGTTGATAACAAGGTAATGTCCTTTAGGTTCCCTGTAAAAGACGGGACATAAGGAGAGAGGTAGCAGAGTAAGTGGAACTGCTAATAACAACCATCTCCCAAAATAACAATTTGTAATTAAAACAAGAAGCAAAGACAGCAACAGGTGGGAAAGGGTGGAACCCTACAGAGGTGTAGATAGAGAGAAGAAAATTCACACATACTGATACAGGAAATTCTCTGAATCCTCCATGGCTGACTGAGGTTGAGGGTGGTTGGCTACGGTAATGGAAGCCCTGGCACCAGAAAGCAACTTCAAGAGAAAATTGTCCAATAGCGCCAGAGCCAGGGCAGAAGAATGGTATGCCTGGTTGTTGAACAGCGCTGTCACTATGGTGTGATTTCCCACGTCTTCAAAGGAAGCTGCCACTAAGTAGAGCTTATCAAAGTCCTCAGGCTCCTCTTTTGCCTTTTTCAATAGGAACTCATCTACAGAACCTAGAAGGGAACAAAATACCCACCAGGACGAGTGTCACACCAGGCCCACTGGGGTGGGGAGAACTCACTATCGGTCTCCCACGACCTGCTGCTCCTCCTAGGTACTTCATCACTAACCTCCACTGACCTCTAAATGCAGGCCTCCTCCCACCACTCTGCCCTGAATTCCAGTCACTCTTCGAGTCTTGTCTATTCTTCCTTTATTTTATTTATTTATTCGTATTTTTAGAGAGGGAGCCTTGCTCTGTTCCCCAGGCTGGAGTGCAGTGATGTGATCATAGCTTACTGCAGCCTTGACCTCCTGGGCTCAAGTGATCCTCCTGCCTCAGCCTCCCAAAGTGTTGAGATTACAGGTGTGAGCCACTGTGCCTGGCTCTATTAATCTTTTAAGTCTCTTCCAATTGTCTGCTTCTTTCCTTCCCACTGCCTCAACTGGGTCTGGATCCCATCATCTGTGCCTGGATTATGTAGCCCTCAATGAAGAGCTCGCTTTTTTTTTTTCGAAACAGAGTCTCACTCTATTGCCCAGGCTGGAGTGCAGTGGTGCCATCTTGGCTCACTGCAACCTCTGCCTCCCAGGTTCAAGCAATTCTCCTGCCTCAGCCTCCCGAATAGCTGTGACCATAGTTGTGCGCCAGCAAGCCCAGCTAATTTTTGTATTTTTAGTAGAGACAGGGTTTCACCATTTTGGCCAGGCTGGTCTTGAACTCCTGGCCTCAAGTGATCTGCCCAGCTCAGCTTCCCAAAGTGCTGGGATTACAGGCGTGAGCCACTGCACCTGGCCAGATCTTGCCTTCTATCTGGCACCTCCGGTCTCTGTTTGAAAGGACACATCTGGCCATAATGCGCCCCACCAATTAACTTGCAGTGGCTCTCCACTGTCCTCACGACAAAGCCAAATTCCTCCACATGAGGTACAGACCCCATCACTATCCAAACTCAGCCTCACGTCTTTTAGCTCCAGCCAAACCTAAGGACTTACAGTGCCCCATGCTTACAAATGCTCTTCTTGTTGTTCGGAATGTTCTCTGGGTTACTTTTCCCTTCTATTGGTCAATGCCTACTCATACCTTGGGCTCTTACTCTGGAGCCTACTCTGACCCTCCATGACTGAGATATGTCTGTGTAATTCCACAGTATTCCAATCGCAGTCACTGTCACTTTGTGTTGTAACTATCACTTCTGCATAAGGCCTCAGGTAATGATGCTGTTCATTACTGTATTCCCAGCACACAGTGCCAAGTCAAATATACAACCCACCTAGAGCCCAGAAATCTAAACTCTTTACTGCTGAAGGGACCTTCAATCATAATGACAACAACAATAGTACCAGCACCACTGTCTGAGTGCTCACTGGGTGCACCTGTGCAAAGCACTTAACAAGCACTCACTCACGAAATCACCCAATGATACTGTGAGGTGAAGTCTGTCTTCTCCCCATTTGGAGTATGAAGAAACCAAGGCTTACAGAGGCAGGGTGTTATGCTCCCAACCATTTTGTTACATCATGCTCTGCATTTGAAATCTTTATTTTAAAAAAGTAATTACTTTAAAATGTTATTTAATCAAAATAATGCATGAATATAATTTTAAAAATCAAATAGCTATACAAGAAACAGCAGTGCTCTGCCCTAGCCCTGAGCCTCCCCAATGGCTGTTCACCAGAAGCAACCCTTTTCACATCTTTTACCTGGTGTTTCTCCACATTGCTAAACAGCACATCACCTAGCTGTTGATGTTTCATGATGGAAGCAAGGATTTTGTTCTCTTACAACCCCCACAGACTTCCTCCCACTAGAGTTACATCATAATTTTCGCTAAATCAATAGTCAGTTTTTGTTTTTTGTTTTTTTTGAGACGGAGTCTCGCTCTGTTGCCCAGGCTGGAGTGCAGTGGCGCAATCTCGGCTCACTGCAAGCTCCACCTCCCAGATTCACGCTGTTCTCCTGCCTCAGTCTCCCGAGTAGCTGAGACCACAGCTGTCCGCCACCACGCCTGGCTAATTTTTTGTATTTTTAGTAGAGATGGGATTTCACCGTGTTAGCCAGGATGGTCTTGATCTCCTGAACTCGTGATCCGCCCGCCTCAGCCTCCCAAAGTGCTGGGATTACAGGCGTGAGCCACCGCGCCCGGCCCATAGTCAGTTTTGAGATTATGATGACTAAGCAAAAATTATTTACAACTGAACCAAGTAATATGTTATGTTTTGTTGTACAACTTTTCCCCCTGAAGTTAATAATATTCTCCTTTTCTCATTTGCCTAGTTTTCTTTATATCTATCACCACTTCGTCCATAAACTCCCTTGATAGAAGTGTAGATCTTGACCGGGCGCGGTGGCTCACGTCTGTAATCCCAGCACTTTGGGAGGCTGAGGTGGGTGGATCACAAGGTCAGGAGTTCAAGACCAGCCTGGCCAATATGGTGAAACCCCTTCTCTACTAAAAATACAAAAATTACCCAGCCACAGTGGCATGCACCTGTAATCCCAGCCACTCGGAAGGCTGAGGCAGGAGAATTGCTTGAACCCGGGAGGCAGAGGTTGCAGTGAGCCGAGATGGCACCACTGTACTCCAGCCTGGGCAATGGAGCAAGACTCCATCTAAAAAAAAAAAAAAAAAGTGTAGCTGTCCTTTCAATACAATTCAAACATATTGAATAGTTTATCAATTTTATTTTGGGAGGCCGGGTGCAGTGGCGCATGCCTGAAATCCCAGAACTTTGGGAGGCCGAGGCAGGCAGATCACTTGAGATCAGCAGTTCAAGACCAGCCTGGCCAATCTGGTGAAACCCCTTATCTACTAAAAATACAAAAATTAGCCATGTGTGGTGGCAGGTGCCTATAGTCCCAGCTACTCGGGAGGCTGAGGCAGAATTGCTTGAACCCAGGAAGTGGAGGTTGCAGTGAGCCGAGATCATACCCTTGCACTCCAGCCTGGGCATTGCAGCAAGAGTCCATCTCAAACACATACACACACACACACACACACACACACACAAACCTATAATTTTATTTGGGGGCATGATTTCATTCCTAGAAAGACACATACTTGGTCTTATTTCTAGGGACTCTACCTTTCCTGTCATTTGGGGTTTGAAATACGGTTTTCTGAGATTTCTGGCTATTTATTTCTAACTTCAGAGAGCACCACGTGGCCCACCAGCACACGGCTTCACTACAAAGAACAACAGGATTGTTTCATGCCCCATTTTCCTGGGCCTGGTACATACTTACCTAGGACCTCCAGAGGAATCTGTCCCTCAACCATAAGCATATTTGCAAAGCGTTCTGAAAGTTGAGGATCCAGCCTGGAATTCTGAGAAATAAAGAAAGGAACAATGGTCTGACCATATGTTTTCAGAGTCAGCTCCAATGGGACATTTTCTATGCTTCTTTCTTTGAAGTTGAAGAACGTGAGGCTTAACATGATGATCACCAGAGGGACCAGGATCTGTATTGATAACATCAACATCCAGTTGTGTTAAGAATATGTGACCTTTTTCAGGAGCATGGCATAAAATTGTTGGCAGAGAAGACTGAACTACAATAAAAAAATAAAAGGGAAACACACCATTAACACGGTCACAGATAGAAGCTGGAGGCACTGAAGTGGCCCCTGGCTCATGCCCATTTGCACTCCCTGATACTACATATAACTAACTTTTCTTTCTTTTTTTTTTTTTTTTTTTGAGACGGAGTCTCGCTCTGTCGCCCAGGCTGGAGTGCAGTGGCGCGATCTTGACTCACTGCACGCTCTGCCTCCCGGGTTCACGCCATTCTCCTGCCTCAACCTTCCAAGTAGCTGGGACTACAGGCGCCCGCCACCATGCCCGGCTAATTTTTTGTATTTTTAGTAGAGATGGGGTTTCAATGTGTTAGTTAGGATGGCCTTGATCTCCTGACCTCGTGATCCACCCGCCTCAGCCTCCCAAAGTGTTGGGATTACAGGCGTGGCCTCCCAAAGTGCTGGGATTATAGGCGTGAGCCACTGCTCCCGGCCTTAATTTTTCAATTATATTCAAAATTTGCTTCAAGTTAGAAGTCTTTTTTTTTTTTTTTTTCAGACGGAGTCTCACTCTGTCGCCCAGGCTGGAGTGCAATGGTGCAATCTTGACTCACTGCAAGCTCCTCCTCCCAGGTTCACGCCATTCTGCCTCAGCCTCCCAAGTAGCTGAGGGACAACAGGCGCCTGCCACCATGCCCGGCTAATTTTTTTTATTTTTATTTTTAGTAGAGATGGGGTTTCACCATATCAGCCTGACCTCATCTCCTGACCTCATGATCCACCTGCCTTGGCCTCCCAAAGTGTTGGGATTACAGGCGTGAGCCACCATGCCCGGCCAGAACTCTTTGAACTTATGATTTTTGTTTTGTTTTGTTTTGTTTTGAGACAGGGTCTGACTCTGTCAGCCAGGCTGGAGGGCAGTGGTGTGATCTTGGCTCACTGAAGCCTTGACCTCCTGGGCTCAAGTGATACTTCTGCCTCAGCCTCCCTAGTAGCTGGGACTAGAGGCGTGCACCACCGTGCCTGGCTAATTTTTTTTTTTTTGAAGAGATGGGGTCTTATTTTGCCTCCTGTATGAGACAGGTGGCTGACTTAGTTGACCCCAAGACCTTTCCCAACTTGGAGGCTCAGTGGATGACAGCTTCCTAGTAATTGTGTGATTCAAGGTTATGAAACAATAAAGTTAATCTCTTGACTAACTCACAAAAGTCAGTCTTATTTTACATTAATACTTGTGGATAGCTAAATCAAGAACACTTCATAAAATGAACCTCAATATTTCTTTTTTTTTGTTTTTTCAGATGGAATTTTGCTCTCATTGCCCAGGCTGGAGTGCAATGGCACGATCTCGGCTCACTGCAACCTCCGCCTCCCAGGTTCAAGCAATTCCCCTGCCTGAGCCTCCCAAGTAGCTGAGATTACAGGCATGTGCCACCACACCCAACTAATTTTTTATTTTTAGTAGAGACGGGGTTTCTCCATGTTGGTCAGGCTGGTCTCAAACTCCCGACCTCAGGTGATCTGCCTGCCTCAGCCTCCCAAAGTGCTGGAATTACAGGCATGAGCCACTGTGCCCGGCCACAAACCAATATTCCTTTTTCTTTTTTTTTTTTAAGATGGAGTCTTGCTCTTGTCGCCCAGGCTAGAGCCTTGGCTCACTGTCACTTTCACCTCCGCCTCCAGGGTTCAAGCAATTCTCCTGCCTCAGCCTCCCGAGTAGCTAGGATTACAGGCACCCACCACCATGCCAGGCCAATTTATACATATATATATATATATATATATATATATTTTTTTTTTTTTTTTTTTTTTTAGTAGAGACAGGGTATCACCATGTTGGCCAGGCTGGTCTCGAATTCCTGACCTCAGGTTATCCACTCACCTCAGCCTCCCAAAGTGCTGGGATTACAGGTGTAAGACACCATGCCCAGCCCAATATCCTTTTTTCAACATTAAAAGAACATTACAGGTTGTCCATATATTTCATAAGGATGTATTTTAAAATTTTTTAAATTCCAAGCGATATAATACATGATCTGTTTCATAGTGAAAGATACATGCTTTTTGGCCAGCAGATTTAGTACTTTTATTCTATCTTCTTCCTGGTCAGAGGAATGGCCAAGACCTCTACTATAATCTTCTATGATCCCTTCTTACACTGGGTTAATCCTATCCAGACCATCACCCTTCGCCTTTGAACTACAGCAGAGACTGTGATAGTGCCAAAACCTGGCACAGCCAATCTTTTATGCCTAAAATGTGCACGTTTTTTCTTAAAACCCTGTAAAAGGCTGATGTAACTTCTTGACAGAATGACAGCATATTTCCAAGAATTAAACTAATATGTGCTTTCTTGCATACATTTTGAATAGTTATTTACCCCAGTGTTTGGTTTGATTGGCAGCCCAGTCCGTATTGAGAAGGCCCTCGAATGAAGATGTTTAATTCTGTCAACAGGAATTCTGCTAAGCAGGGCTGGGGATGGATAGAGGGATGTTTGATGTTTGGGACAGCTGTACTGGCATCTGCCAACATACAAACCCTAAACCAAACCAAAAGCAAAAGCAAATTCTTAAAATCATGGCAAAGTTCATTTTGTTTGGATTTAAAGAATGAAAGTAATATGATATTTGAAAAAACTAAGTTAGGATGAGAATAATGGGCCAGGCGTGGTGGCTCACTCCTGTAATCCCAGCACTTTGGGAGGCCGAGGCGGGCGGATCACGAGGTCAGGAGATTGAGACCATCCTGGCTAACACAGTGAAACCCTGTCTCTACTAAAAATACAAAAAAATTAGCCAAGCATGGTGGCGGGTGCCAGTAATCCCAGCTACTGAGGAGGCTGAGGCAGGAGAATGGCATGAACCCAGGAGGCGGAGGTTGCAGTGAGCCAAGATTGTGTCACTGCACTCCAGCCTGGGCCACAGAGCAAGACTCCGTCTCAAAAAAAAAAAAAAGGATAAGAATAATGAGGAAAAAAAGCTGCATCTAGATTATATATAGTGGGTAGCAAGTATATACTGGCTATAAACAGGATAGCAAGGTCTTAATAAGTCCTAAGTATTGAGTTAACTAACCAATGGCTTTTCCAAATAACTGAGGCAACACTAGTATGAATAGATTTTGTCATTTTCCCTAAAAGATTCTATATGCAAATTAAAACAAAATGATACATTATTTAATATCTATTTCATAAGCAAAACTGAAAATTATAAAACAGAGTTCTGCTGAGACTCTAGGCCAGGAATTGGTAAACAATGGCCAGTGGGCCATATCCAGCCCAAGAGATTCTGAGTTCAGAATGAACTATGGTTGATTCTGAGCTATATATATGTTTTATTTACACTATGTAGGCTTAGCAGCATAATCAAGGATATTATGTAATTATATAATGATCTAACATAACCATAAACATTGAAACACACATATACAAATATATACTTGTGTGTGTATGTGTGTGTGCATGTGTATATATATATATAGTATATACTGGCTACAAACTGTCTAGCAAAGTCTTTTCTCTTTTTTTTGAGACGCAGTCTCGCTCTGTCACCCAGGCTGGAGTGCAGTGGCATGATCTTGGCTCACTGCAAGCTCTGCCTCCCGGGTTCATGCCATTCTCCTGCCTCAGCCTCCCGAGTAGCTGGGACTACAGGCAGCCGCCACCACGCCCGGCTAATTTTATTTTTCTATTTTTTAGTAGAGACAGGGTTTCACCGTGTTAGCCAGGATGGTCTTGATCTCCTGACCTCATGATCTGCCCGTCTTGGCCTCCCAAAGTGCTAGGATTACAGGCATAAGCCACCGCGCCTGGCCGCAAAGTCTTAAATAAGTCCCAAGTATTGAGTTAACTAACCAATATGTGTGTGTAGGTATGTACATACACAAATATATTTAAAGTATATGTATATATACACACACACACTAATATGTGTATGTAAAGTGTATATATACTATACACACACACTATATATGTGTATAATGTAAAGTATATATGTACTATATAATAAAATGTAATATATATGTAAAATATATATACTAATATGTGTATATATACACGCACATACTATATATATACACACATACTACATATGTATATATACACGCACATACTATATATACACATACTACATATGTATATATACACACACGTGTATATATAGATATTATATATACATTTACAGTGTATATATGTAAGTATATATAATCATATATATATATAAATAGTATATAGTATGTGTGTGTATGCACACACACACACTTAAATAATAGAGCCTGGGTCTTACTTTGTTGCCCAGGCTGGATTTCAGTGGTGATCATGGCTCATGGCTGCCTCAAATTCCTGGGCTCAAGGGATCCTCTTGCCTCAGCCTCCCAAGTAGCTGGGACTGCAGGCATGGGCCACTGTATCTGGCCTGGAACTAGTTATATAATTACTTACATAATATCCTTGATTATGCTGCTAAGCCTACATAGCATAAAATAGTTACTATGTGGTCCTTTTTTTTAGACATAGTCTCACTCTGTTGCCAAGCTGGAATGCAGTGGCCCTATCTCAGCCTACTGCAACTTCTGCCTTCCAGGTTCAAGCAATTCTCCTGCCTCAGCCTCCGGAGTAGCTGGGACTACAGGTGCGGGCCACCACACCCAGCTAATTTTTGTATTTTTAGTAGAGACGGGGTTTCACCATGTTGGCCAGGATGGTCTCGATCTCTTGACCTCGTGATCTGCCCACCTTGGTCTCCCAAAGTGCTAAGATTACAGGCGTGAGCTACCGCGCCCGGCTGTGTGGCCCTTTAAGAAAAAGTCTGCTGACCCCTGCTCTAGGCAAAAAGATGTGTTCGGTTGGCAGCAAAGTGTCAATGTGCCAGGAAACTATTTCTAGTCAAAGGCTTTGGGCCATCATTCTACTAAGAATTTGTCACACCAAAATAACCCAGGAAATTGACTTTTTTCCTTCAGTATGGTTCTGTAAAACATGGTGTATTTGTTATCTAATGCTGTGACACAGATTATCCCAAAAGTTAGTAGCTTAAAACAACAGTAAAATTTATTATCTCACACAGTTTCTGGGGGTCTAGAATTTGAGAGTGGCTTAGCTAGGTGTTTCTATATTAAGATTTCTCATGAGGCTTCGGTTAAGGTATTAGCCAGGGCTGCAGTTCCTTGAAGGCTTGACTGGGGCTGGGGCATCTACCTCCATGAGCAGAAAGTTCAGAGAGTTTCCTATATACACATCTCCTCCCACCCCCATTTCCCTATTTTTTTTTTTTTTTTTTTTTTTTTTTTTAGACGGAGTCTCTCTCTGTTGCCAGGCTGGAGTGCAATGGTGCAATTTTGGCTCACTGCAACCTCCGCCTCCTGGGTTCAAGCGATTCTCCTGCCTCAGCCTCCTGAGTAGCTAGGATTACACGCGTGAGACACCACGCCCAGCTAATTTTTGTATTTTTAATAGAGACAGGGTTCCACCATGTTGGCCAGGATGGTCTCGATTTCTTGACCTCAGGTGATCTGCCCACCTCAGCCTCCCAAAATGCTGTTATTACAGGTGTGAGCCACGGTGCCCAGCCCCATTTCCCTGTTTTTAACATCTTGCATTAGGGTGGTACATCGTTACAAATGAAACAGCATTTCCATCAGGTTCTTTTTTTTTTTTTTAAGAAATTGATAAGTTTATTTTAAAATTTACGTGATAATGTCAAGGATCTACAATACCCAAAACAATCTTCAAAAAACAGAATAAAGCTGGGAGAACTATATACTACCTGACTTTAAGATATACTGCAAAGCTACAGCAATCTCAACAATGCAGTACTAGCACAGGACAGACAAACAGATCAATGAAACAGAAGAGGGAATGTAGAGACATACAGTCAACTGATTTTTGGTTAAGGCATCTGAACAACTCAATGTGGAAAAAAAGTCTTTTCAACAAATAGTCTGTCCCATCTGGATACTCATGTGAAAGAAAATGAGCCTCAACCCCTGTGATATATCGTTATCACGAGGCAGTGGTATCATTATATCACACGGGTCAATAAAATATGTTTTCGTTCATAGTTCCTGGCCCGTAACTCGTGTAGCTGTTATTTCTCCCCAAGGCAGTCCACAGAAACTAAAAATATAATCTTCCTGCATCTTTCTGTCTTGGAGCTGGCCATAAAGAAATTCTCTGACCCATCTTGCCTGATTGTAGGTCATAAGAACCCCCCATTTTAGAAGGTGTCCTATACCATACCCTGGGGGAAAGAACGCTGCACAGAGAGGCCAGGAAGGATCTGAACAGACAGGCCTTGCTGCGTTTCCCCACTCAGACTGTTAGTATTACATCATACTCTTTTTGTCCAGTCTCATTTCTACACAGTTGTCCATGCTTTAGTCATGCCTATCCAATGAAGTCTCCATAGAAGGCCCAAGAGGAGCTTCTAGATAGGTGAACAATTGGAGGTTCCTGGAGGGTGTCACACCCGGGGAGGCCACAGAGGCTCCATACCCTTTCCCACATACCTCACCCTATGCGTCTCTTCTTCTGTATCCTTTGTAATATCCTTATAATAAACTGGGAAATGTGTTTCCCTGAGTTCTGTGAGCCACTTTAGCAAATTAATTGAACCTAAGGAGGGGGTAATAGGATCGCTAGTTTACAGCTGGTCGGTCAGAAGTACAGGTAAGTGTGTGGTAGCTAACCCTGTAATCCCAGCTACTCAGGAAGCTGAGGCGGGAGGATCACTTGAGCCCAGCCCAAGAGATAGAGACCAGCCTGAGCAACATAGTGAGGCCTTGTCTCTTAAAATAAATAAATAAATAAATAAATAAATAAATAAATAAATAAATAAATAAAGGACAGGTAAAACAACCTGGGGCTTGTGATTGACACTGGAAGTGAGAAGTCTTGTGGAACCTAGCCCTCGACCTGTGGGATCTGATGCTATCTCCAAATAGTGTCAGAATTGAATTGGAGGACACTTAGCTGGTGTCTGCTGCAGAACTGATTGCTTGCTTGCCGTTGGCGGGAAATTCCCACACATTTTGTCATAGAAGTCTTCTGTGTTGATTGCTGTGATGTGAGAGCAGAAGAAAAACAGTGTATGTTTTTCCATTTCACCTCTTATCAAACCGTACACAAGGCTGGGCACTGTGGCTCATGCCTATAATCCCAACACTTTGGGAAGCCGAGGTGGGAAGACTGCTTGAGCCCAGGAGTTAGAGACCAGCCTGGGCAATATTGCAAGACCTCGTCTCTACAAAATATAAAAAACCTAGCCAGGCGTGGTGTGCATCTGTAGTCCCACCTACTTGGGAGGCTGAGGTGGGATCACTTAAGCTCAGGAGCTGGAGACTGCAGTGAGCTGTGATCACACCACTGCACTCCAGCCTGGGTGACAGAGTGAGACCTTGTCTTGCATACACACACACACACACACACACACACACACAACCATACACAAAAATTAATAGAAAATGGGTCACAGACCTAATGTAAAAGCTAAAATGATAAAATTCCTAGAACAAAAAGTAGAAGCATGACTTTGTGACCTAAGGGTAGGGAAATATTTTTTAGAAAGGATACAGAACACAGTAACTATAAAAAAAATTTAGAGGCCAGGCATGGTGGCTTATGCCTGTAATCCCAGCACTTTGGGAGGCCGAGGTGGGCGGATCACCTGAGGTCAGGAGTTTGAGACCAACCTGGCCAACATGGTGAAACCCCGTCTCTACCAAAATACAAAAAGTTAGCTGGGCGTGGTGGCGTGCACCTGTAGTCCCAGCTACTCAGGAGGCTGAGGCAGGGGAATCCCTTGAACCTAGACGGCGGAAGTTGCAGTGAGCCAAGATCATGCCAGTGTACTCCAGCAGAGGTGACAGAGTGTGACCCTGTCTCAAAAAAAAATAAAAAAATAAAAAGCTACCACTAAGAATATTAAGAAGCAAGCCACATACTGGAAGAAAATGTAGATAAAACACGTATCTGACAAAGATTTATATCTAGAATATACAAAAATTTCAAAAACTCAAAAAATGAAAACCGAGCTACAGGTTTAATAATTGCATACCTTTTGGTATATATGTTATACTTCAACAAAAATGTAAGTATTTAAAAAACTGGCTGTGTGCAGTGGCTCATGCCTGTAATCCCAGCACTTTGGGAGGCCAAGGGGGTGGATAGCTTGAGCCTAGGAGTTTGAGACCAGCCTGGTCAACATAATGAGACCTCATCTCCACAAAAAAGAAAATACTCTCAATGGAAGTGTTTAGCTGAAGATCAGAAACATCTGCAGAGAGAATCAACGACCTGGATGTAGATCAGAAGATATTATGTAGAGTGCAGCTCAGAGAGATAAAGAGTTGGAAAATATTTAAAAAGTTAAAATTCACATAGTAGAGTGATAAGATCTAATATGTCTAATTGGAGTTCCAAAACGAGAGGAGATATTTGAGCAGAGGCCCTGTATGAACAGATAATAATAGCTGGGGATTCTAAACTCATGGAAGATTTCCATAGCCAGACATCAATCAAGTCTCAAGTAGAATATGCATGTATCAAAATATCACAAGTATCCCAGACATATGCACATTATGTATCAATAAAATTTGTTTAAAGACCAGGTGGGATTCATACCTGTAATCCCAGCACTTTGGGAGGCCAAGGTGGGTGGATCACTTGAGGTCAGGAGCTCGAGACCAGCCTGGCCAACATGGTGAATCCCCATCTGTACTAAAAATACAAAAATTACCTGTAATCTCAGGCACTTTGGAAGGTCGAGGCAGGCAGATCACTTGAGGTCAGGAGTTTGAGACCAGCCTGGCCAACATAGTGAAACCTCATCTGTACTAAAAGTACAAAAATCAGTTGGGTGTGGTGCCAGGCGCCTGTAGCTCCAGCTACTCAGGAGGCTGAGGCAGGAGAATTGCTTGAACCTGGGATGCAGAGGCTGCAGTGAGCCAAGATTCAGGTATCCCTATTATTGGAAGTACTAGTCAGAGGCTGGAAGGCCATTCAGTGAGGTTGCTACAGAAAAGATTCAAGCATCAGGCAATGTTTAGACAGATGACCTTTAAGATCCCTTCCAACCCTAAGAACCTTGGAGTCTTACAGTTTTATACGTGCTTACCTTATGAAGACATCCTCTATGGTCATGACAGAGGCCCCAAAGCTGGAGATGCCCAGCTCTATCTGCCTCAGTTCCAAGTCAGTAAATAGAGATTCAAACCTGGAAGGAAAGAAATGGTTTTAGTCCTGAAAGGTGTAAGGCGAATCCCTTTCATCACTGCCCTTGGCTCTCTACTGGGGAAAAAGCATGGACTTTGGAGTCAAGAACATATTTTTTCAAACACCAGCTTTGTCATTAGCTTTATAACTATGTGAATGTCAGGGGCCCTTCACAGTTTTTTATACCTATTAACTCTGTATTAAGGTCTGTGTATGCTTTCAACAGCTCTTTGAGGACAGTGCTGAGAAGTTAAGAAACTTCCCTGAGGCCACACAGCCAGAAGCAGAAGAGCCAGGACTCAAGCTCAGGCCTTTCGTCTCCAGAGAGAGTGGTTTTAATTGTTATTTAAGCGAGGAAAGGAGCTAATTCTTTTAGCCTGCTAATGTTAAAACCTTTCTCAAACATGCTTTCCATTTTTTTAAAATTAAAAGAATCATGGCTTTTTTTGTGATATTAAGAAATCCATCATAATGTTCTACAATGAAGCCTTCTATTCTCTCACAACCTAGTGTCCAACTTTTAAGAAACCAGACACACATGCCAGATGCCTATACGAGGTCTGCAGGGGCTTTGTGTGTGTCCCTGTGAGCAGACAATGGTTATAAACTAATCATGGCTGGGTTTGAGTCTAGACTCTGTCACTTACAAGTTTTGTGACTTTGAGCTAGTTGTTTCACCTTTCCAAATCTTTCCTCACCTGTAAGACAGATATTACCTAATTCAAAAAGTTGTAAGGATTGAGAAAAATGTAAAGATGCTTAGCAAAGTAGCCTCCCTGTGTTAAATATTCAGCAAATACTATTTACTGAATATGATCAACAGTCATACCCTCAGTATGTTCACTATCTTGCTCTTCATTCAGTTTCCAGTTACTGAAATTATACTCATGCTATTGCTACTGTCTTGCCAACAAGATCACAGTATCCATTTTAAAATATTGAGGCAGAATTTAGGTAAACTATCTTGTTCTTACATGTATAGTTTGATGAGTTTTGACAAATGTGTAATATCACCCTAATCAAGACACCGAACATTCTATCACCCTAGAAAATGCCCCCATGTCCCCTTTGATGAGTCCCTCTCTTGCCCTCAGACAACCAAATGTCCTAAATTTTACATTGGTTTTACTTCTTCTTGCTCTTCATGTAAATGGAATCATATGGTCTTTTCATCTCTTGCTTCATCCATGTGACATGTTTTTGAGGTTAAACCGTGTTGCATGCATTAGTTCATTCTCGTAAATTGCAGAGCAGCATTCAACAAAAGGAATATATCTATTCTCCTGTTGATAGACATTTGGATTGTTCCTGTGTAAGGATGCTTATGCATAAAGCAGCTATAAATGTTCTTCTATGTGTCCTGTGTCTGGACATATGTTTTCATTTATCTTGAATAACACAGTAGATAAATGATAGCTACAAATTCTTTGCTACTTTTCCCACTGAGAGGTGGCCTTTAATTCCCTTTTATCTGGGCTGGCATTAGTGTCTTGCTTGACTGAGAGGATGCAATGCAAGTAATGGATGTTGGGTAGAAGAAGCCTTCAGGTATCTTGATTTCTTTGGGAGCCCCAAGCCACCAGGTAAGATGCCTCACTACCTTGAAATCAGGCTGAATCCATGCCAAGGCACAGACATGTGAACAAAGCCTCCAGGTAAGTCCACTCCCCAACTTGTGTTTTGTTAAAGGCTTTTATGTCTATGCCCATGAGGATATTAGTCTGTAATTTCCTGTTGTCATAGGGACTTTTCCAGGTTTTGGTATCATGGTTGTGCTGGCCTTAAAATGAGTTGGGAAGTGTTTCCTTCTCTATTTTCTAAAAGATTGAGATTATTTTTTTCTTCAGTGTTTCATAGAATCTGGAGTTCTCTTTTGGGAATACTTTTGATTGCAAATTCAATTTCATGAATAGATATATGGTTATTCAGATTTTTCTGCTTCATTTTGTAAGTTTTGGTAAATTGCATTGTTTAAGAAATCAGTCCATTTTACCTAAAGTGTCCAATTTATTTACATGTGATATTTTATTATTATCCTTTTTGTAACTCTAGGCTCTGTAACTATACCAGTTCTTTCCTTACTGATGCTAGTTAATTTTGTTTTTTTCTTTAATGGTCTTGGAATTAATGGTTTATCATTTAATGGTTTATCAATATAATTTATCAATTTTATTAATCTTTTAAAATAACTTTTTGCTTTTTAGCTTTTTAGCATTTTGGCCTTTCTCAATTTTCTTTTTGTTTCTTATTACATTATTTTCTCCCCCTATATTTTTCATTTCTTCTCTTCCACATAATCTGGGTTTACTTTTCTCTTCTTTTCCTACCTTTTCCGTTGGAAACAGGTAAATGATTTTAAGCCCCTTTTCTTTTCAAATGTAAGTTTTTAAAAGCTATATATTTCTAAGCACTGCCTCAGTAGCATCTGAAAATTTTTGATACGTTGTATTTTCATCATCATTCAGTTAAAAATATTTTCCACTTTTTTTTTCTTTTTTTTTTTTGAGATGGAGTCTCACTCTGTTGCCAGGCTGGAGTGCAGTGGCGCAATCTCGGCTCACTGCAACCTCTGCCTCCTGGGTTCAAGCAATTCTCCCGCCTCAGCCTCCTGAGTAGGTGGGACTACAGGCACACGCCACCACGCCCAGCTAATTTATGCATTTTTAGTAGAGACGGGGTTTCACCATGGTGGCCAGGATGGTCTCAATCTCTTGACCTTGTGATCCACCCGCGTTGGCCTCCCAAAGTGCTGGGATTACAGGTGTGAGCCACCGTGCCCGGCCTCCACTTTTTCTTTGACCCATGAGTTATTCAGAAGTATGTTGTTTAACTCTCAAATATTTGTGGATTTTTTAGATATCTCTTTTTTTTTTTTTTTTTTTTTTTTGAGATGGAGTCTCACTCTGTCACCCAGGCTGGAGGGTGGTGGTAAGATCTCAGCTCACTGCAACCTCCGCCACCTGGGTTGAAGCGACTCTCCTGCCTCAGTCTCCTGAGTAGCTGGGATTACAGGCACGCGCCACCATGCCAGGCTAATTTTTGTATTTTTAGCAGAGATAGGGTTTTACCATGTTGGTCGGGCTGGTCTTGAACCCCTGACCTCAGGTGATCCACCCACCTTGGCCTCCCAAAGTGCTGGGATTACAGGTGTGAGCCACCACGCCCAGCCAATTATCTAGATATCTTATTGTAATCAATTTCTAATTTAATTCCCTTGTAGTCAGAGATCATAATCCACGATTTCAATTTTTTGAAATTTATTTGGACTTATTTCACATGAGCATACCCTCCCACTAAAACTGGACAAAAATATATATGAAGCCATTTCAGATATTAACCATTAGGAAGTCCAGGACCATGTTTGATTCTTGAGAGAAGAGAAACACTAAAGAGAGACCTATATTTGCCCCAGCTCTTTGGCTTGGGCACTTTCTAGAACATGGCCCAGAAAAGTAAAGGCAAATCAGAGTGTAGCAGTGAACTTGCTGAGCTGAGAAGGTAGAGATGAGAGGTCAGAGCTTCTGAAATGTATGGACTTTGTGGGACTAGGACAAGAGAGGAGAAGCTGGTAGGGGAGGGCCCAAGTAATCCATTATGGTAAATATCCCCTAGGCATTTGGAGAGAATGGGTGTTCTGCAGCTGTAGTCTGTAGTGTCTATCTACAGGAAGTAAGTGTGATGACAGTATTATCAAAATATTTTATATCCTTAGTGAGTTTTTTGTCTACTTGCTCTATAAATCACTGAGGAAGGGGTGCCATAATCTCCAAAATGGTTGGGATTTTGACTTCATCTATTTTTGTCACATTCTCTTTATGTATTTTGAAGCTCTGTTATGAGGCACATGCACATAAACAACTGTTAGGTCTTCCTGGTGTACTGACTCTCATTATGCACTGTCTCTATTTCTGTGACGTAGCTACTCTGAGAAGATGGCCTAACAATTTCTGCCCTCCCTGATTGAGCATGGCACGTCTCACATCAAGAAGTGGTGCTTACTTCCCCTCCCCTTTGGCTGCTCTGAGCAATAGAATGTGACGGAAGTGTTGTGTTGGTATTTCTGATCCCAGGCCTTAAGAGACGTGGCTGTCTTTCCTTTCTTTTGAAACATGCACTCTTGGGATGCTTCTTCTTGGAACCCAGCTGTCATGCTATGAGACACTCAAACCACACCGAGAACCTACATGGAGGGGTACTGGGTGCACCAGTCAGCAGCTCTAGTGAGCTCCCAGTTGATAGCCAGTACCATCATCCCAGACATGAGAATGAACCATCTCGGATATTCCAACCCATTCTAGGCCCCAGATACCTGTAGCCCCAGCCAACATTATTCAGAGCATAATGTCTGTCCAGCTGAGCCCAGGCAAGCTACAGAATCATGATCGGCAGTAAAATGGTTGTCATATTAAGTCAGAAAACTTGGGGATAATTTGTTATATAGTATACAACTGAAACAAAATTTGGCACCAGAAGCACTGTGACAAAAACCTACAACATCTGGCATGGCTGTGGGACCAGATAGGAGGATGAAGGCAAGAGGAGCCTCAAGGGAACTCTAGACAGAGGCTGGAAGAACAGTGAGGAAATTGTTATTTCTCATGTTATTTGGTGCAGAAGGTTTGGCAACACTCTTACCTACAGTAACAAGAAAGATTGAAAGGGTATTTAATGAGCTTGTGGATAAGTTCCTATGGAGATTTCCAGTTATAATGTTGAAAGTGCCAACTGGTTTCTTATAGCTGCCTATGATTTAACCACGAGAGAAATAAATTTAAAAAGGAAATAATCAAATGTTCATCAGAAGTTTAGAGAAAAAAGGCCACGCACGGTGGCTCACGCCTGTAATCCCTGCACTTTAGGAGGCCGAGGCGGGTGGGTCACCTGAGGTCAGGAGTTCGAAACCAGCTTGGCCAACATGGCGAAACTCCATCTACTAAAAATACAAAAAATTGGCCAGGTGTGGTGGCAGGTGCCTGTAATCCCAGCTACTTAGGAGGCTGAGGCAGAAGAATAGCTTGAAGCTGGGAGGCGGAGGTTGCAGTGAGCCTAAATCATGCCACTGTACTCCAGCATGGATGACAGAGCAAGACTCTGTCTCAAAAAGAAAAAAAAAAATATATATATATATATATATATAGAGGGAGAGAGAGAGAGAGAGAGAGAGAGAGCGAGCCCAGGACAGTATTTCCAGTTTGGAAAAGGTTCTCAAATTTCTCAGAACAAAAATGAAAGCCAAAATGATGCCAATAAAATACTTCCTCAGGATAAATATCAGATTAACTGTGCAGCTATAAGGTCCTTTGTCAAGACCTCAGAAAGGTTTAAAAGTGCACCTCTCAAATATGGTGTGCTGAAGCTGACTTATACAAGCTCTTGAGAGCCAATTGTTAAATTTTCAGAAATTCTGTGAGCTGTTTGTTACAACCATTTAAAAAAATTAAGTTATATAAATTTAAAATTAACGAATCACAGTAAAGGGAAGGTATTAATTAAAACTCACTGATTCCTCATTCTTTTACTCCATTGTATTTAATACTATTATCTATGTTCTTGAGGTTATTTAACTCTATTGTGTCTTTAGGGTAGGAATATTACAGAGTGTTACTGAACATTTCTTCCCAATGCCACATTCAGTAATTTCACTCTGGTAACATGAAATTGGCTGTGGTGGGAGTATTTACACCACAGACATCAGCAAAAGCTGCAAATCAGGCCTTACTAATTGTCTTGTTGGCTGTTTAGACTCAAGAAAGTGTTAGAATGTTTAAAAGAATGCCATGCCATTATATGATGACTAGCATTAAAAAAAAAACCTGGCAAATAATAGCTGAACTGCAACCATAGTTGACTATGAATATGAGAGTTTGGCAAACATCAACATAAACGTACTGTGAGACTAAATTGGCTAAATGAAAGTTACAATAAAGAATACTGTATATTTTATCATGATTTGTAAATTGTGCACTACACATTCTTTATATCAGTAAAATTTATAATACAATTATATACATATATATGCATACTTTTTTTCACGGAGAATAGCTAAATATTTAGCAGCACACATACCACTGCTCACAGACTCTCATCATCTGGACAAAAGCTTTTAAAAACCATAATGGTTCTGGGCACGGTGGCTCATGCTTGTAATCCCAGCACTTTGGGAGGCCGAGGCAGGCGGATCACCTGAGGTCAGAAGTTTGAGATCAGCCTGGCCAACATGGTGAAATCCCATCTTTACTAAAAAAGAACAAACATTTAGCTGGGTGTGGTGGTGCACGCCCGTAATCCCAGCTACTCGGGAAGCTGAGGTGGGAGAATCACTTGAACCCAGGAGCTGGAGGTTGCAGTGAGCTGAGATCACACCACTGCACTCCAGCCTGGGTGACAGAGTGAGGCTCCATCTCAAAAAAATAGAATAAAATAATTTTAAAAAATTAAAATCATAACAGTGTTGTCCCATATCACCATGGCTCTCAGCCCAAGGTAGACAGACTTGTGTTGAAGATATTGTGAGTGTGGCCATAGTCTAACAAACTGTATTTCATAATGTGATACATAGGAAACCTACAAAGTATTTAAATAAATTGTATCAGCTTACACAAAAAGGGACAGAGAGAGTTCAAGGTGAAAAGTGGCCTCTAGTCAACCTCCTACAAGCAGGAAGCAGGCAAATGAAGCTGCTCTGCTACAAATGTCAACCATCTTTCATGAAAAACGAAGTATCCACACTATTTAAGAGGCAGAGCCAATAGCCCCGCAGAGTCAACAGCCCAGCTGAGTCAACAGCCCAGCACAGCCAACAGCCCAGCACAGCCAACAGCCCAGCTGAGTCAACAGCCCAGCAGAGCCAACAGCCCAGCAGAGCCAACAGCACAGCTGAGTCAACAGCTCAGGCTCACAGTAGCTGCTCTGTGCTATGCACCATGAACTCTTAGCCTGCTCTTGTACAGCCCAGCCCTCAGCCACAGATTCAAGTGAACCCGCACAGAGACTTTTGGGGCCCTCCTTCTCTTACCAGCTTTCTCTTCTCCTGTCCTAGTCCCACAAAGTCCAGACACTTCAGGAGCTCTGACCTCTCATCTCTACCTTCTCAGCTCAGCAAGTTCACTGCTACACTCTGATTTGCCTTTACTTTTCTGGGCCATGTTTTGGAAAGTGCCCAAGCCGAAGAGCTGGGGCAAATATAGGCCTCTCTTTAGTGTTTCTCTTCTCTCAAGAATCAAACATGGTCCTGGACTTCCTAATGGTTAATATCTGAAATGGCTTCATATATATTTTTGTCCAGTTTTAGTGGGAGGGTATGCTCTTTATCAGTTACTCCATCATGACTGGAAGCAGAAGTGACTTTTGTTTTTAAATTTATGATGAGATTTTGTTTGTGTGTTGAGGAGTCTGGCTCATGGTTAAAAACCCATGTATGATTTTTCAGGCCCGACTATAGGTAATTACAAGGTTTTACCTGGCAGGCCTCACAGGGAAAGCTGTCCTGGCTGCATCAGACTTGGGGCCAGCCACTGCAGCACTGTGCTCTCTGAAGGGAGGTGGGGTTAAGGACTCAGGCCTCTCCTGGCTGGCCATGCTCTTATCTGCATTCCTAAGTAAATTATTATATGTGGATGAATACATGGTGATTTCTTTTTGACATATTATGGGAAATTTTATTGATAAATGATACTATCAAACAATCCTTTCAATATGGTATAGTAGTCTTTCAATGAACTACATGGTGCAGTATTCTTTCAGTGATCTGCTAGATTATATTAACCCATATTAGTAAAAAGGAGCAGGGAGATTTTGTTTGTTTGTTTGTTTTTGAGACAGGGTCTCACTCTTTTGCCCAGGCTGGAGTACTGTGGCATGATCACGGCTCACTGTGGCCTTGACTTCCCAGGCTCAAGCGTTCTTTCTGCCTTAGCCTCCCGAGTAGCTGGGACTACAGATGTGCACCACCAAGCCTGGCTCTTTCTTTTCTTTCTTTCTTCCTTCCTTCCTTCCTTTCCTTCTCTCTCTTTCTTTTTTTCTGTTGAGACAGGTCTTCCTGTCTTGCCCAAGCTGTTCTCAAACTCCAGGGCTCAAGTGATCCTCCTGCTTCAGCCCCACAAAGTGCTGGGATTATAAGCATGGGCCACTACTGCCAGCCTGTATTTTTTTAATGTTCTCTGGAAGACTTTGAATAAAATCAAAATTATATTTTCTTTAAATATTTGATAAAACTGATCAGGTTTATAAAAACTTTTTGATATTTATTGAGTCAATTTTAATAAAATTATTTTTCTGGACAATCTACCATTATATTCAGGTTTTCTAATATATTAGTTTAAAACTGTACAAAATATTGTCTTCTAATTTTTTGGTATCTATGGGTTTTTTCCCCCAATTCTCAATTCCAATTTTACATATTTGTGCTTATTCTCCATTCATCTTTAAGGGGCTTCTTTTCTCCAGGCCTCTTTGCAAGGTCCCTCTCTGTGGAACCTCGAATTTTAGGAGTGCTTCAGGAACTGTTTGTAAGCTCCTTTGTTTCTTTCTCTATGTTTTCTTCCTACCTGACCGTATCCCTTCCCACAACTTTAAATACTTCTACAAGCAGATGACTCCCATGCATTTCCAGGCTGACCCTCTCCTCAATGCCCAGCTTCATTCACATCCAACTGCCTTCTTGATGTCTCCACTAGGGTGGCTCAGGGTCCTTTCAAATGTAAAGAATTCTTAACTGACCTTTTCATAACCACCTCTCTCAACACTGCTTGTCTCCCATTCTTTCCCACTGCCACTTGGGAGTGGCCAGACAGGTAGGAGTAAAACCCCCAAGGAGTAAATTTTGCCAAGGAAGCCAAGAGAGAAGAGTGTTTCAAGAAGAAAGAAATGGTTAACTACGTAACTGATGTTGTGGGGTTGAGTATGGTTAGGGTAAAAAGTTATCTCTATGTCTTAGTTCTTAGGTTGCATAGAGGGTTCACTAGTGCTCATTCTGCTATTTACACTTCATAATTACATATATGAAACATATATTTACAGGTATAAAATATTACCCAATAATTTTTATTTTTTTATTTTTTATTTTTTTATTTTTTTTTCAGACAGGGTCTCTCTCTGAAGCCCAGGCTGGAGTGCCATGGCATGATCTCAGCTCACTGCAACCTCCACCTCCTGAGTTCAAGCGATTCTTCTGCCTCAGCCTCCCAAGTAGCTGGGATTACAGATGTCTGCCACCATGCCCGGCTAATTTTTGTATTTTTAGTAGAGACGAGGTTTCCTCATGTTGGCCAGGCTGGTCTCGAACTCTTGACCTCAGGTGATCCACTCGCTTCGGCTTCCCAAAGTGCTAGGATTACAGGCATGAGCCACTGTGCCCAGCCTTTTTTTTTAAAAAAAGAAATAGAAAGTAGGCCAGGCGCGGTGGCTCACACCTGTAATCCCAGCACTATGGGAGACCGAGGCAGGCAGATCACAAAGTCAGCAGATCGAGACCATCCTGGCTAACACAGTGAAATCCCATCTCTACTAAAAATACAAAAAATTAGCCAGGAGTGGTGGCGGGCGCCTGTAGTCCCAGGTCGAGCAGGAGGGGAACCCACTGCCTCCAGTCCCACCGCCACACCTTGGAGCCTGCGATGAGGGCGATGCCGATGGAGAGCTTGCGCCTCATGCCCCCGCTCAGGAAGCGGCTCCGTGAGTTCCACTTGTCCTCCAGGCCGATGATGTGCAGCACCTGCTTGACTTCAGGGCACTTCTGACGTGACAGGCCCTTCAGCAGCAACGACAGGGGACGCAGGGAGATGCAGGGCTCCTGGCGGGAGGCCGACCCTGACCATCGAACATTTTGTTGTGTGTATACATATACATAAAAACTTACACCAGAAACTCATTACCTTCAGAGAAAGGGATGGACAAAGGCTTTTGCATTTGAACCATGTAAATAAACTTACGATGTTAAAAAGTAAATACCGCAGCATGTTAAAGGGTTATTCATCACAACCAAGTGGGATTTATCTCAGGAATGCAAGGGAGGCTGAGCACATGAAAAACCAGGGTTTCAGTTTTTATAATAAAGAACTGGCTGGCCCTTGTCCCTGGTTCCTGGAAAGAAGCCTGTAAATGCTTAAAATTTCTGGAGTAATAGGAGTATCTTTGTTCCTCATAGTGGATCTCCACCCCGCCATCATCATACCTGAGTTTATGCTAAGGAGGTGACTCAGGATGTGGGATGGTCACACTAGAAAGACCAGCCATGTGATTAGAAGGCTGGGGCTTTGAGCTATGTGATGTCAGCCTGCCTCCGAGTTTCCTGGGTTGTGGAAAGAATGCTGGAGATGGAGTTCAATGATGTGGCCAATGCTTCAATCATTCATGCTTGTGTAATAAAACCCCAATAAAAACTGGATACTCAAAGCTTAGGTGAGCTACCCCAATAGACACCAATATGCTGGGAGGGTGCTACGTCCTGAGGACACAGAAGCTTTGCATTTGGGACTCTCCCAGACCCCACCCATGCAGCTATTTTGTTGACCTGTCCTGAATTGTATCCTCTAGAATAGAACTATAATCATAAGTATAGTACTTTCCTGAGTTCTGTCAGTCGTTCTAGTGAATTAACAAACCTGAGAGAATAGTGGGACTTCCACAGTTGCAGCCAGTTTGTCAGAAGTGCTTTGTTTGTTTGGGAACCTCCAAGCTTGTGGGTTCCAAAGTGGGGGCAATCTTGTGGGGGACTATACCTCTAATGTGTGAAGCCTATGCTAACTCTATTGTTAAAGTCACACTTTTTTTTTTTGGTCTTTTTTTTCTCCTTTTTTCTTTGGAGAATGGGGTCTCGCTATATTGCCCAGGCAAGCCTTGAACTCCTCAGCTCGAGCTATCCTCCCGCCTCTGTCTCCCTAAGAGCAGGGATTACATGCATGAGCCACCACACCCAGCCCATTGTTAGAGTCAAACTGCACTGCAGTAATATAGCATATTAACAGAAAGAAGGGCCAAAATCACATGACAATCTCAGTAGACACAGAAAAGCATTTGACAAAATCCAACACACTTTCATGATAAAAACACTCAGCAAACTAGGAATGGAAAGGAACTTCCTCAGCATGATAAAAGGCATCTATGAAAAAAACACAGATAGCCTCACACCTAATGGTGAAACTGAAAGCTTCCCCCACAAAGATCAGGAACAAGACAAGGATGTCTGCTCTTGCCACTTTATTCAACATTTTACTGGAAGTTGTAGCCAGGGAAATCAGCCAGAAAAAAAAAGTCATCGAGACTGAAAGAAAGATGTAAAACTATTGCCTCTTGGCAGATCACATAAACTTATATATAGAAAACATTAAAGAATCCACAAAAAGCTATTAGAGCTAATAAATGAGCCTAGGAAAATGTCAGGATATAAGATAAATATACAAATGGGAGTTGTATTTCTTTACACTAGCAATGAACAATCCAAAAATGAAATTACAAAAATAAATTCCATTTACATTAGTATCACAAAAGAGAAAATATTTAGAAATAAATTTAACCAAGGAAGTGCAAGAAAGGCAAGTACATTGAAAACTGTAAAACATAGCTGAAAGAAGTTAAAGAAGACCTAAATAAATGGAAATACCTTTTGTGTTCATAGATTGGAACACTTAATTTTGTTAATATGACATTACTATCCAAAGCAATCTAGAGGCTGGGTGCAGTGGCTCATGCCTGTAATCCCAGCATTTTGGGAGGCCGAAGTGGGTGGATCACCTGAGGTCAGGAGTTCGAGATCAGCCTGGCCAACATGGCGAAACCCTGTCTCTACTAAAAATACAAAAAAATTAGCCAGGCATGGTGGCACACACCTGTAATCCCAGCTACTCGGGAGTCAGAGGCAGGAGAATCACTTGAACCCAGGAGGCAGTGGTTGCAGTGAGCTGAGATTGAGCCTTTGCACTCCAGCCTAGGCAACAGAGCAAGACTCCATCTCAAAAAAATAAAAATAAACACAAAGCAATCTAGAGATTCAATGTAATCCCTACTAAAATTCCAATACCTTATTATTTTTTTTTTTTTGCAAAAATAGGCAAGCTGATCCTAAAAATTCATATAGAAATGCAAGGGACTCAGAATAGCCAAAACAATCTTAAAAAGAAGAACAAAGTTGGAGGACTCATATTTCCTAATTTCAAAACTTCCTAGAAAGTTACAGTCATTGAGACATTGTGGTACTGGCATAACAACAGACATATGGAACAATGGAATAGAATTGGGAGTCTAGAAACAATCCCATATATCTATGGTAAATAGACTTTTTACAAGGGTGCCATGACCATTCAACGGGGAAGGAATAGTCTTTTCAACAAATAGTGCTGAGACAACTTAATATCTATATGAAAAAGAATAAATGTAGACCCATACCTCACACCATATACAAAAATGTACTCATAATGGACCAAAGATCTAAATCTAAGAACCAAAGCTATGAAATCTTAAAAAGAAATATAAGTATAAATCCTAGACAATAATTTTTAAAATATAATAGCAAAAGCATAAGTAACAAATAAAAAAAGATAAATTAGATTTCATCAAAATTTAAAACTTTTGTGTATCAAAAAATACTATCAATAAAGGGAAAAGACAATCCACAGAGTAGGAGAAAATATTTGCAAATCATATAACTAACAAGGGCCTAGGATCTAGAATATACACTTAAAAACTTTTTACAGGCTGGGTGTGGTGGCTCACGACTATAATCTCACTTAGCACTCTGAAAGACGAAGGCGGGAGGATCATTTGAACTCAGGAGTTTGAGACCAGCCTGGGCAACATGGTAAAACCCCATCTTTACAAAAAAATACGAAAATTAGCCAGGCAATTGGCCTGTACCTGTGGTCCCAGCTACTTGTGAGGCTGAGGCAGGATGATCACTTGAGCCTGGGAGGCAGAGATTGCAGTGAGGTGAGATCCTGTCACTGCACTCCAGCCTGGGCAACAGAGTGAGAGGTGAGAGGCTGTCTCAAAAAAAAAAAAAAAAAACAAAAACAAAACTGGGCACAGTGGCTCACATCTGAAATCCCAGCACTTTGGGAGGCTGAGGCGGGTGGATCGCCTGAGGTCAGGAGTTTGAAACCAGCCTGGCCAACATGGTGAAACCCTGTTTCTACTAAAAATACAAAAAAAAAAAAAAAAAAATCAGCCAGGCGTGGTGGTGGACGTCTGTAATCCCAGCTGCTGAGGAGGCTAAGGCAGGAGAATCTCTTGAACCTGGGAGGCAGAGGATGCAGTGAGCCAAGATCGCACCATTGCACTCCAGCCTGGGTGACAGAGTGAGACTTCATCTCAAAAAAAAAAAAAAATGGAAAGAAAACAAAAACAAAAAAACCTCTTACAGCTCAACTACAAAAAGATAAAGAACCCAACCAAAAAAACAGGCAAAGAACTGGAATAGATAGCTCTCCAAAGAAGTATACAAATAGCCAATAAGCACATGAAGAGATGCTCAACATTATTAGTCAACAGAGAAATGCAAATCAAAACCACAAGGTACTACTTCACACTAACGGCAATTTCTCAAAAAGTAAAACAAACAAACAAACAAAAAATTTAAACATAGAGTTACCATCTGACCCATTAATTTCACTTATAGGTATTTACCCAAAATAACTGAAAATAGGTGTTCAAACAAAAACGTGAACACTAATGTTCACAGCAGCACTATTCACAACAGCCAAAGGGTGAAAGCAACCTGATGTCCATCAGCTGAGGAATGGGCAAACATTCAGGTGAGTAGAATGGATATTATGCAGCTATTAAAAGGAGTGAAGTACAAATATATACTAAAATATGGATAAACCTTGAAAACATTATGTTAAGTGAAATAAGCCAGACATAAAAAGCCACATATTGTATGACTCCATTTATATGAAATATCCAGGATAGGCAAACTCATAGAAACAGAAAGCAGATTAGTGGCTGCCAGGGACTAGGGGAAGGGAGCAATGGGAAGTCACTGATAATGTGTATAAGTTTATTTTGTGGGCAATGAAAATGTTCTGCAATAAGATAGTGGTGATGGTTACATGACATTGTGAGTATACAGGCTGGGCACAGTGGCTCATACCTGTAATCCTAGCACTTTGGGAGGCTGAGGTGGGTGGATCACTTGAGGTCAGGAGTTTGAGACAAGCCTGGCCAACATGGCGAAACCCCATCTCTACTAACAATATAAAAATTGGGCCAGGCCCAGCACTTTGGGAAGCCGAGGCGGGTGGACCATGAGATCAGGAGATTGAGACCATCCTGGCCAACATGGTGAAACCCTGTGTCTACTAAAAATACAAAAATGCCAGGTGTGGTGGCATGCGCCTGTAGTCCCAGCTACTCAAGAGGCTGAGGCAGGAGAATCACTTGAACCCGGGAGGCAGAGGTTGCAGTGAGCCAAGATTGCGCCACTGCACTCCAGCCTGGGTGACAGAGTGCGACTCCGTCTCAAAAACACACACACACACACACACAAATTAGCTAGGCATGGTTACAGGTGCATGTAATCCCAGCTACTTGGGAGGCTGAGGCACGAGAATCGCTTGACCCCAGGAGGTGGAGGCTGCAGCGAGCTGAGATGGTGCTACTGCATTCCAGCCTGGGCAACAGAGTGAGACTCTGAAAAAAAAAAACAACAACAAAACAACAAAACACTGTGAGTATACTAAAAACTACTGAATTGAATATTGTAAAATGAGTAAAATGATGAATTTCACGTTATGTGAATTTTGTCTCAATAAAAAGTAAAAAATACATAAAAATTCAAATATAGTCATTTGTAGAAATCCTTTAACTCAGAAATCTTGACTTAAACGCCATGCCCTTCACCCTTCCTGAATGTTTAAGGAATAGTGTCTAGAAGAGGTTTCAAGACTGTGACATAATAAAAAATATATATTTGGTCTCTGCCCTGGTTCCTGGCACTGAGCTCCTAAAGCCCTTGTAAATTCCTGAGTGACAAAGCTGCTAGAAGCATCTTTTGTTCTAATATTTGGTCTTTGATTTGATATTTGATTTGGTTTCTTACACAGAATTCCCAACTCCCTTGGAATTTCCTGAGTGATAGGAGCATCTTTTTGTTCTAGGGAGGCAACTTTTGGTGGGCTCCTGGACAGCTTCAGGATGTGAGCTAGTCACCAGAAAGACCAAGCCATGGTTAGAAGCTTGGAAATTTCAGACCAGGCGTGGTGGCTCATGCCTGTAATCCCAGCACTTTCAGAGGCTGAGGCCGGTGGATCTCTTGAGGTCAGGAGTTCGTGACCAGCCTGGCCAACATGGTGAAACCTCATCTCTACTAAAAATAAAATTTAAAAAATTAGCTGGGCCTGGTGGTGGGCACCTGTAATCCCAGCTACTCAGGAGGCTGAGTCAGGAGAATCGCTTGAACCTGGGAGGTGGAGGAGCCAAGATCATGCCATTGCACTTCAGCCTGGGCAACAGAGAAAGACTCAGTCTCAAAAAAAAAAAGCTTGGACATTTCAGCCTCACCCCCAGTCCTCCAGGGAATGGGAGAGGGATTGGAGGCTGTGCTAATAACTGGTCATGACCACATGATGCAGCCTGCCTAAAAATATCTAAACTAGGGGCTCTGAAGAGTTACCGGGTTGGTGAATACACTGAGGTGCTGCCAAGGTGGTATACTAGGACAGGCATGGAAGTTCTGCACTGCTTTTCACACACCTTGTCCTGTGTACCTCTTTATCTGGTTGTTCATGTGTATCCTTCATAATACCCTCTATAATAAAGGGTTTTGTGAGCTTTTATAACAAATTATCAAACCTAAGGAGGAGGTTGTCGGAACCCCCAAACAACAGCCAGTTGGTCAGAAGTACAGGTAACAACCTGGAACTTGCAACTGACATCTGAAGTCAGGGATGCGGGCAATCTTGTGAGACTGAGCCTTAAACCTGAGGAGTCTGCATTAACTTTAGAAAGTCAGCATTAAGAACTGAATTGTAGGACACTCAGTTGCTATCCGCAGAGTTGGAGAATTGGTTGGTGTGGGAAAACTCCACATACATTTGGTGTCACAAGTGTTGAGAATAGAGAAACACAAGTTTTCATTTTAAAGACACTCCCAGGAGGTTGCAGTGAGCTGAGATCACGCCACTGCACTCCAGCCTGGTGACAGAGCAAGACTCCATCTCAAAAAAAAAAAAAAAAAAAAGACCCACCCTGAGTTGAATCAGAGAGCTGCAGTCTATCTCATCATTCCCAAGAGTGGATACAGAGGAAACAAATCCCTGTTATCCATCAACTCACCTGACCATAGAAAGAAAGATGTTCTGCTACTGTTAATTTATCAAATAAGACATCATGTTGGGGGCACCAGCCCAGGCTCTTCCTAATGTGAAACATCTCTTGTGAAATTTCATATCCATTGACATATGCACATCCACTTGTAGGGGGAATAAGACCTAGAACCAAGGGGAAGACAAGATACTGAAGTTATCTTCAGTCAGAGCACACAGCAGCACGAAGGCCCGATGATACTTTCTGCTTTGTTCACTTGTTCTCACACACACTGTCCTTATACTACTTCTTTGCCCAGTCAGTGAATCAGCAGCATCCAAGGAGTATGTATGTTCTATGCATGACAATGTACCAGGATGTGTGGGGAGTATTAGAGATAGGAGATATCCTCCCTACTTTTGAGAAATTCCAATGAGTTAAATGAATAAAACACACATAGGCACATGTAAAAGCAAATTACATTACTGTAAGTATTAAATACTAATTTGGATGCCTAGTAAATATGATTAAGAAAAGTTTTGTGGGAATCTAACAGTTTTGAATTGAGACCCCTGAAGGCAAGTTCTCTGACTTATCTCTGATTCTTAATAAGTATCTGTTCAATGAATGAATAAATAAATGAATGCTCTCATTGCCAAATGTATGCCAGCATAAAATTTTGCAGCCTGCCTACCCGCATACTATCATTGTCTTTATTCTTATTTTCTAAGTATTTTTTTCTGGTTGAAAAAGGCAATAAATTCTTATTACAACAAGGTCAAAAAAAGGTATAACAAAGAAAACAAGTTATACAAATCCTATCATTAAAAGATAACTTCATTTCACTTTGGGAGGCCGAGGCGAGCGGATCACAAGGTCAGGAGATCGAGACCATCCTGGCTAAAACAGTGAAACCCCGTCTCTACTAAAAATACAAAAAATTAGCCGGGCGTGGTGGCGGGGGCCTGTAGTCCCAGCTCCTCAGGAGGCTGAGGCAGGAGAATGGTGTGAACCCAGGAGGCAGAGCTTGCAGTGAGCTGAGATCACGCCACTGCACTCCAGCCTGGGTGACAGAGAGAGACTCCGTCTCAAAAACAACAACAACAATAAAAAAAAAAAACAACAACTTCTGCTAACATTTTGCTATATAGCCTTAGGTATTTTTTATGTAAAAAATAAATGTACTCAAAAATTTATTTTAATTATTAATTAATGTACTCATACATTTATTTTTTAACACAAATGAGAATATAAGTATAAATTCTAGTTTTCTAACTGGCTTTTTTTTTTTTTTTTGAGACAGGGTCTGGCTCTGTTGCCCAGGCTAAAGTGCAGCACCGTGATCTCAGTTCACTACAGCCTCTATCTCCCGAGTTCAAGTGATTCTCATGCCTCAGCCTCCTAAGTAGCTGAGATTACAGGTGTGTGCCACCACACCCAGCTAATTTTTGTATTTTTAGTAGAGATGAGGTTTCAGCACGTTGGCCAGGCTGGTCTAACTGGCTTTTTCATTTAACAATGTATTGAGGCCATTTGTCCACATCAACAAAATCTTTTTTTTTTTTTTTTTTTTGAGACAGGCTAGGCTCTTGCTCTATTGCCCAGGCTTGGGGCGGTAGTGTGATCACGACTCACTGCAGCCTCGGCCTCCTGGGCTCAAGTGATCTTCCCACCTCAGTAGCTGGGACTACTGGTGTGCGTCATTTTTTTGTATATTTTTTGTAGAGATGGGGTTTTGTCATGTTGCCCAGCCTGTTCTCAAACTCCTGGGCTCAAGTGATCTACCTGCCTCTGCCTTCCAAAGTGCTAAGATTACAGGCATGAGCCACAGCACCCGGCCCTATATCATTTTTAAGGCCTAAAAAGATTTTATTTTTATGAACATACCCTATTTCTTGATTCAGTCCAGACTAATGGATGCTTACATTATTTGCAATTTTTCACAAGTATAAACCTGTGATATAACTTTGCCTGCTTCCCAATTATTTCCTTATTATAAATCAATGTAAGTAGATTTGGCAGGTCAAAGACGGGACAAGACTTGAAAGGATTTTGATACTTATTGCCAAATCACCCTCCGGTTGTTAGATCTTCCATTTTGGCTGTGAATAAGAAAGCATCCATGATTGTTTGGGGGTGAGGTAATACTATTGTAGAGTAAATGTAACAAGTCTTTTAATGTAAAGTTATAATAACAAAAAAACTAAATAGAACTCAAAAAAGAACCAAAAAACCACATAACTTTACTGGACATGGCATTTAAGATACAAAACATGCCTGTGCCAAGTTTTGGGCCTTTCTACCACCAATTACGATACAGAAGCCCTTTGCTGTCCGATGTCCTAGGCAATCAGCCAGATTTTCCTTCCCTGCTTAGCATCTTCAAGGCTACTGAATCCCATTATGTATCCTTTAGTAATGCCACTTTCCCCAGGGCAGTGTTAGCTTTTTTTTTTTTTTTTTTTTTGTGATGGAGTCTTACTCTGTCGCCCAGGCTGGAGTGCAGTGGTGCAATCTCGGCTTACTGCAAGCTCTGCCTCCCAGGTTCACGCCATTCTCCTGCCTCAGCTTCCCAAGTAGCTGGGACTACAGGCGCCCGCCACCATGCCTGGCTAATTTTTTGTATTTTTAGTAGAGATGGGGTTTCACCGTGTTGGCCAGGATAGTCTTGATCTCCTGACGTCGTGATCCTCCCGCCTCGGCCTCCCAAAGTGCTGGGATTACAGGCGTGAGCCACCGCACCCGGCCAGTGTTAGCTTTTTTTATGCCATGTCACCATTGGCAGAAATCCATGGCAGAGCTCTGATACATCATTCCCAGTCTGCATTTTGGCAGTATTTGCAATTCATTTATTAATTCAGTCATTCATTCAATGATATTATGGAATGCCTATTCTGTGCCAAGTACTATTCAGACACTGTGGATCCAGAAGTAAACAGAACAGGCTCTCTGGAGAGAGGGATGAGGGGGAGGCAGAAAAATAACTCACATACATACCTGACTTGCCTCCTTGATCTCTTAGCCTGGGGGTGTAGCTGGATACCCTTCAGACAGTGAGAACCTCACAGGCCTATATAGGGGAAGAGGCCTTCCCTAAATGGTCAACACTGTCAGGAACAACAGTGTCTATATCTGAGAGAGGACCATCCTTTCAGAAACACTGCTGTGCCCCAGTCCTGATGCACGCAGAGCCTGCCCAGCAAGTGCCTGCTGGGCTGAGATTTGGTTTTAAAGTCCTGATACCAGAGGGGTGGCCAAAGGCACCTCTGACACAGCTTCACTATTTTGCTGTTCCTCAAATGCCTTCAGGGGAGAGAGCATCAGCCACGTATGAGGAGCATCAGGGCTATGGAGGCGGATGTGGGAAACTAGATACAGAGTTTGAATCAGGAGATAGTGTTCCGGCCCATTTGACCTCTTTAAGAATCCATCCTCATCTTGGTAGAGTCACAATTTGTCAGGGCCCACATATTGGAACATACTATTTGATGCAAAAAAATCACAAATGTAAATGATAAGCTGTTTGGCTTCATTTATACTACACTTTGATTTTTTGTCACAGTTCTCTTGAACTCCCTTTTTTATGTCACCAACTGTTGGGCCTGTCCTTCATTAATGTTTCTACCTATACCGCTCCATGTTGACCCACAATTCATTCTCCTGCACTGTTTCTTTGACTCTACTCCCTGTTATTTTTGTCCTTTGTAATTTATCAATTCTACCAATAGTTTTAGAGGTAACACCTCCTCTTGACAAAAAAAAATAAAATAAAATGTCCAGGAACTCCTCCCTTACCATGGTGTCTTAGAAGCCATTTTACTGTTGTGCCCCAACATCATAATCAAGACCTGGGAAATTATCTGCCCTGGATGTCTTACACCTCCATTCCCTTCCAAATTGAGACTTACTGCCTCCATTTGAAATTATATTAAGGAGCCAAATGAAATATAAAAACATACATATATTGAGATGTTTCAACAAGCCTTTAGTGGAGAATGGAAGTCTTCTATTGGTAAAATAACCATAAAAGTGAAAACGTGACTCTCAAGAAATAATAATGAAGGCTGTAGATAATGGGAATAGCAATGCTACTGGAAGAAGTAGTCATAAACACCACTTGACAGAAAATTGTATCAGGACTCACCTCTTTGGAAGAATGTGCTGATCATGAATGCAAAGAAAATTGTGGCAATGGCAAAACACATTAGAAAAACAAATATCAGACTAGGGTCACTGTTCTTAAGCATTGCCACATTTTTCACCTATAAAACAATCATAGATATAATTTTTACATGAACAAAATAAGAAGAAAGCAAAACTTCCATGAAAACAATGAAGAAACTGTTTTTAAAATCTGAGATGATCTTAGAAACACACATATATATAGTTTTTTAAGGCAGGACCTTTCCTCCCACATCCATTACCATTTACAAATTATGCCCTGTACATGTATCCTTTTCTGGAAAGCGTAAGTTTGGATTTAATTTTTGATCCAATGTGAACTTTTCTTTTATCCTTTTTTTTTAAAGCAACCATGGCCTGACAAGTTTTTTTCTTTTAATAAGTGTGTTTTTCTCATTTGTCATGATCACTATTACAGATAATTTTGCTATACCTTTTGATATCTTATATCTTCTTTTTTTAATGTTTCCAGCCATTTCATTTGTTTTATATATTTTGCTGACTAGTCTGGGTTTCTTTGTCTTCCTTTGTTCAACCTGCCCCAATTTTGATAATTTAGAAGGTAAATGTTCGTATATCCAAGTAATAGGTTTTAATTTAGTCATTAAATGCAAGTTGGCAAATTTAACACCAAATTTCATTGATAATATAAAAGAAAAATAACGATGTCATAGACATTAAAGAATGTTATCTTTTATAATAACTATTTTTAATTGTTTGTAGAGTATAAAATTTATGTTTTAAAGTTTATAAGATACATTTTTGGTATTCCAGTCTACTAAAGAAATTAACCACACCCATGTCCAGTACTTGAAGGCGAGGGAACTGAAAGGAGGACAAAGCTCTCCCTGATCTTAAAGATTCTAAATGCTTAAATGCCTCAAGTTTCAGAGACTACCACCACATACAGCCTGAGATTTTCCAAGTGTTCATCAAGAATGGTGTGTCCAGCTGGGTGCAGTGGCTCAAGCCTATAATCCCAACATTTTGGGAGGCCAAGGCAGGCGGATCTCTTGAGGTCAGGAGCTCGAGACCAGCCTGGCCAATATGGTGAAACTCTGCCTCTACTAAAAATACAAAAATTAGCTGGGCGTGGTGGCAGGTGCCTGTAATCCCAGTTACTTGGGAGGCTGATGCAGGAGAATTGCTTGAACCTGGGAGGTTGCGGTGAGCCGAGATCATGCCACTGCACTCCAGCCTGGGTGACAGAGTGAGACTTTGTCTCAAAAAAATAAAAAATGGTGTTTCCCATCATATATTAAATTTCAGCACTACCACCCACAAAACACCAAATTTCTTCCCCACCTATTCATAGCTTAGCACATCTTGAAGGACAAGAGATTTGTACCTCTGTGCAGAAGAGAATGGTCAATGAAAGAAACAGCAATGAAGACAGAAATGAAGAACGTGATGAACCAAGCAACCCAGTGTAACCAGCTTTCCAGTCCCATCACGCACATGTAATCCTAGAGAAAGCAAAACAAGCAGGCATTACACAGTTCAACACTCAGTTCTAGGTTGCCTGGTTCAGCAGTCTGTTACTGAAACTCCAACAGACTGGGATGAAGGGTTGTGTGTGTATACTGGGAAGAGGTGGCTAATAGGAGTGGTGGAGACGGAGTTTGAAAGAAAAGTACAAACCAGTGAATGGCATTTACCTGGTTTAGATATAGTAGAGATAGGCCTACTACATGATTCTTCTTTTACAATAGTAAGTCTACTATAAGTGAATGGCTCCTATAGTCCTATAGTTCTGAAAAGAAAATCTAAACTCCTTGGCATCCCACGCCCTGGTTACACAAAACATTTTGCAATTCACTGAATGCACTATGACCTCGATGTCTTTAAAAAAATTTTTTTCTTACATATGTTGTTTTCTTTTTTCTCTCATATTCTCTTCAACTAGCAAAATCCTAGTTGATTTTCAAAGCCTAGTTCAAGAGCTACCTGCTCTGTGAAGCTTTCTCTGGTCAGCTTTGCCCATTCTCCACACAGACATAACATCTACACACTCCATTACCTTTGCACTTGGGTTTCTTTTGTAACACTTGGTTTTATTGCTGTAAATCGCCTGAGAGAAAGGGCTGTGTCATTTATATGTTTATCTCTAATGCATGTGCCTCACAAATATAAGTCATTCAATCAATACTTGATAAGTGAATAAATGCAAAGCACTGTGCTAGGCACCATGCAGGAAAAATTAAAAGATATAAAAGGCAAAGGTACTGTCTTCTAAAAATTCACAATCTAGTACTGAAGACACATATATGATAATAATACTGTATATGCCACACTATAGTTACAGAAGAAGCCTTTTTACCTTTTAATAATGGAACTAGTAGTTAGTTGGTTAATCAAAAACAAGTTGGGTAAGCAGGGAACCACAAAAATGCTATACACATACCTTATATTTTTATTTTTACTTATGGCATATAAATGTACAATTTGTGTTGGTATTCTTATGTCAGAACACAAACTCTTCTCCTGAAGTGTGGGCCTGCTCATTGGAGCAATGTGAGCCCCACCCATAAAGCAAAGATCACAGCCTTGAAAGTGGACTGAGGACATGAATACAGGCATGAAGCATTGTAGTACAGACTCTGACCAGGTTTCTGTATTTTTTTCTCATATTTTACAGAAGTTTCACCCACGTGAAATTTATTTTTTATCATTTTCATTTTTTAGAGACAGGGTCTCACTCTGTTGTCCATGCTGGTGTGTAATGGTACGATCATAGCTCACTGCAGCCTTGAACTCCTGGGTTCAAGCAATCCTCCCACCTCAGCCTCTCAAGTAGCTAGGACTACAGATGTGAGTCATTGCGCCTGGCCTCACGCAAACTTTATCAGCATTTTTTTTTTAGAGATCTGCCTTACCGAATCTTTCCAAAGCATTCAACTAAATTTTCAAAGGTAACTCCAGTCCACTCCATCTATTTACATAATATTTAATTAAATTACAAATTATAAGAACAACTACAAGTATAAAGAGATTTAGGAACAAACTTTAAAAAGCATACAACTCAGCGGTAAAAGATAAACCCAAATTCGCTAGAGAGAAGCCTACCAGCTGCAGTGTGCTGAGAGCTTCAATCTGAGAGTTTTACAGAGGGGATAGAATGTCAGTTAATTTGGACAATTAATTACATGGAGATCAGTTAAGAGGTGGAAACAACAAACTATAGGAAGATGGGATGAAAGACTGATGAAATTTAGAAAGACTTCTTGAAAGAAATGAACTGCAATATAAATTTTGAAGAAGAGCGGCCAAACAATGAGGCCTGCCTATAGGAGGAGCAGAATACCTAATACCTATTTGGGGAACAGAAAAGGAACACGGTCAACCAGAGCAAAGGGACTATGCTTGAAAGGATGAGGGGAATAGGAGGGATGGAGTGATACGGGTCATTCCTAAATTAAGGACAGTGTGTTTTAATTCTCCTTAATCCATCTACATAGTCATACTAAATAAACATGAGGGAGTTTAGGAAGAAAGAGTTCTGTTAGTTGTATTCAGTGTTCAAAGAAGGAAATGACATTAGTGCCCCATTCCCCATTTCCCACCTTGGTCCTAGGGCCAAACACTGTCAGGGCATTCTCCCTCCTGGAATATTTCCCATAGCAACGACTCCTCCTGGAATACAACTTGCCTGCTCCTGGGTCCTTGCCAAGGAAGAGTTGAAAGTTTGGGTTGGGTCTTAGGGCATCACCTGAATAGAATGGAAGAGCTGACAACATTGATCCTATCAGCGTCCAGGGCTAAATGCTATTCTAGAACTCCCCAACAGACTATCTTTTCCTGACTCTGCACCAAGCAGAAATGGAACACATTCCTCTCTGGCATATTTCATCTAAGATTCCACTCAGAGAAGCTAAAGCTTAATTACTGGAAAACTGTTTTACTTTTACTCTTTATCTGGGAATGAAAACTGTATTTATGGCTAGGTTGTACTGTTCCATATAAAATTATCTGGAAATTTTTAACTTATGTCTCAAGTTACTTCCTCTACTAAATAAGAATAATAGCAGTAGTTCTCTCATATAATTGTGTATCATTCAGGATCCCTAAAGGAAACAACTGTTATATTCAAATTACAGTAATTCAAAGAGGGTTTGTTTATAACAGGCACATGTGTGCACAGAGACAGAAAACCCTACAGGATAGTGCAGAAACCTAGGGCTAGCAGCAAAAGCATGAATACCTTCCTTGGATCCAAATGGATGAGAAGAAAGAGAGGCTACCAGAATCCAGAATGGGAGAGTCTTGTAGGGCAAGACATCTTGCGAGAACAGTGACCTTCAGTTAAGGAACAAGCTGAGCCCAAAATGACCTGTAGGGATCTCTCCCTGCTGGCCTGAGGTCAACACAGGGACCTCATCCTCCTACTTCTTCCCTCTGAGGTCCTGCCAGATTCCTTGTGGGAGCATGTGCTGGGATCCCTGCAGGTCAGCCTTCAGGGCATCAAGCAAGGTGGTGAATAGTGAAGGGTAGATCTCTTATCATGAGTCATTCCACAAGCATTTGTCAAACACCTACCTAGTGGGAGGCAGTGTGCTGGCCAACCAGGAATGACCAGGCTGGACATTCTCAGACTAAAGGCAAGGATTCATGTAATAACAGAGGTGGGATCACCTAGATTGCAAGCAAGTTAAAATTGTGAACAACCTTCCAAGTTCCAACTCACCTTGGAAGTTGCTTGGACACCTAAGCAACCTCCTTTTGGCTGCATTCCTATTCTGGTCATTTTTCATTAGCAGCCTCCCCATACCCCTGTCCCAGGAGAGGCATACACCTGAAGTATCTGGGGTTACCTTCAGTCTTTTCTCTTTCTCCAGTACAATGGAACTGATGATGATGAGCTCAATGCACATGAAGCTGAGTATGAAGAACACAGAAAACTCATTCTGAAGGACTAGGAAGAACCTGTCCTCGATATAGGGTCCATATGGGAATCTCTTCACAAGTACATTGAGATTCTCAAACATGTTGGTCATTGCATTGTGAGCATGGTACCACATGATGGCTTTATCCACAGCATACTGTATGGCCAGGAAGCCTTCTTTGTTGTATCCTATGAGAAAATAGTGAATATCAAGAAATTAAGGTCAGGAGTTCGAGACCAGCCTGGCCAATATGGTGAAACCCCATCTCTACTAAGAATACAAAAATTAGCTGGGTGTGGTGGTGCATGCCTAAAGTCCCAGCTACTCGGGAGGCTGAGGCAGAATTGCTTGAACCTGGTGGGAGGCAGAGGTTGCAGTGAGCCGAGATTGCGCCACTGCATTCCAGCCTGGGCAACAGAGGGAGATTCTGTCTCAAAAAAAAAAAAAAAAAAAAGAAAGAAAGAAAAAGAAAAAAGAAAGAAAGTATAAAGATACAACAACTGGTGTTTCAGACGGATCATGGCTAGGCATTCATAGAGACAGACAGCGGTAGGAAAGGCATCCCTAGAGTCCTCACTACAGTGTGGAAGAAAGAGAGGAAAGTCACAAGGGAGACCCCTGGAGCTGAGGGTAATGCATATATGATCCGAAAATGGGGTAAAGGAGCCTGGGCAGGCAAAATAAAAGATGTCCAATACAAGAATCTTTTGAGGTGGGACCACATTTCCTCCCCTTAGTATTCAGACTTCAGGGAAAGAGCACCTCTTCTGCAGTTTTGATCACACAGCACGTATGAGATGGTTAAACTCAAAGCACTCGTATGAGATGGTTAAACTCAAAGCACTTGAAAGACACAGCCTCCCTAACCTGTTGTGACCTACTTCTGAGTTGTTACTGCTGTTGGGTTTATGGTCAGTGAATTTTACTACTAAGTCTCAAAAACAGTCCTTATCACAAGCAACACTCATTTCAATACAGCATAGTTGGCATGATGGGGTCAGCTTTCAGGAAAAATAGGCTGAAAGGCAAAGATCCCTGGTTCTGGGGTCCTCTAAGAGATAACAGCCCCACCTCCAAGCAATGGTTACCAGGCTCCAACATGAGCAAAGCCAAGGTGGGGTACCTCAGCCCCCTCCCAGGAGTAGAGGTGGCTATGGTCTTCAGATGGCCTAGACCTAGGCAGACTCTCAGATCTGTCCAGGAAAAAGAAGGAACAAATTGTTGGTAATAAATTCTCAGAATGGTTACATATTCTTGATTGTGTGTAGGAGTATTTTCACTGCAGAACTGCTGGATCTTTTCTAGAATTATGCAAAACTGTAAGTACTCAGACTTGGACTCTCACTTAGTGTGCACAAAGGCCCGAGGCTTCAAGCCAATATTTGAGCCATTCTACAACAGATGTAGATTATCAGCTTAATTTTCTAAGAAAAGTTAGTTGCCTAGAGGATGTTCACCCTAAACCCCTCACAAAAAGGAAGACCAAAAAATCTAAAGTGAATGGGAGAGCATGAGTCTTTCAAGAGCGGATTGGCCTATGGGCCTTCAGTCGGGAATGTGATGCTTATTGTGAAGGACAGAGGATGCGCAGGTGTCAGTGTTGCCCCAGTACTTCTCTAGGAACCTGGGTTTGCCAGAAGTGAGAGTTGGGCAACGCAGGCAGATCCAGGGAGTACTGGGTGCCAAGTTTTAGGTGTTTGCTCTGTCAGGTGCAGTTAGACCCCTTTGCATGGGAGAGAGCAAGCAGATGCAAAGCAACCACTCAGCAAGGCTCTCTCCTTCACCCTCAACAGAGGGTGACAGAGCAGAAAGTCAGCATGGCTCCCCAAGAAGAGAGGACTATGGCAGCCAGGAGTCAGGACCTGGCTTTGGGACCATATGCCAGCCCTTGGGACATATAGGAACTCCTGGAAAAACTCCAACCTTCTGGCATTAATTTTCTGTCCTCTTATCCTAAATGACAGAGAGGGAAAAGGAGATTTTCCCAGACTAGAAATGCAGATAGGGAGATTCATGAGAGGGAAAGGGAGAGGGCCAGCCAAGACCAAGAGGCCTGAAGAACAGGAACTGGGATTCTGCACCAGTGTTGCAGATGGGGCAGGGAGGATGGAATAAGAATCAAGGCAAGATCTAAAAGCATCAGTCAGAGTAAATAAAATCAAAGTGAAGCATCAGCCAATGAACAGGCCAGAAAAAGTTCAGGGATTCCCCCAAAGCAGGAACAGACTCTTTGGAGCTGCACAGGCATGCAGGGAGTCCCAAGAGTGTGGATGATTATCTTCTGTTTCTTCTTCATTAAATTAAATGAGACGGATGAAATGCAAAGGATACAGTCAGTGGAGATCGTAATGGAGGCATGTTAGACATAGATCATACAATATGACATGTGTGTTGAACAGGACATGTGTTTAAAAAGATAGAATAGGGCCAAGAGTGGTGGCTCATGCCTATAATCCCAGCATTTTGGGAGGCCGAGGTGGGCGGATCACCTGAGATCAGGAGTTCGAGACCAGCCTGGCCAACATGGTGAAACCCTATCTCTACTAAAAACACAAAAAATTAGCCAGGTGTGATGGTGGGCACTTGTAATCCCAGCTACTCAGGAGGCTGAGACAGGAGAATCGCTTGAACCTGGGAGGCAGAGATTGCAGTGAGCCGAGATTGTGCCATTGCACTCCAGCCTGGACAACAAGAATGAAACTCCATCTCAAAATAAAATAAAATAAAATAACCAAATAGGAGTGGTATTTGCAGGTGGAAAAGGGAAGCCGAGAAAATCTTAAACATGCATAAAGCACAGATCATGTTTCCTCCATGATGACAAATGTCACTGCTAAATTGGCCACCCACTGGTCCCTGCACTCCTTGTTCCAGTAAAATGTTTCCATCCTTCCTCCAAACAATTCAATATTGTTACAATCAAATCCATAACTACTGTTTTTACTTGCTCTAGAATGTAAGCAGTTTACTGAATGTCACATTTCTAAATGTAACTCCTTTAACCTCTTCTGAAATGTTAGTTTATGTGCTGGCAGCAAAACAAACAAAACAACAAAACTGGCCATGCTCTTTTTTTTTTTTTTTTGAGACGGAGTTTCGCTCTTGTTGCCCAGGCTGGAGTGCAATGGCCCAGTCTCAGTGCACCGCCACCTCTGCCTCCCAGGTTCATGCAATTCTCCTGCCTCAGCCTCCTGAGTAGCTGGGATTACAGGCATGAGCCACCACGCCCAGCTAATTTTGTATTTTTTGTAGAGACGGGGTTTCTCCATGTTTCTCAGGTCTCGAACTCCCTGCCTCAGGTGATCCACCCGCCTCAGCCTCTCAAAGTGCTGAGATTACAGGCATGAGACACCGCGCCCAGCCACGGCCATGCTCTTAACACGCACAGGCTTCGGGGCTTTCTCACCAGGACTTCCCCCATCAGCAAATGGAAATTCCCGGGGTTCTTGGCGTGGATTGGGAGGGTAAAGAAAGGATGTCCACCAGCCTTCTATGTCATCTTGAAAAAATATATTCTTCCCCGGTATAAAATTCTTCTGAAAGTAACTGAAGCGCAATTGATACTTAACCTATGAAGAACAAAGAGAAAACAAATTCGGTTATGAACTCCTGAAACTCAGCAAAGGCACAGGACAGAACAAATCTGTGCTTGATGTCAGCTGTAACAGGATGAAGGATGCCCACACTAGCAGGTGTCCCCTGGGAGAGCATGCTGCAACAGTGGTCTTCCCTGTGTACTCTGGAAATTCTCCGTGGTGCAAGCCTGGGAAACATACAGCCGCTCCTGAGCCCCCTTCAGGAATGGTGTGCTGCAGAACAGTTCAGAGCAAGGGCTCTGGAGCCAGACCACCCAGATTCTAACCCCAAATCTCCTACTGAATAGCCTTGACACCTTGGGAAAATTACGTAAACTTCATTCCTCAGTTTCCTCATGAGTAAAATGGGGATATTAACAACGTCTACCTCATAGGCTACAGTAGGATTGAACCGCATGGTATCTGTGTTGCCTAGCACTAATAAATGCTTGAAAAACATTGTTGGTTATTTTATTAACATGTCTCTCTCCATATACCAATAGCCCATGCAACTTCCAACAATTAATCATCAGATACACTGTACAACACAAAAGCTATACATGAGTGGTTTTCCCATCCCAGAACATAAACCAAATATTCCCATGTTTACAACATGAACTTTTCCTTAAACAAACTCACACTCATACCATATCTGAAGTCCATAAGATTATTAGTAATGACAACAATAACTAATCCTTCTGGAAAGTTATTTTGTTCCAGGCTTTGTTCTAAGCACTTTATAGGCATAAAACTCTTTTAGCCCTCACAACAATAAGGACACCGAGGCCCAGAAATGTTTTTCCAAGGTTACACAGCTGGTGAGTTGCAGGGCTGGAATGCAAGTCTGTGGAGGCTGATCTTGTAGTCTGCATCTGTCATCAGGCAGTTTAATATACGCCATCCTGTACCCTCAGGATAAAGGCTTGCTCACAACAAGTCTTCTAAAGAATTTGAAAACTGGAAGGGACCTCAAAGTCTAGGTTGTAAGACATGAAACACAGGAGCCCTTGCTTATCTCCTCTGGAAATAAGATGACAAAGCTGCCACAGAGAAAAGCCGGGGGCAGGTCAGCCAACAATACTGCAGAAGGAACACATGCTCAAGTCTCGGCAGCACAGTACAATTGTTAGAGAAAGGATGTTCTTACCGCAAGTGGCAAAGATCCATTGCTGTCATTGACGCTGTGGTCAAAAACAATTCCTGCCAATAAGTAGAAAGCTTTGGGATCATCAATTATATAACGTTCAAACAAAGACACTGAAGAATAGCCTAAAACTACAGAGAGAAAAATCCCATCAGTGAGTGGCTGGTGTGAAGGCAAAGGCTGCCCAGCTGCCCGCTTTCTACTTAAGGAGACTTAAGATCGACAGCTGACTGCTCCATTAACTCCAGCATTCGTTCTGCAAATACACGAGCAGAGAGAGACAGAAAATAAGAGAGGTAAGTTAAGGGACATGAATCTCATTATTTCAAGTCATAACTTTAACTGGGAAGTCTATAGTCCCAAGAACTGCTAGCCACTATCTTGGGGCATCAAGAAAGTAATGCTAAGAAAGAAGAGAGAATTTAAGTGCTGATCACATGATCTGAGACCTGGATCAAGCCTTGTGGTTTTTCATTAAAGAATGAGTTTTGTTCTTGTAGGAAGTTTAAGTTCACTTTCATCCTTTCAAGGCTTGTTTCTAGCCTGAGTTTTACATGTTGATTATTTTATTTTTCATTTCTAGAAGTTCTAGTTCCTTTTTTCCCCCCAAATTTGCTAGGTGACTATAATGAAATGCTACCTATAAATCCTTTTACGTTGTCTTTTATTTCTTCAAACCAGCTAAACATAGGGATTTTATAACACAAGACTAATAATTCCATTATCTGGAATCTTTCCAGGTCGTTTTTGCTGTCTGTTGTCATAGTGATAATCATCCTTGGTGTCCTGTTTCCTAGTATGTTTGCTCACTGACCTTGATACTCTTGTGGTGAGTCTTGAGATACAGAATGAGGGTACATTATTCCAGGAAAAATATATATTTGCACCTGTCAATCTGAGTCCCACTGTCCCACTTCACAGTTTGAGGGGTTTTTCTTTTCTTCTTTCCTTCCTTCCTTTCATTCCTTCCTTTCCTTCCTTTCTTCCCTTCCCTCTGCCCTTCCTTCTTTCCTTCCTTCCTCCCTCCCTCCCCTCCTTCCCTTCCTTCTTTTTTCCCTTCCCCTCCCTCCCTTCCTTCCATCTTTCCTCCCTCCCTCCCTCCCTCTCTCCCTCCCCTCCTTCTTTCTTCCTTCCTTTTTTTTTTGACAGCCAAGTGATGTGAGTTTGAGCTACAAATCTCAGGGCTAGGACCCTCCCTGCTGTGCTCAGTTCCAAGGCAACATTCAGGCAGTCAGGGGCATGTTTACATCCAGCACAACCTTACATTAAGTACCACCACTACAATGTAAGCATATGGGGTCCCAGATTTAAGGGGAGATAGTCTCATGATATACACCCCACCTTGAATGGGACTTAACTTTTTCTTCTTTCCCTCTGTGCCTTACAAGTCTATGAAAACGAGCATTCAATTTCCCCTAGTATGATGAATGTTTGATCAAAAGCAGCTTAGGGCCTCCACTGATCTCTTTGGGTTGTTTCCTTCATCTAGATTTTTTTTTCTTTTTTTTTTGAAATGGAGTCTTGCTCTGTCTGATCTCGGCTCACTGCAACCTCCATCTCCAGAGTTCAAGTGATTCTCATGCCTCAGCCTCCCAAGTAGCTGGGATTACAAGTCGCACCACCATGCCCGGCTAATTTTTTGCATTTTTAGTAGAGACAGGGTTTTGCCGTGTTGCCCAGGCTGGTCTTGAGCTCCTGAGCTTAGGGAATCCGCCTGCCTCAGCTTCCCAAAGTGCTAGGATTACGGGTGCCACTGCACTTCAGCCTGGGCAACAGAGCGAGATTCTGTCTCAAAAAAAAAAAAAAAAAAAAGAAAGAAAGAAATTTCATAATCTCATATGTATAAGGTAACTGAATTAGAATACATAGTATTTTAGGATACCAGACAAGCATGAAGCACAACTTTCTTTTTTTTTTTTTTTTTGAGATGGAGTCTTGCCCTGTCGCCCAGGCTGAAGTGCAATGGCACGATCTCGGCTCACTGCTATCTCCATGTCCTGGGTTCAAGCCACTCTCCTGCCTCAGCCTCCCAGGGAGCTGGGACTACAGGTATGTGCCACCACGACCGGCTAATTTTTTTGTATTTTTAGTAGAGATGAGATTTCACCATGCTGGCCAGGCTGGTCACAAACTCTTGACCTCAAGTGATCCGCCCACCTCGGCCTCCCAAAGTGCTGGGATTACAGACATGAGCTACTGCACCCAGCTGAAGCACAACTTTCAAAACAGTGATTCCCCCACATTTTACCACTGAGAGCATTTTTATTTTTTATTTTTTTAGAGACAGGGTCTTGTTCTGTTACCCAAGCTGGAGTGTAGTGGTGCAATCATAGCTCACTGTAGGTTCAAGAGATCCTCCCACCTCAGCATCCCAAGTAGCTGGGTCTACAAGCATCAACTACCATACCTGGTTAATTTTTTATTTTTTGTAGAGACAGGGTTTCACTATGTTGCCCAAGCTGGTCTCAAACTCCTGGAACTGAAAGCTTTTAAAAGAATTATCCCCACTTAGGCTGGGTGCAGTGGCTCATGCCTGTAATCCCAGCACTTTGGGAGGCCAAGACGGGCGGATGACCTCAGGTCAGGAGTTTGAGACCAGCCTGGCCAATAAGGTGAAACCCCATCTCTACTAAAAATAGGAAAATTAGCCAGGCGTGGTGGCGGGTGCCTGTAATCCCAGCTACTCAGGAGGCTGAGGCAGGAGAATTGCTTGAACCCGGAAGACGGAGGTTGCAGTGAGCCTAGATCTCACCATTGCACTCCAGCCTGGGCAACAAGAGCGAAAGTCCATCTCAAAAAAAAAGAAAAAAAAAAGGAAAAGAAAAAAAAAACTATTATCCGCATTGAGTGGCACTGAAGCTTGGAGAGAAAAATCTCTATTCACTTTATGCCCTGTATATTATTAGAATACTTTTACAATAGCATGTAGAGCAATTATAGTAATTTTGAAAAATTTCTCCTATAAACTACATATTTTGAAGAATGTTATCTACCTAACTACATTAATTTATTCAATAAATATTTATTGAGCACCTACTATGTGCTAGGTACTTCAACAGGCACAGTGATGAACAAAACAGACATGGTTCCGATGCCCTCATGGAGGTGGAGTCTAGTGGAGAAAGGCAGACAATACACAGAAGCAAGAAAGTGAATATATATGTAAACATTTATTAAAATTCCCTTTTTGATAGAAAGTATAAAACAAGGTTCTGTGACAGAGAATAAGGCAGAGGTGAGAAACCTAAAACCGATTTAAGCTGCTTTCCTAGGCATCAGTTCAGCTGAAACCTGAAGACTAAGAGGGAGCAATGCACAGGGAATTCTGAGGGCAAAGCACCGTCAGAAGGAACACCTGCTGCAAAGGCCCTATCGGGAGAAAACCTCATGTAGCTGCTTTATAGGAAGTAAAAGACCAACATGACCAGTGTGTGGGAGCACAATAAAGAGCCAAACTAGATAAGACTGGGAAAAAAGCAGGGTCAGAACCTGGAGAAGAGCTGGTTTTCTTTCAGGACAATGGGAAGCCACTGAAGGGGTTTAAGCTGGAGACTAGCTGGATCCTATTGAGCTTTTGAAGATCTTTCTGCCTCCACATGGAGACTGGATTAGAATGGGACAAGAGGAGAAGCAGAGACCAGTTAAAAAGTTAGAAGCTATTTCAGACCCTCTGACTCTCTGAATGCCTTCCATTTTTTATTAGAGACATATAATTGCCAATCAGACCTTTGGATTAATATGATAATAGGTGTCATGATAGTGAGTTAAAAACAAATACTTAACATGTAACATTTTAATTAGCCTTGAAGCCTTCTGACATATATAGACAAGACTCCATATGTTGTTTGAAATAATAAAAATATCTCATGGACAGCTTCCCCCCAACTACCACCTCATAGGCTCTTTAGAATTTGGAGACACTAGATTTAGAATCACTACTGTAAGAACTCTCGGGGAAAAACTTCAAACTATACTTTATAAAAATGTCCTCCCGATCCTTACCCATCTTTATGTCTAACCTTCAAACTCAACATCAAAGATCCGTTCCACCATTTCGGTGACAGCCTTCAATGTTTCACTTTTAGAAGGGATATAAACTAGTTGAAATCTATTTTTCAGGAAAACTGTAGAAGTCTGGCAATGAACTGATATCAATTGCATGGCAGCTAGTGGCAGGTCTTTTTATTGGAGCACTACTAAAACGAAGATACAATACAATGCAGAAAATAGCAATGGCATCAAGATTTCAAGGATTGCTACCAGAGTCTTCCGTTTCTAAAATAAAAACAAAAGCTAAATGTCAACCCAAAACAGAACACATGTGGTGAATGCTCTTCCATTTAGAACACTTTAATTTCTTCCAGTCTCCCTGCAAAACACATGAAAAAGAAAAACACAGAGTAAGAATTAGTTTGAAACATCTCCTTTTAGCCTTTCTGTAACTCCAATGGCCAGAAATCAGTAACAATGATGTCATCTTTAATAATTACATGACTCATTTGCAGAAAAGGGCCCCTTTCCATGTAAAGTTCTTAATTGTTCTTTAACCCGTTATTATGAACCAATTTAACTTAAACATTCAATCCCCTCCAAGGACTTATATCTTCCCACAGATAACCATACCAACTTTAAGATGAAATCCTTCCAGAGAAGAAGTTTTAACTTTCTGAACACCGTCATTTTCCTAGCTGAAGAGGAGGGCTCATCACTAGTCAGGAAACAAACGAGGGAAAATGTTATGCATAGTACAAAAGTGTTAAGAGTTACTTTTTCATCCTTGAAAACTTTCTTCTTTGGGGCTTCCAGATCATTGTGATGAACTACTTTTCCTCCTATCATTCTAGCAATTCCTTCTAAGTCTTTTTGCTGATACTTCCTCCTCTTTCCAACCTCTAAATGCACTTCAGGGCTCAGTCTGTGCTCTCCTTAGGTGATCTCACTCAGCTCTTAGATTTGAATCCATCTATATGCTGATGACTTCTAAATTTGTATCTCCAGCCTAGACCTTGCCTCTGACTCTAAATCCAGATACCCAACTGCCGGCTTAATATTTCCATGTGTTTCATCTAAGTTGACATGCCCAAACTGAGCTTTCTTATTCCTGTTAAAAGATTGTCCTACAGTCTTCTTCACTGTTAACGTCAGTTCCATTCTTTGAGTTATATAGGATTATTATCTTTTTTTTTTTTTTAGACGGAGTCTTGCTCTGTCACCCAGGCTGGAGTGCAGTGGTGCGATCTTGGCTCACTGCAACCTCCGCTTCCCAGGTTCAAGCGATTCTCCTGCCTCAGCCTCCGAGTAGCTGGGATTACAGGTGCCCACCACCATGCCTGGCTAATTTTTGTATTTTTTGGTAGAGATGGGGTTTTACCATGTTGGCCAGGCTGGTCTCAAACTCCTGGCCTCAAGTGATCTGCCCACCTTGGCCTCCCAAAGTGCTGGGATTAGAGGTGTGAGTCACCCAGCCCGGACTTATTCTTTTTTAATGACACAGGAAAGCAATATGTTACAAAACGAACTGGTTACAAGCAGTAGGTAGAGGATGACTTCAATTTTAATTAAAAATATATAAAATTATGAACATGTATATAAAAAACTGGAAGGTTAAATACCAAAATATCAACAGTATTTAATTCTATACAGGATTATTGTTGACTTCTCTCTCTTTCACAGCTCAAATCCAGTTAGTCAGCAAATCCTGTTGGCTCTACCCCTGAAATAGACCTAGAATTCAATCCCTTTCACCACCCCTATTCTTACCGTCCCTTGCCGGGATTTCTGCAATACCTTCTTTGGTGGTATCAGTACATCTGCCCTTGCCACTTTGCAATCCATTGTCCATGCAGCAATAAGAGGACCCTGTTTGAGTCAGATTACGCTTCCTCCTCTGTTCAAAACTCTCTACTGGCTCTTATCTCACTCCAAGCAAAAGCCTTGCCTTACAATGAACTACACAGTTGTACATGGTATAGTTCCTGTTCACTTTCTCATGTCATTCTGTCTCCTAGTTTACTTCTCTCCTTCTCCCTGCTCCTGTGTCACAGGCATAGCTGCTCTTCCTAAAACACACCAAACACACTTTTGCCTCAAAACTCATATCCCTCTGTCAAGTACACACTTCCCTCGTGTATCAACACTTCTAGCTCCCCTACTACTTTCAGATATTTCCTCAAATGTCACTTTCTCAATGAGGTCTTTTTGATCATTCTATATAAAATTTCAACATCCCTATAGATGTCATATCAACTTTCCATGTTTATTTTTCTTCTTAGCACTTTTAAATGATTTACATGCTATTTATTTGCTTATTTAATCTGACATCCCTACTCAAATTTATGTTCTGTGAAAGCAGGAATCGTTTGTTCTGATTTTTTTTTCCAACACCGAATCCCAAGACACAAGGACAGAGGCAGCACACGGTAGGAACTCAGGAAATATTTGATGAATGAATGAATGAATTAAAAGGTATGCAGTCTTTGTAGGCAAGTGACTGAAGCAAAAATGACTGCGAGAAAGAAAAATACCTCGGATAGCAGAAAGTTCCTTCTCTTCTCAATCTTTTTGTTTCCCAAGTGTAATACACGCTTTAATTTTTTAGATACTATTATTATAACAAAAATGAGATTTTCATTTACAGAAAACATTTTTCCAGTGGGGAAAGAAAGGGGAATATATTTTTTCTCAGGTGAAAGCATCTCCAACTTTGCACAAAAGAAATTAAAGAAACAAGACTCATATAAATATGGAGAAAATATGACTATTGTTCCTGGAAAGTCCTCCTTCTTGGATGTGTTGTGTCTCTTGTCTCTTACTGTACTTCCTGTAATGCTACTTCCTTAAATACAGAGACAGTGTTTCCTTCTCCTGAACATAAGAATTTTAGAAGCAACATCTACAATAGTGAATGCAGGCCAGGCGCGGTGGCTCACACCTGTAATCCCAGCATTTTGGGAAGCTGAAGAGGGTGGATCACCTGGGGTCAGGAGTTCAACACCAGCCTGGCCAACATGGCAAAACCCCATCTCTACTAAAAAAAAAAAAAAAAATTAGCTGGGCATGGTGGCACATGCCTGTAATCCCAGCTACTCAGGATGCTGAGGCAGGAGAATCACTTGAACCTGGGAGGCGAAGGTTGCAGTGAGCCGAGATCGCACCATTGCACTCCAACCTCGGCAACAAGAGTGAAACTCCATCAAAAAAAAAAAAAAAAAAAAAGGCCAGGCGCGGGGGCTCACACCTATAATCCCAGCACTTTGGGAGGCTGAGGCAGGTGGATTACCTGAGGTCGGGAGTTTGAGACCAGCCTGACTAACATGCAGAAACCCCATCTCTACTAAAAATACAAAAATTAGCTGGGTGTGGCGGTGCATGCCTATAAATCTCAGCTACTTGGGAGGCTGAGGCAGAAGAATCGCTTGAACCCAGGAGGTGGAGGTTGCAGTGAGCTGAGACACGCTATTGCACTCCAGTCTGGGCAACAAGGGCGAAACTCCGTCTCAAAAAAAAAAATCTGTCAAGTCACTGGCTGAACGCACAGATAATGAAACAGAGACTTCAGTGCTCACACACAACAAGAAATATAGTCTCTTCAGCAAAGTCACTAAACAAATGGACAACTGCAGTTTTCAACAAGTATCAACAGCAATTTCTGGGGAGAAATGAGAATCTGATTTCCAGAGCTACCAACTACAGTATTCAAAATGTATAGCTCTCAGTAAAAAATTACAAACCATACAAAGACATAGGAAAGTATGACCCATTCACAGCAAAAAAGGAAGCTGACACAAACCATCCCTGAGGAAGCCCAGACATAGGACTTACCAGGCAAAACTTTTAAATGGACTGTCTTAAATATTCTCAGAGCTCAAGATCATGGACAAAGAACTAAAGGAAATCTGAAGAATGAAGTGTGTACAAGCAGAAAATTTCAATATACAGAAAAATTTTAAAGAAACCAAATAGAAATTCTGGAGCTGAAAAGCATAAAAGCTGAAACAAAATAATTAGCTAGAAGAATTCAAAGAAGATTTGAGCAAGCAGAAGACAGAATCGGCAAACCTGAAGATAGGGCAGTTAAAATTACCAAGTCTAAGGAGCAGGAAAAAAAAATGAAGAAAAATGAACAGACCCTAAGGGACCTATGGGACACCATCAAGTGCACCAAATACACGTTGTGAAAGTTCCAGGAGAAGAAAGAGATAAAAACATGTTTGAAGAAATAATGAAATAATAACTTCTCAAATTTGATCAATACATGAATCTACAGATCCAAGAAGCTCAACAAACTCCAAGTACAAGAAACTTTAAAAGACCCACAAAGAGAGTTATTATAATGAAACCGTTGAATGCTAAAGATAAGGAGAGAATTTTTTTTTTTTGAGACAGGGTCTGGCTCTGTGGCATGATCATAGTTCACTGCAGCCTTGACCAGCCAGGCTCTAATGAGCCTCCTTCCTCACCCTCCCAAGTAGCTGGGATTATAGGCATATAGGCATATGCCACTACGCCCAGCTAACTTTTTTATTTTTTGTAGAGACTGGGTCTGCTTTGTTGCCCAGGCTGGTCTTTAACTCCTGGCCTCAAGCGATCCTCCCACCTCTGTTGCCCAAAGTGTTGGGATTACAGGTGTGAGCCACCATTCCCAGCCCAAGGAGAGAATCTTGAAAGCAGTAGGACAGAAGAAACTTGTACAAGGGATCTTCAGTAAGATTAACAGCTAATTTCTCATCAGAAACCAGGGAGGCAAAAAAGCAGTGGGATGATATATATAAAATGCTTAAAAAAAAAAAAAAACTGTCAAGAATCTATACCCAGCGAAACTATCTTTCAAAAATGAAGGAGAAATTAAGACATTTTTTAGGTTAAATAAGAGCTAAAGAAATTTGTCTCTAGTAGACCTGCCCAAAGAAGCATGCCAAAGGAAGTCCCTCAGGCTGAAACAAAAAAATGCTAGATGTAATTTGAAGCCATATGAATAAATAATTATCAGTAAAGGTAACTTTTTAGGTAACTATAAAAACTAGCATTGGCCGGGTGCGGTGACTCATGTCTGTAATCCCAGCACTTTGGGAGGCCAAGGCAGGTGGATCACCTGAAGTCAGGAGTTCGAGACCAGCCTGGCCAACATGGTGAAACCCCGTCTCTACTAAAAATACAAAATTTAGCCAGGCATGGCGGCACACGCCTGTAATCCCAGCTACTCGGGAGGCTGAGGCTGCAGAATCACTCGAACCTGGGAGGCAGAGGTTGTAGTAAGCCAAGATTGCGCCACTGCACTCCAACCTGGGCAACCAAGAGCAAAAGTCCATCTCAAAAACAAACAAACAAAAAAAAACAACTAGTATTATTGTACTTTTGGTATGTAATACCTCTGTTTCCCATATGATTTAAAAAATAGAGCCAGATACAGTGGCTCATGCCTATAATCCCAGTGACTCACAGGTTAAGACAAGAGGATCACATGAGGCCAGGAGTTCAAGACCTGCCTGGGAAACATAGTGAGATGTTCATCACTCAAATTTTTTTTTAATTAGCCAAGTATGGAGGCACACACCTGCAGTCCCAGCTACTCGAGAGGCTGAGGCAGAAGGACCACTTAAGCCCAGGAGTTCAAGCCTGCAGTGAGCTATGATCATGCCAATGTACTCCAGTCTGGGTGACAGAGCAAGACCCTGTCTCTAAAATTTTTTTTAAAAAACAAGCTTATGCACACCCATGCACTATCATGAAAACAGAGTATGTATAGGCCATAAAGAAAATTTCAGATTGTAAGAGGTTGAATGATACTGACCACATTTCTAGATCACACTACACTAAAAGTATTAACAATAAAATAAAAACACCAAAACCAAAAAAGCAATTTTTTTAAATGAAAAACTCTCTCCTAAACTGCAAAATATTCTATCAATCAAGAAAATGAGAAGACAAGCCATAGACTGAGAGAAAATATTTGTAAAAGACATATCTGATAAAGTACTATTATCTGAAATATACAAAGAACTGTTAACAATAAGAAAACAAACAACCTGATTTAAAAATGGGCAAAAAACCTAAACAGTTACTTCACTAAAGAAATATACATATGGCAAGCCTGTAATCCCAGCACTCTGGGAGGCCGAGGTGGGCGGATCACGAGGTCAGGAGATCGAGACCATCCTGGCTAACAGGGTGAAACCCCGTCTCTACTAAAAATACAAAAAGTTAGCCAGGCGTGGTGGCGGGCGCCTGTAGTCCCAGCTACTGGGGTGGCTGAGGCAGAAGAATGGCGTGGACCCGGGAGGCGGAGCTTGCAGTGAGCCGAGATTGGGCCACTGCACTCCAGCCTGGGCAACAGAGATTCCGTCTCAAACAAACAAAAAAAGAAATATACACATGGCAAATAAGCATATGAAAAGATGCTCAACCTTATACATCATTAGGGAATTGCAAATTAAAACAATGAGATACCATTACACATCTTGATATAGTTTGAATTTGTGTCCCTTCCCAAATCTGATGTTGAATTTGTAATCCCCAATGTTGGTGGTGGCACCTGGTGGGCGGTGATTGGATCATGGGGATGGTTTCTCATGAATGGTATAGTGCCATCCCCCTAGTGCTGTTCTCATGGTAGAAGTGTGTAGCATTTCCCCCACTCTCTTCCTCCTGCTCCAGCCAGGGAAGTGGTAGAACTCACTTTGTCTTAGGCTATGATTATAAGTTTCCTGAGGCCTCCCCAGAAGCTGATGGCAACATGCTTCCTGTACAGCCTGCAGAACCATAAACCAATTAAACCTTTCTCATGAATTACAGAGTCTCAGGTATTCCTTTACAGCAGTGCAAACAGACTAATACACACCTATAAAAACGTCCAAATCAATGGATATGCCATGGGTGTGGAGCAACAGGAGCTATTGTTCATTGATGGTGGAAATGCAAAATGGTACAGCCACTTAGGAAGACAAGCGGTTTCTCACAAGAGTAAATAACCCCTTACCACATGATCCTGCAATTATGCTCCTCGGTATTTATCAAACGAGTTGAAAACCTATGTTCACACAAAAACCTGCACATGGATGTCTAGAGTACTTTACTCATAATTGCCAAAACTTGTAAGCAACCAAAATGTCCTTCTATAAGTGGATGGATAAATAAATTGTGGTACATCCAGACAATGAAATATTATTGAGCATTAAAAAGAAATGAGCTGGGCCAGGTGCGGTGGCTCACGCCTGTAATCCCAGCACTCTGGGAGGCTGAGGTGGGCGGATCACCTGAGGTCAGGAGTTCGAGACCAGCCTGGCCAATATGGCAAAACCCTGTCTCTACTAAAAATACAAAAAATTATCTGGGCGTGGTGGTGGGCGCCTGTAATCCCAGCTACTCAGAAGGCTGAGGCAGGAGAATCACTGAAACCTGGGAGGTAGAGGTTGCAGTGAGCCGAGATCACGCCATTGTACTCCAGCCTGGGCAATAAGAATGAAACTCCACCTCAAAAAAAAAAAAAAAACAGAAACAAAAAGAAATGAGCTATTAAATCATGAAGAGACATGGAGGAACTCTAAATGCATATTACTAAGTGAAAGAAGCCAATGTAAAAAGGCGACATACTATATAATTCTAACTATTTAACATTCCAGAAAAGGCAAGCAAAACTATATATATATCAGGGCCAGGAGCGGTGGCTCACGCCTGTAATCCCAGCACTTTGGGAGGCCAAGGTGGGCAGATCACCTGAGGTCAGGAGTTTGAGACCAGCCTGGCCAACACATTGAAACTCCATCTCTACTAAAAATATAAAAATTAGATGGGCGTGATGGCAGGCACCTGTAAACCCAGCTACTTTGGAGGCTGAAGTGGGAGAATCGCTTGAACATGGGAGGCAGAGGTTGCAGTGTGCCGAGATCGTACCATTGCATTCTAGCCTGGGCAATGAGAGTGAGACTCCATCTCAAATAAATAAAAAAAATACAAAAATTAGCTGGGCATGGTGGTGCATACCTGTAATCCCAGCTACTCAGGAGGCTGAGGCACAAGAATCACTTGAGCCTGGGAGGCAGAGGTTGACGTGAGCTGAGATTGTGCCACTGCAGTCTAGCCTGGGCAATACAGTGAGACTCTGTCTCAGAAAAAAAGAATCAGTGCTTGCTGGGCAGGGTGGCTCAAGCCTGTAATCCCAGCACTTTAGGAGGCCAAGCCAGGAGGATCTCTTGAGCCTGGGAGTTTAAGACCAGCCTGGGCAACATAGCAAGACTCCCATCTCCACCAAAAAAAAATAAAAACCCAAAACCACAAACCAAAATTAGACAGGCATACTATAGTCCTAGTTGCTTAGGAGGCTGAGGCAGGAGGATTGCTTGAGCCCAGGACTTCGAGGCTGCAGTGAGCAATGATTGCACCACTGCACTCTAGCCTGGATGACCCACAGAAAACCTGTCTCAAAAAAAAAAAAAAAAGAACGAAAGAAAGAAAAAAGAAGGATTGACAGGGAAATTAAACTCCTAAAATAAATAATCCACTAGCACATCCAGTCAATACAAAAAAAGGAACAAACACACTGTCAGACATATTAATGAAGAATGAAAAGGAAAAAATACCCAATGTTGTACAGAAAATTAAATATTTTTTGTAACACTATGCTAATAAATTTCTCAATCTATCTGGGATGGGTTGATTAGGAAAATAGAAGTAACTACTATAATCCAGTAAGAGACTTTTTTTAAAACCTAAATATTTATTCACATAAACTGTTCAAGAAATTGAGAAATTTCTCAGAGTCCTCCAAGCAGTGTAAGTGCAAAAACTCAAATGGGTAAGTTATTTTTAACTACAAGCAATAGGTCATTCTAGTGCTATTCAAACTAATCCATAAGCAGAGAGAGGGTAAACTTCCACTAAAAAAAATCAGGTTAACTAATGATGATATGAAAATCTGACAATGACAACATTTTTTTAAAAAAAAACTAAAGCCCATTCTTAGTAAAGAGAAGATGTAAAAATCCTTGCTAGCACATAGAATCTAGAAATGCATTAAAAGAATAATATACCATGAACAAATGGAAAATTTATTCCAGAAATATAGGAATGATTCACTATTTTCACCATTATGATTTCTATTAGTTTAATTCATTATATCAATTGCTCAAAGGAATAAAAATATAATGTCAATAAATTCCCAAGGCATTTGATAAAATTTTCCATCTATTCTTTGATACTTTTTAAAAAAATTCTTAGAAACAAAATCATCTATAATGTGTTAAAAACACATTTCTCAAATCAAAAGCAAAGATGTTTTCTGGTGACCACAGAAGCATTCACAATTAAGACAAAACCAAGATTAAAATGCCAGTGGCAACATTATTTTCTAGCATTATTCTGGAAACAGTAACCCAGAGCCATTGTGTCCAGTTATGAGGCCTGTTCCCTATACCAGGGCATCTGGCTCATAGGATGAGAAGCAGGGCTGAGATCCACTCTATGCTCCACTCCACCTGGCCTAAGGCTGGATCTGCTGGCTGAAAGTTCCACTCAGGGGTACCTTTATCTAATTGGTTTGTGCAGTTGGGTGCCTTTAACTAATTGGTCCACTCAGAAGAGCTGCCTTTATCTAATAGGTGGGGAGGCAGGGATCACCTCTTGGCAATTCCTCACCAGGCACGGTACCCTATATAAGCTCCTGGTGGCCCTATACTCCTACAGTTAAATGATAAGATGAATCAAGAGGCATAAATATAGGTAAAGAGGGAACTAGATTATGATTGTTTGCATGTTATTAAGTGGTATACATAGAAAACCCAAGAGAACAACTGAATAACTATAAGAAACAGTAAAAGGTAAGATAAGATAGCCAGTTACAAAAGTAGTATATAAAAAAATCAATAGTTTTCCTATCAAAAACCAGGTAGGACAATGTATTTCAGGAAAAGATCCCTTTCACAACAGCAACAGCAGAAGAAAACATTTAGGAATAAATATAGTGAGAAATATGCAAGATCTCTAGGATGGAAACTGTAAAACTCTATCAATAAACATAAAATTAAGGCTTGAATAAGCCAGGCTCAGTGACTCGGTGCTGGTCACGGTTACTCAGGAGGTAGGATTGCTTGAGCCCAGGAGTTCATGACCATCCTGGGCAACATAGCGAGACCCTGTCTCTAAAAAGAATAAATAAAAAGCTTGAGTAAATGGAGCAACATATCCCATCCTTGCACAGAAATAGTCAATATTTTTAAGATATTAATTTTTCTAAGTACATCTACAAATGTTCTGTAACCCAATAAAAATTTTAATGAGATTAAGAAATTTGATTCTGAAGTTCACATGAAAGATAAAGCTGTGAGACTAGCCAAGAAAATTCTGAGACAGCTATTGACCAGAGATGATCCAAATATTAAAATATGTTGTTAAATAACTTCATTAATGAAAAGAACATCATACTAGTATAGTAACAGATAGCCCCCAAAAACAACTTATATAGAGAACCATATATATATGGAAATTTAGTATATTATAAACATAGCCTTTCAAATAAATCACATAAATATTAAAACAGTATTAATACCTATTTGTTTAACAACTAGATGAAACAGACCAATTCCATGAAAGACATAAACTACCTAAATTCACTCAAGAAGTAAGTAACCTGAATAGTCCTAATATCTATTAAAGAATTTGTATCTGTAGCTATAATCCTTCCAAAAAAACAAAATCCAGATGGTTTCACTGGCAAATTCTAACACTTAAAGAAGGAATAACACTAATTCTGTACAATCTTTCCCAGAAAATAGAAGAGGGACAACTTCCCAACTCATCTTATGAGGTCAACATTACTGTGATCCAAAGCCAGATAAAAACATCACGAAAAGACATAGCATGAAAAACACAATGCAACTCACAATATTAAGAGGCTTAAGAATAAACCACTTAATCATCTCAGTGGATGCAGATAAGTACATCTGACAAAAGTCAACATTCATTCATGGTAAAATCTCCCAGCAAACTAGAAATAGAAGAAAATGAAAATTTCTTCAACCCGATAAATAGCAGCTACAAAAACCTACAGTTAACATGATACTTGATGGTCAAAGACTCAGTGCTTTCCCCCTAAGATTAGAGAACAAGCCAAGGATGACTACTCTCACTGCTATTCAACATCATCCTAGCCAGTGCAATAAAGCAGGAAATAAGAGACATACATTGTACTGAATACTATAGGCAATTAAAAAGAAAAGAGACATAACAGATTGAAAAGAAATAAAAGCATCTCTATTCTCAGATAACATGACTTTCTATGTAGAAAATCCCAAAAAATTCAAAACAAAGTATTCTACAACTAATGAACGAGTTTAGCAAGGTCACGAGAGACAAGATCAGTATATAAAAATAAATTGGCTGGGTACAGTGGCTCACGTCTGTGATACCAACACTTTGGGAGGAGAAGGCAGGAAGATCATTTGAGGCCAGGAGTTCAAGACCAGACTGGCCAACAAGCAAGATCCCATCTCTTTAAAAATTTTAATGATTTTAAAAAATAAAAATAAGTCATATTTCTATGTAACAATAAAGAACAAGTGGAAAATTTTAAGTGTCATTTGTAGTAACATTGAAAGAAGGAAATACTTTGGTATAAATTTAATAAAATATGTGCAGAATCCAAATGCTGACGAAACAACGCTGGTAAAAGTTTTTTTTAAATATTAAATGTTTTTGGCCAGGCACTGTGGCTCACACCTGTAATCCCAGCACTTTGGGAGCCTGAGGCGGGAGGATCACGAGGTCAGGAGATCCAGACCATCCTGGCTAACACAGTGAAACCCCGTCTGTACTAAAAATACAAAAAATTAGCTAGGTGTGGTGGCAGACACCTGTAGTCCCAGCTACTCAGGAGGCTGAGGCAGGAGAATGGCGTGAACCTGGGAGGTGGAGCTTGCAGTGAGCAGAGATCACGCCACTGCACTCCAACCTGGGCGACAGAGCGAGACTCCATCTCAAAATAAATAAATAAATAAATAAATAAATAAATGTTTTTTCTTTTCTAGCACGTTCCTCTAAATACAATTAAATATTAAATAAATAGAAAGGTATACCATAATTACAGATCGAACAAGCCAGTATTATTGAGATGTCAATTCTCCTCAAACTGATTTATAGATTCAATGCAATTCCAATAAAAATGTCAGCAGCATCTTTTCCAGGTATCAACAAGCCTACTCTCAAAATTATATAAAAAGCCAAAGGGACTAGAATAGTAAAAATAATTTTGAAAGAGGAACAAAACTGGAGGACTCATACCACTACCTGATTCCAACAGCTACTGTGCTAGTCAAACCACTGCAGTATTACCTGAAGTACAAGTAGGTAAACTATGGGCCATGGGACCTGTTTTTCTATAGCGTACAAACTAAGAATAATTTTGATACTTTTTTCTTTTTTTTGAGATGCAGTTTCACTCTTGTTGCCCAGGCTGGAATGCAATGGTACCATCTTGGCTCACTGAAACCTCCGCCTCGCAATTCAAGCAATTCTCCTGCCTCAGCCTACCAAGTAACTAGGATTACAGGCATGTGCCACCACACCTGGCTAATTTTGTATTTTTAGTAGAGATGGGGTTTTACCATGTTGGTCAAGCTGGTCTCGAACTCCTGACCTCAAGGGTTCTGCCCACCTTGGCCTCCCAAAATGCTGGGATTACAGGCATGAGCCACTGCACCTGGCCAATACTTTTTAATAGTTGGAAAAATTGTCCTCAACCAGAGTTACCAAACATAAATATCTCTGAATTTAGTTTTTCAAGATTGTGTGTTGAAACTTATACTGTGGTACAGTCTATTTATTCATGTATTTATTTTGAGACAGGGTCTCACTCTGTCACCCAGCCTGGAGTGCAGTTGCAGTGGCCCAAACTTGGCTCAATGCAACCTCCGCCTCCTAGGTTCAAGGGCTCTTCCCACCTCAACTTCCCAAGTAGCTGGGTCTATAGGCACCCAGCTAATTTCTGTATTTTTTTCTAGAGACAGGGTATTGCTATGTTGCCCAGACTAGCTCAAACTCCTGGGCTCAAGCGATTGGCCCACCTCAACCTCCCAAAGTGCTGGGACTACAGGTGTGAGCCACTGTGCCTGGGCAGTACAGCCATTTTTATAACAACGAATGCTGCTTGAATCATGAGTAATGGCAAGCTGCTTTAAGCATTCCTGTCCTAGTCCATTTTGTGCTGCTATAACAGAATACCACAGATGGGTAATTTATAAATAATAGAAGATTATTTGGCTCACAGTTTTAGATGCTGGAAGGTCCAAGATTGAGGGGCTGCATCAGGTAAGGGCGTTATTGCTGTGTAATAACATGGTGAAAGGCATCATGTGGCAAGAGAGGGCAAGAGGGGGTTGAACTCACTTTTTTTTTTTTTTTTTTTTTTGAGACAGAGTCTCTCTCTGTTGCCGGGCTAGAGTGCAGTGGCACAATCTCAGCTCACTGCAACCTTCGCCTCCTGGGTTCAAGCGATTCTCCTGCCTCAGCCTCCCGAGTAGCTGGGACTACAGGTGCGCGCCACCATGCCCAGCTAATTTTTTGTATTTTTAGTAGAGATGGGGTTTCACCATGTTGGCCAGGGTGGTCTCAATCTCTTGACCTCATGATCTGCCTGCCTTGGCCTCCCAAAGTGCTGGGATTACAGGCGTGATGAACTCACGTTTATAACAAACCTACTCCTGTGATAATGACATTAATCCATGTATGAGAGCAAAGTCCCACCTGCAACACTATTGCATTGGGGATTAGGTTTCCAACACTTGAACTTTGGGGAACACATTCAAACCACAGCACTTCCCATGCTGGTGAAATTTCAAACGAGAAGTAAAATCTCCATTCCCACACAAATTTCTAGCAGATATAACTTTTTTTTTTTTTTTTTTTTGAGATAATGTCTCACTCTGTTCCCCAGGCTGGAGTGCAGTGATGTGATCATGGCTCACTGCAGGCTTGACCTCCTGGGCTCAGGTCATTCTCCCATCTCAGCCTCCTAGGTAGCTGAGACTACAGGTGTATGCCACCATGCCCAGCTAATTTTTTGTAGGGATGGGGTTTCACCATGTTGCCCAGGCTGGTCTTGAACTCCTGTGCTCTAACTCCTGGGCTCATGCCATCCACATATCTCAGCCTCCCAAAGTGCTGGAATTACGGAAATGAGCCACCACACTTGGCCAGCAGATACGTCTTCCAAGTTTAAACTACAGTTCCAACATCATTTGTTCCAGATCTCTACGCAAGTGCAAAGGAAATTTCCACATTTCAAAATCCATTTAACTGTGCAAGTGAGGAGCTTCCACCTAACCTCCAATTGGAAATGATTAATGTGCAATGTAATGACATGTCAAAAGGCAAGTATCAAGAGAAGACTCTAACATATCAATGTCTTTCAAGTCATATGCTCAATTGAAATCATATGTTCATGGCAAAAAATGTAAAACCTCATTACAGATCAGCATTAACAGATGAATATGTAGAAATGATTCTTGACAGTACGGAACACTAACTTTGGATCCCAATTAAGTAATATATTATCCCATCAAAAAAATCCCATTCCCAGCCAGGCGCAGTGGCTCACACGTGTAATCCCAGCACTTTGGGAGGCCGAGGCGGGCGGCGGATCACAAGGTCAGGAGATCGAGACCATCCTGGTGAACATGGTGAAACCCCGTCTCTACTAAAAATACAAAAAAAAAAATTAGCTGGGCCTGGTGGCATGCACCTGTAGTCCCAGCTACTCGGGAGGCTGAGGTGGGAGAATGGCATGGAGGCGGGAGAATGGCATGAACCCAGGAGGTGGAGCTTGCAGTGAGCCGAGATTGCGCCACTGCACTCCAGCCTGGGCAACAGAGCGAGACTCCTTCTCAAAAAAAAATAATAATAATTAATTAATTTTTAAAAAATCTCATTCCCATTACTAGGTCCATATTATTTTTAAAATTATATTCAATTATCATACTGAATTTCATTAATAAGAAATTTTGTGGAAACTTGCTTTGTCTCTTTATATAAGTAATTTATTGAATTTTGCCTATTGGCATGCAAAAACCTAAAAAATTTGCTATCTGGCCCTTTACAGAAGACATACAGCTCAATAGAACAGAATAGGGAGTCCAGAAATAAACCGACATATATGGTCAATTGATTTTTGACAAAGTTGCAATTCAATGGAAAAAGAATAGTCTTTTTAACAAACGTGCTGGAACAAGGGACATCCATGTATGGAAATAAAATTTTGACCCATACCTCAACTCATTACACAAAATTAATTAAAAATAAATCATAGACTTAAGTATAAAATCTAAACCGTAAAACTTCTAGAAGAAAACACAGGAGAACATCTCTGTGACCTCACAGTAGGCAAAGATTTCTTAGATATGACACCAAAACCATAGTAAATTGGACTTCATCAAAATTAAAAACCTTTGTTCTCGGCCAGATGCAGTGGCTCACACTCGTAATCCCAGCACTTTGGGAGGCTGAAGCAAGTGGATCACTTGAGGACAGGAGTTTGAGACCAGTAGGGTCTCTACTAAAAATACAAAAATTAGCCAGGCGTAGTGGTGGACGCCTGTATTCCCAGCAACTTGGGAGGCTGAGGCAGGAGAGTCACTGGATCCTGGGAGATGGAGGTTGAAGTGAGCTGAGACTGTATCACTGCACTCCAGCCTGGATGACAGAGCAAGACCCTGTCTCAAAAAAAAAAAAAAAAAAAACAGAAAGAAAAAGAAACACTTACTAGAAGTCTTTATTCTCTAAAAGACACTCTTAATAGGCCAGACATGGTGACTCACGGTGGTGGGTTCACCATGGTGGCTCATGGTGGCTCACCATGGTGACCGGGCATGATGGCTCATGCCCAGCACTTTGGGAGGACGAGGTAGGTGGATCATGAGGTCAGGAATTAGAGACCAGCCTGACCAACATAGAGAAACCCCATGTCTACTAAAAATACAAAAATTAGTTGGGCACAGTGGCAGGTGCCTATAATTCCAGCTACTGAGGAGGCTGAGGCAGGAGAATCACTTGAACCCGGGAGGCAGAGGTTGCAGTGAGCTGAGATCGTGTCACTGCATTACAGCCTGGGCAAAGGGCAAGACTCTTCCTCAAAAACAAAACCAAAACCAAAACACTCTTAATAGAATAGAAAGAAAAAAAACACTCTTAATAGAATAGAAAGACCATCCACTGAGTGGTAGAAAACATCTGCGAATTGTTGTATACAAAGTTGTATACAAAATATATAAAGAAGGCCAGGCACAGTGGCTCACACCTGTAATCCCAGGATTTTGAGAGGCTGAGGTGGGTGGATCACCTGAGGTCAGGAGTTCGAGACCAGCCTTGCCAACATGGTGAAACCCTATCTCTACTAAAAATACAAAAATTACCCAGGCGTGGTGGGGTGCGCCTGTAATCCCAGCTACTCAGAAGGCTGAGGCAGGAGAATCGCTTGAACCCAGGAGGCAGAGGTTGCAGTGAGCCGAGATAGCACCACTGCACTTCAGCCTGGGCCACAGAGCAGGACTCCGTCTCAAAAAAGAATAAAAAATAGGCCAGGTGTGGTGGCTCACACCTGTAATTCCAGCATTTGGGAGGCCAACGCGGGCGGATCACAAGGTCAAGAGATCGAGACTATCCTGGCCAACATAGTGAAACCCCATCTCTCTAAAAATACAAAAATTAGCTGGGTGTGGTGGCGCATGCCTGTAGTCCCAGCTACTCAGGAGGCTGAGGCAGGAGAATCACTCGAACACAGGAGATGGAGGTTGCAGTGAGCCAAGATCGTGCCACTGCACTCCAGCCTGGCGACAGAGCGAGACTCCATCTCAAAATAAAAATAAATAAATAAATAAATAAATAAAATAAAGAACTTTCAAAACTCAACCATAAGAAAACTAACCACCCATGTTTTTTTAATGGGCAAAAGATTTGAAGATGCTTCAACAAAAAGAGCCGGGCACGGTGGCTCAAGCCTGTAATCCTAGCACTTTGGGAGGCCAAGGCAGGTGGATCACCTGCGGTCACAGGTTTGAGACTAGCCTGGCCAACACTGTGAAACCCTGTCTCCACTAAAAATACAAAAAAAAAAAAAAAAAAAAAAAAATCAGCCGGGCGCGGTTGCTTACGCCTGTAATCCCAGCACTTTGGGAGGCTGAGGCAGGCGGATCACGAGGTCAGGAGATCAAGACCATCCTGGCTAACAGGGTAACACCCCATCTCTACTAAAAATACAAAAACAAAATTAGCTGGGCGTGGTGGTGGGCGCCTGTAGTCCTAGCTACTCGGGAGGCTGAGGCAGGAGAATAGCATGAACCCAGGAGGCAGAGTTTGCAGTGAGCTGAGATCACGCCACTGCACTCTAGCCTGGGCAACAGAGCAAGGCTCCGTCTCAAAAAAAAAAAAAAAATTAGCTGGATGTGGTGGTGCGCACTTGTAATCCCAGCTATTCAGGAGGCTGAGGCAGGAGAATCGCTGGAACCTGGGAGGCAGAGGTTACAGTGAGCTGAGATTATGCCACTGTACTCTAACCTGGGTGACACAGCAAGACTCTATCAGAAAAAAAAAAAAAAAAGAACATATGCCTGACAACCCCATGAAGAGATGCTCAACATCATTAATCATTAGGGAAATACAAATTTAAACCACAATGAAATACTACTACAAATTTATAAGAATAGCTAATATATATATATATTTTTTAGGCCAGGCACCGTGGCTCATGCCTGTAATCCTAGCACTTTGGGAGGCCGAGGCGGGCGGATCACCTGAGGTCAGGAGTTCGAGACCAGCCTTGCCAACATGGTGAAACCCCGTCTCTACTAAAAATACAAAAACTAGCAGGGCGTGGTGGCGCGTGCCTATAATCCCAGCTACTGAGGAGGCTGAGGCAGGAGAATCGCTTGAACCCGCGAGGCAGAGGTTGTAGTGAGCCGAGATCGCGCCATCGCACTCTAGCCTGGGCGACAAGAGCAAAACTCCATCTCGGGAAAAAAAATAAAAAATAAAAAATATATATTTTAAGTGTTGGAGAAGGTACAGAGCAACTGGAAGACTTATCTATTGCCAGTGGGAATGCAAAGTGGTACAACCATTACGGAAAACATTTTGGAAGTTTCTCATAAAGCTAAACATATACTATACAACCCAACAATCCCATTCATAAATTTTTACCCAACAGAAATGAAAACTTAAACACAAATGATTATAGAAGGTTTTACTCATAATCTCCAAAACTGGAAATAAACCAAATGTTCTCAATTAATGAATGGATCAACAAACTGTGGTATATTCATTCAGTGGAATTCTATTCAGCTATAAGAATGGACTATTGATATACCTGACATGCACAAATCTCAAATATATTAAGTGAAAGAAGTAAGACTCAGACTATATACACTGTATGATTTCATTTATATGACATTCTGGAAAAGACAAAAATAGGAATAACAAACTAAAATCAGTGCTTACCAGCAGGAGGGTAAGAAGAATTAACTACAAAAGGGACATCATGAGGAAATTTGGGGGAATGATGTCTGAATTTGGTTGTGGTAGTAATTACACAACTCTGTACATTTGTCAAAATTCATAGAATTATGGGTGGGCACAATGGCTCACACTTGTAATCTCACTACTTTGGGAGGTGGAGACAGGTGGATCACATAAGGCCAGGAGTTCAAGACCAGCATGGTCAACATGGTGAAAACCCATCCCTACTAAAAATAAAAAAATTAGCCAGGCCTGGTGGCATGCACCTAAAGTCTCACCTACTTGTGAGGCTGAGGCACAAGAATTGCTGGAATCCGGGAGGCAAAGGTTGCAGTGAGCCGAGATCCCGCCACTGCACTCCAGCTTGGGCAACACAGCGAGACTCTATCTCCAAACAACAACAAAGATTCACAGAATTATAACCAGAAGGAGTGAATTCTACTATATGTAAACTGAGATTTTAATGATTCTGTTTTTAAGTGTTGAGAAAATTGGCTAGCTCACTCCAGCAAAATAAGCCCCAGATGGATAAAGGTTTAAACATATAAAATTTCATTATAAAAGCACTTTTATATTATTAGAGTGGGGACTTTTTTAAAAAAATAAGTATGACCTATAACCTGGAAACTATAAAGAAACAGACTAATAAATCTGATTACATAAAAAAAAAACAACTTTTCTTTGAAAAAAAGGTAAAAAGTTGACAGACAACCTGGGGAAAACACCTATAATACATTTGCAAAAGCACCTGTTCCATTGAGCCTAGACCCCGCTTTCCACCATTGTATCACATTGATGGAGAGTTTTCCAAACACAGGAGAGAGGTTCAAATGTCAAATGTCCAATTTTCATTTCTGAAAAGAAAACTGAAGAATCATGCCCACAGAATATCATTTATGGAAAAATGATAAATAATGCTACACTTGTATAGGCTAATCTATATATGTGTGCAAATACATTTAAAAAACTTTAAGAAGCGTATTTACCAAACTATGACCATGGAGAGGAAATCAGGGAAGGGGATGGCGGTTACAAAGAACTTTGGTTTGCCTATTAGTTTGAATTTCTCAACAAGAATATATTCATGTAACACTTGTTAAATTTAAAATTAATTTGAGAGCATGCAAATCATTCATAAAAATCATCTCCTCAAAATTTCTAAATGTTTAAAACCTAAGCAACATAACTATTTTAAAGCGAGTGATTTGGTTTAGACAAATATAGTTAGGAAACAGCTTACTTATAGTTTCTGTACTACTTAATAGTACAAAGGAAATCCCTGAATAATTGAGACATTCCATGTATTAATGCCCATTTTTGCAATTCATAGTCTGTATTGTCTTCAATTGCTGTATCTTTGCTTCTAACAACATATTGTTGGGCACTCTGAATTCTATTAAAGTATAGATGGTGGCTTATTCACATTTTTATTGCAAGTTTCATCTGGCATATAGTAAGCACACAGTGAAAACTAAATCGAATTAAGCCACTCTGTTTTGTGAGATCCTTCAAAACACATAAATTTCATTTGTTGGGCCAGGTGCAGTGGCTTATGCCTGTAATCCCAGCACTTTGGGAGGCCGAGGTGGTGGATCACGTGAGGTCGGGAGTTCGAGACCAGCCCGATCAACATGAAGAAACCCCGTCTCTACTACAAATACAAAATTAGCCAGGCATGGCGGCGCATGCCTGTAATCCCAGCTACTCGGGAGGCTGAGGCAGGAGAATCGCTTGACCCCGGGAGGCAGAGGCTGCAGTGAGCCGAGATTGTGCCATTGCACTCCAGCCTGGGCCACAAGAGTGAAACACCGTCTCAAAAAAAAAAATTTTTCATGCGTTTGTTTCCATAGCATACAGTATAATGCTTAGATCACTTATTGAGCCCTTGCCGAATGCCAAGGACTTTTCTAAGTCCCGTACTTTACATGTTTTAATGCATCTAATCCTCACAACAATTCTGTGAGGAATTCTTATACAATCCTCATTTTATACTAGGAAACCAAGGCACAGAAAGGTCCAGTAATTTGCCTAAAGACATTAAGAGCTGGAATTTAATCTGAGGCAGTATGGCCAGAGTTCAGTTTTAACCATTACAATATAATGCTTCCCAATCACTGAATGAAGGAATATGTGTACAGCCCTTGGTCTACAATGCATCTCTGAATTATAACATCATTCCCAGGGAAACAATCAAAGAAGCCCTATTCTAAGATACTGTATTGAATATCAGCAATTTGGGTACTGTTGTACGATACAATAGATAGATACATAGATAGATAGATAGATAGATAGATAGATAGATAGATAGATAGGGTATAGTATTTGTACCCCTTCAAAGAATTGGGAGCTTATTGGTTTAATTATATCTAGCCGACTAGTATAATGGCTAGGTTTACTGCCTTTTGTGAAGCTGTAAGATTTGTTTATGAGTGTCACCATCCACTATAATGTTTACCATCATTCTTGAGAGAAAAGAAATGTTTGAACCGTAGTAACTTCAAGGAGTGTATCCTTCAATTTCTCAGCATGTACTCATGGTATATGGATGTGAGTGTTTCCATATAAGAGAGGGGTAGAGTCCAGGAGCCTGAACACGGAGGTTGTCATCTCAGCTCTACTGGGTGACTCTGAAGAAATTATGACCTTATCTGGGCCTCCATCTGGAAAGAAATGACTAGGTGGAGCATCTAGGTTTGCTTTATTTTTTCAGTAGTGGGCCTTGAGCACAATGTGATGAATTATCCAGTGATTGTTGAAGGGCATCAAAAGGGTCCAGCTCACTGTGGGCAACTGTTTTTTAACAGTTCAGAGCCTGAAATTTTTGGGCATAAGATACTTTTCCCAGTGGCCTTCACACCCTCCCACCTCATGATTGTGATTATAATAATTAACAATTAACCTGGCAGAGTTAAGAAAAAAGATATAAAATTAGTACCCTGCAATTGTCTGTCTTGATGTGTAAGGTCATCCTTCTTCCAAAATTCCTACCCTATCTTCCATCTAAGGTAAATTCTGAGTCAGCCAGTTCTGGTACTGGATTTGGTTACAGAGAATTGGGATCCAGTTTTGAAAAGGCCGGAAAAACGTGCAAGGTCTGACAAATTCAATTTGGAAATGGCAAGGATTGGTTTTGGAAAGAAAAATGACTGAGGATATGGCCGGGTGAAGACAGGGCCAAGCAGCCAAGTTCACATCATTTTCTGGGACGAAGCAGAAAATGGGGAAGACATTTTGGTTGGGGTGTTGCAGTCTGTGAAGACTGATGGGGAAAGGGGGTTTTTAGGATGTTTGCAGCGCATTAATAATCCACTCCCCCACCCATCCTGTAACTGCATTCAATTGTTTGGGGGTTTTTTTCCCCCCTGTATGCTCATTACGGAGACTAGGCTATGTAAATCCCTAGCTATACTCACATTATATACTACCATTTATTTGGCATTTATGTGTCAGGTATTGTAGTAAGCACTTAAACATGCATTTTCTCATTTGACCCAAAAAAGAAAAGAATACACCAACAAAAAACCTTTGAGTTTGCTATTATTATTAATTACTATTATTGCAATTTCAATTTTAGGGATAGGAAATTGAGACTCAGAAAGATAAAAATGACATGTCTACATTAATTGGTGGGCCAAGATCTGAAGCCAGGTCTCTGTGATTCCACTGAACAAATTATTTAGCACGAGCCTCCTCCGCCCCAGGCACTCTAGGACCCTGGATCTAGGCATGAACCTGACGAAGTCCCTTTGCTCGCGGAATGGGCTATCCAGAACATCATCAGAGCGAAAGGTGCTATGTACACAGTAAAATGGGGAACGAGCCGCTCAAACCCTACTCCATCAGGACTCTTGGGGGTGGGCGATTTCCGCCCCCGGCCCGGGGCGTTACATTAGGTCGGGGCCGTCGGGTCGTGGTGCCGGCGGCTGGCTGGGCGCGGGGCTGGCGGTGCAGGTCGCAGGCGGCTCCCAGCGGCAGGACCGGCAGCAGCCCTCCCTCACCCGGGGCGCCGGGACCACGGACGCACCTCACTGTGGTCCGGCCGCTGGCGGCGCTCGGGGACCCATTGGCCCCGGCCCGCGGCAACTGTCGGCCCCGCGCGGCGCCCGCCCTCATGCTGGAGCCCGGGAGTCCCTCACTCCACCTCTCCCTGCCACGCCAAGGGGGCCCGCCCTTCCCAGGCTCTCCTGCCTGGGGCGACCCAGTCCCACGACCCGGTCCGGCCCAGGGACACCCCGACCCACCTCCCCACTCCCCTCCCGTTAGACCGCGACCCGTCCCTGGGACCGCCTAATGTGACACGCCCGGGACCCTCCCTGCAGGCGACTCCCTGCAGGGCCCCCGCCCTGGACACTCCCTCCAGGTGACCCCGTTCCGCTCGCTTCGTGAGGTGACCCCGACCCTCCCCGGACCATCTCCTCAGGTGACCCCGACCCTCTCCGGACCCTCCCCGACCCTCCCCTCAGGTGACCCCGACCCTCCCCAGACCATCCCGTCGGGTGACCCCAACCCTCCCCGAACGCCCCCACCCTCCCCTCAGGTGACCCCGACCCTCTCTGGACCCTCCTCACAGGCGGCCCCGCCCCACCCCGGGACCCTCCCGCCAGGTGACCCCGACAAGGCCGGGCCCTCCTGCCTGAGGTGACTCCTACCCGGCTGGGGACCCCCGAGGCCTTCCTCGCTCCTTAACTGAGGGCGACTCCGCTCATCCCGGGACACCGCGCCTTCTCCTGTAAACTCGACGCCTGCCCCGACGGCCGAATTCCAGAAGGTTCCTCGCCGCCGCCTAGCCTTCGGTCGCGCCCCAGCGCCCTGCCAGAGGCGGGGAAGCCCTTCCCCCGGTGCCAGGAGTGACGAGGGCCCAAGGAAAGACAGTGCGTAAGGAGAAATGGAGAAACGGCCAAAGTCGAGTTTCCGGGCGTGAAGACTTCCACTGCTGTGAAACCCACGTGCGCAGAGTCATTGCTGTCAGAGGCCACCGCGCCCTCGCTCGGCTACCGCCGCTGCGCGCCCCCTGCTGGACATAGGCGCGGGCACAGAGCAGTGCGCAGGCACGGGCTGCCGCGCGGCCGGGTGGGAACCGCGTACTCGCAGGGTGGCCGACTGCGCACGCGCAAGCCAGAGCGCCCTCTGCCGGGCATGGGCGACATGCAGGGGGCACCGCGCAGGCGCGGGGTTGGGCTGGCCGGAGCGGCCGAGGCGGCCGGGGGTGGACCGGGCACCTGCAGGGGCGGCCGACTGCGCACGCGCCATCCACGGCGCCCCCTGCAGGAGCCGGAGCGGCCGCTGCGTCCGCCAGTAGCGGGTTGCAGGCGCACCCTCCCCTCCAGGGCGGCCACGCAGCTGTCATTGCCGCCGCCACTGCGAGGCTGGAGCGGAGCCCGGGTGGCCGAGGGAGGGGACCCCGCGAGAGGGCCGCGCGCCGGCCGCCGCCGCCCCGGCGCCCAGGCTCGGTGAGTGCCGCCGGGCCCCGCCGCTCGCGCGCTCGTTCCCGGGGCTTGCGGTCCCCACCCGGGTCCGCCCTTCCCACCCTCGCCGGCCACCTCGGGCCTCGGGCCGCCCCCAGCTCCGGCCTGGCCTGCGGGCCCCTCCCGCGACCCCGCATCCCCGCCGGCCGCGCCCGCGCCCGCCCCTCCCGCCGCGGCCTCGGCTCCGGGTGCTCCCTGCAGGTGCCGCTCCCTCAGCGTCGGCTCCCATCCGAGCCTTGGGCGTGTCCCGCACTGCGGGCAGTGCCTGAGCCCGCGCCGCGCGGGGAAGCTCAACCCTGCCGAGACTCGGCACGGCCCGGGCCCTCTGTGTGCGCCCAGAAGGTGGATATGTAGCGACCGACAGCCCCGGGCCCGAGGGATGCAGGCGTCTGCCGCGCACTTGCGGAGATGGCGCCGCTTTCCGGCCGCAGGGATGCCGGGCGCGCGGTGGCAAAGCCGCCCGGGTTGGATTCCGCCTGCTCCCACCCCCTGGTTCCGAGGAGCCTCCAAATCCGAATCCAAGGCCCACGGTCCGCGGCGGGTGTTTGCTGCGCCGTCCACTGTGTGGGAGCGGGAAAGGGGAGCCGCTAGTCCAGGCGGAGTGGCTTGTGGCAGTCGCCGGGGCCGCGTTCTCGGCGCCCTCCGTCAGGACGCCTGTGTGCATCGCGTCCGTGTGTCTTGGCTCTGTTCCTAGCCGGCTCCACGCTTCAGAAGGGCCGGGACGGCCTTATGGTCAGGGGCGTGGGGAAGGTGCTTGGTGTCTGTTGCACAGATGAAGCCATGTCCTCAGGGGGTAATTGCCGCTTGTTCTCCGGGTTACGTGCTGGACTGTGCACTCCGGGAAGGCATCGATTGGATCTTGTTGGGGTTTGTGTTCCTGGAACTCCAGAAATGCCCGCTGAGTGAGTAGCCGAGACCCCGCGACAGCATGGAGCCCAAGCAGGGAGCACGTGGGAGAGGTTCACTCTTCTCCCGGGCATCCCGTCATTTTATTCAGATAGTCTGGGTGCTGCCTTTTGTAAACTTGAAAAGACTAAGACTGTTTTAGAAAGTTTGCCTCGTGGGAAATGTAAGAGAAAGGGAAAAATAGATAAAAATGGATGTCATGGGAATCTCCCCCACACTTTCATTTTTAACTTCTTAGATAATTTTTCTTTTAAATTGAACCTTTGCTAACTCTACCTGAAAAACAGGACGACGTCTCTCCCTTCCTAAGGTGACTTACCACCATTCTGACCAGACAGGCTTTTGGAACAGGAGAGGGTAGCACGAGTTGTTTCTAAAAAGATGTTAGCCTTCCATCTACGTAAGCCAGGCAGTCTCATGGGAGCCCATTTTGACGTAGTCTCAACTGGGAAGGCCCAGGTAAGATCCCTAGTTTGCCATTTCTTCCCCAGCCCTGCTTCCGGAGACTGTGGAATCTATTGAGGGGAAGCATTCTGGAACTTTGGGGACGGCTCTGACGGGGAAGGCCTTGTGCAAAATGGAAAGATGAATTGGAGGCCGGGCTAAGTGGCTCACACCTGTAATCCCAGCACTTTGGGAGGCAGAGGCGGGCGGATCACTTGAGGTCAGGAGTTCGAGACCAGCCTGGCCAACATGGCAAAACCTCATCTTTACCAAAAATATAAAAAATTAGCCGGGCATGGTGGCACGTGCCTGTAATCCCAGCTACTCAGGAGGCTGAGGCAGAAGAATCGCTTGAACATATTAGGTGGAGGTTACAATGAGCTGAGATGGCACCACTGTCCTCCAGCCTGGGTGACAGAGCAAGACTCTGTCTCAAAAAAAAAAAAAAAAAGATGAATTGGACACAGTCCCTGCTCTTGGAGGGGTCTTAGGATAGAGCTAAAGAGATGCTTTATTCACAAGTAACTGTGACATAAGACAGAACAAGATGAGTACCACATGACACATCCGGAAAAGGTGCAGCAGGTGACCAGAGGTGGAGGAGGGTTGGCTCCAAGAAGAGCAGAAGGTCTCCACCCAGGCTTCCCGTTACAATCACCTGGGAAGCCAGCCTGGGCCCAAAACAGCCCAGAATCTCCAGGGGTGGGCCTCAGATGTCAGTTTCTGTCTTAAAGTGCCCCGGAAAATTCCATTGTGCAGGCAGCCAAGACAAAGAGCCCCTGAAACAAGCTTCACAGAGGCCATGGCACTAGAAGTGGGCTGGGAAGTGATGGGCAGGTAGAGAAAGGTATGCCGGGTGATATTCTAGGCAGACAAAACACTGAAGCCCACATCTTGTGGGGAAGAGTGAGGCACGTCAGGCCCTGTCCTGGGAGAGTTTTGCAGACCCCATTCCCCTGAATGGCTCAGAGTGTTTGTGGTGTTGGAGAGGTTTGGAGTCAACAGGCAGACAGGTGCCTTTGCGGGAGCCGTGTAACGAGGTCCTTGCTAACTTGCTTGTTGGAGAACATCCATGGTTACCTCTCTCCGGGGACTTTCCATTGCCTCATTACCTCGTTTCCTGCACCTAGGGAGGCAGAACAGCTAGCTGGACGGAGAACGGGACTGAAGCCACGGCAAGGGTTAGGGAAACAGGCAGTAGCAGAGATTTTGTGGAAGTCTCTCCCGATAGCTCCCTTTGGAACCACGTCTCTGGCTTAAGAATACACCCTATGAACCCCTGCCAGAGCTTCAGTGTAAACGCAGAGCCTGTGATCCTAGGGAGGCAGCCGCCTCCAACTCCAGGCAGCGCCTGTGGTGCTGAGTATGAGCGCCAGCAAGCTAGGGCTCCATCAGGGCCTGCGATGCCAGTGCCACAGCCTCAAACCAGCCTCCCCAGCTCTCAGCCAATGGCTGTGGGTTGTGCATTTGTTCCTACCTCATCCCCACAAGGGCCACTGAGTTTATAAATTGGCCTTGGCCAGTGCAAGTGATTCACATCTGTAATCTTGGCACTTTGGGAGGCCAGGGCGGGAGGATCACTTGAGGCCACAAGTTGGAAGAACAGCCTGGGCAACATGGCAAGATCCCATCTCTAAAAAAAAAAAAAAAAAATCAAACAATTAGCCGGGCATGGGGGTGCACACCCATGGTCCCAGCTATTTAGGAGACTGAGGTGGGAGGATCACTTGAGCCAGGAGGTCAAGGCTACAGTGAGCCATGATCACACCACTATACTCCAGCCTAGGCAAAAGAGTGAGACCCTGCATGAAAAAAAAAAAAAAGGCCTCAGACTTTTTTTTTCATGTGTACTGTTTTGTGTAAAAGAATGAATGTAAACATGCAGCCCAATGTATATTATGTGTTATAAATTACAATTACTGTCCTGATGTATTATGGACATAGAAATATATACAAATTTGGATCTTTTAAAGGGACGAAGGCCAGACAGACATGGTGGCTCACACCTGTATACCCAGCACTTTGGGAGGCTGAGATGAGATGATCCCTTAAGGCCAAGAGTTTGAGAACAGTCTGGGCAACATAGTGAGACCCTGTCTCTACTAAAAAAAAAAAAAAAATAGCCAGGTATGGTGGCGTGCACCTGAAGTCCCAGCTACTGTGGAGGCTGAGGGGGGAGGATCGCTTGAGCCTGGGAATTCAGGAATGCAGTGAGCTATAATGATGCCATTGCACTGCAGCCTGGGAAACAGAGCAAGACCCTGTCTCTAACAGAGAAAAAAAAAAAGGATGAGAGGTGAAATAAACATGATTAAATTTATCCAACATATGAATGCTACAAAAACTATTGTATAAACATGCTTTTTAAAGATGAAAGCCATGTGTCCACATCCCATTTATAAACTCTCATTGAATCCTAAGTCCCAGCATTTAAGATCAATTGTAAGTTCTGTTTATTGGCCAGACGGGGTGGCTCACGCCTGTAATCCTAGCACTTTGGGAGGCCGAGGTGGGTGGATTGCTTGAGGTCAGGAGTTCTAGACCAGCCTGGTCAACATGGTGAAACCCCGTCTCTACAAAAAAAAAAAAAAAAAAAAAAAATTAGCTGGGCGTGGTGGCAGGCACCTGTAATTCCAGCTACTCAGGAGGCGGAGGCAGGAGAATCACTTGAACCTGGGAGGCAGAGGTTGCAGTGAGCCGAGATTGCACCTTTGCACTCCAGCCTGGGCAACAAGAGTGAAACTCTGTCTCAAAAAAAAAAAAAAGTTCTGTGTATTTCAGGCCCTAGTTATTAACAGCATTTACACATTAACATGATACAGAGAAAGGCACAGACCCTGTGCTTACGAGGCAGGGTACTTGTTTTTCAATTTCATTTACCCATCATCTGAGGGCCCTTGATGAATTTGGACTGGGTATGTTCAGGGGCTATCAGGGTAGGTGGAGATTCTGGTGTTGAAGATGTTTTGGTGTGCGGGTGTAAATGTTCATATAGACAGTACGCTTGTAGCATCATTGGGAACGCAGTCACGTAATTGTGGAAACCTCTTCAAACGTCTGTTTTCACAAATGCTCTATTCTTGGTACAGATTCTTTTTGAAAAGCTGTAACTCTCATATACTGTCACTTTTTCTTTGAAGGGACAGATTGCATTGTGTCTATTTAAAAGAAAAAAGGTAGATGACACACTGCTGCAGTCATTTGTCATTAAAAACGAAAAAATGTCTCAAGATTTGGAACTTTTCACAAAAGAAAATCTGTACCTTCTCCTTAAATTCTCTGACTCTTTGACATACTAAGCCATGAAATGACCAGTAAACCTCCAAGTCACACAAAAGATACTCATGGTCATTTTCCACATCACTGCGAAGCATTGTAAAGCTTTCGCTATTTAAGGGTCTTGAGTTTTTGTGGTTTGTTTGTTTGTTTTAATTGACCACAACTGGAAAGCTCTGAAACTTGTAAACTCCAACACGCCTAGGATGCTTAAAGTAGACTTGTGGTGAGGGCCCACCATCACTCCCCACATCACAGGGCGCCTCCTCCTCAGTCAGGATGCCACGGCTGCTGACATACAAGCCAGCGTGAACACCAGGGTCTGTCCAAGTATTAAATATCAGTAAAGCTGGCAGGGTATGGTATCGCATGCCAGTAGTCCCAGCACTTTGGGAGGCTGAGGCAAGAGGATCATTTGAGCCCAGGAGTTTGAGACCAGCCTGGGCAACATAGTGAGACTCGTCTCTACAAAAAAAAGGCAGGTGTGGTGGTACATGCCTGTAGTCCCAGCTACTTAGGAGGCTGAGGCAGGAGGATCACACCACTGCATTCCAGCCGGGATAACAGTGTGTGACTGAGATCCTGTCCCTACAGGAAACAAACAAACAAACAAAAAAATCAGTGAAGCCATTTTTTTCACATTTTTAAAGAAAAATACTTACAAGTAGATTTTCTCATCACTTTTTCACTGCTGCAGGTTGTCTAGCCCACCGCATTTGGAGACCACTGGGAAGGGATGAGGACCATACTCTATAAATGTGCCTGCTTTTTTTATATATTAATAATATTTAGGGCTGGGCACAGTGGCTTAAATCTGTAATCCCAGCGCTTTGGGAGGCAGAGGCGGGCAGATCACTTGAGGTCAGGAGTTCGAGACTAGCCTGGCCAACATGGTGAAACCCCGTCTCTACTAAAAATACAAAAATTAGCTGGGCGTGGTGGCGAGTGCCTGTAATCCCAGCTACTCAGGAGGCTGAGGCAGGAGAATCGCTTGAACTCAGGAGGTGGATGTAGCCATGAGCCAAGATCACGCCATTGCACTCCAGCCTGGGCAACAAGAGTGAAACTCCGTCTCAAAAAAAGAAAAAAGAACTAATATTTAAGTCTGGCACGGTGGCTCACACCTGTGATCCTAGCACTTCAGGAGGCTGAGGCAGTTGGATCACCTGAGTTCAGGAGTTCAAGACCAGCCTGGCCAACATAGCAAAACTCCATCTCTACTAAAAATACAAAAAATTAGCTGGGTGTGGTGGTGGGCGTCTGTACTCCTCAGCTACTTGGGAGGCTGAGGCAGGAGAATCACTTACTTGAACCTGGGGGCCGGAGGTTGCATTGAGCCAAGATCAGGCTGCACTCCAGCCTGAGTGATAGAGTGAGACTCCGTCTCAAAAAAAAAAAAAAAAAAAAATTACTGGTGTTTGGGCGTTTCATCCACAGGATCCATTGAATTAGACATTTTCAAATATTTACTGTGCACCCCTTTCAAAAAAGATCATGTCCTAGATAAAGGATTAAACAAAACCAGTCACCCTCACCCAGCATCACTGCCCATTGGGACACACCCCGAGCTCCCTTCCTGGTGCAGCGTCCAGCGCCTTGATGACATGGGCCCAGGGTCTGCTGCCTTTCCTGGCTCATTCTCTGCACTGCCACTCGGAATGACTTGCTGCTCCCCATACGCAGTCTGTCTCCAGGATCCTGTAATGTCCTTCCTGTCCCAACTAATGAGTCATTCAAGACCGGCTTCCCATGTCACCTCCCCCCATCACCCTCCCGGGCCATCTCCCTGTCTTGCTCGCTGTCTCACACACGCAATTAATTCCTGTCTTCTCCTGAATCTTGCCATACTTTATTTAGCGTCCGTCACAGCAATTACAGTGCATGCAAGTGTTCAGGGACTGTGAACTCCTTGGATTAAGAATGTTATCATCGGCCAGGCGTGGTGGTTCATGCCTGTAATCCCAGCATGCACTTTGGGAGGCTGAGGCGGGTGGATCACAAGGTCAAGAGTTTGAGACCAGCCTGGCCAGCATGGTGAAACCCTGTCTCTACTAAAAATACAAAAAATTGGCAAGGCATGGTGGCGCACGCCTGTAATCCCAGCTACTCAGGAGGCTGAGGCAGGAGAATCGCTTGAACCCAGGAGGCGGAGGTTGCAGTGAGCTGAGATCACACCACTGCAGTCCAGCCTGGGCAACAGAGTGAGACTCTGTCTCAAAAAAAAAAAAAAATTTATTTTCATTTCCAAATCCGTAGTACCTTGTACAAGTGCCCATCAGACAGCAAAAACTTGGCAATTGTTGAATGAACAAATGCTTTTTTGTCTTGTATACCCTAAAAGACCATGGATTCTACCGGCCTCCATTAATTGACTGTCCTCTGTGCCTCAGTGCACATACACGCGGACCTTTGATGCTGGCTGGCTGTTGCAGACTCCTGGTGTCAATATTGGGATGTTGGGTCCTCCCCTGAAGGAAAAGCACCAAATGTGACCAGCACCACACCTGTGGCAAAGCGAGCAGAGCCATGGTTGGCGGCACTCTTGTGCATCTTGGGGCGGTTCACCTGTGGCTTTATCAAGGCCCCCTTCTTTCCATGAGTGGATTTCTCTATGCCTTTGTGGACAGGCTTTCATGGAGGGAGGTGTACCCGAGCTCAGAATACAACAGGAACACATGGCGTAATGGGTCTTGTGCCCCTCACTCTGGCCTGTCCCTTCTGTTCATGGGTCTCAAGACCCGCCACCCCCAGGGACCTCTGCTCCATATATGCAGATATAAAAACTTCTTTTGAAAGGGCTCATAAGGGCCAGGCAGCATGGCTCATACCTATAGTCCCAGTACTTTGGGAGGCCAAGATGGGAAGAAGATTGTTTCAGGCCAGGAGTTCCAGACCAGCTTGGGCAACATAGCAAGACTCCATCTCTGCAAAAAATATAATAAGTAGCCAGGTATGGTGGCATGTGCCTGTGGTCCCAGCTGCTCAGGGGGCTGAGGCAAGACGATCACTTGAGCCCAGGAGCACCAGGCTGCGATGAGCCCTGCTCACGCAACGGCACTCCAACCTGGGTGACAAAGCAAGACTGTGTCTAAAAAAAAAAGGGCACATAGGAATTGGGTGGCAAATTCAAGCCTATGGTGCACACAGAAATACCTGCAAACCACAAATAAAGAAATGGAGGAGGCAGTCGGTGCGGGTCTTTGGACGCAAGAAGACAGCCACAGCTGTGGCGCACTGCAAACGCGGCAGTGGTCTCATCAAGGTGAACGGGCGGCCCCTGGAGATGATTGAGCCGCTCACGCTACAGTACAAGCTGCTGGAGCCAGTTCTGCTTCTCAGCAAGGAGCGATTTGCTGGTGTGGACTTTCGTGTCCGTGTGGAGGGTGGTGGTCATGTGGCCCAGATTTATGCTACCCGTCAGTCCATCTCCAAAGCCCTGGTGGCCTATTACCAGAAGTATATGGATGAGGCTTCCAAGAAGGAGATCAAAGACATCCTCATCCTGTATGACCAGACCCTGCTGGTAGCTGATCCCCGTCCCTGCGAGTCCAAAAAGTTTAGAGGCCCTGGTGCCTGTGCTCACTACTAGAAATCCTACCGATAAGCCCATCGTGACTATCAAAATTCACCTGTATAATAAACAGATTTTGAAGGATTTTAAAGTTTCAAGGAAAAAAAAAAAAGAAATGGAGGAGTTTGGGATTTCTCCAGTTTGCTGCTGAGCACTGGCCGCCTGAAGAGCCACAGTGCTTGTTAACTGGCACAGCCAATGGCTCTTGAGCTGACAACAGTTACTGGAAAGACCATTTGTAGAAGAATTTGTGCCATCAAGAGAGTTCTCAGAAATGAGCAGCCTGCAGTATGCGCTCACTCTGCACCAAGTCAGTTGCTCACCTAAAAAACAAACATTGAGATACTCGATGTGTGTGATGTTTAATATTTTAACAGTAAGCAAACCTTTTATAGAGAGGGGAAAAGGTTTGCCTTCCCTTTCCTGACTGTGTCCCGGGACTAGTGAAGAGAGCCTCTTCAAAGGGAAGTTCTTGAAGCTCTGTTCTTGTCTTCTTGCTGGGCAGAGGCGGCAGCTTTAGGAGTGGCTGGAGTCCTGAGTGTTTAACTTAGAGTAGCTGATGGGGGCTCAGCCGGGGCCGGTCCTGGGCCTCAGTCATCAGCACTTCTGGAGACTCTGCCGCCTCGGCGTCAAGTGCAGAAGGAACATTAACTTCTTTCTCTTGTGTACATTTGCTTTTGTAACAAAAAACTTGCCAGATTTTGCAATTCTAGGATCTCTTCCTTTAAACTCCTTTTGCTGAAACAGAACAGATGCAAGCGTAGTGTTCAGTGAGACTTTAGGTAAAGCCTCACACGTATCAGGCAACAAGCTGGGTGCCGTGGGGGCATAGAGATGAAACCTCGGCAGGGCACGGTGGCTCACGCCTGTAATCCCCACACTTTGGGAGGCCGAGGCGGGCGGATCACTTGAGGTCAGGAGTTTGAGACCAGCCTGGCCAACGTGGTGAAACCCCGTCTCTACTAAAAATACAAAAGTTAGCTGGATGTGGTGGTGGGTGCTTGTAATCCCAGCTATTTGGGAGGCTTAGGTAGGAGAATCGCTTGAACCTGGGAGGTGGAGGTTGCAGTGAGCTGAGATGGCACCACGGCACTCCAGCCTGGGCCACAAGAGTGAAACTCTGTCTCAAAAAAAAAAAAAAAATAGAGCTTATATTCTTTTTTTTTTTTTTTTTTTTGAGACAGGGTCATCTCGGAGCTGATGACTCTGAGTTAGCACCATCTCAGTTCACTGCAACCTCCACCTCCTGGGTTCAAGCGATCCTCCCACCTCAGCCTCCCGAGTAGCTGGGACAGGCACACGTCACCACACCTGGCTAATTTTTGTGTTTTTAGTAGAGACAGGGTTTTGCCATGTTGGCTGGGTTGGTCTTAAACTCCTGACCTCAGGTGATCCGCCCAGCTCAGTCTTCCAAAGTGCTGGAATTGTTCAGGCATGAGCCCCCGTGCCCGGCCAGGTGTTTATTTTCTAAATCCAAAATTTTTTATCAGATCTGCTCAGTTTTAAGTAACATCCTCAAAATCTATTTTGCTCTTCTATTTTCTAACTTGGTAAGAGGTGTTTTATAATTATTTTCCAAATTACACTCAAACACCCTCCATCTGTCCAAAGGTGCTGGAGAGTCATGCCTGTGAGCCCTGGGCACCTCCTGATGTCCTGCGAGGCCACGGTGTTCCCAAACCTCAGGGTTGCCCTGCCCCACTCCAGAGGCTCTCAGGCCCCACCCCGGAGCCCTCTGTGTGGAGCCGCCACCTCCTGGCCAGTTCCCCAGTAGTCCTGAAGGGAGACCTGCTGTGCGGAGCCTCTTCTGGGACCCAGGTGAGTTCCCTGGTACTGCCCTGCAGCCTGTGTGGGAAGGTGGGTGGTCTATCTTTCTGACCTTCTCTCCCAGCCCTGGGACTGGAGAGGACAAGATTAAGCATGGGGATCTTTCCTTTCTTGGCCAGACTTCCAGTAAGGGAAGTTGTCTGTTCCTCTAACCAGAAGACTTCTTTGAACTGTGACGGTTTTATATTCCTCACTTGGTAGAGGCAGAACGTTCATCTCAGCCAACCCCACGCCCATCTGGAGTGTGCTTCCCCGGGATGATGGCCCCAAATGGAGGCACCGGCCTCTTCTTTTTGCCTAAACCACTTCTAGAAACCTTTTATAAACCACAGGCCTTAATGTGTATCTTTAAGTCACTGCTGTTTATTCATCATCAGCAACTGACTTTGAGACAGGTCTTCTACCTTATTAATTTTAAAAGAATTGGGATAATTTATTAAGTTGCCCCTTAATAGCACTTCATACTATTTTAGCTTTAATTTCTTCACTTTTTAACAATATGATTCATTAAAAGTCATATTTTAAATTAATTTTTAACTGTTTGCAGTTGTATTTCATGTAAATATTTATTGACTACCCTTTAAAGCATAAATTTTGAATATTGTTAGATATCAACAGCCACATCTTAAAAAATAAAAAAAGCAAGAGTTTTAATTTAAAAAGAGCCTTGATATAAATGATTTTCAACGGACTGAAACCAAACCAAAAGTAAAATGGGTCATTTAAAAAAAAAAAAAACCCTTCCCCGTGCGCTGGAGTCTCCCGGGTCATTGTCGGGGGGCGCTAGCTCATGGTGATCTAGGAATGACTCGCTAATTGTTTGCCTTTCTATCCCGTGCATCTTAACCTGGCTGATGGATGATGTTGGGTTTGGATCAGCCATGAGTGTGGAGCTGAGCAACTGAACCTGAAACTCTTCCACTGTGAGTCAAGGAGGCTTTTCCGCACATGAAGGACGCTGAGCTGGAAGGACTCCTCTGCCTGCAGTTGTAGCGAGTGGACCAGCACCAGGGGCTCTCTAGACTGCCCCTCCTCCATCGCCTTCCCTGCCTCTCCAGGACGGAGCAGCCACGCCCTTTTTACACTCAGTTTTCAGAGCACGTTTCTCCTATTTCCTGCGAGTTGCAGCGCCTACTTGAACTTATTCAGACCACCTACTTCTCTAGCAGGTTAGCAGCTCATGAACTCTTTAAGTTCATGAGATGAACTTAACTCTGCGTTCAGTGTCTGTGTTCCTTTTTTTTACTTTATTTGTATAGAGATAGGGTCTTGCTATGTTGCCCAGGCTGGTCTCGAACTCCTGGGCTTAAGGGATCCTCCTGCCTCGGCCTCCCAAAGTGCTGGGTTTACAAGCATGAGCCACCACACCCAGCCTCTGTTTCTGATATTTGAAATTTAGTAAGACAGATTTTAGCTAAATTGAGGGAATACCTTTACAGATCTAAGCTCTCACTTCTGCTATCACCTGTATTTGATCATCTTTTGGCAGATTTTTTTCCCCATTATATGTGCCAGATTTAAATATCATGTTCCTATATAATATAGGATAGATTATTTTTTGGATGAATTTTCGTTGGACAGATGGTAAAGATGAAAATGGCAGCTGGGCACAGTGGCTCACGCCTATAATCCCAGCACTTTGGGAGGCTGAGGCGGGCGGATCATTTGAGGTCAGGAGTTCAAGACCAGCCTGGCCAACATGGTGAAACCCCATCTCTACTAAAAATATAAAAATGAGTCAGGCGTGATGGCAGGCGCCTCTAATTCCAGTTACTCAGGAGGCTGGGGTAGGGGAATCGCTTGAAACCAGGAGGCGGAGGTCCAGTGAGCCAAGATCACGCCACTGCACTCCAGCCTGGGTGACAGAGCAAGACTCTGTTTCCAAAAAAAACAGAAAAAAGAAAAAGAAAATGGCTAGTCTTTTTGCTGCGAGGCTCTGATGCCAGTACCTGTAATAACAACAGGAAAAGCCGGTCTTTAGGGCGAAGGAGAGGGTGTGACTGATGGCCCCACCAGCATGTCTGCCTACCCGGGCCTGCTCCAGGGCAGCAAGGCCAATGGGGGCCCGAATTCCAAGCCCCTCCTTTCCCCTTCCCTGCACAGCTCTCTCCAAGCCTTAGAAATCACCAAGGACAGTATGTTCAGTTTTCTTTTATGGGTTCAGTGTTGGTTAAGAATAAAGCTGGTCAGTCAGTAAGTGGAATTCCATAAGCCTGAATATTTTGGTAATAAATAGCAAATCCATATTAACCACCAAGAACATCCTAATAGCGTTTATCAAATGGTAAATAGCACTACAAGGATGAAGCTGGAGGATTGCTTGAGGCCAGGAGTTCGAGACCAGCCTGGGAAATAGAGCAAGACTTGGTCTCTACTAAAAATTAAAAACGTTAGCCGGGTGTGGTGGCATGCACCTGTAGTTCCACCTACTCGGGAGGCTGAGGTGGGAGGATCACGAGCCCAGGAGGTTGAGGCTGCAGTGAGCTGTGATCGCACCACGGCACTCCAGCCTGGGCAACAGAGCAGGACCCTGTCTCAAAAGAAACAAAAAAAATTTTAAAAACTGCTGCAGAAGTCACAGTGCACATAAAAAGCATGTCATTGATCTTACATTCACCAAGGAACAAGTTGGGCTCCAAAAAGACTATGCTCTTTGGGTTTTTTTGGTGTTTGTTTGTTTGTTGCAGAGTCTTACTCTGTTGCCCCCAGGCTGGAGGGCAGTGGCACGATCTTGGCTCACTGCAACCCCCGCCTCCCGGGTTCAAGCGATTCTCCTGCCTCAGCCTCTCGAGTAGCTGGGATTACAGGCGCCTGCCACCACGCCTGGCTAATTTTTGTATTTTCAGTAGAGACGGGGTTTCACCATGTTGGCCAGGCTTGTCTCGAACTCCTGATTTCAAGTGATCCACCTGCCTCGGCCTCCCAAAGTGTTGAGATTACAGGCATGAGCCACTGCGCCTGGCCAAAAAGACTATGCTCTTTGGATGTGCAGGGTAGAGGATTGAGGGTGGGCATGGCACAGGCCTTGTACCCTTCCCTCCAGGGGTGTTTGGAGTTAAAGTGGCACAAAAGAAGGTGAGAGACATGGAGGAAAAAGGGTCCATGGCTTTTCCCCAAATCCCCACTCTGCATGTTTCTATTGCGCACCCACACTCTCTGTCTTTGGTCTGTAACTAGCACTGGGCGTCCCTTTCAGCAAGACGATGGCTGTGCTCAGGCAGCTGGCGCTCCTCCTCTGGAAGAACTACACCCTGCAGGTGCGTCCAGACCCTGGAGGGAGGTCAGCTGCGTGCCTAGCCCAGAGGCTCCTGGGGATGCCCTTGAGGGAAGGGCTGTCTGCATGCCCCTGCTTCTGCCTTGCAGCCCATCACCGTGCCCTATTGTATCTCTTCCAGAAGCGGAAGGTCCTGGTGACGGTCCTGGAACTCTTCCTGCCATTGCTGTTTTCTGGGATCCTCATCTGGCTCCGCTTGAAGATTCAGTCGGAAAATGTGCCCAATGCCACCATCTACCCGGGCCAGTCCATCCAGGAGCTGCCTCTGTTCTTCACCTTCCCTCCGCCAGGAGACACCTGGGAGCTCGCCTACATCCCTTCTCACAGTGACGCTGCCAAGACCGTCACTGAGACAGTGCGCAGGGCACTTGTGATCAACATGCGAGGTGAGACATGCCGGGGCTCTCGGTGCCAGGCCTAGTGGTGCCTCCACGCGGCTGGGCAGGCAGGGGTCGAGCCCAGGATGTGCGAAGCAGCTGGGTGAGGAGTTCACCCTGTGCAGACTTGGCCTCTGCTTCTTCCCGCATCACTACTTCAAACTGTAAAAGGCACTGCTGTTCCTTAAACCTCTGCCTGCCTGCGAGTAAATAGCAGTCTCTCCTTTGGGTCCAATAGCACCATCACAGTCCCCACCAAAGGGACCCTGGTGACATTTTAACCCATGGGGCAAAACAGGTTAGAAAATGCACCTGCCTGCAGTTGCCCCAGGCTCCTTTCTGTTCCCTCATTTTATGAAAGACATTACTGGTCTCCAGGCCTCTGTGAACAGAGTCCAATAAGATACATAAGGAAAGTAGCAGATATTTGGGACTTAAATACGACCTGGCAGAAAAAGGGAAAAAAGAAAGTGAGGTTTTTGCTTGCCTGATGGCACTAAGACTAGGAAGCCATCAAGCCCATCTAGCATCAAATCTCTTCTCGGCGGCTGAGCCACCCAAGGAATCCCCCAGCTTCTCTGTGGCCATGCGTGATTATACAATGGGACCAGGGCTGGCCGCCCACCTGTGCAGAGCTGTGAGGACCCCGGGGAGCAGCAGGTGCAGCAGCCTTAGCAGTACCAGGCCCTGGAACTGCATCTGATGGTCAGTAGGGTGGACAGGACTTTACAGGGATGCCTGGGTGGACTTGAGCCAGGGAAAGCCCTTCTGTGACAAGGGCAGGGCACAGTTTGACCGTGTGGTGCCAAGAACCTTTTCTGGGACGTGGTTTTGGGTGGGCAGCGCTGAAAACAGTGACGAGAAAGCCTGAGAAGGGAACTCCCACTGTGAGTGCTGCTCACCGTTCCTAAACCCTTGCTGTTGGGATGAAAGCTGTCCTCCATTTTCCCCTCCTCATTTGGGCATTTACCTCCCGGGCTTTAATTCCTTGTAGCAAATACTCAGAGGAAGTGCCTTGGTCCCTCACAAAATGACGACAGTAAAACCCTTTCTGAATTGTTAAGGAGTGTCCAGATGATAGAAAAAGCGTTTGAGACACTCTGAGTTAGCATCCACTCCATTTCTAAAAACACACCATTCTGGTTTTGAGAAAGAGAAGCCACCCCGGGCTGCAGAGCCCACTGCAGGGTGGGTGGTGGGTTTGCTCCCCTGGGCCTTGCTGCAGGCGCTGCCCGGAGCCTCCAGCTCTGCTCCAAAAAACCCGCACCAGGAGAACTCACTGCCTGGGGCTCTGACCCTGCCATTCTGCCCTCCTTGATGGCAGCCTGTCTCTCTGCCAAAGATGAAAGCTGCCTTGAGTCTCAGGAAGGGTTTACAAAGCCCTAGAGGATTTGCCGTCTTTCATCTGCCAGTGACCTGAACCACCCAGATTTTTCAAGCAGGAGGGCCGATTGGGCAACCACAGCTCCCGTGCTCTCTCTCCGCAGTGCGCGGCTTTCCCTCCGAGAAGGACTTTGAGGACTACATTAGGTACGACAACCGCTCGTCCAGCGTGCTGGCAGCCGTGGTCTTCGAGCACCCTTTCAACCACAGCAAGGAGCCCCTGCCGCTGGCGGTGAGACGTGTGGCCGGGCCGAGCAGTCACAGCCCATCAGCAAGGCCTCCGCTTCCTCCCGCGTCACTAGTTCAACCTGTAAAAGGCACTGCTTTCCCTTAAACCTCTGCCTGCCTGCGAGTCAATAGCAGTCACTCCTTTGGGTCTGATAGTATCATCACAGTCCCCGCCAAGGGGACCTTGGTGACATTTTAACCCACGGGGCAGAACAGGTTAGAAAATGCACCTGCCTGTGGCCGCCCCAAGCTCCTTTCTGTTCCCTCATTTTATGAAAGATATTACTGGTCTCCAGGACAGAGTCTAATAAGATAGATAAGGAAAGTAGTAGGTATTTAGGACTTAAATATGATCTGGCAGAAAGAAAGAAAGTGAGGTTTTTGCTTGCCTGATGGCATTAAAATTAGGAAGCCATCAAGTCCATCTAGCATTGTGGTTGGCGGCCCTCCAGGGATCCTGAACACTCGGTGGCACTTCACATTGGAATTAGGAATGGCCAAGAACCACCCCCCAAAAGGGGCCCCTGTGTGGCTCCCTGCTCCTGCTGGGACAGGGACCACTCAGTGTGACATTCCGGGGCCCGTTGGAGATACTCAGAGGCGGGGGAGTGGTGAGTTCTCGGCTGTGACAGCCCCCCAAGCGCTCTCCCACTCCACCCTGTTGTTTGCCCCTCTGTCTGGATCTCTCGGAACAGCTGGTTTTCTCTTTGTTTCCACAGGTGAAATATCACCTACGGTTCAGTTACACACGGAGAAATTACATGTGGACCCAAACAGACTCCTTTTTCCTGAAAGAGACAGAAGGCTGGCACACTACTTCCCTTTTCCCGCTTTTCCCAAACCCAGGACCAAGGGAACCTACATCCCCTGATGGCGGAGAACCTGGTGAGAAGCTCGGTTAGGGTTCGTGTTACCAGCCCGGGCTGTTGACTAGTGACAGTCATATGGGGGCAGCCCCACTTTGCAAAAGTATTTCTTGAAGAAATACTTTTCAGGACATTTGGCTTGGTTCCAAGTCTTTGCTATTGTGAATAGTGCCGCAATAAACATACGTGTGCATGTGTCTTTATAGCAGCATGATTTATAATCCTTTGGGTATACACCCAGTAATGGGATTGCTGGGTCAAATGGTATTTCTAGTTCTAGATCCCTGAGGAATCGCCACACTGACTTCCACAATGGTTGAACTAGTTTACAGTCCCACCGACAGTGTAAAAGTGTTCCTATTTCTCCACATCCTCTCCAGCACCTGTTGTTTCCTGACTTTTTAATGATCGCCATTCTAACTGGTGTGAGATGGTATCTCACTGTGGTTTTGATCTGCATTTCTCTGATGGCCAGTGATGATGAGCATTTTTTCATGTGTCTTTTGGCTGCATAAATGTCTTCTTTTGAGAAGTGTTTGTTCATATCCTTTGCCCACTTTTTGATGGGGTTGTTTGTTTTTTTCTTGTAAATTCATTTGAGTTCATTGTAGATTCTGGGTATTAGCCCTTTGTCAGATGAGTAGATTGCAAAAATTTTCTCCCATTCTGTAGGTTCCCTGTTAACTCTGATGGTAGTTTCCTTTGCTGTGCAGAAGCTCTTGAGTTTAATTAGATCCCATTTGTCAATTTTGGCTTTTGTTGCCATTGCTTTTGGTGTTTTAGTCATGAAGTCCTTGCCCATGCCTATGTCCTGAATGGTAATGCATAGGTTTTCTTCTAGGGTTTTTATGGTTTCAGGCCTAACATTGAAGTCTTTAATCCATCTCGAATTAATTTTTGTATAAGGTGTATGGAAGGGATCTGGTTTCAGCTTTCTACATATGGCTAGCCAGTTTTCCCAGCACAGGAAGGGGAACATCACACACTGGGGCCTGTTGTGGGGTAGGGGGGCGGGGGGAGGGATAGCATTAGGAGATATACCTAATGTTAAATGATGAGTTAATGGGTGCAGCACACCAGCATGGCACATGTATACCTATGTAACTAACCTTCACATTGTGCACACGTACCCTAAAACTTAAAGTATAATTAAAAAAAAAAAGGAAAGAAATACTTTTCAGGAACATTTACTCTTGTTTATAGGAAAAGTAAAACATCCAGTATAACTGGTTTCTGAAAGACTAAAATAATCCTTGAAGATAGCAAAGGCCTTTTCTCTATATCCTGAACGATGTGCTCTTGAATGAAACATTCGTATTTCAGCTTTTTTTTTTTTTTTTTTTTTTTTCAGACAGAATCTTGCTCTGTCGCCAAGCTGGAGTGCAGTGGCGCGACCTCGGCTCACTGCAACCTCTGTGTCCCAGGTTCAAGCGATTCTCCTGCCTCAACCTCCCAAGTAGCTGGGATTACAGGCGCACACCACCATGCCCAGCTAATTTTTGTATTTTTAGTAGAGACGGGGTTTCACCACGTTGGCCAGGATGGTCTCGATCTCTTGACCTCATGATCCACCCACCTCGGCTTCCCAAAGTTCTGGGATTACAGGCGTCAGCCACCACACCCAGCTGTACGTCAGCTTTTAAAAGCTCCCGTTTGAGTCCTTGGGGCTTGGTTTACATTTTCCTTTTCTGCCGGGCCTTTTCTGTGTACAGACTTACTGGCATTTTTAGCTCCGTGGTCCTTGTGCACCTGATCCATGGTTTGACGGAATCAGTGTGGTGTTCATGGAAGCCAGATCTTGGTTACTCTGATGCCCCATCAGTGTGTGTCTTCGTGTGGACCTGGGCAGGTGGTTGGTACGTGTGCCTCCTCTGAAGCATGGTCTTGTCTTGGAACTGAGCTAGGGACAGCCAAGAAGTGACTCGGACCCAGGACTAGGCTTAGCTGTCAGGCCAAGAAAGACCCCACTGCAGGTTCTGGGTGGAAGTCCAGGGTGTTCTGGAGAACGTCGTATTTCACAGGTCTGGCAGGAGACAGAACTCATGGAAGTTTGCCATGGAAGTCACAGCAACGTCCCATCCCTCCATGAGGCATGACTCTGAGACACAAGCGCCAGGCAGGCAGGAGACAGCATGCATGCAGCCAGCGCTTAGCGATGTCCCTTACTGGTGCCAGGGCTGCCACCAGGCTAATGCTCTAGGGCAAGATTTTACATCTAGAAAAGGAACTAAGATGAACAAGACCTGGTGTGGGGTGTGTGAGGCCTCAGAGCGATGCCCTTGACAGGTCACCCAGCCTGGAGCTCAGGAGAAGCTATGTCCAGCTGTCACACATGATGCTTGCTGCCTGCAGCAGGGGACTACAGGAGGGGACACTGGCTGCTGAGACTGGGGCCCGGGCAGGAGCTCCTCAGCTCCCTCCTGTTTTGGGGGAACAATTCCCTAAGCTTGGAAGCAAGAGAAAACCAATCTCAAAGGAAAAGACTGACAGATTTCAGCATGTACAAACTGGAAATTTGCCAGACACGAAAAGGCCTAATGGTGGTTTAAAAAAAAAAAAAAAAAAAGCACATAGCAGACTGGGGAAAACCTTTGTGGCAAATGACACAGAGTAAATATCTTTTGCTAGAAAAAAAAAGTTTTGTTATTAAGAATAGTCGGTTAGTCCTCAGCAAGACAGACAGAGAACCTGAGGGGGAAGAAAAGTTGGCTGGAAAAACTATCTCCTAGTAAAGCCCTAGGAGATATAACGTGTGTGAGACTGGCATGGCACAGGGACTGGTCAATTCTAGCCTCAGTTTTGCCTCCAGATATCCATGCCTTAGACCCACTAATATGCCTGATGAGAATTCAGCCCTCAGGCTGGGCACAGTGGCTCACACCTGTCATCCCAGCATTGGGAGGCTGAGGCAGGCAGATCACCTGAGGTCAGGAGTTCGGGACCAGCCTGGCCAACATAGTGAAACCCTGTCTCTACTAAAAACACACACACACAAAAAAATTAGCTGGGCGTGGTGGTGTGCACCTGTAATCCCAGCTACTCGGGAGGCTGAGGCAGGAGAATTGCTTGAACCCAGGAGGCAGACGTTGCAGTGAGCCGAGATCGCGCCACTGCACTCCAGCTGGAGTGAGAGAGCAAGACTGTCTCAAAAAAAAAAAAAAAAAAAAAGGCCAGGTGCAGTGGCTCACGCCTGTAATCCCAGCACTTTGGGAGGCCAAGGTGGGTGGATCATGAGGTCAGGAGATCCAAACCATCCTGGCTAACACAGTGAAACCCCGTCTCTACTAAAAATACAAAAAATTAGCTGGGCGTGGTGGTGTGCACCTGTAGTCCCAGCTACTCGGGAGGCTGAGGCAAGAGAATCGCTTGAACCTGGGAGGTGGAGGTTGCAGTGAGCCAAGATCGTGCCACTGCACTCCAGCCTGGGTGACAGAGTGAGATTCCGTCTCAAAAAAAAAAAAAGTGATCATGTGTGTGATTTTTTTTGTGTGTTGTGTTAGTTACAAAGTGGAAGTGACAATCACATCACTCTTCTCATTTGCTGTCAGTGTGTGGTGCGTTTCCTTCCTTCTCCTGTGGGACCACTGAGCGGCCACGGGGGTCCTGAGCTGAAGTCACTCTGTTGCCCCAAGCATCTCTTCCCCCATGGACCCCATGCACATGGCCCTCTGCCCTCGAGAGCAGCTCCTCGAGGTGGCTGGGCCATCCTCTGCTCCTGCACCCAGGGTACATCCGGGAAGGCTTCCTGGCCGTGCAGCATGCCGTGGACCGGGCCATCATGGAGTACCATGCCGATGCCGCCACACGCCAGCTGTTCCAGAGACTGACGGTGACCATCAAGAGGTTCCCGTACCCGCCATTCATCGCAGACCCCTTCCTCGTGGCCATCCAGTACCAGCTCCCCCTGCTGCTGCTGCTCAGCTTCACCTACACCGCGCTCACCATTGCCCGTGCTGTCGTGCAGGAGAAGGAAAGGAGGCTGAAGGTGACTGCCCGCTTTGGCTCCCCAACGCTCTAGAAACCGCGCTGTCCTGGGGAGGCCATGTCCAAAGGCTTGGTGTTTTAGTATTTTTTTTTTTTTTTTTTTTGAGTTGGAGTCTCACTCTGTCGCCCAGGCTGGAGTGCAGTGGTGCGATCTCGGCTCACTGCAAGCTCTGCCTCCCGGGTTCACGCCATTCTCCTGCCTCAGCCTCCCGAGTAGCTGGGACTATAGGTGCCTGCCACCACACCCAGCTAATTTTTTGTATTTTTAGTAGAGACGTGGTTTCACCGTGTTAGCCAGGATGGTCTCGATCTCCTGACCTTGTGACCCGCCCGCCTCGGCCTCCAGAAGTGCTGGGATTACAGGCGTGAGCCACCGTGCCCGGCCGGAGGTCTTTCTATATTGCCGAGGCTGGTCTCAAACTCTTGGCCTCAAGAAATTCTCCCATCTCAGCCTCCCATCTCATTCTCCCACAGTGCCGGGATTACAGGCATGAGCTGTAACACCTGGCTAGGGGCTCGTTTTGAGGCTGCCCAGTTGTTCATCTGCTTGGTGCCATAAATAACTCATAAAACTATGCAGCATTGAGGGAGTCAGCAGTGGGCTATAAAATGATCCTGAAAAAAAAAAAGTGTGCACATATGCAGATACACAGATCAAACAAATAGGGCAAAACGTGAAACGGTTACTGAACCTAAGTGGTGGGAATGTGAGAGACCATTGTGCTCCTCTTCCCGCTGTTCTGTAGGTCAGAAATTATGCATAAGAACGGGCTAGCCCTGGGCACTGGCTCACACCTGTAATCCCAGCACCTTGGGAGGTCGAGGTGGGCAGATCACTTGAGGTGAGGAGTTCAAGACCAGCCTGGACAGCATGGTGAAACCGTGTCTCTACTAAAAATACAAAAATTAGCCAGGCGTGGTAGCGTGCACCTAATCCCAGCTGCTTGGGAGGCTGAGGCACGAGAATTGCCTGAACCCGGGAGGTGGAGGTTGCAGTGAGCCAAGATCGCACCACTGCACTCCAGCCTGGGCAGCAGAGCAAGACTCCATCTAAAGAAAAAAAAAAGAAAGAAAGAAAAAGAAATGAGGAGCTGAATTTTTAACTTTATTTTTAATTAACTTCAGTTGAGACGGCCACACCTGGCTGCTGGCTGCCGTATTGGTCAGTGTGGCTGCCTTAGGACTCCCCAGGCGCTTTTGGTCAGTGAAGGAACTGGGTTTCCTCATCACCACGCCTGACTCCTTGGTGGGGCAGGTGAGGAAGGAAGGTGTGGTCAGAGCCGACCCATCACTGCGCCTCGTCCTTCACTGCAGAGGTTCTGGGCCCCTCCTTTCAGAGTAGAGGAGGTTGAGGGAATGAATGGCTATGGCATCCACAGCTATGGTCTGATCTGTGGTCACGTCTCACAGCCATGGAGGCTGGTGTTGACGTGGTTGGGAACTGGCAGGGTCTTTCGGCCCACCCCCAGAAGGGCTGGGCTCCTGCCGCCTGAAGTAGGATCCGAGCTGCACTGCATAGCTTCGGGGGACGATCTCAAGTACCAAGAAAGACTGGGGAGCATGCACTGGGAGTGTGGAATCGCTCTACAGAATGGAGGGCTGGCCGGGTGCAGTGGCTTATGCCTGTAATCCCAGCACTTTGGGAGGCTGAGGCAGGCAGATCACTTGAGCCCAGGAGTTTGAGCAAGATGAGCCTGGCCGACATAGTAAGACCCTGTCGAATGCAGGGCTGCTGGGACAGTCGGACTCAGGCCTGCTGCCGTCCAGCCTGGCACATGCCATCCTGGCGGGCAGTGACGGGCCCCCAGCAGCGTGATGGCTTCTCTCCCCAGGAGTACATGCGCATGATGGGGCTCAGCAGCTGGCTGCACTGGAGTGCCTGGTTCCTCTTGTTCTTCCTCTTCCTCCTCATCGCCGCCTCCTTCATGACCTTGCTCTTCTGTGTCAAGGTGAGCATGGCGTCGGTGGGGCTCTGGTGAGGACGGGGAGAGCCAGGGCACCCCAGGAGGGCCCTCTTGGGAAGAACTTTGTGGTCAGAGACTTCAGAGAGAATCTGTCCCTCATGGGGGAGAGGAGCTGTCGATGTCCCACTCCTCTTGGTGGAGCCGCATCCCTGTGACCAGGGATGGTCAGGAGTCCGCCTGGTCCACCTTTGCCGGCCCACCACGCCCGACTCCTGCCTGTGCCCTGCAGGTGAAGCCAAACGTAGCCGTGCTGTCCCGCAGCGACCCGTCCCTGGTGCTCACCTTCCTGCTGTGCTTCGCCATCTCTACCATCTCCTTCAGCTTCATGGTCAGCACCTTCTTCAGCAAAGGTGAGCCCCAGTCATGGGGCAGAGTGGGGTTGCCAAGGGGCCAAGGGCCATCTGCATGGAAATAACCCAGAGGCTGTGATCGGAAGGGAGAGTGGCCTGGTGGAGCTGCCCAGGGAGGAGCTGACCAGGGGAAGGTTGGACTGGGAGGAGGAAAGTCAGCGTAATTTAGGGAGAAGGAGAATTCAGAGAAGGCAGGTGTGTGGCTGGCCATGCCGAGTGCTGTCCAGCAGCCCAAAGGGAAGGCGAGCCAGAAGTGAGGACAGTGAGCCCGGCCATGTGCAGAGCCTTGCGGTGACAGTTACGTTGAAGATCATTTTTCCTGTCTGGATTTTGTGTGTCACTTTGTTATCATTCTCTTTTGCTTCTTTGTTTTCCTTTCCTGCCTTCTGTTGGCCTTCTGTAGTGCCTTTTACCTCGGATGGTTCAGAGGCTATAAGTTGTGTTTCTCTTTTTTTAGTGATTACCTTTAATGTTTCACTTGATTACTTACCTCTAAAATTCCAAAAAGTGAAGTTATTCAGTATGCCCAGGCTCCTCCCAGGTAAAACTCCAACCTCACCACCACTCTAAGTACTTTTAGAGGTTCCCAGTTTTTTGGTTTTTTTTTCGAGCAGTCTTGCTCTGTTGCTCAGTCTGGAGTGCATTAGTGCGATCTTGGCTCACTGCAGTCTCTGCCTCTGGGATTCAAGTGATTCTTGTGCCTCAGCCTCCTGAGTAGCTGGGATTACAGGCGTGTGCCACCATGCCTGGCTAATTTTTTTTTTTTTTTTTTTTTTGCATTTTTAGTAGAGACGGGGTTTTCCCATGTTGTCCAGGCTGGTCTTGAAATCCTGACCTCAAGCGATCCATACTCCTTGGCTTCCCAAAGTGCTGGGATTACAGGTGTGAGCCACTGCACTTGGCCTTTTTTTTCTTATCTTTTCTTTTTTTCTTTTCTTTTTTTTTTTCTTTTGAGACTGCCTCTTGTTCTGTTGCCCAGGCTGGAGTGCAATGGCACAGACACAGCTCACTGCAGTCTTGAACTGCTGGGCTCAAAGCTATCTTCCAGCCTCAGCCTTGTGAGTAGCTCACACGACCGTTACCTGCCACCACACCTAGCTTTTTTTTTTTTTTTTTCCTCACCATGTTTCCCAGACTGGTCTTGAACTCCTGATCTCAAGTGATCCTCCTACCTCAGCCTCCCAAAGCATTGGGATTACAGGTGTGAGCCACCATGCCTGACCTCCTAACTTTTGTTGTTGTCTAGTTTGTTTTATTATTAAAGAAAACCTAAGTGACCAGGCATGGTAGCTCACACCTGTAATCCTAGCACTTTAGGAGGCCAAGGCAGGAGGATCACTTGAGCCCAGGAGTTTAAGACCAGCCTAGGCAACATGGCAAGACCCTGTCTCTACAAAAAAAAAAAAAAAAAGTTTAAAAATTAGCCAGGTGTGGTGGCATGCCCCTGTGGTCCTAGCTACTTGGGAGGCTGAGGTGGGAGCATTGCTTAAGCCCAGGTGGCGGATGTTGCAGTGAGCTGAGTTTGTACCACTGCATTCCAGCCTGGATAATGAGAGGGACCCTGTCTCAAAAAAAGAAAAAAAATCATCAGCAGTTACTTCCTATGTGACATTCCTGTGCTTTGCCAACATATCTGATGTGCACGTGATTTTCGTGTACCTGGCTTTTTAGAGTCACTCTTCTCTGTGTTGAAGCCCATCTTTGAGTAGTTCTTCTAGTGGGCATTGGTAAGTGGTCAGTGCTTTCGACTTTGTATGTCCAAAGGTGTCTGTATTTTGCCCTCACTCCTGTATAGTATTTTAGCTGCCTGTGAAATTCTCCACAGATAGGTATTCTTCCTTGGCAATTTTATAATATTACCTTATTGCCATCTGATACTCATTGTTAGTGGGAGTCTGCCAAAAGTCTAGGTGTGATTTTTCTTTATGAACATTTCGATCTGAGGGCTCATGTGTCTTTGGTTAGAATTTCAATGAGATTTCGCGTAATATCTCATCAGACTTTGCTGTGTGTGTGTGTGTGTGCGTGTGTAAAATACATACAACAATTTATGACCGGGCACCATGGCTGACGCCTGTAATCCCAGCAATTTGGGAGGCCGAGGCGGGCGGATCATGAGGTCAGGAGATCGAGACCATCCTTGCCAACACAGTGAAACCTCGTCTCTACTAAAAAAAAAAATACAAAAATTAGCCGGGCGTGGTGGCGGGTGCCTGTAGTCCCAGCTACTCGGGAGGCTGAGGCAGGAGAATCGCTTGAACCCAGGAGGCGGAGGTTGCAGTGAGCCAAGATTGTGCCACTGCACTCCAGCCTGGCAACAGAGCAAGACTCCGTCTCAAAAAAAAAAAAAGGAGCGGGCACTATGGCTCATGCCTGTAATCCCACTTTGGGAGGCCAAGGCTGGCAGATCATCTGAGGTTGGGAGTTTGAAACCAGCCTGACTAACATGGAGAAACCCTGTCTCTACTAAAAATACAAAATTAGCCAGGTGTGGTGGCACATGCCTGTAATCCCAGCTTCTTGGGAGGCTGAGGCAGGAGAATCGCTTGAACCCAGGAGGCAGAGGTTGCAGTGAGCCGTGATCACGCCACTGCACTCCAGCCTGGGCAACAAGAGTGAAACTTGGTCTCAAAAAAAAAAAAAATTACCATTGTGGCCACTTTAAGCATTCACATCGTTGTGCACCCACCCCCATGTCCACCTCCAGAATGGTTTTCATGTTTCCCGACTGAAACTCAGTCCCTGTGAAACACTGACTCCCCCACCCCCGTTCCCTGGAAACCAGCATCCTACTTCCTGTCCCTATGAGTTTGATGACCCTGGGGACTTCATGTAAGAGGAATAGTACAGTGTTTATATGCTGTGCCTGGCTTATTTCACTGAGCATAGCATCCCCAAAGTTCATCTGTATTGTAGCCTGAATTCCCCTCCTTTTCAAGGCTAGATGATATTCCATAATGTAGATGGGCCACATTTTGTTTACTTGTTCATCCATCGACAGACTCTTGGGTGTCCCTGTGTTGTGGCTGTCATGAGTGTGCTGTGCTGGACATGGGTCCCTGCTTTTCATTCTTTGGGCATACACCCAGAAGTGAAGTTGCTGAATCCTATGGCAATTCCATGTTTAGCTTTTGAGAGAGACTGTCAGACTGTCTTTCCCGCAGTGTCTGCACCACTGCGCATTCCCACCAGCAGCGCACAGGTTGCCAGTCTCCTGCATCCTCGTGAACACCTGTTGTTTTCTGATTGATTGTTTTTTATAGTCGCCATCCTAATGGGTGTGAGGGGGTATCTCTCAGTCTTTCACGTCTCTTAATTACTTTTTTTTTTTTGAGATGGAATCTCGCTCTGTTGCCCAGGCTAAGTGTAGTGGCACAATTGGCTCACTGCAACCTCCGCCTCCCGGATTCAAGTGATTCTCCTGCCTCAGCCTCCCAAGTAGCTGGGATTACAGGCGCCCGCCACCATACTCGGCTATTTTTGTAGAAACCGGGTTTTGCCATGTTGTCCAGGCTGGTCTCAAACTCCTGACCTCAAGTGATCCTCCCACCTCCGTCCCCCAGAGTGCTGGGATTACAGGCATGAGCCACCACGCCTGGCCTCTTAATTTCTTTTTTTTTTTTAACTATACTTTTACAACCCCCTGTCTTCTTTTTTTTTTTTTTTTTTGTGACAGAGTCTTACTCTGTCGCCTAGGCTGGAGTGTAGTGGCACAATCTTGGCTCACTGCAAACTCTGCTGCCTGGGTTCAAGCAATTCTCCTGCCTCAGCCTCTGAGTAGCTGGGACTACAGGTGCAAGCCAGCATGCCCAGCTAATTTTGTATTTTTAGTAGAAACGGGGTTTCACCATGTTGGCCAGGCTGGTCTTGAACTCCTGACCTCAGGTGATCCACCAGCCTCAGCCTCCCAAAGTGCTGGGATTATAGGCGTGAGCTACCACACCTGGCCCCAGATGGTTTTATAGTGACACCCAGATGCTGCTTGCCTTTTCCACCATGCTGACATTTGTAGTGACAGTGCAAAAACAATGATGAGCAAAACCACCAGACCCTAAGCATAAATCAAGACACCAAGCCATACTTATCACTGTGTTCTCCACTGCCACATACTCACGACAAGCAAACAAACAAACAATGCCAGCTTATTTTTTAAATTTTTTTTGTTTTGAGGCATGGTCTCGTTCTGTTGCCCAGGCTGGAGTGCAGTGGCGTGATCTCGACTCACTGCAACTGTCTCCCAGGGCTCAAGTGATCCTCCCACTTCAGCCTCCCTCCCAAGCAGCTGGGGCCACAGGTGTACAACACCATGCCCAGCTAATTTTTGTAGTTTTTGTAGAGCTAGGGTTTCACCATGTTGCTCAGGCTGAAAAAAAAAAAAAATGCAATTTCGGCCGGGCATGGTGGCTCATGCCTGTAATCCTAGCACTTTGGGAGGCCGAGGCGGGCAGATCACCTGAGGTCAGGAGTTCGAGACCAGCCTGGCCAACATGGTGAAACCCCGTCTCTACTAAAAATACAAAAAAAATTTGCTGGGCGTGGTCGTGGGCACCTGTAATCCCAGCTACTCGGGAGGCTGAGGCAGGAGAATCACTTGAACCCGGGAGGCGGAGGTTGCAGTGGGCCGAGACTGTGCCATTGCACTCCAGCCTGGGCAACAAGAGTGAAACTTCATCTCAAAAAAAAAAAAAAGAAAAAAAATGCCAATTTCACTCATGAATGTCCTTGACAAAGCAGTAAAAAAAAAAAACTTTATTAAATCTCGACTCTCAAATATACTTCGTTTAGTATTCTGTGTGACGAAATGGGATGTACACATAAAGTACTTGTACTGAACCATGGATTATCTTGAGGAAAAGTACATGTACAGTTGCTTGAGTTGTCAGCAAAACTAGCCACTTTTTCCATGGGGCACCATTTTTGCTTGAAGGAGCAACCACTAGACTATAGTTACTCCCCCTCGGGTGTTTGGTAGGCATTTTCTCCAGTAGGAGCCTGTCTTTTTAAGGAAAACAACTGGTAGTTTCTGACATCAATACTGCAGTTCAAGCTTTCAGGCAAAAAATAGAATTTTGCAAACTCAAATCTGTGACTTCCTAGTACTTAACTTTTCATGGAGCCAGTGATAACATTAACAAATGTAATTTTTTTAATATTGTATGATAAAATATGCCAGCGTTTGGAACATTTGTGTAACTCAAAAAGCAGTATTTTCCAAACGAACTAATGCATCATGTTATAAAATCATACAAGAGTAAAAATCCAAAGTGTAGCCAGGCGCAGTGGCTCATGCCTGTAATCCCAGCATTTTGGGAGACTGAGGTGGGCGGATTGCCTGAACTCAGGAGTTCAAGACCAGCCTGGACAACATGGTGAAACCCTGTCTCTATTAAAAATACAAAAAATTAGGCTGGGCACAGTGGCTCACGCCTGTAATCCCAGCACTTTGGGAGGCCGAGGTGGGTGGATCACGAGGTCAGGAGTTCAAGAGCAGCCTGGCCAAGATGGTGAAACCCCGTCTCTATTAAAAATACAAAAATTAGTCGGGCATGGTGGTGGATGCCTGTAATCCCATCTACTCAGTAGGCTGAGGCAGGGAATTGCTTGAACCTGGGAGTCGGAGGTTGCATTGAGCCAAGATCGTGCCACTGCACTCCAGCCTGGGCGACAGAGCGAGACTCTCTCTCCAAAAATTAAAAAAAAAAATCCAAACTGCAGGATAAACCAGTGGATGTTAATGTAACAGAGCGCAAAAAGTTCGTTGGTTACTTCATGGCAACTAACCTTTCCGAAATTACTGCTTGTTCAGTGGCTCTTGCATGGTATAGTATCAAAGAAGAATATCCACAGATATCTGTAAAAACCATTACAATACCCTTTACTTTTCCAACTATATATCTGTGGGAAGGCAGATTTTCTTTATATACATCAACCAAACAACGTAAAAGGGTAAATAGGGCTGGGCGCGGTGGCTCACGTCTGTAATTCCAGCACTTTGGGAGGCCGAGGCAGGCGGATCACGAGGTCAAGAGATCGAGACCACCCTGGCCAACATGGTGAAACCCCGTCTCTACTAAAAATACAAAAATTAGCTGGGTGTGGTGGCGCTCGCCTGTAGTCCCAGTGACTCGGGAGGCTGAGGCAGGAGAATTGCTCGAACCCAGGAGGTAGAGGTTTCAGTGAGCCAAGGTCGTGCCACTGCACTCCAGCCTGGTGACAGAGCGAGACTCCATCTCAAAAAAAAAAAAAAAAAAAGAAAAGAAAGAAAAGGGTAAATAGGCAGATATGAGGACCGAGCTATAATCTGCTAAGTCAGACATTATGGAGGTTTACAAAAATGTGAAACATCGTTCCTGACTGAAGCACCAGAGGTGGGGAAAAAGACCAATAAAGAAAAAAAAAAAATCAGCTGGTCACAGTGACTCACATCTCTAATCCCAGCACTTTGGGAGGCCAAGATGTGCAGATTGCTTGTGCCCAGGAGTTCAAGCCCAGCCTGGGCAACATGACAAAAACCTGTCTTTACTTAAAAATACAAAAAACATTAGCCTGGCCCGGTGGTGCATACCTGTAGTCCGAGCTACTCAGGAGGCTGAGTTGGGAGAATCGCTTGAGCCCGGGAGGCAGAGGTTGCAGTGAGCTGAAATCACACCACTGCACTCCATCCTGGGCGATAGTATGAGACCCTGTCTCAGAAAAAAAAAAAAAGAAAGAAAAAAAAGTTGGAAAAACCACTGCTGCTCTTCTCAATAAATTGTGGAAAGTGTGTGTGTGGGTGTTTTGTTTGTTTGTTTGTTTGTTTGTTTGTTTGTTTTGAGACAGAGTCTCACTCTGTCGCTAGGATGGAGTGCAGTGACCCTATCTCGGCTCACTGCAACCTCCGCCTCCCGGGTTCAAGCGATGCTCCTGCCTCAGCCTCCTGAGTAGCTGCGACTACAGGCGCGCATCACCACCCATGCCCAGCTAATTTTTGTATTTTTAGTAGAGACGGGGTTTCACCATGTTGGCCATGATGGTCTTGATCTCTTGACCTTGTGATCTGCCCACCTCAGCCTCCCAAAGTGCTGGGATTACAGGCATGAGCCACCACACCCAGCCGGGGTTTTTTTCATAAATGTATGTTAACTTGTAGTGGATTTGTTACTGTTATTCTTAAATTTAACAGAATTTTTAAATGTTCTTAGTATTAATTTCTCACAGAATAAATATGGATATATATATATATAACCCACATTTAAAAAGCCCTTTGGTTTCGTTAATAATTTTTAAGGATAGAAAAGGGTCTTAAGACCAAAGATTTTGATGGCTGGGCACGGTGACTCAGACCTGTAATCCCAACACTTTGGGAGGCCAAGGCGGGAGGATCCCTTGAGCCTAGGAGCTTTAGACTATCCCTGACAAAATAGGGAAACCCATCTCTACAAAAACATTTAAAAATTAGCTAGGCATGGTACTGCGTGCCTGTGGTCCCAGCTGCTCTCCCTAGCTGGAGGTGGGAGGACTTCTTGGGCCCGGGAGGTGGAGGCTGCAGTGAGCCATGATGGCACCACTGTACTCCAGCCTAGGTGACAGAGGGGGACTCGATCTCAAAAGGAAAAAAAGAAAAGAAAACCAAACAGTTCGAGCACTGCTGGCGTGGACAGAAAACATGCCCATCTCTCCACTCTCCGTAATCCACTCTCTCACCTCTTCCGGCTCCTTCTCACATGTCACCTCCTCGAAGCCTTCCCGGCCGTCGGGAGCCTCTTCTCCCATCCTGCGCCTCCTTGCTGCATCCAGCATGTGTCTCCATCCAGCACACCTTGCTCTCTGTCTCCCCGCTATATTCCAGGCGTGGGAGGGGAGGGATTTTCTCTGTTTTGTGTGGGGCTGCCTCCCGGTGCTTAGAACAGAGTAGGTGCTCAGTGCGTATCTGACGAATGCATGAATGAACGAATGAGAGAGATCAGGCAACCCAGGCAGAAGTGGGGCTTAGGCAGGCTGGGCACGGTGGCTCACGCCTGTAATCCCAGCACTTTGGAAGGCCAAGGCCGGGGGATCACGAGGTCAGGAGATCGAGACCATCCTGGCTAACACGGTGAAACCCTATCTCTACTAAAAAATACAAAAAATTAGCCGGGCGAGGTGGCGGGCACCTGTAGTCCCAGCTACTCGGGAGGCTGAGGTAGGAGAATGGCGTGAACCCGGGAGGCGGAGCTTGTAGTGAGCCGAGATCGTGCCACTGCACTCCAGCCTGGGCGACAGAGCGAGACTCCTTCTCAAAAAAAAAAAGAAGTGGGGCTTAGGCGGGAATCAGGGGTTTGGGATCAGCCACGTGAGGTGTGCAGTGTCAGGGAGGCAGCTGGATGGGAGGTGGAGGAGGGGCTGGAGGTGTTGGTGTGGGGGTCCCTGGGATGGGGGCACCATTCACTTGGAGAAGAGGCTGCCGGCCACACCTGGTGTCCCCCCCTGCTGGAGCTTGTGTCTCGTGTAGATGGCAAGTGCCAGGAGCAGGTTGGGTGGCTCGGCCCCAGGAGTAGGGGGTTCCCTGTACCTCGGGGAGCCCAAGCCCCTTTTGAGGGCACTGACGCTCACGCCCCTCGGGTCTTCCAACACCTGCAGCCAACATGGCAGCAGCCTTCGGAGGCTTCCTCTACTTCTTCACCTACATCCCCTACTTCTTCGTGGCCCCTCGGTACAACTGGATGACTCTGAGCCAGAAGCTCTGCTCCTGCCTCCTGTCTAACGTCGCCATGGCAATGGGAGCCCAGCTCATTGGGAAATTTGAGGCGAAAGGTGAGTGTTTGCCTTGTCCAGCCTGTTCTTTCCGAATCAGTAACCTTTGAGAGCACCCAACCACAAGAGCCGCCAGCAGCAAGGCTCCACCTAGGATGGTTAGCAGGCAGTTGGGACCACTGAAGCCAGCAGCATCCGCATACAGCGCTGAGTGTGGGCTGGATAGCTGGACACGGCCCCGGGCGAGGGAAGCCCAGCTCCACGGCACAGCAGGAGGTGATGGGAGCCACAGGGCAGTGGGCTGAAGAAGCCCAAAGCTCGGAGGACAAGAGGGTTGGAGCATCCAGCAGTGTTGGCACCACATACGCATCTGACTGATGGTGGGATCTAAGTCGGTGACCTGAGCCTCTTTCAGTTTTCATTTTTTTTTATTTTAAATATTTTATAGAGATGGGGTCTCACTGCGTTGCCCAGCCTGGTCTCAAACTTTTGACCTCAAGCAATCCTCCTGCCTCAGCCTCCTGAATAGCCAGGATTACAGGCGTGAGCCACCACATCTGGCCTCTTCCAGCTTCCTGAGACATTCAAAATTATTACATCAGAGAGGCTGGGCGTGGTGGCTCACGCCTATAATCCCAGCACTTTGGGAGGCTGAGACCGGTGGATCACGAGGTCAGGAGATCGAGACCATCCTGGCTAACAAGGTGAAACCCTGTCTCTACTAAAAACACAAAAAATTAGCCGGGCGTGGTGGCAGGCGCCTGTAGTCCCAGCAACTCGAGAGGCTGAGGCAGGAGAATGGCGTCAACCCAGGAGGCGGAGCTTGCAGTGAGCCGAGATTGCGCCGCTGCACTCCAGCCTGGGCGACAAGACTCCGTCTCAAAAAAATAAAATAAAATTATTACATCAGAGATCTCAAAGTCTAGGGTTTTGAGGACTTTTTTTTTTTTTTTTGAGACAAGAGTCTCGTTCTGTTTCCCCGGTTTGAGTGCAGTGGTGCGATCTTGGCTCATCTCAACCTCTGCCTCTGGGCTCAAGTGATCATCCCACCTCAGCCTCCCGAGTACCTGGGATCACAGGCATGCACCGCTATGCCCGTCTAATTTTTTTGTATTTTTAGTAGAGAGGGGGTTTTGCCATGTTGGCCAGGCTGGTCTTGAACTCCTGACCTAAAGTGATCTGCCCTCGGCCTCCGAAAGTGCTAGGATTACAGGAGTGAGCCACTGAGGCTGGCTGGGTTTCGAGGACTTTTCATCAACCACTGCTCTTGGTAAAGGGTAGAATTAGCATCTTCCCAGTGCCTCCTGTATTGATTGGTGATGGCAGCAGAGACGCCTAAGAGAGAAACAAGTGATAAATGACAGCATTTTTTTTCTTTTCTTTTTTGTTTTTTGAGACAGGGTCTCGCTGTGTCACCCAGCCTGGAGTGCAGTGGCACCATCACGACTCACTTTTTTTCTTTTCATTTTTTTTTTTTTTTTTTGAGACGGAGTCTCTCACTCTTTCGCCCAGGCTGGAGGGCAGTGGCGCAATCTCGGCTCACTGCAAGCTCCGCCTCCTGGGTTCATGCCATTTTCCTGCCTCAGCCTCCCAAGTAGCTGGGACTACAGGCGCCCGCCACCGTGCCCAGCTAATTTTTTGTATTTTTAGTAGAGACGGGGTTTCACTGTGTTAGCTAGGATGGTCTCGATCTTCTGACCTTGTGATCCGCCCGCCTCGGCCTCCCAAAGTGCTGGGATTACAGGTGTGAGCCGCCCACTTTTTTTCTTAATTTTTATGAAATTAAATTGAGTAAAACACTTCCTTGGTCGACCTTTGGCCTGTGGGCTCTCATTCTGCAAAGCCTGCTGTGGGCACCAAACCTGGTCTGAGCCCCTCCAGTTAGGCCTCCTCCCAACATTGCTGCATTGGGGGTCAAGTCTCCAACACATGAATTTGGGGGGCCCAGTCAAGCCATGGCACCATGCAGTTCCTAGCTGCAGCTTGCCAAGGTCTGCAGAGGTCTGTGGAAGGAGGTGGGAGTGTCCAGCATTGCTTTGTCTTTCATTAGAACGGTTCTCTGCAGTCGGCAGTGTCTTCTGACACTTTAGCTTTTACATATCTGTGTTTCCATGTTTACTCGTGTGTTGATAAAATGTAAACTTTGTTCTTTTGCTTTCTTTTTAACAATTTTTTTTTGGAGATAGGGTCTTACTGCATTGCCCAGGCTGGAGTGCAGTAGCACGATAATAGCTCACTGTAGCCTCGACCTCCCAGGCTCAAGTGATCCTCCCACCTCAGCCTCCTGAGTAGCTGGACTACAGGCACGTGCCAGCACACCCGGCTAATTTGTCTATGTTGCCTAGGCTGGTCTCAAACTCCTGGCCTCAAGCAATCCTCCTGTGTCAGCCTCCCAAAGTGCTGGGATTACAGATGTGAGCCACCACGCCCAGCTAGAGTGAGTGTTGTTAAAACAGACAAATCTCTGGTTGTTTGAAAGTGCAAATTCACCAAAGCTGGAGAGCATTATTTCCATCAGGGTCCTCGGCCGAACAGAGGGTGTTTGGACACACAGATCCCCAGCACTGTCAGGACTGCAATGTTGGCAAACCAGAGAGATGATGAGAAACACGAGCTCCATTAAAGAGAGCTTTACATGTGTTTGAAATATTTCTGTGATTAAAAAAGACTTATGGCCGAGGCAGGAGGAAGGCTTGAGGCTGGAGTTTGAGACCAGCCTGGGCAACATAGCAAGACCCCCATCACTACAAAATTAAAATGTAAAAAAATAGTTATACTAGGCTGGATGGGGTGGCTCACACCTGTAATCCCAGCACTTTGGGAGGCCAGGACGGGTGGATTACTCGAGGTCAGGAGTTCAAGACCCACCTGGCCAACATGGCGAAACCCTGTCTCTACTAAAAATACAAAAATTGGTGGGGCGCGGTGGCTCACGCCTGTAATCTCAGCACTTTGGGAGGCTGAGGTGGGCAGATCATGGGGTCAAGAGATCGAGACCATCCTGGCCAACATGGTGAAACTCCGTCTCTACTAAAAATACAAAAATCTGGGCATGGTGGCGCACACCTGTAGTCCCAGCTACTCAGGAGGCTGAGGCAGGAGAACCGCTTGAACCTGGGAGGTGGAGCCTGCAGCGAGCTAAGATTGTGCCGCTGCACTCCAGCCTGGCAACAGAGTGAGACTCTGTCTAAAAAAAATACAAAAATTAGCCAGGTGTGGTGACATGCTCCCGTAATCCCAGCTACTCCGAAGGCTGAGGCAGAAGAATCATTCAAACCCCAGAGGCAGAGGTTGCAGTGGGCCAAGATTGCACCACTGCACTCCAGCCTGGGTGACAGAGCAAGACTCTATCTCAAAAAAATAAAAAATAATAAATAAATAAAGACTTATACTGGCCGGGTGCAGTGGCTCACACCTGTAATCCTAGCACTTTGGGAGGCCAAGGCGGGTAGGTTGCCGGAGCTCAGGAGTTCGAGACCAGGCTGGGCAACACGGTGAAACCCCATCTCTACTAAAATACAAAAAAATTAGGGCCGGTTGCAGTGGCTCACGCCTGTAATCCCAGCACTTTGGGAGGCCAAGGCAGGCGAATCACAAGGTCAGGAGATCGAGACCACCCTGGCTAACACAGTGAAACCCCGTCTCTACTAAAAATAGAAAAAATTAGCCAGGCACGGTGGTGGGCGCCTGTAGTCCCAGCTGCTCGGGAGGCTGAGGCAGGAGAATGGCGTGAACCCGGGAGGTGGAGCTTGCAGTGAGCCGAGATCGTGCCACTGCACTCCAGCCTGGGAGACAGAGCAAGACTCCGTCTCAAAAAAAAAAAAAAAAAAAAATTAGCCCAGGCATGGCAGCATGCGCCTGTAATCCCAACTACTTGGAAGGCTGAGACAGGAGAATCGCTTGAACCTGGGAGGCAGAGGTTGCAGTGAGCAGAGATCGCAGCACTACACTCCAGCCTGGGCAACAGAGCAAGACTCCATCAAAAAAAAAAAAAAAAAAAAGACTTATGCTAAATGCACATTGACCCACGTTGGCCTTACCGAAATCATAGATGTGGGTGCATATGTACGTGTGTACATATGTGCATATATGTCACAGATTAAATGCAAGCCTGTCTAGTCAGTGAATGAGCTGTTGCTGGTCTGTGACTTAATGATTTTGTAACCTGCGTTTATCTTCCAGGCTTGAAGAAAGCTGTCCAACTTGTTATAAAACCGGGAAGGGAAAAGGCATGCCAACCAAGCAGTGGCCATGCAAGGTCAAATGTGCACACGTGTGCCATCAGGGGCTTCGGGTCCCTGGGCCCCCCAGCCTGCCGGCTTTCGGGCCACTTTCCTGATGTGTCTTCCAGGCATGGGCATCCAGTGGCGAGACCTCCTGAGTCCCGTCAACGTGGACGACGACTTCTGCTTCGGGCAGGTGCTGGGGATGCTGCTGCTGGACTCTGTGCTCTATGGCCTGGTGACCTGGTACATGGAGGCCGTCTTCCCAGGGCAGTTTGGCGTGCCTCAGCCCTGGTACTTCTTCATCATGGTGAGTTCTGATGCCCTGCTCTTGAGCCGCCGCCTCTCTGAGTGCAGAGGTGTCCCCAGTACCTGCTCAGGGACCCCTCCGAGTCCCCAGCATACAGCACCTGCGTGGGGCTGGCACACAGAACCCTGCCCTGTGCACAGGGAGTGGCGTGTCCCCCGAGGGCCCTTGGGACTGGTTCAGAGAGAGAAAGACCCTCCATGCCCAAGAGTAATCCTTCCGCTCCAGAGCCTGAGACAGAGGGGTGCAGAGAACGGGCTGCTCTGGCCCCTCTCTGCAAGACCCACGCACGCAGCCTCTGCTGCCCACCTGCCTCCTCAGTCCTGCCTCCTTTCTTGTGAAAAGTATCTTATTGGGTTTTCTACCTACAAAATCTAGCTTCTTATAAAAATGTTCACATTCGGCCAGGCGTGGTGGCTCACGCCTATAATCCCAGCTCTTTGGGAGGCCAAGGTGGGTGGATCACGAGGTCAGGAGATCAAGACCATCCTGGCTAACAAAGTGAAATCCCATCTCCACTAAAAATAAAAAATAAAAAAAAACTAGCCGGGTGTGGTGGCGGGTGCCTGTAGTCCCAGCTACTCGGGAGGCTGAGGCAGGAGAATGGCATGAACCTGGGAGGTGGAGCTTGCAGTGAGCTGAGATCGCGCCATTGCACTCCAGCCTGGCAACAGAGCAAGAGTCTGTCTCAAAAAAAAAAAAAGAGAAAAAAAGTTCGGATTCCTGAAATCTATAGCTCAGTCCCACTGGTGAGATGAACACTGTTGACATTTGGTATGTACTTTGCTGGGTTTCCTTCTCTACACTTACTGTCATAGAGCACAGATGGATGGACATATAGCATAGTTTCATAAAAATGTGATTGGAGGCCGGGTGTGGTGGCTCACCCCTGTAATCCCAGCACTTTGGGAGGCCAAGATGGGTGGATCACCTGAGGTCAGAAGTTTGAGACCAGCCTGGCCAGCATGGTGAAACCCTGTTTCTACTAAAGAAATACAAAAAAAAAAATTAGCTGGGTGTGGTGGCAGGCGCCTCTAATCCCAGCTACTTGGGAGGCTGAGGCAGGGAGGACTGCTTGAACCCGGAAGGCGGAGGTTGCAGTGAGCTGAGACTGCGCCATTGCACTCCAACCTGGGCGACAGAGCGAGACTCCATCTCAAAAAAAAAAAAAAAAGGGGATCGGGATGGACATAGTCGCTCATCCCTGTAATCCCAGCACTTTGGGAGGCTGAGGTGGAAGGATGACTTGAGGCCAGGAGTTAGAGACCAGCCTGGGCAACATAGTGCAACCCCATCTCTACAAAATAAATAAAAAATTAAAAAAATTAGCCAGGCGGCACATGCCTGTGGTCCCAGCTACTTGAGAGGCTGAGGCAGAAGAATCACTTGAGCCCAGGAGGCTGCAGTGAGCCATGTTCACACCACCACACTCCAACTTTGGTGAAAAAATGAGACCCTGTCTCAAAAAAAAAAAAAAAAAAAGAATCATATTGTAAAAAATGCTTACAAGTTGCTTTTCTTAACCTAACAGTACAACTCAGATATCTTAAATACATATATATGTTTGTCTATTTATAAATATAGTTTTAAACTATTATCTAAACATATTGATGAATGTTGTTATATTTATAAATATATTTCTATCTAAGTATTAGCTTTTTAAGAATCACTGCCGAGACCAGCTCGGTCGGGGAGACCTTAACCCAGCGGCACTAGAGGAATTAAAGACACACACGCAGAAATATAGAGGTGCGAAGTGGGAAATCAGGGGTCTCACAGCCTTCAGAGCTGAGAGCCCTGAACAGAGATTTACCCACATATTTATTAACAGCAAACCAGTCATTAGCATTGTTTCTATAGATATTCCATTAACTAAAAGTATCCCTTAAGGGAAATGAATGGATGGGCCGAATTACTTGCAGCAGGAACACGCCCTTAAGACACAGATCTCTCAGGCTTTTGTTTGCTGCTTAAGAATGCCTTTAAGCGGTTTTCCGCCCTGAGCGGGCCAGCTGTTCCTTGCCCACAACCTTCCAGCTTGGGTGTTATGGCCATTATGGACATGTTACATTGCTGCAGAGATTTTATTTATGGCCAATTTCGGGGCCAGTTTATGGCCAGACTTTGGGGGGCTTGCTCCCAACAAACCACCTTCATTTATGGTGACACACAGTGTTCCATTCTGTGGGCCCATCAACATATACTTAACTGATTCCCTACTGATGGCTAGTTAAGGTCATTTCTTTTTTTTTTTTTTCTTTGATTCGGAGTCTAGCTCTGTGGCCCAGGCTGGAGTCCAGTGGCGTGATCTCAGCTCACTGCACCCTTCACCTCCCAGGTTCAAGTGATTCTCCTGCCTCAGCCTCCTGAGTAGCTGGGATTACAGGCGTGCACCACCACACGCAGCTAATTTTTTTTGTATTTTTATTAGAGATGGGGTTTCACCATGTTGGCCAGGCTGGTCTTGAACTCCTGACCTCAGGTAATCCACCCGCCTCAGCCTCCCAAAGTGCTGGGATTACAGACGTGAGCCACCACCTGCAGCCAAGGCCATTTCTGTTTTCATTCTTTGATTCCACAAGTATTTATCAAGTGTCCACTATTGTAATTCATCAACTGTAAGATGACACTGATCGTTAGAGGGAATGGTTACTTTGTCTATCACTAAGAAAGAAAAATGCCACAGTTACACTATGGCATTTTATAGTTTAAGATGCATTCTGATTTTTTTTTTTTTTTTTTTGAGACGGAGTCTCGCTCTGTCGCCCAGGCTGGAGTGCAGTGTCGCAATCTCGGCTCACTGCAAGCTCCGCCTCCTGGGTTCATGCCATTCTCTTGCCTCAGCCTCCCAAGTAGCTGGGACTACAGGCGCCCGCTACCACGCCCAGCTAATTTTTTTGTATTTTTAGTAGAGACGGAGTTTCACCATGTTAGCCAGGATGGTCTCGATCTCCTGACCTCGTGATTCGCCCGCCTCAGCCTCCCAAAGTGCTGGGATTACAGGCTTGAGCCACCGCACCCAGCCAAGATGCATTCTGATTTTAAAATAACTTTACATATGAGAGCTGTGTCCCTGAGAACCAGTGGAGTGCAGTGTGTGCCAGACGCCGCTCCAGGTACTGGAAGTGCACTGGGCGTGGAGCTGCGGGTGAACGAGTCCCCGCCCCGCAGCTGCCCTGGCGCTGATCCTGCCAAGGCACTGCTTCCACCTTCCCTGGTGCTCTGCCCGCACCACTGTGTCGACTGCCTCCATGTAGGCACCAGGCTGTCCTCGAGGGCACTGTGTGAGGTGTGTGGCTGTGTTCTTACCCCATGCACTGAGGTATTTCTGTGATGGCCACAGGGAAGATGGGAAGAGGCTTCCTCATAGTAGAGGGAGGCATGGCGCCTTCGGCTTCTCTTGCTTACAGTCATGAGCTCATGTGGGGCTTGAGCAAAGAAACAGCCGGGTGGCATGGGGACACAGCTTCCTTTCCATTTTGGCTCCAACATCTCTCTGGACTGGAGCGTTAGATAACTTCTGTCTGTATGAAATTTCATAGCTGACACACTCCCATTCCCCTGTATCGGATCTGAGTTCATCTTCACAAGCCTGTATGTAACCGTTACACCCACTTACCAGGTTAGGAAACTGAGGCTTAGAGCCTTCACAGGGATGAAACAAGTCGGGGCTCTCTGGGGCTGTCCCTGAGCAGCGCCTTCTCTACAGCAGTGCCTCGAAGGCCTGGGACAGAGGCTGCGTGGCTGTGTGCATCTAGTGTGTCTGCTGGTTGTTGCTTTGCTGGTCACAAACACAACAAACTGACAGCTGTCTGCTTCCCTCCCAGCCCTCCTATTGGTGTGGGAAGCCAAGGGCGGTTGCAGGGAAGGAGGAAGAAGACAGTGACCCCGAGAAAGCACTCAGAAACGAGTACTTTGAAGCCGAGCCAGAGGACCTGGTGGCGGGGATCAAGATCAAGCACCTGTCCAAGGTGCCGCCTCCTGTGGGGACAGGGAGGGCCGGGGCTGCCAGGACCATGGGAAGACTTACCAGCACGGCGGTGAGACCTCATAGCCCGTCAGGCGCTCCCTCTGTGCCTTGCTCCCTCCTACCCTGAAGGAGGGCAGGAACCCTCCGCTGCCCTCTAACCAGTTCCCCAGGGCACAGACCACATCTCCAGCTTCTCAGGAAATGCCAGACTCAGCTGTCCAGCAGTGCCTCGGCCTCATGGGCCTCCCAGGGTTGCAGAGACACTGAGGGTGTCTGGGACGTGTTGGGGCTGGGGGAGACCGGAGGGGAGCAGCCAGGAGCAGCATCTGCCCGAAACGTCCCTCCCCTCTGCACACTGATGGTGACGCTAGGCTTGGTTCCTTCTGAGACGGTCGGGCAGGGGAGCAGGAGAGGCCTTGGCCGTGGGCCTCGGGGCTGTGGGTAGCCCAGGGCAGCCTCTGCCTTTCCTGCAGGTGTTCAGGGTGGGAAATAAGGACAGGGCGGCCGTCAGAGACCTGAACCTCAACCTGTACGAGGGACAGATCACCGTCCTGCTGGGCCACAACGGCGCCGGGAAGACCACCACCCTCTCCATGCTCACAGGTGAGGGCCGGGCGCCTCACACCCCTGCCACCGGCAGGCCCCCCTTTAACACCATCTCAGCGCCAGCCCCGCCTCACTCCCTCAATGGGGCTTTCGGGCCTTCCCCAACCACAGCGGCAGGAGATGCACCTCAGCCCTGCAGGCCCAGGGGCACAAGCAGGGACTGCCCACCTCACCGCCTCTGTCCGGGACATGCCGGGGAACCCCCGGGGACCCCTGCCCTCCTCACCGCCTCTGTCCGGGACATGCCGGGGGACCCCAGGGACCCCTGCCCTCCTCACCGCCTCTGTCCGTGAATGCAGGGGGACCCCCCAGGGACCCCTGCCCTCCTCACCGCCTCTGTCCGTGAATGCAGGGGGACCCCTGCCCTCCTCACCGCCTCTGTCCGGGACATGCCGGGGGACCCCCCGGGAACGCTGCCCTCCTCACCGCCTCTGTCCAGGACATGCCGGGGGACCCCAGGGACCCCTGCCCTCCTCACCGCCTCTGTCCGTGAATGCAGGGGGACCCCCCAGGGACCCCTGCCCTCCTCACCGCCTCTGTCCGTGAATGCAGGGGGACCCCTGCCCTCCTCACCGCCTCTGTCCGGGACATGCCGGGGGACCCCCAGGGAATGCTGCCCTCCTCACCGCCTCTGTCCATGAATGCAGGGAGAACCCCAGGGACCCCTGCCCTCCTCGGCGCCTCCGTCCGTGAATACCCAAGCTTGATAGGGTCAGTAAAAACAGAGGCCACGCAGGAGCAGCTCAACCCCATGCTAATTCTGTCACCAAACCCCTCTCTGAGAGCTCTCCCCTGTGCACCACACCTGCTGCTGGCATTTCACTCTGTCTTCCCCAAGCACCAAAGTGTCTGGCAGTGGCACAGGCTGGGACCCAGGGCGGGGGCTGATTGTGGTGACTCTGTGTATGTGTGCCGTGGGTTTCTCCTCCCTGACCAGCTGTGCGTCCCAGTGGCAGGGCTGTTTCCATGCCGCTTCTTTTTCCCACTGGCCCAGCCAAAGCCCACCCCAGTGGGAGTGGGGTTCCGTGCCCTCTCATGGGCAGGGTCCTCAGAGGAAATTAGGGGAGACAGACAGGTGGTGGGGGGTCATTACCCCGGGTGCTGATGAGCAGGATCTTCATGCTGAATGTGGGGTCTCCTGCTGGGCCCCAGGTCTCTTTCCCCCCACCAGTGGACGGGCATACATCAGCGGGTATGAAATTTCCCAGGACATGGTTCAGATCCGGAAGAGCCTGGGCTTGTGCCCACAGCACGACATCCTGTTTGACAACTTGACAGTCGCAGAGCACCTTTATTTCTACGCCCAGGTGAGTTGGGGGCCAGGGGTGTGCAGGGGTGTTTCCACTGATGTGCTCGAGTTTCTGGGGCAGTCTTCCGAGGAGCTAAACTGGAGGAAGGGAGCCAGGAGGGCAGGAGCCAGGGTTCTGAGTCCAGCTACGTCAAGGAGAGGTTCCTCTCACCAGAACCTCGCTGGCCAGGGTCGGCCTCCCGCCAGGAGCCCTGCATCTCCCTGCGTCCCCTGTCGTTGCAGCTGAAGGGCCTGTCACGTCAGAAGTGCCCTGAAGAAGTCAAGCAGATGCTGCACATCATCGGCCTGGAGGACAAGTGGAACTCACGGAGCCGCTTCCTGAGCGGGGGCATGAGGCGCAAGCTCTCCATCGGCATCGCCCTCATCGCAGGCTCCAAGGTGTGGCGGTGGGACTGGAGGCAGTGGGTTCCCCTCCTGCTCGACCTGGGCTGGCCCTTCCGCCATGGCCCGGGCATCTTGGCCCTTGACACCCCAGACAAGGCCATCACCGTCCTTGGAGGACTCAAGCCGGCTCCGCGAACCCCTCGATGGGGCCTACCGCAAGGCCAGCCTGGGCCCGGGGTGTGGCTCTACCAGCGTCGCGAGACTGTGTCTCTCCCTCCAGGTGCTGATACTGGACGAGCCCACCTCGGGCATGGACGCCATCTCCAGGAGGGCCATCTGGGATCTTCTTCAGCGGCAGAAAAGTGACCGCACCATCGTGCTGACCACCCACTTCATGGACGAGGCTGACCTGCTGGGAGACCGCATCGCCATCATGGCCAAGGGGGAGCTGCAGTGCTGCGGGTCCTCGCTGTTCCTCAAGCAGAAATACGGTGAGCGGTGGGGCCAGCCCGCGACAGGGTCGGTGTCCTGGCTGCCGTGCTGAGGGAATGGCTGCTACCTTCATGAAGGGCCCTCAGATCAGGCAGGGGTGGCCTTTTCTAGACTTCCTGTCTGTTGCCTCTGGGTGGAGAGCCCAACCAGGCAGGGGGGCTTGTGAGAGGGAAGAGGCAGGAAATGGAGCTGAAAGTCTCAATTTGGTTAGGATGTGGTTCAGCCATGACCAGAAGAACAGAGGCCAAGCCCAGTGCCACTAGGAGCAGCACTGCCCTTGGAGAGGCCAACACACGCACCAACATGGCAGCTCCCACGTAAGAGCAGCTCACAGCATGGCCAGGGCCAGCAGGGGCTGACAGGATCTGGGCCCAGACCTCTGACTGTACTGTGCAACTATGGCTTACTTTTCAAGGTCACCTCCTGGTCCAGCACGATCTGGGTGTGCCAGCGTCCCCCACATTCCAACAGGGGGTGGAGCAAAGACATAGGAGCCCTCCTCCCCTCAGGACACCCCCCAAGTTCACGTCCCACTTCTGCCCCCTAGTGACTGAGTGGCAACCCAGTGTGGTCAGCAGCAGGCTGGAGGGGATGGCCTTTGTCCTGGGCAGCCACATGCTCAGCCAAGATACCAGGGTTTGTTACCAAGAGGGAGGACAGCAGGCCTTAGGAGATGAGGAACCATCCACCACGGCCTCTGAGAGTTTCACTAGCCACTTCCTGCCCCACTGCCCAGTTGGCAGAGCCATTGTTCTTCCTGGGCCTGGCATCCTTGTCTCTAAAGAGGACATGGGGCCAGGCGTGGTGGCTCACCACCTATAATCCCAGCACTTTGGGAGGCCAAGGCAGGCAGATCACTTGAGGTCAGGAGTTCAAGACCAGCCTGGCCAACATGGTAAAACTCTGTCTCTACTAAAATACAAAAACTTAACCAGGTATGGTGGTGCATGCCTGTAATCCCAGCTACTTGGGGAGGCTGAGGCAGGAGAATAACTACTTGAACCAAGGAGGGAGAAGTTACAGTGAGCTAAGATTGTGCAGCTGCACTCCAGCCTGGGTGACAGAGTGAGACTTGTCTCAAAAAAAAAAAAAGGACATGGAATTCCATCTCCTGCACGGTGACGCTGGGAAAGAGGTGAGATGCATCTCTGATAGTGCCGTGCAGTGCGGTCTTGCAGCCGGTAGCTCTCGCTCCTGCTCCTGCTGACAGTCCCTTCCTGGAACCACACCATAACCATCAGTGTTACCCCACAAGACAGAATCCCTCACACGTGGTCCGTCGCTGCTGATGATATCCTTCCCTGGTGCTTGTATAGCTGGGGGGAGACCCCACCTTCCAGCAGGTGCCCCTGACAGTGCTCAGCACCCTAGATCCCCAGCAGCTCTTCCCAGCAGGAGCGGGAGGTGAGACCCTTGGGACAGCACAGGGAGCTCCAAGACACATTCATTCTGCTTCAGCTGCCTACCTCCGGTTCTCTGGCCTCCTTCCCACCAGCTTGCCTGGTGTGAGCCCTAGAGACCCCGGGGTGGGCATGAAGAGACCTGGGGGATCAGCCAAAGATCTCACACGTGGCCCTGTATTCCAGGTGCCGGCTATCACATGACGCTGGTGAAGGAGCCGCACTGCAATCCGGAAGACATCTCCCAGCTGGTCCACCACCACGTGCCCAACGCCACGCTGGAGAGCAGCGCTGGGGCTGAGCTGTCTTTCATCCTTCCCAGAGAGAGCACGCACAGGTACGCCTCCCAGGGAGGGCACGCACAGGTATACATCCAAGATGGGATCCCCATGGGCCACGAGGGCCTGGTGCTCAGAGGCACCTGCTCTGCCCCTCTCTGGCCTGGCCAGTTGACACTCTTAGACCCTCAGCCTGGGCACCATCAGCCCAGATGAATCTGCTTGGCTGGGTCCTAGGTGCCAGGCCTCCTAGCAAGGAGAAACATAATTAGGACCTGAAAAGGAGAAGCACGTATCTGACTCACCAAAAGGGCGCTCAGTGCTGACGCAGGGCTCACACTCCCCCTTCTGACACCAGGCTCAACACGTGCTGCGGCTGCACTCAGAACTACTCATGAAACTGAGTCTGTATTTGCACACAGGTGGTGAATTTGGTCTCAGTGTCAGAGCTGGAGATGTTAGCACCTGCTCATCACTGTCTCACACACACGGCAGAACCAGCAAGGGGAGGGAAGCCAGTGTTCCATGACACTATCAGTCTGGATATTATCTGGATAATATCAGTTTATTGCACTTTTCTCCAGTTTGTTGTTTGATTTTGTCAGATTTTTTTCCATTTTACATTTATTTATTTTATTTGTTATTTATTTATTATTTGTTTTGAGATGGAGCCTCACTCTGCTGCCCAGTCCAGAGTGCAGTGGCACAATCTTGGCTCACTGCAACCTCTGCCTCCCAGGTTCAAGCTATTCTCCTGCCTCAGCCTCCCAAGTAGCTGGGATTACAGGCATGCACCCACCTGTAATTTTTGTATTTTTAGTAGAGATGGGGTTTTACCATGTTGGCCAGGCTGGTCTCAAACTCCTGACCTCAGGTGATCCACCCACCTCGGCCTCCCAAAGTGCTGAGATGTCAGGCATGAGCCACCATGCCTGGCCACATTTGTTTATTTTAAAAACAAGGTCTTGCTCTGTCACCCAGGCTAGAGTGCAGTGGTGCAATCACAACTCACTGCAGCCTTGAATTCCTGGGCTCACGTGATCTCCCACCTCAGCCTCCCGAATAGTTGGGACTACAGGTGTGTATCAACATGTCCGGCTAGTTTTTTTATTTTTTTTGTAGAGATGGGGTCTTGTTATGTTGCCCAAGCTGGTCTTGAACTCCTGGGCTTAAGTGATCCTTCCACGTCAGCCTCCCAAAGTTCTGGGATTACAGGTGTGAGCCACTGCACCCGGCCTAGATTTTGTACTTAATGTAGCAACATCCTTTCTCTTGTGACTTCTTCTATTAATTTTATTCTTAGAAAGTGTTTCCCAGCTGTGCACGGTGGCTCACGCCTGTAATCCCAGCACTTTGGGAGGCCAAGGCGGGCGGATCATGAGGTCAGGAGATCAAGACCATCCTGGCCAACACAGTGAAACCTCGTTTCTACTAAAAAAAAAAAAAATACAAAAATTAGCCGGGCGTGGTGTTGGGTGCCTGTAATCCCAGCTACTCAGGAGGCTGAGGCAGGAGAATCACTGAACCCAGGAGCAGAGGTTGCAGTGAGCCGAAATCACACCCCTGCACCCCTGCACCCCTGCATTCCAGCCTGGGTGACAGAGGGAGACTCCATCTCAAAAAAAAAAAAGGAAGAAAAAACCAGGGAATCAAACCATACAAACCTCACTTTTAGCCAGGCATGGTTGCTCATGCGTGTAATCCCAACACTTTCAGAAGCCAAGGCAGAAGGAGAAGGAGATCAGCTTGGGCGACATAGTGAGACCCCATCTCTACAAAAAAATTAAAAATTAGCCACATGGCCAGGCACGGTGGCTCACACCTGTAATCCCAGCACTTGGAGGCCAAAGCGGGTGGATGACGAGGTCAGGAGATCGAGACCATCCTGGCTAACATGGTGAAACCCCGTCTCTACTAAAAATAGAAAAACAAAATTAGCCAGGCGTGATGGCGGGCGCCTGTAGTCCCAGCTACTCGGGAGGCTGAGGCGAGAGAATAGTATGAAGCTGGGAGGCAGAGCTTGCAGTGAGCCAAGATTGCACCACCGCACTCCAGCCTGGGTGACAGAGCAAGACTCAGTCTCAAAAAAAAAAAAAAAAACTTAGCCACGTGTAGTTGTGTACACCTGTAGCCCCAGATACTTGGGAGGCTGAGGTGAGAGGATCGCTTGAGCCCAGGAGGTCAAGGCTTCAGTGAGCCGAGATTACACCACTGTACTCCAGCCTGAGTGACAGACCAAGACCCTGTCTCCAAAAAAAAAAAAAAAAAAAGGCATTTTGGCCAGGCACGGTAGCTCGGTAGCTCATGCCTGTAATCCCAGCACTTTGGGAGGTCAGGGCAGGTGGATCACAGGGTCAGGAGATCAAGACCATCCTGGCTAACACGGTGAAACCCCGTCTCTACTAAAAATACAAAAAATTAGCTGGGTGTGGTGGCGGGCGCCTATAGTCCCAGCTGCTCTGGAGGCTGAGGCAGGAGAATGCCATGAACCTGGGAGGCAGAGCTTGCAGTGAGCCGAGATTTTGCCACTGCACTGCAGCCTGGGCAACAGAGCAAAACTCCATCTAAAGAAAAAAAGAAAAAAAAAGGTATTTCAAGGAATTAACCTCCTGTGGCCCCTGCCCCATTCTACAGGGGAATTGGGGGGTGATTCATTTTAGTTTAGTTTAGTTTAGTTTTTGGAGACGGAGTCTTGCTCTGTTGCCCGGGCTGGAGTCCAGTAGTGCGATCTCAGCTCACCGCAACCTCCGCCTCCCGGGTTCAAGCAATTCTCCTGCCTCAGCCTCCCGAGTAGCTGGGATTACAGGCACAAGCCGCCATGACTGGGTAGTTTTTGTTGTTGTTGTTGTTTGTTGTTTTGTTTTGTTTTGTTTTATTTATTTTAGTAGAGACAGAGTTTCACCGTGTTGCTCAGGCTGGTCTCGAACTCCTGAGTTCAGGCAATTCGCCCACCTCGGCCTCCCAAAGTGCTAGGATTACAGGTGTGAGATACTGCACCTGGCCTCCTTATTTTTTAAATTTTATTTATTTATTTATTTATTTATTTATTTATTTATTATTTTTTTTTTTGAGACAGAGTTTCACTCTGCCACCCAGGCTGGAGTGCAGTAGCGCAATCTCGGTTCACTGCAGCCTCCACCTCCTGGGTTCAAGTGTTGTCCTGCCTCTGCCTTCTGAGTAGCTGGGACTACAGGCACCTGCTACCACACGTGGCTAATTTTTTATGTTTTTGATAGGGACAGGTTTCACCATGTTGACTAGACTGGTATCGAACTCCTGATCTCAGGTGATCCGCCCGCCTTGGCGTCCCAAAGTGCTGGGGTTACAGGCGTGAGGCACTGTGCCTGGCCGAGGGGGGGTGATGCTTTAGGAACAAATTATCTAGAAAGTCACTGAGAAGTGACTCATAATGCTGGGTCTGTTTTTCAGGTTTGAAGGTCTCTTTGCTAAACTGGAGAAGAAGCAGAAAGAGCTGGGCATTGCCAGCTTTGGGGCGTCCATCACCACCATGGAGGAAGTCTTCCTTCGGTCAGTAAATGCGCGTTTCCGTCCACCTAGGACTGGGCTCCGTGCTGCAGAGGACTTTTTTTTTTTGAGGTGGAGTTTCACTCTAGTTGCCCAGGCTGGAGTGCAGTGGTGCGATCTCGGCTCACCGCAACCTCCGCCTCCTGGGTTCAAGAGATTCTCCTGCCTCAGCCTCCCGAGTAGCTGGGATTACAGGCATGTGCCACCACGCCCAGCTAATTTTGTATTTTTAGTAGAGATGGGTTTTCTCCATGTTGGTCAGGCTGGTCTCAAACTCCTGACCTCAGGTGATCCACCCACCTTGGCCTCCCAAAGTGCTGGGATTACAGGCGTGAGGCACCGCGCTCAGCCGAGGACTTCTAAAAAGTGCAGTGATAAACAGTCACCTCGGTTATGATCTCAAATGCCCACGTGAGGCTGGAGGAACAGCCTGGGGTGGGGCGGGCAGTGGCTGCCGTCAGAGCCCCAAGTGCAGATTGTGACTGTCAGCAACACTGGTGTGCGTGGGAAACGGCGGCACACGTGAGGGGCCTGCACTGCCTTGGGGTGCTAGACCCGCCACGGGTCTAGCTGGCACACGGCGTCAGAGGCGTGCCCAGCTCTTCTTGGGCTTAGATCGTCCTTGGGGGATACCTGTGTCGTTAATGAAGATGGGAACTATCTCATCCAGACCCTCAGAACTGCATGGCGGCTGGGCGTGGTGGCTCACGCCTGTCATCCCAGCACTTTGGGAGGCCGAGGCAGGCGATCACTTGAGCCAAGGAGTTTGAGACTAGCCTGGTCAACATGGTGAAATCCCATCTCTTTTTTTTTGAGACAGAGTCTCGCTCTGTCTCCCAGGCTGGAGTGCAGTGGTGCAATCTCAGCTCACTGCAACCTCTGCCTCCCAGATTCAAGCGATTCTCCTGCCTCAGCCTCAGTAGCTGGGACTGCAGGCGCACGTCATTACGCCCAGCTCGTTTTTTTGTATTTTTAACAGAGATGGGGTTTTGCCATGCTGGTCTGGAACTCCTGACCTCAGGTGACCCACCTGAAGATCTGTGCTGGGATTACAGGCGTGAGCCACCACCCCCAGCCACCATCTCTACTAAAACTACAAAAATTAGCCGGGCATGGTGGCACACACCTGTAATCTCAGCTACTTGGGAGGCTGAGGCAGGAGAATCAATTGAACCTGGGAAGTGGAGGTTGCAGTGAGCTGAGATTGTGCCACTGCACTCCACCCTGGGGGACAGAGCAAAACCCTGTGTCAAAAGAAAAAGAAAAAAACGTGAGATAGGTTTTCCTCATTAGGGAGCCCACAGCCTAGAGGAGGCGACAGAATAGGTGATCATACATGCAGGACATGGTGGTGCATGCTCTGGGGACACCTGTGCAGGGGACCATGTGTCCAGGAACAGACCCAGGGAAAAAGGCCAGGCAAGGCGGCAGAGGGAGGGAGGGACTGCCTGCTGACCTGTGTCCCACACAGGACCGAGCACTGACTGACTGATTCTGTGAATCCTGGTTGAAGGAAGGAAGGAAGCATGAACATACCAGAAAGAAACCACGGGCTGGCCTGGAGTCAGCCGGCTCTGAGGGTAGAACCCGGGTTGATCCTGCTGCGTCTCAGCAGCCACAGGGCCTCTTGTCTCTCAAGGTCTCAGGCCTCTCTGGCCCCATCTCATACTCACCACACGGCCCACCTGTGACTCAGCTCCAGGCCCCACACCTGACCCTGGCCTCTCTGAGCTCCTGGTCTCAAGAGAAAAATAATCAGAAGCTTTTCCTGGTTTGTCTAGGACCTGGGGAGAGCTAGCCAGGCTGGTAAGCCCCCACTGGAGCTCAGACCATGGGCAGGAAGGCTTTTAATCAGAGGGAGTACTGACGAGATGGCAACACTTGGTGTCTGTGACCAGATCATGAAAGATGAGTGGGACTGGGAGAATCCAGTGAGGGAGAAGGGCTCTGCCAAGGGCCAGAGGAGCAGGTACTTAGGCCTCACGGCAGCCTGCACACAGGAGCAAGAAGCAGGCGGACAGGGCTCACACGGGCTCCACGCGTGGCCTGACAAGGTTGCTAAGCCAGCCGGGGGGTGCCTCCTGCCTGCTGCAGCCTCAGTTGTGTTTCCTAATCGGCGGGGAGCTCTAGGAAGGGGTGTGTGTGTGTGTGTGTGTGTGTGTGTGTGTGTGTGATGTAATTCACATAATATTAAAAAATCACCTCCTCTGCCAGGCGTGGTGGTTCATGCCTGTAATCCCAGCACTTTGAGAGGCCGAGGTGGGTGGATCACTTGAGGTCAGGAGTTCGAGATCAGCCTGGCCAACATGGTGAAACCCTATGTCTACTAAAAATACAAAAATTAGCTGTGCATGGTGGCCGGAGACACTGATGAGTGAGGGAACACATAAGCAGATGCATGAGTAAGCCAAGGACTGCGGCAACACTGCTCCCCTCAGTGCCTCTAACCATAGTCCCTCCCTCCACCCACCCGGGGAGCTGGGTCCTGACCGGTCCCTGTGTGTATCGGCACAGGGTCGGGAAGCTGGTGGACAGCAGTATGGACATCCAGGCCATCCAGCTCCCTGCCCTGCAGTACCAGCACGAGAGGCGCGCCAGCGACTGGGCTGTGGACAGCAACCTCTGTGGGGCCATGGACCCCTCCGACGGCATTGGAGCCCTCATTGAGGAGGAGCGCACCGCTGTCAAGCTCAACACTGGGGTGAGTGCCCAGGTGGGTGGGCGGGTGGCGGGGGAAGGGCGAGCAGCCCCCAAACGCCTCATGTAAGCCCATGCAGAGGAGAGTCTGCGAGGGCGCAAACAGGGTCCGGGAGAGTCAGCACACCGGGCAGAGGGCGGGCAGCGGCTCACACCGCATGGGTCGGCAGGGAGAAGCGTTTGAATGGAGCAACTGGAATTTCTCATGCTCTACCTCAGGCATAGCACCCTGCTCAACAGGAGCTTGTCGGGTGCCCAGCTCTGTGTTGATGGGGCTCTCCAGCAGCCAACGACACGGAGGGGGGTTGATGCACTCGGTTCACAGATGGGAAACCGAGGCCTGGGCCAAAGTCAGATGTGACAGAGTCACAGAGCTCATTCTGATCCCTGGTCAGCCTGATCTCAAAGCCCTGACGCTCTCTGTCTCGGAGGACCAGGAAGGAAAGAAGCTGGAGAACGAGGCAGTCAGGCTGGTTGGGAGGCTCGGCCATCTGTTTCCTGTGACCTGTGTGGTGGTGTCTCCTTGTGGCAGGGGGAGGGCAGGGGATGGCAGCTGGTCCTCTACTGTCCTGAGACAATGAAACAGTGTCTGGGCCGGGTGTGGTGGCTCATGCCTGTAATCCCAGTACATTGGGAGGCCAAGGCAGGCAGATCACTTGAGGTCAGGAGTTCAAGACCAGCCTAGGCCAACATGACAAAACCCTATCTCTACTAAAAATACAAAAATTAGTTGGGTGTGGTGGTGTGCGCCTGTAATCCCAGCTACTTGGGAGGCTGAGGTAGGAACCCAGGAGGTGGAGGTTGCAGTGAGCTGAGATCACACCACTGCACTCCACCCCCAGTGACAGAGTGACCCTGTCTCGAAAAAATAAAATAGTGCCAACGTGCAGGGCCCCATGGAGACCTGCAGAGTCTGCACAGATGACCCTGCCATGTGGTGCACTGAGCTCCTCCCACGGCCGTTTCAACGCTCTGGGAGTCTCCGGTGCAACCTCAGCTGCAGGCCCCCAGGCTGGCGTCACACAGAACAGCACCTGCCGCAGGTGGGTGGGGGTCAGGCGCTGGCCCCCAAGCGGTGCCGGTGTCACCTGCGTCCCCTCTGCCGCAGCTCGCCCTGCACTGCCAGCAGTTCTGGGCCATGTTCCTGAAGAAGGCCGCATACAGCTGGCGCGAGTGGAAAATGGTGGCGGCACAGGTCCTGGTGCCTCTGACCTGCGTCACCCTGGCCCTCCTGGCCATCAACTACTCCTCGGAGCTCTTCGACGACCCCATGCTGAGGCTGACCTTGGGCGAGTATGGCAGAACCGTCGTGCCCTTCTCAGTTCCCGGGACCTCCCAGCTGGGTCAGCAGCTGTCAGAGCATCTGAAAGACGCACTGCAGGCTGAGGGACAGGAGCCCCGCGAGGTGCTCGGTAAGGGGCATCCTGGGGGCGGGACGGGGGGATCGGGGGCCAGTCCTGCAGCCAGAGTTCGCCTTCCTGACTGCAGCAGGGTCGACATCTGGGGAGGATGGTTCTTGGCTGTTCCGAATGTACTGAGGGAGGTTCAGCAGCATCCCTGACCTTGCCCCACCCCATCATGACCATCAAACATGCCTGGAAACATTGCGGATGTCCCCTGGGTGGCAGATCACGGTACTGAGTCAGGGGAAGCGCCCTGGAGGTGCCAGAGACACTGGCATCCTGGGGCCAGGCTTTGTCAGGCGTCTCTTTACTGAAGCTGTGTCTTTCAGGATCATTCATGGGCAGAATGCAGAAGCATAGTGACTTCAAGTTACCTTTGCTTTGTGATGATGCTGGCCACAGTGTGCCTTCGTGTGACAGGGTGTTTTCTTTCAACATCTTAAAACTCACAATTCTTGGCCAGGCACAGTGGCTCACACCTGTCATCCCACTACTTTGGGAGGCCGAGGCAGGTGGATCACTTGAGGTCAGGAGTTCGAGACCAGCCTGGTCAACATGGCAAAACTCTGTCTCTACTAAACACAAAAATTAGCTAGGTGTGGTGATGGGTACCTGTAATCCCAGCTACTCTGGAGGCTGAGGCAGGAGAATGGCTTGAACCTGGGCGGTGGAGGCTGCAGTGAGCCAAGATCGCACCATTGCACTCCAGCCTGGGTGACAGAGCAAGACTGTCTCAAAAAAACAAAGAGAAAGAGTCTTGGTAGTCATAGTTGGATACTGCCCCAGGCTCAGAACAGGGACCGTGCTCTGGTTAATGGAACCTACTGGAAGGTTTTCTTATTTTGCAGCTCCTTTCCCGGTTCCTGACTGGCATTCAAAGTTCCACATACTGAATGATGACAAAACCTTGCCAGAAATTATACTCTCCTTAGGAGAAGGGTGACGGGGCGGGCAGCTCAGAGGATGCTGGCACCACTCTATTGGGTCCCTGATTAGCCATGCTCAGGTGGCAGGGGGTGCCCAGGTGTCACCTCTTCCTGTGTCCCCTGACTCTGCCATTGCTCCCCAGGTGACCTGGAGGAGTTCTTGATCTTCAGGGCCTCTGTGGAGGGGGGCGGCTTTAATGAGCGGTGCCTTGTGGCAGCGTCCTTCAGAGATGTGGGAGAGCGCACGGTCGTCACCGCCTTGTTCAACAACCAGGCGTACCACTCTCCAGCCACTGCCCTGGCCGTCGTGGACAACCTTCTGTTCAAGCTGCTGTGCGGGCCTCACGCCTCCATTGTGGTCTCCAACTTCCCCCAGCCCCGGAGCGCCCTGCAGGCTGCCAAGGACCAGTTCAACGAGTATGTGCACTGCCCGTCCCTGTCTGCCCTGGCCAGAGCCCCCAGGACTGACTGCCCTGGGCACTGCCACGGGCCCATAGATAGAGCATTATGTCTGCCCTCCCAAAGCCACTGGGTCTGGTGGGAAACCCCTGCCACATCCTCCTCCACCATCCACAGCCCCAACTCCCTGTGACAGCAGATCAGCTGTGGGCCATCCCATGCACTGCGGTCCTCACGGGGACCCATGAAGGCTCAGCAGGCAGCCCTGCCTTCTCCTCCTAAATCTACCTGGCTCCTGTCAGCCACTGTCCTCGCTCCGCACTGCTCTCTCCAGCAGTGTGACCCGCTGGGCACATGAGCTGAGGTGATGGAGGGTGAGCAGAGCAGGACTCGGCAAGAACTGCTGTCCCTGTCCCTCAGATGGCCGCACGTCGGGAGCCTGCCATGCCATTGTGTGGGCAGGGCTACCCCCTATGCCGGCCACAGAGCCCCCAGAGCTCCTGGAACCACCCAGAGGAGGCCAAAAATTCTGTTAATTTCAGAATAGCCACTCCTCCTCAGGGCAGTGTCGTCTCCACCCACCTTCCAGGCTAGGCCTAGGCCTGGCGATGGCTGCCTCCCAGCTTCTGGCTCCATCCCTGCCCCAAGAGCAGAAAAGCAGCAGCCCTCGATCTGCTCTCCTTGCCATCAACTCAGGATCCTAGAGTGGCACACAGAGGCCGGGAGAGGCTTTCCCTTTGCCACACTCCAGGAGGAGGTGGGGCTCGGGACCTCCACACCTGGGCAAGGTCGCCGGCAGCCGTGGGGCTGAGGGCTGGGAGGGGGGTAATGAGGGAGAGTGACGCTGCCATCGTCACATGGTCAGCATAGGAAGTCCAGAGGAACCGTTCTCTGGTGGGGGCAGATGTTCCCGGTATGGAACCATGGTGCTCGTGCTCTCCCATAAGCCCCTTTAGTGGTCGGGCTGCTGCCCTGCATGCCTTGGGCGGTCATAACCGAGAACCCGACCTTTCCTGCCACCCAGACGTGCTGTGCTCTGTCCCTGACCTTCTCTGTCCCCCGCAGGGGCCGGAAGGGATTCGACATTGCCCTCAACCTGCTCTTTGCCATGGCATTCTTGGCCAGCACGTTCTCCATCCTGGCAGTCAGCGAGAGGGCCGTGCAGGCCAAGCATGTGCAGTTTGTGAGTGGAGTCCACGTGGCCAGTTTCTGGCTCTCTGCTCTGCTGTGGGACCTCATCTCCTTCCTCATCCCCAGTCTGCTGCTGCTGGTGAGCGCCGGAGGGTGCTGGATCCGTTCCCCTGCAGACCGCAGGGGGCTTGCCCTGGGACCCCTGTGCAGAACCGGAAGCAGCTGGGCAGCCCCTAGGCCGGCAGCTCGGCCCGACTCAGGGAGGACGGCTGGAATCCCCTGGCGGCTGCCCCCTCGCCTCCTCCCTGCACCCTCAGCCTTTACCCTCCATGCATGGGCAGCACCCGGAGCAGCCACCCTGGTTACAGCTCCGGGTGCAAGGGGACGAGGGGAAACTGGGACAGAGAGGGTCCTGAGGCTGAAAGCGACCGCGGGGGCCAGACATGGCCTGTGGGGCTGATGGACATGGGCGAGCTGACCAGGAGGGGTCTGAGGACCTCCAAATGCTCCTCTCACCCCTTCCCCACCCGTGAGCTCCTCTCAGCTTGGCATGCACAGCAGCGCCTCCCTGTGCCGCCACAGGTGGTGTTTAAGGCCTTCGACGTGCGTGCCTTCACACGGGACGGCCACATGGCCGACACCCTGCTGCTGCTCCTGCTCTACGGCTGGGCCATCATCCCCCTCATGTACCTGATGAACTTCTTCTTCTTGGGGGCGGCCACCGCCTACACGAGGCTGACCATCTTCAACATCCTGTCAGGCATCGCCACCTTCCTGATGGTCACCATCATGCGCATCCCAGGTGGGCACCTGGAGACCACCCGCAGCCCCCATGGCCATCCACGGAGCCACTCCGCCCAGACAGGGAGGCACCAGCCACAGCCAAGGCGGGACTCAGGCAATGGGCCCAGTTCATGCTCACCAGCCCCTCTGCCCCAGCTGGCCCTGCCCGGCTAGCCATGACTGGTGGGCAGGCGTCTGCGGCGTCCTTGCCCTGTGCAGAGCCGGCAGGGGCGTCCCTGGGAGGTGCCCCCTCACTCCACACAGCACGGATAAGGCCCTTTGCCCGCCCTGACCAGGCCCGTCCTGGAGGTGGGTGTGGTGTGCCCTCTAGCGCAGACTGGTCTTACCTCCCCAACGCAGCTGTAAAACTGGAAGAACTTTCCAAAACCCTGGATCGCGTGTTCCTGGTGCTGCCCAACCACTGTCTGGGGATGGCAGTCAGCAGTTTCTACGAGAACTACGAGACGCGGAGGTACTGCACCTCCTCCGAGGTCGCCACCCACTACTGCAAGAAATATAGTGAGTGTCCCAGCCCCAACCCCAGGCAGCACCCCTGCGTCCTCAGGACGTGGCCACTGCAGAGGGGCCTCCCAGGGCAGGGGCTCCTCTGTGTCTGAGTGGCCTGGGGCTGGTGCGTTCCTCTGTACCACCTTGCCCCACCTCCCACAGCAGCCCCCTCGCGCCCGCTCGCTCCCAGGCCCTGTACCTGAGCTCCCACTCTCCCACCTGCCTCAGCGTCTGGGCATCTGTAACAAGGAACCACAGACCAGCCCTTAGCACGAGGAGTGAATCCCCCATGGCTCAGGGGAGGACCCTTCCTGCTTCTCCCATCTCCTGGAGGCTCCAGGCATCCTGAGCTCCTGGCTGCACCCACTCACCACCACCGCCTCCATCCTCGCATGGCGGCTCCTGTCTCCTGTCTCAAATCTCCTTCTGCCTTTCTCTTATAAGGACACTTGCTGTTGGGTTTAAGGCCCACACTAATCCAGTGTCTCACCTTAAGATCCTTACTAATCACATATTCAAAGACCCTGTTTCTAAGCAAGATCACAACCCCAGGTCCAGGGGGACAGAACTTGGACCTGTCCTGTGGGGCCTCCTCAGCCTCCCACACACCCCTCGGTGCTTGTAACGGTCTCTGTCCTGGCCAGGAGGCAGCCCAGGATTCACGCAGAGCCTGTGCCTCTCAGGCGGGCTGTTGCTGCCCTGGGTCTGCCATGTCGCTCATGGGACTACATTGGATTGTTACGTGCCTGGCCCCTCTCTGAGCTGTGGTGCCTCGAGAGGCAGCTGTGACCTACTGGCCTTCACATCTCCCCATGGAGGGGACATTGTTACAGGCGCCTTGAGCAGCCTGGGGAGGGGAGTGGGGGCCGGGAACCTGGAAGGGGAGGAGGGTGCCCCAGGCCTCGGGGCACAGTGAGTCCCTCGCCCCACAGACATCCAGTACCAGGAGAACTTCTATGCCTGGAGCGCCCCGGGGGTCGGCCGGTTCGTGGCCTCCATGGCCGCCTCAGGGTGCGCCTACCTCATCCTGCTCTTCCTCATCGAGACCAACCTGCTTCAGAGACTCAGGGGCATCCTCTGCGCCCTCCGGAGGAGGCGGACACTGGTGAGTGGCTCCGGGAGCCCAGGACACTGGCGAGATGCTCCCCACGTCTCTGCTTGGGCCCAGCACAACCTGGGGCAGCTCCACCTCCTTCTCCACCAGGCAGCTCCTGCACCAGATGGTCTCCCACTGTACGGCCTCAGCACCAGCCGGCACTTACAGCCAGGGCGGGGCACAGCCCTCGCCACTCACAAGGGCTGTCGAGTTGTGAGCCCCCGCCGAGGAGTCAGCCTGGGGGCCCAGGGCCGTCCTGCTGAGCAGAGGTGTTGCCTAGGGACACCCAGTGCCTGGAGGAGGGGATGTGGGGCTGAGGGGTGCCCAGTCCTGCTGAGCAGAGGTGGTGCCCAGGGACACCCAGTGCCCGGAGGAGGGGATGTGGGGCTGAGGGGTGCTCCACGTGTTTATTGAAAACGTTCATTTTCTCACGTCTCCATCCCCTCCCTCAAACAAACAAAAGCAAATGTGTTGACATTGCATTGCACATACAGCTTAGCCGAGGGGGAATTCACTTCTTTAAAATAGTCAGACTTCTGTAAAAAGGGAACTGTCTCCACGTGTTAAAGTCTTTGGCCAGGCCTGGTGGCTCACACCTGTAATCCCAGCACTTTAGAAAGCAGAGGTAGGTGGATCACCTGAAGCCAGGAGTTCAAGACCAGTCTGGGCAACATAGTGAGACCCTATCTCTTCTAAAAAGTTTTAAAAATTAGCCAGGCATGATGGCACACACCTGTAATCCTAGCTACTAGGGAAGCTGAGACAGGAGGCTTAAGCCTGGGAGGTCCGGGCTGCAGTGAGCTATGATTACACCATTGCATCCCAGCCTGGGTGACACAGCAAGACCCTATCTCTAAATTTGAAAACAAAAATCTTACTTTCAGGCCAGCCATGGTGGCTAATGCCTGTAATCCCAACACTTTGGGAGGCCAAGGTGGACGGATCACCAAAGGTCAGGAGTTCTAGACCAGCCTGGCCAACACAGTGAAACTCCGTCTCTACTAAAAGTACAAAAATTAGCTGGGCGTGTTGGCGCGCTACTCGGGAGGCTGAAGCAGGAGAATCACTTGAACCTGGGAGGCAGAGTTTGCAGTGAGCTGAGACTGCGCCACTGCACTCCAGCCCGGACAACAGAGTGAGACTCTGTCTCAAAAAAAAAAAAAATTTAAATTGTCTAAAAATCTTATTTTATATTCCCCAGCAGACTTATGGTTTTTCTCCGTGAGCCTGCACAGTTCTTTTTCCTCAGATAGTTTATGTCTCCCGGATGCTAGTTTAGCCCCGTACGACCACTGTGTCTTCTAGTAAAAGGTCTGAGTCGCACCTGTGGGGCCCGAGATTGGGACGAGAAGCCTTGAAGGCCTTAGTCCCACCCGACCTCCCACATCCACCCCCGCCCCTCCCTTCTCCACGGAAGCCGCCCTGCGGCTGGGTTCACGCATGCGGTCTTTGTCCTGGTCAATCAGACAGAATTATACACCCGGATGCCTGTGCTTCCTGAGGACCAAGACGTAGCGGACGAGAGGACCCGCATCCTGGCCCCCAGCCCGGACTCCCTGCTCCACACACCTCTGATTATCAAGGAGCTCTCCAAGGTACCCTTGCAATTTGGGGTGGAGTCCTTCCTGCCAGCTGACTACCTGGCTGTCCCCAGGGTCCGACCCCATCCCTGGAAGCTTTCGGCGCTGAGGCTCAGACTGCTCTGCTTTGCGTCCAGGCCTCTGCATTCCGTGTTTTCCGTTGGGTGCCTGCAGGTGTACGAGCAGCGGGTGCCCCTCCTGGCTGTGGACAGGATCTCCCTCGCAGTGCAGAAAGGGGAGTGCTTCGGCCTGCTGGGCTTCAATGGAGCCGGGAAGACCACGACTTTCAAAATGCTGACCGGGGAGGAGAGCCTCACTTCTGGGGATGCCTTTGTCGGGGGTCACAGAATCAGCTCTGATGTCGGAAAGGTGGGTGCAGCCAGGGAGGCTCCGAAGGGATGAGACAGGCATGGCTGGAGGGGGCACCCTGGAGGCAGGGACAGAGGGACGCTTTCCCCAAACAGCTGCTGCATCTGTGGCTTGAAATGGGCCCAGCACATGCCTCTGGACAGCGAGACAAGGTAATGAGCTAAAGCTAAGCTTCGCCAGAACTAGCAGGCGATGGGAGTGGAGAGAGATGGGTGCCAACATCCGTGAACCCAGAGAGGCGCATTCAGCACTGACAGCCACCTCTGTGCAGAGGCCATTCTGTGTCCAGGCAGCTCAGGTGTGGGGTTAGAGGCCTTGCTGAGTGAAGGGACGGAAGGCCCTGTTGAGCTTTCCCATGTTGAGCTGAGCCCCACCAGCTCCCCCACAGAAGGACCAGAGGCAGCCCTCCTGCACCTCTGCCCGGGGCCTGCATGGGAATTCAAGTGTGCCAAGCAGAGCAGGGGAAATGGTAAGCAGGGCCTGGGGCTGAGAAGTGGCCGCGGAGTCCTCTCCTGAGCTCACGCCAGGGGTGCCTGGACAGCAGAGGCCCTGGGCCAGAGCACATGCAGGCCCTCTCGGGAGGAAAGCCTCATCCTAGGCTGCAGACTCCCCCATAGAGGGTTCCAGGGCTTACAGGCAATGCATAGCAAACAAACAGAGGAGACGGTACCATGGCTGGAAGCAACAGACACAGGCCCCATGGGGGGACAAGCACATAGGCGTTAGATCTGCATCATCAGGCCAGATTATAAAAGATTATAAACTCACCGTGTCTACAGAAATAAATGATGCAATTGAAAATCTATGCAGGGGAGAGAAAACCATATGTGATCTAGCAATGGAGGAGAGGGTGAGAAGTCCCCAGTACATGTAATCTGAGTTCCAGAAGGAAGAGAGAGAGAGAGTGGCAGGGGGTAGTAGCCAAAAAGGTATTGGCTAAGACTTTCCCCAAACTGATTAAAAACAGATTCTGGGCTGGGAGCGTGGCTCACGCCTATAATCCCAGCTTTGGAAGGCCAAGGCAGGCAGATCACTTGAGGTCTAGAGTTTGAGACCAGCCTGGCCAACATGGCAAAATGCTGTCTCTACCAAAGAAAAATACAAAAATTAGCAGGGCATGGTGGCAGGTGCCTATAATCCTAGCTACTCGGGAGCCTGAGGCATGAGAATCGCTTGAGCCTGGGAGGCAGAGGTTGTAGTGAGCCGAGATCATGCCACTGCGCTCTACCAGTGTAAGGGAGACAGAGTAAGACTCTGTCTCAAAAAAAAAAAAAAAATTCTGGAAGCTTGAGAACCCCAAAGAAGGAAGGTAAAGAAAAAGAAATCCAGTCTCTGGAGTCCACAGAACCCAGGCACTCCTGCCCCCGACCAGCTGCTGAAGGTAGCTAAGCAGATGGCAGCAGGCACGTCTTAATTCAGCTGGACGTGGTCACTTGTGCAGAGAACAGCTGCTGCACCATCTGACCAAGCAATACTCACCCCAAAGGTGGTGCCCACAAATCTTTCTTCTTAGAGGGAGAAGAAAGAGTCCTAGCACATCAGATGTCCCAGGCGTGGATGAGTGGGTAGCCAGCTCTGAGTCTGCTTCTACGTAAAGGCCATTCTTGCACCACCTAACCCCATGGCTGCCTGTCCTGGACCAGGCTCTGAGAGCAGCTCTGGAAGCCTCCCTGCACCAGGCACATCCTTCCTGTGTCCCTGTTCCAAGAGCTTCCACTGTGGGCAGCCACCATGGCCTGTGCATAGCTCCAGCGCCCCCGTGTACACACACTGGCAGGAACCACAGACAGGCGCAGTGGTGGGCACCTCAAGGGTAGTCCCCGTGGTCCTCTGGAGGAAGGAGGCTTCCCTCCAACCTGCCTCCCTCCCCGGCTATGCTCCGACCCCAGGTGCGGCAGCGGATCGGCTACTGCCCGCAGTTTGATGCCTTGCTGGACCACATGACAGGCCGGGAGATGCTGGTCATGTACGCTCGGCTCCGGGGCATCCCTGAGCGCCACATCGGGGCCTGCGTGGAGAACACTCTGCGGGGCCTGCTGCTGGAGCCGCATGCCAACAAGCTGGTCAGGACGTACAGGTGCACCTCCCGAGCCCTGGCCCTTCCCAGAGTGGAGTCAGAATCAAGGTCCCCATAGCATAGAGCTGGGAGTGACCGCTCAGGTCAGCAGCCAGAGCTCCCGCTTGTGGCTCCAGGATGGAGCTGGGATGTGGTGGTGTGACCCAGGTAGCTTCACTTAGGAAAGGGACTGCCCTGACAGTGCCTGCCACCTGGGGACAAAGCCAGCAGTGAGAGATGTCAGGGCCGGCAGGTCCCCCTTAGGTGCAGGCAGATGTGTTCCCATGTAGGTGCGTGCACCGGGCCCCTGGGAACAGCCTTCTCTGGGGCCTCCAGCTCTATGCGGTGGGCTTTCCAAGTGCACACACAGCTCCTTCCTCTTCACCAGGGCTGTTCTGCAATTGCTGGGTGTGGGCCGCTGCTGGGACACGGGCCTCCACTGGGACACGGGAGCCAATGCTAACTCTCAGCCTTATTCCCCCACCTGGCACCCTCCTGCCTCTAGTGGTGGTAACAAGCGGAAGCTGAGCACCGGCATCGCCCTGATCGGAGAGCCTGCTGTCATCTTCCTGGACGAGCCGTCCACTGGCATGGACCCCGTGGCCCGGCGCCTGCTTTGGGACACCGTGGCACGAGCCCGAGAGTCTGGCAAGGCCATCGTCATCACCTCCCACAGGTAGGGCCTGGGTCTGTGGGTCACTGGAAGTTTCAGCACCGGGTGGGCCATGGAGGAGCCAGGTGGCCAGGAGACCCATCAGCATCTGGTGCAGAGTCTGCGCGTGAGCCACGCTCTGAGCATGGGTATCAGGAACAGCCTGATCGGAGGGCCAGTGCCTTCCTGTCTGCACAAGCCTTTGGCACCCCAAGCCCTATCTGAGGTCCCGCCCTCTCCCCAGCATGGAGGAGTGTGAGGCCCTGTGCACCCGGCTGGCCATCATGGTGCAGGGGCAGTTCAAGTGCCTGGGCAGCCCCCAGCACCTCAAGAGCAAGTTCGGCAGCGGCTACTCCCTGCGGGCCAAGGTGCAGAGTGAAGGGCAACAGGAGGCGCTGGAGGAGTTCAAGGCCTTCGTGGACCTGACCTTTCCAGGTGTGTGCCGGCCCCGGCAGCCCCCACTGGGTGGGCCCTGGGCCCCTACCTAGGCCTCTCCCATTTGCTGTGTGGAGCGTCTGTGCCTCGCCCCGCCAAGTCCCATCTCCCCAATCCCTGGGACGAGGACTCCAGTGCTGAGCACCCAGGCACCCTCCCCGATCCTCCAGCCCGGCGCTCACAGCAACGCCGTCTCTCCTTTGTGCAGGCAGCGTCCTGGAAGATGAGCACCAAGGCATGGTCCATTACCACCTGCCGGGCCGTGACCTCAGCTGGGCGAAGGTGAGGCAGTCCCTGGGGCCCCACTGGGCACTCATGGGGCAGGGGGAGGTCCCTCCAGGGGTCTCTCCCTCTGTGGTGACTGCGGGCTCTTTCCACAGAGGAGTCACTTTCCATTTCTCCCCTAACACTCAGCCTGATACGTGCTGGTTTGGGGGTTTTACATCCAAAATTATCAGTGGTAAAAGGAATTCAGTGTAAAACAGGAAAGGGGTCAGGGATGGTGGCTCACACCATAATCCCAGCACTTTGGGAGGCCGAGGAGGGAGGATCGCTTAAGCCTGGGAGTTCTAGACCAGCCTGGGCAACGTAGACCCCGTCTCTACAAAAAATTTAAAAATTAGCCAGGTATCATGCATACCTGTAGTCCCAGCCACTCGGGAGGCTAAGGTGGGAGGATCGCTTGAGCCTGGGAGTTCGAGACTGCAGTGAGCTATGATTGTGCCACTGCACTCCAGCCTGGGCTACAGAGCAAGACTCTCTCTAAAAACATATGGGGGAAAAAAAGAACTGGCTCAGAAAGGGAACATCACTGGCTCAAGGTTGTAATCTGAGCTGGGAACAGCACGAGGAGGAGGCTGGGCCCCGTCCCCGCTGGCTCCTGCTTAGCCAGCGTCCTCTACCTGGGAGCACGGTGCCGTCGCAGGGCTGACCTCTCTGGGGCTCTGCGGTGGCGCTGGGCAGGGGTAGGATTGTGGGGGCCTCATCAGCCCCTATTGCCAGAGGACTCCCAGGTCCCGCAGAGGAGCCTGGGCCCTGTTCTCTCCTACCAGTCACTTTTCTGCTCCCCAAAGGTTTTCGGTATTCTGGAGAAAGCCAAGGAAAAGTACGGCGTGGACGACTACTCCGTGAGCCAGATCTCGCTGGAACAGGTCTTCCTGAGCTTCGCCCACCTGCAGCCGCCCACCGCAGAGGAGGGGCGATGAGGGGTGCGGCTGTCTCGCCATCAGGCAGGGACAGGACGGGCAAGCAGGGCCCATCTTACACCCTCTCTCTCCAAGTTTATCTCATCCTTTATTTTTAATCACTTTTTTCTATGATGGATATGAAAAATTCAAGGCAGTATGCACAGAATGGACGAGTGCGGCCCAGCCCTCATGCCCGGGATCAGCATGCGCGTCTCCACGTCTGCATGCTCTGGAGTTCACTTTCCCAGAGCTGGAGCAGGCCGGGCAGTCTGCGGGCAAGCTCCGGGGTCTCTGGGTGGAGAGCTGACCCAGGAAGGGCTGCAGCTGAGCTGGGGGGTTGAATTTCTCCAGGCACTCCCTGGAGAGAGGACCCAGTGACTTGTCCACGTTTACACACGACACTAATCTCCCCTGGGGAGGAAGCGGGAAGCCAGCCACGTTGAACTGTAGCGAGGCCCCCAGGCCGCCAGGAATGGACCATGCAGATCACTGTCAGTGGAGGGAAGCTGCTGACTGTGATTAGGTGCTGGGGTCTTAGCGTCCAGCGCAGCCCGGGGGCATCCTGGAGGCTCTGCTCCTTAGGGCATGGTAGTCACCGCGAAGCTGGGCACCGTCCCACAGCATCTCCTAGAAGCAGCCGGCACAGGAGGGAAGGTGGCCAGGCTCGAAGGAGTCTCTGTTCCCAGCACTGCACCCTCAGGAAGTCGCCCGCCCCAGGACACGCAGGGACCACCCTAAGGGCTGGGTGGCTGTCTCAAGGACACATTGAATACGTTGTGACCATCCAGAAAATAAATGCCGAGGGGACACAGTCACAGTCTGTGGGTCACACGCACAAGCGGTCACAGGGCTCAATCACTCGCCCACAATCTAGACATGAGGCTCTCCTTTCACATTTCAATCACACAAACGTGGGACGTTGCTTTTCCCAGAAGGGAGCACACGCAGAGAATACACTGAGGTGAGGGAACAGGCCCATAACACAAAGGAAAAAGCCGGCTAGATCAACGCCCGGTGACGGGCTCTTAGTCTAAAGACGAGCAGGTGGGGCTGTGTGGGAAGCACAGGTCTGGTGGGAGAGAAGCTGCTGGCATCAGGGTCACCCGTGGGCATTTGCCATTTCCCAGAAATAACTCTTCATCAGCTCCCTTTTTAGTTATTTATGGAGTCTTGCTCTGTTGCCCAGGCTGGAGTGCAGTGGCACAATCTTGGCTCACTGCAACTTCTGCCTCCCGGGTTCAAGCGATTCTCCTGCCTCTGCCTCCCGAGTAGCTGGGACAACAGGCACGCGCCACCACACCCAGCTAATTTTTGTGTTTTTAGTAGAGATGGGGTTCCACCATCTTGGTCAGCCTGCTCTCGAACTCCTGACCTGAAGTGATCCACCCACCTCAGACTCCCAAAGTACTGGGATTACAGCCATAAGCCACCGTGCCTGGCCCCTTTTTATGCACTGTTTTGTGTTTTGTCTTTTGGAGACAGTGTCTTGCTCTGCTGCCCAGCGTGGAGTGCAGTGGTGTTATCACAGCTCACTGCAGCCTCAAACACCTGGGCTCATGCAATCCTCCCACCCCAGCCTCCGGAGTGGCTGGGACTAAGGGCATGCGCCACCATGCATGGCTAAATTTTTTTATTTTTAGTATAGATGAGGTCTCATGTTGGCCAGGCTGCTGCCAAACCCCTGACCTCAAGTGATCCACCCGCCTTGGCCTCCCAAAGTGCTGGGATCACAGGCCTGAGCCACCACGCCCGGCGAATGCACTATTATTTCTTATGGTTTTCTAAACCCGATTTGAACTTCTGCATTTTACATTCCCTTAGAATTCAGAGTCTTAGAAAAGACTTGTTTTCATCACTTTGGCTCATTTGGGACAATTTCAAGTCTGTGTTTTTATCAGTCTCTGGAAATTTATGAAAGCTGCAAATCGTCTCCAGTAGCTCTTTTATTCCCTTTAAACTTCTGCCATCTAGTTCCATGTTATAAAAAATATAACGTGTTTGGGCAGTGTTTAGGCCACAGCCACCCATGTGGCTGTGGCCTAAACACTGCCCATGAGAAAAGTTCTGAAGCAGGCCCTTCTGGCCCCACAGCCTGTCCACAGGGGCTGTGGCCTCTAGGTCAGGCCTGGGGCTAGGAAGAGGGAAAGGTCAGTGCACGAGGCCACCCAGCTCCATGTCCATGCCCATGGCCCTTCTGCAGGGCGTCCTCAGACTTGTTTTCAAGCCCATGTGTTAGAGATTTAGGAATGTGTCATTTTTCTCCTGTGACACCCTAAAAGAGGGCTGGGGAGAGCGTATAGGACTGAGGGCACAGCCCGCATGAGGCACACACGTGTGAGGCCAGTGTACACAGACAGGACACGCACAGGAGACACCATCCTTCCCGGTAGCACGCTGCCAGCACCAGCAGGGGTCTTTAAGTAAGGACTGGCACAAGTAGAATGCCTTCTTGGGAAAATGATCCGCAGCTCAGGAGGCTGCTGCGTGGGGACCGGGAGGGGCAGGTGCATTCCGGGCGTCTGTGGCCAGGGGCCCAAGGCTGCACCCAAGCCTGGAGCTTAGATGACCCCAGGAGCAGCAGGAAGGGCCCATCTGGCGTCCCAGGGACATCCTCAAGGCCTCTGGAAACTCAGTGCTGGAGCTGGGTCACCAGGGGCGCCCTAAGGAGCCTGGGACTGAAGCCTCAGGACCCCGCCCTGGCTGATTTTTGTCTGAGCTGTGGCAGTTCCCAGCCCACGGGAGGGCAGGGGAAAAGAGCCCTGGGCCCAGGGATAGGAGTGACCAGCCCATCCATGCTCCACCCTAGACCACGGAGCGGGGGGCGACACATTCTCTACGGACACTGTCCCCAAACAACTGTGGCATCTGACAGAGCCGACTCCTGCCCTGCTCCCAGTTCACCTTAGACCTGGGAAACGAGGTTTTGACTTCACTGCTCTGCGTGGCCTGGTGCAGGGCTCCCGTGAGCAGACAGCCCATGGGCCACGAGCCAGGTATGTGGAAGAGCCGGCGCCTTCTGTCCTCCAGGCCGGCCCAGTCCAACAGCGTTGGCTCAACTGAAACCACACCCAGAACTCGGAGAGGGGAAGACCTCGCAGTGGGGCGGGCCCAGGCCAAGCCCCTCCACTGCCATCACAGGTTTACAGCAGAGCAGAGGGGCAGGCCGGATACAGGCAGCCCAGGCCACAGGTCAGGGGACCCACACCAGGCCACAGGAACAGGCTTGCTGAGGGTATCAGAAAACCCCAGGTCACAGTGGTTTGAAAAAGAAGTTTATTTCTCAGCCATGTAGGGAGGAGGAGGCAGTACAGGGCTCTGTCACCTGAGGTCTCAGGGAGGCAGGCTCCATCTGCTGCCCCGTCATCCTGGTTCACGCCTCCCTCCTCATGGTCATCTGTGTTCAAGGAAGTGCTTGGCCGGGCGCGGTGGCTCACGCCTGTAATCCCAGCACTTTGGGAGGCCGAGGCAGGCAGATCATGAAGTCGAAAAATCAAGACCATCCTGGCTAACACGGTGAAACCCCGTCTCTACTAAAAATACAAAAAAATTAACCAGGTGTGGTGGTGGGCACCTGTAGTCCCAGCTACTCAGGAGGCTGAGGCAAGAGAATGGCATGAACCGGGAAGGCGGAGCTTGCAGTGAGCCGAGATCACGCCATTGCACTCCAGTCTGGGCGACAGAGTGAGACTCCATCTAAAAAAAAAAAAAAAAGGAAGTGCTCAAGTTCAGGCCGGGGTAGGGTGTGTGCAGTGGCCTCCATCAAGTGTGTGTCACCCCCAGGCAGCTCCCTGCTGCACCTGGACCCAACTGTGCCCTTGGCTCACTCCATCTTGTTGGGTTTCCCATCTCTGTCTTGCTGGCTGCTTTCAGAGACCAGGCCCAGAGTCCCCAGGACTCAGGTGACCTTGGCTACCCCGGAATCCTGGACTAAAGATCTGCAATAGAAATGTGTCCAGCAGGGAACCATCCTGTTTGCTTTGCTTTTCTGAGTTCCTACAACCAACCGGCCAGGGCGCGCTGTGGGGCACAGGGATGCAGGCCCTGGAGTATGGCCACTTCTGCCTGGGGGCGTCTGGGGGGTTTCCTGAGTGAGGTGGGGTCTCACCAGCTCCAGGAGACACCACTGCCACGCACAAGGTAGGTGTGGGGGTGGAGGATCACCTCCGGGAGGACCCAGACCCCACCCACTGTGGCTGTGGTGGAGACTGCAGGTCTGTCTCAAGGCCCCAGGCCTGACACCTGCAAGAACAGAACCTGGGGGTGACAGAGAGGGCATTCCACCAGGCCAGCCCGGGGCTTGAACCCCAGCCAGGGCAGCTGCTGTCTGCTGCCCCACCAGGTAACGCACCGACCCAGCTGCTGTTCAGCTCCCCTCTGGGCCAGCACCATGCACATGGCATAGGCCGGCTGGGCCCTCTGAGACCCCCACTCCCACACAGACTGGTCTGCATGGAGGCTGGTGCAGCCTGTGCCGTCCAGACCCTGCCCGGCTGCACTACTGGCCAGAGCCCCCTGCAGACAGGCGGCTCGAGGGGAGCTCCACCATGCGGGAGATGGCCCAGCACTGCAGTCACTTAGGCTGCTCACCCCTCCCCAAACTGACACGTCCCTCCCTCCAGATGCCCCCCACCGCCGAACCCCAGCATGCTGGGCATGCTCTGGCCATCCCACACCAGGGGATCAGGGTGGGAGGGCTGGAGGCTGCCTGTAAGGGGCAAGGCCTCCTCCAGGAGGTAGGATGGGGTGGGGCAGGTGGGGTCCCCTCACCTGATGGGCCCTCGAGGCCAGGCTGTAGGCAGGCAGGAGGGGGCTGAAGCAGTGGGGTCAGGCCCGGGGAGCGGGGGCCCTGCCTTCCTTCCTCATCACACGGGGCTGCCCAGGCCCCGCTCCAGGGGCCGGGCCCACACCTCACAGACACTGGTGTCGGATGCTTCGGCTTGAAGGAGCTCCACATGGACCAGCCGCAGCTGCCCCTGGGTCCACCTGGCCCAGGCAATACCACAGAATCACCAAGGCTCATCTAGCCATGGGCCCAAACCCAAGGCCCTAAGAGGCACCCCAGGTGCCTCAGTCACAGTCCCAGGCAGCTCAGGTCCCAGGCGGCTCACAGTCACCATCCTTGACTTCATGGTAGCAGAAATGGAGTGCTTTGAGCTTGTGATGAGCACAGGCTCCCAACCCTGGGAGAGTCCAGACATGCCCACTGGAGAGGCCCCAGGCCCTGATGATACCCACTCCTCAGACATGCAAACCTGGAGCCAGGGAGGCCTCAATGAACTCCATATTCTCCCAACAGACCAAGCTCACCCCACACCAGCACAAGGCCCTTTCAGACCCAGCCTGGCCACCCCTATGGACCTGGCCAGCACCTCCCCAAGCCCCACCCTCTCCAGACAGGCGCCAGGCTGTGGTGACCCGCCTCTCAGCAGCTCCTCCTCTGATGCCTCCCCGAGGTCCAGTCGTCACCCCCTCGTCCACCTGACTGGGCTGCGCATGGCCTCAGTGCAGAGCCAGGTTTTAGTAGTGGGTAAAAGGGCTCCCTTGCTGTGCTTTACCAGAGAATGCAACACCCCCAAAGCTCCTTCATGACCCACCGTGACCTGCAGCACCACCAAGCCCATCCCCAACCCTGTGTCCCAGGCCACCAGCCTCTGAGGGCAGGCACTGCAGGAGCCACTGGGCCACAGAGGATGGAGGCAGGGAGGACATTCTGCCTTCATGAGGGCACGCTCTCAAAGACAGAGCCACCCCAAACTGTCAGCAGGTGACCCTCCGCTCTGGGAAGGCAAGGGGAGGAGCTCAGGGCCGTGGCCAGAGCCCACGAGAAGCCCATGCCCAGCACTGCAGGGCTCTGGCCACTGCCTAATGCCCTCCACGAAGCCCTGCCTGCCCTTCCAGCAAACCAGGGCCCCTGAGGCTCCAGAAACCCCAGCTCCACTGCCCTCAGCCTCCATGGCCTTAGCAGCCTGGCTCTGGGGCTGAGCTCCCGGAAGGGCAGGGTGGGGGTAGGCTCCTGAGTTTTATTTTCTCACATTTCTTCCAGACATGCTTCTGCTGATCCTCAAAATGGCAAAAGCCAGGATGCTCAATTCTCAAAGCTCAACAGCTGATGGCACATTTGATAACAAAAATCAGTAATATTTAGAAACAAATTTGATTAAATTCGTAAGTGCCTGAATAAATCATACTCGTAGATTTAATATAAAATGTGTGAAAGCTTATTCGCAGGCGAAATGACATTACTGCAGAGCATTAAAAACCAGCAGGGGGAGGGCTGTCGGCCCAGCTGGTGCTGCGTCACGCCCACCCGTGTCATGTGGGGTCACCAGGCTGCCCCTGCGCACCAGGTGTCAGTGGGGCCCTGGGCATGGGCTCTAGGTTTGGGGCCCTTTAGCACCTCTGACCAATGGACTCCAATGCCACCTCAGAGAATTCCGCCTGTGCCTGCCTGGACCACCGAGGCTGCCCCCTCCCCTAGCGCCGACTCTGGGGCCCCTTCAGCAGGGGGGCGGCCCCTCTGTTCCACTTAACCTTCCATGCCTGGGCACAGCAGGTGTGACAGTAATGCAGAGAATCTAACTCACTTTACATGTCATCAAACCCAAATCCAACGGGGGTACCCAAACCAGACTGATGGGCCTGCCAGCCTCCACCCACAGGAACACACTGGTGACTTACTGCAGCAGACTCGGGAGGTAGCTCCTCCTCCTAGCTGCCTTTGTCCCCAACTCCTTGGACATCCCTTAGCCCAGGGTGAAGGGTCAAGGGCACACCTGACACCCTCGGACAGAGCCAGAGGGAGTGGGTCTGGGCAGGAAGTCACCAAGAGCTGGCTTCCACACAGGGAAGAGGGCAGTGATGGCAGACCACACCCCCACTATCTATCCATCCATTCACCCACCCACCCACTCCGGGTCACCAAGCTGCACTCTGTCCTTTGCTCTGACATCTAAAGTCTCCAAGTCATGCTGGTTCTCTCCTCCCAAAGATCGGCTTGGATCTGTTCCCTTCTCCCTTCCTTGCTGCCACGAAGCTGTTCAGACAAAGTCTGAAGCTCAGCGCACCGTCAATCCCTCCACAAATAACCACAGGGCAACGACTGCCTGACAGGCACAGCAGAGAACAAAACCCGCCCTCGGCTGGGGGCGGTGGCTCACGCCTGTAATCCCAGCACTTTGGGACGCCTAGGAGCGAGCACTTTGGGAGGCCAAGGCGAACCTAGGAGCGGATCACGAGGTCAGGAGTTCTCGACCAGTCTGGCCAACATAGTGAAACCCCGTCTCTACCATAAAAATACAAAAAAATTAGCCGGGTGTGGTAGTGTGCGCCTGTAATCCCAGCTACTCGGGAGGCTGAGGCAGGAGAATCGCTTGAACCCGGGAGGCGGAGGTTGCAGTGAGCCGAGATCGCGCCGCTGCACTCCAGCCTGGGCAACAGTGCGAGACTCTGTCAAAAAAAAAAAAAAAAAAAAATCCGCCCTGTCAGTGTGGGGCGTTGACGCGGAGCCTACTGCCTGCACCCCTACAGCGTCACCCCCTCCTCTGTCCCTGCCAGAGGCGCCACCTCTGGACTCTCCCAGGGTCGGACCCTGGTCGACAGTGCTCCCTGCCCGAACCCTGCACGGGCCGATGGATGAAGCCTCGGCGCTGCGCCGTTCACACGCTCCGTGCCGCTGCCGCGAAGCTCGCGCGGGCCTCCGAGCCGGTACCCGGGCCTCCCTTCCCTGCTTCCAGCGAACCTCGGCGCCTGCTGTTCCCCCGCCGGGCGCGCCCTTCCATTTGGGTCTCAGCGGCAGTGTCACCTCCCCGGAGAGGCCCGCCGTTGCACCCCATCTCCCACTCTCAAGCTCGTCGCTCTTCCTGCCCGCACAGCCCGCCTGCCGCGCCCACCCGGTGGAGGTCCGCCTGCCGGGAGGCCGCGTCCACGGGAACACCCCAAACGCCACCAGTGGATTTTAACCGCACGAACGCACGCCCTGCCCCAGCCCGTCTCTCCGAGCTACTTCCGCCCTGCGGGCCCCCATGCCCCGCCACGCACGGCCGCAGAGCCTGCGAATCCCTCCTGTGCTACCACCTCGCCGGCCTCCGCACAGCCCGGCCCGAAGCCCCGCCTCCACCGCCGGCGACAGGGGCCGGAGTCTGCCCGGGCGGGCCCAGTGCGCCCGCGCAAGGAAAGGGGCGGGGCACGGGCGCGTTAACACCCTCCGCGCTGGAGGACGGGCCTCGGTCATCGCGCTACCCTCCCAGGCTCAGCAGGCTACCCATGTGCCCGCTCCAGCAAGCGTGCAACCAGCCCGGTCAGTCCCAGGGACTTCACCGGCTACGAGACACCTTGAACGTCCCCAGCGCGACTCCCACAAACTGCCTTGACTCTTCAACGCTTCCTCGCTGGCGCCCATTGGGCCAGGCGTTTACGTCATCGCTGCGCGCCGGGCGGCGGCGACTTCCCGCTCCTTGACTCTGACGTCAGAGCGGCGCCGGCCTCGGCGGCTGAGGAAAGCAGGAGGAGGTGGTGGCGGCAGGAAGATGTAAGTTGGGGCGGAATCCGACCGCATCCGTGTTTCGGGGGCTGCTCGGCAGGCCCGGCAGGACGCATCGTGAAGCCGGTCCACTCCTCAGCCCCGCAGTGCGGCGGTGGCCTGGCAGCGCGGTGCGGGCTCCGAGAAGAAAGAGTATGGCCCGGGACGGGTGGAGTGGGAGGTGTCGAGGCCGTGGCCCGGAAGTGGTCGGGGCCGCTGCGGACGGAAGGGCGCCTGTGCTTCGTCCGCTCGGCGGTGGCCCAGCCAGGCCCGCGGGACTCAGACCAGCGGGGAGCGCGGCCCCCGCCCTTGGGGCCCTCCCGCCGGGCCGGAGACCCAAGCCCCCAACGCCAGGCCCTGCCCTGGAAGCGCTCGCGGCCCGGCGCCTGGACGGGGGAGTTGTGAGTGAACGCGGACGGGGAAGCGGCGAGGTCGGCGTGTCGGGCCGGTGTCGGCGGGCGCGGAGTTTCTTTGTGGGATGCGGTGGAAGGTCGGCCGATCCCCCCTTCGGAGTCATTAATTCAAACGTGTACTCCGCGAACGTTTCCCGGACTCCCGTGTGCAATTATCGGCGCTAGGCCGTGGGGATACGGCCCACTATGGACCGAGCACGGTGGCCGAGCTCAGTTTGATGGGTTACCCCAGAGGGGCGGATACGGGAAGGTTAAGGTTGTTGGAGGAGAAACGTGGAGTAGGCTTTTTGTCTTGATTGCGCATGAACTGTGCCTGAAATGTACTTTTAAATGGGGAAGGTGCTCTGAAGATTTGTGCCGAAACGCCCTCTCCTCGAGATTTAACTAATTGTTCTCTCCTCTCTCTGGCTGTTGGACGCGCACCTTTCCGGAGGATGGGGGAGGTAACCGAGGTCCTGAGCCGGTACCTGAACTTGGGTGAACAGAGAACCTCAACTTTTGCTTTCTAGCACTCGACTGCACCCAGCAAGGCGTCCGCTTACTCAATGGTTCTTAGTGTTTGGAGTGCTTAAGAATAACTGGTGGTGGTTGATTTCACAAAGTACATTCGGGCAGATCTTTAGTTCTTGGGGGGGTGGGGCTGGAATCTGCGGGTGTGACCTCCACTCTAGGTCTGTGCTGTCCAGCAAAGTAGCCATTGGCCACATGTGGCTGCTAAGCATGTGAAATACAGCTCATCAAGACTGAAATGTTAAAACGCACAGCAGTTTTAGAAGACTAGGAAAAAAGCAAACCTTTATTAGATTTTTATGTTGATTATATGTTGGAAAGATATTTTGGATGTGTCAAATGTTAAAAATTAATTTCACCCATTTTTGTGACGTGGCTGCTAAGGAATTTCAGGTGATGCTTGTGGCTCCTCACACGGTTTCTATTGGACAGTGCTGCTGCAGGTGATCCGAAGGCGGGTGGGTGCAGGAACCCAGCTGAGAGTTCAGAAATTACGTGTAACTTTGGAGACAAGTGTCTGTGGGGGAAGGAGCCTCCGGACGTGGAGATACAACTCTTGATCCTAACATTTATCGAGTGTTTAATTAATGCCCTGGGTAACTATAAGGTTGGAACTGTAATTGTCACCATATTGATGATGAGAAACTTGAGAAAGGATAAGTGACTTGTTTAAAATCACACAGTAAAACCTCAAATCAAACCCAGGCCCTCTGGCTCCAGACTCTAAATTATACTCTGAATGATACTCACTGATTGTCCGAGGACACAATGTCGAGGCACTATCTGCTGGGTGTCTGCAGAACCTTACTGTTCTAAAGCAAAACATTTTACTCCTGGACAAGAGCAGCAGAGGTGGCGTTCGGCCCTCCTTGGCTCTCATTTGACTGTTCAAAGCCAGGTGCTTTTCTTTCTTGGGTCAGAACATATTTTCAGCAGCATTTTGAAGCACCCCTGGCATGCACTGCACAGGGAAACCAGGACCACATTGGTGTGCTGTGTCCTCCTTACCAACTGGCTCTTGGAGAAGGTGAGACAAGTAGCTGAGACTCCATTCCTGAGAGCTTCACTTAACAACTCCTGCAGCTTGTGCAGAGCCTTACTGGAAATACTGAAGGCAGAGGTCCCTGGAAAATAGGGCCCATAACTAATCAGTAATTTGTTTTTGAGTAATTTGTTACCGTTATTTGAGCACATTCTGCAGTCCAGGCATTTTGCTAAACTCTTACATGGCAGGCAGTCTCTCACGCAATTTCAATGCCTACTTTTTTTCTCCATCTTATTTTTGAAAAATGTTAAAAAAAACACAGGAAGGTCGAGTTATACAGTTAATACTCACATAAAGACCACTTAAGGGCTGGGTCTGGTGGCTCACGCCTGTAATCCCAGCACTTTGGGAGGCCGAGGTTGGCGGATCACGAGGTCAGGAGTTGGAGACCAGCCTGGTCAATATGGTGAAACCCTGTCTCTACTGAAAATACAAAAATTAGCTAGGTGTGGTGGCGTGCACCTGTAGTCCCAGCTACTCGGGAGGCTGACGCAGAAGAAATGCTTGAACCCAGGAGGCGGAGGTTGCAGTGAGCCAAGATCGCACCACTGCACTCCAGCCTGGGTGACAGAGCAAGACTCCGTCTCAAAAAAAAAAAAAAATCAGAGGTTAATAGTCTATAAGTTACGTTTCTGCTATATTTGCTGTATGGTGTATCTAGCCACCCATCAATCTTATTTTTTCTTTAAAAGTGAATTGCAGACTTGCATGTGTCTTCCCCTGCACTCAATATGCATATTATTAAAGTACAGTGCAATAACTGCTTTTTAAAATGATTCTTCTACTGCTTTTTAGATGTTCATATGGTACATTTCATCTGCTTGCTTTTGGGTATTAAGTGTTTTGATGCTGGTACCAGTCGCTTTTGAAATGATTTTTGCTTCCAGTCACATCCAGTGTATCCTAAGGGGAAATTGCAATAAAACAGGAGATCTAATCCTATCTGGAGACCACCCTTGAGTTAGGTTTTTCTCTGTTCTGCATGTGAATGTGGTGCTGTGGCATTTTGAAAGGACTGCAGGGGCTCATCAAACTTGTGGGTGAAAACTGAATTGTTCAGCCTGTAAAATAACAGTGATGGTCTCCACCATCTCCATTTTTTAAGAAAAAGATAAGGTGGGGTGACAGTTGTACCTGTGCCTCCTGTGCGGGGTAGAGACGCCTCCATGAGCATATGGGGACTGTCCCTATGTGTTCCTGACTGTGTGGACACTTATTGCTTACCGTGCTCCCTTGCTGCCTTTTTGTGTGCTCAGCTTTTGATTGCAAAGTAGACTTGTTGCCTTGCCAATTCGTTCACTCTTTAAACCCTTTTATCTTGTTATTAGGCTGCTCTTTGGCGTAAATTGCAATCGATTAGGGATCGTTTCTCAGAATCAAGTTAGAAGTGAGAGTTCAGATAAGTGAGGCCGCCATTGCTGCTTTGAACACCTCAGAAGGGGAGAATGGATTTATCAGGAGTGAAAAAGAAGAGCTTGCTAGGAGTCAAAGAAAATAATAAAAAGTCCAGCACTAGGTAATCCTTCTGTAAGATTTTTCTAGTGCTACTTGGGGGTGCTTACTGCTAGGGACCCGCAGAAAGGGGAAAGTTGAGAATGTTCTGCATTCTACAGTGAGTGTTCTGAGCCACAGACCACTTTGCTCTGTGGTCACCTTGGGTCTCTGTGGCCCTGCTGATGCTGATCCCCCGTTTTGGGTTGTGCTGTTTGGGTTTGGTCAGAGGAGCACGCAATCTCACACTCTTCCTCACCATCCAGGGCTCCTTCACCTACCAAACGCAAAGACCGCTCAGATGAGAAGTCCAAGGATCGCTCAAAAGATAAAGGGACCACCAAGGAGTCGAGTGAGAAGGATCGCGGCCGGGACAAAACCCGAAAGAGGCGCAGCGCTTCCAGTGGTAGCAGCAGTACCAGGTGGGGCGGGCTGGCCTGGAGCCTGGAGAGGACCTGTGCCACAGCTACACCCCCACTCCCCACAGATGGCTCCGTTTTCTTGATTATTTACAAAGAAAACACATCCTCTGGTTGTTAGTAGAGACCCTAATTTATGGCAGACTGGCTAGGTGCAGTGGTGGCTCATGCCTATAATCCCAGCACTTTGGGAGGCCGAGGCAGGAGGATTGCTTGAGGCCTGGAGTTCAAGACCAGCATGGGCAACAAAACAAGAGCTCGTCTCTACAAAAAAAAAAAAGAGTAATTTGTAAAATTAGCTGAGCGTGGTGGCATGCATCTGTAGTCCCAGCTACTTGGGAGGGCTGAGGCAAGAGGATGGCTTGAGCCCAGGAGTTTGAGGAAAATAAACAAAACTAGCCTGGTGTGGTGGTACACGCCTGTACTCCCAGCTACTCGGGAGGCTGAGTCAGGAGGATGGCTTGATTCCAGGGGGTTGAAGCTGCAGTGTGCGGAGATCATGCCACTGCACTCCAGCTTGGGTGGCAGACCCTGTCTCAAAAGAAAAAATCAACCTAGCCTGGGTCAGCATCAGCCAGCAGCTGCCTTTCCAGCCTGAGTTGGCAGTTGTGACTTTTGCCAGAGTCCTTTGCCTCCCAGCAGGAAAGGCTTCTGTATGGGTAGAAGGCAGCCCATCACCTCTGTCCCATCCCACACACAATGTGACACCTAGGGCTCTGACTTGCTGGGGGATTGGGGGGTGATGTTTTCCCCACTGGGGAAAGCAATGAGGCCTGGAGGCACCCGAACAGCAGGTTTCTCCTGGGGGGAGCGCAACAGAATTGGAGGAGGCGTCTGTACTGTGAGACTTGGTGTGTGGTGGTTGTGACCCCTCATCTTGCCCTCAGGTCTCGGTCCAGCTCGACTTCCAGCTCAGGCTCCAGCACCAGCACTGGCTCAAGCAGTGGCTCCAGCTCTTCCTCAGCATCCAGCCGCTCAGGAAGCTCCAGCACCTCCCGCAGCTCCAGCTCTAGCAGCTCTTCTGGCTCTCCAAGTCCTTCTCGGCGCAGACACGACAACAGGAGGCGCTCCCGCTCCAAGTGAGTGCTCTGCGCCTGGGAGCTAAAGTTTACAAGCTCGGGGCTACAGATTTACCATCGAGGTTATAAAAGGGACCCAAAAGGAGTCTTTCTGTGTTAATAGGATTTCTGAGACAGGAATAATGTATGTGAACTAGCAGGAAAGTCTTCCTTATGAAAACTGTCACACAAGCAGATAAGAGCTTACTTGAAAGGCGTCTAGTACATTTTGACTTGACAGAAATTGTTTCTGGTGTTTTGTTTTCTCAATCAGATCCAAACCACCTAAAAGAGATGAAAAGGAGAGGAAAAGGCGGAGCCCATCTCCTAAGCCCACCAAAGTGCACATTGGGAGACTCACCAGGAATGTGACAAAGGTGAGGATCATGGATCTCTCCTGTGGGCAGTGGGGTGTGGACAAGCAGGCCTGTGCCTGCAGGTGAACTTAGAATGTAGCCTTTTGGAGGACTGGGGTGGTGGCATGTGGTTTGAGTAGAGCATTGATTCGTTCCTCTTGGTGGACCATTAATACATGTGTCTGGGAGATTTATCCCAGAACAACACTGGTACTCATCAGATGGAATGTTTTACCCTACCGAGGTTTTAGTCATGATGTGCTGAGCTCTCTGCGTCTGACGTGACTGACTGGTAGCTGGGCGTTGGCGTGACCCTTCTTTCCCTCTAGGATCACATCATGGAGATATTTTCCACCTATGGGAAAATTAAAATGATTGACATGCCCGTGGAAAGGATGCATCCCCATCTGTCCAAAGGCTATGCGTACGTAGAGTTTGAGAATCCAGATGAAGCTGAGAAGGCGCTGAAGCACATGGATGGAGGTGGGTGACCCTGCCACATAACCCTGACCTCTCAGAGACCCGCCGCCGCTAGGGGCTTTCAAACTGATTTCCAACTGGGCTGCACTTCTTTTTGTTTGTTTGAGACAGAGTTTCACACTTGTTGCCCAGGCTGGGGTGCAGTTCCTGGACCAAACTGAGGTTTGGGCTGCTGTTTCTCATGGCCCAATAACAAGATGCACATTAACTGAGTAGGTGGAGTTTTTATTTCTGCAACCAGTTGCAGGGAAAAGGCCTGGAAATTATTGCCAGACCAACTTAAAATTACAAAGTTTTTCAGAGCTTATATATTTTTTAAGCTATATGTCTATACATATGTGTACATTTATCTAAAGACATAAGTTATTGACTTTTAATCTATTAACTAAGGATTGAGTCTTGAAGACCTTCCTCTGGAGCCTCAGTAAATTGACGTAATTTAAATGGCTGTAAGTGCTGGGGTAATTACCCTTACTTTGCCTTCTGCTAAATCACAGCGGTTTGGGGAGTTTTCTTCCCAATAAAACTGGCTTAATCCTAAATGGGTCCTGACGTATTCTTCGTTATTTTGTTATGTTTTAAGGCCCAGGAAAGGCCTAAGCTAAACTTTTGGTGGGCTTTTCTTATATCCCAGCCTTTGTATAAGGGCCTTGGCTTTTAATATTTAACTATTCAGACAGCACTAAAACACTTGTTACAGAGGCCTGCGTTAGTGAGACCTGGCCTGCCACAATCCCCACTGTCAATTTGCTCATGCTTTTTATCATGCATGTATATTTATTTATTAATCACGAGAATCGTAGGGAGATGAAGCATTGTAATCTTTCTGGCTGCTTCCTGCTGAGAGAGGGTTGTCGTCACGGGGCAGCAAACACAGCACTGGAGTGAAAGAGGTGGATTTGTTCCCGGTAGCACTTTCTGTTTTGGGGGCTTCGAGGCAGCACCTGCTGAAACGTAATAGGATGCAACAGCAACACATATAAGTAGGTTGCTGCTGTTTTCTTCTGAAATTTAGTCTTCACTTTACAGGGCTTGAGGAAAGCACAGCTTAGATTTCAGTGATTTCCAATTAGGAAAAAGGAAACGAAAAAGGAAAAAATTGAAAACAGTATTTGAGTGTACTATAGTTTTTGAAACCATATCTTTTTTTTTTTTTTTTTTTTTTTTTTTGAGACGGAGTCTGGCTCTGTCGTCCAGGCAGGAGTGCAGTAGCACCATCTCGGCCCACTGCAAGCTCTGCCTACCGGGTTCACGCCATTCTCCTGCCTCAGCCTCCCGAATAGCTGGGACTACAGGCGCCCACCACCACGCCTGGCTAATTTTTTGTATTTTTAGTAGAGACGGGGTTTCACTGTGTTAGCCAGGATGGTCTGGATCTCCTGACCTTGTGATCCGCCCGCCTCGGCCTCCCAAAGTGCTGGGATTACAGGCGTGAGCCACCATGCCCGGCCAACAATTTTTTTGGGGGGCTTCCCATTTTTATTAAAAGACAAATAGGACTGGTATTTATTAAAAGACAAGTAGGACTGGTTTGCTTTATTATATTTGGCTTAATTGTTTGTATACAGTGGAGCAAGAATCATAATTTTTTCTATAGGCCTTTTATCTGAGATAATACCTTTTTAAACCCAAGCCCAGCCATGGATATGTACAATTAAATACCTGTGAGTTGGGTGAAATCCTCTCCTCTTGAGGTTCCAAGATAACTTGAGGTTTTTGTCCGTTAGAAAGTGGCATGTTTCACTTCCCACAGATTAGAAACCCTGTACAGGGACTGTGTACACAAAATAGGAGGCCAGTTTTTTATTTGTGTTCTGTTACAAAAGAAAACGGATTTTTATTGCACTTACGCAAATAACTATATTGCTATAAATTAAGAATATGTACAAATAGACTGGGCAAGATGGATCACCTGAGGTCAGGAGTTTGAGACCAGCGTGGCCAACATGGTGAAACCCCGTCTCTAATAAAAATACAAAAATTAGCCGGGCATGATGGCACACACCTGTGGTCCCAGCTACTTGGGAGGCTGAGGCAGGAGAATTGCTTGAACCTGGGAGGCAGGGATTGCAGCGAGCCAAGATTTAGCCACTGCACTCCAGCCTGGGCAACAAAGTGAGACTAGGTCTCAAAAAAAAAAAAAAAAAAAAAAGAATGCGCACACACACAAATAGTTTCCAAATTCTGAAGAAATTAGGTAGAGAGAAACAAATATGTTGCAAGTTTTGTTCCTAGGAGTATACTTAATTGTTGAAAGCTGTTAATAGCTTAAAACTTCTTTTTTGACTTTGAAAAATAAAAGGATTAGGAATATTTTAAGCAAAAAGTTAAAAAGATTACTTCAGTGTTCTATTACTATTAGTTCAGTTTATGCAGTTAATTTCTGCCCTGCTTGATATTAATGAACGCTTTACCCCTCTCTCTTTTTTTTTTTTTTGAGAAGGAGTCTTGCTCTGTCGCCCAGGCTGGAGTGCAGTGGCGCAATCTCGGCTCACTGCAAGCTCCTCCTCCTGGGTTCACGGCATTCTCCTGCCTCAGCCTCTCGAGTAGCTGGGACTACAGGCACCCGCCACCCGCCACGACACCCGGCTAATTTTTTGTATTTTTAGTAGAGATGGAGTTTCACCCTGTTAGCCAGGATGGTCTGGATCTCCTGACCTCGTGATCCGCCCGCCTCAGCCTCCCAAAGTGCTGGGATTACCGGCGTGAGCCACCGCACCTGGCCTTATTTTAGCTCTTAAAGAGTCCTGAATGTTTTTTCTTTATTCTGATGTCACAATCTGCAAAGTTATTAGAAATCTGTATTTAAGAGCAACTGTTAGAACTCTATAGCTGATTATAAAACCACCTTCTAAAAAGGATTAAAACAAGACAATAATTGTTTATGGATGACAAAAAGGTTTTAGGGCAGCCATAGTTAAAGACACAATTGACGAGGAAATTTGTTAGCTCTGTGGCACACAATAATTTAACATAACAATTATAATTATTACTGATCATGTACACTAGGATATATTGCAATTGTAGGAGTTTTACGTGATTTTGGGACACATATCAATAACATTTATACAAATACAGCCCAAACAAAGCCAAACCCCATTTTATATTTGGTAGTGCTTCCTGTATGATTTTTGGTACCAAATAAGCCAAATTTCACTTTTACATCAGTGTGTTGTTAATGTTAAAACCCAATCCTTTTTTTTTTTTGAGACTTTTTTCTGCTCTTGTTGCCCAGGCTGGAGTACAATGATGCAGTCTTGGCTCACTGCATCCTCCGCCTCCTGGGTTCAAGCAGTTCTCCTGCCTTAGCCTCCCGAGTAACTGGGATTACAGGCACCCTCCACTATATCCAGCTAATTTTTGTATTTTTAGTAGAGACATGGTTTCACCATGTTGGCCAGGTTGGTCTTGAACTCCGGACCTCAGGTGATCCACCCGCCTTGGCCTCCCAAAGTAGCTGAGATTACAGGTGTGAGCCACTGCGCCCGGCCTAAACATAATTTTAATGCTTAATTTACAGAAAAACTGGATGATACCCCTTTAACTTTAGCCACCATGTTTACATACAGAATTTTCTTTACAGTCAACCTCCCACACCTTTTTTTGAGACAGAGTCTTGCTCTGTTGCCCACGCTGGAGTGCAGTGGCATGATTTTGGCTCACTGCAACTTCCACCTCCTGGGTTGAAGCAATTCTTCTGCTTCAGCCTCCCCACGTAGCTGGGATTACAGGCTCCCACCACCACACCTGGCTAATTTTTGTGTTTTTAGTAGAGATGGGGTTTCACCATGTTGGCCAGGCCTGTCTCACACTGCTGACTTCAGGTGATCCTCCCGCCTCAACCTCCCAAAGTGCTGGGATTACAGGCGTGAGCCAACGCGCCCGGCATGGATTCCAGTTCTTAGTGGGTGTGTGATTACCGAAAAGATGTTTTAGGAACACCTTTTTTTTGTAGCTCCAGTTTAAAGGAACACTATTCTTGGGGGAAAAAAATTAGCAAATATGCGTAGATTAACATTTTAGAGTTTCCAATCTGTTAAAAGCTTAAGGATCAAATTCAGTTTTCTTACATAGAATACATTTGGCTTTTTATATGGGAATATTTCCTTTAATCATTTCTGAGAACCAGAAGTTTCCCAGTATTTCAGCATTTTTAGTTTATTTTGCTGAGTGACTGGATTTACTGAATTTATACAGTTTATTTCTTAAACACTTGTATCTCATAATCACTCATGACGTTTATAGCTATTTGTATCTGGCAGAATGGTTTTAAAAGCACATGGACCCTTGTGAATAGTTTTGGGTGGCATTTTGTCCTCAATTCAGCATTTTGAGGAATGTGGAGTCATCTCTGCTCCACTCCCTGCTGCTGTGACTGAGGCCGCTGGCATTGAGAACACAGCCCACAGTGCTGTCTGGGCTGCCAGGCCTGGTGGGGAGTGGAGTGTGCGTGCCCCAGAACTTTCCGTCTTCTGAGGCCCTGTTACAAACTGTATAAGTAGCTTAACTGGTTTTTTTCAGTAATTGCCCTTCAGGCATTAGGAAAGTTTCCTTGATATTTGGCTAACTTTTCTTTCAAGTTACTTAAGTCCTGAAATGGGTTAGGAGCTCTGTGCGCTCACATCAGCTGTTGGCCTTGTAAGTCACACCTTTGCTTTGGAGTCTGCTGATTATCTGCTATTTGACAGTCTGAGCGCTTGCTGAGCTAAAAACCCAGGAGACCCAGGTACCTTCTGGGTGGGCGTGATTATAGACATTCCAACTATTCGTAAGATTCTGGTAGGATTTTTTTTGTGTGTCTCCCCTACTGTCTTTGAATGGAGTGAGTCCATGCTGTCTCCAGAGGAGACGAGAAGGGGTTGGCCTTTACTGGCAGCTACACAGAAGATGGATTTTTCTTCATTATTATAGAGTCAGTGCTGTGAAATCCCTAATTTGGGCTAACTTAGGCTGAGTTTACTGAAGTTAAACTTCTTAAGTATGTTCTGAATACATAGCCACATGCCGGAGTTAGTCCCCATGTGCCTTAAAGGTAGGAGTTGAGAAAACAAAAGAGCCCTTTACCCCTTAGGGCACAGAAGGGGCTGCGCTTGGGCTCCCGGTATCCCCAGCTACCAGACAATTCTTGAGGTCGGGGTGCATGCTCCCCTGGGGTTCCTGGGTTTGTACCTCTATTTCCTTTCCTCTCTCCCTGGAGCCCACATCCCACACTGCCTCTCCTCGCTTCATGCACATGGCGTGTGTTTCAGTGCCATCCACATGCAGAGCCACCTCTCTGAGACTGCTTGTTTCCAAACACAAAGTCTTTGGCATCTCCTAAAATTTCCTTCATGCAGCTTCCCACCGGAGCCCCACCTCTCCGTCAGTGGAAGCTCATACCTCACCACCCCCATCCCATCCATCACCAAGCTCTGGCAATTTTACTTCCCAGCTGTCCCCTGAATCCTTCCGTTTCCCTGCCAAATCATTTGATGTTGATTCAGGCCCCTCTCAGTGCTGCAGAGCCCTCCTAAGAGAACTTCTCCCACTTCTCTTAGCCCCAGACCCAGCTTCCCTTGGTTGGAGGAGAAGGAAGCGAAAACGCGGATACTGCCTGCATGGTCCTGCGAGGAGGCCCCACCCTGGCCCTGGGGCCTTTTGTTTGCTTGTCACTCGCTCTCGATGCTACCTTCTCTCACCAGTGCTTTGGGTCCTTCCCAGCACAGGGCCCAGCATAGCCCTTCTCTTCCACCTAGCAGATTCCAGCACATTCTTTTCTTTTCTTTTTTTTTTTCTTGAGACGGAGTCTCAGTTGTTGCCCAGGCTAGAGTGCCGTGGCATGATGTCAGCTCGCTGCAACCTCCTCCTCCTGGGTCCAAGAGATTGTTTTGCCTCAGCCTCCCGAGTAGCTGCAATTACAGGCACATACCACCATGCTCGGCTAATTTTTGTATTTTTAGTAGAGATGGGGTTTCACCATGTTAGCCAGGCTGGTCTCGAACTCCTGACATTGTGATCCGCCTGCCTGGCTTCCCAGAGCACTGGGATTACAGGCGTGAGCCTCCGCATCTGGCCTCCAGCACATTCTTTAGCTCTTGACTTGGATGACTCTTGACCTGGGAGGCTGCCTCGACACGTGGAGATTGGTGTCTCCTGTTAGTTTCTATGCCTCTTTTCCTCATGAAACATTAGTCATGATGTTATTTCTGTGATTATCTTTTTTTTTTTTTTTTTTTTTTTTGAGACGGAGTTTCGCTCTTGTTACCTAGGCTGGAGTGTAGTGGCACGATCTCCGCTCACTGCAGCCTCTGCCTCCAGGGTTCACGCCATTCTCCTGCCTCAGCCTCCCGAGTAGCTGGGACTATAGGCGCCTGCCACCTCGCACAGCTGATTTATTGTCTTTTTAGTAGAGACAGTTTCACCATGTTAGCCAGGATGGTCTCAATCTCCTGACCTCATGATCCACCCGCCTCAGCTTCCCAAAGTGCTGGGATTACAGGAGTGAGCCACCATGCCCGGCCCTGTTGCTGTGATTATCTTACATTGTCATTGTTCTCCCAGGCCTGTCTCTTTCACTGTGGTATGCATTGTCTAGGGTAGATGCTTGTTAGATATTTTATGACTTGCTCTCTTTTTCAACAGGACAAATTGATGGCCAGGAGATCACTGCCACCGCCGTGCTGGCCCCCTGGCCTAGGCCACCCCCCAGGAGATTCAGCCCTCCCAGGAGAATGTTGCCACCACCGCCTATGTGGCGCAGGTCTCCCCCACGGATGAGGAGAAGGTAAACAATTTGTAGTTTCAGTGGACTGATCAGACCACAAACCTCACATGATCGCAGTGACTTTCAGACCCTTTATTCAGCCCTGCCTGCCTTCCTGTGTGGGCGGGCAGAGAGCAGGAGCCCTTCAGAGCTCATGGAGAGAGCAGGAGGGCCACAGCTGCAGTAAGCCACAGGCAGGAGACGCCCTAGAGTTGCACCAACACAGCTTTCTGAGTCTGGGCAGTGGCGTGGTGTGGCCTTCCTAGGAGACCACTAGACCTGTGAGCCCAGGTGCAGGCCCACTTTTTTCTGAGCTAACAAGAAGAACTAGGAGAGGGAGAAGTTGGGGGTCAGAAGAGTTGTGGGGCAGGGGTGGTAATCCCTCGGCAGAGGCCACAGTTTGGCCTTCCCTTGCCGGTGGTGAGCTGTGCTTTCAGCCTTTGGGGAAGAGGAGGAAAGCCTGGGCTTCTGCCTTGGGTCTCACAAGCACCCGTTCCCAAGAGCTCAGGGCAGGCCCATCAGGTGGGACCTGTCCCAACTTCTAGTATTAAAAAGTAAAACTTCTGCCGGGCATGGTGGCTCAGGCCTGTAATCACTTTGGGAGGCTGAGGCGGGCAGATCACGAGGTTAGGAGATGGAGACCACCCTGCCTAATACAGTGAAACCTTGTCTCTACTAAAAATACAAAAAAATTAGCTGGGCGTGGTGGTAGGTGCCTGTAGTCCCAGCTACTCGGGAGGCTGAGGCAGGAGAATGGCGTGAACCCGGGAGGCGGAGCTTGCAGTGAGCCAAGATCATGCCACTGCACTCCAGCCTGAGCAACAGAGTGAGACTCCATCTCAAAAAAAAAAAAAGTAAAACTTTGCCACACATGGTAGCAATAGCCTGTAATCCCAGCACTTTGGGAGGCTGAGGTGGGTGGATCACAAGGTCAGGAGGTCGAGACCATCCTGGCCAACATGGTGAAACCCCATCCGTCCAAAAAATATAAAAATTAGGCCTTGCATGGTGGCTCACGCCTGTAATTCCAGCACTTTGGGAGGCCGAGGTGGGCGGAACATGAGGTCAGGAGATCGAGACCATCCTGGCTAACACGGTGAAACCCCGTCTCTACTTAAAAAAAAAAAAAAAAAATTAGCTGTGCGTGGTGGCGTGCGCCTGTAGTCCCAGTTACTCGGGAGGCTGAGGCAGGAGAATGGCATGAACCTGGGAGGCTGAGATTGCGCCTCTGCACTCAGCCTGGGCAACAGAGTGAGACCCCATCTCAAATATATATATATACACACACAAAAATTAGCTGTGCGTGGTGGCGCGCGCCTGTAGTCCCAGTTGCATGGGAGGCTGAGGCAGGAGAATTGCTTGAACCCTGGAGGCAGAAGTTGCAGTGAGCTGAGATCGTGCCACTGCACTCTGGCCTGGAGACAGAGTGATATTCCATCTCAAAAAAGTAAAACTGTGGGGATTGCCCAGGAAGAAGCTAGCTTGCCCTACAGCCTGAGCTACTCTGATGTGGTTTCTCCTCTTCCCACAGGTCCCGCTCCCCGAGGCGCAGGTCCCCCGTGCGCCGGAGATCACGGTCCCCGGGCCGCCGCCGCCACAGGAGCCGCTCCAGCTCCAACTCCTCCCGATAAACAGGCCACTGAAGCTCTCGCCCCTGTAACTGATACCCCACCCAGCTCAGTTTTGTCACTTTTCTAGCCAAAGGAAGACCAGTAGGAAAGCAAACCCTTGACTCTGGCAGGATTTGCAGGCAGCAGGCAGCACCCCTCTGCCAGCCGGGCTCCGGCTGCAGAAGTGCTGTTGGTTTGGATGCTGTGTGCCTGTCAAGATTCCCTCCGGTTTTCTGGCTAGAAAGCTCACCCGTTTTCCGGTTTCTAAGAGTCAGTTCAGTGGCAGAGCCACCAGGGACAAGTGAGGCTCTTGGGGGTGGTTTGACCCTGCTTACCTGGGAGCACACTTTTCCCTTCCCCGATGACCTGGGATGGTGGCCAGGCCGTGCCCTTGCTGTTGCTGGGCAGTGTCCTTCTGGAAAGGGAGCTGCCCCAGGCTTTAGTGCAGCTGCCAACCCTGTTAGGCCTGGCCTCTGGAGGCCTCTTCTGACTTCAAGGGTCACATCCCCCCTAAAGATCCTCTCACCCATGGTAGTTGCTGCTCATGGTTCTGTCTGTCCGTGCACCGATGCACACACCGCACCCCACCACTGTACTCTGAAATTGGCAAGTGAGTTGAGAGCCAGCTCTGCGGGGTCATCACGCAGCCATGGTTGTGCCTGCCCTTCATGGTGGTTTTTCAGGTTATCTTGGCAACATGTACATTGCTTTTATTTTTTTTCTTTTTTGCTTTTATTGTACAGTCAGTACTATAAAATTTCTCTTTTGAGTTTTATACCTTTGTAGCATTTTAGATGACATTGTGTTTGTACTTTGTTGTGTAGAGTGGAAGAATTGTGTTTAATAAACCCAAGATCGGAATGCAAATCTAGTACTGGGTTCACTGCCTTCTCACTTGTCCCCTCGCCCCTAGTAACTTTCTGTTCCTCACCATCCACAATGGCACCTCCGATGCTTTCAGCCAGGAGAACCTAGAATTTGTGTGCTGTGGGGACCAGGTTGCTCCTAGGGTGGACAAATAGAAGGAGATGGTTTTATCGCCACCTCGGAATGTGTGTGTGTTTTCAGACAGACTCTCGCTCTGTCACCCAGGCTGGAGTATGTACCATGGTGCGATCATAGCTCATTACAGCCTCCAACTCCTGCTTCAGTGTCCAGAGTAGCAGGGGTTAATTTTTTTTTAATTTTTTAATTTTTTTTTTTGAGACAGTCTCTGTTGCCTGGGTTGGAGTGCAGTGGCGCAATATTGGCTCACTACAATCTCTGCCTCCTGGGTTCAAGTGATTTTCCTGCCTCAGCCTCCTGAGTAGCTGGAATTACAGGCACCTGCCACCATGCCCAGCTAATTTTTTGTATTTCTAGTAGAGACGGGGTTTCACCATATTGGCCCGGCTGGTCTCAAACTCCTGACCTCATGATTTGCCCACCTCGGCCCCCAAAGTGCTGGGATTACAGGCATGAGCCACCGCGCCCAGCAGCAGGAGCTAATTTTTAAAAATTTTTTGTAGCAACAAGGTGTTGCTATGTTACCCAGCTGGTCGTGAGTCACTGGGGTTACAGGTGTGTGTCACCATGCCAGACTTGCTTCCTCCTCCGTTAAGTGGCCATTTTTCCACCTCAAAAATTGGTTTGGGACACAAGGAAGAATTGGAAATGCTTAAGATGAGAACAAAAGTTGAGACCACCCAACACAGCTGGGACCTTACTGCCCAGTGCTCCCAGTGGTCGGACCAAAACCCCACACCAGACAGTACAAAGGCCCACTCCCGAGCTGCCGCTTACGGCCCAGCGGGAACAGACTGTATTCTTATCCTTCGGCATTTCTCTGCAAATAAAAAGGTGCCACTGCGGTCCGGCCTTTGTGCACTTGCCCTTGTGCTGAGCAAGGCGGGTGGCCTGTTCTTACCGCTGGGTTCTACTGCCCCCACCCCGATTTCGGTGACTAAACCTGCAGCTCTGATCCTGTTCCCAAAGGGGCAGGAGCCCGGGCTCACCCCAGGCAGCCCCTGGCCTCCCTGACGGCCCCCTCGGGTGGGGCTCAGTGCTTTGATCGCCTTTCCAGCGCCGATACTGCAGTAGCTGGGCCCAGCCTAGAGCTCGCGGTCACGAACACCGGCAGCCTCTTGCCTACAGTGTCCCGCGCTGTAGAAGAGCCTGCCCTGGCGCTGAGCTGGTCGTGGCTGCTTCAGCAGTGGGCCTGCGCCTCCCTGTAGGCCAGCCCTGGCCCAGATCCAGGTGCCTGCCCCGGAAGCGCGCGGCTGCCCGGGATGAAGCCGGAGGGCGGCGAGCGGCTGTTTCGGCCGGTAGGTGGAGGCGTTGACCAGCCTCTGGGAACGGGGCAGGGCCTAGTGCGGGGGGCTCCGCCCCCTCCCCAGGAGGCGAGCTCACCCCGCGACCTTTATCCCGCGCGTTGCGGTCAAGATGGCGCTGGTGGCTTCTGTGCGAGTCCCGGCGCGCGTTCTGCTCCGCGCGGGTGCGAAACCCGGGGTGGGCAGGGATCGGGCCGGGGCCGGGGCCAGGACCGGGAACTAACGGGCTCCCCCACGCTGCCTTCGCAGGGGCCCGGCTCCCGGGCGCGGCCCTCGGGCGGACGGAGCGGGCGGCCGGCGGCGGAGACGGCGCGCGGCGCTTCGGGAGCCGGCGGGTGCTGGTGGAGCCGGACGCGGGTGCAGGTGAGCGGGCGGCGCCGAGGGAGGGCGGGCGTGGGGTCAGGACCCGCGGGAGTCCGCCCTCGCGGGGCGCTGTTGGAGAACCACGTCTGTCGACGCTCGGTTTGTGTTTAGAACCCAAGTTTCGAAACAGAACCTTGCCGCTCTACCTGGGTTCGTTCGTCATGAGATAAAAGTTTCTGTTTTTAAAGTTGGCGGAGGCCGAGCGCGGTGGCTCACGCCTGTAATCCTAGCACTTTAAGAGGCTGAGGCGAGCGGATCACCTGAGGTCAGGAGTTCGAGATCAGCCTGGCCAACATGATGAAACCCTATCTGTACTAAAAAATACAAAAGAAAAAAATTAGCTGGGCGTGGTGGTGCGTGCCTATGCCTGGGAGGCTGAGGCAGAAGAATCGCTGGAATCTGGGAGGTGGAGGCTGCAGTGAGCCGAGATTGTGCCACTGCACTCCAGCTTGGGCCACAGAGCAAGATTCCGTCTCAAAATAAATAAACAAATAAAAATAAAGTTGGCGGGGATATGAGCTGTTATCTAAGTTATTCAATTGGAAGTGGAAAAGAATTGGAATCTTTTGGAATAAAATTATGTTTGTTAACACTCCCATGTGGCACAGAACCTCGCACCTACCCGCCGGTCAGAACCCTTGGTAAAACCCACTGGAAAGGACAGAAAAAGTACTTTTGGAAGAGAAGCCTGTGCGCTCCCTCCAGACAGGAGGCCGAGCTGAGGGCACCGAGAGGGCACGCCTAGGCGCCAGCAGTTCTGCTTCCAGGACATGCTGACCTGGACCTCCTGGTGCAGCAGTCCCTGCTGTGGCTCCTGAGAGGAGGCCCTGCCCCTCCGAAAGTAAGTCACAGCCCCTGCCCTCCCCAACCCCCCAGACTCAGGGCTGTGCCCAACTTTGCACAGCTTCAGGACTCCAGGCTCCTGGTGCCTCTGAACTTGGTTCCGTCCTCTCTGTCTGGGCTGAGGGAGCTGCCTGGGCTCTCTCTACAAACTGAGAGGGACAAACTAAGACCAACTTCAAACTGACTTTTTTTGTTTTTTTGGAGATGTAGTCTTGCTCTCCAGTCGCCAGACTGGAGAGCAGTGGCGCAATCTCGGCTCACTGCAACCTGTGCCTCCTGGGTTCAAGCGATTCTCCCTCCTCAGCCTCCCAAATAGCTGGGATGACAGGGACCCACCACTACGCCCACTAATTTTTGTAAAAACTGAGTTTCTGAAGGGATCATTTCTGTAGCATATTTGAATATATCTCAACAAAATGCAAAAAAAAAATTATTATTATTTTTTTTTGAGACAGAGGCTCCCTCTGTCGCCCAGGCTGGCGTGCAATGGCGCGGTTCTGGCTCAGTGCAATCTCAGTCAGGCCTGACTTTCTGACTCCAAACTCTACTTTGTCTTTTTTTTTTTTTTTTTTTTTTGAGACGGAGTCTTGCTCTGTCGCCAGGCTGGAGTGCAGTGGCACGATCTCCGCTCACTGCAAGCTCCACCTCCCGGGTTCACACCATTCTTCTACCTCAGCCGCCCAAGTAGCTGGGACTACAGGTGCCCGCCACCACACCCGGCTAATTTTTTTTTTTTTTGGTATTTTTAGTGGAGACGGGGTTTCACCATGTTAGCCAGGATGGTCTTGATCTCCTGACCTCGTGATCCACCCGCCTCAGCCTCCCAAAGTGCTGAGATTACAGGCGTGAGCCACCGCGCCCGGCTTACGTTGTCTTTTTATATGGTAAAGTGGGGAGGCACTCGGGTAAAAAAATTGTCATTGTACGAACACTTTTCCTTTTTTACCGGAGGTAATGTGTGTGTGTGTGTACATAAAAATCTTTAAAATATGCCTCACATTTACCATTCTAGCCGTTTTGCAACGTACAACCCAGTGGCCGTAAGTATATTCACAATGTGTAGTCCACACTACCCATTCCAATACCTTAAGATAACATGTTTTTGAGTCCGGGCCCGGTGGCTCCCACCTGTAATCCCAGCACTTTGGGAGGCCAAGGTGCGCGGATCACGAGGTCAGGAGATCGAGACCATTCTGGCTAACACGGTGAAACCCCATCTCTACTAAAAAATACAAAAAAAAAATTAGCCAGGCGTGGTGGCGGGCGCCTGTAGTCCCAGCTACTTGGGAGACTGAGGCAGGAGAATGGTGTGAATCCCCGAGGTGGAGCTTGCAGTGAGCCGAGATTGCGCCACTGCACTCCAGCCTGGGCAACAGAGCAAGAATCTGTCTCAAAAATAAATTAATTAATAAAATAAATAAATAAATAAATAAATAGGAATGACAGCCACATGGATGAACCTTGAACACATGATACTAAGTGGACAAAGCCGACAACAAAGCCCGGCGGTATCCCAGTGATATGGAATATGGCCGGAGCAGGAAAACTGCAGACACAGAACGAAGATTGGTGGCTTCCAGGAGCTGGGGGTGGGATGGGGAGCAACTGCTCATGGGGACAAGGATTCCTTTTGGGACAATGAAAAGGTTCTGGAACTAGGCAGCGGTGATAGTTGCACAACACAGTCAGTATACTGAATTGTGTAAGTGCCTGACTTGTTTACTTAAAAATGGCTAATTTAGGCTGAGCACAGTGGCTCATACCTATAATCCCATCATTTTGGGAGGCTGAGGCAGGAGGATCACCTGAGGTCAGAAGTTCATGACCAGCCTGGCCAACCTGGTGAAACCCCGTCTCTACTAAAAATGCAAAAATTAGCCAGGCATGGTGGTGTGTCCTGTAATCCCAGCTTCTCAGGAGGCTGAGGCAGAAGAATGGCTTGAACCCAGGAGGCAGAGGTTGCAGTGAGCCGAGATAGCGCTGCTGCACTCCAGCCTGGGCAACAGAGCGAGACTCTTGTCTCAAAAAAAAATATAGAAAATGGTTAATTTGGCCGGGCATGGTGGCTCACACCTATAATCCCAGCACTTTGGGAGGCCTAGGCGAGGTGTTCACGAGGTCAAGAGATCGAGACCATCCTGGCCAACCAACATGGTGAAACCCCATCTCTACTAAAAATACAAAAATTAGCTGGGCATAGTGGCGCATACCTGTAGTCCCAGCTACTCAGGAGGCTGAGGCAGGAGAATCGCTTGAACCCGGGAGGTGGACGTTGCAGTGAGCTAAGATTGCACCACTGCACTCCAGCCTAGGCGACAGAGCAAGACAGTCTCAAAAAAAATAATACAGAGGTTGGGTGTGGTGGCCCACACCTGTAATCCCAGCGCTATGGGAGGCGAGGCGGGCGAATCACAAGGTCAGAGGATTGAGACTATCCTGGCTAACATGGTGAAACCTTATCTCTACTAAAAATACAAAAAAATTAGCCAGGCGTGGTGGCAGGTACCTGTAGTCCCAGCTACACGGGAGGCTGAGGCAGGAGAATCGCTTGAACCTGGGAGGCGGAGCTTGCAGTGAGCCAAGATCGCGCCACTGCACTCCAGCCTGGGCGACAGAGCAAGACTCTGTCTCAGAAAAAAAATGATAGAGAATGGTTAATTTAAAAAGCATGCAGTTTATATAGAATAAATGAAATTGTTAATGTATGTTATATCGATCTTACTTCAATGTAAAAAACCAAGGGCTCACTCCTGTAATCTAGCACTTTGGGAGCCTGAGGCAGAAGGACCACTTAAGCTCAGGAGTTCAAGACCAGCCTGGGCAACAAAATAAGACCTCGTCTGTATTAAAAAATAAAAAAAATTAACTGGGTGTGGTGGTGCTTGCCTATAATCCCAGCTACTCAGCAGGCTGAGTTGGGAGGATTGCTGGAGCCCAGGAGGTCAAAGCTGCAGTAAGCAGAGATCACACCCCTGCACTCCTAGGTGATAGAGTGAGACCCTGTCTCAAAAATAATAATAATAAAAAAATAACCCCCAGGCCGGGCGCTGTGGCTTACGCCTGTAATCCTGGCACTTTGGGAGGCCGAGGCGAGCGGATCACCTGAGGTTGGGAGTTCAAGACCAGCCTGACCAGCATGGAGAAAACCCTGTCCCTACTAAAAATACAAAATTAGCTGGATGTAGCGGCACGCACCTGTAATCCTAGCTACTCAGGAGGCTGAGGCAGTCGAATCGCTTGAACCCAAGAGGCAGAGGTTGCGGTGAGCCGAGATCGCTCCATTGCACTTGAACCTGGGCAACAAGAGCAAAACTCCTTCTCAAAAAAATAAATAAAAATAGGACCAGGCGCGGGGGTTCACGCCTGTAATTCCAGCACTTTGGGAGGCCGAGGCAGGCAGATCACGAGGTCAGGAGATCGAGACCATCCTGGCTAACACGGTGAAACCCCGTCTCTACTTAAAAGAAAAAAATTATCCAGGCGTGGTGGTGGGCACCTGTAGTCCCAGCTACTCAGGAGGCTGAGGCAGGAGAATGGTGTGAACCCGGGAGGCAGAGCTTGCAGTGAGCCGAGATCGCGCCACTGCACTCCAGCCTGGGTGACAGAGCGAGACTCTGTCTCTAAATAAATAAATTAATAAATAAAACCCCCAAAATGCACAGCTACCATGGCTTAGTTGAGGGTGCAGGCTGGTCAGGCTGCTTTTCCAGTGCCAGGTGTGAGCTTTCTCTTCTCATTCTTTAAATTAGGGGTCGCTGTGATGAAATTCAAGAACCCCCCAGTGAACAGCCTGAGCCTGGAGTTTCTGATGGAGCTGGTCATCAGCCTGGAGAAGCTGGAGAATGACAAGAGCTTCCGCGGTGTCATTCTGACCTCGGTAGGTGCCAGTTCAGCTCCCTACCCCAGCCCGAGTTCTTGGCCCGAGTTCTCTGATGTGAGCCCAGGCCTGTTGCACATGGAAGAGGCGGAGCCTGCCAACGTGTGTTGCAGGCCAGCCGGCAGCCCCACCACCCTGGACTCCAGGCGCCTTCACGGGAGGCTTCCAGGAGCGCCGTCTGGGTGTGCCCCAGCAGGGACCCAAACTGCCATGGGCCTCAAGCAGATCATTCCCAAAGGTGAAGGTGGACCAGTCTCGGAGACAGCCTTCCCAGGAGACAGCTGTCCCAAGAGACAGCCTTCCCAGGAGACAGCTGTCCCAAGAGACGCTCTTCCCAGGAGACCGCCTTCCCTGCCCGGGCCGTCGTCCAGGCGGACACTGGGGAGAGCTGTGGGCAGCGAGTGAGGGAGAGCCATGCATCTATGGGGTCACCTTGGACCCTAAGCACACCTGGTGGTGGGTTCCTGGAGTGCTCCCCACTAGGATCACTTGGGTGCCCTGAGCCAGTCCTGCGAACAATACCCATGCTCTCTGATCCTCTGCGGGCCAGTCTTCAGGGCGAGTTCTCGAGGGTGAACCTCTTTGGTCTGAGTTCTTGTGCAGGGGACTCTAAGTGTTGCCTGAGTGCTGGCGAACGCTAGGCGTGGCATCTGTGGGAACGGTGTCATTACCAACGTCGCGGAGGGGCAGTAAGCAGTGTCAGGCCCAGGAGGATGGGACCCCTGAGGGGAAGCGGGCCATGGCTGAGGTGAGGGGAGTGAGGGGTCCTCGGAGGCTGGCGTGGCTTTACAGGGCCTGGCCTAGAACTCCTGACCTCAAGTGATCCGCCCACCTCGGCCTCCCAAAGTGCTGGCCACGTCCAGCCTTATAAATTTATTGAGACAGAATCTCCCTCTCTTGCCCAGGCTGGAGTACAGTGACGTGATCTTGGCTTACTACAACCTCCGCCTCCTGGGTTCAAGCGATTCTTGAATCTTGAAAATTTTTAAAATTTTTGGGAGAGACAGTGCCTTTATTGCCCACGTTGGTCTTGAACTCCTGGGCTCAAGCACTCCTCCCACCTCGGCTCCCCAATGTGCTAGGATTACAGGTGCGAGCCATTGCACCTGGTTAATTTTTTTGCTTAATTTTTACTTTTTTGTACAGGCGGGGTCTTGCTATCTTGCCCAGGCTGGTCTTGAACTCCTGGCCTCAAGCAGTTCTCCAATCTTGGCCTCCCAAAGCTCTGGGATTACAGGCATGAGCCACCACGCCAGGCCTGGGTCTTGAGTAACGGAAGTAGAACGCGTTTTGTAGAAACAAAGGACCGGCCTACCCATTCTGTGCGGCACCAGCTCACGTCTGTTTGGGAACAGCGGAGCTGCGTTGCACACCCGCACCGTTCCTGGCTTTTTCACATCACCTGAGGATGTGGAGGCCATCCCATCTGTCCCAGCCACCTCCTCCTCACACACGTTAGGTGGCTGTCGCCCTCCTTCCTGCAGACAGGGTGGGGTAAACATCCACCCAGCTCTGCTTGTGTGAGTCAGGGTGAGCTGGGTTCAGCTGCAGGAACAAGTTCACCCACAGCCTTGGGGGATCCGGCCCTCGGGAGGAAAACGTGCCGTGTCGTGCAGAGGGGAAGGTACCCTTGTCATTTGCTCAGGGGGCTGTGACCATGCAGGGTCCCCAGGGTGGGTTCTCCACTCCTCCCCAAGCCCGCCTCCCTGGCCGGCAGCCCTGACTGGGAGTCTGAGGCTCCTGTGCTGGCGCCCGCTACTCCAGCCGTGGGAGGGTCCCTTCCACCTGTGCTCACCCCTCGCCCTTCCTTGGTAGCTGCTGAGAAACCCACACATTCCAGATCATTCTCCCACCCTAGCACTTCCTGGTCCACACGGGGGTCCCTGGCTTGCTTGGCCCTTTGCGGGTAAATGATTCAGAACGTGCAGCTCCTCTGGATTCTCAGGAGTCTTCACCACACCTCTGGGTTCTTCCGCCCGAGCCAGGCGTGCAGAGCCAGAGGGCCGGCGCACTTATGTCCCTGGGAGGTGCCTGGCCCTGCCTGTCCTCTCCTATCCAGTTTGAAGCAGGAAAGGGAAGAATGTTCTGGGAAGTACAGGGAAGCCAGGTCCAGGAGAAGCCTTGGCCGAGTCCCTGGAGCGCCTAGTCCTGGCTCCGTGGGGCAGCACCCACACCCTGAGCGTGACCTGGCCCTGCTGTGCGTCGTGCACCTGGGCTCCCCAGCCCTCCTGCTGTGATGCCAGCTGGGAGGTGGACTCTGATGGGCATGTGGCCCCGGCTCCCCCTGCAGGACCGCCCGGGTATCTTCTCGGCCGGCCTGGACCTGACGGAGATGTGTGGGAGGAGCCCCGCCCACTATGCTGAGTACTGGAAGGCCGTTCAGGAGCTGTGGCTGCGGTTGTACCAGTCCAACCTGGTGCTGGTCTCCGCCATCAACGTGAGTGTCCCCACTCCCAGGTGGCCTCGCTGGCTGTTCTGGGCCAGCGCCGGGGGGTGGGACAGACACTGTCCTGCCCTTGGAATCTCTCACAGGGGAAGGGGAAGGTTGGAGAGGCCCTGAGATGTGCACAGGTGAGCGCCATCGCAGACCACGGGGCGTGTTGAAAAAGGTGGGCCTCGGGTGAGGGCCCTGGCCTGGGTCAATCAGACAAGACCCAGAAAAGAGCCAGTGGGTAGGGACCAGGGCCTGGGGTTGATGCCAGCCTGGGTGGAGGCTGTATGGGTGAGTGGGTGATCGGACCCACATTTTGGAAACATCACTCCATCCCTTCTGGGGGAAGGCCAGGGAAGCCGAGAACAACACGGGGGCTTAACCTCAGGAACCAGGGTGTCCTGCGGGGTGGCTGTGACAAGCCGGGTGTGGGCCGGAGCCTGGTGGAGGGGAGGGCTGGTGTGAGAGGAAGCCTTAAGGGTGCACGGCCATGCAGACAGGATGGGTCCTGCGTGGGGCAGTGGGTACCTGCAGTGACCACAGGGTGAGTGTGGGGTTCCCAGGACATCCTGGTTGCGCTAGCTGCTGGGGTGGTATCGGGGCCCCCTTGGGGCATGACCGTTATGACTAAATGCTTGTGTGGCATTTTAGCACTGAGTAAAAGCTCTGAGAGGACAAGCGACTTGCTCCCCTAACTGAATGGTTTTTAAAAGTGATTTATCTGTTGCCGAAGAACTAATGACCCTCGGCTGAGGACGAGCCTCAGACCCTCCTTGCCGAGCGCTAAGGGGCCGGTTCCTTCCCCATCCGTTTCCCAGTGCACACCCAGCCCAGCCCAGCCCACTGTGGGTGTTGAATCCTGCGGGGGTCGGGGTGCGCCGAGGGCACAGGCCCTCCTTCCCTGGACCTGGCCCTCTGGAATGTGGTTGGGACCAGCAGCACCTAAGAGCCCTGTCCGGCCTCTCCCTGCAGGGAGCCTGCCCCGCTGGAGGCTGCCTGGTGGCCCTGACCTGTGACTACCGCATCCTGGCGGACAACCCCAGGTACTGCATAGGACTCAATGAGACCCAGCTGGGCATCATCGCCCCTTTCTGGTAAGGCCCTGGGCTGCAGCCACGCTCCATGCTTGTTGTGGAGGGAACAGACCCGCCTGGGGCCACGTGGTGAGTGGGTGTCTGCGTTTCCAGGTTGAAAGACACCCTGGAGAACACCATCGGGCACCGGGCGGCAGAGCGTGCCCTGCAGCTGGGGCTGCTCTTCCCGCCTGCGGAGGCCCTGCAGGTGGGCATAGTGGACCAGGTGGTCCCGGAGGAGCAGGTGCAGAGCACTGCGCTGTCAGCGATAGCCCAGTGGATGGCCATTCCAGGTGAGGCACAGGGCATGGCGGGCGCCCGATGATGCTGGGGAGACCAGAAGGTTCTCCACCCAAAGGTTTTCTGTGGACATCGTGACTTCGGGAGACTGTTGATAATCACAGCTATGTGGGTGTCAGGAGGCTGCTGTAACAACGCAGCACAGACCGGGTGGCCCAGACCGCAGAAGCTCATCTCACGGGGCTGGAGACCAGAGGTGCAAAATCAAGGTGTGGGCAGGGCTGCACTTCCTCCCTGCGTTCCAGGGAGGCTCCTTCCTGCCCCACCCACTTCTACTGGCTCCAGGCCTCCCTGGGCTTGTGGGCGCCTCGCTCTAATCTCTGCCTCCATCCTTACGCAGCTTTCTCCCCTGTGTTTCTGTGGGTCTCAGGTCTCTCTCTCCCTTCTCAGGACACCTGCCATGTGATTTAGGACCTACCCTAAATCCAAGATGATCCCAACTTAATTACATCTGCAGAGACTCTTTCCAAATAAGGTCACACTTCCAAGTTCCAGAGCAGTGGTTAGGGCTTGGACCTATCTTTTGGGGCACACTTTTCAACCTACTACAAAGACAGTTGTCCACTTCATAGAAAAAGAGCTGGTCATATCAGCGATGGTATAGACCAGGGCCCAGCAAATTCTGTCTCTAAAGGGCCAGGTGGCTTGTGGGCTCTGTAGGTAAGACCTTTGTAGCAGAAAGCAGCCACAGAGGAGACGTAAACTGACAGGTATAGCTGTGTTCCGGCAAAGCTTTATGGACACTGGGCCAGGTGCGGTGGCTCACGCCTGTAATCTCAGCACTTTGGGAGGCTGAGGCAGGCAGATCACTTGAGATCAGGAGTTCAAGACCAGCCTGGCCAACATGGTGAAACCCCATCTCTACTAAAAATACAGAAATGGGCCAGGCGCGGTGGCTCACACCTGTAATCCCAACATTTTAAGAGGCCGAGGCGGGCGGATCACGAGGTCAGGAGATCAAGACCATCCTGGCTAACACGGCGAAACCCTGTCTCTACTAAAAATACAAAAATTAGCCAGGTGTGGTGGCGGGTGCCTGTAGTCCCAGCTACTCGAGAGGCTGAGGCAGGAGGATGGCGTGAACCCGGGAGGCGGAGCTTGCAGTGAGCCGAGATCGCACCACTGTACTCTAGCCTGGGCGACAGAGAGCGGGACTCTGTCTCAAAACAAAAAAAAAAAATGAGCCGGGCGTGGTGGCACGTGCCTGTAATTCCAGCTACTCGGGAAGGCTGAGGCCGGAGAATCACTTGAACCTGGGAGGCGGAGGTTGCAGTGAGCCAAGATCATGCTACTGCACTCCAGCCAGGACGACAGAGTGAGACTCCTCTCAAAAAAAGTAAAAACTATTCATAGCTTCAGGGCCTTGAGAAGCCAGATTTGCCAACCCTGATACAAATGGCTGAAGGCTGTGCTGCCATTTCCCGTGCTGTAAGACAGTATTTAATATAGTGCCATGGAAATTTTTTTATTTTTATTTTATTTATTTATTTTTTTTGAGATGGAGTCTCCCTCTGTTGCTCAGGCTGGAGTGCAGTGGTGTGATCTCAGCTCACTGCAACCTCCACCTCCTGGGTTCGTGCCATTCTCCTGCCTCAGCCTCCTGCATTGTGGAAATATTCTTCATAATATAGTTGAGTGAAAATGACACGTTAAGTGGCTGGGCGCGGTGGCTCACACCTGCAATCCTGGCACTTTGGGAGGCCAAGGAGGGTGGATCACCTGAGGTCAGGAGTTCGAGATCAGCCTGACCAACATGGTGAAACCCCTTCTCTACTGAAAATACAAAAATTAGCCGGGCATGGTAATGCTCCTGTAATCCCAGCTACTCAGGAGGCTGAGGCAGGAGAAGTGCTTGAACTTGGGAGGCGGAGGTTGCAGGGAGCCAAGGTCACGCCACTGTAGTCCAGCCTGGGTGGCAGAGACAGACTCCATCTCAAAAATAAATAAATAAATAATACAAAATTAGCCAGGATGTGTGGTGCACGCCTGTAGTCCCAGCTACTCAGGAGGCTGAGGTGAGAGGATCACCTGAGCCCAGGAATTCAAGACTGCAGTGAGTCGTGATCACTAGTGCACTCCAGTATGGGCGAAAGAGAATATCCTGTCTCTTTAAAAACAAAACAAAACAAAAAAAAATTAGGGCCGGGCATGGTGGCTCATGCCTGTAATCCCAGCACTTGGGGAGGCAGAGATGGGCGGATCACTTGAGGTCAGGAGTTTGGGACCAGCCTGGCCAACATGAGGAAATCCCATCTCTACTAAAAATACAAAATTAGCCGGGTGTGGTGGCACACGCTTGTAATCCCAGCTACTCAAGAGGCTGAGGCAGGAGAATCACTTGAACTCGGGAGGCGGAGGTTGCAGTGAGCCAAGATCCCACCATTGCACTCCAGCCTGGGCGACAGAGCAAGACTCCGTCTCAAAAAAAAAAATAAAAAATAAGTTGGAAATCACCCCACTGCCCCTGAAAGTGGGATTTCAGTGGCGCGTCCCATTCTCTTTAGACCATGCTCGACAGCTGACCAAGGCCATGATGCGAAAGGCCACGGCCAGCCGCCTGATCACGCAGCGCGATGCGGACGTGCAGAACTTTGTCAGCTTCATCTCCAAAGACTCCATCCAGAAGTCCCTGCAGATGTACTTAGAGAGGCTCAAAGAAAAGAAAGGCTAACGATTGGGCTCCCACAGGCTTACAGCCACACGTGCCCCTGTGGGTCCCAGGGAGGTCTTAAACAAGGTATTTTTCAACTTAAAAGTACTGCCAGCGTTTCATTTTGCTGATGTTACGTAGAAGTTCCTGTTCCTCATAGCCCAGTGGCCCAAGGCCCAACCACACACAAACACACATGGGTGCCTGTGCCCGTCAGGCAAGGGGAGCTGGAGGGCAGCCTTTTGACTTGGGATTGTGACTGGCAGGGGATGCCATTCTGGACCTGGTGAGGTTGCCACGGAGTGTCTCTGTTCCCAAGGCAGAATTGTAAGTCAAGTCCCTGGTCATCCATTCTGGCCTTTGGACTGCCTGCTCTTAGGTGTAAGGCCAGGTGGTCTTGGCCCCCATGACCCACACAGAACTCCCCAGAGAAAAGCCCTTTGGTCACTGCCCTTACTCATCAGGATGAAGGGAGTGCACAGTGAATCAGAGCAACTGGGGGATCCTGAGCCAGCGGGAGTGGGACTCTGGAGGCAGCTGTGCTGCCAGGGATCCAAATGTCCCTTAAGAAGGATTTTGCAAGAACCAAACTCATCCAAACCCTTGAAACAAAGGTTTTTCCTCCCACGCGATTCAGACCAAGTTACCACATCTTGCTAAGATGTGATGTTTCAAAAACCAGAAACCTCATCGGGCCCCAGTCAGTGACCCAGTGGACCCATGGGCCTGCCTTTTCCCTATCCTAATGTGTCCTTGCCCAGGCACAGGGCAGCAACCTTGAAGGGCTGAGCCGCGGCGAGCTGTGCGGTTTGCACAGGACCTTAGTCCCAAGCCACCTGCCTGGGCAGGGAGGAGTCCAGCCCGCCCACTGCTCTCAGGCTCTCCAAAAGCTCTAGGGCTGCTGACTAGCTGGGGCTGGCCTCCCCTTGCAGTGCTGGGTAAGACCAGGCTCTTGAGACAGACAAGTGCCTGGGGGCCCCTGCAGGGCCCTGGAATGGGGGCTGCTGGGTGGGCCTGGGGAGAGCTGTTCTGAGACCCCCGAGGGTCCAGGAGGCTGGTGTGTTGGCGCCATCCCTGTCCCAGCTGTGCTCACAGTACAGGCTCCTGGGAGCATTTGTAGTTTCCACAGAGGATGAGCAAGGAGCATCCCTGAGCTGCCTTCTGGGGCCAGCAGGCTCTGGGGGCAGCCAGGTCCCACCAGGACACGGGGTGGGCAGCCCAGGCCATGGCTGCCCCTAAGGAGCTGAGGCTGGGTCCTAAGGAAGGACAGAGGCCTGGGAGCCAAGCTGTGGGGCCCGACCGGGAGCGGCTCATTTATTGAGCAGACATCTGCCGGGCAGTGCCCCCTGCACCCCTCATGGGGCTCACAACACCCCATGAGGTCGCTGGATGCAGCCCGTCTCACAGATGGGGAACGGAGGTACAGAGCAGCGCATCACGTGTCCATGGCCCCTGGCCCACGCCCAGCTGACTCTGCCTTGGGGCCTCACTGAAGGGTGGCTGCCACCCTGAAGGGGCCACTGTTGGGCCATTCCTCAGAGCCAGGGTCTGCAGGTGGCATGCCCCAGCCAGGCCTCGAGTCATCGGTGGAACTTGAGGGTCACCTCCACTGGAAAGTGGTCGCTGATGGCAAGAGCCTGTGGGGACAGAGTGAGCCTCAGGGGAAAAGTGCACCCCACCCACAGGGATGGGAGGGGCCGGTGAGGCCTGGGTGCCCACCCCTGCTGCTGCCTGCGGTGGGGCAGGGGCAGGGGCCGGGGCAGAGGGTGTCACCATTGGCCCTTTGAGGGAAAGGCAAGGTACCCTGCCTGCCCAGAGCTCCACATGGGGTGGGCCGGGCTCTCCAGGGTCCTTGGAAACAAGCCCTGGTGCAGGGAGGAAGCTGAGGTGGCCCTGCCTTGGGCGCTGGACCCTCCCTGCTGCCTGCGTGCGCCCCGGCGGTGGGGACCCAAGACCAGCACCGCCCCACGGCCCACTCGCCTGAGTCTGGTCCAGGCCGAATTCCTCCTGGAAGTCGTGCACGGTGGCCGACTGGGGCTTCAGGCTCCGGCGCAGGCGGGCGCCACAGGCCACAATGCGGTCGTAGGCGCAGTCTGAGTTGCCCACCGTGGTGTCGGCGCTGTCAGGGATGAGCCACTTGAAGACCTCACTGCTCCTCAGACGGATGGCGGCCCAGTCCTGCGCCCGCACATAGCTGCAGTCGGCGTTGAAGTCGCCCAGGAACAGCATGTCCTGCGGGCGCCGCGGAGCCGTGTCTGAGCCGCCGCAGGAGCCGTCGAGGTCCCGCCCTCATGAACCAGACCCCCGGGGCGCGCCTGCAGGGACCCCGGGACCGAGCGGTGGGCTTACGTCGGTGCCCCACTTGTCGATCACGTCCAGGTACACGTCGTAGAGCGCGTCGATCTCCGCCACGGCTTGATGCGGCGCCGCGTGCAGCGGGATCAGCACCAGGTTCTGTGCTGCTGCGGGAAGGGGTGGGGGCGTCAGAGCTCGGCGGGAGGGGAGGGGCGGGCCGGCGGAAGGGGAGGGGCGGGGCCCGCTCACCGGTGCCGGGGGCCGAGAACTTGACCACGAAGGGCTCGCGGCTGAAGACGTCCTCGGGGTCTGGGTACAGGTAGGTGTCCACGACCGACACCGCGTCTTTCCTAGGAGATGGGGAGGACCCGCTGAGCCCCCCACCTGCGGCCCCGCGCGCCCCTCCCTGCGGCCCGCCCCTCACCTGTACACGAACAGGTACATCTCCTTGTACTGGTCACGGCCCAGGGGCTCGCTGCTCACAAAGCTGTACTTGTGCTCGGACACGCTGCGGAGACAGGGGCCCGCTCAGGGTCAGGGCGCCGCGCCGGGGCGAGATCCCGGCGGGGGGTCGCGACGAGGGGCCCTGCCCACCACACCTGTTGATCTGCTCCATGAGCGCGGACACAGCGCTGAGGTCTGGGTCTCGCACCTCCTGCACCAGCGCGAGGTCGTAGCCAGCCAGGATCTGGGGAGGAGCGGCGGGTGCGGGGGTCAGCGCGGTCAGCACCCCTAAACGCCGCCCCGCCCCGGCCCGGTCCCCACCTTCGCGATGATGCTGCCGCAAGCCGGGTCCGACACTTTGCTGTCACCGAAGCTCTGAATGTTGAAGGCTCCGATGCGAAGCGCGGCGGTCCCGGCGGCTTCCAGCGCCCAGAGTGCGGCCAGCAGAGCCCGGGGCCCGCCCATGGCGCGGAGCGAGAGGCTGGGAGGGACAGACGCTGCCGCCTACGCAGACCCGCTGTCAGACCCACCGACCCACCCCTTTCCTCCGCGGCCACCCCTTGACGGCCAGTGCGACGCGGAATCCGCCCCTGCATTCTGCAGGCTCCCAGGGCACTGCTGGGCTCTCAGGGACCGCTGCCTTCTCACTGCGCGGGAAGCTGCAGCCGGAATGGAGGGTCCGGCCCATCCAGCCCCAGCTCAGGGCAGCCGAGAGACTCACCTTGGATGTGGGTGCAGAGGCCCGAGGCTCAGAGATCCTAGGAGGATGGGGATCCCGGGTCCAGGCTGCGGGCGTGTCCGACACAGGACTGCACTGACTCCCTCTGGCAGCAGCTCTGGCGCCAAGGCAGGGGCCGGTATTTGAGGTCCTGGGCCAGGGAGGGGCCGGGCTGCACTGGGTCCCGCCCCCTCGACTCAGCTGGGTGCCTGATGAACTCCTGGTTTTCATTCCCATGGAGACCCCCAGGGTAAGGGGTGGGAGACCTGCCTGAGCCGGTTCTGGTGCCCCAGACCTGTCCCAAAACCGTCCCAGAAGCCCCTGCCAGCCCCCTAGGAGGGAGGTAGACGGTCAGCCACATCCCGGTGTGGCTGTGTTCTTGTCCTCGCCCCTAGAAATTAGGTCGCCTAGACTCTGCCTCCCTGAGCAGAATCCCTTCAGGGAAAGCAAGGCAGCGCAGGAAGGACCAGCCACACTCCCTGCCCAGCATCTCCTGCTGCTGCTCCACCTGCTCACCCTGCGGTGGAGGCCGAGGCTCCCAGATCTCCCTGTCCCCGTCCCTGGTCCTCCCACCCACCCACAGGCCTCAGGCAGCGCAGCTGGGGGCACAGCTCCAGCTGGGCAGGGCAGGAGGCTGTTGGTCAACATGCCAATGACACCCACACAGCACCAAGGCGCCGCGGGCTGGCAGAAGCCCCTGGGCGGGGCGGCCAGGCACGTGAGTCTAGGAGTGGCCTGGAAGGCAGGTGCTGCTGCGGGGGCCTGGGCAAAGGTGGTGGCACCAGCCGCGGAGGCTGCCACTGCCGCAACATCACAAGCTGCAGGTTCTCATGTTTTATTGTAAAGCAACAAGAAACTCTTATGTACACTGTCCGTCTTGGGGCGCCTCCATTCTGTGCCATCTTCTCTACCAGGCCAGGCAGGCATGGGTGGGGCGCTCAGAGTCCTCTGCCCTGTCCCTGCCCGGCCAGGACCCCGCAGACCTCATGCTAGACGATGACCGTCTGCACCTCCAGCTGGCCCTCTGGCGAGGCGATGACCAGCTCGCCTGCATGCTCCAGGATCTCGATGTCCTCTGATGACACCATGGTCACAGTGGCCTGTTCAGTGCCACTTGTCCCTGCCCGGGCGGCAAGCACAGTGCCCTCGCTGATGGCCGAGGCCAGCGTCATGGCCACCTGCTCTGTCAGGCTCTCGGGGGTGGCGATGGTGATGGTGTCGGCGGCAGCCGCCTCTGGGCCCAGCGCGGTCTCCTCGTCCATGGTGACGTTCTGCACGATGATCTGGTGGCCGGCGCTAGCCTGGTGCACGATCTGCTGCACCACCTTCATGATGTGGCTGTCCACCTGCAGGGCCACGGCTCAGCGAGAGCGGCTATGCCAGGGAGCCTCCCCGCCCCCGCCTGCCCCACCCCTCACCTCCGTCTGGGTGCCCTCGATGATCTCCGTGGCCTCACTGGTCTCCGCATCGTCTGCAGTGGCCTGGGCAGATGGGCAGAAGGACAGAGGTCAGCCTTGGCTGCCCCTGGGTCCCAGCACGGCCCCAGGGCCCCACACCCACCTCGATGATATACTCCTGGGTGTCAGCTACCACGGACGAGAACTCCACCAACACTGTGTGCGGGTCTTCCGTGAGGACGGTGGTGGCTGCCGCGGGGCTGTCCTCAGACACCAGCAACTCCTCCACCTCCAGCAGGCAGCCCCCTGTGGGTGGGGACTCGGTCAGGGCTTGGCGAGCCCCGGCCCCCTCCCCTCCCCTCCCCCTCCCACCTCCACCGGCCCAGACCTTTGGTGCGCAGGTGCCGGTTCAGCGTGCCGTGCTCGGCGAAGCCACGGCCGCACTTGTAGCACTTGAACGGCTTCTCGCCTGTGTGGTGTCGCACGTGCCGCACCAGTGAGCCCTTCTCTCGGAAGCCACGGCTGCAGAACTGGCACACGTGCGGCTTCTCCTCCAGGTGTGTCCTGAAGTGCACCTGCTGTGCATTCTGTGGAGACACCTGTCAGTGCCAGCCTGGCCTTGGCCACAACAGACTACAGCTCTCCCCTCCCGCTTCTGGCCCAAGGGAGGGGCTGGGTCAAGACTGAGCACGGTGGAGGCAGGGAAGGGGGTGCACCTGGGCCAGGGAGCAGGATGGGGGGATCAGGCGCCAGGGTCCTGCGGCCAGAGACCCACCTTAGTCTTGTAGCGCTTGCCACACTCGGGACAAGGGTAGGGCCGCTCGTCTGAGTGGACGCGCCGGTGGCCGCGCACGTGGGCAATGGTCTTGTAGAGCTTCCCGCAGTCGCCACAGCGGAAGCGGCGCTCACGCACGTGCACCTCCTGGTGCTTCTTGAGCAGGTAGGCCTTGGGGAAGGCCTTGCCACACTGTGCGCAGGCGAACGGCCTCGGCCCTGCAGCCACACACAGCATCGGGCCAAGCCCATCACCCGCGGGCCCGCCAGGCCGCCTGCCACCTGCCCACAGTTCCCCTGGCTCCCTGCTGTCTATGGACCCACCCTGGACACCCAGAGGCACCCCGGCCACCTATAGCCCATCCACTGCCATGGGCCACACACCCACCCATCACCTACCGGTGTGGCCCCTCTTGTGGGCCTCCAGGGTGGCTGCTGTCGGGAAGGTCTCACTGCACTGAGGACATGGGTGGGTCCTGGGCACCGCTGAGGCCTCGCTGGCCACCTGCTGGGGAACCACAGGAAGGTCTCCAGCACCCGGGGCAGGCTGTGCCCTGGCAGTACCAAGAACACAACCATGGGCCCCACCCTGGCAGGCTCCCTTGTGGCCTCAGGGAAGGCAGTAAACAGATCAATGGACAAAGTCACTGCAGAAAGCCACTTCAGGGAGGCGAAGGCCAGCGTGGGGACAGCCCCTGGGATCCAGCCCTGGGAGGAGCCCGCAGATGGTGCTGGCACCTACTGTCTCCAGCGGCTGCACTTCTTCCAGTACCGGCAGCTGCGGGGCTGCCTCTGCCAGGGGCTGGGGACTGGACCCGGCAGCAGGAGCTGGCTCCAGGGCACCCTCCTCCCCAGCAGCGCGCTCAAGGACGATGCCGGAGTTCTGCATGGCCTGGTGCAGCAGGTTCTCACGGCTGCCCTCGCTGGAGCAGGGGAGCTCCTGGGAGACGGGGGGCTGCAGGGGAGGCAGAGAGAGGAGGCTGGCCAGGCAGCCTGGCATCCAGCACCCACCCCATGGGGCAGACGCATGCCAGGAGCCTTGTGCAAACCCTCAGACCCCCATGGCGCTCCCACTGGCCCTGCTCTCCCTGTGGGAAGCCCAGCCCTCGCCTGCCTGGCCCAGACCCCTGGAGCCAGTGCCCAGAACAAAGACTGGCACCGAGCAGGCAGAAGACAGAGCAGCCCTCTGGGGCCCCCCGTCGCCCCCACCTCTGGGGCCAGGGCTTTCATGCCCAGGGGCAGCTCCTGCATCTGGACGTGGACTTCGTGGATGACGGTGCCCTTGGCATCTGTCACCAGGTGAATCACGGGTGAAGTCTCTATAGGCTCGCCTGTCACCGATGATGTGACTGTCCCCAAGCCAGCAGCTCCAGCTCCAGAACCTTCAAGGTAGAGTGAGGGAGTGAAGATCCCGCACACACCCCAGTGGCGGGTGCGTCCACAGCCAGCCCCCAGGACCAGGCAGCTGCCCGCACCATGCTGACCTGCAGGTGCGTCCTCTTTGCTGACAACCACGTCCTTGCTCACACTGAAGCGGATTTTCTCTGTGCAGGGGGTGAGAGACTTGAGGTGCCGGGTCAGTGCACCCGACTCCCGGAAGCTCTTTCCACACTTGGAGCACTTGTAGGGGCGCTCATCTGCAGAGAGAACCTAGTCAGCCCTGGGCAGCCCCAGCAGGCTGGCGACAAGGTGACAAGGCGAAGGCAGGCAGGGGCCCCCGCCTCATCCCCCAAAGCTGGGGAATGCGAGGCTGGGGCACCCCAGGGCCAACCATCGGGGTGCTACCGGGCTCCAGCCCGAGGTGCGGCCAGCTCACCCGTGTGCCGCCGGTGGTGCCGGATGAGTGAGCCCTTGGTGCGGAAGGAGGCCCCACAGAGCTTGCACTCGTGGTCCTTGCGGCTGCTGTGAGTGACCATGTGGGCCTTGAGGATGCTGCCCTGTGGGGGAGGGCGTGGCAACTCAGGGCCCTCCTGGGGGAACAGGAGGGGGCCTGCCACCCACACACTGGCTCCCCGCACGCCGGCTCACCGTCTTGAAGGTCTTGTGGCACAGCGCACACACATAGCGGCCATCCTTGTTCACCAGTAGCTTCACCTGGGCCTGCTCGCCCTCCCCTGAGAGCCCCAGCCCCTGCTGGTGGGGGCTGCCCGGGGCCTCGGCCATCTCACCGTCTCCCAGCTCTGCCTCAGCAGCCACGATGACCTCTTTGATGTGCCCACCACCTAGGAGAAGCATCTGGGCCTAAGCCCCAGGACCTGCCCCTGTCCAGAGACCCCAGAGACTGCTGGCTCCAGGGGAGGGGACCTGCTGCTCTGAGCCACACCCTGGACCCAACCTGCACTGAGCCCTCAACACACAGGCCCGAGCAACAGCCAAGGTCCCATTCACCTCTCCAGGTCAGAGTGAGAGGTGGAGAGACACCTCCCGACTCTGTCAGGCTGCCCAGAGATGCTCCAGGGCCCCTAAATGTGTCCACAGGGAGACCCACTATGGAGCACAGATGCCCCATCCCCAAAGCCAGGAGGACGTGCGAATCCTGGTGACAAGGTCCCTGGGTGAAGAGACAGCCGCCTGTCCTGCTCGCTGCCACTGCTCCTGCCACTGCTCCCACCAACATAGGGAGGATGTGCGTCCGGGGCCACTCTTCCGTCGGAGGAGATGGGCTGGGCCACTGCAGCAGGGCAGGCAGGCCTGACCAGAGCCCCGTCCCAAGGCAGGCTTGGCCTGGGAGAGTGAACGCTCTCCAGACACCCGGGACAGCCTGAGGCGAGGAAGCCGGGCTTTTGCACTTCTGGAGGATGCTGGGAAAAATCTGACAATGTGCAAAGCTAGGTTGTAAAACAGTTCAGGTTTTCTGCTCATAAAGATGACAAGTGGGAAACAGCTGTGAAGCCACTGCTTAGAAACCACCTCAGTCCAGCTGGCGTCTTGTTTTGACAAGCTGTTCTCTTGAAACACAACAAAAGCGCGGTGACTCAGAAACAATTAAGAGCCTCTCCTGCCCGAGCCCTTACACGCTCGATGCCCCAGGAGTGATCTTCCAAAGGACAGAGGCCTCTGATGGGGAGGACCTGGGGGAACATGGCTGCTGCGAGGCCAGAGGAGACGCGAATTTTTTCCGCGAAGTGGCAGGAGGGCCTGGAGGTGGGTTCCAACTGCCCACACAGCTGACCGCACCCCTGCACCCGCAAAGACAGGACCTGGCACGCCCCAGCCCTTGGCCACCAGCAGGCAGGACCCTGTGCCATCTCCACTAGAGGCCAACAGGAGAGCTAGCAGCCCTGGACTAAGCCCACCGGGCCTGCTGACTGGCCAAGGGCACACACAGAGTACCCAGGATGCCCGCAAAGGGGAAAATCCCAGGGGTGCCAGAGTGGCAGAGGTGCCAAGAGGGGCTGCTGAAGCACAGGGAGGGGTGCTGAGCCTAGGGCTGGGGGCTGCTAGAGTTTAGGTGGGTGGAAAGGGGCCTGGCTGGCCAGAGACCCAGCCCAGAGACCCCGCCAGAACCTAAGGAGTTCATGCTCCCAGGTGACGCCACCATCCCAGAAACCAAACGCCAGGTCAAGGCCAGAGCCCGCCCCACCTCCCACATGAACATTCCGAGCTCTGAGTGGCATTGATGAGTGTCTTGGTCGCAGGAATGCCAGGGAAAGGCAGCACGGAGGTGAGACAGGTGCCCTGGCTGCCTCCTGGAGAGCAGCCTGCTCACAGGTGCCCTTCCCAGGCCCCGGGTTGGCCTCCGCCACGGCTCCTCCACCCCCTCTTCCTGCTGCAGCCAGTCCCCAGGGCTGCCCAAGGCCAGGTTCCGCCTGGTGCCCAAACCTACTTCCTGTCCAGCTGCCCACTCCCCGCCTGCCTCAGCCCCGGTCCAGCAGGCTCCCCAGGCAGCAGCCATGTCCCGCCCCACCTCCCACAGCATCAGGTCCCTAGACAGCTCCTTCCCTCGCGTCTGCACACCTAGCCACTCGCCCCTGCCGCAGCCCCAACCCCAGCAGCCCCTAGCTCCCTCAACCTGCCCAGGCCCTGGCTGCCTCTGAATGCCCCCCTGCACAAGCATCTGTCCCCAGTGAGAGCTTGCCCATCCAGACCTCGCAACAGCCCCTCCCACAGCACATCAGGGAGAGACATCTTCACTTAAAAAGTAGCCATCAAAGAGGCCTGGCACTGCACGCTCATAAAAGCCCCATGAGGACCAGTGTAGCAATCACCACTCCCACACCAGAGGGAGCACTGGGGAGGGCAGGCCACGGCCAGCAGCAAGTCCGAGCCCAGCTAGAGAGGCGGGAGAGTCCCGTCCACCCTGTACCCACCCTCCAGAGCCACTGCTGGGCGAGTGGGCCATTCTGGTGGGTACCTGGTGGATGTTGCTGCCTACGGGCAGGGAGCAGGAACCAGGGGGTGGTAGGGAAGTGGGGAAGATTCTGGGAGGGACACAGCAGAGACCACCCGGGAAAGCTGAGGGGAGAGAGCACAGCCCAACGACTCCCTGGTGCCTGGGTGTGCCCCCGGCCACTGTGGACACCTGAGGAAGGCCCAGTGCCCAACGCTTCCTCCTCCTGCAGGCTGTGCCCGCAGAAAGGCTGCCATGAGGCCACGGCCCCTCCCAGCCAGGCCCTGGTCTCGGGAGAGACGAGCATACAAGCAGCAGAGGCCCCATCCTCTGGCCCCAACCACGAAGGTCTATCAGGCCAGCGATTCATGGAAGTCGGCTTACCAACGAGGTCAGATGCGTGGCTGATGTCTGCTGCCAGGGAGGCCGCCTCCACCACGATGTGGGCCACAGTGATGGGCTCCTCTGGGCCTGGTGCTGCCGGCACCACCTGCCAAAGGGGGAAGAAAACAGGGGAGTCGTCTGTATGCTCCAGAGTTAGTTCTCAGAGAAGAGGCCTGGGCTCTGCCAGTGTAAAGCTGTGGAGGTTTGACTTGTGGTGCTCAGGCCTGGGTCCACATCCTTGGGACGGCTGGGGTGGGGGCTCTCCTCTTCCCCAACAGGACCACCGGTCCCAGTCCAATCCCTTCACCCCAGGGCCAGGGTCAGCGCCGTCACTCTCACACCTCTGGCCACGTGGGCTGGACCTGGAGCACAGGGCGCCTGCAGGGAGGGAGCAGCAACTCTGGCAGGAAGCTGGGCCAGTCTGCAGGAACAATGGCACAGTCCCAGCCCGCCACATCCGGCAGAGCGGTGTGAGGAGAGGGCCCTGGGGGTGTGAGCCAGAGGCCTTCCTGGAGGAGGGGGCACCTCTGGGAGGAGCAGGTAAAGAGCACAGGCTCAGAGTGGGGTGACCAGGGTCCAGCAGCATCTGGGCCATGGCCCGCTGGTGGCCAGAGGCCACTGACCACTCTCTGAGCCTGCTCTCCTGACCGTGCAATGCGGACGACAAGCGCCCGCTGCGGCGTGTGCGGGGTTCACAGGCCTGTGCATCCAGCCCAAGCTGGGCGTGGGGCTCAGCAAAGGTGGCCATTTGATGATGAGATGGCGGGACCCCCCAGGGCCACACTTCACGTGTGAAGTCCCTAGGGACTGTGTGCACAGGACAGAAGATAAGCCAAAGAGACAGAAGCTGCCATGGTACCCCAGAGCCAAAGGAGACCCTCCAGCTCCAAGAAAGAAGAGATCCCGGCCCCCAACAGCACAGGCTTCGACCAGAGGCTGCCAAGAAGGCTGGGCCACCGCAGGCCCTCCAGGACGCCCCAGAGCACCACAGGCTCACACACCCGGACCCTCCCACACCACAGCCAGGTGCCTGCCCTCTGCCCGCCCACGTGGCCCCCGGAACCGGCTGCACAGGTCCATCCTGAAGCGCGGCCACCTCCCCCACCTGTCAGGTGAACCCAGGAGGGGATGGGGGAGTGGGTGAGGGCTCACCTCCTGGCCCAGCAACGCTGTGGTGGCAGGGGTGGCAGGCAGGGCCTCCGGAGGGGCCCGCTGGCAGGCCTTCTGAATCTTGTGCTGAACAAAATCCTCCAAGGCGGTGAACTCTGCCTGGCAGCGGCCGCATCTGTGCACATCGTCCTCATCTGCAACGAGCCTGCTGTCAGCAGGGCCTGGGAAGGCGGAGGCTGGGCAGCCAGGGCCCCGTCTGGCTTTTCCTCCAGCCCTAGAACAGATTCCCCCAGGAGGCCATCAGAAGCAGAGCTACTTCCCCAGGCTGCTGAGAACACACTCAGGCCCAAAACAAGGTCATCCCAAGGTACAGCCCCTATCCTCTGCAGGTCTGCAGGGGCCAGACCCACCCTCAGGAGGTCAGCACCCAGCAGAGGGTGGCCCTGACAGCACGCTTAGGCTGCAGGGACCTGCTAAGGCTGCCATGCTCAAAACCCACCTCAGCGACTGACAGGCGAGAGGCCCAGAGAGGGGCTGGGAGGCAGAGGGACTCCTCCATGCTAATTTGGGGACAGTAAAGGACCAGGATTTAAGACTGTTGGGGCCGGGCATGGTGGCTCACACTTGTCATCTCAGCACTTTAAGGGGCCAAGGTGGAAGGATAGCTTGAGCCCAGGAGTTCAAGACGAGCCTGGTCAACATAGCAAGACCCATCTCTACCAAAAAAAAAAAAAAAAGTTTTTAAAACATTGTTAAACATTTAGGCTGGGTGTGGTGGCTCACACCTGTAATCCCAACACTTTGGGAGGCTGAGACAGGTATATCACCTGAGGTCAGGAGTTCGAGACCAGCCTGACCAATATGGTGAAACCCCATCTCTACTAAAAATACAAAATTAGGGCGGTGGCTCATGCTTGTAATCCCAGCACTTCGGGAGGCTGAAGCGGGCGGATCATGAGGTCAGGAGATTGAGACCATCCTGGCTAACACCGTGAAACCCCGTCTCTACTAAAAATACAAAAAACTTAGCCAGGCATGGTGGCAGGTGCCTATAGTCCCAGCTACTCGGGAGGCTGAGGCAGGAGAATGGCATGAACCCGGGAGGCAGAGCTTGCAGTGAGCCGAGATCACACCACTGCACTCCAGCCTGGGCGAAAGAGCGAGACTCCGTTTCAAAAAAAAAATATTAGCCAGGCTTGGTGGCGCATGCCTGTAATCCCAGCTATTCGAGAGGCTGAGGCAGGAGAATCACTTCAACCTGGGAGGCGAAGGTTGCAGTAAGCCAAGATCTCCCCATTGCACTCCAGCCGGGACAACAGAGAGAGACTCCATCTCAAAAAACAAAACCAAAAAACAAACATTTAGCCAAGCGTGGAAGTGTGGCGGCATGCACCTGTAGTCCCAGCTATTCAGGAGGATTGATTGAGCCCAGGGGTGGAGGCTGCAGTAAGCCATGATCACACCACTGCACTTCAGCCAGGGCAACAGGGCAAGACCCTGCCTTAAAAGAAACAAAAACAAAACAAACAAACAAAAACTGCGCGAGTTTGAGCGTGCCCTGGAGCATGTGAGTGGCCATCTCCTCATCTGTAAAATGGGCTGGGGCCCAGGAGGCTGATGCCCACTGGCTCTGGCTGAGAGGCAAATGCAGGGAGCTGACCCACAACCACTCTGCTCACTGACTTGGGACTTTACTGGTTCCCAAGGTTGAGCCCGTCACCATTGCTGTGCCGGACCCCGGTCGTGCAGAAGAGACCACCCCCTCACTGTGTGCCAAGCACCTCACTGGGGACGTCACCAAATCTTGCCAGCACCCTGTGGAAATGGAGAGAACTATTCCCATCCTAGGAAAATGACCTGAAGTTCAAGGTCACCAAACGGCTGAGTGTCAGGGACAGTGCCTGTTTACACAAAGGGATAGGAGCTGTTTCTTCTGCTTCCATAAAAGCCTGCCAGCTCTGACCATTCACGTTCAGTCCCTCGGCAGGATCAAACCCAGGCCTGATGCCCGAAGGAGCTGGGCAAATGTTTACTGTTGAATTCGAGGGCGGAGAAAGGGCCAAACCACAGCTATGACTCGCCTGCAGGGGCCACCCAACAGAGAGTCATCCTCTCCTGATGGCTCCCAGTCACAAACCAAGCTCTGAGGTGCCCACCACCCTCTTCTCCTTCCCACCCCACTCCTGTGTCTCGCTCGGCTCCAGGGCATTGCCACTGAAGAACCCCCTACCCCAGAAGGGGACACACCCAGCCCATTTCACACCAGACAAGGCCACAAGCAGGCCCAGCAACCTCTAAAGGGACCCCTCGCCATGAGGGCACTGCCCTTCTCCAAGCTGGAACGAGAAGGGGCAAGGAAAAAAGGCAGAGACTATGAATCCTATGGGGACAAAGACAAGACCACCCTCAACCCAATCATTAACAACCTCCCTTCCTGTCTGACCCAATCTGCATCTTTTTTTTTTTTTTTCTTTCAAGGCGGAGTCTCGCTTTGTTGCCCAGGCTGGAGTGCAGTGGGGCGACCTCAGCTCACTGCAAGCTCTGCCTCCTGGGCTCATGCCATTCTCCTGCCTCAGCCTCCTGAGAAGCTGTGACTACAGGCGCCTGCCACCACGGCCAGCTAATTTTTTGTATTTTTAGTAAGACAGGGTTTCACCTGTTAGCCAGGGTGGTCTCGATCTCCTGACCTCGGGATCCGCCTGTCTCAGCCTCCCAAAGTGCTGGGATTACAGGCACGAGCCATTGCGCCCGGCCTTTTTTTTTTTTTTTTTTTTCTAAACAGAGACTGGGAGGAGCCGGGCACGGTGGCACACGCCTGTATTCCCAGCACTTTGGGAGGCTGAGGCGGGCAGATCACCTGAGGTCGGGAGTTCAAGACCGGCCTGGCCAACATGGAGAAATCCAGTCTCTACTAAAAATGCAAAATTAGCCGGGTGTGATGCCGCGTGCCTGTAATCCCAGCTACTCAGGAGGCTGAGTCAGGAGAATAGCTTGAACCCGGGAGGCGGAGGTTGCGGTGAGCCGAGATCGCACCATTGCACTCCAGCCTGGGCAACAAGAGAGAATCGCCGTCTCAAAAAAAAAAAAAAGAAAATAGAGACGGGGTCTTACTATGTTGCCCAGGCTGGTCTGGAACTCCTTGGGCTCAAGTGATCCTCTCACCTCAGCCTCCCAAAGTGTTGGGGTTACAGGTATGAGCCACAGTGCCCAGCCATCTGCAGCCTCATAGGACAAGCTCAGAGGGTACAGACCCAAGCTCCATCTCCAAAAGCTCTCAGTGCCCCCAGGAATGAGCCCTTAGTGCATCCCCAACACTGCTCCCAGCACATGACACACAATCTTTTTTCTTTTTTTGAGACAGTCTTGCTCTGTCACCCAGGCTGGAGAGCAGTGGTGCGATCTTGGCTTACTGCGACCTCCGTCTCCTGGGCTCAAGCAATTCTCCTACCTCACCTTCCCAAGTAGCTGGGATTACAGACGCGCACCACCACGCCCAGCTAATTTTTGTATTTTTAGTAGAGAAGGGGTTTCACCATGTTGGCCAGGCTGGTCTCGAACTCCTGACCTCAGGTGATCCACCCACCTTGGCTTCCCAAAGTGCTGGGATTACAGGCGTGAGCCACTGCGCCTGGCCACAATCTTTATTTTAATTCCCATGATGCTTCTATGAGGCAGCAGAGCCCGGAAGTTAAAGGGGCTGTGAAGGCCTTCACAGTGCTGAGATCCAATCCAACCCTTGCTACTTACTACCTGGGTGACCCTGGTCATTTTCTTTTCTTTTGAGACGGAGTCCGGCTCTGTCGCCTAGGCTGGAGTGCAGTGGCGCGGTCTCGGCTCACCGCAAGCTCCACCTCCCGGGTTCACGCCATTCTCCCGCCTCAGCCTCCCGACTACAGGCGCCCGCCACCACGCCCGGCTAATTTTGTTTTTTTTTTTGTATTTTTAGTAGAGACGGGTTTCACCATGTTGGCCAGGATGGTATCCATCTCCTGACCTCGTGACCCGCCCGTCTCGACCTCCCAAAGTGCTGGGATTACAGGCGTGAGCCACCGCACCCAGCCCACCCGGTCACTTTCAGGTCTCCAACCTTCAATTTTCCTCATCCCCAAAATGAGAATAACAATAACATCCACCTGTCAGGATTGGTTTGAGAATGAAAAAACCTAAAGCAGGATAAGGGCTTGTTACATTACTGGCAGAAGCCGCCGCCCCATTCTGTAGGGGAAATAGAGGTTCACAGAGGTAGGGTCACCTGCCCAGGATCAAAGAGCTAGAAAGCGGCAAGTGTGGGACTGGAAGGGGCCACAGGCTGGCTGCAGTGCACCAGCCCTCTTGCACTAGGCTCTGCTGCCTCCCTACGGACAGGCCCAGAGCCCAGATCCTGGAGAAACCGAGGCCCCACCCTCTTGGAACCACCAACAGGGCCCTAGACGCCCATCAGGTGCAGGGGGAAGGGGCCCAGAGGAGGGGAGGGCCAGGCTCAGGCATCGGAGGCAGACAAGGGCCGGGACGCCGGCGTCTGCGAATGTCTACACCGGGCGCCCGGGGGCTCAGCAACCCGCGAGCACTGGTGGACGCACACCAGAGAGGGGGGATGACAGGCGCCCCGCAGGAGAGGCCCATGAGGGTCGCAGCAAACCTGGGGGTTTCGTGGAGGGCTGTGAGGGTCCCGCGAGATCCGCGAGGTGTCTGGGTCTGGGAGGGTCGGTCGAGCCCGCAGCTCGGGCCATCCGGGCCTCTGCCAGCCCGGGATGAACTGCCCGCACCCCGGCCGCACCCTCCGGGTCGGCCCGGTTACCTTCCTCGCTGAAGGGCGCCGGGAGGCCGAGGAAGCCGCTGGGGGCCAAGGCCGCCGCCACCGCCGCAACTGCACCCTCGCCCGCTTCCCGCCCGGCTTCGGCCTGGGCTTCTGCCGTATGAGCGGCCGTCACCCGCACTGCCATCGCGCCCTCCATGTCGCAACGCGCCGCAGGAAGATGGCGGATTTACGACCATGTCGTCATAACAACGGGCCGCGCCGAGGCCGGCGTGAGGGAACGGCAAGAGGAGGGCGGGGCGGAACCGGAGCGGATTGACGGACAGGCGGGGAGCCGGGCCTGGATAGCGGTGTGGCCTTAAAGGGCAGAGGCGGGGCCGGGCGCGCTGAGAGCGAAGATGGGGCGGGACTGTGGGGAGGGCGTGGTTACGGTGGAGCAGATTGCCAGGCAGGGGGCGGGGCGGCAGAAGGACCTATGTTCGAGGCTGCACTCGGATTTGAGAGCCAGAGAACGCGAGGGGCGAGCGGACTGGCGGGTGCTAGGCAGCCGCGCCCCAGCGCTTCCGTACCTAAGGACAGGTCGCCCCGCCCGCGGCTGCTGCTGGGAAGCCGCCACAGCTCCAACCAGGGGTGTGGTGCCTGCTGCCCACTGACCGCCTAGGGTGTTAGAGCCTCCCAAGATGGTTACCCGGGTCACGGGAAAACAACACGGGTCGGGGATGGCTCATGGGTAGCTCTGCGAAGCTGTTTTATTCTTTTATATACTTTTAATTTTTTTTTTTATTTCTTTTTTGAGACGGAGTCTCGTTCTATCGCCCAGGCTGGAGTGCAGTGGCGCGATCTCGGCTCACTGCAAGCTCTGCCTCCTGGGTTCACGCCATTCTCCTGCCTCAGCCTCCTGAGTAGCTGGGACTACAGGTGTCCGCCACCACGCCAGGCTAATTTTTTGTATTTTTAGTAGAGACGGGGTTTCACCATGTTAGCCAGGATGGTCTCGATCTCCCGACCTCGTGATCCGCCCGCCTCGGCCTCCCAAAGTGCGGGGATTACAGGCGTGAGCCACCGTGCCCAGCCACTTTTTAAATTTTTTTAAATTTATTTGTATTATATATTTTAAATAGAGACAGGGTCTTGCTGTTTAGACTAGGCTGGTCTCAAACTCCTAGCCTCAAACCATTTTCCCATTTCGGCCTCCCAAAGTGCTAGGATGACAGGCGTGAGCCACGACTCCCAGCCACGTTGAATTTTTGGTTTTGGAGATGGGGGTTGTTTTTGGTTTTTGTTTGTTTGGGGTGTTTGTTTTTGAGACAGAGTCTCACTCTATCACCTAGGCTGGAGTGCAATGGCGCGATCTCACTGCAGCCTCCGCCTCCTGGGTTCAAATGATTGTCCTGCCTCAGCCTCCCGAGTAGCTGGGACTACAGGAGTGCACCACCATGGCCAGCTAATTTTTGTATTTTTAGTAGAGACAGGGTTTCACCATGTTGGCCTAGATGGTCTCAAGCTCTTGACCTCACGATCTGCCCGCCTCGGCCTCCCAAAGTGCTGGGATTACAAGCATGAGCCACCGCGCCCGGCCTGTTTTTGTTTTTTGAGATGGAATCTCGCTCTGTCACCTAGGCTAGAATGCAACGGCACGATCTTGGTTCACTGCAATCTCCGCCTCCCGGGTTCAAGCGATTCTCCTGCCTCAGCCTCCCGAGTAGCTGGGACTACAGGCCACCACACCCGGCTAATTTTTTTATATTTTTAGGAGAGACGGAGTTTCACCATGTTGGCCATGCTGGTTTTGAACTCCTGACCTCCGGTGATCCGTCCCCCTTGGCCTCCCAAAGTGCTGGGATGACAGGCGTGAGCCACCGAGCCTGGCCAGATTTTTTTTTGAAACAGCACCTTGCTCTGTCACCCAGGCTGGAGTGCAGTGCCGTGATCTCAGCTCACTGCAGCCTCTACCTTAGCCACCCAAGTAGCTGGGACTACAGGTGCCCATCACTAGCTAATTTTTGTATATTTTGTAGAGATGGGTTTTTGCCATGTTGCCTAGGCTGCTACAGAACTCCTGAGTTCAAGCGATCTGCCTGCCTCAGCCCTCTTACATACTTTTAAAAAATTGTGGGCCAGGCGCAGTGGCTCACTCCTGTAATCCCAGCACTTTGGGAGGCTGAGGTGGGTGGATCACCTGACATCAGGAGTTCAAGACCAACCAGGCCAACATGGCAAAATTACGTCTTTACTAAAAATACAAAAATTATCTGGGTGTGGTGGTGCACGCGTGTAATCCTAGCTACTCAGGAGGCTGAGGCAGGAGAATCGTTTGAACCCGGGAGGCAGAGGTTTCAGTGAGCCGAGATCGTGCCACTGTACTCCGTCCTGGGCAACAGAGCAAGATTCCGTCTCAAAAAAAACTGTGGTAAGTGCACATAAAATTTACTATTAGCGACATTCACAGTGTTGTGCAACTATCACAGCTATGTGGGTCCAGAACCTTTCCGGCACCCTGAAAGGAAACCTGTGCCTTTGAAGCAGTGATTCCCCATCCGCCCCTCCCTGCCAGCCCTGGGTAGACGCCAGTCTACCTTCTGCCTCCATGATAAATTTACCTGTTGTGAACATGTCCTACAATATGTGACTTTCTTTGTTTGTTTTTTGAGGGTCTCACTCTGTCGTCCAAGCTGGAGTGCAGTGGCATGATCTCGGCTCACTGCCACCTCCGCCTCCCGGGTTCATGCCATTCTCCTGCCTCAGCCTCCCGAGTAGCTGGGACGACAGATGCCCGCCACCATGCCTGGCTAATTTTTTTGCATTTTTAGTAGAGATGGGGTTTCACCACGTTAGCCAGGATGGTCTTGATTTCTTGACCTCGTGATACGTCCGCCTTGGCCTCCCAAAGTGCTGCGATTACAGGCGTGAGCCACTGCGCCTGGCCCTGTTTGTTTGCTTTGAGATAGTGTCTCACTCTGTCACCCAGGCTGGAGTGCATTGGTGTGATCCTAGCAGCCTCCAACCTCCAGGCTCAGGTAAGGTGATCGGCAGTCAGGTTGGGGTAACAATGGGCCCGCTTTCTGCAAGTAGGTTGCTCACCACTGCAAGGTTTTGAGCAGAGGGAATGATGGTGGGTGTTTCAGAAACATGCCTCTAACTGCTGCACAGAAAAAGGGACTTTAGGCCGGGCCCAGTGACTCACGCCTGTAATCCCAACACTTTGGGAGGCTGAGGCGGGCAGATCACCCGAGGTCAGGAGTTCAAGACAGCCTGACCAATATGGTGAAAGCCCGTCTCTAGTAAAAATACAAAAATTAGCCGGGTGTGGTGACGGCTGCCTGTAGTCCCAGCTACTCGGGAGGCTGAGACAGGAGAATGGCCTGAACCCGGGAAGCGGAGGTTGCAGTGAGCCGAGATCTCGCCACTGCACTCCAGCCTGGGTGACAGATCGAGACTCTGTCTCAAAAAAAAAGGGATTTTAGGGCCTAAGCAGAAGCAGGAAGGGGCTCAGAAAGCCACTGAGAGCCAGAATGGGTGGTCTCTGAGTGGGGCAAACAGAACGAAGAGCAGGTTGGAGCTTTTGGAGCTTGAGGGTTCTGGGGAGCTGCTGGGGAGGAGGACCAGGAGACAGGTGGGTGAGGTGAAGCCATGGAGGAGGTGAGCGCAGAGCCCCAAAAGACCTCCATTCACGGTGTGCTGAGGAGTAACTGAGAAGCCGGTATCCAGGGGGTTTAGGGGTATGGATGGGATGATTGTCCCCTCTAAACTCATGCTGAAACTTTATCCCCAATGTAACAGCATTAAGAGGTGAGGCCTTTAAGAGGCAAAGGGGGCCGGGAGCGGTGGCTCACGCCTGTAATCCCAGCACTTTGGGAGGCCGAGGCAGACGGATCATCTGAGGTCAGAAGTTTGAGACCAGCCTGGCCAATACAGCAGAAACCCCCATCTCTATTAAAAATACAAAAGTTGGGCCGGGCGCGGTGGCTCATGCCTGTAATCCCAGCACTTTGGGAGGCCGAGGTGGGGGGATTAAAAGGTCAGGAGTTCAAGACCATCCTGACCAACATGGTGAAACCCCGTCTCTACTAAAAATACAAAAATTAGCCAGGCCTGGTGGCATGTGCCTGTAATCCCAGCTACTCAGGAGGCTGAGGCAGGAGAATCGCTTGAACCTAGGAGGTGGATGTTGCAGTGAGTCGAGATCATGCCATTGCACTCCAGCCTGGGCAACAGAGTGAGACTCTGTCTCAAAAAAAAAAAACCAAAAAAACAAAAGTTGCCAGGCGCGGTGGCTCACGCCTGTAATCCCAGCACTTTGGGAGGCCGAGGAGGGCGGATCACGAGGTCAGGAAATTGAGACCATCCTGGCTAACATGGTGAAACCCTGTCTCTACTAAAAAAAAAAAAAAAATCAGCCGGGTGTGGTGGCACACGCCTGTAGTCCCAGCTACTCGGGAGGGCGAGACAGGAGAATCGCTTCAACCCGGAGGCGGAGGTTGCAGTGAGCCGAGATCGCGCCACTGCACTCCAGCTTGGGCAACAGAGCAAGACTCGGTCTCAAAACGAACAAAAAAAAATACAAAAGTTAGCCAGGTGTGGTGGCACACACCTATAATCCCAGCTACTAGGGAGGCTGAGGCAGGAGAATTGCTTGAACCTGGGGGGGCGGAGGTTGCAGTCAGCTGAGATGCCACCACTGCCCGCCAGCCTGGGTAACAAAGTGAGACCGTATCTCAAAAAGAAAAGGGCATCCTGATCAGGTGACCTCAGGCCCTGCTTTGCCCAGAGCCCAGGCCACTGGCAAGCATGGGAGTGGATAGGCCCTTGGAAGGCAGAGAGGCCAGGCACAGGCAGCAAGACTAGAGCCTCCCTTTCTCCAAACGGCCTCCTTTCCCATGCAGGCCTCAGCCTGGCTCAACAGAATAATGCCTGTGGACATTCCACAGCCAGACCCAAACAGGAACTACAAAATCCTTTTTTTTTTTTTTTTTTTTTTGAGATCGAGTCTCACTCTGTCACCCAGGCTGGAGTGCAGTGGTGCAACCTTGGCTCACTGCAACCTCCGCCTCCTGGGTTCAAGCAATTCTGCCTCAGCCTCCCAAGCGTGTGCTACCACGCCCGGCTAATTTTGTATTTTTAGTAGAGATGGGGTTTCTCCATGTTAGTAAAGCTGGTCTCTAACTCCTGACCTCAGGTTATCTGCCCGCCTCGGCCTCCCAAAGTGCTGGGATTACAGGCGTGAGCCACCGCGCCTAGCGGGCTACTTATATTTTCTATTGCAATGTAAATTGATGCAACTCTGTTAAGGTGAAATAGTGTCTGTTCTTGTGCCACTGAAAGCCATCCCCAGGTCGGCTTGCAGTACAAGATCCTTACTTGGGGAGACACTGGGGCCATCCCCTCACAGATAGAGACTGAATGCCTTCTGTGTGGGGGGCACCCAAAGGGGTCCTCTACCCCCAGATGCAGGGCCACATCACCCTGTTTCCAAAGTCAGTCCTCTCCTATAAAGCGCACTTTCCTCCCAGCCTCCGCCAGGACCTTCCCCACAAGTGACCATGCCTCCCCTCCTGCCTGCAGACATACAGGCACATTCTGAGGACGTTAAGCCGACCAGATGGGGCAGAGCTCAGCTTTGGGGTTGACTGAGTTTAATCCCAACTCAACCTTGTCCAGCCAGCGACTCTCCGTGGCTGTTTGGCCATCTATAAATGGAGATGTGAATAATCCCTGCCTCTCAGGCCTGTCCTGTGACTCTGAGGAGGTAATGCAGGGAAGGAGCGGTGCCGCGGCCTAGGTGCTCACAGAGTGCCCAGGAAGCCAAGGCAGCCGGGCGAGTGTGGGAGAAGATGGCCCATGGCTGGGTATCATCAACAGTTCCCATTCCAGCCATTGTCTCAAATCAACTACCTGTTGCTCTGTGGTAAAAGCAGAGTGTGATTCTTGTCAAATCCAGTTCTGCTCAAGGTCAAAGTCATTTTTTTTTTTTTGATAGGAGTCTTGCTCTGTTGCCCAGGCTGGAGTGCAGTGGTGCAATCTCGGCTCACTGCAGCCTCCGCCTCCCAGGTTCAAGCGATTCTCCTGCCTCAGCCTCTCAAGTAGCTAAGATTACAGGCATGTGCCACCACATACGGCTAATTTTTGTACTTTTGGCAGAGATGGGGTTTCACCATATTGGCCAGGCTGGTCTCCAACTTCTGACCTCAGGTGATCTGCCCGCCTCGGCCTCCCAAAGGGCTGGGATCATAGGTGTGAGCCACAGCACCCAGCCAGGATGAATTTCACAAACATTATGTTAAACCGTAGAAGCAAGAGCCAGAAGCACATACCGTATAATCCCAAGTATAAAGCAGTCCGGAGGCTTGGTTGTGACTCTATGGTGATAGGAGTCAGAAAAGTAGTCAGCAATGTGCTATCTGCTATTGACTGGATAGGAACAAGAGGGAACTTCCTGGGGTGTTGGAAATACTTTATACTTTGGTCTGGGTTATGTTTACACAAGCATATACATATGTAAAAAAATCTGCTGGGTGCGGCACCTCACGCCTGTAATCCTAGCCCTTTGGGAGGCCAAGACAGGAGGATCACTGGAGGCCAGGAGTTGGAGACCAGCCTGGCCAACATAGTGGGACTCCGTCTCTACAAAAAATTTAAATTAAAAAAAAAATTAGGCGTAGTGGCACACACCTCTGGTCCCAACTGCTTTGGAGGCTTAGGTAGGAGCATCACATGAGCCTAGGAGGTCAAGGATACAGTGAGCTGTGATAAGGCTACAGTGAGCTGTGATCTGGCCACTCCACTCCAGCCTGGGGGACAGAGTAAGACCCTGTCGCAAAATATATATATACATGTAAAAATGTAAAACTTCCGGCCGGGCGCCATGGCTCACGCCTGTAATCCCAGCACTCTGGGAGACCAAGGTGGGCGGATCACGAGGTCAAGAGATCAAGACCATCCTGGCTAACACGGTGAAACCCCGTCTCTACTAAAAAATACAAAAAAATTAGCCGGGCGTGGTGGTCGGCGCCTGTAGTCCCAGCTACTCGGGAGGCTGAGGCAGAAGAATGGCGTGAACCTGAGAGGCGGAGCTGGCAGTGAGCCGAGATTGCGCCACTGCACTCCAGCCTGGGCGAAAGAGCGAGACTCCGTCTCAAAAAGTAAATAAATAAGTAAATAAAATAATAATAAATGTAAAGCTTCCATCGAGCTGCACGGTTTTCATGCCCTTTACTGTAATGTTTTGCCTCAATTAAATACCTAATAATTGATGACGATGACGGCGAGCAATCACTGAGTACCAGGTTCTAGACAGTGTCCTTAGACCCTAATCCCACAGCCTGGTAATGGCTGGTTCGTGTTACCTCCAAGGAACCGGGAACGCGTTTTTGCAAAGGACTGAGGCGAGTACTCAGGCCTGTCGGGGAAGGAGCCCCGGGCTGGCTCGCGGGACTGGCCGGTAAGCGACCCACGTGGTGGCCCCATGTCCCGAGCGCGTCCACGGCACAGAGGCACGGGCACGGCCGGCGAAGGTGCCTCGGCCACCTCCCGCGGCGCTCCTGCGAGAGCCCCGCCCGTGCCCGCGGGAGAGACCGGCCAATGGGCAGCCGGCCTGGCCCGGGTCACTCCATGAAGGGCCTCGTCACCTAGGCTGACCACTCGCTTCCAATGGGTGAGCGGCCCGCGGCAGCCCGGGAACAGCGGCCTTGCGCCTGCGCTGCTCTCCCCTCTGCCGCATTTCCGCAGCGAGCGCTTCACTCCGAATGCCGGTTGGAGCCCTGCCAGCCAATCACCGGGGCGTCCCAAGGCCGGTAGCCAATGATCGCCCCTCTCCCCGCGCCGGGCCTCGCCGATTGGCGCTGAGCTCCCGCAGCCCGCGGGAAGCGGAGGCGGATTGGCGAAGGTGCAGGCCAATGGGCGGCGGGCGCGAGGCGCTGGGCCAATGAGCGCGCCGGGGGCGGGGAGGGCGCCGCGGCGGGCGGCTGCGAGGAGCGGCCGGCGGGCGGCGGCGGCCGGCGGGCGGCGATGGCGGCGGCGGAGGCCGGTGGCGACGACGCCCGCTGCGTGCGGCTGAACGCCGAGCGGGCACAGGCGCTGCTGGCCGACGTGGACACGCTGCTGTTCGACTGCGACGGCGTGCTGTGGCGTGGGGAGACTGCCGTGCCTGGCGCGCCCGAGGCCCTGCGGGCGCTGCGAGCCCGCGGCAAGCGCCTGGGCTTCATCACCAACAACAGCAGCAAGACCCGCGCTGCCTACGCCGAGAAGCTGCGGCGCCTGGGCTTCGGCGGCCCCGCGGGGCCCGGCGCCAGCCTGGAGGTCTTCGGCACGGCCTACTGCACCGCGCTCTACCTGCGCCAGCGCCTGGCCAGCGCCCCCGCGCCCAAGGCCTACGTGCTGGGCAGCCCAGCCCTGGCCGCGGAGCTGGAGGCCGTGGGCGTCGCCAGCGTGGGCGTGGGGCCCGAGCCACTGCAGGGCGAGGGTCCCGGCGACTGGCTGCACGCGCCGCTGGAGCCCGACGTGCGCGCGGTGGTGGTGGGTTTTGACCCGCACTTCAGCTACATGAAGCTCACCAAGGCCCTGCGCTACCTGCAGCAGCCCGGCTGCCTGCTCGTGGGCACCAACATGGATAACCGGCTTCCGCTTGAGAACGGCCGCTTCATCGCGGGTCCGTGCGCCCTGGGGCGGGAGGCTGGGGGGCGGGCGGCGGGCCCCCTCCCCGCCCTTTGACCCGGTCCCCTGTGCCCCGCAGGTACCGGGTGTCTGGTCCGAGCCGTGGAGATGGCCGCCCAGCGCCAGGCGGACATCATCGGGAAGCCCAGCCGCTTCATCTTCGACTGCGTGTCCCAGGAATACGGCATCAACCCCGAGCGCACCGTCATGGTGGGAGACCGCCTGGACACAGACATCCTCCTAGGCGTCACCTGTGGCCTGAAGACCATCCTGACCCTCACCGGAGTCTCCACTCTAGGGGATGTGAAGAATAATCAGGAAAGTGACTGCGTGTCTAAGAAGAAAATGGTCCCTGACTTCTATGTTGACAGCATAGCCGACCTTTTGCCTGCCCTTCAAGGTTAAAGATTGAGTGTCTTTAATCTGCAGAATAAAAAAAAAGAAATTGAAAACCAGTTACCCAAATTAATAGGTGGGGCTTAAGCATCTGCTCGGCTAAGTGGCTTCAAAGAGTGTAATTGGAGTTAAGCAAAGGCATTCATTGTTAACCTTGTAAGTACACGTTTGGGGGACGATTTTGTTTACAGATGCTTGTAATCGAAGATGCACTTTTAGGCTTGGAAGGCATTGTGGGCTGGGTTCTGGGCCTTGGGTGGGGTTGGCGGGGGCAGCCTCAGCACCTGTCCGGGATTCAGGTAACCAGGGCCTGCCGATGGGACTGAGGCGGGTCTAGGGGTGTGTGTCCTGTATTTTATTGAAAAACTCATTCAGGGATCCAGCCCCTCAGGGGGCAGAGGGACTGATTATTCTGACTGTTGGGAGAGGCTTGCATGGACCAGAGCCCCATCAGTATGACTGAAAGTCCAGCGGAGCCTTCTGTGTCCCTGTGCCTCCCAGCAGGGTGGGAGTGGAGGCGGCGGCTGCTCCCAGGTGGCATCTCCCTGCCCTTGGGTGCAAAGTGCTGCCCTCACCACTCTCCCACCTCCCCTACTTCCTTGAAAAACCACTCTGATGTCACAACTGAGTGTCTGTTCCGTTTCAGATACCCAGGGCTGCTGCCCAGTTCTGTAAATGCAGCCCAGCTAAAGCTCTGCTGTCTCAAGTGTGCATTTATACCCAGGTGATTTGGACGGAGCAGCTGCCATGGCGTGGACGCCTTCACTGAACTCCGGGCTGCAGTGCAGGGAGCTCAGAGCAGTTCTGCTACCAAACAGTTTTTAACTTTGAACAACTGTGTCAGGCAATGGATTTGAATCTTAAGTGTATTAATAGCTGTGCTCTGTGTCGTAGGCAAAATTCCACTGAAGGAGCCTCTGTGCCCTGCAGCCGGCAGCGCGGCTGAAGCATGTGTTGGCCAAGGAATGCCTGTCATCCAGGTGCCCTGCAGCCAGCAGCGCGGCTCAAGCATGTGTTGGCCAAGGAATGCCTGTCAGTCATCCAGGGCTCTGGGAGGGGACCAGAGTTATGTCCCCAAGAACAGGAAGTCCTTTACAAAGCATCCAGTCTCTTCCTGTCCTCCTCTTCCCTAGGCTGGGGTAGGGGTTAAAGACTGGTGGCCCAGGAGGTCACCTGCCTTGCCCTGGATTCCCTCTTCAGTGGCCAGCAGGACTTGGCAGGGCCACCAGCTCACCAAGGTTCTGGGCGGGGCTCCAGCCTCTCCTGCCTGCTGACCTTTCACAGGCCTGACAGCAGATTCAGCAGGGCCATCCCGGGACGCTGCACCTTCTGGCTGGCTCCCTACCAGCGCCTTTCCCTGTACCTGGCAGCTTCTCTCTTGGCCCCACAGTCACAGCACTCCACTTGGTCACAAAGACTTCAGAGCAATAAGAGGCGTCCTGAGCCTTCAGCACCTCCCAGGCCTGGGATATCGGGTTCAGAGGGTGCTGCAGAGCAGCATGAGGGTGGCTCCACCCATGAGGCTGGTGGCACTGACGCTGGCTTGGCTAAGTTGGCTCAAGCCGGGTCTGGCCTGGCAGGGTGCAGTCACACCAGGAGCTCATGGCAGATGCAGCCTCAGTGATGCCTCTCTTGCCGGGTAGGGGCTGGGAGTCCCCGTGCACCCTGTCTCTGGCCCATGAGGGGCTGCAGCACTGTGGGCGCCAGAGCACAGATTAAACTCTCAAACCCACACTGGCTCAGGTGTCCTTGCTCTCACCTTGCATTGGCCCGCGTGATGCCGTCTCACCACGGGTGGGAGGACTCAAAGTAGATGGGTAACTGGGGTTCCAACTCCAGAGCTGGAATGCCAACTGCCCACTCCCAGCCTGGTTCAGAGGAAGATGTTTTGAAGAATGAGGGAAAGCCAGGCACAAAGGGAAACCAGGGAAGCAAAGGGCCCCGGAGTGAAGCTGGTGGGCTGCCGTGTCAGAGAGCCCAGGGCAGGGAGCAGAGCTCAGAAGTAATGCTGGCCGGGCGCGGTGGCTCACACCTGTAATCCCAACACTTTGGAAGGCTAAGGCAGGTGGATTACTTGAGATCAGGAGTTCAAGACCAGCCTGGCCAAAATGGTGAAAACCCATCTCTACTAAAAATACAAAAATTAGCGGGACCTGGTGGCATGTATCTGTAATCCCAGCTACGAGGGAGGCTGAGGCAATGAGAATTGTGTGAACTCGGGAGGCAGAGGTTGCAGTGAGCTGAGATCACGCCACTGCACTCCAGCCTGGGGGACACAGTGAGACTCCGTCTCAAAAAAAAAAAAAGTTGGGCTAGGCGGGCCCCCGAGGCTGGCCTGACTGTCCCAGGGGCACAGGCTCCAGCAGGCTGCCTGTCTGTGGTCCAGGCTTCAGGAACCCCCTGGTCTTGGGTGTGCGGGGGCTGGGAAGTGGCTGGGGGTGCACAGTCCCACACCTGTCATTCACTGAACAGGCACGTATTGACAGCTTGTGGCGTGTCAGGCCCTGTGCCCAACTCTGGGAGTCAAGGATAACCTGACAGACTCAGGCCACTTTAGGAAAACGAAATCCACCCCAACCACACTTAGCGAGTCACCCTGGCCGAGCCTGGGCTGCCCTCCAGTCGGTCAGCTGGACTGGATTTCCACGTGGCCGAGCCCTACGCCTCCCAGACCCTGAGCTCCAGTCTGCACAGGCCAGGTGTCTGGAGCCGGGCCTGGTGACAGGCATCCCCCAGGTGGGAGGAGGGGCTGTCCTGGCTCTGACCTGGATATCAGATCCAGAGCTGAGGGGGAGGCGCAGGGTCAGGAGGGGAGGGGTTCTGTTCTGAGTTTCCCCTGGCCAAGGCTGCAGACAAGGGGCGCAGACAATCGGCACATTGTGAGCAGGGGCTGCAGGATGGAACCAGCAAGCTGCTGCGCTGAGCGCCCCAAACCTGGGCCTACAGGGGTGAGTGCCTCCCGTTACTCCTGCAGCAAGGACCCAGGGGGTGCCCCAGGCCACCCAGCCCCTCCCTTCCCCAGCCCACTTGCTCCCTGATGTCTAACCCTCATGACCCTTCTGACCCTGATGCACGCCCAGGTGAAGACCAAGCCCTCCTGCGGGGGCTGGAGAGCCGTGGGCCTGCTCCTGCTGCTGCTGCTGCTGGTGCTGGCCGCTGTGGGGGTTGTGGCTGGAGGGCTTCTTGGCTCTGCTCAGGGCCCTCCCAAGGTGAGCCCCTCCTCAGCACCAGGAACATGGACAGTGGAAAGGGGGAAGGGAAGCTGGCATATCCCAGCCTCCAGCAGAGCAAGGGTGCGGAGCAGGCAGTGACACCACCTAGGAGCAGACAGCCAGAGGACCAAGGGGTGGAAGGGCCCACTCAGGGATGTCAGGAGTCCTGCAGCCCAGAGCTGGAGGCTGTGCTGGGGTTGCCCAGCTGCCCGGCTGAACTCCAACTCCCACTGCCAGCCAAGGCTGCAGACGCTGCGAATGACCCTCCCGAGCCCCCACATGCCCCGGCCCAACCAAACCATCCTGGTGGACGTGGCCCGGAACACGGCGACCATCACAGTGACCCCACCTCAGAGCAACCACAGCTGGGCGGTGCTGTTCGACGGGCAGAGCGTGAGTGGGCAGGGAGGGGTCACCCTCGCAGGTGTCGGTCTGGGGGGCCCTGCCTCACCCCCCTGCCTCCCCAGGGCTGCATCTGTTACCGCCCTGAGGAGCACCAGGTCTGCTTCCTCCGCCTGATGGAGGACAGTGATCGGGAGACCCTGCGGCTGCTGGTGGATACCTCCAAGGTGAGCCGTCCTGCTGGGCGCAGGCCCGGGCCAGGGGCTAGACAAAGGGTCCTGTGTGCAGCCCAGTACAGGACAGGCTGGAGCTCTGGTTTCAGGGAACAGGAAGCTCTCTCCGCCCTAAGCCCAGGCTGCTGACAAGAGCTGAGGGTGGGGACATCACTGGGGGTTGGAGGGTACCCAGCCCCGCCAAGCCAGGAGCAGGGAGCAGCCCTGTCCCACCGCCCACCAGAGCCTTCTCAACAGGTCCAAGAGGCTTGGGTCCCCAGCCAGGACACCCACCACACCCAGGAGCTGCTGGCAGTGCAGGGGAGCCTCCAAGTGGACCCCGCCCAGGTGGGGGCTTTGGTGCAGCGCCTGTGCATGAGGACCCCCATCTACTGGGCCCGGCGAGCAGAGGGTGAGTCAGGACCGCCGTGGGGGAAGGCCAGGCCCTCGGGATGGTTTGAGGAGCTGGGGGCGGAGCCCTTGGAGATTCACGGCACCCTCGCCACAGGGCCCCGGAGACAGCGGCTGATTTATCTCTGCATCGACATCTGCTTCCCGAGCAACATCTGCGTGTCGGTCTGCTTTTATTACCTCCCAGACTGAGCCCCCGACCTGGCCCAGCCTGGCCCGTCCGTCCCCAATCCAGTGGGCTGGCCAGGCCACCTGCACCAGGGAGGACAGCTGCCGGCAGGGACTAATAAACCCTTCCACCTGGCCATGGTGGTGGTGTTCTCTATGGACCGAGGCCCTGAAACGCGGGCAGGGAGGGGCAGAGAACGCACTAGCTTGGGGGTGGGCACCAGCCTCAGACCCCTCAGCAGCTTTGGGCCCTCGGCCGACTTTCCCAGGCAGTGTAGGCTAGCCCAGTCCAGGAGTGTGCAGCCTGGCTTGGGTCGAGCTCTGTCACATCTGGATAAGCAACTGGGGGCTGAGAGTCCCAGGGCAGCCTGGCCCAGCAGGCCAAGGCACCACAGGGGGCCATCAGGTCCAGCTGGCGCAGGCCGGCAGGGGAGGGTCTGCTCTGACCTGGGTGCTGCATGGGTCCCTCCAGCTGCCACCACCTGCACCAGGCAGTCCCGAGGGGTCACAGGCTAGCCCAGCACACTGTCATTGAAGGCCAGGCAGACAACAGCCTTCTGGTGGCCGCCATACTCTCTCTTGATCTCTCCAGTCTCCACACACCAGAGCCGGGCCAGGTTGTCCGAGGAAGCTGGAGGGGGAGATTGTGCAGGGCTAAGAGCGCAGGTGCAGACCAAGCAGGCGGCCCCAGCAGAGGGGAAGCTGCAGCCGAGGTGGGCTGGCTCTGGAGGCCAGCGCCGGGAGGCCAGGGATGGGGGAGGCCAGGGCGGGGCTCACCAGTGACGATGTACTGGGAGTCCCCCGAGAAGGCGCAGCCCCACATCCAGCCGCGGGAGGACTCCCCGGGGTTGCCGCTCTTGATGCTCAGCTCCGTCATCAGGGAGAAGTTGGACGTCCTCCAGATCTTGCACGTCTGATCAGCCGAGCAGGTGGCGAGGAGCCTAGTGGGTGGGCATGGGGCGTGTCCAGCAGCAGCCACTCCATCCAGCAGCCCCTCCCCTCTCTAGCCCCCAGCCCAGGCAGGTCCCCTCCCGGGCCAGCAGGCCCTGCACGCACGTGGAGTCGGGGCTGAAGCGACACTGCAGGGCGTAGCGCGTGTGGGCAGGGATCTTGGTCTTGGGGATGAGCTGGGTCACCTCGTCACCAATGCCCCCCGTCAGATTCCAGACATAGCAGTTTCCCTAGAGGTCAGGAGGACCGTCACGGAGGGCCCAAGGCCTCAGGTCTGAGACACAGGGAAGGATGCCCTGGGGGCCAACACTGGGGGCCAACTGTGCATGGGGACCCCGGGTGAGGGGCAGGCAGGACCCTCTGGTCCTGCCTGCAGAAGGCACCTGGGAAGCCTGGCCCCAACCAAGGGCCACACCTGGCCAAGGACTCAAATTACCCTTCCTGGAGGATGCCGATGGCCAACGGAAGTAGACAGGAGAAGGGCACCAGCTAGAGGGACAGCATGACAAAGGCCAGCAGAAGGGAAATCCGGGGGCAAGAGGTACAAGTGATGCACTGGGATTAAATGAAGTTAATGAAAAAAAATGAGGCTGGAGAGAAGAGCAGGGGCCACGCCACAGCAGCCTACGGGCGAGGCCAGCAGCCCCGGGTCTCCCCAGGGGAATGACGCCACCTGGCTGATACTGACCAGGCACCACTAGAAGCATCCAAGAGAGAACGTGTCAGGGGCCAGGGGAGGTCAGGGAGAGGGAAAGGAAGCCTCAGAGTGTGTGTCAGCCGTCACCAGAAACAAGGGTGACTGGGACCAGGAGGCAACAGAGAGAAAAGAGGGAAGTGGACCGACTTGGGAGAGACTCCAGAAAGCGGAGTGACCGACCTGCAGACAGGACTAAGCCATCGGGAGCGACACTCAGGCTTCTGGCTTTGCTGGCAAGGTGGGTGTTAGTGCCCGGGATGGGGGAAGCAGGAGGGGGCCGCTAAGGGACATCCAGGAATAAGCCCACCTGCAGAGGCTGAGGGCTGAGTGCCAAGCTGCCCGCACCCAGCACCTGCCACCAGGACTCACAGTGCTATTGACAGCTGCCATGTAGCTGGCGTCGGGATCGATGTGGGCGGACGTGATGGAGACCTCGGGCTCAGGGATCAGCTGCTCGTTGTGGTCTGTTTTCAAGTCCCAGATGTGGATAGCCCCGCTCTGGTCACCCACGATGAGCTCTGCCTGGGGTGCAGGGGTGGTGAGGCAGGGCCCAAGCCCAGCCCTCCAAAGTCCCAGGGTGCCTGGCCCATGAGCACCCCTCACCTGGTTGGGGTGCAGGCACACGCAGTTAATGGGTGCGTTCACCTGGAAGATCCGCTGGCACTGCAGGTTCCGGGACCTGTGGGCCGGGCCGGGGCACATGCTGTCCATCTGGGCTTGTTGGTGCCCTACCCAGATGGCCTCGGCCTGGCCATTCCTCCCCTCCCTCTGCTGAAGGACCTGCCTCTTGGGAAATACTCGGGACGCAGGGCCCTCTGCTCCAGCAGGGAGCCTAAGCCAGTGGCTGGTGGAAGGGGAATAACAAGCTGGCTCCGGGCTCAAGGCAGGACTCGCGCTTTGATGCAATTCACTCTCCTCCTGTCCTCACTTCTCTCAGTAAGTCGCCCGCAGGAAGCTCCCTGTCTCAGCCTCTGCTTGAAGAGAACCCAACCTAAAACGGTCTCCCAGAGCAGCCCACCCCAGCCCCGGGCAGCAGGCCCCCTCCCCACCACACCTGAGGTCCCAGATCCTGGCTGTGCAGTCCTCGCCGCCCGTGTACATCCAGCGGCCGTCTTCGTGGAAGCCCACAGACGCGATGTTCTTGTTGACGCCGTCGTAGCTGATGATGGGGTTAGGGTTATTGGAGTTGAGATCATACATGCGGATGTGCTGGTAACCTAGGGACACAGGCTGAACTGAAGCTTGGCTGTGCTCAGGTCGACCCACCAGAGCTCAGGAGTTTAGAGATCAAGGGTCACAGATACCTGCAGCAGCAATCATGCTGCGGTCCGGTGTGATCTCCAAGGCATTCACCTGCTGGGACTGTTAAGGAGGATGACGGGAAGGTAGCCCTGAGGCCAGGGCCCCCCAGGCCTCCACCATCTGGCCTTCACACAGGCTGTGGTCCCCACACGAGGCATCCCCCCAGCGCCGCCCTGCCCGCCCCGGGTGGAGGATACGGAGTCCTGGTGCTGCACCGTCCGGGTGCAGATGCCGCTGTGGGCCTGCCAGAAGCGCACGGTGTGGTCGTAGCCTGCAGTGGCCAGGATGACCGGGTCACTGCCCACCGTGCCTGGGGAGGTGTTCATGGTGTGGCCTGCACGGGCCCTAGAGCTGAACGGCAGGGGTCAAAGGTCAGAGCATCTGCAGAGAAGGATGTGAAGTACTTAGAGGACACTCTCTGTGCTGAGTAGATTATAGACCCACGGGGCGCTGCCGAATGGCACTTATCATTCCCATTTTAGAGTTGGGACAACAAGCGCAGGTAGGTTCAGGGACACGCGTCACACGCGTGACACCTGGCTCCGGGCGGCTCCGGGGCTCCAGGGCGCGTGCTCCATCCCCGCCCCACGCACACGGCGGGGGCGCCGTCCCCCCCCCCGCAGCCGGCAGGGGGCAGTCACGCGCGGGCGCCACTCTGCCGCAGGGGCGGGCTGCGCGTGCGCAAGGCGGTGGATGGGCCGGGGAAAGCCGAGCGCTGCGGCTGCGCATGCGTAGTAGGCCAGCGGCAGGCCCTGATGGGAAAGGGCGCAGTCTGGCTGGACCCCCGAGCTCCCCTGTCCTCCGGTGACCGCCCTTGCTCCGTCCTGCTGGCCGGCTTCCCCTGGCCGTGCTCTCCCAGCCACCCAGCAGCCGGTTCCCGGCCCCGGGCTCGCGGCCTCCATACCTTACGCGCGGCTCCGCACTCCGCCGTGTCCAGGACGGCGAGGGGAGCCGGAGCGAGTCGATCGAGGCCGAGCGTAGAGTTATCGAGGCTCCCTAGGGCGAGACCATGGCGCGGGCGGGGGTGGGTGGGACGAGACCAAAGTTCTGGGGCGGGGGGTTCCCGCCGGGAGGAACTCGGAGCGGTCCCCGTGCGCGGCCGCGGGCCCGGCGCGAGGTGGAAGGAAACTGCGGCTTTCTCTCCGGCCTCCTGCCCACTGGCACCTGCCCTTCTGACACGGCTGTCCGTTTCCCAGGCTGTCGGGTCGCGCTGTTCCCGTGCCCTCCCTGACCCACTACTGCGCCACGCTGGGCTAGGATTGGCTGAAAATTACAGGACTTGAATTCAGACAAGTAACGAATAATTTTTTTTTTAGTGTAAGTATATCCAGGACATTGCATGGGAAATACTTATGCTAAAAAAATTTTATTGGGTATCCTGTAGTTTTACTTGCTAGATCTGGCACCCCAGCCCCAGCCTGACCCTCAGGACATCCCACTGAGCCCAGGGTCCCCCTCAAAACCACAGGCCCTCATTCCAGCTCTGTGAGCTCCACGCCGGTGCCCTCACCCTTGAGACAGGCTGTCGCATGGTTTTTTCCTGCTGCTCTTACAGACGTGGCTGCACCCCTTCCTCTGGCCGCAGAGGGGGTGCATCTTGTCCCTTGACCAGGCCATAGTTGCCATGGAGCCTTCCTTCCTATACCTTCACCTCCTCTCCTTCCTGCCCGTTAGCCTTTAAAAAAACACCATAAAACAATCCCAAATTATCTTCTTCAAAGAGCGGTCCTCACCATTTTTCTAGTTCCACGTCCTCACCTCCCACTCATTCCGCAACCCCAGTCATCTGCCTTTTACCCCCAGCTCTCTAGCTCTCCAGTGGAAATTCCTCAAGGTCACTGACAATCTCACTTTGCTAAATCCAGTGGATACTTTTCCTTCCTCCCACCTTTTTTTTTTTTTTTTTTTTTTCTCTCGAGACAGAGTCTCGCTTTCTCGCCCAGGCTGGAGTGCAGTGGTGCAATCTCGACTCACTGCAAAACCTCTGCCTCCCAGGTTCAAGCGATTTTCCTGCCTCAGCCTCCCGAGTAGCTGGGCTTACAGGCACGCACCACCACACCTGGCTGATTTTTGTATTTTAGTGGAGACGGGATTTCACCATGTTCGCAAAGCTGGTCTCAAACTCCTGACCTCAAGTGATCCGCCTACCTCAGCCTCCCAAAGTGCTGGGATTACAGGCGTGAGCCACTGCGCCCGGCCTCTTCCCACTTCTTCTTTCTTTTTCTTTTTTTTTTTTTTTTTATTGAGACGGAGTCTCGCTTTGTTGCCAGGCTGGAGGGCAGTGGTGCGATCTCGGCTCTCCACAATCTCCACCTCCCGGGTTCAAGCTATTCTCCTGCCTCAGCCTCCCGGGTAGCTGGGATTACAGGTGCATGCCACCACACCCAGTTAATTTTTCTATTTTTAGTAGAGACAGACTTTTCACCATGTTGGCCAGGATGGTGGATGGTCTTGATCTCCTGACCTCGTGATCCGCCCCCCTCAGCCTCCCAAAGTGCTGGGATTACAGGCGTGAGCCACTGCGCCCGGCCCCCTCCCACTTCTTGACGCATCTGAGCCATGGTTGACGGCACCATGCCTGAAAGGCTGCCTTCTCCTAGCTCCTGTCCCCGGCATTTAGTCTCTTTCCCTGCCTGCCCACAAGGACTCAGGCCCTCCAGCATTCACTCTGTGCACCCCACGAGATACCAGGGGGCTGATGACTGCTAGCTCTGGAGCTTCCAATGCTGTCCCTGTCCTGGGCCCCTTCCACCCTGTCTCCAGCTCTGATGGCCTCAGCTCCCTGTTAAGACACTGTCCCTTGAATGCCCCGCAGGGTCCACCATATTCCATGGCTGAGACAACCCATCCCTGAGTAGCTAGCTCCCCTTCTGTGGGCAGTGCCCACCTTGTATTACAGCTGGGCAAGACCCAACACCTCCCCTCCCTCACCCTTCCCTTCCCTTCAGCCACCGATTTTACCTGTGATATACCTTCCTGTCCTTTCCACTGCCCTGGTTCTAGCTCACCACCCCCATCCCCCATAAAAGCCTCCTTCCTTGCCCCAGCCACTCTGGCCCCCTTCCAAACTGTCCACCACAGTGCAGAATGGCCTTTTATTTATTTATTTATTTATTTATTTTTGAGACGGATTTTCACCCTTGTTGCCCAGGCTGGAGTGCAATGGCGCAATCTCGACTCGCTGCAACCTCCACCTCCTGGGTTCCTCAGTCTCCTGAGTAGCTGGGATTACAGGCATGCACCACCATCCCAGCTAATTTTGGATTTTTAGTAGAGACAGGGTTTCTCCATGTTGGTCAGGCTGGTCTTGAATTCCTAACCTCAAGTGACCCACCCACCTCAGCCTCTCAAAGTGCTAGGTTTACAGGCATGAGCCATCGCGCCCAGCCAGAGTGGCCTTTTAAAAACCTCAGTCTGAGCCCAGCACAGTGATTCATGCCTGTAATCCCAGCACTTTTGAAGGCTGAGGCAGGAGGATCACTCGAGCCCAGAAGTTCAAGACCATCCTGAACAATATAGTGATACCCCATCTCTACAAAAAATTTAAAAATTAGTCAGGAATGGTGGTGCGTGCCTGTGGTCCCAGCTTTGGGAGGCTGAGGTGGAAGGATCACTCGAGGCCAGGAACTCGAGGCTGCAGTAAGCTGTGGTTGAGCCACTGCACTCCAGGCTGGGTGACAGAGCAAGACCTTTTCTCAAAACAAAACAAAAACCCCCAGCAAAACCTAGGAATGACTTGATCACCCCATTAGAAGCCCTCAGGGGTCCCTGTCCCTCTCCAGACTCCTGGGCCTGGCCCTGGCCCTGGCCCACCCTGTGGCTTCCATCTCCTCTCCATGTGATACCGTTAGGCTTTGTGTCCCCACCCAAATCTCATCTTGAATTGTAATCCCCATAATCCCCATGTGTCAAAGGAGAGACCAGGTGGAGGTAACTGAATCATGAGGGCAGGTTCCCCCATGCCGTTCTCATGATAGTGAGTGAGATCTCAAGAGATCTGATGGTTTTATAAGGGGTTCCTCCTCCTTTGCTCCACTTCTCCTTCCTGCCGCCTTGTGGAGAAGGCGCCTTGCTTCCGCTTCGCCTTCCGCCATGATTGTAACTTTCCTGAGGCCTCCCCAGCCATGCTGAACTGTGAGTCAACTACACCTATTTCCTTTATAAATTATCCAGTCTCAGGTGTTCTTTATTGCAGTATGAAAATGGACTAATACTCCATGGGTCCTGTACTCTGGCCAAAGGAGACTTGTTCTCCTCTTTTGTGTTGTTTTGTTTTGTTTTTCAGACGGAATCTCACACTGCTGACGGGGATGGAGTGCAATGGCGCAATCTCGGCTCACTGCAACCTCTGCCTCCTGGGTTCAAGCGATTCTCCTGCCTCAGACTCCTCCCAAGTAGCTGAGATTACAGGCACCCCGCACCACGCCTGGCTAACTTTTTGTATTTATAGGAGAGACGGGGTTTCATCATATTGGCCAGGCTGGTTTCGAACTCCTGATCTCGTGATCTGCCGCCTCGGCCTCCCAAAGTGCTAGGATTACAGGCGTGAGCCACAGCACCTGGCCATGTTCTCCCCTTTGAGCCCTTGACTGTGTCTGGGATGCTTTTCCCTCTACGCCTTACCTGCCAAATTCCTGGTTTTCAGCATATCTAGTAACATTTTCTTTTGGCTGGGCATGGTAGCTCACACCTGTAATCCCAGCACTTTGGGGGATCGAGGTGGGAGGATCGCTTGATCCTAGGAGTTTGAGGCTAACCTGGGCAAGATGGCAAGATGACCTCTTCTCTGCAAAAACCTTAAAAAAAATTAGCTAAGTGTAGGCCAGGCGCGGTGGCTCACGCCTGTAATCCCAGCACTTTGGGAGGCCGAGGCCAGTGGATCACGAGGTCAAGAGATTGAGACCATCCTGGCCAACATGGTGAAACCCCATCTCTACTAAAAATACAAAAATTAGCTGGGACGTGGTGGCACACGCCTGTAGTCCCAGCTACTCGGGAGGCTGAGGCAGGAGAATCGCTTGAACCTGGGAGTCAGAGGTTGCAGTGAGCCGAGATTGTACCACTGCACTCCAGCCTGGTGACAGGGTGAAACTCCATCTAAAAAAAAAAAAAAAAAAAAAAAGGAAAGTAAAGAAAACTTTTTGGCCGGGTGCAGTGGCTCATGCCTGTAATCCCAGCGCTTTGGGAGGCCAAAGCGGGTGGATCACGAGGTCAGGAGTTTGAGACCAGCCTGGCCAAGATGGTGAAACCCAGTCTCTACTAAAAGTACAAAAATTAGCTGGGCGTGGTGCCAGGCACCTGTAATCCCAGCTACTCAGGAGGCTGAGGCAGAAGAATCACTTGAACCTCGGAGGCGGAGTTTGCAGTGAGCCAAGATCGCTCCACTGCACTCTAGCCTGGGTGACAGAACAAGACTCCGTCTCAAGAAAAGAAAAGAAAAGAAAAAACTTTCTACAGTGCTCTCAAACTAGAACTCAGGATGTAGAAACTCACTCAAAACCACTCAACTGCATGGAAACTGAACAACCTGCTCCTGAATGCTGACACCACAGCGCAAACTTTCTGTTTGTTTGTTTTGTAGAGACGGGGTCTCATTGTCTTGCCTGGGCTGGTCTTGAACTCCTGGGCTGAAGCAATACACCCGCCTCTGTCCTGAGAGGTGAGTGATTACAACTCTCACCACCCAAAGCGCTGAGATTACAGGCATGAGCCACCATGCCCAGCCAGTACATTCTTTTTCTATGGCTAAGTAATATTCCACTGTATAACTAGAGCACGTTTTATGTATCTTCTCGTCCATAGGTGGACATTTGGGGTGTCTCCTCCTTTTTGGCTGTCGTGAATGGGGCTGCTGTGAATGGTTGTGTGGTTGTGTGCCAATGTCTGAGAACGTGTTTGCATCTCTTGGTAAATACGCAGAGTGGAATTGCTGGGCTATAGGAGCATTTTACCTGCCTTATGCATGGAGTCCTCACAATGACTCCAGTAGGGAAGAATCACCCTCATTTTGGAGATGAGAAAACTGAGGCTCAGAGATGCAGAATTGCATGTGGAGGGCATAGGGCTAGAAGGTGGTGGAGCCCAGGGTTTGTTCAGCTCTAGGCCGGGCCCCATCCTGCTGGGGCTCCACCTGCCACTGATCATGCCCCTTCTGGTGAGGTGACTACTCCCCAGGCAGCCCCTGCACCCCATAGTCCTCCTCATCTTCCTCTCGAAGTAGACAGGGGCTCTCTAACCAGGCTCTATACCAGGCTTGGGGCAGCTTTGGGGAGTAGAGGTGAGCATGTGGGCTTGGATGGCTGGGAGAGGAAGCGCCTTTGAATCCCAGCAGTGTCTGGAGCAGCATAGACCCGGGAGCAGAGAGCAGGAGACAGGGTGGGGCTGAGGCAGGCTCAGCCAGGTGCGTGGGGTCCTACGTGTCTCAGGGCCCTGCACTGTTTGCCTTTTCCGTGGGGCCTCTGGGCGGCACATGGGGGCTGAGGGCAGGGGCCAGCTCTGGGAGCCTGCATGTGTCCCAAGCCTAGGGGAAGCTGACAAACTGGGCATGGCCCCAACCCAACCTGAGTAGCTCCTGCATTTCTGTGGGGCAGGACGCTGGGACGGTGGTGCGTGGGGGTCGATCCTCGGTGATGGCCCGGGCCCCAGCTCAGTGCTGTCGGAGGCGGTACCACAAGAATGAGAGGAGCCACGGCAGCCAGCCCATGGGAGGGCACGTTCCTCATGCCCATACCAGAGCTTTGGGGGCTTGGGGGACCACCAGAGAGCCCCTGAGCAGACACACAGCCAGTGGGCAGAGGAAGGGGCTGCGGGCTGGCTGGCACACGCCGTACATCTGGGAAGGAGGCCAGCCCAGGCTGCAGTGAAGCCTCCGCCAGCTCCATTCCAGGCTGAGCCTCAGCAATTCTGCTGGCTCAGCGGCCCCCTCCCAGGATCATCCTTGGAGGCTTGACTTCCTGGAGGGCTGCCCGAGTCCCACACCTCTGCAACCTCATCCCCCAGCCGGAGTGGCTGCCTGCCCTGCCCCCCCCATCCCCAGACTGCAGGGACCCCAGGCAGACACACATCTGTTTTCATGGGGACCTTCCCGTCAGCCCTAGGCTGCAGGCGGAGCTGCTGGCCCATTTCACAGATGAGGCAGCTGAGCATCGGGGACTCACCCAAGGTTACTGGTTACAGCATCAGATCCAACGCTTCCCGGTCCCTCCTGGGCTTATCCTCACCTAGCAGAAGGCTCTGGTCCCCTCCTGCCACACTGCACCCCATGGGGTGAGGAATCTCTGAGGTCCTGAGCAGCAATCCACCTGGAGCCTAGGTGCCCCTTCTAGACCACACTCTGAGCACCTAGGACCCTGGAGTTTCCTGCCCAAACAGCCCCAAGCCCACTTCCAGGATCCGCACAGCCCTCTGCCCAGTCTGTCCTCCTGAAGGTGGGCCACGCAGCAGGGTGCCCACCCTAGCTCTGAGGAGCGACTAAGGGGGTGCCTGTTTATGGGGTGTGGACAGTGCTGGAGCTGAGCAGAGAACAGGTGAGGTAGCTACAAACGGGGGCCAGTTCATCACCCGAGGAATCTGAGAATTCTCAATTCGAACTTGGGCTTTCAGGCCATGATGAAGGTATATTTGTCAAGGTAGGAGGATAGAACATACTTAACAGGTGACTGGCGTGATTTGTAGCGTTTAAATATTTGAACATTTGGTGTGTGGGCTTCTGTTTGTGTGTTAAGCACAGGTCAGGGTGGTTTGCCTTAACATGTCCAAAACATAAAAGTAATAGTAATGCCAGCAGCTATCTTATTTTTATTTTTAGTTCTTCCTATGTGCTCTTCACACTGCAAGGTAGCGTAGATACAAAGATGCACAAAACACAGTTGCTGCACAGGCAGAGAGACCCAAGAATATCACAATATCTACAGCAGCCATTTTTTTGAGCACTTACTAAGTCCTGCCGTGAAATGCTTTGTGGATAGTATCACAATTTATCCTCCGGTAACCTAAGGGGAGGTAGCATGCATATCCTCATTTTACAGAGGGGCACAGACACTTAGGCAGTGGGCTGGGTGTGGTAGCTCACGTCTGCAATCCCAGCACTTTGGGAGGTTGAGGTGGGAGGACTGCTTGAGGCCAGGAGTTCGAGACCAGTCTAGGTAACATACTGAGACCTCATCTCTATTAAAAATCAAAAAAATTAGCCGGGCGCTACTCAGGAGGCTGAGGCGGGAGGATTGCTTGAGCCTGGGATGTTGAGGCTGCAGTGAGCTATGATGGCGTCACTGCACCCTAGCCTGGACGACAGAGCGAGACCCTGTCTCAGAAAAAAGAATGACAAAGTGACCAGCTCATGGTCACAAACCACTAAGAGGGGGAATAGGACACATCCAGAGGTGCGGGTGCAAAGCCCAGACACAACCTCAAGACTCTGGGACCCCAGGTGAGCCCCTTGGCTTCTCTGAGCCTCAGTTTCTTCATCTGTAAAATGGGGACAGTGAGTCCAACCTCATCTAGGAGGTGACCAGCACAGTGCCTGACCCAGCGGGTACTCAACTGGTCATTGGAAAGGGCAAGAGGAAAGGCCCTAGCATTTGGGGACCCCTCCCAGGAGTGCTGGGAGACCAAGGGCTGCTACCTGAACCTAACAGGAGACCCCACGGAGGGAACGGGAACGGCCAGCTGCCCACAGGATGCCGGGACCCCGGTGCCTGTCACCTTCCCTGTCCCTGCTGTCTGACCTCCTCTGTCTCCCTGGACCTGCTCAGTGGTCTGGGGCCACACAGAGTGGGGTGCCAGGCCATGCCTCATAGAATGGGTGCGACCCTCCCCAAATTCTCCAAACGGCCTTACCCGCTTGGGTGATGAGGGAAACGGAGCCTGAGTCGGGACTCAGACCCCCACTGATCTGCCTCTAGAATGCTGCAGGCCTGACGGGAGACGGCCTGAGGCGCAGGGTGGCCCAAGCCTTCAGCCAGGAGCTCAGAGGGTGACAAGTCGGAGGTTCCAGCCCCTGTGGATGGAGATGGAGGCGACCCCCAGTCGGTGCGGGGAGTGGGGAGTTGAGCTCCCTCAGTGGGGGTGGTGGGGGCTACCTTGGGGTCGGGCTTCGGACTGAGGCTGGGGGAAGCTGTGGCGCCCGCATTATTTGCGGAGAGGAGCAGGAGGATGCTTGGGGGTTGGGGGTGCGGGTTCCCTGACACCGAATTCATTATTGGGAGATTCCTCTTCACAATCCCTCGACACCTCCCACGGGAACCCTGGGCCAGGAACGCCTGACAGCCTGGCGGGCCGGCTCCAGGGGCACTGGCGCCCAGGTCTCTCGGCACCCGGTCCCCGCCCGCCCGCTGCCTCGGAACCGTCCCCCGCGGGTCCCGCAGCCTCTGGAAGCCTCTCTGGGCTCAGCCCCGCGCCGCCGCCGCGTCGGGGCTCCCAGTGCACCCCCGGCGGCCGCGTCCCCAGCCCGGCTAGCAGCCCCAGGCCGCCCGCGTCCGCAGAGGCCTGGCCTGAGCGCGCTGCGCGCACGTGGGGAGGGGGCGTCCCGGGGCGGGCGCGGGGAGGGCGGAGCCACGGGCCCGGGCGCGCGGCCGGCGCGGGCTGACGGAGGTCGGCGGCCCGGGAGCGGACCCCGGCGTCCGGGAGGCGGCGCCAGGTGCCGCGCCCCCGCCCCGCGCCCGCCGCGCGCCCCCGCCCCCGGGCCGCCCCCCGCCCGTGACGCGCTCCCCGCCCCCTCTGCGCCGGGAGCCCGAGCCCAAGCCGGAGCCCGAGGAGGGCGAAGGGGCGGCGGGCGGCGGGCGGCGAGGAGGCGGCGGGGGAGGCGGCGGGGGAGGCGGCCGGTGCCGCGGGGCCGCCGCCGCCTCTGAGCCGCGCCGAGCGCACGAGCGCAGCCGCGTCGCTGCGGCCCCGGCCGCGCCATGGGGAAGGAGCAGGAGCTGGTGCAGGCGGTGAAGGCGGAGGACGTAGGGACCGCGCAGAGGCTGCTGCAGAGGCCGCGGCCCGGGAAGGCCAGTGAGTGCCGGGGGCGCGGGGCGCGGGTGGGAGCTCCGGGGGCCCCTCCCCGGCGCGGAGCCCCCTACCCGGCGCCGGGCGGGGAGGGGACGTTGTCGGGTCCCCGGGGGCGGGGCGGGGCCAGCAGCGCCCAGACCCTTGGTTCGTGCCCTCCATCCGCTGCCCCCAGCACTGGAGATGGGGCGGCCCCGAGAGCCGGCCGTCACCGTGAGCCCCCCAGCGGGCACCTGGCGGCACCCGCCTCCCGGGCCGCGGGCGTTCGCATCCCTCTCTCTCTACCTCTGTCCCCCTCCCTTCCCAGGCTGCGGGCTGACAGCTGGAGGTCTCTGCTGGGGCCTTCAAAGGGCGAGGCGGATGCCCCCCCCACCACACGCACCGGGCAGACAGGGAGGGGGCCCCTGCGGCGAGGGGCGACCCGGGAGCTGACAGTCCCTAGCAGAGCCCCTCCCCGCCCCACGTTTAATAACACGCTTTGCAGGGAAGGTGGGGGCAGGACCACGCTGGGGGTGTGGCTGCCCTGGCATGGCCGGTGGGGTGCCATTTACTGATGGGAGAGCAGAGGCCCAAGGTCGCCCAGCCCAGGGCAGGCTGGACTCCAGGCAGGGCCGGCCTGGGGGCAAGGGCTTGGGGCCCTGCTCAGGCAGGCTCCAGCAGAGCCGGGTCTCCAGCTTCCCTGCTGGGAAAGGAGGCCATGAGGGAGTGGGGGACCACCACTGGCCATCCCCAGCTTGCCCTATGGCCGGCCCCAGGAAAGGGCTGGGAGCTTGGAGCTCTGGTCCCAGCACTCATCCTGGCTCAGCGCGTAGCCTCCCTGGGGGCCGCCGGAGATGGATGGATGGGCGTGTGGACCAGCCGCGTGTGCGGCTGCGCACGTATAGCCGTGTCAGTGTGTCAGGGCACCTGTGCGGGCACGGACAGGGCTCTGCAGGTCGGCACGTGGGGTCTGGGCGTCCTCCCTCCTCCCTCCACCCCCACAGACTGTAAGCCGGAGAGTCCCCCTCCCCTTCCTCCAGGGGGATGCCGAGAACTGGGACTGGCTTCTGGGAGGTTGATGGGGGCACCTAGAGTCCCAGGAGGACCCCCTCCCCCGCACTTCACCAGCAGCCCATGACTGGCTAGCTCCTGTCCACTCTGTGCAGTAAGAGAGAGGGGGCACCGGTGCCTTGCAGGCTGGCCCCGAGCTGATTTCAGGTCCGGGGGCTCAGAAAGGGAGAGCTTGTGGGCAGAGGCAGCCTCAGCTGAGCCTGGAGAGCAGGTGTAGGGATTGAGGGAAGGCAAGGTAAAGGTTTCCACCTAGTGGCCGCATGACCTTGGACACAGACAACTCCAGCTCAGTGGACCTCAGTCTCCTCGTCTGTAGGATGGGATGTCAGCCTCACGGTGGGGTCCTAAGACCAGTGAGCCTGGGCACTTGCAGCCCAGGCATTCAGTAAGTGCTCAGTAAATGCCAGCAATGACCGCAGTCTTGGACGGCCCAGGGCCAGGGGCTGGGGAAGTGGGGCCTTCAGCTCTGGGGAGGTTCCTCCTCCCTTCTATTGTGGCCATTCTGGGGAGGTGTGGGGGCTTCCACCCTCACCTGGGTCTCTGCCTGTCTTGCCTGGCCTCTGGGACAGGAGAGACACCTGCCCTGGCCCCAGCTCCTGCTCTCTGACTCACAGGGGCGGGTGTAATAAATCAGAGGAGAAATCCCTCCATGAATTAGCTCCGTCGTCATGGCAACGCTGGCCTGCTTTGGAGTAAGATGTATTTTGATTCAGTAAAGTACAGCTGAGTTTGGGCCACGAGGTGGGGGGTGTCCCGCAGTGTCCTCCAGGGCCCCATGAGCCCAGGGCTGTCCCCATGAGCTTTGCTTCCATGGTCCCCTCTGGTTGCCCAGTCCCTTCCCTCCAGCCCCTGCTCCAGAGTCACCCCAGGCTCAGCCAGCCCCCCACTCGCCCTGCCCTGAAGGGAGCCTCCCGTGCCCGCACGCACACACTTAGCAGCTGTCCTTGAGGGGAAGAGGAGCCTGTTCTGGGGGAGATGCCGGGGCAGGGGCTGGCCTCCTGCTGGCCGGGAGGGACCCACTCTTCCCTCTGACCCGGACCCTATCCATGGAGGCCCCCTGTCCATGGAGGCAGGCCCAAGAATGCCGTGGAGGACACCCCTGAGCACCGAGGGCCAGCGCCCCATCCCCCTCTCACCTTCTAATAGCCCACTGGTAGCTCCCTTCTAGCCTGGGATATGGACTGGACCCCAGAGGTGGGGACAGGCTCAGGATAGCAGTGAGAGGGCTGGTCGGGGGTAAGGGCTTTACTGTCATAGAGTCACAGGGCTTAGGGACCTCGTGGAGAGGGAGGGGGGCTCCTGGACTTTCATCCTGGCCCCGGCCCCCTCCAGCCATGCTCTGCTCCTGCTTCATCCAGAGAACCCGTTTCCAGGTGAAAACAGCCCCCAGCCCCAGGCCCTTCTCAGTTCTAGGACCTTCCTGGGTACCCACTGTCCCCCCACAGGAATAGGGGTTAGCGTGTCCCAAGACCTCAAGTTGCTGCCATCCAATTTCAGCCAGTTTCCCCCTTGAGGAGACCGTAAGTGGGGAGAGGGACGAGATGGCTTTAGTAAGGCGCCCCTCCTCACATGGGGGTGGTCCCCTTCCTGAGGGAGACACCCTCCCCCACTGGCAGATGTTACTTTCTGGGCTTTGACCTCCAGCCTCTCCGAGATTTCAGCCCCTGAAGGTGTGGCTGGGTGAGAAGGTGGTTTCCACACTGGCTGCCTCAGCTGTGGGAGGGAGGACAGGGCCTGGCTTGGACAGTCCTGGGGACATGCTGAGGGCTGTCCACTCTGGAGCTGGGAAGAGCGGGGGTCAGCGTTCTGTGGGGAGAACCTCCTGAGTGTGGTCCTGGCGGGGATGCACGGGACAGTGACACCTGCACTCCCTTTAGCTAATGGCAAGGGATGGTGGTAGGCCCCACGACATAATTCCCAGGTCCCCATGCAAAATGTAAACGCAGGGCCCCTTGCTCAAAAATAAGAATTTCAGGCCGGGCATGGCGGCTCATGCCTGTCATCCCAGCACTTTGGGAGGCTGAGGCAGGCGGATCACCTGAGGTCGGGAGTTCGAGACTAGCCTTGACCAACATGGAGAAACCCCGTCTCTACTAAAAATACAAAATTAGCCAGGAGTGGTGGTGCGTGCCTGTAATCCCAGCTACTCTGGAGGCTGAAGCAGAAGAATTGCTTGAATCCGGGAGGTGGAGGTTGTGGTGAGCCGAGATCGCACCATTGCACTCCAGCCTGGGCAACAAGAATGAAACTCCATCTCCAATAAAAAAAAAGAAAAAGAATTTCGAGATGGCGACAGGAGAGCATCCGCAGGCATGGGGTCCTTCTGAGCCAAGCACAGGCCGCACAGCCATCAAGTCGCCTCGGCGGCCAGGCAGGGTGTGGGGGATGAGGAGATCGATCCAGTCCGCAACTGAGCACCTCAGCTGCGCGGGGCACCATTTTAGCCACCGAGGATTCCTCCGTGAGCAGAACAGATGACGGCCCTTGTCCCCTTGGTGCTGGTAGTTGAGTGATGGAGATGGGTAGGAGCAAGAGCAGAAGGAAGTTGACGTGGCTGGTGGTGACGAGGGCTGCAGAGCCAGGCACAGCAGCTGCGGGGCGGGCAGGGTCACTTCGGATGGGGAGGGCATGCTGAGTGAGCAGCCTGTGGGTAAGGATCTGAAAAATGTGAGGGAGGCCGTGGGGTTAACTAGGGAAGAGGAGGCCGCACGTGCACACAGGGCATGTGGAAAGGCCCTGGACAGGGCAGCCGATATGTTGGAGGAACGTCTGGAGGCCTGTGTAGCTGCAGCAGGAATGAGGGAAGTAATGATAACTGAGAGCAAAGCAGGAGCCCCACGTACGGCCACTGTCCAGTCTCAGCCTCCCCTCCTAGCACAGCCACTGTCCATTGTCGGCCTCCCCTCCCAGTGAGACCAGTGCTGCCAGGGGGTCTTCAGGAGAGGCGTGGCAAGATCTGATTCATGTTCTCTCTCTTTTTTTTTTGAGACAGGGTCTTGCTCTGTCACCCAGGTTGGAATGCAGTGAGTGGTGCGATCCCGGCTCACTGCAGCTTCAACCTCCTGGGCTCAAGCGATCCTCCCGCCTCAGCCTCCCAAGTAGCAGGGACCACAGGCACACCCCTCCGTGCCCAGCTACTTTTTTTTTCCTTTATTTTTTGTAGAGACAAGGTCTTGCTATGTTGGCCAGGCTGGTCTTGAACTCCTGGCTGCAAGTGATCTTCCCACCTCAGTCACCCAATGTGCTGGGGTTACAGGCGTGAGCCACGGCACAGAGCCTGACTCATGTTTTCCCAGGGAACCCCGACAGGGTGGGTGTGGAGGTTGGACCGAAGGATGTGGGAAGACCTTGGCGACACCAGTGGGGAGGGGATGGCACTTATCCTGCCAGAGATGCCGGCCTGGACCAGGTTGGTGACAGTGGCTGTGGGGAGAAGGGCTAGGGTTCCAAGTGTGCTCTGGGGATGTCTGGGAGGCAGAGCTGACGGACAAGCTATAGGTGTGCAGGAAAGGCCCCAGGCCTGGCTCCAAGGTTTTGGCCTGGGCCATGGTCAGGAAGGATGGCATTGCCACTAACCAAGAGGGACACTGGTGCCAGCAGTGTCTGAGCAGAGGGGGAGGGGCCGGTGAGGCTGGAGACGCCTTTGCTTGCCAGAAGAAACCCCTGGCTGGAGAGAGCTGGGGGTGGGATTCCTGTACGGCTAATATTAGTAATCGCCACGCACCGAGTCCTGACTCGTGCCAGGCCGTGCACGCTTTATGTCTGGGAATGCTCTCACACCTCCGGGAGGCCCTGTTAGCACCCACGGTTCCAGCTCAGGGAGGGCGCCAGCAGCCAAGGACACAGGCTGGTGAGTGGCAGAGCAGAGATTCGAATTCACAGCAGTCTGGCTCCTTCGGCCAGCCTCGTGGGTCATCAGGGGACCCGCACCCTGTGTCCAGTGGCTGGGACTGAGGCTGGGGCAGCAGGGGCTGCTGTGGGTCACTGTGCAAGCCCTGCAGACAGCCCTGTGCCTCGACTCCCTCAACTCCCCTGCCCTCAGCTCCTGCCCCCACCCTGTCCTGGGCCTGGACAAAGGGGCTTCTGTCCTGCCAGCTCCCCTCTCAGAGTGACTGACCCACAAATGGGTTATGTAACCACGGCCCAGATAGGCGGGGGTTTGGCCCAAGTCTGCTTGGACTAGAGCCCACTGGGAGGGCATCGGTGGGCTTCCCTCCTCTGGCAGCTGGCTGGGGGAGGCCAGGATGCGGGGGGCCCCAGGAGGACGCTGGGGCCCTGAAGGGAGGGCGTGGGCCCCTCTGGCCTCAGGTGCTCCGAGTCGCCAGGGAGCAGGCAGCCGTTCGCGTGAGGTTGCTCAGAGGTGCCAGCCCACTCGCCTGCCTCCCACTTCTGCTCATCCACACTGGCTGTGGCCCAGGGCTGGCAGTGGGGGTGCTGCACGGTGGAGACGCAGATCCTCCCCCAGAGATACCCCCATTTCCGGGTGTTCCAGCCTCCCTGGCCACCCCCGGCCCCATCTGGATCCTTCTGAGAGACAGATTGGGCCGGCTCTCTCCCTCCCACCATTGGCAGGTGCTCAGCCAGTGTCCTGAGGGAGGGGTGTGCGTGCACATGTGTGTGCCTGTGTGGGTGCACAGCCTTGCCTCCTATCCCCAGGTGGGGACAAGGACTCCAAGCCGGAGTCTTAGTACTGTGAACCCCCACATCTCAGGGCAATGGGACACCAAGGCCCGAGCAGCTGGCACCTGGGGCAGGCTGCGGGGCAGAGCTGAACGCGTGAGTGCACGAGTGGACGAGTGAGTGTCTGCAGACAGAGAGCCCAGCAGCTTTGTGCCTGCCGGGGAGATGGCTGGCCCCCTCTCCCTGCCCTCAGGCCGCCTGGAGGGGCTGGCACAGCCTCCCCTCACCGAGTCTCCTTCCATCCCCAGAGCTCCTGGGTTCCACCAAGAAGATCAATGTCAACTTCCAGGACCCGGATGGGTGAGTTCTGAGCCGGGTGGTGTCTGCCTGGAAGGGAGGGTGGCTCCTAGAGAGGCCTAGGTGCCGGGGGAGGGCAGGGTGCCGGGGAGGCCGGGGCGCCAGGGCCTCTGCTCTATGTGTCCTCTGCACATGCCAGCTTCTCGGCTCTGCACCACGCGGCCCTGAACGGCAACACGGAATTGATCAGCCTGCTGCTGGAGGCCCAGGCCGCTGTGGACATCAAGGACAACAAAGGCAAGACTAGCCGAGGGCCTCTGGTGGGGGCAGGGGCGGGGGCAGCGAGGGGGGCTCCCCAGGGCCTGCATGGATCCTTGGCTGAGGTCTCAGCCCAGGGTCTCAGTCTGATTTCAGGCAGGTCCTCCTGGGATCAGGGTCCTGGAGGCCAGGGGTGGGGTTGGGGTGAGGGGTCAGCTCCTAGCACCCCCCAAACCCACAGGGTTGGGCTTGGGGTCAGGGGTCAGCTCCCAGCATTCCCCCCACCTCCCAGGGTTGGCCTTGGGGGTCAAGGGTCAGCTCCCAGCATTCCCACCTCCCAGGGTTGGGCTTGGGGTCAGAGGTCAACTCCCAGCAAACCACCCCCCCCAACCCCAAGGGTTGGGCTTGGTGTCAGAAGTCAGCTCCTAGCACCCTCCCACCCCCCAGGGTTGGACTTGGGGTCGGGGTCAGGTCCCAGCACCCCCCTATCCTCCAGGGTTGGGTTTGGGGTCAAGGGTCAGCTCCCAGCATCCCCTCGCCCCCCAGGCATGCGGCCGCTGCACTATGCGGCCTGGCAGGGCCGGAAGGAGCCCATGAAGCTGGTGCTGAAGGCGGGCTCGGCCGTGAACATCCCGTCTGATGAGGGCCACATCCCCCTGCACCTGGCGGCCCAGCATGGTCACTATGATGTGGTGAGGCCCGAGTAGGGGCGGGGCAGCGGGGGCGGGGCAGCGGGGGCGGGGCAGCGTGGCCTGAGGATGTGCGGACCTGACTGCGCCCTTGGCCACCAGTCTGAGATGCTGCTACAGCACCAGTCTAACCCGTGCATGGTGGACAACTCGGGGAAGACGCCCCTGGACCTGGCCTGCGAGTTCGGCCGCGTTGGGGTGAGTCTCCTGTGGAGCCCTGTGGGGTGGGGCTGGGGAGCCCCACATCAGGACCCCCCTACCCTGACCCCTCCTTCAAGGTGGTCCAGCTGCTCCTCAGCAGCAATATGTGTGCGGCGCTGCTGGAGCCCCGGCCGGGAGACGCCACCGACCCCAACGGCACCAGCCCTTTGCACCTCGCAGCCAAAAACGGCCACATCGACATCATCAGGTAGAGCCGGTAGCAGGGAGGGCCTCAGCCTTAGGGTCCCCAGGGTTCAGCAGCAGCCTGGGGCTCAGGGCACCAGCTTCTGGCTTGGGGATAGGGCGGGAGCAGGCAGGGTCCCAGGTCCCTGGTCAGGCCTCTGGCATGGCCTCCAGGGCCCATGTACAGGATGAGCTGGAGGGGCTGGGAAGGGGGCTTCTGCGACGTCTCTGTCCCAGCCCCACCGCTCCTGGGTGCGCTCGAGGAGGTGCTGAACTTCCCTGAGCCTCACTTTCCCATCCGTAAAGTGGGGTTCACAGCAGCGCCTACACTAGCATCAGACAAGATAACAGCTGGGAAGTCTTAGCACAGGGAGGGCCCTTCAACCGTGCTCACTGTGGGCTGGGTGCCCCGGCGGCTCACACCTGTAATCCCAGCACTTTGGGAGGCCAAGGAGGGAGGATTGCTTGAGGCCAGGAGTTCGAGACCAGCCTGGGCAACATGTCAAGACCCCATCTCTACAAAAAATACAAAAACTAGCCGGGTGTGTTGGCACACACCTGTAGACCCAGCTACTTGGGAAGCTAAGGCAGGAGAATCACTTGAGCCCATGAGGTTGAGGTTGCAGTGAGCGGTGATTGTGCCACTGTACTCCAGCCTGGGTGACACAGCAAGACCCTGTCTCAAAAAAAAAAAAAAATCGGCTGGTTGTGGTGACGCACACCTGTAGTCCCGGCTGCTTGAGAGGCTGAGGTGGGAGGATCGCATGAGCCTGGGAGGTCGAGGCTGCAGTGAGCCAGGATGGTGCCACTGCATTCCAGCCTGGGTGACAGAGAGAGACCCCATCTCTACTTTTTATAAAAAAAGCAGCTGAGTGCGCTGGTTCAAAATGCTGCAATCCCAGTATTTTGGGAGGCTGACGCAGGAGCCCAGGAATTTGAGACCAGCCTGGGCAACATAGCAAGACATGGTCTTTACAAAAACAAAGGCAAAAAAAAAAAAAAAGCTGGGAATGGTCACACGTCTGTAATCCCAGCTACTCTGGAGGCTGAGGCAGGAGGACTGCTTGAGGCTGGGAGTTTGAGGCTGCAGTAAGCCATGACTGCACCACTGTACTCCAGCCTGGGTGACAGAGTGAGACCCTGTCTTAGAAAAAGTAGGCCAGGTGCAGTGGCGCACGCCTGTAATCCCAGCACTTTGGGAGGAGTTCGTGTCCAGCTTGGCCAAAATGGTGAAGCCCCGTCTCTACTAAAAATACAAAATTAGCTGGGTGTGGTGGCAGGTGCCTGTAATCCCAGCTACTCCGGAGGCTGAGGCAGGAGAATCGCTTGAACCCAGGAGGTGGAGGCTGTAGTGAGCCGAGATCGCACCATTGCACTCCAGCCTGGGCAACAGGGGTGAAACTCCGTCTCAAAAAGAAAAAACGCTCAGCACTCAGTGAATGTCAGAGACATGGGGCAGGGCTGGACGGTCCTCAGTCCCCAAGCTGACTGCTGGGGTACCTGGAAATGGAGGCTTGGCTTGGGGGTGCTGGGGCCGGCCTCCTGCTGGAAGGCCCCGCCTGTCCACCTTGCCTTCCCGCCAGGCTCCTCCTCCAAGCCGGCATCGACATTAACCGCCAGACCAAGTCCGGCACGGCCCTGCACGAGGCTGCGCTCTGCGGAAAGACGGAGGTGGTGCGGCTGCTGCTGGATGTGAGTGTGGGGCCCAGGGGCGCTGGGCCCAGTGGGCTGTAGGGGCTCCTGACAGAGCCTCATCTCTCACATGTGCAGAGCGGGATCAATGCCCATGTGAGGAACACCTACAGCCAGACAGCCCTGGACATCGTGCACCAGTTCACCACGTCCCAGGCCAGCAGGGAGATCAAGCAGCTGTTGCGAGGTGGGCCCAGGCAGGGCAGAGGGGCAGTGGCTGGGGCTGGGGCTGGGCCAGATCAGCCCGCAGGACTTGGGGGGCCCCCTCCTGTATCCCCAGAGGCCTCAGCGGCCCTGCAGGTCCGGGCGACCAAGGATTATTGCAACAATTACGACCTGACCAGCCTCAACGTGAAGGCAGGGGACATCATCACAGTAAGCATGGCCCCAGGGGCCGTCTCGGCAGGGAGGGGGCGGCACCTGGGCGTGCGCACCCCAGAACACCCTCCCGCCGCAACTGGGGGGCACTGGGCAGGAGACTCTGCGAAAGGGGGCATCTCCCTGAGCGCCCCCCACCTTACTGGCCAGGTCCTCGAGCAGCATCCGGATGGCCGGTGGAAGGGCTGCATCCATGACAACCGGACGGGCAATGACCGGGTGGGCTACTTCCCGTCCTCCCTGGGCGAGGCCATTGTCAAGCGAGCAGGCAAGTTCCACCCCACCCTGGGGGGCAGGCAGGAGCCCCTGGGCTTGGGGGCTGGAAGCAGCGAGTGTGCTAAGGGTGTGGGGGCCCAGCAGGGCTGGGTTTCTGGGTGCCAGCGTGGGGTTGAGTGGGGAGCATCAGGGTGCCCCAGCGGCTGTCTACTCGTCCGTTCCCACACCTATTCCTTTATGCGTTCTACCAAGCACTGTGTGCTGCCATGTCTGGTTCTGAACTGGCCACTAGAACAGATGGGGACCCAACTCCCAAGGAGCTCGTCCTGGGGCAGGAGGGGGCAGGGGACAGCGAAGTAAACATGAAAGGACATGTGACCTGGAGCACAGGGAGGGCCTGCTTGAGATGAGGCAGTCAGAGAAGGCCAGAGAATGCTCTGAGAGGCAGGTGGGTTCCAGGTGGCAGGAGCTGTGCGTTAAAAGCGGGCGGCGCCAGGCGTGGTGGCTCATGCCTGTCATCCCAACACTTTGGGAGGCCGAGGCGAGAGGATTGTTTGAGCCCAGGAGTTCGAGATCAGCCTGGGCAACATAGTGAGATTCCATCTCTACAAAAAATAAAATTAGCCAAGCACGGTGTTGTGCGCCTATGGCCCCAGCGACTTGGGAGGCTGAGGTGGGAGGATTGCTTGAGCCTGGGAAGTGGAGGCTACAGTGAGCGAAGATTGCACCAGCCTGAGTGACAGAGCAAGACCCTGTCTCAAAAAAAAATAATGATTAAAACAAAGGCACTCAAGTGTTTGCTCTTGGTGAAGAAAAAAGGAAAAAACCAAAGGCGCTGAGGCAGGCAAGAGCTGGGTACATCTGAGGAACAGGAGGCTGAGGAGAGGGACTAGGCCAGGGGCCCAGGCTGTGAAGCCCCATGTGGCGGCTCCAAGGGACCAGGGGCCCGTTTACTTCTGATGGAGGACATGGAGGTTGACAGGCAGGGCCAGCCCCCCACCATGGCCATCTAGCTCCTGAGTGGGAGCCTTGGCTCTAGCTTGTGGGGGGCTTCTTGCCTGCCCCCCACTCCCCAGTACAGAGACTTTCATACCGTCCAGCAATCTCTGGCCCCCTGCCCACAGGACCCCAGGGCCACCGGCAGGATGCCTAGGCTTGGCTGCCTCTGCCTCTCTCCTGCTCTAAACCTCTGGGGTGGGAGGGGTCTTCCGAGGGGCTATCAGCTCCCTGGAGACAATGGTGGGCAGAGAGGACCCCCGGCTGTGGCTGCGCCAGTCTCTGTCCTGCCTCCCCTGCGTCAGCACCCGCCGTTGCTGGCCCAGGACTTAGGAGGCTTTGCTTGACCCACAGGTTCCCGAGCAGGCACTGAACCAAGCCTGCCCCAGGGAAGCAGCTCATCGGGACCCTCTGCACCCCCAGAGGAGATCTGGGTGCTGAGGAAGCCTTTTGCAGGTAGGCTGGGTCCCTGAAGGGCAGAGGTGGCAGGACTTCCACAAGGCACCACCGTGGGGCCAGGCAGGGGCCGGCACTGGCCTCATCTTGCTCCCTTGTGCTGGCAGGTGGGGACCGAAGCGGCAGCATTAGCGGCATGGCTGGCGGCCGGGGCAGCGGGGGTCACGCCCTACACGCGGGCTCTGAGGGCGTCAAGGTAGGTGGGGTAGTGGCCGGGGCCAGGGTGGCCAGGGCTGGGAGCAGGCGACAAGCTGGGGTTTCTGGGTTGCAGCTCCTGGCAACGGTGCTTTCCCAGAAGTCCGTCTCTGAGTCCAGCCCGGGGGACAGCACCGCCAAGCCTCCGGAAGGCTCTGCAGGTAAGAGCAAGGGTGCTGCCACGCAGCCCGACGGAGGAAAGCAGCCCGACAGCCCTTGTCCCCCACCCACTCTCGTCCTCAGGTGTGGCCCGGTCCCAGCCTCCAGTGGCCCACGCCGGGCAGGTCTATGGGGAGCAGCCACCCAAGAAGCTGGAGCCAGCATCGGAGGGCAAGGTACAGGGCTTGGGGGTGTTCTCAGCGTGGGCTCCGGGGGGAGGCTGTAAGGCCGATGGGCTGATGGGTGCTTACACGGCCTGCCTGGCCTGGCAGCGGCGGGGTCGGGGGCATTGCCAGGCCAGACCCTCTCCTCTGTCTGTCAGTCTGTGCGTTGTGTGTGTGTCCGCCTGTGTGTACGGGTGTCGTCGTTGTGCAGGCTGTGCGTGTGGGCCAACCTGTGCCTCTGTGTGTGCATGTGTGTGTGTGATGGTGTGACTGCGAGCCGGGCACGCGTGTCTGTGTACAGGTGGAAGGGGATGGGTATGAGATGGTGCAGCGTGTGCATGGGCACGGCGTATGGTGTGTGAGTACACTCGTGTGCCGGAGAGCTGTACGCTGCTGGCTGAGTCCTGCACGGTGGAGGAGGCAAGGTGCCCCTGCCTGTGGGCACAGAGCCCACCTTCCGGTCCAGCCCGAGGCCCCTTTCCCAGAGCCCCCTCCCAAGGGGCCACACCACCTGCATCCCCAAGATGGCGTGGGGCGTCCCTGGTGCAGGAGCAGGGGACAGTCAGGGAGGCGTGTGGCGGACAGTAGCAGCACCCCCGCCCCCTCCCCCCACCGGTGGAGATCCCAGAAGAAGGCGGAAGGGTGGAGGATGCTCCAGGAGGCGCCTCCGGGACCGCGGACTGAGGATCACTCACGGGCCAGGCTCACCGGGGCCTGCTGCAGATGGAGCAGCGGACAGCGGACACAGTGGCTGCACGGCTGGCCGGCCAAGCAGAGAAGGAGGCACTGTGGTGGCAGGGCGCGGCCGGGCAGGCGAGCCTGCAGTGGGTGCCTTGTGTCTTCCAGAGCTCCGAGGCCGTGAGCCAGTGGCTCACCGCGTTCCAGCTGCAGCTCTACGCCCCCAACTTCATCAGCGCCGGCTACGACCTGCCCACCATCAGCCGCATGACTCCTGAGGTGAGCTTTCCACGCGCCGCCAGCGCCAGCTGCGTCCCACAGATGGGCCCAGCCCCTAGCTGACAAGCCTCCCCACTGCCTAGGACCTCACGGCCATTGGTGTCACCAAGCCGGGCCACCGGAAGAAGATCGCAGCAGAGATCAGCGGCCTAAGCATCCCCGACTGGCTGCCTGAGCACAAACCCGTAAGGCCACCTGCATCCCAGGGGCTGGGCCCAGGACGGGCAGACAGACAGACAGACAGAGAACCTGCCTCCCTGGCCACAGCTCCCACCCGCCCTCGGGCTTGAGGGAGAGGAGAGTGGAGGATGCCCTGCTAGCAGGGAGCCTCCCGATCAGCCCCTGTTCTGTCACTGGGGCAGGGGCAAGGTGATGCTGTCCAGGGGTCATCGTTGCTGAGGAAGCCTGAAGCCAGGAGAGTCCCCTCCCCACGTCCATGCTTTCACCAGGACTCCCTCCACACGCAGGCTGCCCCACAGGGACCCCCAGCCACCAAGCCTCCAAGCACTGCCACTCACATGCAGACTGCAGGGGGCCATGCTTACGACCTATGCTCACAGGCACCCAGGTACGTGCCAGCCACACGCCTGGCAGGTGTGCATGGAACACCCTGCAGGTGTCCACCAACTTGTGTGCGTGCACACATGCTCCACCGCACGTGTGGCCCTCACCAATAGCTGACACCCCCGTTCTCAGCGATACCTGCACACGCCATGGCCAATCGTCATTAACACGGAGGTGCGGCCGGGCGCGGTGGCTCACGCCTGTAATCCCAGCACTTTGGGAGGCCGAGGTAGGTGGATCACGAGGTCAAGAGATCGAGACCATCCTGGCTAACACAGTGAAACCCTGTCTCTACTAAAAATACCAAAAATTGGCCAGGCGTGGTGGCGGGTGCCTATAGTCCCAGCTACTTGGGAGTCTGAGGCAGGAGAATGGCATGAACCCGGGAGGCGGAGCTTGCAGTGAGCCGAGATTGCGCCACTGCACTCCAGCCTGGGCGACAGAGCGAGGCTCCGTCTCAAACAAAGCAAAACAACAGGGAGGTGCCTGTGCAGTGGGATGGGTTCCGGGCCTGAAGAAGGTGGGCCCAGGCCTAGCCCAACTGAAGCGGACTCTCTGGGCCTCACACTGAGCTCTGGGCTCCCAATGGGAGAGGCGATCGGTGGCTGTCAAAAGCCACCTGGCGCGTGGGTCTGCACTCACCCTGCCTTGCCTCACTCAATTGGTGGCTCGGGGGTCCTCCTAGGGGTCAGGTCCGGGTCCCACGGGCCTTGCCGCGCACCTGGGGGTGGCTGAGTGTTCAAGAGCAGTTGCATGAGTGAATTCCAGCTGGAAGTGTGGACGCCTGAATGCCGCTCGGGGAGTGATCGGGTGTTTCTCGGTGCAGATTGCTGTGGGTGTTGGCACGTGTGTGTGTTGTGGCTGTGTGGCATGTGTGTGGCCCTGTGTCTGATGTGGGTGAGAGGTCAGAGTGTGAAACAGGATGGGGTGCCGGTGCTTGTGCCTGGCTGGGAGCGCAGCGTGCAAATCATGTGCGTGTTCCTGTACCAGGTGTGGCCCCGTGCGTCTGTGTCCATGACTCTGGGGTGTGTCTCCCCATGGTGCTGTACTCGTGGCTGCCTGGCCAGGTGGGAAAGTGCCTTCTTCTGCCCCCCCCCGACAAGGGTGTCCTGTGGATGTGGGCAGCCGTGCGTGTGTGCACATGTGTGTGATATGCGGCATGCAGTGTCCGGTGCCTGAGCCGAGGCTCTGCCTACATTTCTGGTGCCAACACCTCGGCCTATCCGTTTGTCCTCCTGTCTGTCTGTGCCCTGCTGGCCCGGTGACCCCTCCTCCTCCAGCTCCAGGTAGATGGGCAGGGTGCGGGCAGCCAGCCCAGGTGGCTCCTCTGTGTGTCTGCTCTGTAGGCTAACCTGGCTGTGTGGCTGTCCATGATTGGCCTGGCCCAGTACTACAAGGTGTTGGTGGACAATGGCTACGAGAACATTGATTTCATCACCGACATCACCTGGGAGGACCTGCAGGAGATCGGCATCACCAAGCTGGGTGAGGCCCCAGCCCCAGCCCCAGCTTCCAGCCCCAGCCCTCGTCCCCAGCCCAAGCCCCAGCCACCAGCCACCAGCCACCAGCCCAGCCCCAAGCTGGTTCAGCCCCAGCCCCAGCCCCAAGCTGGGCCCCAAGCCCAGCCCCGCCCCGCCCCTAACCCAGCCCCTGCCCCTCCGCCTCCTGGTCCACCTGACCTGCCCCCTGCGCCCCACTCAGGGCACCAGAAGAAGCTGATGCTCGCTGTGAGGAAGCTGGCAGAGCTGCAGAAGGCTGAATACGCCAAGTATGAGGGGGGCCCCCTGCGCCGGAAGGCGCCCCAATCTCTTGAAGTGATGGCCATCGAGTCGCCGCCCCCACCTGAGCCCACACCGGCCGACTGCCAGTCCCCTAAAATGACCACCTTCCAGGACAGCGAGCTCAGTGACGAGCTGCAGGCTGCCATGACTGGCCCGGCTGAGGTGGGGCCCACCGCTGAGAAGCCCTCCAGCCACCTGCCACCCACCCCGAGGGCCACCACGCGGCAGGACTCCAGCCTGGGTGGTCGGGCACGGCACATGAGCAGCTCGCAGGAGCTGCTGGGAGATGGGCCCCCTGGGCCCAGCAGCCCCATGTCTCGAAGCCAGGAGTACCTCCTGGATGAGGGCCCCGCCCCCGGCACCCCGCCCAGGGAGGCCCGGCCCGGCCGCCACGGCCACAGCATCAAGAGGGCCAGCGTGCCCCCCGTGCCTGGCAAGCCACGGCAGGTCCTCCCACCAGGCACCAGCCACTTCACGCCCCCCCAGACGCCCACCAAAACCCGACCGGGCTCTCCCCAGGCCCTTGGGGGACCTCATGGTCCAGCCCCAGCTACGGCCAAGGTGAAGCCCACCCCGCAGCTGCTGCCACCGACAGAGCGCCCCATGTCACCCCGCTCCCTGCCTCAGTCACCGACGCACCGCGGCTTTGCCTACGTGCTGCCCCAGCCCGTGGAGGGCGAGGTGGGGCCGGCTGCCCTGGGGCCTGCGCCCCTACCCGTGCCGACGGCTGTGCCCACACTGTGCCTGCCCCCCGAGGCCGACGCGGAGCCGGGGCGGCCCAAGAAGCGGGCCCACAGCCTGAATCGCTATGCGGCGTCCGACAGTGAGCCGGAGCGGGACGAGCTGCTGGTGCCTGCGGCTGCCGGCCCCTATGCCACGGTCCAGCGGCGCGTGGGCCGCAGCCACTCAGTGAGGGCGCCCGCAGGTGCCGACAAGAACGTCAACCGCAGCCAGTCCTTTGCCGTGCGGCCCCGAAAGAAGGGGCCCCCGCCGCCCCCACCCAAGCGCTCCAGCTCGGCCCTGGCTAGTGCCAACCTGGCGGATGAGCCGGTGCCAGACGCCGAGCCTGAGGATGGCCTGCTGGGGGTCCGGGCACAGTGCCGGCGGGCCAGTGACCTGGCCAGCAGCGTGGACACAGGCAGTGCCGGCAGTGTGAAGAGCATCGCGGCCATGCTGGAGCTGTCCTCCATTGGGGGTGGGGGCCGGGCTGCCCGCAGGCCTCCTGAGGGCCACCCCACTCCCCGCCCTGCCAGCCCAGAGCCGGGCCGGGTGGCCACCGTGCTGGCCTCAGTGAAACACAAAGAGGCCATCGGGCCTGGCGGGGAGGTGGTGAACCGGCGCCGCACGCTCAGCGGGCCAGTCACCGGACTTCTGGCCACTGCCCGCCGGGGGCCTGGGGAGTCGGCAGACCCAGGCACCTTTGTGGAGGATGGCACTGGCCGGCAGCGGCCTCGGGGTCCCTCCAAGGGCGAGGCGGGTGTCGAAGGCCCACCCTTGGCCAAGGTGGAAGCCAGCGCCACACTCAAGAGGCGCATCCGGGCCAAGCAGAACCAGCAGGAGAACGTCAAGTTCATCCTGACCGAGTCCGACACGGTCAAGCGCCGGCCCAAGGCCAAGGAGCGGGAGGCCGGGCCTGAGCCACCACCGCCACTGTCCGTGTACCATAATGGCACTGGCACCGTGCGCCGCCGACCGGCCTCGGAGCAGGCTGGGCCTCCGGAGCTGCCTCCACCGCCCCCGCCTGCCGAACCCCCGCCCACCGACCTGGCGCACCTACCCCCATTGCCCCCGCCCGAGGGCGAAGCCCGGAAGCCGGCCAAGCCGCCTGTCTCTCCCAAGCCCGTCCTGACGCAGCCTGTGCCCAAGCTCCAGGGCTCGCCCACACCCACCTCCAAGAAGGTGCCGCTGCCAGGCCCTGGCAGCCCAGGTAGGTGCATGGGGCCAGCCAGGGTGGGGTGAGGGGGCGACAGGACCCTGCTCCACCTCCTTACTCGGTGGTCTGAGGGGTTTTCCTTTTCTTGGGTTTGATGGAAGCCCAGGTGGTGTGGGAACATGTCCCCAGACCCTCTCATCCATCCAGGGCTGGGGGCAAGGTGAGCAGGGTCTTTCCCGGTCCGCTGGGGAGGAAGCCGCGGGAGGCTGGGGCAGGGGGCGCGGCGGCGGAACTCGTGCCCGCTCGGTGCCAGCGTGGTCCTCCCCGCAGAGGTGAAGCGCGCCCACGGCACGCCGCCGCCCGTGTCTCCCAAGCCGCCGCCGCCGCCCACAGCGCCCAAGCCCGTCAAGGCGGTCGCGGGGCTGCCTTCGGGCAGCGCCGGCCCTTCACCCGCACCCTCGCCCGCGCGACAGCCGCCCGCCGCCCTCGCCAAGCCGCCCGGTACGCCGCCCTCGCTGGGCGCCAGCCCCGCCAAGCCCCCGTCCCCCGGCGCGCCCGCGCTGCACGTGCCCGCCAAGCCCCCGCGAGCCGCCGCCGCCGCCGCCGCCGCCGCCGCGCCCCCCGCCCCGCCCGAAGGCGCCTCGCCAGGGGACAGCGCCCGGCAGAAACTGGAGGAGACAAGCGCGTGCCTGGCCGCGGCGCTGCAGGCGGTGGAGGAGAAGATCCGGCAGGAGGACGCGCAGGGCCCGCGGTAGGTGCGGGGCGGGGCCTGGCGGGCGGTGGGCGGGGCTCGGCAGAGATGGGCGTGCCGTGAGCGGGGATCAGCCGAGGTCGTCGTGCGGTAGGCGGAAGCCGACGGAGATGCGGGCCGTGGGCGTGTCCTGGTCGAGGTGGGCGTGGCCAGACCCGCCCCGCCCACTCACGCCCCTTGCCCCGCGCCCCGCAGCGACTCGGCGGCGGAAAAGAGCACTGGCAGCATCCTGGACGACATCGGCAGCATGTTCGACGACCTGGCCGACCAGCTGGATGCCATGCTGGAGTGAACGCCGCCTGGCCGGGCCCGCCCGCGCCGCCCGGGCCCTCCCCGCACACTGACCTATACCTCAGGATGGGCGCGTCTGGGCGCGGCGCGAGCGGCCGGGCAGGGCCCTGCAGAAGCACAACTCCGGCCCCTGGGCCCGGGCCGGGGCGCCCACCGGGGACCGCCTGGCCGGGGGCTCCAAGGGCTCTTTAGGCAGACCCTGCGCCCGCGGGTCCTCCCCACCTGCTGCTCCCCGTGCAATACCTGCTGGGCCTCCTGCCCGCGCGGGAGGGGAGGGCGCCCCGGGACCAGGGATGGGGCAGTGCACAGCCCGGGCCCAGCACAGAACTGCCCATCGGGACGCCCGGCCAGCCGCTCGGGCGCAGCACAAGGGACAGGGGACCAAGGTCAGGGCCCCCCTGCCCCACCGCACCCCCAGAATATAAGCTATCAAGAGTATTAATTTATTGGGAATGAGCTGAGGCGGATTTCCCCCAGAGAAACAAAAAGGTATAACTTTAACAAATATATATTTAAAGAAAGAAATATTATTGATTCTATAGAAAACCATTTACCAACTGAAAAGGACACGAAGTCTAGCTCCGGACAAAAGCTGTTAGAGGCCCAGGCTGTCTGCCTGCGGTCCTTCCTCCCTCCGGCCAGAGTGGAGGCCCCAGGCTGCTAGCACAGGTGGAAGGCTGGGGCCCGGGGGCGGGTGCTCTGCCGGGGGCTCCTCCGTGCTTCTCTCCTAAGTAAGTTCTCTGCGCCCCAAGAACTCGAGGTTGTGCCTTGCTCTCGGCGGCTGTGTCCTCCTCCTGGCGTGGCTGCGTCCCAGGGCGCGGATGGGTTTGGTGAATGTGGGTGTGTCAGCGTGGCAGCCACGTGGAAGCAGGGCACGTAGCAGGCCAGGCCACGGGCTTGCAGCTCCTCTGAGGGTGTGCCTGGCCCCCTCTCCAGGGGCTGTGCAGGCAGCCCATCCACCCCAGTGGAGTTCCCACGGATGCTTCTGCTCATGGTCCAAGGCTGTGTTGTGTGGTCATTCTCGCCCTCCCTTTTCCTCTCTCTCCTCCTGCCCCCTCCAAGAAGTACTGACTGGTCTCCTCTATCGTGTTTGCTGATCTACAGTGTTGGGCACAACTTTGACGTTTCTTAAAAAAAAAATTTTAAAAATGCCGAAAACCAGCGATTGTGGTGTGGGGCGGGTGGAGGCGGCTGGCGGAGGTGGCGTCCCGGCGTGCAGGGCCCCTTCCTGCTGTCTCACCCCGTTTCCCTGTGAGTGGACGTGCCCAGCTGTCCCCCCAGGCCTCTCCTCAGAGGGCGGCACAGGCTGGGCTCCAGCAGGTGGGCAGGGGAGGTCTGGGCAAGGCGCTGCCGTCGGCTGTCAATAAACAGCAGGAAACAGAGGTGCCTGGCTCACTTTTTGGGGGCACATGTGTTGGGGGAGATGGGACTGGAGGCCAGCAGCTTGGGTGTGACGAGTTGCCTCCTAGCAGGGAGGGGAGGCCCCGGAGTGGGCCGAAGTCCTGGGGTCCACCAAAGGAAACTGTCCCATGCCCCCCCACTCACAGCAGCCAGTGCCTGTGCACACCAACCTCAAGGCCACACACAGCCCCCTTGTCCCGAGGAGCTGTCCCCACTCACAGCCACAGTCTGTGGAGCATTTATTTCAACCAGGAGGTAACCAAATCTACATACAGTCTAAAAACAGTAGAAAAGGTGAGTAAAAAGGCCCTCGCTCCATCTAGGGTGGGGATGGAGGGTGGGCCGGGGCAAGCGTCGTACCTGGCACCCAGAGAGGGGCTGGGCAGCGAGGACAGTGCCGAGTAGAGGGAGGCTCGCCGAGCATGGGACGGGGAGGGCACTGCCCGGCTGCCAGAGCCTGTCCACCTGTGCCCACGGGGCAGGCAGAAACCCCGAGACCACCCCATGTGGCCAGCCTGGCTCAGAAAGGTCCAGGGCTGGTTCAGGGGAAACCACAGCCTGGCCTGGATCCTGTTAGCAAGTCCAAACCTGCAGAGAAAGGGCTGCTTCACCAGGGTGTCCTGCGGCCGGCTGCCCTGCCCCAGCCACACCTGCCACACGTACCTGCCCTCCACCACTTTGTGCTGGGGCTGCCAGCTCCTCATCCCCACCCCCACTCCATCCTGTGCAGCCCCTTTGAATGGCCTGAGCCACGGGCACTGACCTTCACAGTGCTATCCACAGCCCCTGAGAAGAGTCGGCCCCGGGACACAGCCAGCGCGGTGACACTGCCCTGGTGACGCAGCAGGGTCTGCGTGCAGATCATGTTGTCCATACTCCAGACCTGGGGGCACATGGGACGTGAGGGCCCGCCGGAGCTCAGCTGCCAGCCCTCTGAGCCTCCTGCCACCGCTGGGCCAGCACGCACCCTGAGGGACCGGTCGTAGGATGCACTGAAGACTTTGGTCTGGTCTGGCGTCGAGATGACCGCCAGGGCATACACGGTGCCCACGTGGCCCGTGAGGGTCCGCACCTGCTCCTTGGACTCAATGTCCCACACCTGGGAGGGGTGGGCACAGGCAGGTCAAAGACACTGAGCAAGGCGGGGGAGACGGGGCCACAGTCTGGCCTTGCACCCAGATGCCCAGGCCTTACGTGGATGAGGTTCTCGTAGGTGCCACAGACAATGTGGTGATTTGTCACAGCAATGGAGTAGACGCTGCCACCAGACGTCTGCAGGACGTGGATGCAGTCGAGGGTTCGGATGTCCCAGATCTATGAGTAATCGTGGGCTAGTTGGTCCCAGGCCAGGTGCTTCACCCCCAGGGCCCCCGCACTCCCAGGGTTTCAGCACTGCTGGGCAGCCCACCCACCCAGCCAGGGGATGTGCGAAGGTAGGAACAGGGCAGATGGAGCCCCAGGTGCTGGCCTGGGAAGTGCTGGTAGGAGGCAAGGCCCTGTGGCCACCAGGTGTGCCCAGGCGCACCTTGATTGTCTGGTAGGAGCCGCTGTACAGGTAGCTCTGGGCAGCCACCAGGGCCCGCACCCAGTGGTTGAGGCCTGTGAGCTCCTTCTTCAACTTCAGCTCAGTGCCCACGATGTCCCAGACCTGCAGGGATTGCTGCAACTGTGGGCTGGGCGGGCAAGGGACGCCTCAGTGACTCACACACGTAGGCACAGCCTCCACCCGTACCTTGATGGCCTTCAGGGAGCCGCTGAAGAGCACGTTGTGTGAGGAGACCAGCGTGCACACCGGGTTGTCATGGGCCCGGATGGTGTTCACCTTCTGCAGGTTCTGGATGTCCCACACCTGATTGGGGAAGGACCGGCAGCCTCAGGGCACCAAGCCCTGCCACCTGGAGTCTGGAGCCCAGACGGGGAGAAACACGTCCCTGGGGCACCTACAGACTGGGGCGGGCCTGGGCCGCCTCCTGCCCACCCGCCTGTAGGCCCCACTCACAATGATGGTACAGTCTGCAGAGCCGCTGTAGAGTTTGCACCTGGGGAAGCAGAGACAATGTGTCAAGGTGGGAGAAGCTGTGTCCCTGCTGACACCGCCCTGGCAGGGCCCGAGGTCCATGCCAGCCATCAGGAACCAGCAGCATGGCTCAGGGCCAAGGCCACTGCTGTGTCCCTAAGCGTCAGCCTATTTTCCAGTCTCCACATGGGAACCTTGGAAGGGGCGGGCCAGCCCCTGATGCCTGCCTGGAAAGCATTTGACAGCGAGCTGGGAGGTAATTACCCACCCGTTAGCCCTGAGTCAGTCCCAGGGCCCGCTGCTGGCAGTCAAGCTGCCGCCTCCTGAAAGCGAGCATCTCTCACGCACACGCTTACTTGCTCGCTCCCACAAAGCCTCACGACAGGAGACAGGAGGCAGGCGGGCCACCTGGAGGCAAGAAGGTGGCCAAGGTAGTTGCTCCGTAGTCTCTATGCCCTGGGCTTTGGCTGCAGGCAGGGGAGAGCTGAGCTCCTGCCTTCACCCCCTAAGGTCCCCCCTATCTTCTGGTTGCACAAGGTGCACCTGGGCCAGGACAAGGTTCTGCTGGGAGGCTGGCTGCGCCAGATATTGGGAACACACAACTTTGGAGATGGTGTAGGCCACACAAGGGCCCATACACTGCTACCCAGGGAACAGTGCTGCTCCGGGTGGAGGGTGCCCTATAGGTGGGGCACACACATAGCTACACAGGCTCGAGCTCATGGCTCACGGCCCACGGGGTGGCAGCGCCACGTCTCCTGTCCTGGGAATCACTGATCACACATGTGCCTGGACTCACCCCTGGATGCAGAGAGCCAGCACGATGCCATCATGGCCCTCCAGTGTCTTCTGGCACTTGTAGGTGGTACATGTGTCCCACACCTGCAGAGACCAGGGCCACAGTGGGTCCCAGCGAGGTCAGCCCAGTGTCAAGGGGCAGCATGACAGGAATGAGTGAGGGAGCCCCGCCCATGGGAGAAGGCCCTGCCCAGAAGGTCCCACCCATAGGCAGGCTGGCAGTGCCAGGCATGTGGCAGTGCCCAGCCCAGCCAGGCTGCAGAGACTGAGGTAGGACCCTGCCCACCTTGATGGTCTTGTCAGAGGAGCCACTGAAGAGCAGGTCACCCATGGAGTAGACGCAGAGACACCACACAGGGCCCTGGTGGCCCACAAAGGTCCCTTTGCACTTGAAGATCTGCTGAGGGTCGTAGGCTGCAGAGATGGGAGCAGTGGGTGAAGGCCCAGTTGGGGCCCGGGGGGAGGGCAGGTGGGAGCCATGGCGGGTCCATACTCACAGCCTAGGATGCCCATGTTCAGCCGCGCGTTGATGTGGGACAGCTCGTCCTGCAGGGCCAAGGGCAGGGCAGAGGGCAGGTGGGCAGGGCTGCTGTGGGGCCAGTGCAGCCTCTCTGCCCCTGCTGCCCTGGGCCAGGGGTGGGCAGGGGTGACAGCAGCCCCTGCCACACACAAGACCCCTGATCTTGACCAGTGGAGGCAAGGCCAGGGGAGGCCTCCCTGCCGGGGCCGCCAGCCTCCCCGGGTCTCAAAACCCAGCCCCTCCAGCCCCGCCCACTCACATTTAACATGGATGCATCCCGCCGGAACTCCATGAGGTCCTCGCTGAGCTTGCTCTGGTTTTCGTCCAGGACGTCTGAGTAGCAGGAGGAGAGGGGGTGTCACTGGTGCGCGGAGCAGTGGCCAGGCCCCTGCCTGCCCCGGTGCCCACCCTCACCAAACTTGAGCTCCAGGCTCTTCTCTAGCTGGTCGATCTTCTCTGAGAGCTTTCCCAGCATGGAGCGCAGGAAGGCAATCTCCTGGTCCTTCTGGGCCAGAGCCACGTGCATCTCGTGGAAGCGGTCATCCGTCTGCTGCAGAAACTCCTTCAGGCCCTCGAAGCGGCAAGTCTCCAGGTGGGTCTCGTAAGTGTCCTGGTTCCCGATGAACGTGCACCTGCGGGGACAGGACAGCTGCCTGCCTGGCGGGTCCCTGCCGGTGCCTCCCCATCCCCAAGAATCCCCCTCAAATGCTCCAGCCCTGTGGCCGCTGCACCCCAGGTCCAGCTGCCCCCACCCACACCTGCCGTCCTGCCCCTCCTCCCCATCCAGCTACCCCCCGTCTGCTTCACAAGTGAGGTCCCATCACGTCACCCCCGCAGAGCTCTTCAAGGGGTCCTCCCTTCCTGAGGATAAAACCCACGCTGCTCGGCAGCCTCCCTGCCCGCCTCCCTGCCCTGAAGAACTGGGCTCCTGCCTCTCCTCCCACCCCCACCTCCCTCTCCAAAGCTCTCAACCCCAGCATTTGCTCAAATCCGCCCATGCCGGGCCGGCTGCGGGAGCGTCCACGCCCGCCTTCCTGGACGCCCTCGGCTCCCCCTCTGGGTTTCCAGGGCCTTGGGCCTCAGAGAGGATTACAGACCCCGGTGTGGCCCCAGCTCCGGCCTACCTCCCCGGGACCAGCAAGCGGGCAGCTCTCAGCGGAGCCTGTGGAGGGCCTGCGCCCACCCCGGCCCGCCCCCGCCCGCCCCCCACTCACCCGTACTTGGAGTGGGGGCATTTGATGTGCTCGCACTCCTTGAGGTGGGCCTCCAGGTTCATCCTGAGCAGCGGGGGGCAGCTGGGGTTGTTGGGACACCGCACAGGCCTGTAGTCACAGCTGCCCTCGTGGTCCCTGTGCCAGGGCGGGATGCGGGGAGGCCTCAGCCAGAGCCCTGAGAAGCAGCCCCCAGGGAGGCAGAGATGCCCAGGGAGGGGCACTTACTTCCGGGCGCTGAGCTTGATGGTGAAGGGGCACCCTCGGGGGTCCACCTCAAAGATGGGGGGCTTCCCGCCGCCCGCTACCCGGCAGCCGTGCCGGCAGTGGATGAAGAGCTCCCCGATCTGCTCGGCCACCGCGATGTTGTTCACCACCACGGTCAGTTTGACGTTGTCCACGGGACACTTCTCTGGGAGAGGAGGGCGTGCTGACCCTCACGGCCTGCCTGGCACACGCTCCCTCACCCGGGTGGGCATGAGCCTCTAATGGGGGACAGATCTGTCTATCTGCGCCTCTGAGGCACGCAACATGGGAACGGGGGCACAGGTGGGCCACCAAGAAGGAGCAGCAGGTGCTGAGGGAGTGTCACCTGTGACACTCAGCTGTGCCCGGAAAAGTGTGGGGTGGGGCCAAGAGGGCAGAGGGCAGAGTGCGGAGAGGCAGGCAGGAGCGGGCACCGTGCGGGAGGACGACAGCCTTGCCAGTGAGAAAGGCCTCCCCAGAGGGTGCCAACCCTGGCATGGGGAGCCTCGGCCCACACCCACTGTGGGGTCTCTGAGTCTGGACACACCGGAATTTGGGGTGTCCCCACTCTGCTCATGGAGGTCCCGAGCCTCGGCCTGAGCGTCCCTAGGACGGCTGCAGCCCCGTCCCAACCCCAGCAGAGGCCAAACAGGGCCGGACGCTGTGCAGGGGACAAGGGAGAAGCCGCCCGCCTCTGCTCGGCAGCCATGGGCACGGTCGGCGCCAGGCCTGGGCCGGGGCACGAACCTACCTGACTTCAAGGCGCATCTCCTACAGAACGTGTGCTGTGGAGGCAAAGGGCGGGCTTGAGGGTGGCGCAGGGTCCTCTTTTTCCCTAGTCCATGGCCATGGCAGCCACAGGCCTCGCTGTACCCCAAGCCCAGTGCAGCCAGGACAGGCCTTGACCAAGGCCAGGGCGCCACAGCCCCGGCCCCCGAGAGCCCTGGGGTCCTGTGGGGGCCTCCGGCAGCAGGGGGGCTGGGAAGGGCGGCGGGCTCACCCCACACGTGGTGATCACGGGGTCTTTGAAGACGCTGCAGCAGAGCTGACAGCACAGCTTCACCGAGGGCTGCTCCGCAAACACCAGTGGCTCCTGGAACCAAGCGGGAAAGGCAGGCGATGGCGGGAGGCCACCCTCAGCCCCGCCACCACCCAGGCACCCAGGCGCTCTTGCTCCAGGCCTGGCTGTCCTCTGAGGACGGGGTCACGTCCTGAGAGAGGCCTGCTTAGAGCTGGGGGGCTTGATCGGGGCCCAGGAGGGAGAGCGAGGTCTGTGGCCCCAGAGGCAGGGCCCAGCCCCGGAGGATGAGTTCAGCCGCCCAGCCTTGGCCGCCCTCGCCCGCCTCCTTCCTGGGGTGAGACTAGAAAGGGCCCTGCTGGAGCCCTGTGCTTCCCGCTGCCGGTTCCCGGGCAGCCCTGAGAAGGGGGAGTGGGGGAACATGCCCAGGGGACCCGGCCTGGTCCCTCGAGTCCCCACCACGGACCAGCAAGCACTGCAGTTCCCGTCAGGCCCCAGCCGCCCTCTCCCTGCGAGCTGGGCTGGCATGGCGGAGGGGAAGGTGCCTCCGTGCCACGGCTGCGGTGACAGCCCTGGAAGCCGCTCTGCGCCGAGTCCCCCACACCTACCGGCTCCTCCTCCTCCTCGGGCAGTGAGAATGTGGAGCGCAGAGACATGCTGGACTCTGAGTGCAGGGAGCGGACGGAGATGGCGGAGTCGGAGCGGCGGGGAGTGCTGATGGGGGGCTGTGTGGAGGGAGAGGCGCCTGTCGGGGGGCTCCGCACGGGGTCAGAGCCTCGGGGAGGACAGGACCCAGCCCGGCGGAAGCGCGAGGGCAGCAGCACCCCTGGGGCCACCCCGGTCCCTGCGGGTGCTCTCCTCGTCCACGGGGGCCGTGGGTGGGCGTGGGGAGCTGATGCAACCCAGGTCCCTGCCTGCCCGCCTGGGCGGCCTGGGCCGGGGTGCTGGGCTGCCCGCTCACGCCTGCCACCTCTCTTTGTGTAAATGGAGAGACTTCCTGCTATTCAATTCCATATACCCGGGCTGCTTCCTGCTTCCCGTGGGGGAATGTGGGCCGTGAGGGGGCACCTCCACCAGCCAATCCTGGGCAGCCGAGGCCGTGACCGCAGGATGGAAGGGCCAGCGAATGCTGGCAGGGAGCGACGGCTGGGCTCCAGGTGCCCCCCGGGCCTGGCTGCTTGTCTGGCCTTGCTGGTGGGGGACACCAGGCCCAGCTGGGAGGCTCAGAGGGAAGGCAGGGCCAGGCCCCCAAAGAACCTCGGCTGAGCTTCCCGAGGGCAGGAGTGAGGGCCACAGGTGCCTGCCTCTGGCTGAGCCACCGACAAGGGAGCCTGGGGGAGGGGCAGATGCTGTCCCTTCCTCCCCTCTGGCCTGGAAACCTCCAGAAGTTTCCAAGAGCCACACTGCCCAAGGCTTCTCTCCTGGTGCTTTGACTGCAGAGGGGCCCAGCTGCTGCTCTGCCGAGCCTCTGGCCCCCTTCCCGGCAGCCTGGGTATGAAACCCACAGAGCGCAGAGGCAAACCAGTCCCAAGGCCGGCGGGGGGCATTGTGTGCCATGTGCCCACCTCCCTTTGGGTCCCAAAGGCCCGTCTGCATGGAAGCAGCACATGGGGAACAGAAGGGAGTCAGAGAAAGTGAGTCACAAGGCCCCACAGCAGCAGGGGGAGCCCCAGGGGCAAGAGCAGAGCAGGAGCTGGCACGGGAACCACTCTCCCCGGCCTGCCCACTGCTACCCCAGAGTCTCCCACCCTCTTGGGCGTGGGGGCTGACAGCAGGCAGGCCTGGGGGACGGCGGAAGGGCAGGAGGGGGACTCCCTGTGTGGGCCTATCAGCAAACAGAGAAGGTACCCGCCTCTCTTGAAAGCCACCGTGACCCATGGGGATAGCAGGTGATTATGGGAACCACAGACATGGAGGACTCGTGGCTTCGGGTTGTGGAGACCGAGGCAGGCAGAGGCCCAGGGGATGGGGCCCAGACATACCCAACTCGCCCTCGGCCTAGCACAGCGCCCGGCACACAGGTGTGTTTGTTCAATTAATTAAAAACTTCTTTTCTGGCCGAGCAAGGTGGCTCACACTTGTAATCCCAGCACTTTGGAAGGCCAAGGAGGGGGCAGATCACCTGAGGTCGGGAGTTCGAGACCAGCCTGACCAACATGGAGAAACCCCATCTCTACTAATTCAAAATTAGCCAGGAGTGGTGGTGCACGCCTGTAATCCCAGCTACTCGGGAGGCTGAGGCAGGAGAGTCACTTAAACCCGGGAGGCAGAGGTTGTGGTGAGCTGAGATCACACCATTGCACTCCAGCCTGGGCAGCAAGAGCAAAAGTCCGTCTCAAAAAAAAGAAAAAAGGAAAAAAGAAAAGGCCTCGGTCCCAAGAGGGCCAGCAGGGCCGCCACACCTGGTGTCCAAGCACTGGAGAGAGGCAGCTGCCAGAGAGGCCCCACACACCCCCACCCCCTGCTGGGCCAGTCCTTCATGCCCAGGGTAGAGTTGGCCTCTGTCCCCTGGGTGGGCCCAGAGCCCAGCAATGAGCGCCATTGACCAGGATGGCAGGGAATGGCCCTGAGACGCTGGCCACAGGGCTCAGGTACCAGCAGCCAGCCCCCGACTGCCCTGATCCTTTCTGCACCTCACACAGCCAGCAACAGGGAATTCTCCGGCTCCCCCAGCACTCGGCGCAGGTTCCGCAACCCCCACCCCATTGCCTCTGGTGTCCCCACAGCTTATGTCCACACACCTTCCCCCCGCCGCCTCATCAGGACCCCTCCTCAAACCCTGCCTGGACCCAGCAACCCCGCTCATTCCCTACGCAGCAGCAAAGGAAGCTTTCAAAGCATGTATTTTATTGTGCTATCCTCCTGACTGAACTTTCTGTGGTTTCCACCTCCCTTAAGATGGAGCCAAATATGCCTCATCCTGGCCTGCAGGTGCCAGGCCCTCTGACCCAGCTGCCCTCACTGGCTGCCCCTGCCACCCACAGTCCAGCCACAGGAGCCTCCTTTCTCACAGATTTGCCATGTCTGCCGAGGCCTCAGGGTATCCACAGGTGCTCTTCTTCTCCTGTGCCTCACCAGCTCACTGTCAACTCCTCCTGGGACCTGGTTCCCCCAGGAGGGAGGATGGGGGGAGGCTGAGGCTCACACGGGCTCCTGGGGGTAGGGACCTACCATGCTGTCCTCCTCGTCCCGCGGGGAGTAGGCAAGGGTGCTGGAGGAGGAGGGTGTCCTGCAGTGCTGCTTGTAGGTGCTGGTCCCGTCAGCTGCAAGGCAAGAGGGCTGGTGTCTGAGTGGGGGCTCCCTCAGCAGATGTGGGGGAGGTGGGGCCCATGCTGGATACCCGGCCCTGTGGGTCCCCTGTAGCTCACAGCCCTCCCCAGGGCCAGGCAGGCAGGAAAGCATGCAGGGATGGCACGGGGGAAGCTTGGGTTCCCTCTCAAGGTCAAACCAGTGCCAGGAGCATGGATGCTGGGCTCGGTCTACATCTGGACAGTCCCAGCGCTGAGCCCGGCAGCCCCTGCCCCACCCCTGCCTACCCCAGGCAGGGTCTTCTTTCAGGGCCTCTACAAGCTCCCCAGCACCCCACTTGAGCCAGTTGAGGCTCATGGCCAGCACGCAGCCATCACTCTGAAGGCCGCCTGGCAGCAGCTGGGGGTGCCATTTTATTTGCCTCTTGAGGCACCTCTGCCAGGTGAGTTCCCTGACAGCCTCCACTCACAGAGAGGGAAGCTGATGTTAAGGTGTGGGCTGGGATACAGAAGGGCCAGGACTGCGTCCTCGTGTCCCTGGCACAGCCAGGACCAGGAAGTGGCCCCAGCTTTGGTGGCCTCCTCTGGGGCAGGAGCTGAAGTGCCCTCTCTCCTCCTGCCCACACGTCACCCCAGCTTGGCCAGGGCCAGAGGGCAGGGCTACCGGCCAGTCAGTCCACGTGGGAGGCAGAGAGAGACACCTCCCGGACTCAGGACCAGCCCAGCTCAGATGTCACGACGAGCCCTGGGCTCGAGATTGAGGCCTCGAGAGGCTGCCGTGTGACTGGGCCTCGGTTTCCCCATCTGTCATGAGGGGCCAGGTGAGGCACCTGTGGGCGCCCTGCTGCCTGGCTCTGCCCATCCCTGCCGCCGAGGGGCCAGGCATAGCAGCCGTGCCCTGCCCCAACCTGGGTAACTTCCGCCGTGTGACAGGGGCCATGGGGCTTCTAAGGGTAGATGAAAAGGCACCGTTTTTTGGGGGGTAGGATTAGAAAAAAAAAGAGGGCCCCTGGAGAGCCCCTGAGGGGGTCACCAGCAGCAAAGAGGCGCTACTGTGAGCAGGTGTCCTTGGCGGCCCTGTGACCCCATGGCCAGGTGTATCAGAGCAATTAAAAAGCTAATTAGCAGCCAGTGTGCTTCTACAAAGGGCAGAGTGCCAGAAAGGAGAGAGAACAAAGTCACCCCAGAACCCCACCCCGGAACGAGGGTCCCTGGCCCTGCACCTCGGGAAGAAGGCACTGCCACTTCCGCATGGTCTCCCTGAGCACGGCGCTTGCGTTCAAAGCGCAGCACTCTGGTTTTTAGGGGATAGGACTGAGAAGCAGCAGGGAAGCTTCAGGTTTCTGTCGTGTATCCCGCCCAGTGGTCTTGTGCAGGTGAAGATTTATTGGGCTTGGCTTGCTGGCTCATGCCTGTAATTCCAGCACTTTGGGAGGCCGAGGCAGGAGGATCACTTGAGCCCAGGAATTTGAGACCATCCTGGGCAACATGGTGAGACCTCATCTCTACCAAACATAAAAAAAATTAGCCAGGTGTGGTGGTGCCTGTGGTCCCAGCTACCTGGGAGGCTGAGGTGGCAGGATTGATCCCAGGAGGCACAGGTTGCAGTGAGCGAAGATTGCGCCACTGCATTCCAACTTGGGTGACAGAGTGACACTCGTCTCAAAAAAACAAACCAGACTTATGGATCTCTTCCACTCTCTCTCTCTCTTCCTATTAATATGTTACAACTGCAGCACTGTTACTGAAGCCCTAGGGCCAAACTCGAGAGAAGACCTCCGGGCACACAGGACCTTTCGGAGGCTGGCCAGGAGCCTGAGACTAGGGACAAGCTGGGGGTCACTGTGACAAGGGACAGGGCTGTGTGGTGGTGCTGGAGATGTCAGGGCAAGCCTCCCTAGAGGGGATGAAGAGGGCAGGGAGAGAGGGCACAGCACAGTCACTGAGGCACAAGGAGCAGGACACCCGACTCCTGTCCAGTGGGGAGGCCCAGGGCTGAGAGGCTGTGAGGACACAGGCTGGGGTGTGAGGCTGCCCGCGCCCAGCACTGGCACCCAACACTAGCTCACCGGGAAGTGTCCTTCAGTCCTTAGCAGGGTGGGCATGGGGGTGCCCCAGTTATTCCCAGCCTGGGCTGGCCTTGGCTTAAGGGCTCACCTTTTGTGATGGTGGTGACGGCCGAAAAGGCGGGTCCGAAGGTCGTTTCCATTCTGGTCTAGAGGGAGGACGGAGGAGACCTGGCCTCATTCCGGGACACAAGGAGGACATGCACATGTGGAGCCCACTCACATGCCTAACACGCGACCAGGCCAGGCCACGCAGCACTCACACGCTTAACCATGCGACCAGGCCAGGCCACGCAGCACTCACACGCTTAACCATGCGACCAGGCCGCGCCACGCAGCACTCACATGCTTAACCATGCGACCAGGCCAGGCTACGCAGCACTCACACGCTTAACCATGCGACCAGGCCGCGCCACGCAGCACTCACATGCCTAACACGCGACCAGGCCAGGCCACGCAGCACTCACATGCCTAACACGCGACCAGGCCAGGCCACGCAGCACTCACATGCCTAACACGCGACCAGGCCAGGCCACGCAGCACTCACATGCCTAACACGCGACCAGGCCAGGCCACGCAGCACTCACATGCCTAACACGCGACCAGGCCAGGCCACGCAGCACTCACATGCCTAACACGCGACCAGGCCAGGCCACGCAGCACTCACATGCCTAACACGCGACCAGGCCGCGCCACGCAGCACTCACACGCTTAACCATGCGACCAGGCCGCGCCACGCAGCACTCACACGCTTAACCATGCGACCAGGCCGCGCCACGCAGCACTCACATGCTTAACCATGCGACCAGGCCAGGCCACGCAGCACTCACATGCCTAACACGCGACCAGGCCAGGCCACGCAGCACTCACACGCTTAACCATGCGACCAGGCCGTGCCACGCAGCACTCACACGCTTAACCATGCGACCAGGCCGCGCCACGCAGCACTCACACGCTTAACCATGCGACCAGGCCGCGCCACGCAGCACTCACACGCTTAACCATGCGACCAGGCCGCGCCACGCAGCACTCACACGCTTAACCATGCGACCAGGCCGCGCCACGCAGCACTCACACGCTTAACCATGCGACCAGGCCGCGCCACGCAGCACTCACACGCTTAACCATGCGACCAGGCCGCGCCACGCAGCACTCACACGCTTAACCATGCGACCAGGCCGCGCCACGCAGCACTCACACGCCTAACACGCGACCAGGCCGCGCCACGCAGCACTCACACGCTTAACCATGCGACCAGGCCGCGCCACGCAGCACTCACACGCTTAACCATGCGACCAGGCCGCGCCACGCAGCACTCACACGCTTAACCATGCGACCAGGCCGCGCCACGCAGCACTCACACGCTTAACCATGCGACCAGGCCAGGCCACGCAGCACTCACATGCCTAACACGCGACCAGGCCAGGCCACGCAGCACTCACACGCTTAACCATGCGACCAGGCCGCGCCACGCAGCACTCACACGCTTAACCATGCGACCAGGCCGCGCCACGCAGCACTCACACGCTTAACCATGCGACCAGGCCAGGCCACGCAGCACTCACATGCCTAACACGCGACCAGGCCAGGCCACGCAGCACTCACACGCTTAACCATGCGACCAGGCCGCGCCACGCAGCACTCACACGCTTAACCATGCGACCAGGCCGCGCCACGCAGCACTCACACGCTTAACCATGCGACCAGGCCGCGCCACGCAGCACTCACACGCTTAACCATGCGACCAGGCCGCGCCACGCAGCACTCACACGCCTAACACGCGACCAGGCCGCGCCACGCAGCACTCACACGCTTAACCATGCGACCAGGCCGCGCCACGCAGCACTCACACGCTTAACCATGCGACCAGGCCGCGCCACGCAGCACTCACACGCTTAACCATGCGACCAGGCCGCGCCACGCAGCACTCACACGCTTAACCATGCGACCAGGCCAGGCCACGCAGCACTCACATGCCTAACACGCGACCAGGCCAGGCCACGCAGCACTCACACGCTTAACCATGCGACCAGGCCGCGCCACGCAGCACTCACACGCTTAACCATGCGACCAGGCCGCGCCACGCAGCACTCACACGCTTAACCATGCGACCAGGCCGTGCCACGCAGCACTCACACGCTTAACCACGCGACCAGGCCGCGCCACGCAGCACTCACACGCTTAACCATGCGACCAGGCTGCGCCACGCAGCACTAACACGCCCCAACCACACATGCGCGCGCGCACACACACACATACACACACCCCGGCTCCCCTGAGACCCCAGCTCGGGACGGGACTGCGCTGGGAGCTCTGCAGGCAGCACCAGATCCCTGGGGCATGCTGGGGGTCCTGGGGATGTTGGGCTTGCAGAGGGGCAGACCCTTACCCTCGGGGCACACCCTTACCCCTGTGGTGACGTCTGGGGTGGGAAGATTGCTGGGCCCCCCGGAGAAGCGGTTGTAGCGGGCACTCTTGCCTGAGCTCATGCTCTAGAGAGGCATCTACGGTCCTTGGGCAGCACCTCCTGCGGGTGGAGCACAAATGAGGGGCTTGAGAGATGGAGCCCAGGCCTCTGTGAGCCAGACGGGCTGCTGCAAGTGTGCAGACCTGCTGTGGGCCACCGTGGGGCCGCCGCAGCAGCCTTCCACCACCAGCCCCGGCTCAGGCAGGCCTCTAGGAGGCAAAGGTCCTTCACCCCGATCCCAGGTATGCAGAGGCCCGGGCAGGCAGGTGGCTCTGCGTCACCGTCCCTCAAGGCTTGGCCTTTCTGAGCTCCCGAAGAGCCCATCCAGCTCTTCCCCGAGGTGGAGGGACCCCTGCCTGGCTCTCTGTACTCCTCTGGGTCCTGAGTCACAGCCAGTCACCTCCAGGCTGAATGTCCCTGAGGCCAAGGCTGGGCCTTGGTGGGTAGGCCCAGGGTGTGGCCCACGTGGCGGGACGCAGTCACACAGGGACCAGCCAAGGCACGACGAATGTGTTTCCTGCCACGACAGGTGCGGTCAGGACCCAGCCAGCACCAGGCTGTAGCGGGGAGACACCAGCCACACCCCAGAGAAAGAACCTGCAGGGTGAGTCACCAGAGCCCAACTCCACACAAACCGCACTGTATGGAAAAAAGCACAGGAGAGAGATGAGCCCGCCCCTGGAACCCGTGCAGGTCACCCACACTCCCAGCCATGCCACAGGGGCTCAGGGGCTGGTGGGTGGGGGGGCAGGGAGAAGGCATGCGGGAATCACCCTCCCCAGAAGAGAGGGGCTGGTGGGCCTGGGGGAGACGTGGCCCCTCCGTGGGTGCTGGGAGTGCTGGCCAGGCCCAGGGACACCAGTAGGGGAAGGTAAACATTAGAGGGAAAAAGAGACCCAGCCAATAGGTCACACCCAGGACAGAGCCCGGGGAAGGGGCTGTCCATGCTGGATGACGCCCACTCTCCCCCGGTGAGGCACCAGGCTCTGTCAGCAGGCGCCCCTCCTCCCGAGCAGGTCCCACTTTCAGGACTTGGGCAGCCTGGAAGCTAGGAGCCTGGCAGAATGCAGCTGGGACAGCCCTGTCTCCTGCTGGCAGTGGATAGCGCCGCCGAGCCCCGGCTTGAAGCTGAGCTCCCTGTGGGGAGGAAGGCCACGCGCCCAGGACTCCTGCCCCGGGCCCACCTGCACTGTCCACCTCGAGGCCCATGCGCAGCACCCCATGAGGACACACCATGGGCTCAGCTCCCAAGGCAGGAGCCCTCAGAACAAGCTTGCTCTGGGGGCGGTGCAGCACTGTCCACCTCGAGGCCCATGCGCAGCACCCCATGAGGACACACCATGGGCTCAGCTCCCAAGGCAGGAGCCCTCAGAACAAGCTTGCTCTGGGGGCGGTGCAGCAGCAGGGAGCCCACTCCTGCGGCCCTGCTCTCACCCTGGGGAAGCCGGGCTGCAAACCAAGGCCCCAGGGGCCTGAGAGGAGCAGGACAGTCCCAGTCCCAGGCCAAAGTCGCGGAGCTGGTCTTTGCCCCCACCCAGCAGGAGCACAGCTCAGGGGGCATCACTGAGCCCAGCTGGCTCGAGTACCTCCTCCATCAGTCCCTCCTGACTGGGTCCCTCTGGCAATGCCCGCCCTGCATGGGCCTTCAAGATGCCACTCATCACCCACCACCGTGCCCACAGTCTGGCCTGGGGCCCCCCAGCCCGGCCTACAGGTGTGCAGGGAGGGGCTGGCTCTCAAGCCCTTGGTTCCCTGCACCTGAGCTCCTGGGCTGTCTACCACTCCTGCTGTCTCCTCTCCCCTTCTCTAGGCTGCCCAGGCCCACCTGTCCCTTCCAATGCCACCTGGAAGGCCACCCACCCTGGAGCCACTCAGCCTTCAGGACTCGGGCTCAACCCGACATCTCAGCCCCTGCAGTTGGCAGCGCCACGAGCTACCTGGCCCCACCTGATCTTTGCGTCCCATGGTCTCGGGAGATGGGGCCTGGCCAAAGCCTCCCTCGGCCTTCCCCAGGCCCCACTGCGACTCGAGGGGCTTGGCCCTGTGTGACCCAGACTAGGCTTTCGGGGGACTTCTCTTGTGGAAGAGGCAGGGGCTCCTGAGTGTGGGCAGTGCCACACGCCTGCAGCCAGGCTCAGAGGAGTCAGCCCTGGGACAGAGGTGTGGTCGTGGTGTGTCTACAAGGCTGCTCTGCCCTGGCACACGCCTATCCCGTCTCCAGCAGCTCCCGGCAGGAAGGTCGGGGAGAGCTGGCCAGGGCTTGCCTTTTGCCATTATGCTTGGGGTGAGGATGTCCCAGCTGGGGTAAGACCCTGATAGCCTGAACTGCAGGGCGCCATGACTCGGCACAGGAGGTTCAGCCCTTTTGGGAGCCCCAGGTTGGCTCCTGCCCTCTGGGAGCAGGGAGGGGATCACCGGGCAGCCACTAGGAGACACTGACCTGCATTTTACAAACCCATCAGCTCCCTGCACTGCAAGCTTCCGGGGCCCCAGGGCCAGCTGCAAGCCCTGCCAGTGATGCCTGCCCGGGGGCCCAGGTGGCCAGGACCCCAGCAGGCACTCCCCTGGGATGGGTCGGGCTGGCCTCAGTGCCTGTTGCTCACAGTCTGGGAGAGCAACTGTCTGGCTTCCCCCTCACTCTGAAGTGAGGTGAACAGAAAGGCACGCAGGGCAATGTGCAAATCAGCCAGAAAGTCCCAGCTGGCCAACAGCAGCCGGGCCACGGGGACAACACCACAGGATCTGTGGGGTGTGCGCAAGACCCCATCGAGCGCCAGCTGAGCGGGAGGGAGGGAGGGAGGGGACGGAGGGAGGGAGGGGGCCGGAGGGAGGCAGGGGGACGGAGGGAGGAAGGGGGACGGAAGGAGGGAGGGAGGGAGGGGACGGAGGGAGGGGGCAGAGGGAGGCAGGGGGACGGAGGGAGGGAGGGGGACGGAGGGAGGGAGGGAAGGAGGGGGATACTCTGCACAGGAGGCTGCTTCCCAGTTCACTCGGGTTCAGTGTTCAGCCCCAGCCAGGGACATGGAGGCGGGCGGGACCCTGGGGCTGGAGGCCAGGGAACGTTTGTGTCCCACCCTAAGGCAGGATCCATCCCCGCACCTCGGAATTGAGCAAGATGCCCGAGGCCTCCCCTCAGCCCAGTCCCCAGGGACTGGGTTTTGCAGTAACAGTTTCCCCAGTAGGGAGAGGACCCCTCGGGCCACAACTGGGAAGCACAATAGCTCGGCATCCCCCGATGGCTGGGAGGCTGTTCTGGGGGCGTGCCCTGGCCCCCCAGAGGGAGAGTGCCTCTTACCCACCCCACAGTCATCGAGGCTGGGGGGTGGCCGGGCAGGAAGTTGTCAACCGGAGTGAGAATTCCCCTTCAATTCTCTGGCCTCTCTGCCCTCCAGTTCCCAGTGCTGGGGAAGTGGGGGTGTGTTCCATAGAATGAGAGACTCTTCCCAAACCGGGAAAAGCCATGGGGGCAGCTAGTGGCTGAGAAAGGGCTTTCCCCATCAGCCCCCCTACCCCTCCCTTCCATGTCCCCACCACGCCTGCCCGAGCACCTCCCGCCCACCCACACCGCCTGCCGGTCCACACCTCCCGCCCGTCCACACCGCCAGCCCATCCACACCGCCTGCCCGTCCACACCACCTGCCCGTCCACACTGCCCATGCTGGATGCTCCAGGGGTATTCGATCTTTGAAAGAGAAAAGTCATTGAGGAAGCGCAGCATCCACCCTGGGGAAGGCCAGTGCTGACCTTCAGGGGCGAGGTGCGTGGGTCAGCACCGTGCAGAGGGGAAGGGCAGGATTGGCCCCCCACCGTCCCCTCCAGCTGGGGCCAACGCAGGGCAGCCCCTCCCTGACCTCACCTGAATCTGGGATTCAGGCCCAGGGTCTTTGTCCACCCCACATTCACGTAGGAGGGATTTCGGGGCCCTGGGGGCACCCACTGTGCAATAAGGAAGCGGAAGTCTTCCTCAGCGCCTCGCTGCCTCCACCCCAGCCCCTCTTCGGCAAATCCCTCAGGAGCCCCTCCCTAGCTCCCACAAGCTGGGCTTAGAGGGCTCTGCTGGGGCATCGCCCTGGGGGCATGTGGGATGCGGACACCCACCCCTTTCCCTGGAGACACACCTGGAGGGGGTCTGGGTCAGGGGTCCCGCCCACTTGGCAGCAGCCTGGGGGGCCCTGCTGAGTGGGGGAGATGGGGGCTTCCAGATGCAGCTCCCTGCTCGGGCCAGGCCCGGCCTTAAAGCAGCTCCTCCAGCAACCCGGAGCAGGTGGGGTGTGGGGGTCCCCTGAACATGTGTGGGGCGCAAGCCATGGGTGGGTGTGCCTGTGAGGCCTGCAACTGCCCTGGGAGGAGCCTGGGACGGCTCCAGAAGCCTCCGCCCCGCCTGCCACAGGGCTGTGTGTGGCCGGCTGGCTGGACTGCGGCCAGAGCTCCGAGCGTGGCCCCTGGCATCACAGAGCCTGCCCAGGGCACCCACAGACTGCCCGCCCCAGCCCAGCCCCTGCCTCAGCCCCTTGGCCCAAGCCCAGGCCGCTAAATTCTATAGAAACAGGCCTGGTTGCCATAGCAAAGCCACACGCACTTCCGCCGCTGTTCCCTGACGTCCCTTAGAACGTTTTTTCCATCCCAAATAGGCAGGGTGTGACGTCGAAGGCTCCTGGGGTGCCCCGGCCTCTGCCAGCCTTGGTCCTTAGGATCCCCTCAGAACCCCAGCAGGCCCTGGTCTGAGGCCGGCTTGGCCCCGCTTCCCTCCTAGCACCGTGCCCCCCCTTGCCTGTCCCTGCCCCCAACACCCACAGCCCCAGCTCTGCAGAGGCCTCTGAACTCCTCCCCTAGCTCTGCTCCTACTGCATCCACTCAGCCTCCAGGCCTGTCTTGCCCTGGCCAAGCCCCTCCAGCATCCATATCTCCCTCTGCTCCAGGGAGGGGGTCCCCACAGCTCGGCCAAGGCTTTACCCCAACTTCACAGTAAGGATGCCTTTTGCTGCCCCTCCGACCCCTTGGGGGCTGGCAACATCTCTCAGTCCTTTTTTCCCCCGTATCTCATGGCTGTCTATTGTGTGGGGACCTGGCCCAGTCGAGGGGAAGTCCAGAGGGCTTCCTGGAGGATGAGGCTGCTGGGATCCAGAGTGGGGAGAGTATCCTGGGGCACAGGAAGAGACCCCAGCTTCACAGCCCTGAGCTGGGGAGTGCGTTCCTGGCTCTCACCCAAGTCAAGTGGGCCTCAGACTCTCAGAAACAGGTCGTGAGCTTTGCCCAAGAGCCAAGGGTGGCAGTGTCCCCCGCCCCGAGCCCACGCTTCCCAGTCCCACGCTGTGTTCTCATTTGCTTCCTGTGTGGCTCGGTCTCCCGGGCTCCCTCCTTCCTTCTGCCCTGCAGCAGCAGGGAGCTGACATAAACACTGGCCATACATGGGCCCGAAGAGGCAACAGGAATGTGAGGGCAGAGACCACTGACCCCCTCAGTCACCCAGCGCCCTCATGCCAGCGTGCCACCGCACTGCCACCTCCTTTCCCACACTGTCCCACGGCCCTCAGTCCTGGCCCTCTGCGTCGCTGCCCCCTACTTCCCACCTGGGTGCTTCTGGGGTTGGGTCACCTCCACCCCGAGTTTCCAGGCAGCCGGCCTCCTCCAGCCGGGTGAGGGTGTCCGGGTCTACACGTGACCAGCCCCAGCCTCCAGTGCCCGCTTTCCCCTTTCACCTGCCCCACCTGGCTGCACCCTCCTCCTCCAGGGAGCAAGGCTGGGGACAGCAGCGGATCTGTCAAAGACTAAGGGGGTGGTGGGTCCCTCTCCACAGGTTCCCCCCGCATGATCCACACAGAGGGCCTGGTGAAGTCCTCGGTGCCCACCCACCGAGAAGGCCGGACTGAGACACACGCAGCCAACAGCTCTCGGCCCTCCCCACATGCCCTCCCTGACCCCGCAGGGTGTCCATCCAGGAGATGCTGTGACACCGTGGTCAAGGCCACAGGCACTGGGCTCAGACAGAGCTGGGTTCAAATTCCACTTCTACCACTTCACAGCTGTGTACCTGCCCTCCTGGCCTCGGGCTTCTCGAAAAACGGAATAGAGCCAGAACCCCGTCTGGAAGGAGCCGAGAGAAGACGGATCCGTCAAGAGTGAAGGCACCCCAGACAGCAGCTCCTCTGCTGAGTGGACCATGGAGGCTGAGGAAGGCGGAGAGGCCGGCCCAGGGACACAGCCAGCAGGCTGTGCCGCTGTGACCAGAGTCCCATTCCTTCTGCTTCGTCCACGGCTGCCACACATCCAGGAGCCCCGGCAGCGCCTGAGCCAGTCCCATGCCAAGCCGGGGAGTGGCTGCATCCCAGAGCCAGGCTGCCCAGGCCTCCTGGCCAGGAGGCTCTTCAACTGCATCTTCCTCCTTTCCCCAAACTGCTCATTCCTTGTCCAACCAGCTGGCCGAGAGTCACACCAACCACGGGGTGCCAGGCCCCATGCGGGAGGGTGGGGATGTGTGATGGCTGAACACGAATCTGACCCGGGAGGAGCTAGGAGCCTGGTGGGGGACACAGGCAGACAGAGGGGCAGGAGCCCCACCAATTGCCACTCAATCTGCCAAAGGCACTTTTCAGTGGGTGCCAAAGACCCTGAACTTTTCCATTCACTTCCAGAAATATCGTGACACTTGGCCCCAGTGGGCCACGGTGGAAGTCACTTCACCAGAGACCCTCAGGTTGGGGCGTCAGGTTGGGGTGCCGACTCCCAGCCCCTCCCCTCCTTAGGCCAGGCTGCCCATACCACTGCTCCCCCTCAGGACATGGGGCCCGAGGCTTCCACAGAGAACTATGAATGCCCAGAACAGTGAAGTCAGGATGTTCGCAACAGAGAGGCACAGGGAAGGGGTCTAGGAAGGGAGAGGCCCAAAGAGAAGGAATGAGGAAGAGGGAGGCTCCTCACTTGGCGAGGGCTAGGGGGCCTGTGTGTGCCCAGGAAGGGGTCTGAGGGGTAGTGAGAAAGGTGGGCAGACAGGCTGGGCGGCATGAAATTCCTGAGCAAGCCAGCAGCCCGTCACCCCCAAGAGCAGGGTGGGCTCCAGCAGGCCCCTGCCCCTGGACTCCAGACTCAACCCCAGCTGACCACTCTGGCCTGGCTCAAGACAACCGTATCTTGACAGCAGGACCCCAGTGGGGACTAGGAGACGATGGCCTAGCCTCCCTCTCTCCTGCTTCCCCAGTGAACTCTGAAGTCTGTGGTCCACACACAGTTAGAAAGCTCTTTACTGGACCTAGATCGGACCGCCTCTCCAGCGCTTCCTCAACCCCAAGTCATTTGCCAGCACAATAACCCCCCCGCCCCACCCCCGCCATGCACCCTGTGAACCTGGTCCGGCCTCATCGACTTCACCTCTCCACTTGCCAGTGCTTGCTGGGGTGCGTCAGGCCCCTTCTCACCCCAGGCCTATGTACATCTGGTTCCTTCTACTTGGAATGCTCCTCCTGCATGTCCTGGGACTGGCTGCTTCTCCAACAGGCCTTTGGCTAACGGTAGCGCCGCCCCTACCCCCGGCCAGTACTCACTTTTTCAGCACCCTCTTTCTTTCTTTCACAGCACATACCGCCGCTCCCCATGATTTTAACTACCTATTGTCAATTCCACCACCCTGTCTGTCTAGATCGGGGATGGGGGGAGTTGTTCCGCAGGAGACATTTGCCAATGCATGGAGACATTTGTTACCGCAATTGAGGAAGGGGTGGTGTTTACTGGTATCTAGCGGCCAGGAGCCAGGCAAGCTGTTCCACATCCTACAATGTACAGGGCAGCTCCTCCCAGCAAAAAGCGACCCGGGCCGCGTGGTCGATGGTGCGGAGGTTGGGGAACCCTGCAGCAGACGCCGAGCACAGGAGAACTGGGACCGTGTTCTCCGCAGTCTCCCGGCGCCCAGAACAGTGCCTGGCACCCAGGAGTCTCGGAGAATGCAGGAAGAAGGAATGAGTAAAGAACTGCGCGAGAACAGGACGGAGCGAGGGACGGACTACTGACAGGCGGACGGACAGCGACGCGGACCCCGACCCCGACCCCGACCGTCTCAGCCCCGCCCCCCCCCTCCCCGCCCCGGCCCGACCCCTCGCCTCGCCTCGCCTCGCCTCGATCTCCACGCGCCCGATCCCGCCCCACCGCGCGGTCCCGAGGCGCGAGCCCCGGGTCGGGCGCGCCGCGGGGACACTCACCCGCCCGCGGCCGCCCGGGAGCGGCAGCGCCGCCAGCCCGCTTCATGATGCCCCCTCGGCCGCCGGCCGGGAAAGGGACTAGACGCGCGAGCCGGAAGCGCCAGGCCGCTGCGCCCGCCGGGACGTGTAGTTCCCCGCCTCTCCGGGCCCGGACGGCTGCCTCACGCGCGGCACTTCCGAAACTACGACTTCCGGCGGCCTCGTCGTCGCGGGGCGGGATTGGCAGCTTCAGAATCACTCTATGTTGCAGATCGAAGTCTGATTGGCTTTGTTCATCCGTCACTCACCGTTAGGCTTCACGGACTCTGCATAAGGGAGGAGCTTCGGGTCTGGGTCTGAGAGACCGTCTCCAGAAGAAATGCCACGGTACGATTAGTGGAAACAACGCGGCAGGGAGCGGAGCGTACCAGCGGCAAGGTAAGGCGGGCACTTCCGCCAGGATAGCCCAATGACAGAGGTGGGACAGTTTCTATAAAAGCTTGAGCCTCGCCCGCCCCTGTCTTTTCGGGGTCGAGTCCGAAGCGGAAGAGGTTTGTTAATATGTTTGCCATGTGCTACGCTCTTGGGACGAACTGAGCCACGAGCGTGGCTTTGAGGGCCGTCCGAACGCTGCAGGCCGGCCAGGTCCCTGGGCGTCCAGGCCTGGCCTACGCTCCACTTTGTCCCTTAGCGTTTAAAGGTTTCTTCCCGAATCTCAGGCCCTCAGCTACCTGCAGGTAAGACTGGGCCGGGCTTGGGTTCCCTTATTCTCCCGGTCTGTGATGAATTGCTTTGACTTCTGACACCTCGTATGAAAACTGCACGTGCAGTCTGATTACTTAGCAAGACTGAGGCTTGAGGGTGCGCACTCCTGACGGGGAGCTGAGAGTGGAAACAGGTGTTGCCCGAAACGAAGGAGTGGGGACTTAATGTCTACATTTTGGCGCTGACTTTCAGGTTTCGTCGCGAGCCGGCTGCAAGTTTTGAACCTAAGTAAACCTCAATCCGGAGGGCCTAGCGGTAAGGTGGGCGCTGTGTCTATTGAAGTGCTTAGCAATAAAGCAAAGGTAGTGAGTTGATTCGGTTTTCTCTCAAGTGTCTTTATTTTCCTATTCTGGCACCCCAGAGGTCTGGCTGATCCACAGGCAATCTTGGAAAAGGGTAGAGACATGAAAACGGAAGCTCGTTACCAGTGACTTTTCATCTCGGGATTGCCTTCTCCATTTCTGCCCCTGATTTTTTTTTTTTTTTTTTTTTTTGAGACAGAGCTTTGCTCGTTTCCCAGGCGGGAGTGCGATGGCACAACCTCCGCCTCAAGCGATTTTCCTGCCTGAGCCTCCGAAGTGGCTGGAATTACAGGCGCCCACCACCACGCCCGGCTAACTTTGTATTTTTAGTAGAGACAGGGTTTCTCCGTGTTAGGCTGGTCTCAAACTCCTGACCTCAGGTGATCTGCCCACCTGAGCCTCCCAAAGTGCTGGGATTACAGGTGTGAGCCACCACGCCCAGCCAAATACTGTTTTTCATGCCTTTTGCCCCAGGGTGAGTCCATAAAAGGCTTTTGAGATTTGTGGAGGGAAGTTGACACCACCTAGGGTTCCCATGTGCCTCCTTAGGGAGGCAGCCATGGGCCATGGAGGAATGGTAGCCACACACCTGCTGAGGGTTCTGGGCCTTGCTGAGTCTCTCAAACTCCAGCATCCTGCTCTAGAAGTGGATTTTTTTCAACAGATGAGACGGACGCTCCAGAAAACACAACTTTATTCACTAGGACTGAAAACAAAGGCTTGCAATCAAAAGGCCAAGTTGAGTGCAAGGTGGAGCGTGCTCGGAAATCACAGACCTCAGCTGTGGCCGGGCTGGCAGTTGTTGTTTCTGGTGTTTTCTGTGATTTCCCACATTTTATCACAAGGCCACAGGCATCCTCCAAGGTCAGTGAGGAAGACCCTATTGCTGTTTGAGCCAGAGCCTCCTAGAGGGTGGGCCGGGAGCAGGCAGCTCCCAGGACACACAGATGCACGATGTGATTAGCAGTGAAGCCTTCTGTCCCAGGCGTGGGCAGGCGTCCTCCCTTAGCTGCCTGAGCATGTGCGGCTGAAGACATGGCTTTTCTAGGGTTAGGCACTGTGCGTGGTGCCAGCCCCAGCCCTCCCTCACCTGGACGTGCCCAGGAGGGGGCAGCAGAGCACCGTGGCAAAGTCTGTCCACTTGCTGCTCCCCGTCCCGTGCAGAAGACTGCTTTTCCGTGGCGGCCAGTGTGCGGCCACGGGCTCTCAGAAGCCTGCTTGTTGGGACTGTTGCTGGGAGGAGGAAGGGACAAGGCTTGACCTGGGGCTCCTGAAAACAGACACTCGGGCGTTGGCCACAGGGCAACAAAGTCAGAAGGGCCTGGAGACCCTCTGTCCAGCCTTCTAGGGGCTGGGCGGCTTCCTCCAGAGGACTGAGCTCAGCCAGGTTCAAGGGCGGCAGCAGGAGGCCCCTCGACCCTCCCTCTTAATGTAATCATGCAGCCGGAAGCGCGGCTCGCTGGGAGCCTTCATGGAGCGCTGCTTCAACTCCCTGCGGAGTGGGGGTGACAAGGGGACACGATGGCCTGGACTCTAATGAGGATTCAGGCCCTGGGCTGGGGGAGTCCTGGTGACTGGCAGGACTTACTTTGCTATGGCTGTGAAGGCCAAGTCCACGTTGAGGCCCGTCTTGGCGCTGGTCTCCATGAAGGGCAGTCCATACTCCTGTAAACAGCTGCTGCCAGCCAGGTGGTGGCCTGGCGGGGACAGCCTAGGCTCGCAGCCTCCAGGGGCACCCCCTCACCACCTCCCTGCCCTGACTCACCTTGGCCAGCTTCTCCCCGTCCTCCCTCTTCACCACACGCTCATGGGCAGAGTCCACCTGGCCCAGGCACAGGGTCTTGGTGACAGCTGGCCCATGGTTGGCCCCTGCCCCCTCACCTGCCCTGCCCTGTCGCCCAGGTGAGGACAGCCGGGCCTCCCACCTTGTTCCCCAGCAGCATGAGCGCCACGTCGTGCTGGGCGTACTCGTGGATCTCGGTCAGCCAGGCCTGTGGGAGGCAGCAGACCAGGCTGAGGCTCCCTGCATGGCTTGCCCCATGCCCCAGAACTTTGGCCCTCCAGGACACACTGTAGAGGGCACCTGTCTTTATCTTCTTTTTTTTTTTTGAGACAGAGTCTCGCCCTGTTTCCCAGGCTGGAGTGCAATGGCTCCATCTCGACTCACTGCAGTCTCCATCTCCTGGGTTCAAGCTATTCTCCTGGGGTTCAGAGAACCTTGGGAGGGTTCAGCCTCCCAAGTGACTGGGATTACAGGTACGCACCACCACGCCCAGCTAATTTTTTGTATCTTTAGTAGAGACGGGGTTTCACCATGTTGATCAGGCTGGTCTCCAACTCCTGACCTCGTGATCCGCCCACCTCAGCCTCCCAAGGTGGTGGGATTACAGGTGTGAGCCACCGCGCCCAGCCCATTTTATTTTTTTGAGACAGTTTTGCTCTGTTGTCCAGGCTGGAGTGCCGTGGCACAGTCTTGGCTCACTGCAACCTCAGTCTCCTGAGTAGCTGGGATTACAGATGGGTGCCACCACGCCCGGCTAATTTTTGTATTTTTAGTAGAGATGGGGTTTCCCCATGTTGGCCAGGCTGGTCTCGAACTCCTGACCTCAGGTGAGCCGCCATGCCTGGCCAGGATACCTGTCTTTAGAAGTGATAACCCCCCCGTGTACCACATACAGAAGCCCACCTTACACAAAGGCTCCTGCTGAGGGAGCTGGAATGGCACTCAGGTCCACTTGGGCCATCTCCAGCCCAGAAGGCTGTCATTTCCCCCTCCCCTCTCTCAGCGGGGTCCTTTGGAACCCTGATGCCATCTACCAGAAGGAGGTTGGGATGGGTCACGCCCTATCAGGGCCCTTTCACCCCACCAGGAAAGCCACTGACCTGGATGTTGTCAAAGGAGGCCTTGTTGGTGACATCGTAGAGCAGCAGCAGAGCTGGGGACAGAGGGCAGTGAGGACATCCACCATCACCTGCACCCTCAGGTGCTCAGACCCCCGCCCCAACCAGCCCAGGTACCCAGGGGCTCACCATGAGCATCCCGGTAGTAGGCATGGGTAACACTGCGGAACCGCTCCTGACCAGCTGTGTCCCACATCTGCAGCGACAGGCACTGGTCAGGCTGTCCAGCCCCTCCCTGGTGTCCCCTGTCCCCCAACTTGTCCTCTGCCAGTCACCTTACCTGCAGCTTCACCTTCACACCATCCACGTCCAGAACTTTGTTCTGAAACAGACAGAACCAGGCAGCTCTGGCATGGGCCCAGCCCAGCCTCTGGCCCCACTAGCTTCACTGCCTTCCTGTCCCCTGAGACCTCCCAGCTCCCAGGTCCAGCCCAGCCCCTGCAGGCTTCCCTTAAGCCAATTTGACCTCACCCACACCTGCAAGTGCAGGCCTCTCCCCGCAGCCTCTGCACTATTCCTGCTTAGAGCCTCTTACGCTGATTTATTTGAACTCATGACCCCACGAGGCCTCTTACTGACACTGCCTCGGTTTCCTCATCTGCACATGGGTGCAGTAACTAACGAGCTGCAACGCCTCAGCCTTCCCAGTAGGTCTTTTTGCTAATTTGAAAGACTCAGGATGGCTTGAACCCAGAAGTTGGAGGTTGCAGTCCACCATGATCACCACTGCACTCCAGCCAGGGCGACAGAGTGAGACCCTGCTTCAAAAGAATAAAAAATTAAAGCCACTCCTTGCTGGGATTGTCAGGGCTGGGCCTGGGCCTGTCTGACCCAAGGCAGTAACCGCAGATCCCAGAACTGCCTGGCAGCGTCCCCAGCCGGGCCCTCCCAGTTAACGAGTAGACGTAAGGCAGGGAGTGGTCTAGCCCCAGTCCCATCTGTTGGGGTGGGGGCGGGGGGCTTCAGCCGCAGTCTGAGGCCCTGGGCAGCTGGAACCTGTGCCACCTCCCTCAGCCTGAGCTCCTGCTGTCAGAGTGCTTCTGGGTCTCCCGGGAACCAGGCAGGGCCATCTGCTGGGCTGGGGAGGACACCGCCTTCCCTGGCACCCTGAACGAGAGTGCGAACCAAATGGCCTCACCTCTTACCACCTGCCCGAGAGCCAAGAGGGAGGTGGGGAAGTGGGGACCAGACAGGACTGGCCTGCCCCCCTCGGGCACTTCAGGCGTCACTCCATCCCAGAGGACTTGAGGGGACTTGGAACCCTCCAGACGGGGTAGAGAACAGCTCCCCAGACTGGAGGGAGCCCCTTTTCCTGTCCCTGGAACAGCCCTTCCTCCATCCTCCCTCTAACTGGCTCTAATTAAAGGGTGAGAAAAATGCAAATTTAAGATTTGCTGAGGACAAGCCGGCACCTCAGCACGAGGAATTCCAGCTGGTGGGGGTGGGGGTGGGCGCTCCTCACCCAAGAGCAGGGTCCTCTCCCCTAGGCAAGCCCTGGAAACCCTCGCTCAGGCTCTGCAGGGAGCACGTGCTTCTAGGGCCCAGTAAGGCCTCTGTACCGAGGCAGCACTGCTGGCCCCAAGTGGACGTGGCCCTTGACTTCCTCTGACCCACCACCCTGTAGGCAACAGTGTCCGCCTCCCCCAAGGCACAGGATATGGTCCCTGGGTAATGCCAGCCCCTGCCATAGGGCAACTAACTATGCTTGTCGGGTGCAGCCACCAGCCCAGGTGTTGGAAGGTCGAGGCAGGCAGCTTCTGGGGTCCAGGCCTCGAGCCTGTCGGTACCACGGGGATCACAGAGAACTTGCTGCTCAGGGGTACCGGCAGGACTCTGATGTGGGGCCAGGCCAGGGCCTCCACTCACCCGGAAGTCAATGCCTACGGTGGAGATGAAGGTCCCCGCCAGGAAAGCACCGTCCTTGAATCGCACCAGCAGACAGGTCTTCCCCACGCCCGAGTCCCCCACCAGCATGACCTAGGACAAGCAGGAGGGTTGGGGGGAGTCTGGTCTGCCCTGAGCTGGCCTGGTCAGAAGGGGGCTGCAGGTGAGGGGTGGAGGGAGGCAGCCCAGGCCTGCAGGCTCAGCGGGGCCAGGGACCCCGATGGGCTGGACACCCAGCGTCTGCCTCTGAAAGGCTGGGGCTGCTCTGTCCTTCTGCACAGTGGCCATCTCAGTCAGCGGGGAGTGACGGCAGCCACCTGCATCCTGGACCCTCCCTAACGTCCATACCCCCACACGGTGGACAGCATCTGGGAGGGGAGCAGGTGGGGTGGCAGCTGGGTACCTCCTAAGAGACTTGGGGAGGCCTCTGCCGGGGGCTTCTCCACATCTCAGTAGGGACATGACCCCAGCAAGGCTCAAGAGGAATTTGCCCCATTAGGATCAGATCTCGATCTGAAGAGGGACCTGGGCCAAGTCTGAGGTTGGGGGGAGGTGCAAGTGGGCAGCAGTCAGGCCTTCTCCCCGAAACCTGTGCTACCAAACCCAAAGATGGTCCTCCCGGCCCCCTGCCAAGTCCACACAGCCTCTGCCTTGGTCTGGAGTCCCAGGGTTCCCCATCCATCTGGCAAACCTCTTCCCCCCAGCAAAAAAAAAAAAAAAAAAAAAAAGGCCCACAGCCGCTGGGTTGAGGGAGGGCAGCATATGGGAAATGGTGAGACCCCAGTCGGGGGCCTGGGCATTGGGGCGCGGGACGCAGGCACTGATGGTCGCGGGACCCCTTGTGCCACCATGCCGCCTGGGGGGTGGGGGACAGGCCCTGCCAGCTGTTGGATACCCCATACCTGGGATGGACAGCTGTGTGTGCACGATGCACCGTGCAAGCCCCACGGGGTTCCTCCCGCGTGGGCTCCGCGCCCTGGGGCCGCGGGCCCTGCACCCCCTGTCCGACCCCCAACCCTTGGCTCAGGCCGGGCGCCACCTGCTGCGCTGGCCTGGGGGGCGGGTGCCTGGCTCACCTTGAAGGCGACGTCGTGGAAGTCGACACCGCCGCCAAGCGAGGGCCGGCCGGGCTGCAAGGGCCCGTTGGGCGGCGCGTCGGGGCCGGAAAGCGCAGTCCCGGAGCGCGCCGATCGGGCCCCGTTGGCGGTGGGCAGCGTGGAGGCAGCGGGGGTGCTGGCCCCTTTGCTCTTGGGGGTCTTCTTCCTGGACATGGCGGGCGGGCGCTCAGTGTGCTCCCGCTGCAGCCGCCGTGCCCTGGGCCGTCCCGCACCCCGCGCCCGCCGAGCCCGACCCGGACCCGAACCCGAACCCTTCCCCTGGCGGCGGCGGCGGCGGCGGCATCATCCCGGGCGCCCGGCTCGCGCCCCGCCCCCGCCGCTCCACGGGCGCGCAGCCACTCAGGCCCGGCCTCCCGCCGCCGCCGCCAATGCCGTGCGTGGGGCGGGGACATGCAAATACACCCCCGCTCGGCGGGGCGGGGGGGGGTCAGGAGGTCCGGGCCCCGTCCCGCCCCCGATCACGACCCCTGCCCGGGGCTGCCTTGGGGCCAGGAGCCAGCTGTGGGGTGGCAGGCCTGGGCCAGGAGTCACCCCGGGATCCTGAATCCCCTCTGCTGGCTGCACACCACCCCAGCTCGGTGACCCCCAAACTGGACCGCCAGACCTGGGAGGAAGGGGTGTCCTGAGATGTGGGTGCTGGGGCAGAGGGCCCGCATGGACGGGCACCGCGGGCTTCTGTCTCCTTAGCCCCAGATGCCTAGCGCTTGGCCCGGTGCCCTTCACTGCTCCATCCCCTCCAGGGTAGGCGGGTCCAGGAAGCTCCAGCCCTGGCTTGGCAAACACACCAGGCTGCTGGGGCAGGCGCCCTGGGCTCAGGTGACAGCTGGTCACCGGGAGGACACAGCGGGCGCGGTGATCTCCCCCACAGCTTCTGCCTGCTGTGCACGCCTGGGGATCTGCGGGAAGGAGGAAGTCGCTGTTGCAGCCAGCCCCCGGCCCCCTGAGGGTCCCCTCCCACGGGACTCTGCCCTCAGGGTCTGAAAGGTGGAAAGCAGAGGCCCCTGCCCAGGCTGTGTGGCTGGCCCCTTGTCCTTCCCCTCCAGGTTCGGACCTTCAGGTGGCCAGGGCCGATTCTCCAAATCCTAAGCTGGTCCCTGGCAGACCCACCTCCCCAACCTGGGCTGCACTGGAGCTCTGTCACCCCCTCTCACAGAGAAGATGGGACTGCAGTGGTCAGAGCTGGGGCACAGTGGTCCAGAGGGGTGGTGTCCTTGGCATGCGGGGGCTTCTTGGTGTTTCTTTGGGAGCTGGAGAGATGACCCGGCTGTCCCCGGAGACCTGACAGCTGTCACCAGGACCTTGGGCCCTTCAGAGACCTGAGCCCTCCCAGCTGGCAGTGCCCAGAGTCCAAACAATTGGCTGCCTCTCGGGTCAGAGGCCTGAGAAAACACAGATGGAGGGGCACTGCCCAGCAGAGTGATTCCTCAAGAGGGCCTGGCAGAGGCCGTGGAAGCCTGCCCTACAGCAAGCACTGTTGTGTGCCAGGCACACGACCTCTTCAAAGTTATCCTGCAAGGTGGGTACTGCCCTCAGTGTCCAGATGGGGAAACCGAGGCCCAGAAAGGCAAGGAGCCTGTGCAAGGTCAGCAGGCTAGGAAGGGCAGAGCTAGGATTTGTTCCTGGGAACTCCAGCTCCAGAGAACATAAACCGTCCCATGGCAGAAATCCCTGTAGACTTAATCCCCAGGAACCTGGCAGAGCTGGGGGGCAAACCCGGAAGCCCTCTCAGAACCCTTCCTTGTCTCACTCCTCTGGCCCCCCAGCTCTTCCAGACCAACCCCCAGTGTGTGTGCACTGGGCCTGGGTAGAGGCATTTAGCTTCTGCAGCTGCAGCCCTGGGGACTCCAGGTGTCCACCCGCGCTACAAGGCCTCTTTCAGGATGGCTGGCCCAGGGTCTGAGCTGGGGGCCTCAGCAGCTGCTGTGCACTGGCCCCAGGGTCCTGGGCAGTGGACTCCCAGTCCAGTGGACCCCGTCCTGCCAGCTGCTGCTCAGGTACCCCCAGGGTGCGGGCAGCAGGAGGAGTTGGGTGCAAGTAGGGCATCCTGCAGGGGGAGGAGTGCGGATGGGGCCCCCAGGAAGAGAAGGAGGCAGGCGCGCTGGAGAAAGTGGGAGGCCAGGCGGGGAGGGGAGCCTTGAGAGAGCAGAGGAAACGGGCTTGCGCTGGCAACCTTTAAAATTAGGAGAGTTTACATACAAATCCAAGTCTCTGGTTTCTCTTGAAAATGGGGAGCTCTGGGTGCCTGCATCACAGACCCCTCTCTTGGCTTCCAGCAGGCCTCGGAATCTTTGATCATTATGTCTCTTGGTTGCTGTGTTTGCCATCTGTTTCACCCTCTGGAGTGTAAGCTCTCCGGGCACAGGAAGCAGCTTGTCTTGGTCAACTGCTGTCCCCAGCAGCCAGCTCTGGGCCTCCATAAGCAGTTATTAAATTGGTGAAAGAGGCCAGGTGTGGTGGCTCACGCCTGTAATCCCAGCACTTTGGGAGGCTGAGCAGGCAGATCACTTGAGGCCAGGAGTTTGAGACCAGCCTGGCCAACATGGTGAAACCCCGTCTCTACTAAAAATACAAAAATTAACCGGGCCTGGTGGCATACGCCTGTAATCCCAGCTACTCGGGAGGCTGAGGCAGGGGAATCGCTTGACCCCAGGAGTAGGAGGTTGCAGTGAGCTGAGATTGTGCTGTTGCATTCCAGCCTGGGTGACAGAGCGAGACTCTGGGGGAAAAAAAAAAAGAAAGAAAAGAAAAGAGAAAGAAATGTGACTTAGAAACACAGGCTTCACTTCAGGAGGACATGTCCTTGCTAACAAAGATTTAAGGCAAGTGTGATCAGTAGTGAGGGCAAGGCTTCTGGAGGAGGGAGGGTTTGCACTGGGCTTTGGGGATTGAGCTAGAGTCTGACACGAGAGAGAAAGACAGTCCCCAGGTGGAGGGAGTCAATATGCATAGGCTGAGAGTGCTAGGAGATGGGCACTTTGTGCCGAGGTGGCCAAAGTGTGGCCCAGTTCCTTGGAGGAAAGGAGAGGTAATCAAGCTGGTAAGGTAGGATGGGGTCAGCTGGGAAGGGAAACCTGAGTGTTATTCCTAGGAGCTTGGAAATTGTACAGCGGGAAGTAGAGAGCTGTGCGTGGCTTTTGAGCAGAACAACAGAGGACGCTGTGCTACAGGAATATTGGGGACTGGCAGGAGGGGGTGGATGGTGGAGCCTGTAGGCCTGGAGATGAGATTGATGGGGGTTGCAGTCACCCAGGGGAGGGGTAATAGGAACAGAGAGGACCTTCAGGAAAGAAGCTGTAGGCCTGGAGGCAGGGAAGGGAGGGTCAGAGTCCATGCCCATGGGCAGAGACCAGTGGGATGCTGCAGTGGATTAAAGATGGATTAAACCCCAGCACTTTGGGAGGCCGAGGCAGGCAGATCACCTGAGGTCGGGAGTTCGAGACCAGCCTGGCCAACATGGAGAAACCCCGTCTCTACTAAAAATACAAAATTAGCCAGGTGTGGTGGCTGGCGCCTGTAGTCCCAGCTACTCAGGAGGCTGAGGCAGGAGAATCGCTTGAACCCAGGAGGCGGAGGTTGTGGTGAGCCGAGATCGCGCCATCGTACTCCAGCCTGGGCGACAAGAGCGAAACTTGGTCTCAACAAAAAAAAAAAAAAAAAAAAAAAGGCCGGGCGCGGTGGCTCACGCCTGTAATCCCAGCAGCATTTTGGGAGGCCGAGGCAGGCAGATCACGAGGTCAGGAGATCGAGACCATCCTGGCTAACACAGTGAAACCCTGTCTCTACTAAAAATACAAAAAATTAGCCGGGTGTGGTGGCGGGCGCCTGTAGTCCCAGCTACTCGGGAGGCTGAGGCAGAAGAATCGTGTGAACCTGGGAGGTGGAACTTGCAGTGAGCTGAGATCGCACCACCGCACTCTAGCCTGGGCAACGGAACAAGACTCCATCTCAAACAACAACAACAACAACAACAAATAAAACTAGAACAGGCAGCCAGCAAGGGCAAGGCGGGGGCCAGCGAGGGCAAGGCAGGGGCCGGCATGGTGGGAAAGTTCAGCAGGGAGGCCTTGGGATGTCCGGATTCTTGGCATCTTCAGACCTGGAGAAGAGAGGAGTCCTGTGGGCCAGGGCAGGTCCCTGAGACAGGGTCCGAGTTTGAGATGGGCCCTGGGAGCTGGGGGCGGAGAGTGAGGTCCGTGTTCCCCTGGGAGGGGTGCTACAGCCCCGCACCCTTCTGGTGCAGAGCTGGCTCTGCCAGGGAGGGGAAGGTCTCCATGGGTTCCTGTCCTCGAGGGGAGAGAGCGCCCTGGGTCTCCTTGGGGCCTTGCTCTGGGACTTTCGCTCCTGTTACCCTCTGACGGCCCGGCCCCCTGGCATCCTTACACCGTGCCCTCTAACTCCTGCCAGTTCCTTCTGACTGTCCTGGGTGTCTGGAAGGATGTGTGCTGTGAGCCCCCAGCCAAAACGACCCCTGGGAGCCATGGATCAGGACAGTCTCTTTCTGGCCCCCATTTTCCAGCCTCTTCCCTACACTCTGCCCCCAGAGTGGGGCCCTCGGGCTGGCCCTTGTGTGCCAGGAGAGGGGGCGCAGGCACGAGTCAGGCCTCCTCAGGCTTCCAGACTCTGCCTGGAGCCCCACCCTCAAGGGAGCCTGCCCTGGCTCCTCCTGCCCCACTTCTGGCTCCCTGGATGCTCTCCAGCCCTTCCCCGGCGGCTGCATGGCCGCTGTAGGAGCCTGGGAGCCTCCTGAGGACAGGGCCCTGTCCTGCCTACTCCTGTTCCCGCCAGGCACTCGAGGGAGAGCTCTGTGGCTGAGCAGCAGAGAGCTGGGCTGGACTTCAAGGGGCTCTTAGCAAGCCAGGGAGTGGCAAAGCCGCCACGGCCTGTGCCCCCAGGGCACCTCCCAAGACCCTCCTCTGGAGCTCAGCGGTCTGTGCCCTCCGCGGGGTCCCCGGCTCGCTATGTGCCCCTGGGCATGTGGCATTCCCTGTCTGGGCCTGCTCCCCTCTCCATGAAATGAGGGGGCAGGAGGAGCCGATCTCTGAGGTCCCTTCCAGCTCAAACACCTTATGTTCTATGAAATCCGTGTGAACGTTGCCATGGAGACGTTGGAGGAACTGTGGCAGCACCGAACGCAACTTCCACCCGAGAGAGGAGCACTGAGTCACCCCAGCACGTGGGTGACATCACAGGTAAGCTCTCTCCGGTGTCCAGGTGTGCAGCAGTCTGGTGTCCTCCTGAGAGGTCACCCCCCTTCAGCCTGCTCACCATGGTGGCCCTGAGGCCCTACCGGGTGGGTCGGGACAAACAGGTGTCCATCCCTGTCCGAATGGGGACCATTTGTCTGTTGCCTGCAGACGTGACCACAGTGACTCAGGTGCTCCCAGACGGGAAGGCGGCAGAGGTGATCTGCCACACAGAAGATGAGCTAACGGGGGAGTCATGTGCGCCTCTGTGGCTGTCAGAGCAGTATCCTCACTCCTACGGAGCCAGTTGCCTGCTCTCAGCAGTGCTGGCTTCCTGCGCCTGAGCTGAGTGAGGGCGTCCGCTTAGCCATTGGAGGAGGCAGCATCAGGGCTCCTGGCTGCAGGCTCTGCCGGCAGCCTCAGAGTGACACACATGGCCTCACGGCAGGTGCAGGGATCCCTGTCGATGAACAAAACAGACCCCTGCGTAACCGTAACAATCACTGACTACCCCAGACTGCACCAAGTGCTTTCCTTGCAACGTTTCTCTTTTTTTTTTTTTTTTTTTGAGATGGAGTCTTGCTGTGTCACTCAGGCTGGAGTGCAATGGCGCCATCTCGATCTCGGCTCACTACAACCTCTGCCTCCCAGGTTCAAGCAATTCTCCTGCCTCAGCCTTCCGAGTAGCTGGGATTACAAGTGTCCACCACCATGCCCGGCTAATTTTTGTATTTAGTAGAGACAGGGTTTCACCATGTTGGCCAGGCTGGTCTTGAACTCCTAACCTCAGTTGACCCACCTGCCTCGGCCTCCCAAAGTGCTGGGATTACAGGTGCCCACCACCACGCCTGGCTAATTTTTTTTTTTTTTTTTTTTTTTTGAGACGGAGTCTGGCTCTCGCCCAGGCTGGAGTACAATGGTGCGATCTCGGCTCACTGCAAGTTCCACCTCCCGGGTTCACACCATTCTCCTGCCTCAGTCTCCCGAGTAGCTGGGACTACAGGTGCCCGCCACCACACCCGGCTAATTTTTGTTTTTGTATTTTAGTTGAGACAGGGTTTCACCGTGTTAGCCAGGATGGTCTGGATCTTCTGACCTCGTGATTCACCTGCCTCGGCCTCCCAAAGTGCTGGGATTACAGGTGTGAGCCACCACACCCTGCCCTTTTTTATTTTTATTTTTATTTTGAGATAGGGTCTCACTCTGTTACCCAGACTGAAGTGCAGTGGTGTGGTTCCGACTCATTGTAGCCTCGAACTCTTGGGTTCAAGCAATCTTCCCACTTCAGTCTCCCAGCAATTTTTTAGTTTTTTTATAGAGATGGGGGACTCACTATTGTCCAGGCTGGTCTTGAACTCCTGGGCTCAAGGGATCCTCCCGCCTTAGCCTCCCAAGATGTTGGGATTACAGGCGTCAGCCACCGTGCCCAGCCTTGTTTTCTAAGAGTCTAAATTAAATCACAATTATCTGATTCTTCCACATTTGATAGAACTCGTCCACAAAAAGATCTGGATTAAGTGTCTTTTCCTGACATGGCTTTTGATACGTTTTCAATGTGTTCTTTTGTTATTGGTCTATTTGGGGTTTTAATTTTTTCTAGAATTGGTTTTTACAGTTTGTAACATATAAGCATCCCATATAGATTTCAAAAATGTAGGCAAACAATTGCACATAATTTTCTTTTATAATTTTTAACTTTTTTCATCTCTGTGAATAAACCTTCATTCTTCATCTGAATGTCCCATATTTTCTTTTTCTCTCTCCTTTTCTCTCAGTCACACTTACCAGAATTTTTTCCTAGAAAAATCTTAGCAACTATATCTATTAAATAGCTCGATTTTATTCATCAATTCTACTTTCTTTTTTTTTTTTTTTTTTTGAGGCCCAGCCTACTCTTTCTTTTAAAGTAACTAATTTCTGCTCTTTACTTTCTAATTTCCTTCCATCTTTTTTGGGGGGTTTATTTTACAGGTGTTTTTCTAGAATGTTGAAATAAATACTTAATTTATATATTGGTTTGATTCTTCATGCTAACTAATAAAAACAAGTGAAGTTATCCGTTTCTCTCCATGTATAACTTTGACTGCATCCCCATAGATTTTCTATGATGTTTGCTCATTACTATTCATTTCCTTTTTTTTTTCTTCCTTCTTTTTTGAGACGGAGTCTCGCTCTGTCACCCAGGCTGGAGTGCAGTGGCATGATCTCGGCTCACTGCAACCTCCACTTCCAGGGTTCAAGTAATTCTCCTGCCTCAGCCTCCCTTGAAGCTGGGATTACAGGCATGTGCCCCCACGCTCTGCTAATTTTTGTATTTTTAGTAGAGACAGGGTCTCACCATGTTGGCCAGGTTGGTCTTGAACTCCTGACCTCTGGTGATCCGCCTGGCTTGGCCTCCCAAAGTGCTAGGATTACACTCATGAGCCACCCCACCCAGCCTATTCATTTCTATATGCTCTAATTTTTATTTATTTATTTTTTGAGACAGGGTCTCACTCTGTTGCCCAGGTTGGAGTGCAGTGGCACGATCTCAGCACACTGCAACCTCCCCATCCCGGGTTCAAGCGATTCTCCTGCCTCAGCCTCCCAAGTAGCTGGGAATACAGGCGTGCATCCCCACACCCAGCTAATTTTTGTATTTTTGGTAGAGATGGGGTTTTGCGATGTTGGCCAGGCTGGTCTTGAACTCCTGACCTCAAGTGATCCACCCACCTCGGCCTCCTGTAGTGCTGGGATTACAGGCGTGAGCCACCGCACCCAGTCCATGATTTCCATCTTTACCTTTCAGTGATCTGGGCTGTCAGGGTGTCCAGCTGTCCTGTGACCCTCTGCGGATGGTTCTTCAGGCCTCTCTACTCAGGTGGGAGTCCCTGAATTAGGGTGTGCTTGTGGGAGCTTCAGTTTTGATCTGGTTTCAAGATTTGATGCAGTGAGCAAGTGAAAGTACCCAAAAGAGCCTCTAGGGGGCGGTGGTGTTTAAGGCCACGTTCTTTTTTTTCTTTTCTTTTCTTTTCTTTTTTTTGAGATGGAGTCCAGCTTTGTCGCCAGACTGGAGCGCACTGGCGCGATCTCGGCTCACTGCAACCTCCACCTCCTGGGTTCAAGCTATTCTCCTGCCTCAGCCTCCCGAGTAGCTGGGATTACAGGCACACACCGCCACACCCAGCTAATTTTTGTATTTTTAGTAGAGACGGGGATTCACCACGTTGGCCAGGATGGTCTCCATCCCCTGACCTGGTGATCCACTCACCTCGGCCTCCCAAAGTGCTGGGATTACAGGCGTGAGCCACCGCGTCTGGCCAAAGGCCACGTTCTTATCTAAGCTTTTCCTCTGACCTTGCCTAACATCTGTAATGCCAAAATAGTTAACAAGCCCTATTTTGTGTACAATACAGCTTATTAACTGTGCTACTCAAAGTCTCTATATCTTTACTGACATAAAAAAATTGTCTCTTTGGCCAGGTACGGTGGCTCACGCTTGTAATCCCAGCACTTTCGAAGGCCGAGGCAGGTGGATCACTTGAAGCCAGGAGTTAGAGACCAACCTGGCCAGCATGGTGAAACCCTGTCTCTACTAAAATTACAAAAATTAGCCAGGTGTGGTGGTGCACACCTGTAATCTTAGCTACTCAGGAGACTGAGGCACGAGAATCACTTGAACCTGGGAGGCAGATGTTCTGGTGAGCTGAGATTGTGCCACTGCACTCCAACATCCTGGGCAACAGAGCGAGATTCTGTTTCAAAAGAAAAAAAAATTGTCTCTCTCCTTTTTTTTTAGACAGGATCTCACTCTGTCATGTAGGCTGGAGTGCAGTGGTGCCATCATGGCTTACTGCAGCCTTGACCTTCTGGGCTCAAGTGAGCCTCCCACCTCATCCTCCCAAATAACTGGGACCACAGGCGAGCTCCGCTATGCCTGGCTAATTTTTTGTTTGTAATTTTTGTAGAAATGGGGTCTCTTGGCTGGGCGCGGTGGCTCACAGCTGTAATCCCAGCACTTTGGGAGGCCAAGGCGGGTGGATCACGAGGTCAGGAGATCGAGACCATCCTGGCTAACACGGTGAAACTCTGTCTCTACTAAAAATACAAAAAATTCTCCGGGTGTTGTGGCGGGCGCCTGTAGTCCCAGCTACTCGGGAGGCGAGGCAGGAGAACGGCGTGCGCCCGGGAGGCGGAGCTTGCAGCGAGCCGAAATCGCGCCACTGCACTCCAGCCTGGGTGGCAGAGCGAGACTCCGTCTCAAAAAAAGAAAAAACAACGACCAAAAAAAAGAAATGGGGTCTCTCTGTGTTGTCCACGCTGGCCTCAGTGATCCTCCTTCCTTGGCCTCCCAAAGTTCTGGGATTACAGGCATGAACCACTGTGTCCAGACAAAAATTGATCTGTAAACTTTTTGAGACAGCATCTCACCCTGTTCCCCAGGCTGGAGTGCAGTGGTGTGATCATGGCTCACTGCAGCGTCAACCTCCTGGGTCTACTTGATCTATAAACTTCGAGGGAAGGTGTAATAAACCCTCCCGCAATGTCTTTGTTTTTCAAAATCTTTGTATTTTACAGTTTAGCTTCGTGGGCTGATGTTCTATTTTGTTTGTGTGTGTGTGTGTGTGTGTGTTTTGTTTTTTTTTTTTGAGACACAGTCTTGCTCTTGTTGCCCCGGCTGGAGTGCAATGGTGTGATCTTGGCTCACTGCAACTTCCACCTCTTGGGTTCAAGAGATTCTCCTGCCTCAGCCTTCCGAGTAGCTAGGATTACAGGTGCCGCCACCACACCCCGCTAATTTTGTATTTTTAGTAGAGATGGGGTTTCTCCATATTGGTCAGGCTGGTCTCAAACTCCCGAGCTAAGGTGATCCGCCCGCCTCAGCCTCCCAAAATGCTGGGATTACAGGCGTGAGTCACCGCACCTGGCCAATGTTCTATTTTTGAGAACACAACGGTTCATAATATATTCTACATAGACTATACCTGTTATGTGTAGATAAACAGACTCTTTTCCCATTTAACACCTTTTGCCTTAGGTTTATTTTTCTGGTATCAATACTGGCACACTTACTTTGTTTGCAGTTTCCTGTCTTTTTTTTTTTTTTTTTTTTGAGACAGAGTCTCACTCTGTCACCCAGGCTGGAGTGAAGTGGCGGGATCTCGGCTCACTGCAACCTCTACCTCCTGGGTTCATGCGATTCTCCTGCCTCAGCTTCCCGAATAGCTGAGACCACAACTGTGTGCCACCATGCCCAGCCAATTTTTGTATTTTTAGTAGACACGGGGTTTCACCATACTGGCCAGGATGGCTCAATCTCTTGACCTCGTGATCCACCCGCCTCGGCCTCCCAAAGTGCTGGGATTACAGGCATGAGCCACTGTGCCTGGACTTTTTTTTTTTTTTTTTCTTTTTGAGATGGAGTCTCATTCTGTCACCCAGGCTGGAGTGCAGTGGGGTGACCTCGGGTCACTGCGACCTCCGCCTCCCGGGTTCCAGTGATTCTCCTGCCTCAGCCTCCCGAGTAGCTGGGATTACAGGCACCCACCACCATGCCTGGCTAATTTTTGTATTTTTAGTAGAGACGGGGTTTTGCCACGTTGGCCAGGTTGGTCTCGAACTCTTGGCCTCAGGTGACCCGCCTGCCTTGGCCTCCCAAAGTGCTGGGATTACAGGTGTGAGCCACTGTGCCTGGCCTGGCTTTCTTGTTTCTTTTCTCCTCTTCTAGTTTCCCCCTTTTAGGCTAACAATTATTAACTGTTAATAAAAACCCTCAGGTCTGTATTTTATCAAGAAACATTTCCCTCATGTCTTCTTCCCTGAACCAAACAAGATCTCTGGCACATTTTATTTGCTCTGTCTCACCACATGGTTTTTGTTTTTTTGTTTCTTTGTTTTTTGAGATGGAGTCTCACTCTTGTTGCCCAGGCTGGAGTGCCATGGCACAATCTCAGCTCACTGCAACCTCCACCTCCTGGGTTCAAGCGATTCTCCTGTCTCAGCCTCCTGAGTAGCTGGGATTACAGGCGCGTGGCACCACCCCCAGCTAATTTTTGTATTTTTAGTAGAGACGGGGTTTCACCATGTTGGTCAGGCTGGTCTCGAACTCCTGACCTTGTGATCTGCCCACCTTGGCCTCCCAAAGTGCTGGGATTACAGGCATGAGCCACCGTGCCCGGCCCACAGTTTTTCAAATAGTTTAGAATTTCATTTCCAGGTAACTAATTTGCTTCTTTAAACATATGTCTTTTCTATTTAAGAAATCCTTTCTAAACAATTGCATTTTATTCCACAACCGCCTTCAAACAATCATTGAGACTTGGTTAATCTGTTTTGCTCATTTGGCAGCAGTTTCTTGTGGCTGTTTCTTCCCTCCACTGGAGTCCTTGAATCTTAAGTCTGTCATTTGACTGCAATTAAAAGCTGGGTTTGGAATACAATCGCAGCCTTACCATCCACCTGCTGTGTGACCTGGTAAATTTCTTTTTTTTGAGACGGAGTCTTGCTCTGTTGTCCAGGCTGGAGTGCAGTGGTGCAACCTCGGCTCACTGCAACCTCTGCCTCCCAGGTTCAAGCGATTCTACTGCCTCAGGTTCCCTAGTAGCTGGGATTATAGGTGCCTGCCACCATGCCTGGCTGATTTTTGTATTTTTAGTAGAGATCAGGTTTCACCATGTTGGCTAGGCTGGTCTCGAACTTCTGATCTTGTGATCTGCCCACCTCGGCCTCCCAAAGTGCTGGGATTACAGGCATGAGCCACCACTCCCAGCCAGTTCTTTTTTTCTTTTTTCCTTTTTTTTTTTTTCGAGACAGGGTCTTACTCTGTTGCCCAGGCTGGAGTGCAGTGGCACAATGAGGGCTCAGCGCAGCCACTGCCTCCTGGGCTCACACGCTCCTCCGGCCTCAGCCTCTCGAGTACCTGGGACTACAAGCGTGAGCCAGTTTGGCTAATTTTGGCTAATTTTTGTAGAAACGGGGTCTCGCCATGTTGGCCAGGCTGTTCTCCAACTCCTGGGCTCAAGGGATCCACCTTCCTCCCCCTCTCAAAGTTCTGGGATTACCGGAGTGAGCCACTGTGCCCGCTGGCAAATTTCTTAAACTGTCTGTGCCTCAGTGACCTCATTTAATAAAGGGAATAATTGTAGCACGCTTTTTCTAGAGCTGTGAAGATTCAATGGAATACATAAGGCAATAAATGAATGGATGGGGAATGAAGGATGTGGGTTTCCTCCCTCTTGTCTTTCAATAAGCTCTCACCATCAACCTCCCATTGCCTGTTCTCTCTCTTCCCCCTCTCTCCCTCTGTCTCTCTCTTAGCCAGGAAACCTGGGGTAGGGAGGCTTGAAGCCAGCGGGTGCGTCGGGAGGCTGCGGGTACTGACTGGGGACGCGCACGGAGATTGCGGGAGAAGGATCCAAGCCGCGGGAGAAGGATCAGGGTGGAGCCTGTGGCTGCTGCAGGAGGAGGAACCTGCCGCCTGGCCCACACCACAGGAGAAGGGCGGAGCCAGATGGCACCCTGCCCACCGCTTCCCGCCCACGCACTTTAGCCTGCAGCGGGGCGGAGCGTGAAAAATACCTCGTGCGCCTCGGCCGACTCTGCAGTGCGACGGGCGGAGCTTCCAGACGCTCCGCCCCACGTCGCATGCGCCCCGGGAACGCGTGGGGCGGAGCTTCCGGAGGCCCCGCCCTGCTGCCGACCCTGTGGAGCGGAGGGTGAAGCCTCCGGATGCCAGTCCCTCATCGCTGGCCGGGTCGCGCTGTGGCGAAGGGGGCGGAGCCTGCACCCGCCCCGCCCCCCCCCACCCCGCGCCCCGCCCCCCCTCGCCCGGCCCGCCCCGCGCCGCGCGGGGAGGAGGAGGAGCCGCCGCGGCGGGGTCCGCACTGCAGCGTCAGCGTCCGAGCGGGCGGCCGAGCTCCCGGCGCGGCCTGGCCCCGAGCCCCGAGCGGGCGTCGCTCAGCAGCAGGTCGCGGCCGCAGCCCCATGCAGCCCCGCGCCCGCCATGCCGTCCGCGGGCCCCGCCTGAGGCGGCCTCCGCGCGCGGGCGGGCCTGGGGACGGCGGGGCCATGCGCGCGCTGCCCTAACGATGCCGCACGCCGCACCCGCCCGCCTGGCGCTGGCCCTGGGCCTGGGCCTGTGACTCGGGGCGCTGGCGGGGGGCCCTGGGCGCGGCTGCGGGCCCTGCGAGCCCCCCTGCCTCTGCGGCCCAGCGCCGGGCGCCGCCTGCCGCGTCAACTGCTCAGACCGCGGGCTGCGGACGCTCGGTCCCGCGCTGCGCATCCCCGCGGACGCCACAGCGCTGTGAGTAGCGGGCCCAGCGGCACCCGGGAGAGGCCGCGGGACGGGCGGGCGTGGGCGCGTTCCCTGGCCCGGGACGGGAAGCAGGACGCGGGCCAGGACGCTCCCAGGGCGAGGCTCCTGCGCGGCACGGCGGCCCTGCTAAATAAGGAACGCCTGGAGCCGCGGTTGGCACGGCCCCGGGGAGCCGAAAAACCCGGGGTCTGGAGACAGACGTCCCACCCGGGGGCTCTGCAGACGCCAGCGGGGGCGGGGCGCGGAGGCCGCGCTCAGCTGGGAGGACAAACAGTCGCTAATTGGAGAGGAATTGGGATGCGGCCTGGGGCTGCGGGGTACCCGGAGAGGTGGGGATGGCTGTAGGGGGCGGCAGGGAAGAGTTCCAGGAGGTGTCTGGACAAGGATTTGATGGATGTGCAAGAATTGGGCTGATGCTTAGGACGGGGCGATGAGGTGGGTCCAGGAGAAGGGGGGTGAACGGTGTGAGCAAAGACCGTGAGGCTGGAGGCTGGCCACGGGAGGTGTGAGGGGTAGGGGCAGGGTGGGAGGTGGGCTCGCGGGTGGGCTGGGGTCATGAAGGGCCTCAGGCGCTCTGCTGTTGGGTTCCAAGGCTATCCTGAGAACAGGGGTGAGGGGGGATTGTCGTGGGGGGTTAAAGCCTCGTCATGTTCGCTTTCGGGAGGTAAAAACAGCAGGTGGCCTTTATGGAGACGCTGCCCAGAGCCAGGTCTGTGCTAGGCTCCTGTTGGGGGTCGTCATGCGGAATCTTGACTCTGACCATCCGGGGCTTAGGGACCGTGGAGATTTGTATTTCACAGATGAGGAAACAGGTTTGGAGAGGTGACACGACGTGTCCCAGGCATCACAGCCGGGATGTGCATAGCAGGGGTTTGGAACTATGAGGTGCCCAGGACCCAGGGTTGGATTGAAAAGGGCGCAGGGGACTAAGATAAGCAGACAGTTGTCCCCAGCGCTGGGGAGAGTCTTGGGACCAGTCTGATGCCTTGTATTTCCCAGGCTCCAGGCTCCTCGCCGGGACAGTGTCTCCTTGGGTGCGTGCTGGATCCCTGGGGGACGTGGCACATCCCCAGGCTTGCTAAACATTGGGTGGGTTCTGGCATTTGGTTTTGTAACGTTTCTGGGTCACTCCCGCCTGTGGCCACCCTTCCTTAGGGGAGCCTTGTGTCCTTGGGGCTTTGCTGGGTGGTCTCGAGGGTGGGAGAAGAATGGGTTCTCCTGGACCAATGGAGCCCGTGCCCCTCGGGGCCACATTGCTCCTGCGCTCCCTGACTGCGGACGCGTGTGTCTCGCGGCTGTCTCTGTGGAGATGGCCTCCTCCTGCCTGGCAGCAGCGCCCACAGAATTGCATCAGACCTACCCCACCCATTGTTTCTGATGCTGTAGCTGAGGGCTTCTCTGTCTGCCAGGCCGGTCACTGGGGACTCTGTCCAGGTCCTGGTGGTTCCTGCTTCCCAGCACCTGATGGTGTCCATGAGAGCAGCCCCTCAGGAGCTGTCCAGGAGAGAAGGGCGCTGGTGGCTGCTGAGCGGAGAGCAAGGCCCGTGTTCTCCAGGCCCTTGGCACAGCAGTGGAGCCCCCGCCCCTGCCTTGTGTTGTCCTCTTAGGCTCTGGTCCTGGGGTTTGGAGGAGAGGGACCCTGGGAGTTGGTGGCCTGTGCCAGCCTGAGCTGGCAAGATTCCGAATGCCAGGCCCCTCAAGTGTGCAACAGGGCACAGGGTGACCTCATGTGGGCAGGTGGGTGCTGTTCTGTACACACCTGGGGCCGCCGCTGGGAGAGTTCTGGAAGGTGGGGTGAGGGGACCCATGGGAAACTAGGGCCTTAGGAAGGATGTTAAGGCCCTGGCTGGCCCCCCAGGCCACCCTCTGTGCTGTGGGGGCAGCCCAGCCATTTTGCTGTCTACCCTGCAAACTCCTCCTCGGGGAGACGGCTGGGTTTTCCCCAGGGAAGAGGGGTCAAGCTGGGAGAGGTGAAGGACACAGATCACAGCTGCTGGCAGGTGTTTAAGGGTCCAGGAGCGTTGCTGTCGGGGTGTCACCAGTAGCCTTCCTGGGGGGCTCACGCAGGTGCCTCTCCACTTGTGGCTCCCTGGCTGCTGAAGCTCAGCAGGGACAGCTGTGTCCAGTTCCAGGTGGAGGACAGCCAGGGCTTCTGAGGCCACAGCCTGCCTTGGGTTAATGATGCTGCCGAGAGGTGGTGGCTTTTGGAAAAGATGGCGTACTGCAAAACGTGCTGCTCTGCGTGGCTCGAAGCTTCGTGGGGAGACGTGGGCAGAGCCGTGGCTGACTCACAGACCCCCCACCCCAGAGCCTGCCCTGCCCTCCCTGCCCATGTATTTTTTTTTTTTTTTTTTGAGACAGAGTTCACTCTTGTTGCCAAGGCTGGAGTGCAATGGCACGATCTCGGCTCATGGCAACCTCCGCCTCCTGGGTTCAAGCGCTTTTCCTGCCTCAGCCTCCCGAGTAGCTGGGATTACAGGCGTGCACCACCATGCCTGGCTAATTTTGTATTTTTAGTAGAGACAGGGTTTCTCCATATTGGTCAGGCTGGTCTTGAACTCCTGACCTCAGATGATCCGCCCACCTCGGCCTCCCACAGTGCTGGGATTACAGGCATGAGCCACCATGCCCAGCCCTGACCCATGTTTTGAACCAAATTCCAGCCACCCTTTTATCTGCAAGCATTTTGGAGGGCATCGCAATACTGCAGACCCACCTAACACAACAGACAATTCCTTCATGCCACCGAAGGCCTGGTGTGTTCACATTTTTGGTTTAATAGTTTGAATTAAGAGCCAAATAAGGTCCACACACTGCAATTAGTTGATGTCTTTTTTTTTTTTTTTTTTTTGAGAGGGAGTCTTGCTCTTGTCTCCAGGCCACAGTGCAGTGGCATGATCTCAGCTCACCGCAACGTCCGACTCCCTGGTTCAAGCGATTCTCCTGCCTCAGCCTCCCGAGTACCTGGTAGCTGGGTTTACAGGCATGCACCACCGTGCCCAGCTAATTTTTGTGTTTTTAGTAGAGACGTGGTTTTACCGTGTTGGCCAGAATGGTCTCGATCTCCTGACCTCGTGATCTGCCCACGTCGGCCTCCCAAAGTGCTGGGATTACAGGCGTGAGCCACCACACCTGGCCAATGTCTTTTAAAAATATATACGTTTTTGTTTTTGTTTTTTTGAGACGGAGTTTCGCTCTTGTTGCCCAGGCTGGAGTGCAGTGGCACGATCTCAGCTCACGGCAACCTCCGCCTCCCGGGTTCAAGTGATTCTCCTGCCTCAGCCTCTCCAGTAGCTCGGATTACAGGCATGTGCCACCATGCCTGGCTAATTTTGTATTTTTAGGAGAGACGGGGTTTCTCCACGTTGGTCAGGCTGGTCTCAAACTCCTGACCTCAAGTGATCCGCCTGCCTTGGCCTCCCAAAGTGTTGGGATTACAGGTGTGAGCCAACGCGCCCAGACAAAAATATATATGTGTCTTTAAGGCTGGTCAAGCAAAGCATTGGGACTGGAGAAAGAATGAAGAATTCTACCTGGCTGTGATCAATTCGTTGTGAACACCACTGTGCTTGGACCAGCTAGCTGATGTCTTTTGTTTTGTTTTGTTTGAGACGGAGTCTGGCTCTGTCACCCAGGCTGGAGGACAATGGTGTGATCTCGGCTCACTGCAGCCTCCACCTCCCGGGTTCAAGCGATTCTCCTGCCTCAGCCTCCTGAGTAGCTGGGATTAGAGGCGCGTGCCACCACGCCCGGCTAATTTTTAAAAATATTTTTAGTAGAGATGGGGTTTCACCATGTTGGTCAGGCTGGTCTTGAACTCTTGGCCTTAGGTGATCTGCTTGCCTCGGCCTCCCGAAGTGCTGGGATTACAGGTGTGAGTGATGCATTTTATTTATTTATTTATTTTTTATTATTATTTGAGATGGAGTCTCACTCTGTTGCCCAGGCTGGAGTGCAGCAGTGCCATTTCGGCTCACTGCAAGCTCCGCCTCCTGGGTTCACGCCATTCTCCTGCCTCAGCCTCCTGAGTAGTCTGGACTGGTGCCCGCCACCATGCCCAGCTAATTTTTTGTATTTTTAGTAGAGACGGGGTTTCACCGTGTTAGCCAGGATGGTCTGGATCTCCTGACCTCCTGATCCGCCCGCCTCAGCCTCCCAAAGTGCTGGGATTACAGGCGTGAGCCACTGCCTGTCTTTTAAATGTCCGATAATGCCTAGGAGCTTCCCTTCCTCTCTTTTTCCTTGTGCAATTTGTTGAAGAAACTGGCTCCTGCAGCCTGGATTTCTCGCTGTGTCTTGGGGGTGCCACCTCCATGGTGTCACCTCTGTGGTGCTGTGAGTGTGTCCTTCGTGTTTCTTGTAAATTGGTCATTGGAGCCGACATCCCATTGTCCCAGAGGTTGTCCTGGCTGGCACTGACCTAGGTGTAGATGTCATCAGCTCAGGGCCCCCTGCTCTAAAGGCCACTTCTGGTGCTGGTTGCCACTCACCCTGGCTGGGGGTCACCTGGGTCTGCTGCTGTCTCGCAAATGCTGGGGTCCAGGACTGGGCACATCGAGGGACTTGGTAGGTGCTTGGTTCACTGATGTAAAATATAGGAGAACCCGGGGCCTTGCCCTTTCCCACCTGCATCCCTGAATGACAGAAGAGTGTGGGAGAGTGTAGGGGCAGGAGGCGCAGACCCCGGGGCCCCTGCCTGGGATTGGCGTCGGGGAAGACAGGCATTCTGGAGCGACCCCTAGGCCTGATGCCTTAGAGCGCAACTGCCAGAGACACAGCTTCCTTGGGGGGCTGGCCAGGCCACGGAGGGGCCCCTGGCTCCCATTTCTGGTCCCTGGATCCTGAGAGCGAGGAATAGGGATTGTCACCAAGGCCTCCATGAGCCCTCAGCAGAAGGAGGGCCACCCTCGAGGGCTCCGTTATCACTGGAGCCCGCGTTCAACCAACACGCAGATGATTCTCCAAGGACAGAGATGGATGATGGGGAGGGGGCTGGCCTGGAAGGACCCCCAGTGCAGGTGACATTGAAGCCAGGTTTCAAAGCTCCCACAGGGAGCTGCCCAGAGAGAGTCCCCAAGGGGCAAGGTGACTCGGGGGCAGGGGTAGGGCCTCTGTCAGGAGAGCCTAGGAGAGGCCCGTGTCTTCTAGGAAGAGCCCTGGCAGCAGAGCGGAGGCAGTGATGAGGACCTGCATCCTGCATGTCCAGCTGGCCTCACCCGGGGTCCCTGAGCCGGGTCTTACGTGGCTCCCGCACTCGGGCGTTCAGAACGTGCCTGCGTGAGAAACGGTAGTTTCTTTATTAGACACGGATGCAAACTCGCCAAACTTGTGGACAAAAATGTGGACAAGAAGTCACACGCTCAGTCCCGTACGCGATTGCCGGCAGGGGTGGGGGAAGGGATGGGGAGGCTTTGGTTGTGTCTGCAGCAGTTGGGAATGTAGGGCACCCGAGCTCCCACTGCAGAGGCGACTGTGGAGACAGAGAGCACCTGCAGGTCATCCATGCAGTATCGGCTTGCATCCAGATCATACAGGGAACACTATGATTCAACAACAGACAGGGACCCCGTTTAAACATGGACAAGGGGTCACTCACGCCTGGAATCCCAGCAGTTTGGGAGGCCAGGGTGGGTGGATCGCTTGAGCCCAGGAGTTTGACACCAGCCTGGGCAACAGGGTGAGACCCCGGTCTCTAAAAAATAAAAGAACATTGGCCGGGCGTGGTGGTGTGCATCTGTGGTCCCAGCTATTCAGGAGACTGAGGTGGGGCATCACTTGAGCCGAGGAGGTCAAGGCTGCAGTGAGCTGTGATCACACCACTGCACTCCAGGCTGGGTCACAGAGCAAGACCCTGTCTCAAAAACAAAAAAACAAAAAAACAAAAAAAACCCACAGGATCTGAACAGAGATTTCTCCAAAGAAGACGCACGGATGGCCAACAGCATGTGAGAAGATGGTCGGCCTCATTAGTCATGAGGGAAACGGAAGTCAAAACCACTGTCCAGCCGGGCGCGGTGCCTCATGCCTGTAATCCCAGCACTTTAGGAGAGCAGATGGCTTGAGGCCAGGAGTTTGAGGCCAGCCTGGGCAACATAGCGAGACCAATAAATAGATATTAGTGGTGGCGCCTGTAGTCCCAGCTAGTTGGGAGGCTGAGGGGGGAGGATTCCCTGAGTCTATGAGGTTGAGACTGCAGTTAGCTGTGATGGTGCCACTGCACTCCAGCCTGGGCGACTAGGAAACGGTCTTTAAAAAAAAAAAAAAAAAACAGGGTGGGCGCGGTGGTTCACGCCTGTAATCTCAGCACTTTGAGAGGCCAAGGTGGGCGGATCACAAGGTCAGGAGTTTGTGACCAGCCTGACCAACATGGTGAAACCCCGTTCTACTAAAAATACAAAAATTAGCGAGGTGTGGTCGTGGGCGCCTGTAATCCCAGCTAATTAGGAGGCTGAGGCAGGAGAATCACTTGAACCCGGGAGGCGGAGGTTGCAGTGAGCCAATATCACACCACTGCACTCTAGCCTGGTCAACAGAGCGAGACTCTGTCTCAAAAAAAAAAAAAATTGCAGAGCATGGTGGCGCATGCCTGTAGTCTCAGCTACTTTGGGGGCTGAGGCAGGAGAATCGCTTGAACCTGGGAGGCAGAGGTTGCAGTGAGGCAAGATTGCACCATTGCACTCCAGCCTGGGAGACAGAGTGAAACTCTGTCTCAAAAAGAAAAGGTCTAGGAAGAGTCCGCACGCTCTCCCCGCCGTGGCCATGCCGGGCCCCTCGCTGAGCTCTCCGTGTTCTTGTCTCTCCATACCTCATCACGGCACTGCAGGGTTGCAGCCACTCCTGGTCTCATTTTACAGACCAGGAAATTGAGGCTCTGAGAAGCCGTGGTGGAGATGATTTCATCAGCATGCTCTGGGGCAGACCCCTGGAGCCGCACAGGGTGCCTGGGGCCCACACTAGTGCCCTGGTTTATAGACAGAGGTGGCAGTGGCGCTTCCGAGTCGGGCTGGGATGTGCTTGCACTCCCCGAGGGGCTGAGGGGCCGAGGGGCCCTGCTCCCAGGTGCAGCTGCTTGGGTGCTGCCAGCCCCTCCCACCTCTCCCTCCCTGGCTCATCCCTGCTGTGTCCCTTCCCTCTAGTTTCCTGTTCAGTTTCAGGAAGGAGGCTGGGAACCCAGATGTAGGGAATTTGCGCCCTGGAGTCAGACCTGGGTTCACGTCCCAGCGCCTCCACTTCTGGTGTGACCTTGGTCCAGTCTCTCAGCCTCAGTTTCCTCACCTGTAAAGTGGGCTCCATGATTAGATGCACCCTGCAGGGCAGTGTAGCAGTGACCTGGCTCAGCCACTGGCAGCCCCAACAATCAACTTGTTAAAGTAGCTCTGTCGGTTCCCTCAGGGGTTCCAGGGGCGCATTCCCCTGTCCTCCATGCACTGTGAGACCTGCCCTGCCACAGAGCAGAGTGTAACAGCCTGAGGGTGAGAGCCAGGCACTGTGCCTGTGCTTAGACCGGACACTGGACGACAGGAGCCAGTGCAGCCTGGGCGGGTGGACTCCTATGGACCCCTCAGCACCCAACCTCGGTGCCTTCAGCGCAGGCCCGAGTGGCTGTGGGGGCTCACAAGACCCGGCCCACTCCTGCTTGTGCCTACATCTGGGTGTTTGCCCATTGGTGCCTTTTGACGCGTTCTGGTGTGTGTGAGACATGCGGGGCTGGGAAGTGTTGGCAGAGCCGCGAGTACCGTCCTCACTCCTTTTGTTCTTTTGACGTAAGCTGGCGAGTGGCGCTGCCTGAGTTCCGCTCAGTGCCCGCCCTGACGTGCGGACCCTGCTGCATCCTTGCTGTTAGGTGGTGGCGGTGTGCGCTGTCGCTGGTGGGCACCGAGAGCCTTTGGGAGCTTTGGGGAGGTTGTGCCAAGCTTGAGCCTCGACGTCCCCCTTCCCGGCTTTCTGTTGGCTCTTCTGAGGCCAGGGCATCTCTGTGAGGGCCTCCTGCTGGAGCCATCTCTGTGGATCTCCTCTGCCATCCTGGCCCACGTGTGGGTGATGCGCTGGCCACCATCTGGTGACAGTGGCCGGGCACCGCTGCCAAATGTGGGTCCCGCATCTGCAAGCCCCTCCCTGGGTCCCCTAGGGTATGGGGTGGTTCTGCCACTGCCCTCGCTCCCCCACCTTGGGGTGCCTCTCCCCCTGCTCGTGGGGGAGACCCTGCCTGGGATCTGCTTTCCAGCGAGGAACATACTTTGGAGGGAGACACACGTGTTCTTTTCCGGAGCTCTGCAGTGGCCACGGCAGCCCAGCCCGCCAAGCACCCTGGAATGAAAACATCCCGCTGCCGTCTGGGCCTGGCCTGCACTCTGCTGCCTGCGCTCCAGCTGGCTGAGGCCGGGCACGTCTGCGGGCACAGCGGCGGGGGCGCCACAGTCTCCCTGCAGAGTGAGCGCAGCTGGAAAATGCAGCTCACGCCCTTTCCCAGAACACCTCGCTCTTCATGGCTTGGCAGCTGTCCTCGCCTAGGGGCCGGGGTGCCCAGGCACTGGTGGCAGGAGAAGGGCTACATCTGGGGCTGAGGCGGGCTGGGTCCTTTTCTCCCTGCAGCTCCCGAGGCCCAGCCCTGGCCCAGCCTGGCGTTCCTGACCTTAGGAGCGCCATGATCTGAAGACAGGCTGGCTTCTGTGAGGCCACCTCGGAAAGGGCTTTGTGCCCAGGCAGAGGCGGAAGCCAGCTCTTCTTTCTGGTTGAGGCAGGAATGAGGCCAGCGCTGGGGCAAGCCCATGCCCAGGGAACGTCACAGCTGTGGGAGTACAGGGGCTCCGGGTTCTGAGCCCGTCCACTGTGCATCGTGGCCCTGGCCTCAGGATGGCTCATGCCATCATTGGCTGTGCCCACAGCCGAGTGGGTGATGGGATTCCGGCTGCCCCGCTGGATCTGTGCTGCTGCCCTCTCCAGGGCACTGCTGTGCCCGCACAGCCGGGCGCAGATGGCCAGTTTGCTTGCCCCCCTCCCACCCTCTTCCTAACTTGGCTTCCTCCATTGACACACTGGACCCTGCTGGCTGCCCGGGGAGGTGTTTGGGGGATGGTGTTGGGGGAGGAGGAGGGCCCCTTGAGCCTCAGTGTGCCCATGAGGAGCATAGGGCCAGTGCAGCACCTGCCCACACAGGCTGTGAAGGGTGGGAGTGGAGAGGGATGCAAGGGGGTCGCAACGCCTGGCTCCATGTCAGCTGCGTGCAGGGGCACCAGGAGCCGGCCCTCATTCTCCCCTTGAACTGGAAGGGTGGCCCCGACCCCAGCGGCAGGTGGCATACGTATGAAGCGCTCTCCTTCCTACACCCCACAGGTGGGCTTGTCTCCAAACGGCCCTTTTTGAGCTGGCTGTGTTTTTCCATCAGTGTAGGCAAGGACATCGCAGACTCCCCTTTCTCGTCTCCCTCGTTCAGCCTCCGAGGCCGGAGTCTCCATCCCTGTGCCTGCCTGTGGGTCCCGGGAGGACTCGAGGCTGCCCATGTCACCCCCGGCGTCTCATGCTGGGGACAGTTCAGCCGTGGGAGGGATCTGTTAAGGACAGAATGCCGCTGAGCCTGGGGCTCCCCGGCTAGTCTCACACCCCGTGTCTGGGACCCAGAGACCCTCGTGCAGGGCTCTGTTGCCTGGGGCCTGGCAGCCTCGTCCTCTATCAGAGGCTGCAACCCCCACCCCTCGTGGGGCCAGGGTTGTGGCCGGCCTCCCTGGCCCTCACCATGGAAGTGGTAGGCGGAGCCAGCAGCCGTCTGCCCAGCCTGGGGCTGCACTGTTTTTTTTCAAATGAGCACCGTCCCAAACTGCAGCCCGTTAATTTAAACAGGATCATTTCCGGCCCTGGAAGCCGCCTCACTCTCCTTAAATGGAAAGGAGCACAGCACAGAGGGAAACAGATGAGGTCATGGCTCGGCTGGCCCAGCGAGGAAGGGGCCGCAGTGGGGGTGGCACTGCCGCCTGTCCCCTGTCCTCTCCAGCGCCCACACTGCAGCCCATTTCCTCACCCTGGGCCTGCTCTCGGGAGGGACGGGCCTGGGGGTCCTCTTGCTGGGCGGAGGGGAACCGGCTCCTCCAGGAGAGGACGGGGCCTGGCAGGGGGCACGGGGCCTCCCTGGGTCTGGCGTCCTGTCCTGCCCCTGCCGAGGGAGGAGTGGTTACATAAGCTCCGCAGGCGGCCCCTCCGAGCCGGTCCCCCCAGCCCAGTTTCCAGTAAGGCGGCCAGCGCGGGTGGGGGTGCCGGGCCTGGCGCACGCCCGCCGCTGACCACAGGTGTCTGGAATGTGCAGATGTTTCTTTGGGAGCTCCGTCCGGCCCCCAGACCCCACTCAGCATCTGGTCTGGGGAGTGGGCACCTGGGGCACTCAGCTCTGAGTGTGAGGCTCTGAGGCAGGTCTGGTTTGTCTGGGGCCATTCCCTCTGCTGTGGATTGGGAGGGCCCCGGGAGCTGCCCCACACCCAGGGAAGTTCTCCTCAGTCCCACTGTTGCACGCCCCGACCTCGTCTCCCCCGGCCCAGGAGCGCCTGTGGGGCAGAAGGCCCAGCCCCAAGACTTCCCGGCCCTGCCAGCCTCAGGCTTCACCCACCCTCGCGCCAACTGTGGGCAGAGCCCAGGGGGAGGGCAGGAGAGCCAGCGCCTGGCTGGGAACACCCCTGAGGGGCCGAGGCTCCAGGGCGAGGGGGCCCGACCTGGGGTTCACACGCCCGGGTGGCAGGCAGACCCGCTGCAGCATGAGACACGTGTCAGCTACCTCGGGCCGGCAGGCTGGCCCTGCTTCCCACAGCCCTGGGACGTGGCCCCACCTGTAACAGGGGTGTGGAGGGGCAGCCTCCAGGCCTGGCCACACCCTCTGCTGTTGCTGCTCCTGCTCCAGGATTGGCAACGGTGCTGGGAAGGGGTGAAGACCCGTACTGTGGCCACACACCTGGGACTTCCTTCTCCACCCAGTGGTGCCCCAGCAGCCGCTAAGGAGCCCGCTGGGTCCCACGCTAGGATGGTCCTAACTCCTCCTGCCTTCCAGATCGGACGCTTGGCGCTGGGGGCCCCTTGTGTCCCAGGGCTGGGGCACCGTCCTGCCCCCCATGGGGGTGTACTCCTCCCGACAAGCTTGGCTTCAGCTTCCCTGGGAGCACATCCTGGCCCTCAGGCACCCATCAGGCTGTCCCTGTGCACCTGGCTCCCACCCTTCCAGCTCATAGCAGGAACTGGGGTGAGGAGTGCGTGGGGCAGCAAGGGCCTGGGACCCCAGAGGACCCTGCACTCTGCTCTGTGCTCTTGCCTGGGCTTAGGGCCGCTCGGTGGTCCTGCTGCCAGATGCCTGGGCCCTGCTGTGTCCCCCATCCTTGCAGGGAACCAGAACGTGGGGGCAGGGCATCAGACAGTGGCGATGATGTCACCTGGCGGGTGCAGAGGAAGCCCGAGGGGCGGGGTGGGGGGGCTGGCGCGAGGCTGCCTGGCTAGGCCTTGGCGTTCCCCCAGAACGGCAATGGCAAAAGCAGATGGAGACGTGGAAAAGTACGGGAGCAAGCGGGGCGAGGACTCCACGGGGACCCCTGTGCTGGTCCCTGTCCCTGAAGCCCACACCTGAGTCCTGCCCAGGGCAGATGCTTCCACACCCAGGGGGCACCTGAGTCCTACCCAGGGCAGACGCTTCCACACCCTGGGGGCTGGGGGACTGCACCTGGCTCCTGTCTGGGCCCCAGCTTCATTCCACTGCCCTGGGCCCTGGGAGCTCGGCCGAGCGGGGTCCCCAAGACCTTGCTGCATTTCTGGGCCTTGGGCTGGGGTGAGGGCCGGGAGAAGGAGCCAGCCTGGAGCCTGGCACGCAGGGAGTGCATGGCCAGAACCGGTGACAGGCGGGGCTGCCTGCTGGCGTGGAAGAAGTGTCCATGGCACCCGCAGGCCTGGTTCACAGTGGGATGGGCGGGGAGCGGGGGGGCTCTGGGGTCCTCGGCTGACCTGCCCCCACCCCTGCCCTGGCTTGTCAGCTCCCAGCAGCAGCCACTCGATGGATTTTCCAGAAAATGAGGTGTCGCCAAACATCTTCAGACTTTTCCTTCTTTCCTTTCTCCCGTGGCCTGGGTGGGAGCTGCTCCCCATGGCTGGGGGCAGGTGTGAGAGCCTGTGCCCCTCCCTACGGCAGTTTCACAGCTGTGTCCCTTCCAGGGGGCCTGCCTGTGTTCACCGTGGCCTCTGCAGCACCTCTCGCCCCTTAGGGCTGCTGCACCTCATGTCCCGGTGCCTCATTTCTCCCTAAAGCATTGGTTCTGCTGCCGCTGCAGCCGCTGGAAAGGACATGGTGTGGAGGACAGAGAGGCTGCTGCCCCTGGAGGAGACCTCGCCCTGCCAGGCCGTCTGCCTCACCCGCCACCTCACAGCCTTCGGCGCCAGCCTCTTCGTGTCCCCAAGCCATGTCCGCTTTGTCTTTCCGGTGAGTGACCCTGTGCTCCTGGGAGCCTCTGCAGAGTCGAGGAGGGCCTGGGTGGGCTCGGCTCTATCCTGAGAAGGCACAGCTTACACGTGACCTTCTGGGCCTGGCGGCTGTGTCCTTACAGGAGCCGACAGCGGATGTAAACTACATCGTCATGCTGACATGTGCTGTGTGCCTGGTGACCTACATGGTCATGGCCGCCATCCTGCACAAGCTGGACCAGTTGGATGCCAGCCGAGGCCGCGCCATCCCCTTCTGTGGGCAGCGGGGCCGCTTCAAGTACGAGATCCTCGTCAAGACAGGCTGGGGCCGGGGCTCAGGTGAGGGGCGCAGTGGGGTGGCAGGGCCTCCCCTGCTCTCACTGGCTGTGCTGGTTGCACCCTCTGGGAGTGAGTCTCGTCGCAGGTGTCAGAACAAGGCAGTTTTTGCAGTGCTGTGTGAAGGGCTGGTGTGTTCATCCTGGGAATGACCTCATGAGCACTCACTGTCCCTGAGGACTAGGACAGCTCCTAGCTGGAAGTAGGTGCCAGTCAGTCAGGGTGGGCAGCCCACGTTCTGCACGGTAGCGTGGCCCCACAAGTGACGTGAGCATCGCTACCACTGTGGGAGACTGTGCATCCACCCGGGATCCTGACTGCATAGCTCGTCTCTCAGACGGAGGCGCCAGCACCCTCCCCGTGGCTGTTTCTTCAATACCTCCATTTTCCTTTCATTGGAATTGCCCTTCTGGCATTCCCTTTTTTTCGTTTTTCTTTTTTTGGAGATGGAGTCTCGCTCTGTTGCCCAGGCTGGAGTGCAATGGCGTGATCTTGGCTCACAGCAACTTCCAGCTCCCGGGTTTAAGCCATTCCCCTTAAGCGATTCTCCTGAGTAGCTGGGAGTACAGGTGCACGCCACCACACCCAGTTAATTTTTCAGCATGTCAGCCAGGCAAACTCCTGACCTCAGGTGATCCTCCTGCCTCAGCCTGCCAGAGTGCTGGGATGACAGGTGTGAGCCACCACACCTGGCCGTGTTCCCATTTTTTTATCTCCGTGCTGCTTTCATCTTCATTGCCCAGTTCTTTCTTTTGATTACTGACTTTTAAAAACTGTCGGCCAGGCGTGGTGGCTCACACCTGTAATCCGAGCACTTTGGGAGGCTGAGGCAGGCAAATTACGGGGTCAGGAGATCGAGACCATCCTGGCTAACGGTGAAACCCTGTCTCTACTAAAAAATACAAAAAAATTAGCCCGGCGTGGTGGCAGGCGCCTGTAGTCCCAGCTCCTCGGGAGACTGAGGCAGGAGAATGGCGTGAACCCGGGAGGCGGAGCTTGCAGTGAGCTGAGATTGCACCACTGCCCTCCAGCCTGGGTGACACAGCAAGACTCCATCTCAAAAAAAAAAAGAAAAAAAATACTGTCACCTGGGTCTGTCACTGGGAGAGGAGGTGACACAGCTTCACGCTTTGCAGTCTGTGCATGAACTGAGGGACAGGTGTGTGGTGCCGGTCACCGGTTGTGGCGTGACTGAGGCGTGGACAGGTGTGCAGTGCGGGTCACTGGTTGTGGTGTGGACTGAGGCGTGTGCAGCCATGTTTGCATGTCACAAGTTACAGTTCTTTCCATGTAACTTAATCATGTCCTTGAGGTCCTACTGTTTATTGGACAAATTGCAGTAACCACAGCTCCTCGTGTATGGCAGAGCCGTGCAAAGCCGGGACTGCCTGTGTGGCTCCTTGAGTGCATGGAGGCCAAAGCTGAGATGACTTGCCTGGGATGCCACACGTGTTGGGCAGCAGACCGAGCCTCCCACTCCTCCCTCTTGCCCCCCAGGTACCACGGCCCACGTGGGCATCATGCTGTATGGGGTGGACAGCCGGAGCGGCCACCGGCACCTGGACGGCGACAGAGCCTTCCACCGCAACAGCCTGGACATCTTCCGGATCGCCACCCCGCACAGCCTGGGTAGCGTGTGGAAGATCCGAGTGTGGCACGACAACAAAGGTCTGTGCGGACCCTGCCAAGCTCTGCTCCTCTGCCCCCGCATTGGGGCGCCCTGCGAGCCTGACCTCCCTCCCGCGCCTCTGCAGGGCTCAGCCCTGCCTGGTTCCTGCAGCACATCATCGTCAGGAACCTGCAGACGGCACGCAGCGCCTTCTTCCTGGTCAATGACTGGCTTTCGGTGGAGACGGAGGCCAATGGGGGCCTGGTGGAGAAGGAGGTGCTGGCCGCGAGTAAGGCCTCGTTCCATGTTCCCACTCCGTGGGAGGTTGGGCAGGGTGGTCCTGCCCCGTGGCCTCCTGCAGTGCAGCCCTCCCTGCCTTCTAGGCGACGCAGCCCTGTTGCGCTTCCGGCGCCTGCTGGTGGCTGAGCTGCAGCGCGGCTTCTTTGACAATCACATCTGGCTCTCCATATGGGACCGGCCGCCTCGTAGCCATTTCACTCACATCCAGAGGGCCACCTGCTGCGTTCTCCTGGGCGCCAACGCCGTGTGGTACGGTGCTGTTGGCGACTCTGCCTACAGGTGTGTGCCGTAGGGGTCGGGACAGCCTCTTCCTGCCCAGCCCTTCCTGCCCCTCAGCCTCACCTGTGTGGCCTCCTCTCCTCCACACAGCACGGGGCGTGTGTCCAGGCTGAGCCCGCTGAGCGTCGACACAGTCGCTGTTGGCCTGGTGTCCAGCGTGGTTGTCTATCCCGTCTACCTGGCCATCCTCTTTCTCTTCCGGATGTCCCGGAGCAAGGTGGGCTGGGGCTGGGAACCCGGGAGTACTGGGAATGGAGCCTGGGCCTCGGCACCATGCCCAGGGCCGCCACTTTCCAGTGCTGCAGCCAGAGGGAAAGGCGTCCACCAAAGGCTGCTCGGGAAGGGTCAACACACTTGAGCAGCCTTAGCTAGACTGACCAGGGAGAAAGAGAGAAGACTCAGAAGCCAGAATCGTGAAAGAACGAGGGCACTTTGCTAAGCAGACGCCACGGACAACTGCACAGCAGCACGCCAGATAACTCAGAAGAAGCAAGCACGCGGCTGTGCACGCTTCCGAAATGCACTCCAGAAGAAAATCTCAGTACATCTGTAGCAAGTGAAGAGGCCGAGTTAGTCCCTTAGAAACCTCCCAGTGGCCGGGCCGGGTGTGGTGGCTCACGCCTGTAATCCCAACACTTCAGGAGGCCGAGGTGGGCGGATCTGAGTCCAGGAGTTTGAGACCAGCCTGGGCAACATAGCAAGACCCCATCTATATAAAATATTAAAAAGGGCCAGGCGCGGTGGCTCACGCCTGTAATCCCAGCACTTTGGGAGGCCGAGGCGGGCAGATCTCTTGAGGTCAGGAGTTCGAGACCAGCCTGGCCAACACAATGAAACCCCGTCTCTACTACAAATACAAAAACTTAGCTGGGCATGGTGGCGGGCGCCTGTAGTCCCAGCTACTCGAGAGGCTGAGGCAGGAGAATGGCATGAACCCAGGAGGCGGAGCTTGCAGTGAGCCGAGATTGCGCCACTGCCCTCCATCCTGGGAACGGAGCAAGACTCCGTCTCCAAAAAAAAAAAAATCCCACAAAGAAAAGCCCAGGCTCAGAGCCTTCAAGATAGAATTTTTCTAAGCAGTTAAGGAAGAATTAACACCAATCCTTCACAGCCTCTTTCCAAGAATACAGCAGGTGGGAACTCTTCCCATTCATATGGAAACGGTAGGCCGCACCCTTTAGGGATACACACCTGGGGTCCTCAAGAGGTTACATGCAAACTAACCCCAGCAGCACACAGAGAAGGCGCATAAGCCGCTACCAGGAGGGGTTGCTCCCGATTCCGTGGCAGGAACCAGAGGCCACATGTGGCTGCTCGTATTTAAGTTAATTAAAATGGAACGATGGCCGGGCGCGGTGGCTCACACCTGTAATCCCAGCACTTTGGGAGGCCGAGGCGGGCAGATCACTTGAGGTCAGGAGTTCCAAGACCAGCCTGGCCAACACAGTGAAACCCCGTCTCTACTAAAAATACAAAAAATTAGCTGGGCATCGTGGCAGGCACCTGTAATCCCAGCTACTCAGGAGGCTGAGCCAGGACAATCGCCTGAACGCGGGAGGTGGAGGTTGCAGTGAGCTGAGATTGAGCCAGTGCACTCCAGCCTGGGTGACAGAGCGAGACTCCATCTTAAAAAAAAAAAAAAATGATATTTAAAACTCTGTTCCTTAGCTGCACCAGTCTGCTGTCAAGTGTTCAGTGGCACACGTCGCGAGCGGCTGCCATCACGGACGGTGCAGATGTCCCATATATCCAGCATTGTAGAACATTCTGTCAGATGGCACCGGGCTCTGTCCTGTCTGCTGAGGAGGTGGCTTCTCATCCCTGTCCTGAGCAGGTCTGAGCTGCCGCCCGCTGACCACCGCCCTCGTCGTGCAGGTGGCTGGGAGCCCGAACCCCACACCTGCCGGGCAGCAGGTGCTGGACATCGACAGCTGCCTGGACTCGTCCGTGCTGGACAGCTCCTTCCTCACGTTCTCAGGCCTCCACGCTGAGGTGAGGGCTCTACTGGGGGTCCTGGGCTGGGCTGGGGGTCCTGCCGCCTTGGCGCAGCTTGGACTCAAGACACTGTGCACCTCTTAGCAGGCCTTTGCTGGACAGATGAAGAGTGACTTGTTTCTGGATGATTCTAAGAGGTGGGTTCCCTAGAGAAACCTCGAGCCCTGGTGCAGGTCACTGTGTCTGGGGTGCCGGGGGTGTGCGGGCTGCGTGTCCTTGCTAGGTGTCTGTGGCTGCATGTGGTCACACCACCTGGGAGCAGGTTTGCTCGGAAGCCCGGGGTGTCCGTGCGTGACTGGACGGGGGTGGGGTGTGTGTGTGACACATCCCCTGGTACCTTGCTGACCCGCGCCACCTGCAGTCTGGTGTGCTGGCCCTCCAGCGAGGGAACGCCCAGTTGGCCGGACCTGCTCAGTGACCCGTCCGTTGTGGGTAGCAATCTGCGGCACAACCCCCACTTACTGGGTCTCTCCTTTTACAACCAACACAACCGAAATCTAGGGCTTTTTTTTTTTTTTTTTTCGAGACAGAGTCTCATTCCATTCTGTCACCCAGGCTGGAGTGCAATGGTACGATCTCGGCTCACTGCAACCTCCGCTTCCGGGGTTCAAGCAATTGTCCTGCCTCAGCCTCCTGAGTAGCTGGGATTACAGGTGTGTGCCACCATGCCTGGCTAATTTTTGTATTTTTAGTAGAGACGGGGTTTCACCATGTTGGTCAGGCTGGTCTCGAACTCCTAACCTCGTGATCCGCCTGCCTCAGCCTCCCAAAGTGCTGGGATTACAGGCGTGAGCCACCATGCCCAGCCAAATCTAGGGCTGGAACATGGCTGCAGCATATAAATAGAATTGAATTCCATAGTTTTGTTAACCCTGTTATTTGTTTGTTTGTAGTTGTTGCTGTTTTTGAGACAGAGTCTCGCCCTGTCGCCTAGGCTGGAGTGCAGTGGTGCAATCTCGGCTCACGGCAGACTCTGCCTCCCGGGTTCAAACTATTCTCCTGCCTCAGCCTCCCAAGTAGGTGGGACTACAGGCGCCCACCACCACACCCGGCTAATTTTTGTATTTTATTAGAGACAGGGTTTCACCATATTGGCCAGGCTGGTCTGGAACTCCTGACCTTGTGATCCGCCCACCTCGGCCTCCCAAAGTGCTGGGATTACAGGTGTGAGCCACCACACCCAGCCCCTGGTTTGTTTTTGTTTTGCTTGTTTCTTAGGGTTGTTTTTCTATTTATGGTAAAGGCATTGGCTTTCCATTTGTAGCATCACTAGAATATTTCCTGTTAACAATTACCTTATGTCATAGTAAATGGTAAAGGGATTTAAAGCAGTGGTTTTCAGCTGCCAGAGGCCTGAGTGAGTTTGGGCACACTCTGTGTGATCGGGCAGAAGGCCTGTGGGAAGTTTAGCTGAGGACAGGGCCAGGAAAGGTGATGGACAGTGGGGGTCTGTCCTGGTCACCAGGCCCCTGGGTCCTGCCCACCTGCTTGGAGCTCCCCACCCATCACACATGATGCTGCCAAGCCCTCTGGGTATTGTGGGCAAATACCTTAGGAGAGAAGCTGATGAACTTTGTTTCTTGAAATGCACAGATTCCTTGGACATCCCTGAGAGATCAATCATGAAAGTCAACTTGGTTTTCTCCCCCTCATTTGGGTTCAGAATTTAAAGTCCACACACACAGGCAGTAAGATGATATAGATAAGGACATCATCACTCGGTTTCGGATGTTAAAATGTCTAGGTGGGTTAGGGGTGATTTGAGATCACACAACCTTGTGCCACAAAGAGGAATTCCCAGGCCAGCGGGAGACATTTTATTGCCATGTTATGATCTTATCATTGAGTTGAAAGGCAATCTTGTTTCATTTTGGATTCTTTCTTATGTTTATGTCTTATAAGGGCACTTTGAATTTCCAAGCAAATAATAATTTTGAATTAGCTTTTAATCATTGACTTCTAGCACAGTTATATGATCAGAAACATGCTGTGTGATTTGATTGCTCTCAAATATATTGAGATTTGCTGGAACAAAATAAGTTAGGTTAATTTTTGTAAATGTACCATGCATGCTTAAAATGAAGGTATCTACATTTGTTCCTGAGATACAGGTTGATGGACGGATGGCTACATGGATGTGATGGAGATGGTTTACTATCGGGACCTTCCGTATCCTGCTGATGCTTTGTTGCTTAGGATATGAATGGCTGAGCAGAGGCTGTAAAACCTGGCACTCTGCTTTGGTATGAGGTTCTTCCTGCCATCTTGCCATCATTTGTTTTTTATGTTTTGTCGCCAAAAGTGACCTTGAGGAACCCTGGGAGCTCAGGAAGGAAGGAGCGCCCAGAAGCAGGGACAGGGAGCTGGTTGGGGAGGACAAGAAATCAGGTTTGTGAAGGTTCCAGAGAGGACCTGTCCTTGCGAGGAGTGTGGGGGACTGAGATGGGGAAGGGGTCATTGGAATGATGCGGGCGCTACTTGGAATGTCCATTGTGAGGCACTACCGGGGTCATCAGGGATTGGTGGAGAGGGAGTATAAAGCCCCAGGGTTGCTAAGGGAGGGCCCAGACCGAAGGTTTGGTGGATAGCAGAACGTTTGTCTCCCTCTAATTGCTCCTAAGCCTCACGCTCCCTTGCCCCGCGTGTCCTGTTGCTTCCCTCATCTTCTCCGTGACCTGTAGCTAAACCTTCCACCAGCGCTTGAGAACTTAATTTGAACCGGATCCTTTCCCAGACCCCTTTCTTCTTCTCCTCCTCCTCCTCCACCTCCTCCAGGTGCCCAACAGCCCCCTTCTCCTTTCCCTTCCCTTACTTCCCCCCTTCCCTTCCCCTTCCCCTCCCCTCCCCCTCCCCAACTCAGATCCAGCCCCGGTCCCGGTCCCCTTCCCTCCCCCCTGCCCTAAGCCACCTCCACCTCTGTCCTGGCCGCCTCAGGGCGCCTGAAAGGACCAGGACATGCGGGTGCGGTGGCTGCTCTTTTGGCTCCTGCTAGCATTTATCAGCCATCAGTCCACCTGTGTGAGTGGACGGGTGCGGTGGCTGCTCTTTCGGCTCCTCTTTTGGCTCCTGCTGGGATTTATCAGCCATCAGTCTACCTGTGTGAGTAGACGCTGGACCCGCGGGGTTTCTTCCTTTTTACTGGGCTGTGTCACGCGGCATGAAGTGACACAGCTCAGGCCTGTAATCCCAGCACTTTAGGGGGCCGAGGTGGGCAGATCACTTGAGTCCAGGAGTTGAAGGCTAGCCAGGGCATCATAGCGAAACCCCATCTCTACAAAAAATTCCAAAAAGGATTAGTCGGTCCTGGTGGTGCGTACCTGTTATCCCAGTTACTGGAGAGGCTGAGGTGGGAGGATCGCTTGGGCCCAGGAGCTGGCCGTTGCAGTGAGCCGAGATGTCCCCGCTGCACTCTTGTCTCTAACAAACAAAATGGACCAAAACAAAGTGAAATGTCATTTGATTTGTGTCATCTGGTTTGATGACTTTTTTTTTTTTTTTTTTTTTTTAAGACAGTCTCACTCTGTCGCCCAGGCTGGAGTGCAGTGGCAACATCTCGGCTCACTGCAACCTCTGCTTCCGGGGTTCAAGCAATTGTCCTGCCTCAGCCTCCTGAGTAGCTCAGATTACAACGCCCGGCTAATTTTTGTATTTTTAGTAGAGACTGGGTTTCACCATGTTCGCCAGGATAGTCTCCATCTCTCGACCTCGTGATCCGCCTGCCTCGGCCTCCCAGTGCTGGGATTACAGGCGTGAAGCACCGCGCCTGGCCAAAATATATAACCTTAAGTGTAAGTTTAGTAACTTTGGAAAGTACATACACCAGCATAAACCAACCCCCTTTCAAGATCTACATTATTTTATTTATTTATTTTTTTGAGACAGTTTCTTCCTTGTTGCCCAAGCTGGAGTGCAATGGGGCAATATCAGCTCACCGCAACCTCTGCTTCCCAGATTCGAGCGATTCTCCTGCCTCAGCCTCCCGAGTGGCTGGGATTACAGACATGTGCCACCACTCCCAGCTAATTTTGTATTTTTAGTAGAGATAGGGTTTCTCCATGTTGGTCAGGCTGGTTTTGAACTCCCGACCTCAAGTGATCTGCCCGCCTCGGCCTCCCAAAGTGTTGGGATTACAGGCGTGAACCACCGTGCCCAGCCAAGATCTACACTATTATGTCACTCCAGAAAGTGAACTCTCACTCTTCCCAGCCAGTCTCTTTCTTATCATAGGTTAGCTTGCTTATTCTGGGATTTCGCGTATACAGATGCATGCCATGCCATAGGTACTCTTTTGTGTCTGCTTTATTCTGCTCAACACCATGTTTCTGAAATCATTACCATTGTTGTATGGTTCTCTAACTCCATCATTTCCATTTCAGACTCAGCATATGCTGAGTTCAACCTGTTGAAGGGCTATCTCTGTTTAATTCACCATCTTGAAAGAAACATTGAAAATTGAGATGTTTTCAAGAATATATAGTTAAATCCTGAGGAATCGATGTAGAAATGTTATCACAAGCTGTCTGAACTTACTCAGGGGAAGTCTTCGTCTTCACTCACATAAGAGTCTAATGGAATTAATGTCAACAATCTTAGAGAAATCCCACACTATTCATGCCATTTTCATGATCTCCACCTTGGTATTTTTTTTTTTTTTTTTTTTTTTTGAGACAGAGTCTCGCTCTGTCACCCAGGCTGAAGTGCAGTGGTGCGATCTTGGCTCACTGCAACCTCTGCCTCCCGGGTTCAAGTGATTCTTCTGCCTCAGCCTCCCAAGTAGCTGGAACTATAGGCGCGTGCCACCATGCCCTGCTAATTTTTTGTATTTTTAGTAGAGATGGGTTTCACCGTGTTAGCTAGGATGGTCTCAATCTCCTGATCTCGCGGTCCACCCACCTCGGCTTCCCAAAGTGCTGAGATTGCAGGCGTGAGCCACCACGCCCGGCCCACCTTGTTAATTTTTAAGCACTAAAATTGGATTCTTATTTGTGAATGAAGTAATCTCTTCATTGTATTTTTTTTTTTTTTTTTTTTTTTTTTTTACTTATGCTGAGCTTTAAATGACAAAGATTCATATAATCCAAGAGAGAAGTATTCTTTAGAGGGATTCTTTTACCATGTGATATATAATAAATGCATCCAATGTTATATATCAATTTAAAAAACAAGTAAATAACTAAAGAAAAGATAACTACTGGCCAGGTGCAGTGGCTCACACCTGTATTCCCAGCACTTTGGGAGGCCGAGGCAGGTGGATCATGAGGTCAGGAGTTGGAGACCAGCCTGGCCAAGATGGTGAAACCCTGTTTCTACTAAAAATACAAAAATTAGCCGAGCGTGGTGGCAGGCGCCTGCAATCCCAGTTACTCAGTAGCTGAGGCAGGAGAATCGCTTGAACCCGGGAGGCGGAGGTTGCAGTGAGCTGAGATCATGCCACTGCAATCTAGCCGGGGTGACAGAGCAAGACTTTGTCTCCAAACGAAAAGAAAAGATAAGATAATTACTTTCTACTTAGCTTGTCTTAGCCATGAGTGACGGGCTGCATGTGGCCCAGGACAGTTTTGAATGCAGTTCAACACAAATTTGTAAACTTTCTTAAAACATTAGGAGATTTTGGCCAGGTACAGTGGCTCATGCCTGTAATCCCAGCACTTTGGGAGGCTGAGGTGGGCAGATTACCTGAGGTCAGGAGTTCGAGACCACCCTGGCCAACATGGCAAAACCCCGTCTCCACAAAAAATACAAAAATTTGCTGAGTGCACTGTCAGGCACCTGTACTCCCAGCTACTCAGGAGGCTGAGGCAGGAGAATCACTTGAACCTGAGAGGCAGAGGTTGCAGTGAGCCGAGAGCACACCACTGCACTCCAGCCTGGGTGACAGAGTGAGACCCCATCTCAAAAACAAACAACAAAAACAAAAACAAAAAAAAATGGCCGGGCACGGTGGCTCACGCCTGTAATCCCAGCACTTTGGGAGGCCGAGGCAGGCAGATCGCCTGTTGGGAGTTCAAGGCCAGACTGGCCAACATGGTGAAACCTCATCTCTACTAAAAATACAAAAATTAGTCGGGCATGGTGGCAGAGACCTGTAATCTCAGCTGCTCGGGAGGCTGAGGGAGGAGAATGGCTTGAGCCCAGGAGCTGGAGGTTGCAGTGAGCCGAGATTGCACCACTGCACTCCAGCCTGGGCGACTGAGTGGAACGGAACTCTGTCTCAAAAAAAAAAAAAAAAAAAAAAGTTTTTTTTTTTAGATCATCAGCTATTGTTAGTGTTAGTGTATGTTATGTGTGGCTCAAGACAACTTTGCTTCTTTTAATATAGGCAGGGAAGTCAACAGATTGGATATCCCTGCTTTATACCAAGAAAGACAACACCCCACATTTGCAATGCCTAAAAACACTACCAGCCATCTGAAAAACATGTGACTTCTAACTTCCGTTCTTTTTTGTAGCAGTGGAATCCCACAGTGATATCTGAGGGATGTGGTTACCTTTTGGAGGAGGTTGACGGTTTCTAAGGATGATTCTTTCTGAGTGAAATATTGTCAGTGTCATTGACCTTTTCATTATTTCAACTATTATTATTCCAGGTTATCAATACTCTGGCTGACCTTCGTCATCGTGGGACTGACTTTGGTGGAAGTCCTTGGTTACGTATCATTACTGTGTTTCTGAGAAGTTATAAATTTGCCATCTCCCTCTGCACAAGTTACCTTTCTGTGAGTATCCTAACTTTCTGTAGAGGTATACTTGTAATCACAAATAAGAATAAATTATATGAAACAATTCACGTTTCTGGACTTCATTATGAATATGTGGTTTTACCCCAAAAATCAGGGAAATGATTTATTAGCATAAGAATTATGAAAATACCTGCCATTTACATGATGAAAATTAAATAGGTCGGTGTTTGTTTAATAGAATGTCAACAGAGCTTTTGGTCAAAAATAAGTTTTTTTAACCTTTGTGCTATTTGTCACAGATGGAGTATGAGGTTTTGTCACTTAAATAGGAAAGTCTTTCTAAACTCTTCTGCTTTATAGTTCTATCGTATGGGTGGAAGGAAAGCTTCCAGTCTCCTCTCTGAAGATTCATTGCAGAAATGAGCTGACAACAGACAGCTTAACAGGAAAAGAAAAACATAGAACAGGCATAAACATGGGAACCAGCTGAAAAATGGGACTGCTAGAAGGGCTGGATGGTTGATGCTTAAAGAGCACCCTCTTCTGAGGGGAGAGGGAGATAGATGGAGATGTAGGCCATTTAGAGGGGCAGCAAATGATTTTTAGGGGAAATGAAAAAGCCCAAGGAACAATTGGCCTGAGACAAAGTTCCTCTGAGGTCATAGGGACGAGGTGACAAACTGCCGGAAGGTGAAGGGCAGAACTGCACTGCGTCTCATGATGCAGAGAAAGCCCCAGAGAATCTCTTAGAACTGCCCTCCAAGAGAATCAATGAAAAGTGTGTCTGGGCAGGGTAATTTTGAATGACATCATTCAAAGTGCATGTTCCCACTTGCAACTGGAGAGAGATCAGTATGTCAAAAGTCTGTACTTGGTAAGAATTTGGCTGCTAAGTTGTGCCATAATTTGTCTTTTGAGCCTTTTTTCCTTTGGGTAAGTTGAGCTCTACATTTTGTCTTGCCATTCATGACAGTAAAAATGTGGTCGTCTGGGGGCTGAATCTCCTTCTAAACAATGATCCAAGATAAAAGTACTAATACCACAATGCTTTTTTATATTCAAGGGAAGAGGAAGTATGTTTCAGTTTTACCACCTAGATAATTACACGTCATTTGGCACTGCCTTTCAAGATATGTAGAAAACAGAAAATATATGAGTTATGAAGATATCTAGGCACATTTAACATTCTCTATGCCACTTAGTCGTGAACAGAGAATTTTCGGTATAAATTGGAGGAAGCTTTTTTTTTTTTTTTTTTTTTTTCTTTCCTCACCCCCAAGACGAGTCTCCCTCTGTTTCCCAGGCTGGAGTATAATGGTGTGATCTCGGCTCACTGCAACCTCCACCTCCTGGCTTCAAGTGATTCCCCTGCCTCAGCCTCTCAAGTAGCTGGGATTACAGGTGCCCACCACCATGCCCAGCTAATTTTTGTATTTTTAGTAGAGTCGGGGTTTTACCATGTTGGCCAGGCTAGTCTCAAAACACGACCTCAAATGATCCACCCGCCTCAGCCTCCCAAAGTGCTGGGATTACAAGCGTGAGCCACCACGTGAGCCAGGGGAAGTTTTTAAATTTACCACTTTTTAACAATTCCATTTAGGAAAGTTCAGTTGAGCTGTTGGACTTGGACAACTTCGCACCTCTCATCTTTGTCCTTGTCATCTAGTCACCTATACCATTACCTCCTAAGCAGGGACATCATGGGTACCATGAAGCATTCATGCGTGATGGCATTTCTTTGCTTCTCATTTCTTCATGTGTTTGACATTTCTCCTAGCTCCAAACTGGACCAGCTACCTTTCCTATGAAATCTAGCAGTAGCTGTGGGATAGACATGGTTGCTCTTTTCATCTTTTTAGATTACCCATTGCTTCTCTCGAAATCCTAGTACATGATTTTTTTTTTTTTATCCTATGTAGAGAAATCAGGAAAAAACAAATTCTACAAAGAATTTGAAAGATATTATTTCAGGCCAGGTGTGGTGGCTCATGCCTGTAATCCCAGCACTTTGGGAGGCTGAGGCAGGTGGATCACTTGAGGTCAGGAGTTCAAGACCAGATGGGCCAACATGGTGAAACCCCATCTCTACTAAAAAGACAAAAATTAGCCAGGCATGGTAGCGGGCACCTGTAATCCCAGCTACTTGGGAGGCCGAGGCACAAGAATCGCTTGAATCTGGGAGGTGGAGGTTGCCGTGAGCCAAGGTAGCGCCACTGCACTTCAGCATGGTTGAGTGACACTCCGTCTCAAGAAAAAAGTCATTTCAATGACTACCTCAGGAGATTCATAGGTATCTGACCCACATCTGAGATGGGATTTGCATTGCATTTTAGCTATGATGAGAACAAATATTTAATATCTTCGAAGATTAAAAGCATACTGTGATAACATGGAAATCTTGGTGGGAATTCAGTCATTAGTGAGAATGTTTTGCGTTAAGTTCAAACCAGCCTCAACGAAGCTGATGTGAGGGAAGGGAAAGTGAACTCTGAGTAGAGCAGGGACAGAAGGAAGATGCTCCAGTGCAGATCAGGAAGGAGCAGGGGGTGAAATGTTACAAATTCTAGAACTCAGAGAGCTGAAGGTAATTACTTCCTTTTCAAGTTGTGAAACATGTTAACCTGTGGTAAAATACTTACAAGATGATAATTACCATCTAACCGTGTTGAAGTGTACAGTTCCGTTGTGTGAAGTATATTCATGTCATTTTTTTTTTTTTTTTTGAGACGGAGTCTCACTCTGTCACCAGGCTGGAGTGCAGTGGTGGGATCTTGGCTCACTGCAACCTCTGCCTCCTGGGTTCAAGCAATTCTCCTGCCTCAGCCTCCCGAGTAGCTGGGACTACAGGCGTGCATCACCATGCTCAGCTAATTTTTGTATTTTTAGTAGAGACGGGGTTTCACCATGTTGCCCAGGATGGTCTCCATCTCTTGACCTTGTGATTCACCCACCTCGGCCTCCCAAAGTGCTGGGATTACAGGCGTGAGCTACCGCACCTGGCCTTTTTTTTTTTTTTTTTTTTTTTTTGAGACAGAGTTTCAATTTTGTTGCCCAGGTTGGAGTGCAGTGGCACAATCTCAGCTCACCACAACCTTTTCCTGCTGGGTTCAAGTGATTCTCCTGCCTCAGCCTCCCGACTAGCTGGGATTACAGGCATGCACCACCATGCCTGGCTAATTTTGTATTTTTAGCAGAGACAGCGTTTCTCCATGTTGGTGAGGCTGGTCTCAAACTCCCGACCTCAGGTGATCCGCCTGCCTCGGCCTCCCAAAGTGCTGGGATTACAGGAGTGAGCCACCGTGCCAGCCTCATGTCATTCTTGTGTGTGTGTGTTTGTGTGTGTGTGTGTGACAGAGTCTCATTCTGTCGCTCAGGCTGGAGTGCAGTGGTGTGATCTCGGCTCACTGCAACCTCCGCCTCCAGCTTCAAACGGTTCTCTGCCTCAGCCTCCCGAGTAGCTCGGATTACAGGCGCCCGCTGCCATGCCCGGCTAATTTTTGTATTTTTAGTAGAGACGGGGTTTCACCATCTTGGCCAGGCTGGTCTTGAACTCCTGACCCCGTGATCCACCTGCCTCGGCCTCCCAAAGTACTGGGATTATACGCATGAGCCACCGTGCCCAGCCGTCATTCTTATATTATTATTTCCTAGGTGTCTTTCCTGAAGACTATCTTCCCGTCTCAAAATGGACATGATGGATCCACGGATGTACAGCAGAGAGCCAGGAGGTCCAACCGCCATAGACAGGAAGGTATGGCTCTGTTGGAGTCCCCATAGTGTGGAAATGAGTTTGCCCTGGAAAGGGAAAGAACAGCTTCTTGCCCTCAGGTTTCTCACCTTCTCCTCTCCTCACTCTCACCAAGGGCTGAGGTCCATTTGTATGCACACAAAGAAAAGAGTTTCTTCCTTTCCAGGAATTAAAATTGTCCTGGAAGCCATCTTTACTTTATGGAGACAGGTGGAAACCAAAGTTTGAGCTAAAATCCATAAGATGAAGGTGACAACAAAAGTCAACCGTCATGACAAAATCAATGGAAAGAGGAAGACCGCCAAAGAACAGTAAGATGTGCCTTGACACAAATACTGTTGTATGAACCATGTGCCAATCAAAGTAGACAACTGTAAAGTCCTTGAGAATATTTTCTACAATATTTGTGGCAAATTCAGTGGGTTCAAAATTGAGTTTGTCCTTTCTGCTTCATTAGTTTAAGATGTATAATTCCTTTCCCTTCCTACATTCTTGTTTGTAATTTTATGGGGGGAAGAGGAGATGCTAGTACTGGCATTGGTTTTCCTTTCTCTCTCTCTTTTTTTTTTCCTGAGATGGAGCTTTGCTCTTGTTGCCCAGGCTGTAGTGCAATGGCACAATCTCAGCTCACTGCCTTTTGGGTTCAAGCAATTCTCCTGCCTCAGCCTCCCAAGTAGCTGGGATTACAGGTGCCCACCACCACGCCCAGCTAATTTCTGTATTTTTACTAGAGATGGGGTTTCACCATGTTGTCCAGGCTGGTCTCGAACTTCTGACCTCAGGTAATCCACCCGTCCCAGCCTCCCAAAGTGCTGGGATTAGAGGCGTGAGCCACCACACCCAGCCTTTTTTTTTTTTTAATTTTGAGATAGAGTCTCGCTCTGTCGCCCAGGCTGGAGTGCTATGGTGCAATCTTGGCTCACTGCAACCTCTGCCTCCCAGTTTGAAGCAACTCTGCCTCAGCTTCCCGACTAGCTTGGATTACAGGTGTGTGCCACCACATTCGGTCAATTTTTTTTTTTTTTTTTTTTTTTGAGACAGAGTCTCACTCTGTCACCCAGGCTAGAGTGCAGTGGCATGATCTTGGCTTACTGCAACCTCTGCTTCCCAGGTTCAAACGATTCTTATCCCTCAGCCTCTTGAGTAGCTGGGACTACAGGCATATGCCACCATGCCCGGATAATTTTTGTATTTTTAGTAGAGGCGGGGTTTCACCATATTGGCGAAGCTGGTCTAGAACTCCTGACGTCATGATCCGCACACCTCGGCCTCCCAATGTGCTGGGATTACAGGCGTGAGCCACCGTGCCCAGCCCAATTTTCGTATTTTTAGTAGAGACAGGGGATCACCATGTTGGCCAGGCTAGTCTTGAACTCCTGACCTCAGGTGATCTGCCTACCTCAGCATCCCAGTGTGAGCCACCACACCCAGCCTGGATTGTTGAATTCAATGCTTAGGTCACCTCCAGATTCATTTTCACACTCTTTCATGTTTTGGTCATATTACATTGTATTTTGCTGCCATATGACTGATCTTTTTTTGTTAAATGTGAGATACTTGTTAAAAAATATTTAGCAATGAATTGAGGCCTAGTAGCATGTTATCTTGCTGCAGAAGAGATGGGAGTCTACTTCTGGGGGATGGTCAGGGGTCCTCCATACAGGCTGCAATTGAGGTCGTCGGTGCAGGCTCAGTCCCTACAAAGGCCAGGGTATTTCCTGTCCACCTCTATTCTGATGCATGACCCTTCTGGGTCTCAACCAGAGCCAGTGGACTTCAGTATGGGTCACTTTCATTGGCAGACCCTCAATCCACTTGTTTTCCATCTAACCCCACGCATGTGTGCAAAAGCTGTTCTGCTTCTTTGCATCTCAGTAGTTCCTTCTGGAATTCAGCAATGAAACTCAGGGAAATGGGTTCCAAATGCGAGGCTGACTTTCGTCCTGGGTTTCCTTCTTCTCCGTCTTCACCTCATGTCTGTTTACTGCCATGTTAGCAATTTGATGTATTCAATCATGGGTTTTATATTCTGTTTGGTGTCCCCCATTGTTCTCATCGGAGATCAGAAGCTTCAGATGCACTTATGTCAACTCAAGAGTAGAATGCTTCCTTAGCTTCCCTCCAGAGTCAGGTTTTGTGTTTCTAGTTCCCAAGTGCACAGCAGGAGTAGTGATGTCCTCACTGGCTTCTCATTTGCATTAAACTGTGAGCTTCTGTAGCGTGGGGACAGGACCCTGCTCCCATTGCATTCTCAGCACCTCACCACACACTGCTTGTTGGAGGCCACTCCAGACAGCATGTGCTGAAGGATGCCCTGTGGTCAGAAACAAGTTCATTAACTTTCTCTTTGAAGTGTTTTCGTCCCTGTTTCCTAGCGTTCTGGGAGTTTTACACATCCTTCCTATAAAACCAAGTATCAGGTGAGATCCTTAGGATCAGGACCATGAATCACGTGGTGTGAGGGCAACACAGCAAACTTACCCTTTTTAGGCCGTTTCCTTTTTCTGCCCTCAATCTCTGTGAACTGAACCTTGTTAAAGTCAGTCAACACCAGGGTGGATGGTTTGCCGTTGTCACCTATTTTCAGGACATAACACCCTGACTTAGGAGCCATTCCGATCATTTCTAATTCAATAGATGCGCCCAGCATTCAGATTGCCTTTTCAGGATCTTTAAAGTCGATGACAAGAGTTCCAGTCCTGAATCATGGCAAAGTGCAGTAGTGAACTGTGGGGTTAATGACACCATATTCTGGAAGGATCTCTCTATGGCTGATGGTCTCAGTTCCGGCATCAGCCTCTGACTGAGAATCAGGTCTCACACAGGAGGAGTCAGAGGAGGAGCAATCCCCTGCTTCCGATGGAGTTAGTTGTGTGAATTGGTGAGGTCTGGTTTTTCACACTGAACTAAAATGAGCTTTTGCTGTGTCAAGCACAAGACTGACCCCAGAGACACACATAGTGCACCTCATAGAAGCTTTTAATAGTCTTTATATTTACTAAAGAATAGGACTAACTATGGAACTATGAAGATGAGCTGGAAATGACAAGTGACTTGCCAGCAGGCCAGAGTGTGATTTTTTTTGGTCCCTCAATGGGAGGTGTCCATTCTTCCTTCAGTTGTGAGAATCAGTTGGTTCATTTATGGGAAGGTTGCGGGGGGGATCTTTGAATCACAGCCTTCAGATGCCAGAAGGGCAGAGGGAATCCCACACGGGCTGGTGGATCATGTGTGTGCATTTCTCTCCCTTCTAGTCTGAGGAAACTAAGCATCAAAGAACGTGAGCATGCAGAAAAGGAGAGGCAGGTATCAGAGGCAGAGGAAAATGGGAAATTGGATATGAAAGAAATACACACCTACAAGTGAGTTCAGAAACTGAACCCCACCCTCTTGGGAAACGCCCATTGGAGTGTTGTTTTAACCTTTGTACAATGTTTAGACCCAGTAAATGCATAAATAGAAACAAATGGTCAGAAGACATATTGTGAGAGAGAGAGAGAGTTCACAAAACAGAAAACAAAGTACCTTAATATTTACCAGTGACCAAAAGATGTGAAGCAGCAAAACGTCTCCTGACCCCATTGCCAGCTAGACTGTGTGGAAACTCGGTTCATACCAGCCATTCTAGGGGTGGGGTGAGTTGTTGTCATCCTTAGGAAAGTGTGTTGTAGGATCAACCACATCCTTCAAAAGGACTATGCCTGTTTATAAGCCCAGCTGTTTCTGCCCTGTGAAACACGGTAAGGATATTAATACAAAGAGAATACAGCTTTAAGATAAAAGATACTCAATGAAGGATGAGTTAGGGATATACTGAGAATGGGGAAGGAAGCTATCATCTCAGAAGTCAGCAGGCAGTAAGCGAGAGGAGGAATCAATATAGCAACAGTTTGGATCAGACTGTACGGTTTTTTTGTTTTTGTTTTTCTGAGATGGAGTCTCGCTGTGTCACCCAGGCTGGAGTGCAATGACGTGATCTTGGCTCACTGCAACCTCCGCCTCCCAGGTTCAAGTGATTCCCCTGCCTCAGCCTCCCGAGTAGCTGGGATTACAGGTGCCTGCCACCACGCCCGGCTAATTTTTTGTATTTTTAGTAGAGACGGGGTTTCACCGTATTAGCCAGGATGGTCTCAATCTCCTGACCTCGTGATCCATCCGCCTCGCCCTCCCAGAGTGCTGGGATTACAGGCGTCAGCCACCGTGACCGGCTCAGACTGTACTCTTACAGCCATCTGAAATACGTTTTCTAGGTAGAGATAGATTGTGTAAGGGTACAGTTGTGAGGATAACAGAAACATGGCAGATTATTTAAAATCATCCTGAAAGTGGTGCTTTATCTGATGAAAGTGATTGTAATCCATAGGGAAATGTTTCAACGTGCGCAAGCGTTGCGGCGGCGGGCAGAGGACTACTACAAATGCAAAGTAAGGAGCTTCCTCCCCGCAGCTGCAGGATAGTTCAGTGCTGATGCAGATGATGCCACGGCCCTTAGACTCTCTCAACATTCAATTTCTCATGTGTTGGCTTTTTCAGATCCCCCCTTCTGCAAGAAAGCCTCTTTGCAACTGGGTAAGTTTGCTTGTTTTCCTTGCTTTTGGACATAGTCTGCCAGGTCAGGACATGGATACATTTTTCTCCCTACGGCTCTGTGCTCAAGCCCTGCAGAGGGAGATGGCAGAGAGAAAGGCTGCCTACAAGCATCACAGTCCCATCCCTGTTGGTAACCGTGTTGTGCAAAAACACCTTCATCCCCACCCAGTGGGGCCCCGATCTAATATTCTAAGTGTCAGAGGTTCCGTATTTGTAATAGCAAATGGGCCCTGACTGTAAATTAGTGAAGAGTGAATGTAACTTATTACCCACAGGGACAATTCCAAATGAAGGCCTTAAATGATGCTCAGCTAAGCTGGTTCTTGTGTGGCCTCCGTACCTTCAAAAGCTGCCGAGTCCTATGATTACACGTGATGGGACTTGTACACTTGAAGTGAAACACAGTTTTAAAACTTGCTTTGTTTAGAATTCCCACCTCATTTTTCCATGGACAAAAGTATCCTTTATGTCCTAGTGCACTTACAATTTGGTATTACCTGGGAGTGAAAAGAAATATTACAGCCATGCCTAACTGACTTCTTGAGGTAAGATTGTTCTGTCAGAAAACCCTCTCCCAGTTCCCCTGCAGCTCTTCAGGAATCCACATCTCTCCAGAGCTCTTTGTTCTCATGGGTGGCACCTCCAGAGTGAAGAAGATTCTTTGTCAAGAAGGGAAACAGAGGGGAAATGAGAGGGTCCTGCAGGCAGAGCTGGAATCAACTTCCACTCTGCCTCTTGCAAGCTGTGTGACCCTGGGCACAATTTATCCTTCCTCTGGAAACCTCTGTTTTCTTGGATTTGGAGCAGGGTGGTCGCACTGACCTTGCAGAGTTCTGAGAATCAGAGACAGAACATAAAAGGCCTGGAAAACATTCTCCAAAAAGAAGCTGCAACATGTGTGGACAATGGGCTTTTCATGCCTCTCTTACTGTCTCTTACTGTCTGTTGACCTGGTGCAAGAAACATGCTCTGGTGATGGCTGTGAGGGAGGAATGAGGATAGACATAGACACTCCTGTGTCTCAAACATGCTTCTGTATTACTCTGTTATGACTCTGTCTTCCCTGGGGTAGGACCCCAGCCTGCCTATATTTGCAGACAGACACAGTGGCATGTGGAGACAACAGTGTGTCCCAATGACTTTTCTTTACCCCCCAGCTGTCGGCAGTACTCAGTGGAAGGGTGATATTATGACACTGATACTGCTATTTTGAAACCTGGAGGATGGAAAGGTGCAAAAATCTATCACCAGCAACAGCAGGTGCAGACTGTGTTGGTGGTGGTAATTTTGTCCATCAAATGAATATGTGTGAAAACATTCCCTCCTTTGTCCCCACAGGTCAGAATGGCGGCAGCGGAGCATCGTCATTCTTCAGGATTGCCCTACTGGCCCTACCTCACAGCTGAAACTTTAAAAAACAGGATGGGCCACCAGCCACCTCCTCCAACTCAACCACGTTGTATAACTCATAACTCCCTGAGCCTCAAGACACCTCCCGAGTGTCCGCTCCATCCCCTTCCACCCTCAGCTCCACCCTCAGTGGATGATAATCTCAAGACACCTCCCGAGTGTCTGATCACTCCCCTTCCACCCTCAGCGGATGATAATCTCAAGAAACTAACAAAGAATAAATAAATAATATAAAAATAAAATGAATACTGCAGTCCTTATGTTATTGCTTTGTTTCAATATCTGGTATGATTGCCTGAGGGACCTGAGGTTTTTAATCGTAGGGGTTTTTTTTAATCTTTAGAAGTGGTTGGTTATGTAACATATTATTATTTGGTTTTTTTTGAGACTGGATTTTGCTCTGTCACCCAGGCTGGAGTGCAGTGGCTCGATCACAGCTCACTGCAGCCTCAACCTCCTGGGCTTCAAGCAATCCTCCTGCCCCAGCCTCCCAAGTAGCTGGGATCACAGATGTGTGCCACCACGCCTGGCCAATGTTAAAAAATCCTTTAACTTTTTTGTGGAGATGCACTCCTGGACTCAAGCGATCCTCCTACTTGTCCCGACCACCAGCCCCTTTCTGGTAAACATTTACACTGTTTATTATCTGATGCCATTTCTATCTTCTTCCTTGTCGTCCAGACATCAAAGAATTAGGTTTCTTCAGGGTTTTCTTTTTCAAGTGCTCAGTGTTAAAGATCACTCACATTAGGGCCAGACACCACGGCTCATGCCTGTAATCCCAGCACTTTGGGAGGCCGAGGCGGGCAGAGCACTTGAGGTGGGGAGTTTGAGACCAGCCCAGCCAACTTGGTGAAACCCCACCTCTACTGAAAAAAATACAAAAATTAGCTGGGCGTGATGGTGCATGCCTGTAGTCCCAGCCACTTGGGAGGCTGAGGCATGAGAATCGCTTGAACCCAGGAGGCAGAGGTTGTAGTGAGCTGAGATCACATCAGCACACTGTAGCCTGGGTGACAGAGCGAGACTCTGACTCAAAAAATAAATAAAATAAATATCACTTACATGAGATATACCCAAGGGGTGGTCTATAGAGACTTGGAAGCAGTGGTTATTCCAACAGGGGCACGGAAGTCATCTGGCTATGCCAGGATGCCCAGGGGATACTCGGGGTGGGTGGCATGGTGCTGCTGGGGACTCACCGCACAGGACGCTCTGATTGATGCACTGCCAGGAGTAGCGCTCTGTCTTGGGGCTACAGCCGGCCTCCTCAGCTCGAGTGTAACAACAGTCGTGGCCATGGCAGCACCTGCGGATGTCACATGGGCAGGACAGCAGGTGGGTGAAGCTCTCTCCTGGCCCCCCTCTCTTGCCAGGACCATGGGTGACTGAAGACCCCCAGGGAGGCACAGCATCCTCTTATCTAAGATTTTTTTTTTTTTTCAGAGACAGGGTCTTTCTCTGTCACCCAGGCTGGACTGCAGAGGCACAATCATAGCTCACGGCAGCCTTGAACTCCTGGGCTCAAGCGATCCTCCCACTTCAGTGTCCCAATAGCTGAGACTACAGGCACACGCCAGCACGCCCGGCTGGGTTTTTAATTTGTATTTCCTTTGAGACAGCGTATCTCTCTGTTGCTCAGGCTGGAGTGCAATGGCTCAATCAGCTCACTTTAGCCTTGAACTCCCGGGCTCAAGTGATACTGCCACCTCAACCTCCCAAGTCTGCTACTACAGGAACACAAACTCCTTTTTTTAAATCTTTTGTGGATATGGGGTCTCACTACGTTGCCTAGGCTGGTCTCGAACTCCCAGGCTCAAGCAGTCCTCCTACCTCAGCCTCCCCAAATGCTGGGATTACAGGTGGGAGCTACTGTACCCCTGGCCTTATCTAAGCTGTTTCCCTGAAAATCCCCGTCTTGGGTAATGATTCCATTGGCCCCACCATGCCCTGTCCTGCCTTCCTGGCTGTGCCCAAGCTTGGTCCCTGCCTGCCTGCCTGCCTCACTCTCTGGGTCTCGAGCTCCTGTGACACATGACTCCTCTCTCTTCCTGGAGTGATCCAAGCCCTGCCACTTCCTGACTTTGCCCACACTGTACCCTCTGCCTGGGGCAACTTCATGTCTGCCCATTGTCCCTTAGGCCTCAGCCCAGGCGCAAGCCCTTGCCTCCGGAGGTCATCCAGGCCTCACCAGGCTACACCCTCTCGTAAAATTGGATTCCCTCCCTTCAGGGCAGGTTTATAATGAAATCTTCCTCAGAGGCCAGGTGCGGTGACACCCATCTGTAATCCCAGCACTTTGGGAGGCTGAGGTGGGAGGATCACTTGAGGCCAGGGGGTCGAGACCAGCCTGGGCAACATAAGAGAGACTCTTGTCTCTATAACAAATTTAAAAATTAGCTCACCAGGCCAGGCTCAGTGGCTCATGCCTGTAATCCCAACACTTTGAGAGGCCGAGGCAGGTGGATCACGAGGTCAGGAGTTCGAGAGCAGCCTGACCAACATGGCAAAACCCTGTCTCTACTAAAAATACAAGATTAGCCAGGCATGGTGGCATGCACCTGTAATCCCAGCTACTCGGGAGGCTGAGGTAGGAGAATTGCTTGAACCCAGGAGGTGGAGGTTGCGGTGAGCCAAGATCACGCCATTGCAGTCCAGCCTGAGCAACAGAGCAAGACTCTGTCTCGAGACAATAAAAACACACAAAAAATTAACTCGCCATGATGGCACATGCCTATAGTCCTAGCTACTTGGGAGGCTGAGGTGGGAGGATTCCCTTCAGCCCAGGAGTTTGAGGCTGCAGTGAGCCACTATGATTGTGCCACTGCACTCTAACCTGGGCAAAAGCGAGACCCCAGGCTAGAGTGCATGGTTTTGGGTCACTGCAACCTCCACCTCCCAGGTTCAAGTGATTCTCCTGCCTCAGCCTCTTGAGTAGCTGGGACTACAGGCATGTGCCACCATGCCTGGGTAATTTTTGTATTTTTAGTAGAGACAGGGTTTAGTAGAGACCACGGTGAAACCCCGTCTCTATTAAACAAATCTCTACTAACCCCATCTCTACAAAAAACAGCTGGGCGTGGTAGTGCACACCTGTAATTCCAGCTACTTGGGAGGCTGAGGCACGAGAATCATTTGCATCTTGGAGGCAGAGTTTGCAGTGAGCTGACATCACACCACTGCACTCCAGCTGGGATGACAGAGCAAGACCCTGTCTCAAGAAAAAGAAAAAGGAACAAACAACAGCAACGACAACAAAAAAACCTCTGTGTCAATCACAGCCTTCAAGCTAGGGGAGAGGCGGCCGAATTCTGCCCTCTGCTAACTAACTATAGCTTTGTGGAAATGGGTGAGTGGCGTGCCCTTGTGAGCCTCAGTGCCCCATCTGTAAAATGGGCATAACTGTCATGCCCATCTTTAAGAACAGCCTTGGGGGTAAATGAGTGGAAGTCATGGAAAGATCTCAGCCCACAACCTTCCACAGAACAGACGCTTCTCACACAGTAAGTAGCAGGAGTGCAGAGGCCGCAGGAATGAATCCAGCCAGACTGCCTGGGTTCAAGTCCCAGCTCCCACGTCTTGGTAACTATGTGGCCTCAGACAAGTTACTTAATATTTCTTTTTTTTTTTTTTTTTTCAGATGGAGTTTTGCTCTGTCACCCAGGTTGGAGTGCAGTGGTGTGATCTCGACTAATTGCAACCTCTGCCTCCCGGGTTCAAGCAATTTTCCTGCCTCAGCTTCCTGAGTAGCTAGAATTACAGGCACCTGCCACCACACACAGCTAATTTTTGTATTTTTAGTAGAGACGGGGTTTCGCCATGTTGGCCAGGATGGTCTCGAACTCCTGACCTCATGATCTGCCTGCCTCAGCCTCCCAAAGTACTGGGATTACAGGCGTGAGCCACCGCACCTGGACATGTTACTGAATATTTCTGTGCCTAGGTTTCTTCATGTGAAATGGGATTGTTGTGAGATCACAAAGAGATTCCCAGGGCAGTTCCTAGTGCTTAGTCTGGCTGCCTTTGTATGTGTGTATGTGTGTGTGTGTGTGTGCGTGTGTGTGTGTGTGTGTTTAATATAGAGACAGGGTCTCACTCTGTTGCCTAGGCTCATTTCACACTCCTGGGCTCCAGTGATCCTCCTGCCTCGACCCAAAGTGGTGGGATTACAGGCATGAGTCAACACACCTGGTCACTTTATATTATTATTATTTTTTTCTTTTGAGACAGGGTTTGGCACTGTTGTCCAGGTTGGAATACAGCAGTGCAATCTCAACTCACTGCAAACTCCGCCTCCCGGGTTCAAGCAATTCTCCTGCCTCAGTCTCCCGAGTAGCTGGGATTACAGACGCCTGCCACCACACACAGCTAATTTTTGCATTTTTAGTAGAGATGGGGTTTCACCATATTGGCCAGGCTGGTCTCGAACTGCTGACCTCATGATCTGCCTGCCTCAGCCTCCCAAAGTACTGGGATTACAGGCGTGAGCCACCGCACCTGGACATGTTACTGAATATTTCTGTGCCTAGGTTTCTTCATGTGAAATGGGATTGTTGTGAGATCACAAAGAGATTCCCAGGGCAGTTCCTAGTGCTTAGTCTGGCTGCCTTTGTATGTGTGTATGTGTGTGTGTCTGTGTGTGCGCGTGTGTGTGTGTGTGTTTAATATAGAGACAGGGTCTCACTCTGTTGCCTAGGCTCGTTTCACACTCCTGGGCTCCAGTGATCCTCCTGCCTCAACCCAAAGTGGTGGGATTACAGGCATGAGTCAACACACCTGGTCACTTTATATTATTATTATTTTTTTCTTTTGAGACAGGGTTTGGCACTGTTGTCCAGGTTGGAATACAGCAGTGCAATCTCAACTCACTGCAAACTCCGCCTCCCGGGTTCAAGCAATTCTCCTGCCTCAGTCTCCCGAGTAGCTGGGATTACAGACGCCTGCCACCACACACAGCTAATTTTTGCATTTTTAGTAGAGATGGGGTTTCACCATATTGGCCAGGCTGGCCTTGAACTCCTGACCTCAAGTGATCTGCCCGCCTTGGCCTCCCAAAGTGCTGGGATTACAGGAGTGAGCCACCGCTCCTGGCCAATTTTTTAAGGCAACGTTTTCAGCCCATGGCCAGGGTAAGGCGCAGCTGGTACCAAGATCTGGCTTCACTGGCCATGTTATCCAAGAGGCCTCTGCCTGCCCGCAAAGTAGTACTGCACACTGGGATCTCCCTGGACCAAACCCCAGCTTCAGTTTTGGGTACTTCCTCATAAGGCTTGACTACCCCAGAGTGTGAGGGATTTTGTAGCCTGGTCCCAGGCATGCACTCACCAGTCAATGGCATCGCGGGGCTGGCCATGGCCTCCCAAGCCACAAAAGCAACCATATTTCATATAGGCGATGGGAGTTCAGGGACCAACACAACCCACAATTCCTGCCAGTTCCAGGATCCCACGTCGGTGCACACATAATATCCTGGAGGCTGGGGGGTAAACAAAGGTGACAGGCTGCAGGTCAGGGCTTCCCAGACCCCTGGGAAGGGCATGAGCCTGAGAAGAGCCTAGGTATTACAGCCTGGCTGTCTGGGTTTGAATCCTACTTCCTAGCTGTGTGACCTTGGACAAATTCCTAACCTCTCTGGGCCTTGGTTTCCTCATCTGTGAAATGGGGGATAAGCTGACTTCAACTCATATGAATGAAATGAGATAATGAGTATAAAGCCCCTGGTGCATGAAAAGGCTATTATAATCCAGCTGGGCTCAGTGGCTCACACCTGTAATCCCAAGATTTTGGGAGGCCCAGACGGGCAGATCACCTGAGGTCAGCAGTTCAAGATCAGCCTGGCCAACATGGTGAAACCCCATCTGTAGTAAAAATACAAAAATTAGCCGAGCATAGTGGTGCACGCCTGTAATCCCAGCTACTAGGGAGGCTGAGGAAGGAGAGTCACTTGAACCTGAGAGGCGAAGATTGCAGTGAGCCAAGATTTTGCCACTGCATTCCAACCTGGGCGACAGAGCAAGAGTCCCAAAAAAAGAAAAAAAAAAAAAAGGCTAACTATTATAATCAAGGTCCTCAAGGTAGCCAAGGAGGGAAAAGAGTCGTGCACGAAACCTTTGTCCAGTTCCCTGTGTTGGGCACTCGGCATCATATAAGCCTACAGGTGTCTGTCACCAAGGTGGGCTCCTCTGTGGCAGCTCCCAGGCCCTGGCACTGCCCTGTGCTCATGACTTTTCCTCCAGACTCAGGCTCAGGGCCCTTGGTATCTCCTCTTATTTTCACTGCCAGATAGGAAGGCCCCTTGGCCTGAGCCCAGCCATTTTTCTAGATCCTGGCACAGCTTGGACATGTAATGGTGCCCAATGCATGTGACTGGAACCCCTGCATTGGACATGTAGGAAACGAGGCCAGCCGGGAAAGGTAACCCCACATTCCCACAGCCAGCAGGAACTCAAGCAGAGGCTTCAACCCAGGCTTCTGACTTGCAAACCAGTGCTCCTTCCTCCTTACACAGTAACGACAGGGGAAGGTGGCCTTCCGGGTTGCCAGAGCCGAGTGGTACCAGCAATAGAGTGGAAAACTCACACACAGGCTTGCCTGCTTCCTTGGTTAGGTTTAGGGTTTATACGGCTCCGGGAAGTTGATGCATTGTGTTTGATCATCCCTTTTTTTTTTTTTTTTGAGACAGAGTCTTATTCCTGTTGCCCAGGCTGGAGCACAGTGGTGTAATCTTGCTCACAGCAACTTCTGCCTCCCAGGTTCAAGCAACTGTCCAGCCTCAGTCTCCCGAGTAGCTGGGATCACAGGCGTGCCCCACCACACCCAGCTGATTTTTGTATTTCTAGTAGAAACGGGGTTTCACCATCTAGGCTGGGCCGGTCTCAAACTCCTGACCTCATGTGATCCACCTGCTTTGGCCTCCCAAAGTGCTGGGATTATAGGCATGAGCCACTGCGCTCATCCTGATCATCTTGTCTCTCTTTTTTTAAATAGAGACAGGGTCTCACTCTGTCACCCACACTGGAGTGCAGTGGCACAATCATAGCTCACTGCAGCCTCCAAATCCTGGGCTCAAGCGATCCTCCTGCCTCAGCCTCCAGATCCTGGGCTCAAGCGATCCTCCTGCTTCAACCTCCAGACATACGGGCATGCACCACCATGCCCAGCTAATTTTTAAAGTTTTAGTAGATCTGCGGTCTCACTATGTTGCCCAGGCTGGTCACAAACTCCTGGCCTCAAGTGATTCTCCTTCCTTGGCCTCCCAAGGCGCTGGGATTCCAGGCATGAGCCACCATGCCCAGTCTCATTTCTATTTTATCTAGAACATGTTTTCATCACACTGACTTTTTTGAGAAGTCCAGGCCAATTTTAAATTCCATTTTGTCTTTTTATCAGTGGAAAAGTAGCATATTTATGTTGCACGACAAAGATGAATCAAATAGGAAGAAAATGTAAAACACATTTGGGGCCAGGCACAGTGGCTCATGCCTGTAATCCCAGCACTTTGGGAGGCCAAGGCGGGTGGATCACCTGAAGTCAGGAGTTCCAGACCAGCCTGACCAACACGGAGAAACCCTGTTTCTACTAAAAATATAAAATTAGCCATGCATGGTGGCGCATGCCTGTAATCCCAGCTACTTGGGAGGGTGAGGCAGGAGAATCACTTGAACCCGGGAGGCAGAGGTTGCAGTGAGCCGAGCTCGTGCTATCACACTCCAGCCTGGGCAATAAGAGTGATACTCCGTCTCAAAAAAAAAAAAAAAAAAAAAAAAACCACGAAAATAAAATGGCATTTAGAGTTGAAAGCTTCACCTTCCTCTCTGGATGGTGAGTCCTCACTCTCCCAGCAGCCCACGCCTCTGCCTCAAACCTCCATGGCTCCCACGAGTCTGGATAAAGCTAAGGAGTCTCACTGCACCTCAAGTCCTGGGGGTAGTCAGCCCCTCTCACCCCTCCCTCATCCTCTCACACAAGAGTCATTTACTGTCCCTCCAGTTATGCCCAGTCACGCAGACACTCTGCTGCTCAAATGCCCTCACCCCATCCTCAGCCTGCTCCCAGGCCACCTCCCTCCAGAATCCACCTTGCCTGCCAGGTGGCCATAGGGACCCTCACCATACTGTCTGCTTGTGGCAGTGCCCTCCAGCCTGGGGGGTCTTCCAGAGCAGATATCTGGCCAAGCACAGTGGCTCATGCCTGTAATCTCAGCACTTTCAGAGGCCAAGGCAGGTGGATCACCTGAGGTCAGGAGTTCGAGACCAGCCTTGCTAACATGGTGAAACCCCGTCTCTACTAAAAATACAAAAATTAGCCAGGTGTGGTGGTGGTGCATGCCTGTAGTCCCAGCTACTCAGGAGGCTGAGGCAGGAGAATCTCTTGGACCCGGGAGGTGGAGGTTGCAGTGAGCTGAAATGGTGCCACTGCACTCCAGCCTGGGCAACAGTGAGACTCTGTCTTAAAAAAAAAGAAAAAGAAAAAGAGCAGAGCTCTGATATAAGCTGCCCTGGCACACAGTGAGCTTCCAGAAATGGTCCCTTGACCTCTAAATCCACCAAGACCCAGGGAACATGCCCTCTCTGAGCACTCTGACAATGTCCCAGTCCCAACACGGTACCCTGAAGCTGTCCCCAAAGTTTCCCCTGCCACACTCCCTGACCACTCTCTGGTATCTCAGAGCCCTAGCAACAGCCCTATAGAGGGAGGGTTCTAGGCATGGGGCAGGCATGAGCACTGTGCTTATAACCAAGCAAAACACTCCCTCTGTGCCAACATAGGTGGGGCAGGTCACGCTGGGGTCTGTTTGCCCTGTCTGCCCGCTGCAGCCTCCTCGGGGAGGGCCGGGGTTGTCTATGCATCCTGTGAGCCCCAGGGTCTATGTGCACATATGTGTGTCTGTGCCTTTCTCTCTCTCTCTCTCAGTGTGTGTGTGTGTGTGCATGTGTCCCCCTAGTGGTATCTCAGTATTTTTGCCTGTGGGAGCAGCACACCGTGAGCTGCACACCTGAGGGCCAGGTGAGTCTGGGGCTGGTCCTGTGCCTGCGCATCTGTGTGCTGGCGGTGTCTGCATAGTACTCTGTGGCTACATGTATCTGTGCACCCCAGAAATGGGCAGTCACCCAGGAGACCTCTCTACAGTGACCCCAAAGGATGGATAGTGGGATAGGGACAGTATGTCTTTTTTTTTGGTCACAGGGGTTTGTTGTACAGGGGCACAATATATTCTTCTCCCACACCCAAGCCGGGCCCTTTCTGCCCCTGCTCCTCCCACCCTCTTGTGTCTCACATCTCAGGGACAGGTGGAATGAAGGATAAGTTTGCGGATCCCAGATCAGGACAACCGGGAAGCTTCCGGGCTGCTGGAGAGGGTCACAGCCGGTTAGGGGAGGGAGCCAGGAGAGGACTCTGTGGCCCTGGGGAAGGGCTAGGCTAGTTCTGGGTCCCTGGGAGGAGTGAGTGGGGGGCCCTACAGAGGGCTGGGACCCAGAGTGTGGGTGAGCATTAGAAGAGCGAGCTGGGGGCTCTAGGGCAACTAGGAACTTGAAGAGGGATGGGAGGCAGGGCTGCTGGCTCCCTAGGAATGGCTGGAGGAATCCCAGAATGCCTGAGTTCCGTGAAAGCCCCTTCCTCACTCACCCTCGCCGGACCCGGGGCCAGGTCCAAGCAGCAGCAGCAGCAGCAGCAGCAGCAGCAGCAGCAGCAGCAGCAGCAGCAGCGACGGGAGCCACAGGAGCAGCATGATTGGCAGGCACACAGGTAGCGGCCCCATTGGAGGGTGACAGAGGTGGGACGGTGCTGCCACCCTCTGGGATGGAGGCAGCAAGCCCAGCGGACAAACACCCCAGCTGCCACGCCCCGGCCCGGCCCCCGACGTCACCTTCCCTTGGGGCCCAGGCGGAGCCAGATAGGGGCAGGCACCTGGGGCGGCGCAATGGCGTCCTGATCTCTGCATCTTGGTCACTGAAGGGGCTCGAGAGGCTGCGGGGCGCTGGGGACAGGACTGGGAGTCAGGCCCAGGAAAGTCTCCTCGGAATAAGGGAGGAAAAGGCGCTCTTTTGATGTTATTATTACCCCAGCCCCTCCCCCACTCACCTGGGCGCCCAAAGGGGACAGAAGACTTGGAGGTGGGGTAGTCCTGAATTTACTTTAACATTTTATTTCATTTGGCCAGAAACGAGGTGGCTCACGCCTGTAATCCCAGCACTTTGGAAGGCCGAGGCTGGAGGATCACCTGAGGTCAGGAGTTCAAAACCAGCCTGGCCAACATGGCAAAGCCGTCTCTACTAAAAACACAAAAATTAGCCGGGCGTGGTGGTACGGACCTACAATCCCAGCTACTTGGGAGGCTGAGGCACAGGAATCGCTTGAACACGGAAGGTGGAGGTTGCAGTGAACCAAGATCACTCCACTGCACTCCAGCCTGGGTGAGAGCCAGACTCCATCTCTTTCTCTCCTTCCCTCCCTCTCTCTCTCTCTCTCTGTCAGTCTAGAGAGAGTTGATTGTCCCCGGTCAGTCTCCCTCTCTCAGTCGAGAGAGAGAGAGAGAGAGAGAGAGAGAGAAAGAGAGGGATGGAGGCTGGGCACAGGGCTCACGCCTGTAATCCCAGCACTTTGGGATACCGAGGCGGGTGGATCACCTGAGGTCAGGAGTTCGAGACCAGCCTGGCCAACATGATGAAACCCTGTCTCTACTAAAAATACAAAAAATTCCCGGGGTATGGTGTTGGGCGCTTATAATCCCAACTACTCAGGAGGCTGAGGCAGGAGAATCGCTTGAACCTAGGAGGCAGAAATTGCAGTGAGCCAAGATCGCACCACTGCACTCCAGCCTGGGCAACAAGAGTAAAACTCTGTCACACACACACAGACACAGACACACACACACACACACACACACACACACACAAAATTAACCAGGCATGGTGGCATGTGCCTGTAGTCTCAGCGGCTCAGGAGGCTGAGGTACAAGAATCGCTTGAATCTGGGAGGTGAAGGTTGCAGTGATCCAAGATCGCGCTATTCCACTCCAGCTGGAGCGAGAAGACCGAGACTCCATGTCAAAAAAAAAAAAAAAAAAAAAAAAAAGTCTCTGTCTCAAAAAAAAAAAAAAAAAAAAAAAAAAAAAAAATCATACAAACCAGAAGTCTTGATCTGTGATCTTGGGAAAAGCTGTTCACATCAAGGATGCCATCTTCTTCCAGTGAAAAACTTCCCTCTTGTGAGATTATGAAGCCAAAGTTCAAGGTCCTGAAGTTTTGCTGTAGTGTGGATGGCAAGGACATTCTATGTCTGATGTTCTCAGAAGATCCAATCTTCAGGTTCTAGATTGTGAAGGAATTGATTGTCCCCAGTCAGTGAGCCATAAAAAGCTTTCAGTATCTGGTGAAAATACACCGTACCATAGATCTACTGTTATAATATCAGCCCTCTTGCATGGGAAAGCAACCAGAAAACATGCATTGAAAATGACAATTGACAATTGAAATGTTCAAATTGCCCATGAGGTAGCCAAATGCACCTGAAGCTTTGATTGTCTTCCCAGGAACATGGATTTGACAAACAAAACATTGGTTATGAACTATTTTAGCAATTTATAAGTCAGCATAGAAATACATATTTAATTTGGATCATTTTATCTTTTCCATGATGAGTCATGGAATGCAGAGCCTTTTATTTTTCGTTTTTAGACAAAGTGTCGTTCTTGTTGCCCAGGTTGGAGTGCAATGGCGCTATCTCCGCTCACCACAACCTCTGCCTCCTGGGTTCAAGTGACTCTCCTGCCTCAGCCTCCTGAGTAGCTGGGATTACAGGCATGAGCCACCACGCCCGGCTAATTTTTTGTATTTCTAGTTCAGATGGGGTTTCACCATGGTATCGATCTCCTGACCTTGTGATCTGCCCACCTTGGCCTCCCAAACTGCTGGGATTACAGGCTTGAGCCACCGTGCCCAGCCTAATTTCTGTACTTTTAGTAGAGACGGGGTTTCACCATGTTGGCCAGGATGGTCTCCATCTCTTGACCTCATGATCCGCCTGCATCGGCCTCCCAAAGTATTGGGATTACAGGCGTGAGCCACCACACCCGGCCCCTCCTTTTTTTGAGATGGAGTTTCACTCTTGTTGCCCAGGCTGGAGTGCAATGGCGTGATCTCAGCTCACTGCAACCTCCACCTCCTGGCTTCAAGCAATTCTCCTGCCTCAGCCTCCCAAGTAGCTAGGATTACAGGCATGCCCCACCACACCTGGCTAATTTTGTTTTTTTTTTTTTTTTTTTTTTTTTTTTTACTAGAGATGGGGTTCCACCATGTTGATCAGGCTGGTCTTGAACTCTTGACCTCAAGTGATCCACTCACCTTGGCCTCCCAAAGTGTTAGGATTACAGGCTGAGATTACAGGTTCCTGCAATCATGTCCTGCTAATTTTTATTTTTAGTAGACACAGGGTTTCTACATGTTGGTCAGGCTGGTCTCAAACTCATGACTTCAGGTGATCTGACTGCCTTGGCCTCCCAAAATGCAGGGATTACAGGGGTATATTTTATATTTAAAGCATATTTAACAATTAAGGGCCAGGCTCAGTGTCTCACGCCTGTAATCCCAGCATTTTGGGAGGCTGAGGTGGGCGGATCACCTGAGGTCGGAAATTTGAGATGCACAAGAGTGAAACTCCGTCTCAAAAAAAAAAAAAAATATATAAAATAGACATTATGGCCGGGCGTGGTAGCTCATGCCTGTAATCCCAGCACATTGGGAGGCCGAGGCGGGCAGATTACCTGAGGTCAGGAGTTCGAGACCAGCCTGGCCAATATCATGAAACCTTGTCTCTACTAAAAATACAAAATTTAGCCAGGTGTGGTCGTGTGCACCTGTAATCCCAGCTACTCGGAGGCTGAGGCAGAAGAACCGCTTGAACCCAGGAGGTGGAGGTTGCAGTGAGCCGAGATCGCACCATTGCACTCCAGCCTGGGCAACAAGAGCAAAACTCCGTCTCAAAAAATATATATATAGATACACATATACGTATATATGCGTATATATATGTATATATGTATATGTATACACACATTATATGTAATATCTACTTTTAAATATAAACATAAATATTATAAAGCTTTTATTGCAATTGTTCATTTTAGAAACTTCAGAAAATACAAATTAGTAAAAAGAAGAAAATAAGTCTGTAATACCACTTTTAAGGACTTTTTTGAAAACCTCTAGCTTTTATTTGAGATAAATTTACATATGAAGACTTTTTTTAAAAAAAATCATAATGATGACTTTTTCATAGGACTGTGTAGGATAAAGCTTGTGAAATGTCTATCTAACATATTTTGTAATATATGAAAATTTCAGCTAAACTTGTTCTATAGCATCACATGGTTTCAATATATTATTAGAAAATCATTCCATAAACAATGGTTTGGTATATAGTTTCAACAATTCAAGGCTGGGCACAGTGGCTCACGCCTGTAATCCTACCACTTTGGGAGGCCAAGGCAGGCAAATCGCCTGAGGTCAGGAGTTCAAGGCCAGCCTGGCCAACATGGTAAAACCCTGTCTCTACTAAAAATACAAAAATTAGCCGAGCATGGTGTCAGGCGCCTGTGATCCCAGCTACTCAGGAGGCTGAGGCAGGAGAACCACTTGAACCTAGGTGGCAGATGTTGCAGTGAGCCAAGATCTTGCCACTGCACTCCAGACTAAGCGACAGAATGAGATTCCATCTCAAACAAAATAAATAAATAAAATAATTCAGCAGGATGAGGTGGCTCATGCCTATAACCCCAGCACTTTAGGAGGCTGCAGTGGGACTACTGCTTTTGCCTGGGAGTTCAAGACCAGCCTGGGCAACATAGAGATACCATGTCTCAGAAAAAAAAAATTAATTTAAAAAAAAAAGAATTCATTGATGATTCTGTATTTACAAATATATTCCTGCATCATTTGTTCATGGTAACCAGGAAATTGCGATGCATAAATACATGCTGTCATTTCCAAAGCCGCTGTCTTCCAGAATTGGTACTGATTCTAGTAGACTTTTCATTCTGGCGTTAAAAATGTAATTAATAGGAATGTCTTCTACCTAATAGCTTTTTTCCCCAAAACTCCCCAACCCCCTCACTCCAGAGGCCTTAAGTAGTCTAATTTAATCAGCTTAGTCTGAAATATAATACTACCTAGGCATCTTGTTGGCCTAGTATTTCTTACTCTTTCATGGAATGAACTGTGCAATTGTTTTGTGTGGTTAAAAGGTATTCTAGCTCAGGTATAGTGGCTCACACCTGTAATCCCAGCACTTTGGGATGCCGAGGTGGGTGGATCACCTGAGGTCGGGAGTTCGAGACCAGCCTGGCCAACATGGTGAAAACCCGTCTCTACTAAAAATACAAAGATTAGCCAGGTGAGGTGGTGTGTGCCTGTAATCGCAGATACTCAGGAGGCAGAGACACGACAATTGCTTGAACCCAGGAGGCAGAGGTTGCGGTGAGCTAAGATTGCACCACTGCACTCCATTCTGGGCAACAGAGTGAGACCCTGTCTCAAAAAATAAAAAACAAAATAAATAAATAAAAAATAAAAGGCATTCTAATAAAGTTATTGGTTTTTTTTTTTTTCAATTCCAGAGTGGACTGATGTACTGGCCCTTTGTACAGGTAAGTTCCGCCTACTCAGTAATATGAACTCAGGGCTTTGGTTTCCATGTGGCCCTAACGGACTCTCTCTCTGTTCCAGCTGACCAACTTCAGCCTTGTTCCTGTTCAATGGAGAACAGCTTACGCTGGAGTCTGTGGTTTTCTCTGGGCCACCTTCATCTGTTTTTCCCAGCAGAGTGGTGACGGCACATTCAAGTCAGCTTTCACCATTTTATATACAAAGGGGACCAGTGCCACAGAACGGTCCCCGGAGAAATGAGAAGTCAAGGACTCTCTTAAAGGGACCACATTTTTGACCTAAAATGCACAGAATTGCCTGCAGACAAAATATTTGATGTGCCAATTATGCACTTCATTTTGAGGAATTACTACTATTTATACACCCACTTCTAAAAAAATTATCAATGATTATTTTGGATAGTATTCAGACATTTTTTCCTGTTCTAGTCTGAAATATTACTTCTCTAATATTTTGGTTAATATGAATAATAGTGGCAAGGTGGCATTTTAGAATTATTAATATTTCTAATATTTTAACACAAGTTTCAGGAAACTTGGTTTTGATTGTTTACACTTCTAATCTAAAATCTCAGGTTATCTCCTGAACACTTTTGGGCAGATGAAGTTTTATACCAAAAAATACTTCTTAGAGTGAATTTTAATTTACATAGAACTCAATTGAAATGAAGATTTAATAACCAGATTTCTTTCTTTTTTTTTTTTTTTTTTGTGGTGGAGTCTTGCTGTCTCCCCGGCTGGAGTGCAGTGGCATGATCTCCGCTCACTGCAGCCTCCACCCTCTGGGTTCAAGCTATTCTCCTGCCTCAGGCTCCTGAGTAGCTGGGAATACAGGCACGTGACACCAGGCCCAGCTGATTTTTGTATTTTTGTTCGTTTGTTTTTGTTTTTGAGACAGAGTCTCGCTCTGTCACCCAAGCTGGAGTGCAGTTGTGAGATCTCGGCTCACTGCAAGCTCCGCCTCCTGGGTTCACGCCATTCTGCCTCAGCCTCCCAAGTAGCTAGGACTACAGGCACCTGCCACGATGCCCAGCTAATTTTTTGTATTTTTAGTAGAGATGAAGTTTCACCATGTTGGCCAGGATGGTCTTGATCTCCTGACCACATAATCCACCCGCCTCGGCCTCCCAAAGTGCTGGGATTATAGGCTTGAGCCACCACAACCGACTTTTTTTTTTTTTTTTCTTGAGACAGAGACTCACTCTGTCACCCAGGCTGGAGTACAGTGGCATGATTTTGGCTCACTGCAACCTCTGCCTCCTGGGTTCAAATGATCCTACTGCCTCATCCTTCAGAGTAGCTGGGATTACAGGCATGTGCCACCATGCCTGGCTCAGTTTTGTATTTTTAGTAGAGAGGGCGTTTTGCCATGTTGGCTAGGCTGGTCTCTGTCCGGCCTCTGAGCTCAAGCTAAGCCATCATATCCCAGTGACCTGTACGTATACATCCAGATGGCCTGAAGCTACTGAAGATCCACAGAAGTGAAAATAGCCTTAACTGATGACATTGCACCATTGTGATTTGCTACTGCCCCACCCTAACTGATCAATGTACTTCGTAATCTCTCCCACCCTTAAGAAGGTTCTTTTTAATTCTCCCCACCCTTGACAATGTACTTTGTGAGATCCACCCCCTACCTGCAAAACATTGCTCCAAACTCCACCACCTATCCCCAAACCTGTAAGAACTAATGATAATCCACCACCCTTTGCTGACTCCTTTTTTGGACTCAGCCCACCGGCACCCAGGTGAAATAAACAGCCATGTTGCTCATACAAAGCCTGTTTGGTAGCCTCTTCACGCAGACACATGAGACAGTGTCCAACTCCTGGCCTCAACTGATCCACTCTCATTGGCCCCCCAAGGTGCTGGGATTATAGGCGTGAGCCTCCGCACCTGGCTCAGTAAGTACATTTTTTATTATCAAAAAAAGAGTAGTGTATGGTTGGCATATTCTGTGTAGAATGTATTTTCCTGATGTCTTCTATTTTTATAATTTCTGAGTTAAGTACTTTTTAATGAATGCTTTTTAGTTTTGGGCAGATTCAGTTGACTAAAGCACTTCATTTCCCAGATACATGAAATAAAATACTTGGTTTCTTTTCCAATTTCACACTGATGTTATTTTGTGAAAATCAGTGCTTTAAGATAAATCTTTATACTTTAAGGTAAACATGAGAAACTTGATCTAATATTTAATATTTATTCATTTCTACACTTTATTAACTTCTACACCAGCAGATTTAAAAATTATGTAACTATCTCAAGAAGTTTCACTTGGACGTAGTGGTTCACGCTTGTAATCCCAGCAATTTGGGAGGCTGAGGTGGGAGGACCACTTAAGGCAAGGAGTCTGAGACCAGCCTGGGCAATACAGCAAGATCCCATCTCTATTTTAAAGAAAAGCTTCACTTTGGGAGGCCAAGGCGGGTGGGTCACAAGGTCAGGAGATCGAGACCATCCTGGCTAACATGGTAAAACCCCATCTCTACTAAAAATACAAAAAATTAGCCAGGTGTGGTGGTGGGCACCTGTAGTCCCAGCTACTCGGGAGGCTGAGGCAGATGAATGGCATGAACCCGGGAGGCGGAGCTTGCAGTGAGCTGAGATTGCGCCATTGCACTCCAGCCTGGGCGACAGAGCAAAAAAAAAAAAAAAGATTAAAAGATCAGAAGACAGGAGGATCAGAAACACTGAAGTTTTAAGAAGTGGGTGGCCAACAGTGTCGGCTGATACGAGGAATACAAGGCTTAAAAAAGTAAGTCCACTGAGGTGGGCTCAGTGGCTCACACTTGTAATCCCAGCACTTTGGGAGGCCGAGGCGGGCAGGTCACCTGAGGTCAGGAGTTCAAGACCAACCTGGCCAACATGGTGAAACCCTGTTTCTACTAAAAATAAAAAAATTAACCAGGCATGGTGGCAGGTGCCTGTAATCTCAGCTATTTGGGAGGCTGAGGCAGGAGGATTGCTTGAACCCAAGAGGCAAAGGTTGCAGTGAGCCCAGATCACACCACTGCACTCCAGCCTGGGTGACAAGAAGGAGAGTTTGTCTCAAAAAAAAGTCCACTGAAATCAGCATGTAAAAAAAAAACATGGGTAACCTGTCACGGTAATTACTACAGTGATAAGAACAGTGGACTTAAATGTGAATGAGAAATGATACAGCGCAGTCAGCTGGAACAAAAACAACAGATGACAATTACTGCCCTTAGTTTGAGTCAGAGACTGTTCTAAGTGCTTCTTGCATATTAGCTCATTCAATCCTTAAGTATTTCCATGTTTAAAGCCAGGCACAGTGGCATGCACCTATAGTCCCAGCTTTTTAGAAGGCTGAAGAGAAAGGATCATTTGAGGCCAGGAGTTCAAGGCTGTAGTGCACTACGATCACACCTGTGAATAGCCAGAGCAACACAGCAAGACCACATCTCTTAAAAAACAAAACACTCCATATTTTTTAAATCTCTATTGTTTTCTTGGTTTCACACAGTGGAAAATAGAGGCAGAGAGGTTACAACAATTTGCTCAAGATCACACACTGGATAATAAAATTGGAATTTCATTCCAGGCAATCTAACTACCACTGCCGTGGTAATAAACCATTCTCTTCAAAACTGGGCAGTAAAGCAAGAACGGTGAAACAAAATGTATTAAGGTTTTACTACATGATAGGTGTATCTCAAACCTGGAAATGCTGAATCAGTGGTTTTTTTTTTTTTTTTTTTTTTGGTTTGTTTTAGCTTTAAAGAGACAAGAGAGTTGCATGCAGCATGGAGGAAAGAGGTAGTAACCTAATAGAAAGGAAGCATTAGAGCAGGGTTTCCCAGCCTCAACACTGTTGTCATTTGGGGCTGGATCACTCTTGGTTATGGGAGGCTGCCCTGTGCACTGTGAGATGTTTAGCAGCATCTCTGTCATTCAACCACCAGATGCCAGTAGCACCCTTTCCTCCCAATTGTGACAAAAATATCTGCAGCCATCATCAAATGTCTTCTAGGGGGTAAAACTGTCCCTGGTTGAGAACCACCAGATTAAAGTAAGGGAGGACCATGGAGAGAGCAAGTTCTGGAGGACAGAATGGGACCCAAAGAGCAAACTATGTCTGTATAAAGTGGCGATAATTTTGCTAATGATCAAACACAAAATTAATTACCTTTATGTCTGGATCTAACAGCTCAAAGTCATTTGTTTCACCCTTAACAAGAAGGGGAAAGAATTAAGTTATGCTTTTGTTTCCTGTTTAGTATCAACAGCAAGACTTTTAACCGTACTTTAACATCAGATGAAATTATAAAAGGAACACTAACTTTCACATGTCAATTGTGGATTATAAAATCATGACTACAAAAATTTAAACACTCATGTTAGTGCAGCCAGAGGGCTTGGAAAAAGGAAAATGATAAACTACATTTAGATATACTTCTGTATTGACATTTGAATATAATAGTTGATACTCCTGCGAATTCTCAAAAAGCATGAGGGAAAAAAACAGCCAGGTATAATGATCTAATTCAGGAGGATCTAAAAAAGTATTCACTCAAATATGGATACAAATGGATATTACATATCAACATATGGTTACTTAACATTTTCCCTCTACTGCTGAGATATAGTAGAAATGCTTCTAAACTACCACAAAAACAAAAATCCCTATTCAGAGAACTGGTTTACTGTCCCAAAGTAATGCTTAGGTAAGTTCCTCAAAAAATAAAATGCTGTAGGCCAGGCATGGTGGCTCAAGTCTGTAATCCCAGCACTTTGGGAGGCCGAGGCGGGTGGATCACAAGGTCAGGAGTTCGAGACCAGCCTGGCCTTTAGTAGAAACCCCGTCTCTACTAAAAAAATAAAAAAATTAGCCAGGTGTTGTGGTGCATGCCTGTAACTCCAGCTATTCAGAAGACTGAGGCAGGAGAATTGCTTGAACCTGGGAGGTGGAGGATGCAGTAAGCCGAGGTCACGCCACTGCACTCCAGCCTGGGTGACAAAGGAAGACTCCAACACAAATAAATAAATAAATAAATAAAATGCTGTAATTGTTTTTAATTCTAGCACTTGCTAAAGTTAAAAGATGCTTGGTAAATAAAGCATTTGAAGAGGTGTAACCTCAGTAAAGACATTATTACTTTCTCATTATTACCTGTGAAATGGGCCAAGGTGGGGGAAAAAAAGGACACTATTACTCTAATTTTGCACTGACGGCATCATGCTATTATTAAATATTTGATTTCAACTGGTATCTTAATTAATCTTGCTATTTCTCTTGGTCTTTAGTATAACAGCAATAGTTGTATTCTGACCTGACCAAAAGCAAACCTCACACATTATCTCCTCTTACTTTTTTGTACTTCAGCAAGACTTCTGTCACAGTTCCACCAAACCGAACAGTTTTTCTTGGGGGAGAATTGAAAAAATCATTCTCTAATGCACGCATATTTGAAATCCTGTGGAACCAAGATTAACAAGCTATTAAGTTCATGAAAATAATAAAAATTATAATAGCCAACATTTATTGAAACAACATAATTCAGTGGGACTATTGTTAAGGCCTCTTTACTGGTCTCCCTGCTTCCACTCTGAACCAACAATCCCTCCTTTGTTCAGCAACCAATAACTGTGTTCCCACTGCACTTACAGTAAAAATCCAAATCTCTCAGTGTGGTCTTTAAGATCCTACATTAATCTGGCCCCTGCCTACCTCTCTCACCTCATCTCCAACAACTTGTTTTACTACAGCCATAATGTCTTTTCTGCTCTTCAAACAAGCCAAGCTCTTTCTCATTTCACTTACTGTTCACTCTATTGGAAATACTCTTTTCCCAAATCTCTACGTGGCTGGATTTTTTTTTTTTTTGAGATGAAGTCTTGCTCTGCTGCCCAGGCTGGAGTGCAGTGGTGTGATCTCGGCTTAACTGCAACCTCCATCTCCCGGGTTCAAGCAATTCTCCTGCCACAGCCTCCTGAGTAGCCGGGATTACAGACCCCTGCCACCATGCCCGGCTAATTTTTGTATTTTCAGTAGAGACGAGGTTTCGCACGTTGGCCAGGCTGGTCTCGAACTCCTGACTTCAGGTGATCCGCCCGCCTTGGCCTCCCAAAGTGCTGGGATTACAGGCGTGAGCAACCGCGCCCGGCCTAGATTTTTGTCTTCATTCAAGTGGAAGCTCAAATGACAGATGTCTTCCCAATGAGAAATCTCAAACGCTCCTTCTCTCCCTTCTCCCTCCCCCATTACCTTGTTGTATAACTGAAATCACCGTGTTCGTTTATTTATTGGCCTATGTACTGCCTTTCCCCCCATGCTGTAAGCTCTGTAGAAAGCAGGGACATTAGTGTCTTTGGATAAACCACTGTCCCCGGTGTTTAACACAGTAAGCAGGAGCTCGATAAATATTATGAATCATATTACGCTAATTGTTTTACAAGGTTTGCTTCACTTACACATAGTAAATTAATGAAAAAACATAGCATCCTAATGACTCTGAAGGTTAAACGCCAAGAGTGCTATGGGGGTTAGGGATTTTAAAAGTGGAGCAAAATAAAGACTGCTAAACAAATACGTGTGTCGAAACAAATTTCAAACAAAAAAGATGTAATATTCAATTTGCCACGAGTGACAACATTCGGCTGATAACCCACATAGCCCAGGGAAATCCCTTCCAAATTTGGACGAAGAAGAGGGAAGGAAGAGGGGTCAAGGCGCAGAAGGCAGTCCCCAGGCCTGGGAAATGACGAAGAGACACGGTCGGGAAAGGGGGCCTCCAGAACAGAGAACATACTCACTTTTCCAGGCCCCACCCATGCCTATTACCCAGTTAGGAGGAATGAGCTCATTTCTGTGAACGTGAGATGACCCTCGACCCCGTGCTCCTATCACACGCCATTAGCTTTGTCCCACATCCTTTCAATCCGCTCCTCTAAGCGCGGTCCTGAGCTTTGGTCCCAGACGCGCAGAAGGAAGCGGCCTGAATCTTACCCAGTCCTCGACGCGCCCAGCGTCTTGACTGCAGAGGACGAAGCGGCCGCATCTCCCGGCAAACGCGTGTGAAGCAGCGGTGCCGCCATTGGGCCGAACTAACGCGACCGCTGCGCCTCAGGCCGGATGCCCAGCTCCTTCCAGCCACAGCCTCTGTCCCGGAAGTTGCGCGTGCCAGCGCAACCTTCAGCCAATCAGGGGCCCCCGTGGGGCGGGCGTATGCTCTCGGCGGGCTAGAGCGCCGCTAAAACCCGCTCCTCGTTCTACTTGGAGGACCAGTTCCAGCCAGCGCGAGTGCGCGAGTATAAGGAGAGACGGGAAGGACCGGCTCCATCCAGCCCTGAGGATCCCAAAGAAAGGGTGGAAACACCCTGGATGTGCTAAGCTGTGGCCGGGTACACTCAAGTGTTAATTTTTTGGAGTCAAAGCCTCCCTCAGTCAAATCGAAGAAACTGAAGCACTTGTGACTGACCCAGATCCTCACGGAGGAAAGGGGATTCGAACCCGGCTGACCCAGGAGCCTGGGCCCTATACTCAGTGCAGCATTCTCACAGACACCCAAGATAACGTTATCCTCGTGGAAACGAGCTCGACGAAGTGACCTACCCCAGAGCCTCAAGGCTGTGATGATGCTGGCATGAGAAACAACAGGAGAGTTACCAAGAGGTGTTACCCCCTTGACTTTATTTATTTATTTATTTTTTCTTTTGAGACCGAGTCTTGCCCTGTTGCCCAGGTGGAGTGCAGTGGCGTGATCTCAGCTCACTGCAACCTCCGCCTCCCTAGTTCAAGCAATTCTCTTGCCTCAGCCTCCCAAGTAGCTGGGATTACAGGCGCATGCCTCCACACCCGGCTAATTTTCGTATTTTTAGTGAAGACGGGGTTGCACTGTGTTGGCCAGGCTGGTCTCGAACTCATGACCTCAGGTCATCCACCCGCCTCGGCCTCCCAAAGTGCTGGGATTACAAGCGTGAGCCACAGCGCCCGGCCAAACTTAAATTTTTAAAAGAGGAACAGAAGTCAGCCAGACCAACAAAAGAGCGACTGGTGTTCCAAGCATAGGAAACAGAGGCCAAAACCTCGGGACTGTGGAGGATGTAGAGGGAGAGCAGGGGCTGCCCCTACTCTCAGGGAGGGGGAAAGTTGCAACTTTGGAAACTGTACAGGCCTATCAAAAATACAAAAATATCCAGCCTGGGTGACACGGTGAAACTCCATCTCTACAAAAAATTTAAAAAATAAAAATAATAAAAATTATCTGGGTGTGGTGGCACACACCTGTAGTCCCAGCTACTCAGGAGGCTGAGGATTGCTTGAGCCTGGGAGATAGCACCACTGCACTCCTGCTTGGGCAACAGAGTGAGACCCTGTCTCGAAATAAATAAATAAATTTTTAAAAATGCATATGTATGGGCCCGGCGCAGTGGCCCACGCCTGTTATCCCAACACTTTGGGAGGCCGAGGCAAGTGGATCACCTGAGGCCAGAAGTTTGAGACCAGCCTGGCCAACATGAAAAAACCCTGTCTCTACTAAAAATATAAAATTAGCCAGGCATGGTGGCAGTGCCTGTAATCCCAGCTACTTGGGAGGCCGAGGCAGGAGAATAGCTTGAACCCCGGAGGCAGAGGTTGCAGTGAGCCAAGATCATGCCATTGCACTCCAGCCTGGGTGACGAGAGAAACTGTGTCTCAAAAAAAAAAAAAAAAAAAAGGTGTGTGTGTGTGTGTGTGTGTGTGTGTGTTTATATGTATCTCTCTCCAGGAGTTCAAGACCAGCCTGGGCAACATATGGTGGTGCATACCTGTAGTCCCAGCTACTTTAAAACTGAGGAGGGAGGATCACTTGAGCCCTGGAGGTCAAGGCTGCAGTGAGCTGTGATTGCACCCTTGCACTCCAGCGTGGACAACAGAGCTAGACCCTATTTCACAACATAAAATACAGCAATTTGGTTTTTTTGTGTTTTGTTTTTTTTTGAGGCAGAGTCTTGCTCTGTCACCCAGGCTGGAGTACAATGTCGGGATCTCGGCTCACTGCATCCTCTGCTTCCCAGGTTCAAGCGATTCTTGTGCCTCAGCCTCCCCAGTAGCTAGGATTACAGGCATGCGCCACCATGCCCAGCTAATTTTTGTATTTTTAGTAGAGACAGGGTTTCACCATGTTGGCCAGGCTGGTCTCGAACTCTTGACCTCAAGTAATCCGCCCGCCTTGGCATCCCAAAGTGCTGGGATTACAGGCATGAGCCACCACGCCCCGCCAGCAGTTTCTTAAACATAAACCATAGCTCTGTTTTGCAACAGTGTAAAATCAGTAACTGTCTTTCCTGAGTCTCTATTTGGTCCTTACTGAGTTCCTCGGGAATGTTGGACAGGAATCATCTGTGTCTCAAGGACAGAGGAAATAATTGCACCCTAGCTCACAAAGATACTTCAAGATAACTGTTCAAATGAGAATCTCCTCTTCACTTCCAAGGCAAAGCAAAGCAAAAACAAAAAGCAACAACAGCAAAACAGCAATCTGACAATTATCTGTTTTGTTTTGTTTTGGTTTGAGACAGGATCTCATTGTCTAGCCCAAGTTAGAGCGCAATGGCGCGATCACGGCTCGTTGCAGCCTCGGGCTCCTACAGCTTATGCAATCCTCTCACCTCAGCCTCCCAAACCCACACCACCAAGCCCAGCTAATTTTTTGTATTTTTGGTAAATACGAGGTCTCACTTTGTTGCCCAGGCTGGTCTTGAACCCCCGGCCCAAGTGATCCTCCCACCTTGGCCTCCCAAAGTGTGTCTCCCCACCTGCACTCCCATTCTTTCCCTTAAAAAAAGTCTGAGTCTGGGTGCAGTGGCTCACACCTGTAATGCCAGAGCTTTGGGAGGCTGAGGCAGGAGGATAACTTGAAGCCAGGAGTTTGAGACCAGCCCAGGCAACACAGCCAGACTCCGTCTCTACAAATAACACTTTTAAAAAACGTACCCAGCATACCCAAAGGACTATAAATCATGCTGCTTTAAAGACACATGCACACGTATGTTTACTGCAGCATTATTCACAATAGCAAAGACTTGGAACCAACCCAAATGTCCAACAATGATAGACTGGATTAAGAAAATGTGGCACATATACAGCATGGAATACTATGCAGCCATAAAAAATGATGAGTTCACGTCCTTTGTAGGGACATGGATGAAATTGGAAATCATCATTCTCAGTAAACTATCGCAAGAACAAAAAACCAAACACCGCATCTTCTCACTCGTAGGTGGGAATTGAACAATGAGAACGCACGGACACAGGAAGGGGAACATCACACTCTGGGGACTGTTGTGGGGTGGGGGGAGGGGGAGGGATAGCATTGGGAGATATACCTAATGCTAGATGACGACTTAGTGGGTGCAGCGCACCAACATGGCACATGTATACATATGTAACTAACCTGCACATTGTGCACATGTACCCTAAAACTTAAAGTATAATAATAATAAATAAAAAATTAAAAAAAAACAACTTACCCAGGCATGGTGGCACGTGCATGTAGTTCCAACTATTTGGCAGACAGAGGTGGGAGAATCACCTGAACCCAGGAGTTGGAGGCTGCAGTGAGCTATGACTGCACCACGACACTCTCTGGCCTGGGTGACAAAGCAAAATCTCATCTCTTAAAAAAAAAAGGGGAAATAAAGCTTGACATGTATAAAATAATATGTTAATGTAAGTTATAAGAACATAATGGGCCGGGCGCAGCGGCTCCTGCGTGTAATCCCAGCACTTTGGGAGGCCGAGGCAGGCGGATCACGAGGTCAGGAGATCGAGACCATCCTGGCAAACACGGTGAAACCCCGTCTCTACTAAAAATACAAAAAAAAAAAAAAAAAAATTAGCAGGGCATGGTGGCGGGCACCTGTAGTCCCAGCTACTTGGGAAACTGAGGCAGGAGAATGGCATGAACCCGAGAGATGGAGCTTGCAATGAGCCGAGATCGTGCCACTGCACCCCAGCCTGGGCAACAGAGTCAGACTCCGTCTCAAAAAAAAAAAAAAAAAAAAAGAGCATAATGAACACCTGTGAACATATCACCCAATTTAAGAAGCCGAACATTAACTAGGACAATTGACACTTACTGTGTGCTGCTCTCGGATCCCACCTTCTACCTGCTTTCCTCCCAAAAATAGTCACCATCATGATTTTTAAAAGTCATTTTAGTTTTCTTTGCATAATTACCATATTTATACTCCTAAACAATGCACTATATTTACTTTTATTTGTCTTTGCATTTTATAAAGTTATCTCCATGCTGTATTATACTGCTGTTTGTTTTCAACATTATGCTTTTTCTTTTTTTTTTTTTTGAGATGGAGTCTCCCTCTGTTGCCCAGGCTGGAGTTCAGTGGCATGGTCTCCCGCCGTCCTCCCACCTCTGCCTCCCAAAGTGCTGAGATTATAGGCATGAGCCACCGCGACCAGCCTGAATATTCTTGTATCATGTCCTGATGTATGCGTACAAGTGTCTTTCTAGGGTGGAACTGTTGGGTTGGAGGGGGCACAAAAAGCTTTTAGGAAAGGAGAAAGGAACAAATTTAATATCTACGATTTTTTTTTTTTTTTTTTGAGACAGAGTGTCGCTCTGTTGCCCAGGCTGGAGTACAGTGGCACAAGCTCAGCTCACTGCAACCTCTGCCTCCCGGGTTCAAGCGATTCTCCTGCCTCAGCCTCCTGAGTAGCTGGGACTACACGTGCCTGCCACCACACCTGGCTAATTTTTGTATTTTTAGTAGAGATGGGGTTTCTCCATGTTGCCCAGGCTGGTCTCAAATGCCTGGCCTCAGGTGATCTGCCTGCCTCGAACTCCTAAAATGCTGGGATTACAGGTGTGAGCCATCGTGTCTGGCTACTATTAGTGTTTCTATTTAGAAATTGTTCATCTGGATCCTCCCTACCTGTCAGCCATTTGCAATACATTTGTTGAGCATAAAGAGTGACCTTCTTGGCCGGGCGTGGTGGCTCACACCTGTAATCCCAGCACTTTTGGAGGCCAACATGGGTGGATCACCTGAGGTCGGGAGTTCGAGACCAGACTGACCAACATGGAAAAACCCTATCTCTACTAAAAATACAAAATTAGCCTGGCATGGTGGCACATGCCTGTAATCCCAGCTACTCGGGAGGCTGAGATAGGAGAATCACTTGAACCTGGGAGGCAGAGGTTGTAGTGAGCCGAGATCACCGCCATTGCACTCCAGCCTAGGCATCAAAACTCCCTCTCAAAGAAAAAGAGCGACTTTCTTGTCCACAGCAAAGAATCACTGGAAGCCATATGATGCAATATGACCTCCTCTCTCTAGCCAGTGTCGATTGGGTTACAGGAGGGCACCAAGAAGCTTTTCGAAGGCTGTGCCAATGTACACTTCCAGCAATATCTTCTTAAGCTTGAGTGCAGCTCCTTATTTTCCCAAAGCACAGTTAAGACTAAGGCTGCCAAGTTTTTAAAAAGATTTAAAAGAAACTGAGCATTATACAAGAAAAATACTGGCCGGGCCCTGTGGCTCATGCCTGTAATCCCTGTACTTTGGGAGGCTGAGGTGGGTGGATCACTTGAGATCAGGAGTTCAAGACCAGCCGGGCCAACATGGTGAAACCCAATCTCTACTAAAAATATGAATTAGCCAGGTGTGGTGGCAGGTGCCTCTAATCCCAGCTACTCGGGAGGCTGAGGCTGGAGAATCGCTTGAACCAAGGAGGCAGAGGTTGCAGTGAGCCGAGATAGCAACACTGCACTCCAGCCTGGGCAACAGAGCAAGACTCGGTCTCAAAAAAAAAAAAAAAAAAAAAGGAGAAAAAGGAAACCTTGAAACTAAATGCATAATTTCCTGTTGTAATTCTTTGGCCATGTCCGTTCTTTGTGGAGCCTCTATTCAGTCAAATTGTCCTGTGGGCCAAATCATCTTGGCAGGATAAAAGCCTCCTTATCCAGTCTTGCCTTTCCCAGAGAAAATAAAGGGGGTGGGGGAGGGACAAAGAAAATTAAGACCCTCCCCCTCCAAAAAGAGAAACAACAAAAAGCATGCAAGGATTAACATGCTATCTGCAAAGTCACCACCCTGCCCACAGTGTGGCCTTTCACTTCACTGAGTAATATATTGTTTGTAATACAACATTGTAATCAGCTTCTTCATACCAGAACAAAATTTTGCTTTACTATCGTCATATATCCAGAAGACCCATTAAACTGTGTTGTCAAAAGAGCAGCCTTTCTTTAGAGATAAATTTTACAGCTACCCCTAGAGTAGTTCTGTTGGCCAAAGCCTCTTAGTTTGCTAGTGAAAGAAACGAAACCAAGCCAGCTTAAGCAGAAAAGGAGAATTTGTTCTGAGGATACAAATATATAGTAAGGTACCAAAAAAGAATTTATCATTGGCCAATTTGGATAAGGTGCCCTCCTGTAACCCTCCTGTAATCTAATCAACACTGGTAGAGAGATGAGGTGACAGTACACCAAATGGCTTTTGATGAATCTTTGCTGTGAACTGGAAGGGATTAAGTTATGCTCAACTGATGGTTTGCAAATGGCTGAATGGTAGGGAGGATCCACACGAACAATTTCTAAATAACAAAACCAATAGCACGTATCTCATTTGTCCTTTTTCCTTTCCAAAGAGTCAACAATTATTCTATGCATCAATTATCTTTATAAAAACTACATTCATTAACACAAATGCAAGATCTCAACTATATATCTTTAGTTATATACATGTATACACATACATGTGTATGTATATGTACATTATCCTCAAAGACAACTAATTTAGAGCGTTCCACATCCCAGTATCTCAGAGAAATACAAAGCAGTTTCTTAGACTTGGCATCATTGAGATTTTGGGCCAACCAGATACTTCTCTGTTGGCTGGGGAGGAGGCTGTTCTGTGCACTGTGGGATGTTCAGCAGCATCCCTGGCCTCTACCCAGTAGATGACAGTAGCACTCCCCTCCTCCCCACAGTAACATTCAAAAATATCTCCAGATGTTGCCAAATGTCCCTGGGGTACAAAACTCTTCCAATTAAGAACCACTGGTATAAACAAGTCAGCTGGGACTGGTGGCACACACTGCGGTCCCAGCTATATGGGAGGGTGAGGCAGGAGAATTGCTTGAGCCCAGGAGTTTGAGAGCAGCCTAGCCAGAATCTCTGCCTAGCCTAGGCAGATCTCTACAGAAAAATACAAAAATCAGCCATAGTGTTGGTGTGCACCTGTAGTCCCGGCTACTCAGGAGGCTGAGACGTGAGGATCAATTGAGCCCAGGAGGTCGAGACTGCAGTGAGCTATGATCTCCCCACTGCATCCCGCAACAGGGACCCTATCTCAAATAATTAATTAATTAATGGAAGAAAGAAAGAAATCCTAGCTTTGTAATTTACTCTATTACTTTGGGCAATTGCCCTATGTTTCCAGAACTTCAATTTTCTTATGTACAAAATGGGAATAACTATTTGAGCTATTTTAGAGCTATCGTAAGGATCAGAGCACATAATCACAAACCACAAAATATGTCACAGTGTACAGGACAGGGCAGGTTCTCTGTAAATGATAGTATTTGCCCATTTACTTTTCTGTAAATATGAAATATACTAGGATACTTCACGTGGTTACAATCAGGTGGAAACTGACCTATGAGGGAGATAGACAGATAGGCACGGTCTTTTTTGTTTGTTTGTTTTTTGAGACGGAGTCTCGCTATTTCGCCCAGGACGGACTGCAGTGGCACGATCTCGGCTCACTGCAAACTCTGCCTCCAAGATGCAAATGATTCTCGTGCCTCAGCCTCCCAAGTAGCTGGAATTACAGGTGTGCACTACCACGCCCAGCTGTTTTTTGTAGAGATGGGGTTAGTAGAGATTTGTTTAATAGAGACGGGGTTTCACCGTGGTCTCTAGTAAACCCTGTCTCTACTAAAAATACAAAAATTACCCAGGCGTGGTGGCACATGCCTGTAGTCCCAGCTACTCAAGAGGCTGAGGCAGGAGAATCACTTGAACCTGGGAGGTGGAGGTTGCAGTGACCCAAAATCATGCACTCTAGCCTGGGGTCTCGCTTTTGCCCAGGTTAGAGTGCAGTGGCACAATCATAGTGGCTCACTGCAGCCTCAAACTCCTGGGCTGAAGGGAATCCTCCCACCTCAGCCTCCCAAGTAGCTAGGACTATAGGCATGTGCCATCATGGCGAGTTAATTTTTTGTGTGTTTTTATTGTCTCGAGACAGAGTCTTGCTCTGTTGCTCAGGCTGGACTGCAATGGCGTGATCTTGGCTCACCGCAACCTCCACCTCCTGGGTTCAAGCAATTCTCCTACCTCAGCCTCCCGAGTAGCTGGGATTACAGGTGCATGCCACCATGCCTGGCTAATCTTGTATTTTTAGTAGAGACAGGGTTTTGCCATGTTGGTCAGGCTGCTCTCGAACTCCTGACCTCGTGATCCACCTGCCTCGGCCTCTCAAAGTGTTGGGATTACAGGCATGAGCCACTGAGCCTGGCCTGGTGAGCTAATTTTTAAATTTGTTATAGAGACAAGAGTCTCTCTTATGTTGCCCAGGCTGGTCTCGACCCCCTGGCCTCAAGTGATCCTCCCACCTCAGCCTCCCAAAGTGCTGGGATTACAGATGGGTGTCACCGCACCTGGCCTCTGAGGAAGATTTCATTATAAACCTGCCCTGAAGGGAGGGAATCCAATTTTATGAGAGGGTGTAGCCTGGTGAGGCCTGGATGACCTCCGGAGGCAGGGGCTTGTGCCTGGGCTGAGGCCTAAGGGACAATGGGCAGACATGAAGTTGCCCCAGGCAGAGGGTACAGTGTGGGCAAAGTCAGGAAGTGGCAGGGCTTGGATCACTCCAGGAAGAGAGAGGAGTCATGTGTCACAGGAGCTCGAGACCCAGAGAGTGAGGCAGGCAGGCAGGCAGGGACCAAGCTTGGGCACAGCCAGGAAGGCAAGACAGGGCATGGTGGGGCCAATGGAATCATTACCCAAGACGGGGATTTTCAGGGAAACAGCTTAGATAAGGCCAGGGGTACAGTAGCTCCCACCTGTAATCCCAGCATTTGGGGAGGCTGAGGTAGGAGGACTGCTTGAGCCTGGGAGTTTGAGACCAGCCTAGGCAACGTAGTGAGACCCCATATCCACAAAAGATTTAAAAAAAGGAGTTTGTGTTCCTGTAGTAGCAGACTTGGGAAGTTGAGGTGGCAGTATCACTTGAGCCCGGGAGTTCAAGGCTCAAGTGAGCTGATTGAGCGATTGCACTCCAGCCTGAGCAACAGAGAGATACGCTGTCTCAAAGGAAATACAAATTTAAAACCCAGCCGGGCATGCTGGCGTGTGCCTGTAGTCTCAGCTACTTGGGACACTGAAGTGGGAGGATCACTTGAGCCCAGGAGTTCAAGGCTGCCATGAGCTATAATTGTGCCTCTGCAGTCCAGCCTGGGTGACAGAGAAAGACCCTGTCTCTTAAAAAAAAAAAAAAAAAATCTTAGATAAGAGGATGCTGTGCCTCCCTGGGGGTCTTCAGTCACCCATGGTCCTGGCAAGAGAGGAGGGCCAGGAGAGAGCTTCACCCACCTGCTGTCCTGCCCATGTGACATCCGCAGGTGCTGCCATGGCCACGACTGTTGTTACACTCGAGCTGAGGAGGCCGGCTGCAGCCCCAAGACAGAGCGCTACTCCTGGCAGTGCATCAATCAGAGCGTCCTGTGCGGTGAGTCCCCAGCAGCACCATGCCACCCACCCCGAGTATCCCCTGGGCATCCTGGCATAGCCAGATGACTTCCGTGCCCCTGTTGGAATAACCACTGCTTCCAAGTCTCTATAGACCACCCCTTGGGTATATCTCATGTAAGTGATATTTATTTTATTTATTTTTTGAGTCAGAGTCTCGCTCTGTCACCCAGGCTAGAGTGTGCTGATGTGATCTCGGCTCACTACAACCTCTGCCTCCTGGGTTCAAGCGATTCTCATGCCTCAGCCTCCCAAGTGGCTGGGACTACAGGCATGCACCATCACGCCCAGCTAATTTTTGTATTTTTTTCAGTAGAGGTGGGGTTTCACCAAGTTGGCTGGGCTGGTCTCAAACTCCCCACCTCAAGTGCTCTGCCCGCCTTGGCCTCCCAAAGTGCTGGGATTACAGGCATGAGCCGTGGTGTCTGGCCCTAATGTGAGTGATCTTTAACACTGAGCAGTTGAAAAAGAAAACCCTGAAGAAACCTAATTATTTGATGTCTGGGCGACAAGGAAGAAGACAGAAATGGCATCAGATAATAAACAGTGTAAATGTTTATCAGAAAGGGGCTGGTGGTCGGGACAAGTAGGAGGATCGCTTGAGTCCAGGAGTGCATTTCCACAAAAAAGTTAAAGGATTTTTTAACATTGGCCAGGCGTGGTGGCACACATCTGTGATCCCAGCTACTTGGGAGGCTGGGGCAGGAGGATTGCTTGAAGCCCAGGAGGTTGAGGCTGCAGTGAGCTGTGATCGAGCCACTGCACTCCAGCCTGGGTGACACAGCAAAATCCAGTCTCAAAAAAAACCAAATAATAATATTTTACATAACCAACCACTTCTAAAGATTAAAAAAAAAACCCTATGATTAAAAACCTCAGGTCCCTCAGGCAATCATACCAGATATTGAAACAAAGCAATAACATAAGGACTGCAGTATTCATTTTATTTTTATATTATTTATTTATTCTTTGTTAGTTTCTTGAGATTATCATCCGCTGAGGGTGGAAGAGGAGTGATCAGACACTCGGGAGGTGTCTTGAGATTATCATCCACTGAGGGTGGAGCTGAGGGTGGAGCTGAGGGTGGAAGGGGATGGAGTGGACACTCGGGAGGTGTCTTGAGGCTCAGGGAGTTATGAGTTATACAACGTGGTTGAGTTGGAGGAGGTGGCTGGCGGCCCATCCTGTTTTTTAAAGTTTCAGCTGTGAGGTAGGGCCGGTAGGGCAATCCTGAAGAATGACGATGCTGCGCTGCCGCCATTCTGACCTGTAGGGCCAAAGGAGGGAATGTTTTCACACATATTCATTTGATGGACAAAATTACCACCACCAACACAGTCTGCACCTTCTGTTGCTGGTGATAGATTTTTGCACCTTTCCATCCTCCAGGTTTCAAAATAGCAGTATCAGTGTCATAATATCACCCTTCCACTGAGTACTGCCGACAGCTTGGGGGTAAAGAAAAGTCACTGGGACACACTGTTGTCTCCACATGCCACTGTGTCTGTCTCCAAATGTAGGCAGGCTGGGGTCCTGCCCCAGGGAAGACAGAGTCATAACAGAGTAATACAGAAGCATGTTTGAGACACAGGAGTGTCTATGTCTATCCTCATTCCTCCCTCACAGCCATCACCAGAGCATGTTTCTTGCACCAGGTCAACAGACAGTAAGAGACAGTAAGAGAGGCATGAAAAGCCCATTGTCCACACATGTTGCAGCTTCTTTTTGGAGAATGTTTTCCAGGCCTTTTATGTTCTGTCTCTGAGTCTCAGAACTCTGCAAGGTCAGTGCGACCACCCTGCTCCAAATCCAAGAAAACAGAGGTTTCCAGAGGAAGGACAAATTGTGCCCAGGGTCACACAGCTTGCAAGAGGCAGAGTGGAAGTTGATTCCAGCTCTGCCTGCAGGACCCTCTCATTTCCCCTCTGTTTCCCTTCTTGACAAAGAATCTTCTTCACTCTGGAGGTGCCACCCATGAGAACAAAGAGCTCTGGAGAGATGTGGATTCCTGAAGAGCTGCAGGGGAACTGGGAGAGGGTTTTCTGACAGAACAATCTTACCTCAAGAAGTCAGTTAGGCATGGCTGTAATATTTCTTTTCACTCCCAGGTAATACCAAATTGTAAGTGCACTAGGACATAAAGGATACTTTTGTCCATGGAAAAATGAGGTGGGAATTCTAAACAAAGCAAGTTTTAAAACTGTGTTTCACTTCAAGTGTACAAGTCCCATCACGTGTAATCATAGGACTCGGCAGCTTTTGAAGGTACGGAGGCCACACAAGAACCAGCTTAGCTGAGCATCATTTAAGGCCTTCATTTGGAATTGTCCCTGTGGGTAATAAGTTACATTCACTCTTCACTAATTTACAGTCAGGGCCCATTTGCTATTACAAATACGGAACCTCTGACACTTAGAATATTAGATCGGGGCCCCACTGGGTGGGGATGAAGGTGTTTTTGCACAACACGGTTACCAACAGGGATGGGACTGTGATGCTTGTAGGCAGCCTTTCTCTCTGCCATCTCCCTCTGCAGGGCTTGAGCACAGAGCCGTAGGGAGAAAAATGTATCCATGTCCTGACCTGGCAGACTATGTCCAAAAGCAAGGAAAACAAGCAAACTTACCCAGTTGCAAAGAGGCTTTCTTGCAGAAGGGGGGATCTGAAAAAGCCAACACATGAGAAATTGAATGTTGAGAGAGTCTAAGGGCCGTGGCATCATCTGCATCAGCACTGAACTATCCTGCAGCTGCGGGGAGGAAGCTCCTTACTTTGCATTTGTGGTAGTCCTCTGCCCGCCGCCGCAACGCTTGCGCACGTTGAAACATTTCCCTATGGATTACAATCACTTTCATCAGATAAAGCACCACTTTCAGGATGATTTTAAATAATCTGCCATGTTTCTGTTATCCTCACAACTGTACCCTTACACAATCTATCTCTACCTAGAAAACGTATTTCAGATGGCTATAAGAGTACAGTCTGGGCCGGTCACGGTGGCTGACGCCTGTAATCCCAGCACTCTGGGAGGGCGAGGCGGATGGATCATGAGGTCAGGAGATTGAGACCATCCTGGCTAATACGGTGAAACCCCTTCTCTACTAAAAATACAAAAAATTAGCCGGGCGTGGTGGCAGGCACCTGTAATCCCAGCTACTCGGGAGGCTGAGGCAGGGGAATCACTTGAACCTGGGAGGCAGAGGTTGCAGTGAGCCAAGATCACGTCATTGCACTCCAGACTGGGTGACACAGCGAGACTCCATCTCAGAAAAACAAAAACAAAAACCAAAAAACCGTACAGTCTGATCCAAACTGTTGCTATATTGATTCCTCCTCTTGCTTACTGCCTGCTGACTTCTGAGATGATAGTTTCCTTCCCCATTCTCAGTATATCCCTAATTCATCCTTCATTGAGCATCTTTTATCATAAAGCTGTATTCTCTTTGTATTAATATCCTTACCGTGTTTCACAGGGCAGAAACAGCTGGGCTTATAAACAGGCATAGTCCTTTTGAAGGATGTGGTTGATCCTACAACAACACACTTTCCTAAGGATGACAACAACTCACCCCACCCCTAGAATGGCTGGTATGAACCGAGTTTCCACACAGTCTAGCTGGCAATGGGGTCAGGAGACGTTTTGCTGCTTCACATCTTTTGGTCACTGGTAAATATTAAGGTACTTTGTTTTCTGTTTTGTGAACTCTCTCTCTGTCTCACGATATGTCTTCTGACCATTTGTTTCTATTTATGCATTTACTGGGTCTAAACATTGTACAAAGGTTAAAAACAACACTTCAATGGGCGTTTCCCAAGAGGGTGGGGTTCAGTTTCTGAACTCACTTGTAGGTGTGTATTTCTTTCATATCCAATTTCCCATTTTCCTCTGCCTCTGATAGCTGCCTCTCCTTTTCTGCATGCTCACGTTCTTTGATGCTTAGTTTCCTCAGACTAGAAGGGAGAGAAATGCACACACATGATCCACCAGCCTGTGTGGGATTCCCTCTGCCCTTCTGGCATCTGAAGGCTGTGATTCAAAGATCCCCCCCTGCAACCTTCCCATAAATGAACCAACTGATTCTCACAACTGAAGGAAGAATGGACACCTCCCATTGAGGGACAAAAAAAAAATCACACTCTGGCCTGCTGGCAAGTCACCTGTCATTTCCAGCTCATCTTCATAGTTCCATAGTTAATCCTATTCTTTAGTAAATATAAAGACTATTAAAAGCTTCTATGAGGTGCACTATGTGTGTCTCTGGGGTCAGTCTTGTGCTTGACACAGCAAAATCTCATTTTAGTTCAGTGTGAAAAACCAGACCTCACCAATTCATCACAACTAACTCCATCAGAAGCAGAGGATTGCTCCTCCTCTGACTCCTCCTGTGTGAGACCTGATTCTCAGTCAGAGGCTGATGCCGGAACTGAGACCATCAGCCATAGAGAGATCCTTCCACAATATGGTGTCATTAACCCCGCAGTTCACTACTGCACTTTGCCATGATTCAGGACTGGAACTCTTGTCATCGACTTTAAAGATCCTGAAAAGGCAATCTGAATGCTGGGCGCATCTATTGAATTAGAAATGATTGGAATGGCTCCTAAGTCAGGGTGTTATGTCCTGAAAATAGGTGACAACGGCAAACCATCCACCCTGGTGTTGACTAACTTTAACAAGGTTCAGTTCACAGAGATTGAGGGCCGAAAAAGGAAACGGCCTAAAAAGGGTAAGTTTGCTGTGTTGCCCTCACACCACTTGATTCATGGTCCTGATCCTAAGGATCTCACCTGATACTTGGTTTTATAGGAAGGATGTGTAAAATTCCCAGAACGCTACGAATCAGGGACGAAAACACTTCAAAGAGAAAGTTAATGAACTTGTTTCTGACCACAGGGCATCCTTCAGCACATGCTGTCTGGAGTGGCCTCCAACAAGGAGTGTGTGGTGAGGTGCTGAGAATGCAATGGGAGCAGGGTCCTGTCCCCACGCTAAAGAAGCTCACAGTTTAATGCAAATGAGAAGCCAGTGAGGACATCACTACTCCTGCTGTGCACTTGGGAACTAGAAACACAAAACCTGACTCTGGAGGGAAGCTAAGGAAGCATTCTACTCTTGAGTTGACATAAGTGCACCTGAAGCTTCTGATCTCCGATGAGAACAATGGGGGACACCAAACAGAATATAAAACCCATGATTGAATACATCAAATTGCTAACATGGCAGTAAACAGACATGAGGTGAAGACGGAGAAGAAGGAAACCCAGGACGAAAGTCAGCCTCGCATTTGGAACCCATTTCCCTGAGTTTTATTGCTGAATTCCAGAAGGAACTACTGAGATGTAAAGAAGCAGAACAGCTTTTGCACACGTGCGTGGGGTTAAACGGAAAACAAGTGGATTGAGGGTCTGCCAATGAAAGTGACCCATACTGAAGTCCACTGGCTCTGGTTGAGACCCAGAAGGGTCATGCATCAGAATAGAGGTGGACAGGAAATACCCTGGCCTTTGTAGGGACTGAGCCTGCACTGACGACCTCAATTGCAGCCTGTATGGAGGACCCCTGACCATCCCCCAGAAGTAGACTCCCATCTCTTCTGCAGCAAGATAACATGCTACTAGGCCTCAATTCATTGCTAAATATTTTTTAACAAGTATCTCACATTTAACAAAAAAAGATCAGTCATATGGCAGCAAAATGCAATGTAATATGACCAAAACATGAAAGACTGTGAAAATGAATCTGGAGGTGACCCAAGCATTGAATTCAACAATCCAGGCTGGGTGTGGTGGCTCACACTGGGAGGCTGAGGTAGGCAGATCACCTGAGGTCAGGAGTTCAAGACTAGCCTGGCCAACATGGTGAACCCCTGTCTCTACTAAAAATACGAAAATTGGGCTGGGCACGGTGGCTCACGCCTGTAATCCCAGCACATTGGGAGGTCGAGGTGTGCGGATCATGACGTCAGGAGTTCTAGACCAGCTTGGCCAATATGGTGAAACCCCGCCTCTACTAAAAATACAAAAATTATCCGAGCATGGTGGCATATGCCTGTAGTCCCAGCTACTCAAGAGGCTGAGGGATAAGCATCGTTTGAACCTGGGAGGCGGAGGTTACAGTGACCCAAGATCATGCCACTGCACTCTAGCCTGGGTGACAGAGTGAGACTCTGTCTCAAAAAAAAAAAAAAAAAAAAAAAAATTGGCCGAATGTGGTGGCACACACCTGTAATCCAAGCTAGTTGGGAAGCTGAGGCAGAGTTGCTTCAAACTGGGAGGCAGAGGTTGCAGTGAGCCAAGATTGCACCATAGCACTCCAGCCTGGGCGACAGAGCGAGACTCTATCTCAAAATTAAAAAAAAAAAAAAAAGGCTGGGTGTGGTGGCTCACGCCTCTAATCCCAGCACTTTGGCAGGCTGGGGCGGGTGGATTACCTGAGGTCAGAACTTCGAGACCAGCCTGGACAACATGGTGAAACCCCATCTCTAGTAAAAATACAGAAATTAGCTGGGCGTGGTGGTGGGCACCTGTAATCTCAGCTACTTGGGAGGCTGAGGCAGGAGAATTGCTTGAACCCAAAAGGCAGTGAGCTGAGATTGTGCCATTGCACTACAGCCTGGGCAACAAGAGCAAAGCTCCATCTCAGGAAAAAAAAAAGAGAGAGAGAGAAAGGAAAACCAATGCCAGTACTAGCAACTCCTCTTCCCCCCAAAAAATTACAAACAAGAATGTAGGAAGGGAAAGGAATTATACATCTTAAACTAATGAAGCAGAAAGGACAAACTCAATTTTGAACCCACTGAATTTGCCACAAATATTGTAGAAAATATTCTCAAGGACTTTACAGTTGTCTACTTTGATTGGCACATGGTTCATACAACAGTATTTGTGTCAAGGCACATCTTACTGTTCTTTGGCGGTCTTCCTCTTTCCATTGATTTTGTCATGACGGTTGACTTTTGTTGTCACCTTCATCTTATGGATTTTAGCTCGAACTTTGGTTTCCACCTGTCTCCATAAAGTAAAGATGGCTTCCAGGACAATTTTAATTCCTGGAAAGGAAGAAACTCTTTTCTTTGTGTGCATACAAATGGACCTCAGCCCTTGGTGAGAGTGAGGAGAGGAGAAGGTGAGAAACCTGAGGGCAAGAAGCTGTTCTTTCCCTTTCCAGGGCAAACTCATTTCCACACTATGGGGACTCCAACAGAGCCATACCTTCCTGTCTACGGTGGTTGGACCTCCTGGCTCTCTGCTGTACATCCGTGGATCCATCATGTCCATTTTGAGACGGGAAGACAGTCTTCAGGAAAGACACCTAGGAAATAATAATATAAGAATGACGGCTGGGCACGGTGGCTCATGCGTATAATCCCAGTACTTTGGGAGGCCGAGGCAGGTGGATCACGGGGTCAGGAGTTCAAGACCAGCCTGGTCAAGATGGTGAAACCCCGTCTCTACTAAAAATACAAAAATTAGCCGGGCATGGCAGCGGGCGCCTGTAATCCGAGCTACTCGGGAGGCTGAGGCAGAGAACCGTTTGAAGCTGGAGGCGGAGGTTGCAGTGAGCCGAGATCACACCACTGCACTCCAGCCTGAGCGACAGAATGAGACTCTGTCACACACACACACACAAACACACACACACACACACACACACACAAGAATGACATGAGGCTGGCACGGTGGCTCACTCCTGTAATCCCAGCACTTTGGGAGGCCGAGGCAGGCGGATCACCTGAGGTCGGGAGTTTGAGACCAGCCTCACCAACATGGAGAAACGCTGTCTCTGCTAAAAATACAAAATTAGCCAGGCATGGTGGTGCATGCCTGTAATCCCAGCTAGTCGGGAGGCTGAGGCAGGAGAATCACTTGAACCCAGCAGGAAAAGGTTGTGGTGAGCTGAGATTGTGTCACTGCACTCCAACCTGGGCAACAAAATTGAAACTCTGTCTCAAAAAAAAAAAAAAAAAAAAAAAGCCAGGTGCGGTAGCTCACGCCTGTAATCCCAGCACTTTGGGAGGCCGAGGCGGGTGAATCACAAGGTCAAGAGATGGAGACCATCCTGGGCAACATGGTGAAACCCCGTCTCTACTAAAAATACAAAAATTAGCTGAGCATGGTGATGCACGCCTGTAGTCCCAGCTACTCGGGAGGCTGAGGCAGGAGAACTGCTTGAACCCAGGAGGCAGAGGTTGCAGTGAGCCAAGATCCCACCACTGCACTCCAGCCTGGTGACAGAGTGAGACTCCGTCTCAAAAAAAAAAAAAAAAAAAAAAAAATGACATGAATATACTTCACACAACGGAACTGCACACTTCAACACGGTTAGATGGTAATTATCATCTTATAAGTATTTTACTACAGGTTAACATGTTTCACAACTTGAAAAGGAAGTAATTACCTTCAGCTCTCTGAGTTCTAGAATTTGTAACATTTCACCCCCTGCTCCTTCCTGATCTGCACTGGAGCATCTTCCTTCTGTCCCTGCTCTACTCAGAGTTCACTTTCCCTTCCCTCACATCAGCTTCGTTGAGGCTGGTTTGAACTTAACGCAAAACATTCTCACTAATGACTGAATTCCCACCAAGATTTCCATATTATCACAGTATGCTTTTAATCTTCAAAGATATTAAATATTTGTTCTCATCATAGCTAAAATGCAATGCAAATCCCATCTCAGATGTGGGTCAGATATCTATGAATCTCCTGAGGTAGTCATTGAAATGACTTTTTTCTTGAGACGGAGTGTCACTCAACCATCCTGAAGTGCAGTGGCGCTACCTTGGCTCACGGCAACCTCCACCTCCCAGATTCAAGCGATTCTTGTGCCTCGGCCTCCCAAGTAGCTGGGATTACAGGTGCCCGCTACCATGCCTGGCTAATTTTTGTCTTTTTAGTAGAGATGGGGTTTCACCATGTTGGCCCATCTGGTCTTGAACTCCTGACCTCAAGTGATCCACCTGCCTCAGCCTCCCAAAGTGCTGGGATTACAGGCATGAGCCACCACACCTGGCCTGAAATAATATCTTTCAAATTCTTTGTAGAATTTGTTTTTTCCTGATTTCTGCACATAGGATAAAAAAAAATCATGTACTAGGATTTCAAGAGAAGCAATGGGTAATCTAAAAAGATGAAAAGAGCAACCATGTCTATCCCACAGCTACTGCTAGATTTCATAGGAAAGGTAGCTGGTCCAGTTTGGAGCTAGGAGAAATGTCAAACACATGAAGAAATGACAAGCAAAGAAATGCCATCACGCATGAATGCTTCATGGCACCCATGATGTCCCTGCTTGGGAGGTAATGGTATAGATGACTAGATGACAAGGACAAAGATGAGAGGTGCGAAGTTGTCCAAGTCCAACAGCTCAACTGAACTTTCCTAAATGGAATTGTTAAAAAGTGGTAAATTTAAAAACTTCCCCTGGCTCACGTGGTGGCTCACGCTTGTAATCCCAGCACTTTGGGAGGCTGAGGCGGGTGAATCATTTGAGGTCATGTTTTGAGACTAGCCTGGCCAACATGGTAAAACCCCAACTCTACTAAAAATACAAAAATTAGCTGGGCATGGTGGTGGGCACCTGTAATCCCAGCTACTTGAGAGGCTGAGGCAGGGGAATCACTTGAAGCCAGGAGGTGGAGGTTGCAGTGAGCCGAGGTCACACCATTATACTCCAGCCTGGGCAACAGAGGGAGACTCGTCTTGGGGGTGAGGAAAGAAAAAAAAAAAAAAAAAAAAGCTTCCTCCAATTTATACCGAAAATTCTCTGTTCAGGACTAAGTGGCATAGAGAATGTTAAATGTGCCTAGATATCTTCATAACTCATATATTTTCTGTTTTCTACATATCTTGAAAGGCAGTGCCAAATGATGTGTAATTATCTAGGTGGTAAAACTGAAACATACTTCCTCTTCCCTTGAATATAAAAAAGCATTGTGGTATTAGTACTTTTATCTTGGATCATTGTTCAGAAGGAGGTTCAGCCCCCAGACGACCACATTTTTACTGTCATGAATGGCAAGACAAACTGTAGAGCTCAACTTACCCAAAGGAAAAAAGGCTCAAAAGACAAATTATGGCTCAACTTAGCAGCCAAATTCTTACCAAGTACAGACTTTTGACATACTGATCTCTCTCCAGTTGCAAGTGGGAACATGCACTTTGAATGATGTCATTCAAAATTACCCTGCCCAGACACACTTTTCATTGATTCTCTTGGAGGGCAGTTCTAAGAGATTCTCTGGGGCTTTCTCTGCATCATGAGACGCAGTGCAGTTCTGCCCTTCACCTTCCGGCAGTTTGTCACCTCGTCCCTATGACCTCAGAGGAACTTTGTCTCAGGCCAATTGTTTGTTTCTTGGGCTCTTTCATTTCCCCTAAAAATCATTTGCTGCCCCTCCAAATGGCCTACATCTCCATCTATCTCCCTCTCCCCTCAGAAGAGGGTGCTCTTTAAGCATCAACCATCCAGCCCTTCTAGCAGTCCCATTTTTCAGCTGGTTCCCATGTTTATGCCTGTTCTATGTTTTTCTTTTCCTGTTAAGCTGTCTGTTGTCAGCTCATTTCTGCAGTGAATCTTCAGAGAGGAGATTGGAAGCTTTCCTTCCACCCATACGATAGAACTACAAAGCAGAAGAGTTTAGAAAGACTTTCCTATTTAAGTGACAAAACCTCATACTCCATCTGTGACAAATAGCACAAAGGTTAAAAAAACTTATTTTTGACCAAAAGCTCTGTTGACATTCTATTAAACAAACACTGACCTATTTAATTTTCATCATGTAAATGGCAGGTATTTTCATAATTCTTATGCTAATAAATCATTTCCCTGATTTTTGGGGTAAAACCACATATTCATAATGAAGTCCAGAAACGTGAATTGTTTCATATAATTTATTCTTATTTGTGATTACAAGTATACCTCTACAGAAAGTTAGTATACTCACAGAAAGGTAACTTGTGCAGAGGGAGATGGCAAATTTATAACTTCTCAGAAACACAGTAATGATACGTAACCAAGGACTTCCACCAAAGTCAGTCCCACGATGACGATGGTCAGCCAGAGTATTGATAACCTGGAATAATAATAGTTGAAATAATGAAAAGGTCAATGACACTGACAATATTTCACTCAGAAAGAATCATCCTTAGAAACCGTCAACCTCCTCCAGAAGGTAACCACATCCCTCAGATATCACCGTGGGATTCCACTGCTACAAAAGAGAACAGAAGTTAGAAGTCACATGTTTTTCAGATGGCTGGTAGTGTTTTTAGGCATTGCAAATGTGGGGTGTTGTCTTTCTTGGTATAAAGCAGGGATATCCAATCTTTTGACTTCCCTGCCTATATTAAAAGAAGCAAAGTTGTCTTGAGCCACACATAACATACACTAACACTAACAATAGCTGATGATCTAAAAAAAAAATTTTTTTTTTTTTTTTTTTTTTGAGACAGAGTTCCGCTCCACTCAGTCACCCAGGCTGGAGTGCAGTGGTGCAATCTCGGCTCACTGCAACCTCCAGCTCCCGGGCTCAAGCCATTCTCCTCCCTCAGCCTCCCGAGCAGCTGAGATTACAGGTCTCTGCCACCATGCCCGACTAATTTTTGTATTTTTAGTAGAGATGAGGTTTCACCATGTTGGCCAGTCTGGCCTTGAACTCCCAACAGGCGATCTGCCTGCCTCGGCCTCCCAAAGTGCTGGGATTACAGGTGTGAGCCACCGTGCCCGGCCATTTTTTTTTTGTTTTTGTTTTTGTTTGTTGTTTGTTTTTGAGATGGGGTCTCACTCTGTCACCCAGGCTGGAGTGCAGTGGTGTGCTCTCGGCTCACTGCAACCTCTGCCTCTCAGGTTCAAGTGATTCTCCTGCCTCAGCCTCCTGAGTAGCTGGGAGTACAGGTGCCTGACAGTGCACTCAGCAAATTTTTGTATTTTTTGTGGAGATGGGGTTTTGCCATGTTGGCCAGGGTGGTCTTGAACTCCTGACCTCAGGTAATCTGCCCACCTCAGCCTCCCAAAGTGCTGGGATTACAGGCATGAGCCACTGTACCTGGCCAAAATCTCCTAATGTTTTAAGAAAGTTTACAAATTTGTGTTGAACTGCATTCAAAACTGTCCTGGGCCACATGCAGCCCGTCACTCATGGCTAAGACAAGCTAAGTAGAAAGTAATTATCTTATCTTTTCTTTCCTTTTGTTTGGAGACAAAGTTTTGCTCTGTCACCCAGGCTAGATTGCAGTGGCATGATCTCAGCTCACTGCAACCTCCGCCTCCCGGGTTCAAGCGATTCTCCTGCCTCAGCTACTGAGTAACTGGGATTGCAGGCGCCTGCCACCACGCTCGGCTAATTTTTGTATTTTTAGTAGAAACAGGGTTTCACCATCTTGGCCAGGCTGGTCTCCAACTCCTGACCTCATGATCCACCTGCCTCGGCCTCCCAAAGTGCTGGGAATACAGGTGTGAGCCACTGCACCTGGCCAGTAGTTATCTTTTCTTTAGTTATTTACTTGTTTTTTAAATTGATGTATAACATTGGATGCATTTATTATATATCACATGGTAAAAGAATCCCTCTAAAGAATACTTCTCTCTTGGATTATATGAATCTTTGTCATTTAAAGCTCAGCATAAGTAAAAAAAAAAAAAAAAATACAATGAAGAGATTACTTCATTCACAAATAAGAATCCAATTTTAGTGCTTAAAAATTAACAAGGTGGGCCGGGCGTGGTGGCTCACGCCTACAATCCCAGCACTTTGGGAAGACGAGGTGGGTGGACCGCGAGATCAGGAGATTGAGACCATCCTAGCTAACACGGTGAAACCCATCTCTACTAAAAATACAAAAAATTAGCAGGGCATGGTGGCACGCACCTATAGTTCCAGCTACTTGGGAGGCTGAGGCAGAAGAATCACTTGAACCCGGGAGGCAGAGGTTGCAGTGAGCCAAGATCGCACCACTGAACTTCAGCCTGGGTGACAGAGCGAGACTCTGTCTCAAAAAAAAAAAAAAAAAAAAAAAAAAAAAAAAATTACCAAGGTGGAGATCATGAAAATGGCATGAATAGTGTGGGATTTCTCTAAGATTGTTGACATTAATTCCATTAGACTCTTATGTGAGTGAAGACGAAGACTTCCCCTGAGTAAGTTCAGACAGCTTGTGATAACATTTCTACATCGATTCCTCAGGATTTAACTATATATTCTTGAAAACATCTCAATTTTCAATGTTTCTTTCGAGATGGTGAATTAAACAGAGATAGCCCTTCAACAGGTTGAACTCAGCATATGCTGAGTCTGAAATGGAAATGATGGAGTTAGAGAACCATACAACAATGGTAATGATTTCAGAAACATGGTGTTGAGCAGAATAAAGCAGACACAAAAGAGTACCTATGGCATGGCATGCATCTGTATACGCGAAATTCCAGAATAAGCAAGCTAACCTATGATAAGAAAGAGACTGGCTGGAAAGAGTGAGAGTTCACTTTCTGGGGTGACATAAGAGTGTAGATCTTGCCTGGGCACGGTGGTTCACGCCTGTAATCCCAACACTTTGGGAGGCCGAGGCGGGCGGATCACCTGAGGTCGGGAGTTCAAAACCAGCCTGACCAACATGGAGAAACCCTATCTCTACTAAAAATACAAAATTAGCTGGGAGTGGTGGCACATGTCTGTAATCCCAGCCACTCGGGAGGCTGAGGCAGGAGAATCGCTCGAATCTGGGAAGCAGAGGTTGCGGTGAGCTGATATTGCCCCATTGCACTCCAGCTTGGGCAACAAGGAAGAAACTGTCTCAAAAAAATAAATAAATAAAATAATGTAGATCTTGAAAGGGGGTTGGTTTATGCTGGTGTATGTACTTTCCAAAGTTACTAAACTTACACTTAAGGTTATATATTTTGGCCAGGCACGGTGGTTCACGCCTGTAATCCCAGCACTGGGAGGCCGAGGCAGGCGGATCACGAGGTCGAGAGATGGAGACTATCCTGGCGAACATGGTGAAACCCAGTCTCTACTAAAAATACAAAAATTAGCCGGGCGTTGTAATCTGAGCTACTCAGGAGGCTGAGGCAGGACAATTGCTTGAACCCCGGAAGCAGAGGTTGCAGTGAGCCGAGATGTTGCCACTGCACTCCAGCCTGGGCGACAGAGTGAGACTGTCTTAAAAAAAAAAAAAAAAAAAAAAAGTCATCAAACCAGATGACACAAATCAAATGACATTTCACTTTGTTTTGGTCCATTTTGTTTGTTAGAGACAAGAGTGCAGCGGGGCCATCTCGGCTCACTGCAACGGCCAGCTCCTGGGCCCAAGCGATCCTCCCACCTCAGCCTCTCCAGTAACTGGGATAACAGGTACGCACCACCAGGACCGACTAATCCTTTTTGGAATTTTTTGTAGAGATGGGGTTTCGCTATGATGCCCTGGCTAGCCTTCAACTCCTGGACTCAAGTGATCTGCCCACCTCGGCCCCCTAAAGTGCTGGGATTACAGGCCTGAGCTGTGTCATTTCATGCCGCGTGACACAGCCCAGTAAAAAGGAAGAAACCCCGTGGGTCCAGCGTCTACTCACACTGGTAGACTGATGGCTGATAAATCCCAGCAGGAGCCAAAAGAGGAGCCAAAAGAGCAGCCACAGCACCCGTCCACTCACACAGGTGGACTGATGGCTGATAAGTGCCAGCAGGAGCCAGAAGAGGAGCCAAAAGAGCAGCCACCGCACCCGCATGTCCTGGTCCTTTCAGGCGCCCTGAGGCGGCCAGGACAGAGGTGGAGGTGGCTTAGGGCAGGGGGGAGGGAAGGGGACCGGGACCGGGCCGGATCTGAGTTGGGGAGGGGGAGGGGAGGGGGAGGGTAGGGGAAGGGGAGGGGAAGGGGGGAAGTAAGGGAAGGGAAAGGAGGAGAAGGGGGCTGTTGGGCACCTGGAGGAGGTGGAGGAGGAGGAGGAGGAGAAGAAAGGGGTCTGGGAAAGGATCCGGTTCAAATTAAGTTCCCAAGCGCTGGTGGAAGGTTTAGCTACAGGTCACGGAGAAGATCAGGGAAGCAACAGGACACATGGGGCAAGGGAGCGTGAGGCTTAGGAGCAATTAGAGGGAGACAAACGTTCTGCTATCCACCAAACCTTCGGTCTGGGCCCTCCCTTAGCAACCCTGGGGCTTTATACTCCCTCTCCACCAATCCCTGATGACCCCGGTGGTGCCTCACAATGGACATTCCAACTAGCGCCCGCATCATTCCAATGACCCCTCCCACATCTCAGTCCCCCACACTCCTCGCAAGGACAGGTCCTCTCTGGAACCTTCACAAACCTGATTTCTTGTCCTCCCCAACCAGCTCCCTGTCCCTGCTTCTGGGCGCTCCTTCCTTCCTGAGCTCCCAGGGTTCCTCAAAGTCACTTTTGGCCACAAAACATAAAAAACAAATGATGGCAGGATGGCAGGAAGAACCTCATACCCAAGCAGAGTGCCAGGTTTTACAGCCTCCGCTCAGCCATTCATATCCTAAGCAACAAAGCATCAGCAGGATACGGAAGGTCCCGATAGTAAACCATCTCCATCACATCCATGTAGCCATCCGTCCATCAACCTGTATCTCAGGAACAAATGTAGATACATTCATTTTAAGCATGCATGGTACATTTACAAAAATTAACCTGACTTATTTTGTTCCAGCAAATCTCAATATATTTGAGAGCAATCAAATCACACAGCATGTTTCTGATCATATAACTGTGCTAGAAGTCAATGATTAAAAGCTAATTCAAAATTATTATTTGCTTGGAAATTCAAAGTGCCCTTATAAGACATAAACATAAGAAAGAATCCAAAATGAAACAAGATTGCCTTTCAACTCAATGATAAGGTCATAACATGGCAATAAAATGTCTCCCTCTGGCCTGGGAATTCCTCTTTGTGGCACAAGGTTGTGTGATCTCAAATCACCCCTAACCCACCTAGACATTTTAACATCCGAAACCGAGTGATGATGTCCTTATCTATATCATCTTACTGCCTGTGTGTGTGGACTTTAAATTCTGAACCCAAATGAGGGGGAGAAAACCAAGTTGACTTTCATGATTGATCTCTCAGGGATGTCCAAGGAATCTGTGCATTTCAAGAAACAAAGTTCATCAGCTTCTCTCCTAAGGTATTTGCCCACAATACCCAGAGGGCTTGGCAGCATCATGTGTGATGGGTGGGGAGCTCCAAGCAGGTGGGCAGGACCCAGGGGCCTGGTGACCAGGACAGACCCCCACTGTCCATCACCTTTCCTGGCCCTGTCCTCAGCTAAACTTCCCACAGGCCTTCTGCCCGATCACACAGAGTGTGCCCAAACTCACTCAGGCCTCTGGCAGCTGAAAACCACTGCTTTAAATCCCTTTACCATTTACTATGACATAAGGTTATTGTTAACAGGAAATATTCTATTGATGCTACAAATGGAAAGCCAATGCCTTTACCATAAATAGAAAAACAACCCTAAGAAACAAGCAAAACAAAAACAAACCAGGGGCTGGGTGTGGTGGCTCACGCCTGTAATCCCAGCACTTTGGGAGGCCGAGGTGGGCGGATCACAAGGTCAGGAGTTCCAGACCAGCCTGGCCAATATGGTGAAACCCTGTCTCTAATAAAATACAAAAATTAGCCGGGTGTGGTGGTGGGCGCCTGTAGTCCCACCTACTTGGGAGGCTGTGGCAGGAGAATAGTTTGAACCCGGGAGGCAGAGTCTGCCGTGAGCCGAGATTGCACCATTGCACTCCAGCCTAGGCGACAGAGCGAGACTCTGTCTCAAAAACAGCAACAACTACAAACAAACAAATAACAGGGTTAACAAAACTATGGAATTCAATTCTATTTATATGCTGCAGCCATGTTCCAGCCCTAGATTTGGCTGGGCATGGTGGCTCATGCCTGTAATCCCAGAACTTTGGGAGGCTGAGGCAGGCGTATCACGAGGTTAGGAGTTCGAGACCAGCCTGACCAACATGGTGAAACCCCGTCTCTACTAAAAATACAAAAATTAGCCAGGCATGGTGGCACACGCCTGTAATCCCAGCTACTCAGGAGGCTGAGGCAGGACAATCCCTTGAACCCGGGAGGTGGAGGTTGCAGTGAGCCGAGATCGTACCATTGCACTCCAGCCTGGGTGACAGAATGGAATGAGACTCTGTCTCAAAAAAAAAAAAAAAAAAAAAAAAAAAGCCCTAGATTTCGGTTGTGTTGGTTGTAAAAGGAGAGACCCAGTAAGTGGGGGTTGAAGTCAGATTAGACCAAAAGTGAATAGCAGAGAGTACTATAATGTCCATGAAGGGTTGCTAGAGTCACCGTGATCATAGCCCAAGCAGAGACAGGGAAAGGAAGATGTGAGCAGAGTTTGGGGTCTCAAACAATGGAGGTTATTCGTGCAGCCCAGGAAAGGCTCCCCAAAGCCAGGATCAACCTCCCTTGCAGGTGGTCCCTCATGGAGGCATGGCCAGGCACCTTAGATTTGAGACCAGCTATGTTGCTGCTGACCAGCTGTGTGACCCTGGGCTGGTTTCCTTCCATACAATGGGAGTGCCAATGGCTGCATGCATGCAAAGACCGTCTGAGGATAGGAGGAAGCAATCTGCTGATCACCCGTGTACCTGAGTGTCATCACCTCCCAAGGGCATCCTTCGTTCCAGAGCTGGCACCTTGGAAGGCCCATGGTCACCGAAGGCAGTGATGATGGTAACAGCAGTAAATCATCATTTATGGCTGATGAGGGAAGGCCAGGGGTAGGGCTCCTAGGTCCTTGGATAAGAATGAGGGTCTGGGCACTCCTGGGGACAGCTGAGTGGTAGGACTCCTGGGTCCCCAGGGGGCAGGTCCATCTTCAGTGGCATTTGGCCTAGGCTGGGATGCTGAGTTATCCACTTTGTTCTGAAACAGACAGAACCAGGCAGCTCTGGCATGGGCCCAGCCCAGCCTCTGGCCCCACTAGCTTCACTGCCTTCCTGTCCCCTGAGACCTCCCAGCTCCCAGGTCCAGCCCAGTCCCTGCAGGCTTCCTTTAAGCCAATTTGACCTCACCCACACCTGCAAGTGCAGGCCTCTCCCCGCAGCCTCTGCACTATTCCTGCTTAGAGCCTCTTACGCTGACTTATTTGAACTCATGACCCCACCAGGCCTCTTACTGACACTGCCTCGGTTTCCTCATCTGCACATGGGTGCAGTAACTAACGAGCTGCAACGCCTCAGCCTTCCCAGTAGCTCTTTTTGCTAATTTGAAAGACTCAGGATGGCTTGAACCCAGAAGTTGGAGGTTGCAGTCCACCATGATCACCACTGCACTCCAGCCAGGGCGACAGAGTGAGACCCTGCTTCAAAAGAATAAAAAATTAAAGCCACTCCTTGCTGGGGTTGTCAGGGCTGGGCCTGGGCCTGTCTGACCCAAGGCAGTAACCGCAGATCCCAGAACTGCCTGGCAGCGTCCCCAGCCGGGCCCTCCCAGTTAACGAGTAGACGTAAGGCAGGGAGTGGTCTAGCCCCAGTCCCATCTGTTGGGGTGGGGGCGGGGGGCTTCAGCCGCAGTCTGAGGCCCTGGGCAGCTGGAACCTGTGCCACCTCCCTCAGCCTGAGCTCCTGCTGTCAGAGTGCTTCTGGGTCTCCCGGGAACCAGGCAGGGCCATCTGCTGGGCTGGGGAGGACACCGCCTTCCCTGGCACCCTGAACGAGAGTGCGAACCAAATGGCCTCACCTCTTACCACCTGCCCGAGAGCCAAGAGGGAGGTGGGGAAGTGGGGACCAGACAGGACTGGCCTGCCCCCCTCGGGCACTTCAGGCGTCACTCCATCCCAGAGGACTTGAGGGGACTTGGAACCCCCCAGACGGGGTAGAGAACAGCTCCCCAGACTGGAGGGAGCCCCTTTTCCTGTCCCTGGAACAGCCCTTCCTCCATCCTCCCTCTAACTGGCTCTAATTAAAGGGTGAGAAAAATGCAAATTTAAGATTTGCTGAGGACAAGCCGGCACCTCAGCATGAGGAATTCCAGCTGGTGGGGGTGGGGGTGGGCGCTCCTCACCCAAGAGCAGGGTCCTCTCCCCTAGGCAAGCCCTGGAAACCCTCGCTCAGGCTCTGCAGGGAGCACGTGCTTCTAGGGCCCAGTAAGGCCTCTGTACCGAGGCAGCACTGCTGGCCCCAAGTGGACGTGGCCCTTGACTTCCTCTGACCCACCACCCTGTAGGCAACAGTGTCCGCCTCCCCCAAGGCACAGGATATGGTCCCTGGGTAATGCCAGCCCCTGGCATAGGGCAACTAACTATGCTTGTCGGGTGCAGCCACCAGCCCAGGTGTTGGAAGGTCGAGGCAGGCAGCTTCTGGGGTCCAGGCCTCGAGCCTGTCGGTACTACGGGGATCACAGAGAACTTGCTGCTCAGGGGTACCGGCAGGACTCTGATGTGGGACCAGGCCAGGGCCTCCACTCACCCGGAAGTCAATGCCTACGGTGGAGATGAAGGTCCCCGCCAGGAAAGCACCGTCCTTGAATCGCACCAGCAGACAGGTCTTCCCCACGCCCGAGTCCCCCACCAGCATGACCTAGGACAAGCAGGAGGGTTGGGGGGAGTCTGGTCTGCCCTGAGCTGGCCTGGTCAGAAGGGGGCTGCAGGTGAGGGGTGGAGGGAGGCAGCCCAGGCCTGCAGGCTCAGCGGGGCCAGGGACCCCGATGGGCTGGACACCCAGCGTCTGCCTCTGAAAGGCTGGGGCTGCTCTGTCCTTCTGCACAGTGGCCGTCTCAGTCAGCGGGGAGTGAGGGCAGCCACCTGCATCCCGGACCCTCCCTAACGTCCATACCCCCACACGGTGGACAGCATCTGGGAGGGGAGCAGGTGGGGTGGCAGCTGGGTACCTCCTAAGAGACTTGGGGAGGCCTCTACCGGGGGCTTCTCCACATCCCAGTAGGGACATGACCCCAGCAAGGCTCAAGAGGAATTTGCCCCATTAGGATCAGATCTCGATCTGAAGAGAGACCTGGGCCAAGTCGGAGGTTGGGGGCAGGTGCAAGTGGGCAGCAGTCAGGCCTTCTCCCCGAAACCTGTGCTACCAAACCCAAAGATGGTCCTCCCAGCCCCCTGCCAAGTCCACACAGCCTCTGCCTTGGTCTGGAGTCCCAGGGTTCCCCATCCATCTGGCAAACCTCTTCCCCCCAGCAAAAAAAAAAAAAAAAAAGGCCCACAGCCGCTGGGTTGAGGGAGGGCAGCATACGGGAAATGGTGAGACCCCGGGCGGGGGCCAGGGCACTGGGGCGCGGGACGCAGGCACTGGTGGTCGCGGGACCCCTTGTGCCACCATGCCGCCTGGGGGGTGGGGGACAGGCCCTGCCAGCTGTTGGATACCCCAGACCTGGGATGGACAGCTGTGTGTGCACGATGCACCGTGCAAGCCCCACGGGGTTCCTCCCGCGTCGGCTCCGCGCCCTGGGGCCGCGGGCCCTGCACCCCCTGTCCGACCCCCAACCCTTGGCTCAGGCCGGGCGCCACCTGCTGCGCTGGCCTGGGGGGCGGGTGCCTGGCTCACCTTGAAGGCGACGTCGTGGAAGTCGACACCGCCGCCAAGCGAGGGCCGGCCGGGCTGCAAGGGCCCGTTGGGCGGCGCGTCGGGGCCGGAAAGCGCAGTCCCGGAGCGCGCCGGTCGGGCCCCGTTGGCGGTGGGCAGCGTGGAGGCAGCGGGGGTGCTGGCCCCTTTGCTCTTGGGGGTCTTCTTCCTGGACATGGCGGGCGGGCGCTCAGTGTGCTCCCGCTGCAGCCGCCGTGCCCTGGGCCGTCCCGCACCCCGCGCCCGCCGAGCCCGACCCGGACCCGAACCCTTCCCCTGGCGGCGGCGGCGGCGGCATCATCATCATCATCATCATCATCATCCCGGGCGCCCGGCTCGCGCCCCGCCCCCGCCGCTCCACGGGCGCGCAGCCACTCAGGCCCGGCCTCCCGCCGCCGCCGCCAATGCCGTGCGTGGGGCGGGGACATGCAAATACACCCCCGCTCGGCGGGGCGGGGGGGGGTCAGGAGGTCCGGGCCCCGTCCCGCCCCCGATCACGACCCCTGCCCGGGGCTGCCTTGGGACCAGGAGCCTGCTGTGAGGTGACAGGCCTGGGCCAGGAGTCACCCCGGGATCCTGAATCCCCTCTGCTGGCTGCACACCACCCCAGCTCGGTGACCCCCAAACTGGACCGCCAGACCTGGGAGGAAGGGGTGTCCTGAGATGTGGGTGCTGGGGCAGAGGGCCCGCATGGACGGGCACCGCGGGCTTCTGTCTCCTTAGCCCCAGATGCCTAGCGCTTGGCCCGGTGCCCTTCACTGCTCCATCCCCTCCAGGGTAGGCGGGTCCAGGAAGCTCCAGCCCTGGCTTGGCAAACACACCAGGCTGCTGGGGCAGGCGCCCTGGGCTCAGGTGACAGCTGGTCACCGGGAGGACACAGCGGGCGCGGCGATCTCCCCCACAGCTTCTGCCTGCTGTGCACGCCTGGGGATCTGCGGGAAGGAGGAAGTCGCTGTGGCAGCCAGCCCCCGGCCCCCTGAGGGTCCCCTCCCACGGGACTCTGCCCTCAGGGTCTGAAAGGTGAAAAGCAGAGGCCCCTGCCCAGGCTGTGTGGCTGGCCCCTTGTCCTTCCCCTCCAGGTTCGGACCTTCAGGTGGCCAGGGCCGATTCTCCAAATCCTAAGCTGGTCCCTGGCAGACCCACCTCCCCAACCTGGGCTGCACTGGAGCTCTGTCACCCCCTCTCACAGAAAAGATGGGACTGCAGTGGTCAGAGCTGGGGCACAGTGGTCCAGAGGGGTGGTGTCCTTGGCATGCGGGGGCTTCTTGGTGTTTCTTTGGGAGCTGGAGAGATGACCCGGCTGTCCCCGGAGACCTGACAGCTGTCACCAGGACCTTGGGCCCTTCAGAGACCTGAGCCCTCCCAGCTGGCAGTGCCCAGAGTCCAAACAATTGGCTGCCCCTCGGGTCAGAGGCCTGAGAAAACACAGATGGAGGGGCACTGCCCAGCAGAGTGATTCCTCGAGAGGGCCTGGCAGAGGCCGTGGAAGCCTGCCCTACAGCAAGCACTGTTGTGTGCCAGGCACACGACCTCTTCAAAGTTATCCTGCAAGGTGGGTACTGCCCTCAGTGTCCAGATGGGGAAACCGAGGCCCAGAAAGGCAAGGAGCCTGTGCAAGGTCAGCAGGCTAGGAAGGGCAGAGCTAGGATTTGTTCCTGGGAACTCCAGCTCCAGAGAACATAAACCGTCCCATGGCAGAAATCCCTGTAGACTTAATCCCCAGGAACCTGGCAGAGCTGGGGGGCAAACCCGGAAGCCCTCTCAGAACCCTTCCTTGTCTCACTCCTCTGGCCCCCCAGCTCTTCCAGACCAACCCCCAGTGTGTGTGCACTGGGCCTGGGTAGAGGCATTTAGCTTCTGCAGCTGCAGCCCTGGGGACTCCAGGTGTCCACCCGCGCTACAAGGCCTCTTTCAGGATGGCTGGCCCAGGATCTGAGCTGGGGGCCTCAGCAGCTGCTGTGCACTGGCCCCAGGGTCCTGGGCAGTGGACTCCCAGTCCAGTGGACCCCGTCCTGCCAGCTGCTGCTCAGGTACCCCCAGGGCGCGGGCAGCAGGAGGAGTTGGGTGCAAGTAGGGCATCCTGCAGGGGGAGGAGTGCGGATGGGGCCCCCAGGAAGAGAAGGAGGCAGGCACGCTGGAGAAAGTGGGAGGCCAGGCGGGGAGGGGAGCCTTGAGAGAGCAGAGGAAACGGGCTTGTGCTGGCAACCTTTAAAATTAGGAGAGTTTACATACAAATCCAAGTCTCTGGTTTCTCTTGAAAATGGGGAGCTCTGGGTGCCTGCATCACAGACCCCTCTCTTGGCTTCCAGCAGGCCTCGGAATCTTTGATCATTATGTCTCTTGGTTGCTGTGTTTGCCAACTGTTTCACCCTCTGGAGTGTAAGCTCTCTGGGCACAGGAAGCAGCTTGTCTTGGTCAACTGCTGTCCCCAGCAGCCAGCTCTGGGCCTCCATAAGCAGTTATTAAATTGGTGAAAGAGGCCAGGTGTGGTGGCTCACGCCTGTAATCCCAGCACTTTGGGAGGCTGAGCAGGCAGATCACTTGAGGCCAGGAGTTTGAGACCAGCCTGGCCAACATGGTGAAACCCCGTCTCTACTAAAAATACAAAATTAGCCAGGTGTGGTGGCTGGCGCCTGTAGTCCCAGCTACTCAGGAGGCTGAGGCAGGAGAATCGCTTGAACCCAGGAGGCGGAGGTTGTGGTGAGCCGAGATCGCGCCATCGTACTCCAGCCTGGGCGACAAGAGCGAAACTTGGTCTCAACAAAAAAAAAAAAAAAAAAAAGGCCGGGCGCGGTGGCTCACGCCTGTAATCCCAGCAGCATTTTGGGAGGCCGAAGCAGGCAGATCACGAGGTCAGGAGATCGAGACCATCCTGGGTAACACAGTGAAACCCTGTCTCTACTAAAAATACAAAAAATTAGCCAGGTGTGGTGGCGGGCGCCTGTAGTCCCAGCTACTCGGGAGGCTGAGGCAGAAGAATCGTGTGAACCTGGGAGGTGGAACTTGCAGTGAGCTGAGATCGCACCACCGCACTCTAGCCTGGGCGACGGAACAAGACTCCATCTCAAAAAACAACAACAACAACAAATAAAACTAGAACAGGCAGCCAGCAAGGGCAAGGCGGGGGCCAGCGAGGGCAAGGCAGGGGCCGGCATGGTGGGAAAGTTCAGCAGGGAGGCCTTGGGATGTCCGGATTCTTGGCATCTTCAGAACTGGAGAAGAGAGGAGTCCTGTGGGCCAGGGCAGGTCCCTGAGACAGGGTCCGAGTTTGAGATGGGCCCTGGGAGCTGGGGGCGGAGAGTGAGGTCCGTGTTCCCCTGGGAGGGGTGCTACAGCCCCGCATCCTTCTGGTGCAGAGCTGGCTCTGCCAGGGAGGGGAAGGTCTCCACGGGTTCCTGTCCTCGAGGGGAGAGAGCGCCCTGGGTCTCCTTGGGGCCTTGCTCTGGGACTTTCGCTCCTGTTACCCTCTGACGGCCCGGCCCCCTGGCATCCTTACACCGTGCCCTCTAACTCCTGCCAGTTCCTTCTGACTGTCCTGGGTGTCTGGAAGGATGTGTGCTGTGAGCCCCCAGCCAAAATGACCCCTGGGAGCCATGGATCAGGACAGTCTCTTTCTGGCCCCCATTTTCCAGCCTCTTCCCTACACTCTGCCCCCAGAGTGGGGCCCTCGGGCTGGCCCTTGTGTGCCAGGAGAGGGGGCACAGGCACGAGTGAGGCCTCTTCAGGCTTCCAGACTCTGCCTGGAGCCCCACCCTCAAGGGAGCCTGCCCTGGCTCCTCCTGCCCCACTTCTGGCTCCCTGGATGCTCTCCAGCCCTTCCCCGGCGGCTGCATGGCCGCTGTAGCAGCCTGGGAGCCTCCTGAGGACAGGGCCCTGTCCTGCCTACTCCTGTTCCCGCCAGGCACTCGAGAGAGAGCTCTGTGGCTGAGCAGCAGAGAGCTGGGCTGGACTTCAAGGGGCTCTTAGCAAGCCAGGGAGTGGCAAAGCTGCCACGGCCTGTGCCCCCAGGGCACCTCCCAAGACCCTCCTCTGGAGCTCAGCGGTCTGTGCCCTCCGCGGGGTCCCCGGCTTGCTATGTGCCCCTGGGCATGTGGCATTCCCTGTCTGGGCCTGCTCCCCTCTCCATGAAATGAGGGGGCAGGAGGAGCCGATCTCTGAGGTCCCTTCCAGCTCAAACACCTTATGTTCTATGAAATCCGTGTGAACGTTGCCATGGAGACGTTGGAGGAACTGTGGCAGCACCGAACGCAACTTCCACCCGAGAGAGGAGCACTGAGTCACCCCAGCACGTGGGTGACATCACAGGTAAGCTCTCTCCGGTGTCCAGGTGTGCAGCAGTCTGGTGTCCTCCTGAGAGGTCACCCCCCTTCAGCCTGCTCACCATGGTGGCCCTGAGGCCCTACCGGGTGGGTCGGGACAAACAGGTGTCCATCCCTGTCCGAATGGGGACCGTTTGTCTGTTGCCTGCAGACGTGACCACAGTGACTCAGGTGCTCCCAGACGGGAAGGCGGCAGAGGTGATCTGCCACACAGAAGATGAGCTAACGGGGGAGTCATGTGCGCCTCTGTGGCTGTCAGAGCAGTATCCTCACTCCTACGGAGCCAGTTGCCTGCTCTCAGCAGTGCTGGCTTCCTGCGCCTGAGCTGAGTGAGGGCGTCCGCTTAGCCATTGGAGGAGGCAGCATCAGGGCTCCTGGCTGCAGGCTCTCCCGGCAGCCTCAGAGTGACACACATGGCCTCACGGCAGGTGCAGGGATCCCTGTCGATGAACAAAACAGACCCCTGCGTAACCGTAACAATCACTGACTACCCCAGACTGCACCAAGTGCTTTCCTTGCAACGTTTCTCTTTTTTTTTTTTTTGAGATGGAGTCTTGCTGTGTCACTCAGGCTGGAGTGCAATGGCGCCATCTCGATCTCGGCTCACTACAACCTCTGCCTCCCAGGTTCAGGCAATTCTCCTGCCTCAGCCTTCCGAGTAGCTGGGATTACAAGTGTCCACCACCACGCCCGGCTAATTTTTGTATTTTAGTAGAGACAGGGTTTCACCATGTTGGCCAGGCTGGTCTTGAACTCCTAACCTCAGGTGATCCACCCGTCTCGGCCTCCAAAGTGCTGGGATTACAGGTGCCCACCACCACGCCTGGCTAATTCTTTTTTTTTTTTTTTTTTTTTTTTTTGAGACAGAGTCTGGCTCTCGCCCAGGCTGGAGTACAATGGTGCGATCTCGGCTCACTGCAAGTTCCACCTCCCGGGTTCACACCATTCTCCTGCCTCAGTCTCCCAAGTAGCTGGGACTACAGGTGCCCGCCACCACACCCGGCTAATTTTTGTTTTTGTATTTTAGTTGAGACAGGGTTTCACCGTGTTAGCCAGGATGGTCTGGATCTTCTGACCTCGTGATTCACCTGCCTCGGCCTCCCAAAGTGCTGGGATTACAGGTGTGAGCCACCGCACCCTGCCCTTTTTTATTTATTTATTTTTTTTGAGATAGGGTCTCACTCTGTTACCCAGACTGAAGTGCAGTGATGCGGTTCCGACTCATTGTAGCCTCGAACTCTTGGGTTCAAGCAATCTTCCCACTTCAGTCTCCCAGCAATTTTTTAGTTTTTTTATAGAGATGGGGGACTCACTATTGTCCAGGCTGGTCTTGAACTCCTGGGCTCAAGGGATCCTCCCGCCTTAGCCTCCCAAGATGTTGGGATTACAGGCGTCAGCCACCGTGCCCAGCCTTGTTTTCTAAGAGTCTAAATTAAATCACAATTATCTGATTCTTCCACATTTGATAGAACTCGTCCACAAAAAGATCTGGATTAAGTGTCTTTTCCTGACATGGCTTTTGATACGTTTTCAATGTGTTCTTTTGTTATTGGTCTATTTGGGGTTTTAATTTTTTCTAGAATTGGTTTTTACAGTTTGTAACATATAAGCATCCCATATAGATTTCAAAAATGTAGGCAAACAATTGCACATAATTTTCTTTTATAATTTTTAACTTTTTTCATCTCTGTGAATAAACCTTCATTCTTCATCTGAATGTCCCATATTTTCTTTTTCTCTCTCCTTTTCTCTCAGTCACACTTACCAGAATTTTTTCCTAGAAAAATCTTAGCAACTATATCTATTAAATAGCTCGATTTTATTCATCAATTCTACTCTTTTTTTTTTTTTTTTTTTTTGAGGCCCAGCCTACTCTTTCTTTTAAAGTAACTAATTTCTGCTCTTTACTTTCTAATTTCCTTCCATCTTTTTTGGGGGGTTTATTTTACAGGTGTTTTTCTAGAATGTTGAAATAAATACTTAATTTATATATTGGTTTGATTCTTCATGCTAACTAATAAAAACAAGTGAAGTTATCCGTTTCTCTCCATGTATAACTTTGACTGCATCCCCATAGATTTTCTATGATGTTTGCTCATTACTATTCATTTCCTTTTTTTTTTTTTTTCCTTCTTTTTTGAGACGGAGTCTCGCTCTGTCACCCAGGCTGGAGTGCAGTGGCATGATCTCGGTTCACTGCAACCTCCACTTCCAGGGTTCAAGTAATTCTCCTGCCTCAGCCTCCCTAGAAGCCGGGATTACAGGCATGTGCCCCCACGCTCTGCTAATTTTTGTATTTTTAGTAGAGACAGGGTCTCACCATGTTGGCCAGGTTGGTCTTGAACTCCTGACCTCTGGTGATCCGCCTGGCTTGGCCTCCCAAAGTGCTAGGATTACAGTCATGAGCCACCCCACCCAGCCTATTCATTTCTATATGCTCTAATTTTTATTTATTTATTTTTTGAGACAGGGTCTCACTCTGTTGCCCAGGTTGGAGTGCAGTGGCACGATCTCAGCACACTGCAACCTCCCCATCCCGGGTTCAAGCGATTCTCCTGCCTCAGCCTCCCAAGTAGCTGGGAATACAGGCGTGCATCCCCACACCCAGCTAATTTTTGTATTTTTGGTAGAGATGGGGTTTTGCGATGTTGGCCAGGCTGGTCTTGAACTCCTGACCTCAAGTGATCCACCCACCTCGGCCTCCTGTAGTGCTGGGATTACAGGCGTGAGCCACTCTGCCCGGCCAAGTCCTGTTCATTTCTGTAGGATTGGTAGTGATGTCCCCTCTTTCATGCTTTTGGTAGTCAGTCTAGCTAAGAGTTTGCCAATTTTGTTGATCTTTTCAAGGAACTAACTTTTGGTTTTTCTGCTTTCTAGTTTACTAAGTTCCTCTCTAATCTTTCTTTAGGTTTCATTTGTTCTTCTTTCTAATTTAATCTAATTTAAGGTAGAATTGTACTTTTTTTCTTTTTTGAGACAAAGTCTCACTCTGTCACTCAGGCTGGAGTGCAATGGCATGATCTTGGCTCACTGCAACCTCTGCTTCCCATGTTCAAGCGATTCTTGTGCCTCAGCTTCCCGAGTAGCTGGGACTACAGGCACATGCCACCACGCCCAGCTAATTTTTGTATTTTTAGTAGAGATCAGGTTTCTCCATGTTGACCAGGCTGGTCTCAAACTCCTGACCTCATGTGATTTGCCCACCTTGGCCTCCCAAAGTGCTGGGATTACAGGCATGAGCCACTGCACCTGGTCAAAGAAAATTTTTTTTTTTTTTTTTTTTTTTTTTTTGAGACAAGAGTCTTGTTCGTTGCCCAGGCTGGAGTGCAGTGGCATGATCTCGGCTTACTGCAAGCTCCACCTCCCAAGTTCACACCTGGCTAATTTTTTGTATTTTTAATAGAGACAGGGATTCACCATGTTAGCCAGGATGGTCTCGATCTCCTGACCTCATGATCTGCCCACCTCAGTCTCTCAAAGTGCTGGGATTACAGGCATGAGCCACTGTACCCATCCCAACATTTTTTATTTGAGCCCCCCTTTTATTACATAGGTGGTTAAAGCTATAAATTTCCCTCTAAGCACTGTCAACTCCCACAACTACTGCCTGCCCCACCACCCCTACCATTCAGATCAGACATCAGGGCCAGGTGCAGTGCCTTCCACCTGTAATCCCAGCACTTTGGGAGGCAGAGGTGGGTGGATCACGTGAGGTCAGGAGTTCAAGACCAGCCTGGCCAACGTGGCGAAACCCCATCTCTACTAAAAATACAAAAATTTAGCCGGGCATGGTGGTGGGCACCTGTAATCCCAGCTACTCAGGAGGCTGAGGCAAGAGAATCACTTGAGCCCAGGAGGCAGAGGCTGCAGTGAGCCGAGATTGCACCATGGCACTCCAGCCTGGGCAACAGAGCGAGATCCTGTCTCAAGAAAATAAAAGATGACATGTCAGGCATTTGTTGCATCCAAAGAGGGCTGTTAAAATTACTTATTGGTTGACAAATGAGCACAGTGTTATAGAATGGAAACATTTAAGATTCTGGCCTAAGAATATTTGCTGACCAATAGAACAAACTCTTTGCGCTGGGGTGGGGGTAGTGGGAGAAGAAAGCCGGAGAAGGAATCTGCCCTGCCTCCTCACACACACCTGGCTTCGGTGGCATCCCAGAGGGGTCTGTGAGTATGCAAACAGACCAGTGACCCCTCCGGGGGGAGGGCATGCATGTGGTCTAGAAGTGCAGTGCCAGCCTTCCTCTTCAACCCACAAGCCTCGGGCCAGGCTTGCTCCTAGGTCCCAGGGCCGCTCTGCCCCTCCACTCAGAAGAGTCTGTCTACAGGACCAGGTGGCAGAGGGTGTGGGCCCCACACAGAGTCACCTCCCCTCACAGCTCACTGACAGAGCAGTCAGTCAGTCAGTGAATAGGTCAAATGTTTCAGAACACGCGAGAGGCGGCTGCAGCATTGTGAATGGACTAAATGCCACTCAACTGCATGATTAATTAATTTCTTTGAGACAGGGTCTCCCTGTTCCCCAAGCCAGAATGCAGTGGCACAAGCAACGCTCACTGCAGCCTTGGACTCCCGGGCTCAAGCGATCCTCCTGCCTCAGCCTCCTGAGTAGCTAGGACTACAGCTGCACACCACCCTGCCCAGGTAACTTTTAAAAAATATTATTATTAATTTTTTTTTTTTTTTTTTTTGAGACAGTCTTGCTCTGTCTCCCAGGCTGGAGTGCAGTGGCGCTATCTTGGCTCACTGCAAGCTCCGCCTCCTGGGTTCACACCATTATCCTGCCTTAGCCTCCCGAGTAGCCGGGACTACAGGTGTCCGCCACCACACCTGGCTAATTTTTTGTATTTTTAGTAGAGACGGGGTTTCACCATGTTATCCAGGATGGTCTCGATCTCCTAACCTCATGATCCACCTGCCTCGGCCTCCCAAAGTGCTGGGATTACAGGCTTAGCCACCATGCCCAGCCCTAAGTTTCAGATTAGCCCTAGAGATTAGCCTTAGGGGTTGCCTTCTCCTGCCCTTCCCTCATAGACCCTCTGCCACCAGCCACACCCAGAGCCCGGGCAGGACATGTGGCCACCTACCCAGCTCTCCCGGGGTCACAGGCCGAGAGCACTCCCCAGCTGGCTGCTTCCCCAGAGGGCGGTTTGTGCTTTCTCAAGCAGAGGCAGGTGGGTGCTGCCGAGCAGGAGCACTGCCTGGAGGTCGTGCGATCTGGACACCTCCAGGAAGAAGACACGGCCACCTCTCCCTGCCGGGGGCCTGAGCAGATCAGACCACAAGCACAGGCTGCAAAGATACCGACCGCAGCAGTGGGCCTGACAGTCGCATCAGCACCCAGCCAAGGCCACAGCAAAGGCACCAGCTCACGCCTGACCTGAAGCGTGGGTGGGGGGACTGCAGTGGCTCACAGAGGAGGAAGGAGGCCCGAGGGGACAAGCAGAGGCCTAAAGGCCAGAAGAAAACAGTCTGCAAGGGGAAGTTATGGGAATAAATACTTTTTAAACTTCTCTTATAAATATGCATTAGAACATCCGATAACACAAGCCAAGGGCTGTAAAATTAAGGTTAAATCAAGACTGAATTTCCTGCACGGACCAGCAGGAAAGCCAGTTACCTAAAAGAGCCTAATCCCCAAATCCGCTGAAGGTGCAGGGTGGCCTCAGTCCCGGGGCATCTTGAACTGGTCCTTCTCCCTGCGCACGGCCTGCATGGTGGTCACCGGGTCCGTCTTGCCCGCGTGCTGCTGCACCGTCTTCTCCCTGCGGAGGCCAGCACCGGGCTGCAGGCTGTGCCGAGCCACGCCCACCCGAGGAGCCAGGGCCACTGCAGAGGAAGGCGACTCGTGCTGGCCGAGCCCAGCCCTAAGAGGACACGGAGGGCGGGGAGGAGGCAGCCACTCCCCTTCTGACAGGTTCTGAACTCCAGGGTCCAGAAGGACTCACACCCCGGCCACGGTGCCAGGAAAGGCCGGACCCCCCCAAGAAGAGTGCTCGGGCTCTGTGGCTGCACCTGCGACAGCTCCCCAAGGCAGCCTCAGCCATCTGGGGTCTCGGACGTACCGGCTGTGTGTGCAGCAGTGGGACTGCCAGAGGGGAGAGGCCCGCGCCTACCACCTGCCCTGGGCCTCACCTCACTCTCATGAAGGGGTTGTAGGTAAACTCCTCTGCCAGGGTGGATGGCACTGTGGGCTCCCCGATGCTGTACTTCTCCTGCAAGAGAAACGCGCCACTTTATCACGGGAACTTCACAGGATGGCAGACCAGGCACGGAGGCTCACGTCTGTGATACCAGCACTTTGGGAGGCTAAGGCAGATGGATCACTTGAGCCCTGGAGTTTGAGACCAGCCTGGACAACATGGCGAGACCCTGTGTCTACTAAAAATACAAAAAACCAGCCAGGCATGGTGGCAGGCACCTGTGGTCCCAGCTACTCAGGGGGCTGAGGTGGGAGGATCGTTTGAGCACAGGTCGAGGCTACAGTGAGCCAAGACTGTGCTACTGCCCTCCAGCCTGGGTGACAGCGACATCACGTCTCAAAAAAGATGCTTCAGAACACCTCCTGGTAACCTTAGGACACTGCCTGACTGACAAGGCTGAGAAGGCAAGGTGAGCAGAGCCCGGCGGGTGTGCGCGTGTGGAAGAGGGAAGAGAAGCCAGCATCCGGGATGAGCCACACATCCGCCTTCCCGCACCAGCCTGGAGAGGACGACAGGGACGGAGCTTCCTTTTCATTCACGTGGTTTACATTTCATGTTATGGAGATAACAGCAATGCAGGAGACACAGAAAAGAAACCGCCACAGCTGCACCCTCACAGCAAGCACGGGGAGGAGGGGCACAGGGACCAGCAGCAGGGGAGGCCACCCAAGCCCCTGCAGGCACGCAGCTGGTCACCTCCTCTCGAGATGGAGATGGTCTCCCTTCTGACCAGCACTGACCAGGGCAGAGGGGGTGGGGGCGGGGGGAGCAGAATGCAAACCCAGCCACGGGGCCAACAGTTAGCAGGAAAACACAGGGCGGCAACAGCGGGGTCTCCACGCAGCCCCGGCCCTTCTACCGCAGCCGCACCAGGAGGGCCTCAGGGCAGAGCTCTGACAGAAGCTGCTGGTGCCCACGCACACGCTCAAGACCACCGCGCCTCACCCCCGAGGTTCCCCACCCACTATGGGCAGTGGTGTCGGTGAGTGACTCTTCAGCTGGTAGAGCTGCACCAAGCGGGGGTCTGGTAGATGCCAAGATGGTTTCTCACTAATCTGTTCTTCCCTTCTGGTGAAAAGAATCTGAGAATGTTTTAAAATATTCCCTGTGTTCCCACCAACAGTCTCAATCCTAAGAAATCTCCCTCTGCCTCCTACGAGGGAAGCAAAGTTAACACTTCTAAGGAGACCTTTAAAACAGGGGAAGTAGAAATTGTCACAAGCTTTTAGGTTACCTATTAAAATGAGTTTTAATGTTCTAGCTATTTTTCCTACAAAGTACGAAGCATTTAAAGACAAAAATAAGGTCAGTCAGCCGAGCGCAGTGGCTCACGCCTGTAATCCTAACACTTTGGGAGGCCGAGGTGGGTGGATTGCCTGAACTCAGGAGTTCGAGACCAGCCTGGGCAATATGGTGAAACCCCATCTCTACTAAAATACAAAAAATCAGCCAGGTGTGGTGGCGGGCGCCTGTAATCCCAGCTACTCGAGAAGCTGAGGCAGGAGAATCACTTGAACTCAGGAGGTGAAGGCTGCAGCGAGCCGAGACCATGCCACTGCACTCCAGCCTGGGCAGCAGAGCAAGACACTGTCTCCCAAAGAAAGAACGACAGGCTGGGCGCGGTTGCTCACACCTGTAATCCCAGCACTGGGGGAGGCCGAGGCAGGTGGATCACCTGAGGTCAGGAGTTTGAGACCGGCCTGGCCAACATGGTGAAACCCCATCTCTACTAAAAATACAAAAATTAGCCAGACGTGGTGGCACATGTCTGTAATTCCAGCTACTTGGGAGGCTGAGGCAGGAGAATCGCTTGAACCTGGGAGGCGGAGGCTGCAGTAGTGAGCCGAGATCGCACCACTGCACTCCAGCTTGGGTGACAGAGTGAGACTCTGCCTCAAAAAAATAAAAATAAAAATAAAAAAATAAGGTCAGTCCTTGCAGCACAGCTCAGAAGAGCTCCACCTCGTGTGGGTTCTGGACTCCAGGGTGCAAAAGGAGTTGAAAACTCTCAACGTCCCTCCTATTGGGATTGGTAAAATGATTTATGGGTGACACCCACGCAATAGTATATTTTACACCTATCAAAAAGAATGAGGCCGGGCGTGGTGGCACATGCCTGTAATCCCAGCACTTTGGGAGGCCAAGGCAGGAGGATCACTTGAGCCCAGAAGTTCGAGACCAGCCTAGGCAACATGGTGTAAACCCCCTCTCTACCAAAAATACAAAAATTAACCAGGCATGATGGCACAGGCCTGCAGTCCCAGCTACGGGAGGCTGAGGCAGCAGAATCGCCCGAACCCAGGAGGCGGAGGTTGCAGTGAGCCGAGATTGTGCCACTGCACTCCAGCCTGGGCGGCAGAGCAAGACGCCGTCTCTCCCCAACCAAAAAAAAAAAAAGAATGACAGGCCAGGCACAGTGGCTCACGCCTGTAATCCCAGCACTTTGGGAGGCTGAGGCGGGCAGATCACGAAGTCAGGAGTTTGAGATCAGCCTGGCCAACATGGTAAAACCCCATCTCTACTAAAAATATAAAAATTACCCAGGCATGGTGGCACATGCCTGTAGTCCCAGCTACTTGGGAGGCTGAGGCATGAGAATCGCTTGAACCCGGGAGGCGGAGGTTGCGGTGAGCCGAGATCGCGCCATTGCACTCCAGCCTGGGCAGCAAGAGCGAAACGCTGTCTCAAAAAAAAAAAAAAAAAAAGCACAAATTGTCAAAATCAGGAATAGAAGCAGGAATATCATTACAGATCCAGCAGACATTTGGGGGGTGGGAGTTCATACTAAGTTTTAAAACTATACAAATTCCAAAAAGAAAATACAGGAGAAAATTTTTTGACCTTGGGATAAACAAAGATTTCTTAGATGGGAGACAAAAAAGAATGAAGCATAAAAGAATCTATTGGACTTCATCAAAATTAAAAATGTTTGCTCAAAAGATACTGCTAAGAAAACCAGAGGCCGCAGAATGGGAGGCGCCCTGCAGGAGGCGGCCTCTCACCAGGGACCGGGCTCCAGCACCTCCTTTCAAACGGCTCGCTCCACCGCGTGCCGAAAGACGGGGACCAGCTGGTGCGCCCACGCCTTCCCAGCAGGAAAGCAAACACCACAAGCACCGGGGAAGGGGAGTTTGGCAGTTTCTTTAAAAGTCAAACACACCTCCCGTCCAGCCCGGCCACTCCCTTCTCCTGGGTGTTCACACGGGGCTGCGGCTGGGATGTCCATCCCTCCAAATGCATGCTCAAATCTGATCCCCAATTAATGGAGGTGTTTGGATCATGGGGGGAATCCTTTGTGAACGGCTTGGTGCCCTGCTCCAAGTGCGAGTTTTTGCTGTTAGTTCCCACAGGATCTGGTTGTTTAAAAGAACCTTTTGCCTCCCCCACTCTCTCCTTCCTCTGGCCACATGCTTCACACCCACCAGCTCCTTTCCCCTTCTGCCATGAGCAGAAGCAGCCTGAGGCCTCACCAGGTGCAGACGCCCAGGCCATGCTGCTTATATAGCCTGCATAACCATGAGCCACATAAACCTCCTTTTATGAGTCACCCGGCCTCAAGTATTCCTTTATAGCAACACCACACAGACTAAGACACCCAGGAAGTTAATATGCATCCACTGTATTTCTAACTAGTATCAACAAATAATCATGACCAGAAGTGCTTAGGGACCCATTTAGTAACACGTGCAAGACCTTGAACATGCACATTTCAAAACACTGCTGAGCAAAGCTAAAGACACTCATAGATGGAAAGCTCACAGAAACACTCAATGTTAAGATCGCAATTCTCGCCACATCAGTTATCACAACAGTCCCAATCAGCAGCCAGGCTAGCTTTTCTCATAGAAGTTCACGAGACGATTCTGAAAACGGAAATGCAACAGGCTTAAAACAACTAAAACCATTCTGAAAAAGAACACTGGAGGATTCACACATACCAGTGCCAAGACTCAGCACAGAGCTACAGTCATCAAGGTGCTGTCCTCGGACACCGTGGCAAGTCATAGAGACCAACGAAACAGAGCAGAGACCAGAAGCAGACTCGGGCATAGAGGGCCCATTCTTTTCAGAAAGGTGCCAAGGCAATCCAGGGAGGAAAGGACAGTCCTTCGACAGACAGCACTGAACACGTCGGGGTCACACTGCGAGAGGGTGAACCTCTACCCTCACCTCGCACCACACACAAACACCATCTTGAAAGGGAACACTGTAAATTGTTTGTAAATATAAAAGCTAAGACTTTAAAACTTCTAGGAAGAAACACAGGAGAAAGTCTTTGTGAGCTAGGGGTATGCAAAGATATCTTAGAAAGGGCACAAGAAACATAAAAGAAAAATTGAGTAGGCCGGGCGCAGTGGCTCACATCTGTAATCCCAGCACTTTTGGAGCCCAAGGTGGGCGGATCACCTGAGGTCAGGAGTTCGAGTCCAGCCTGATCAACATGGAGAAACCCCATCTCTACTAAAAATACAAAATTAACCGGGTGTGGTGGTGCACGCCTGTAATCCCAGCTACTCGGGAGGCTGAGGCAGGAGAATCGCTTGAACCCAGGAGGTGGATGTTGCAGTGAGCTGAGATCGCACTGCTGCACTCCAGCCTGGGCAACAAGAGTGAAACTACGTCTCAAAAAAAAAAAAAAAAAGAAACAAACAAAAAATAAGTAAATGGAACTTCACCAAAACTATAAACTATTTTCCAAAAGACAATGTTAAGAAAATGAAAAGGCAAGCCATGAGCTGGGAGAGAAAAACAACTTTTAAATATATATCTCAGCCGGGCGCGGTGGCTCATGCCTGTAATCCCAGCACTTTGGGAGGCCGAGGCGGGTGGATCACGAGGTCAGGAGATCGAGACCTTCCTGGCTAACACGGTGAAACCCATCTCTACTAAAAATACAAAAAATTAGCTGGGCGTGGTGGCGGGCACCTGTAGTCCCAGCTACTCAGGAGGCTGAGGCAGGAGAATGGCGTGAACCCGGGAGGCAGAGCTTGCAGTGAGACGAGATCACGCCACTGCACTCCAGCCTGGGCGACAGAGCAAGACTTTGTCTCAAAAAACAAACAAACAAACAAATAAATCAATAAATATACACACACACACACACATCTATATATATCTCACAAAGACTTATTTCCAGATGATATAAGGAACTCTTACAAGAGCAGCCCAACAGGCCAAACCCAATATTTAAAATGGACAAAAGATTGAACATAAACTTCATGAGAAGGCATCCAAAGGCCGACACACATGAAAAGATGGTCAACCCCACTAGTCATGGGGAAATGCACATTTTAAAGGCAGTGAGACGCCACCACAGGCAAGTCAGAATGGCAAAAATTGGAGAGACCGACAACACCAAGCAGTGCTGGCACACCATGGAGGCCCCGGAACTCAAGCATTGGTGGGGGACTGTAGAACAGTACAACCATTTTTGGAAAACGTTTCACACCTTTAACTACACAACACAGCAATTCCACTCTTAGGTAGTATCCAAGAGCAATAAAAACATGTCCACAAAAGACTTGTACACAAATGTCCATAGCAGCTTTATTCAAATAGCAAAAAACTGGAAACAGACAAATGCATAAACAAATTGTAGCATTTCCACACAATGGGCTACTCAGAAGCAAAGAGCGTGGCTGACCCTCACCAACATCAGCGGGGCCGAGAATGCCACAGAGATGACGGAGCAATGAGATTCTGTTCATGGGAAACTAGAAAGTGACCTGAGATCACAGCAGAGCAACAGCTGGCGGGGACGCCACATGGGAGGGACACAGGAGCCTTTGGGGTAGTGGAAAGTTCCACATCTGGACTGTGGAGGGGATTACACAAGTGCAAACATCATCAACATTCCTCAAACTGCAATCTGTCCACTCAAGACAGACACACGGGCCAGGTGACGTGGCTCACGCCTGTAATCTCAGCACTTTGGGAGGCCAAGGCAGGCGGATTACCTGAAGTCAGGAGTTCACGACGAGCCTGGCCAACATGGCAAAACTCCATCTCTACTAAAAGTAGAAAAATTAGCTGGGCGTGTTGGCTGGCGCCTGTAATCCCAGCTACTCAAGAGGCTGAGGCAGAGAGAATTTTTTTTTTTTTTTTTTTTTTTTGAGACGGAGTCTCGCTCTGTCACCAGGCTGGAGTGCAGTGGAACGATCTTGGCTCACTGCAACCTCTGCCTCCTGGGTTCAAGCGATTCTCTCCTGCCTCAGCCTCCTGAGTAGCTGGGATTACAGGCGTGAGCCACCGCACCCGGCCAGCAGGGAGAATTTCTTGAACCCGGGAGGTGCTGGTTGCAGTGAGCTGAGATTACGCCACTGTACTCCAGCCTGGGCGACAGAGGGAGACTCCGTCTCAAAAAAAACAAAACAAAAAAAAAAAGATGAGTATTTATGATTCATCTGATTTAGAGTTTGAATTTGTACGAGTAAATATTGTAAAATAATGTTAACCTCTACTCTAAGAAATTGAAAAAATGCTCAAAAAAACGGGTGATTTATTTAAAACAACCCTGTCAGAGGCAGCGACTCTCACTCCACTCAGCAGAGGGAGCCCACGCCTGAGACCACCCAGGCGTGCGTGCTTGTGACACCGTTTCCAGTGAATTCGGGGAAACACACCCCCGGAGAACCCCGTCCTGCTCCTGGCAGTCTTTGGCCCAGCTGGCCTGGGCTACGCCATGGAGGCTCACGTGGGGCCACCGTGGAGATAAGAGTCCTTTGGACACAGAGCCACGTTCTGTGGCCTGGAGAGCCAGCAGAGCCACGTGCTGCCAGCCTGACCCTACTGCTCAGAATGTGGGAACAGGCTGGGCACTTTTTACACACGCAGCATCTGAGGCCTACTCCAGACCCTCCGAGGCAGAGGGATCTCGATAGAACCCCTGGGTTTGCCATGCAGGGCGAGCTGGGCCACACTGGCCTGAATCCCAGGCCTGCTCTCTGGGCTCAGAGTGTGGGTGTCTACCCACTCTGGCGACCCCGCTGTGCACAGCGGCCCTGAGCAGCCCACAGGAAGGCACCGCGCAGTGTCGGCCCCACTCACCTTGGCCCAGGCCAGCTTCTCCCGGATGGCGGCATTGCCGGGCTCCACGTGGCGTGCAAACTTGAGGTTGTTGATGGTGTACTCGTGGCCACAGTAGACTCTCTGAGGAGAGAGGTGACAGGTGAGCTCGGAAGGCTGTTACCACCCGTGAAAGTCCTCAGGGACGGGACCTGGATGCCCCCGGGGGGGTGTCCGGTGAGAGGGTGCCAGGAGGGAGAGCAGCCCCGCCCTGGTTAAGGCCCCCCACACCCTGGCCCGCAGGGAGGCGCTGCCTACTGTGTCCGGGGGGAGCCGGCCCAAGACCTCCAGCAGAGCTTTACACATCTCATCCGCAGTCCCTTCATAGAACTTCCCGCAGCCAGCCACAAACAAGGTGTCACCTGGAAACAAGGACAGCCACGAGGTGGGGGCCACTCGAGGCTGGTGGCTAGGACTCAGGAGGGGGCCAGGAGCAGGGTGACACTCACCGGCAAGGCCCAGGCCCCGAACCCTGGCTGCCCTCCGGCCACGGCTGCCCAGACTCAGCCCCCCTGCATTCCGGCTCCCACATCTCCTTCCAAGTCTCAGCTGACAGTCCAACCACCCAACTGGCCGTGCAGACCCGAAACCCAAGTCACTCCTCCCTCACTGCCCCCAATCCCACCAACTGTGGCTCTGAGACCCTCACAAGCCCAGCCCTCTCCCCGAACACGCAGCAGCCCCTCTCAGGCCCATGCCTGGCTCCCATCTTCCCTTGGCCCCAGCCACCAGCGCCACCCTGTGACCAAGGTCTCACCACCCTGGCTGAGCTGAGCGGGACCACCTCTCACCCACGGCGGAAGATGCGGCCCACACCGCTGGGCACCTCAGGCGCACCCAGGCTCCTTCCGGCCTCGGCCTCAGGACGGCATCCCCACCCCATCACTGCCCAGGCCTCTGTCCCCGCTTGCCCTCCTCTTGCTGCTTCGCGGCTGTCCTGGCCTCGCTGACCTCACGTGGCCGTCGGCCCCAGAAACAGGGCAGTCCCCTGAGAGGAGGGTGCCCAGCACCCAGCACAGTGAGGCAGCCCCACTTCTCCTCACCACCTGGGGCAGAGAAGCATGCAGCGGTGCTGGGCACAGGCCAAGGCCAGGAGTCCTCCTGGGCACGAGAGATGGGAATGGACGGTGGGGAGCCTGTTCCCCTGAAGGGCCCTAGACCTCGAGTCTGAGGACCAGCAGGAGGCCATGGAGTCCCCAGAGATAGGGAAGGGCAGACAGAGGCGAACTTGGGGCCTGGGGCTTCTGCTCCACAGGGCTGTCCTTGTGCCAGGCACACAGCCCAGGAGGCACAGGTGAGACCCAGGGACTCAGTGCTCGCTGCCCTGAGAAGAATCCTAAATCTGAGGTCCCCAACTCCATCCCTCCCACACCGGCACCACCCAGGCTCATCCCCCAGCCCTGCGCACTGCAGCCTGAAGGCGCCTTATCCCTCACAGCGAGGTGCCCGTCCCTCCCGCCATGCCCTCCGCCCTCCTCTGGGGCTCCCTGGCCACACCTTCTCCCTGCACCCCTGGTTTGACTCCACCCAGGGGTCCGAGTGTGGCCCTGGGTCACTCCCACCTGGGTTCAAGGCTGGGGCTGCCACCTCCCACCAGGAGGCCTCCCAGCCGTACGATGCCCACATCGAGTCACCGGGTGAAACCCCGCACTGTGAGGCCAGTCAGGACAAGGCCACAGTAACAAGCACGGGAGGCAGCCCCCACCACCAGCAGCCTCCACACTGCCTTAGAAGGCCACAGCCATGAAGGGCCCGGCCTACAGTGAGGCCGTCCCCCGGCCATATGACCTCCACAGGTGGCTCCACAGGTCTGCAACCACCCTGGGAGGCAGGCAGGGCCCCCAGACTAGCACAGGTCCCTGAGTCCACACTACGGCATCAAGGAACACGGCCCCAGGGCTGAGCCACCCCTCGCCCTGCTGGAAGAAACTGACTCCTTTCCCGTGGGACCCGCCCGGACTCCAGCTGTCCAGCAGTCTCCGCCAGCACAGCCCTTGCTGCAAGCGTAACTTCCTTCCAGACCACGATCCAAACCCATCATGGGAGGAATCGGCCAGCCCCACCATGAGGCTCCCCAGCACCCACCCCTGGGCCCCCTCACACCGGTGCAACAGAGAAGGCCACGAAGCTGCCCCGTGAGCCTGCCTGGCAGGAGACACAGGGTCTTCACGAAGAACCCCCGCCCCCACCCACACCCGAACACGCACCTGTGAACACGGCAGGGGGCTCCGAGCCTCCGGGCTTGCTCACGAAGTAACAAATGTGTCCTGAAGTGTGGCACGGGGTCGCCAGGCACTTGACGTTCAGAGACCCCACCTTCAACAAAGCAGGCGACCGCGTGTGCTCCCAGACACCCTGGAGAGCCATCTCCCGGGGTCACGGCGCGCCACCTGGGCCCTACTGGGCCTCCTCAGCTCCGAGGGAAATGCCCGTGAAGGTGGGGCAGGTGCTCCCCACCACAGGACTGGGGGACTCGCTCACTCCATGGGTGCGCCCCAAGTGCAGGGCCACCCTGGAACAACAGCGTGTAAAAAACCAAGGGGCTTGTTTCCTCCTTCAAAACTGGGCCAAATCCACGCTCGCCATCTGGCTAGGAAAGACGGCTTTCCTTCCCACACATGGCCTTTTGTTTTCCTGTCCCCATCTGCCCCAATTCTTTACTTCAAAAATGTTCACACCCTCAAAAAGGCTGAAGACCCCCTCGCAGTGCCCTCCCACCTGTGTGCTGTGCTCTGGCACCAAGACCCTGCCCACATGGCCTGCCCCCCAGGGTCTCAGAGCCCTGCTTCACAGCCCCGCACACAGCCGTGTTTTGCACACTCCTCTCCTTGTGCCTAGACAGAGAAGACCATCCACGCTCCCACAGAGGACCACTGAGAGCACTCCCGGGTCACTGGGGTAAGGGAGCAGAGAGAATGCGGGGAGGGACCCCCCCTCCCCCACGCTCCTGGCAGGGCCACGCTGGAGCACCTCCAGGGCTCACTCCTTACCTGCAGTGTGGACAGGTGAGTGATCTTGTGAGTCAGGGCCCCGATACGGTCGTCACCCCCGTACACCTTCAGTCCCGACTGCAGCTTGACCAGTTTCTCATTCCCGCCAGCATGGTCCCTGGAAGTCAAATAGGAGACCTGGGCTGCCTGCTGAGCTGAGGGGGCTGCCTGCTGAGCTGAGGGGCTGCCTGCTGCTCTTAAACCCTAGTCAAACGCAACACTTATTTTGCACTCACAAAGGAAACCGAGGAAGCAAATCACAGACACCTGGATGATCCTGTGGCCAGGGTTCTGAGCGTGGGGGCCTGGGGTTACCACCTGCACGTCTTTACAAAGCACCACCTGGTTCCCACCCCCACATCCTAGGGCAGTGGGTCTGGGGCGTGGTTTGGGGTGGATTTCTTGTCCTGGTGCAGTGGGTCTGGGGCATGGTCTGGGGTGGATTTCTTGTCCTGGTGCAGTGGGTCTGGGGAGAGGCCTGGGGTGGATTTCTTGTCCTGGTGCAGTGGGTCTGGGGCATGGCCTGGGGGTGGATTTTTGATTTTTGAAGGCCCCCAGGTGATCCTGATGTGCTGCCCAGTTTGTGGCCCGACACTGGCAGGAGATCAAACTGTTCAGCATGGGAATCACCTGGGTGCGTCTGGGATGAGCAGCTGGCCCTAGACGCGGTCTGTCTGCAGGGGAGGCCAGCCTGGGCCAGCTCCAGCAGGTGGAGGTGCCTCCTACGCGCCCAGGTTTCCCCAGGGGAGCCTGCCTGACCCGCATTTCAGAAAGGGGCGGTTGAAGGGGCCCTTCCCGGGTCTCACATGATATCACAGACTCCTTCGTGTGCCTCCCATGAAGACTCCAGCAACCACACCAGAAACCGCCTGCCTTGGCACCACTGGGCCCCAAGATAACAGGGTGGAGTGGTGGCCGCTGCCCTCTGCCCCTCCCACCCTTCAGGAGGGCGCGGCACCACAGGCCTTGGTCTGCCCATCACCACCCACCATCGGTGAGCAAACCCCACCCCGCTGAAGCTAGGGCCTGGCTTAGGACTTCACGTGTCGGCATGAATGTTAGAGGGGCCAGGGAACTAAAAAGCACCACAGTGTTAGAAAGAGACGTCTGCGGCGAGGCCGGGAGAGGCAGGGAGCTGCAGCAAGCTGTGATGCGCCAGGCAGCCACACAGAGGCCACCACCAGGGTCCCCAGGAGGAGGCATGGTGGCAGCAGGGGCCTCGCACGACAGGCAGGCCAATGTGCTGAGACAGCAGCTCAGCCACACAGGACAAGGGCCAGGGAGGCTGCAGGCACCGCCCCTCAAGCCCAGGTCCCTGCACGGACACCTCTGATGACCCCGAAGAGGCTCGTGGGGCCCAACTCACAGAGCCTGAGACTCTCCAGGCCTAAGTCCAGCTGCGTGTGAACCATGACGCTTCCATCAAACCCTGGCCAAGCCACCAGCACAGCGCTCCCACCACCAAGGAGAGGACCAAAGGCTTCATTTCACCCCAACACAGAGGCTGGGGAAGCCACAGCTGAGAGGCCCTAGGGCAGTGCCAGATGGGTCCTGGCTCAGGAGAAAGGTGCCGGTTGCCCTTGGGCGCTTGCTTGGCAAAAAGAAGTAAGTCTCTCTAGCTTTGAAGAGCCTCAAAAATTTCTAAAAGCCGAACAACGGCCTTGAGCAGGCAATGCCAACCCTAGAACCCAGACAGGGCATTTTATTCATCCATTTTCAAGGATTTTTAAAAACCCAACCTCTCCAGATATGGCTGCTTGTCTTTGTTTTTTTTGAGACGGAGTCTCGCTCGGTCACCCAGGCTGGAGTGCAATGCCACGATCTTGGCTCACGGCAACCTCCACCTCCCGGGTTCAAGTGATTCTCCTGCTTCAGCCTCCCGAGTAGCTGAGATTACAGGCGCCCACCACCACGCCCAGTTAATTTTTGTATTTTCGGGAGAGACTGGGTTTCACCGTGTTGGCCAGGCTGGTCCTGACCTCAAGTGACCCAACTACCTCAGCCTCCCAAAGTGCTGGGATTATAGGCATGAGCCACCGTGCCCGGCTGGCTGCTTGTTTTTTTTTGTTGTTTTTTTTTTTTAAAAAAACCACTCACCTGTAGACTCATTTCCTCCCCAACATTGAGGCCAACGTGCCAGGGCACAAGCCCGCATGGCCCAGGAGAGAGCCGGGGGGTGGGGCCTGAGGGTAAGGCTGTAGCCTTCTCCCCTCACCCTCGGGGCCTCAGAGTCACTGAGCACCAGACTTGCCCCTTGGGGTCTACGGTGAGTCCCGGGTCTTTCTCAGAAGTCTGCTGGGGGCCTGTCCTCACAAAGCAGACAGAGCTGTGGGGGGAGACAGGCCTTGATGTCCCTAAACCCACCGGGGCGAGAAGTGAGCCAGGTCCCACACCCCCAGGTGAGACGCGGCACTTACCAGTGGTGGTGGGTGGTGAGCACTGTGGTCAGTTTCACCCCGTGCTTTCTCGCCACGTCCACGACCTGCAGTGGCCCCGGGGAAGGACAAAGGCCTGTCACACTCCTAGGCCTGGCTTGCTGGCCTACATGGTAGGGTGCCCAGCAGAACCCAGGACACGCCATGAGGGGCCGCTGACGTGGCCCGTCCTGACCCTGCCGGCTTCCCCTGCTCCAGGAGAGCCAGTGAAAGCACCTTCTCCTTCCTGCTCAGCCTGACACTCTTGCAACCACCTACGACCGCTCCAAGCCCCTCCAGCTCTGAGGGCACCACCCCCAGAGGCAGCATGCAGGGGCAGAAAGCCCCCAAGAAGACTCAAGTGCCCAGGATTGTACTGCACAGCGCTTTCTGTGTCACTGCCTCTCGCCTCCACCCTTCTTGGGGCCCTGTTAACAGAGTGGCCGGAGACTAATTTCCATTTAGCTTAGGCAAAGTTGCAAGGACACTGCGGTTAGGAAACCCATCGGGGGTGAGGACTCCGAGCTGGGTGACCAGGGCAGGGAGAGCCAGGCACAGCCATGCGCACCTTCTGGGGCTGCACCGGATCCACAATGGCAGCCTCCTTGGTGTCATCATCAATGACCAGGTACATGTAGTTGTCGGTCAGGGCAGGCAGCACCTCCACCCTCATGGTGCCCTCATCCACGGTCAGGTTCTTCCGCAAATCTGTGTGGCAGAAAACTCCCAGCAGGGCTGGACCTGCAGACACAGAGCACAACTCAGTGGGCGTCCACGCCAGGCCCTCCACGACAGGACGCGCAAGCTGCAGTGCTTCCCAGCCTTTCTAGGTTCCTTTGAAAAAGAATATTCTGGCCAGGTATGGTGGTTCTTGCCGGGAATCCCAGCGCTTTAAGAGACTGAGGTGGGAGGACTGCTTGAGGGCAGGAGTTTGAGACCAGCCTGGGCAACATAGCAAGACCTTGTCTTTTTTTTTGAGACGGAGTCTTGCTCTGTCGCCCAGGCTGGAGTGCAGTGGCGCGATCTCGGCTCACTGCAAGCTCCGCCTCCCAGGTTCACGCCGTTCTCCTGTCTCAGCCTCCTGAGTAGCTGGGACTACAGACGCCCGCCACCATACCCGGCTAATTTTTTGTATTTTTTAGTAGAGACGGGTTTAATGGTGTTAGCCAGGATGGTCTCGATCTCCTGACCTTGTGATCCGCCCACCTCAGCCTCCCAAAGTGCTGGGATTACAGGTGTGAGCCACCGCGCCCAGCCAAGACCTTGTCTTTACAAATTTAAAAATTAGCCAGGCATGGTGGTGCATGCCTGTGGTCCCAGCTACCCCGGAGGCTGAGGCAGGAGGATCACTTGAGCCCAGGAGTTTGAGGCTGCAGTGAGCTATGACTGTGCCACTGCACTCCAGCCTGGGTGACAAGACAATAACCTGTTCCTTAAAAAAAAAAAAAAAGGAATATCTTCATATATCCCTGACGAGAACACAGGAACTAACTCATGCTCACATTCATGGAAATCAATTGTTTCAGACTTATGATCTCTATTTTCTTTTTTGAGAACTCTAAAAGGACAGGATGGCCAGCTTGTGATTGTGAGGCGAACCACTGCCAGTGCTGGATTATTCACACCCCGGACTCAGGGACAGAATGTGAAGAAGGGAACACAGACTAGGGGTGCCCCCGCCTGGCCATCTGCCCTCCAGCAAGCTGTGCTGCCACCACTGACTAAGCGAGCCTACGTTCCATGCAGTTACTCACAGCCCTTCTCAGCCTCTAGCCAGAAAGAACCAATACTTGACGGCAGGCTGAGGCAGGAGAATTGCTTGAATCCGGGAGGTGAAAGTTTCAGTGAGCCAAGATCGCCCTACTGCACTCCAGCCTGGGCAACAGAGTGAGACAGTCTCAAAAAAAAAAAAAAAAAAAAAACAAAAAAAAAAAAAAAACTTGCTCTTGAACAGCACGAATGTGAGATATGCACAAAAATCAGCAGTTCCTTTGAGACGGAAAGTTGGCCACAACTGCCCCAGATTCAAGTGTGGAGGACACAAAACCACCATCCAACTGACCCAAAGGACTCTGCCACAGGGGCCCAGAAGGCCCAGGAGCTGAGAGGAGTGGGTGACCAAGGGACAAAAGTGTCTGCCACCCAGTCGACCAATGCAAAAATATTTTCAGCAATGAAACTCCTACTAAATCTAAAAATACATGGGGGCCCCGACAATACCTTCAGTTCCGCTCTACACGGGGAAGAAACCACAGAAGGTGGCAGAGGACAGTGCAGTCCTGGGGTAGGTGCCACGGCAGGGGCTTCTCCCAAAAGGGATCCAGAAATGGGCAGCAGCCACCAACTGACAGACACACGCGTCTCCACGGCCCATCGAAATGCGGAATCCGACCTTATTTCCACAGCCGGGGAAACTGCCCAAACTATAGTTTCAATCACTGCACAAAGATATCCTATTACCCGCCTGACAACCAGCTGGGCATTTTCCAGATCATTCTCCTCAGGAACAAGAATACCAAGGTTTCTATATGAGCAGCTTCCTGTGATATTCCCCTTCCCCTTAGCCTCAGTACCACCCCAGCCCAAGGAGCACACCAAGCAGAGTGTGGGTGCTGGGGGCTGCAAGTGGGGTGCAGAAGGGTTGCGACAGGATTCCGAGTGCCGGGCGTCCTCCTGGAAAGGAGCTCCATTACAAACAAGGAGCAGAACATTACAAACAAAAATACTGCCCACGTGCGGTGGCTCACACCTGTCATCCCAGCACTTTGGGAGGCCGAGGCGGGCGGATCACTTGAGGTCAGGAGTTAAGAGAGCGGCCTGGCCAACACAGTGAAGCCCCTTCTCTACTAAAATACAAAAATTAGCCGGGCGTGTTGGCGCGCGCCTGTAGTCCCAGCTACTCAGGAGGCTGAGGCAGGAGACTCGCTTGAGCCCGGGAGGCAGAGGTTGCAGTGAGCCGAGATTGGCCACTGCACTGCCCAGGCGAAGAAAATGTCATTTACAACTGGCGCTCAGCCTCCCCTGGGGACCATCACAGCCTCCTGAAGAAGCTGACAACCCAGGGAGGTGCCTTTATTTCTGAGGAAAGACGCAGCTGGTGCCAACACCAGCAGAAACCTTATTCCCTTTCCATATCACTCAGCCCAGCACTGCCTGACAAATGTTCCCGGCTTGCTGTTTTGTAACTGTAATACTTTGTACAAACAGGTCAAGGACCTGCAGCCTGGGGCCTGGGCCAAGTCCAGAAACATGTTCGGTTTGGCCCCAAAAACAACAAAAAAAAATGGAGATACGGTCTCACTCTGTCCCCTAGGCTACAGTGCAGTGCTGCGATCAAGGCTCACTGCAGCCTCGACCTCCTGGACTCAAGCGATCCTCCCACCTCAGCCTCCAAAGTGACTGAGACTACAGTTGTGTGCCACCACGCCCGGCTGATTTTGTTTAGTTTTTGTAGAGATGAGGTCTCAACATGTTGCCAGGCTGGTCTGGAACTCCTGAACTCAAGCGATCCTCCCGCCTCGGCCTCCCAAAGTGCTGGGATGACAGGCGTGCGTCACTGCACTTCTTTTTTAAATCAGGAAGTTTCACAGCATCTTGCTTCCCTTGAACTCGGCGGCACCAAATACGGGGGCTGGGGCCTCCCTTAGAATGGGGCACGCACGCCCTGCCGATGCACACAGTCCCGCTGGAACTCTCTGCCTGGACCCTTATGAATGTCCCTAAAACTGTAATTCTGAGGACCTCAAAATCCATGTCCTTTCCTTAGCAATGGCGACATTCTACCCCCTGCAGAGCCTTGACAGCTTTCGGCGAGATCTGGAAACCGCCAGGGACGCCTCCCTGCCTGCGCCTCCGCCCGCCCAGTGCCCTGCGCTGCGCACCCGCCCGGGGCGCTGGCCTGGCCCGGCCTCGCGACCACCTCGGGCGAATGACACGCCGGGTCCCCAGACAGGGGGGCTCCGGCGCCGGGCGGGCAGCTCCACCACCGCAAGCGGCGCCGCGAGACCGCGGTCCTTGCAGCGGGGCAGCAGGTACGGGGTGGGCCAGGCGTCCTGGGGCCCTGCCCGCTGCGCCTTAGAGCCGCGCCCCAGGCTCTCCTCGGCGCCGGCCCGGGCAGGACGCGATGCCCTGGAGGCGTCAGGGGCGCGGCCGGCCCAGCCCGAGCGTGGAGGCCGCGGCGGACGCAGGCCTGGCCCTGCTTACCTAGCGCTTTCCGCACCCGCGGCCCCGCGCCCGCTCCGCGCCAGCCTCAGCGCCTGCGCCGCCTCCGCTCCAGCCCCGCAGCGCGGCCTTAGGCACCTGCGCAACAGACACCGCGTCAGCGGTCGCCAAACGACGGCCCGGCGCCGCCCGCTGCCCGCCCCGCCAGGCCCGCGTCCCCCGGCCCGCACCGCCCCGCTGCACCCACCGAGGCCTCGGCGGGCGCAGGCGGCTCCCAGCGCGGCGAGGCTGCGGCGGCCGAGCAGCCCGCGGCCCACCACCATGACCCGGGCCGGGCTGGACTGCCGAGCTGCCCAGGGCTGCAAAACACCGGCGTCGGCGCGTCGCAGCCAATCAGCGCCCGCCTCGCGCTGCCCTCAGCCAATCAGCGTCCACCTGGCACCGTCCGCCAATCAATCAACGCGCTCGCGCTCAACTTGTTTTGTCCGCGAGCCCCGACTGCCACGGGCCGGGAGACGGGCCTGGGAGCGGTGGCGGCGGCCCGAGAGCTGCGCCGGGAGAGCTGTGCCGCGAGCCTCTGCCTCTTTTTTGGCACCGCACAGTGGATCCTTGGAGGCCGAGCGCCACGCCGCCCGGGTACCCGGCAGATCGCGAGGTGGAACGGGCCGTCGCTGCGGGGGACAGCGTTCCGAGGCAGTTGGTCCTCTCCGGGATGCCGTAGGCATCAGCTGACCGGCCCAGCCCACGCGACTACAGGGGCACTTGATGGGAATCATGGCAGCATCCAGGCCATTGTCCCGCTTCTGGGAGTGGGGAAAGAACATCGTCTGCGTGGGGAGGAACTACGCGGACCATGTCAGGGAGATGCGCAGCGCGGTGTTGAGCGAGCCCGTGCTGTTCCTGAAGCCGTCCACGGCCTACGCGCCCGAGGGCTCGCCCATCCTCATGCCCGCGTACACTCGCAACCTGCACCACGAGCTGGAGCTGGGCGTGGTGATGGGCAAGCGCTGCCGCGCAGTCCCCGAGGCCGCGGCCATGGACTACGTGGGCGGCTATGCCCTGTGCCTGGATATGACCGCCCGGGACGTGCAGGACGAGTGCAAGAAGAAGGGGCTGCCCTGGACTCTGGCGAAGAGCTTCACGGCGTCCTGCCCGGTCAGCGCGTTCGTGCCCAAGGAGAAGATCCCTGACCCTCACAAGCTGAAGCTCTGGCTCAAGGTCAACGGCGAACTCAGACAGGAGGGTGAGACATCCTCCATGATTTTTTCCATCCCCTACATCATCAGCTATGTTTCTAAGATCATAACCTTGGAAGAAGGAGATATTATCTTGACTGGGACACCAAAGGGAGTTGGACCGGTTAAAGAAAACGATGAGATCGAGGCTGGCATACACGGGCTGGTCAGTATGAGATTTAAAGTGGAAAAGCCAGAATATTGAGTTATTTCTTAACAAGTTTCGAGAGAGAAGGGAGCAAGACAAGAGCAAGCAACGGCTATTAAATGTCACAATCCTTTAATTAGAAACCATTTATTGGCCGGACACGGTGGCTCACGCCTGTAATCCCAGCACTTTGGGAGGCCGAGGCGGGCGGCTCACGAGGTCAGGAGATCCAGACCATCCTGGCTAACACGGTGAAACCTCGTCTCTACTAAAAATACAAAAAATTAGCCGGGCGTGGTGGCGGGCGCCTGTAGTCCCAGCTACTCTGGAGGCTGAGGCAGGAGAATCAGTTGAACCTGGGAGGCGGAGCTTACAGTGAGCTGAGATTGCGCCACTGTACTCCTGGGCAACAGCGAGACTCCGTCTCAAAAAAAAAAAAAAAAAGAAACCATTTATTTTAAAAATGATTAGATTGCTATGCCTCAACTCATAGAAGATGGACTCTTCAAGAAAACGTGAAGTAGAACGGATGGGCCAGAAATGAAAACAGGCAAGTAAAGTATTTCTTCGGAAAACATTTTATCAAACCATATGTTAAAAAGACTTTCCTTTTGTAAAACTGGATTAGAGAAGACTTTTCAGTGGGTTATCTCTAGGATGATTAGTAGTTCAGCATTTAAAAACTGCAGAGAAAACTGAAAGTTATGTTCCAGATAACTTTCCGTTGTTTACCAAATTTTCTTGGACTTGGTCATCATCAGGAAGCATTTGTAAAAACAAAAATTTCCAAATTACTGGCCCATCTCGGACTCACTGAATCAATTTGATAGGATTAATCTCCAGTGAGGCTGTGTTTACAGGGCATTCCAAGTGATTCTTATCAGGAAATGTGAAAACCCTCCTGTACATAATCGGTTAATTTAAAATTTTACTTAATAAGTGAACAATTAATGAAGATTTCACCTGTTTACTTAGGGTATCTACCCAGACCCATCGATTCTAAGTTCGGGAGATGATTTTGAAATTACTGTTTTCCAAATAAAGGTGCTCCCTTTTAAGTGGCTTACAAGTGTAATTTTTTTTCCCCCAGTAATGACGAGGAGGGATATTTCCTCCTTGTGGGGCTTCAGACCTTAGTCTTTGACCTTTGGCCTTCTGAGCACTGTGCTGTGTTAACACAGTTAATCAGCAACTGTACTTCCCAACCGGAGATAAGGAGGCTTTGTGGAAGCTGAATAGCCTGGGACTGCTGCTTTTGCTCTTGCCTGCACCCTCCTCTGAAAAAACATCCAGGCAAGATGCACAGCGTAGCTGTCAATGCCGGGAGGAGTCCTTTGGGCTTCGGCAGGGGTTCCTGTTCGCGTTCACATCATCTGCTGGCCCCTGAAGAAAGCCGAGGACATCTGATTGAGTAGTAACGGGCACCATGTATTGAACACAGTACTGTTAGGCACCATGCCAAGCAGTTTATTCTGTATTTCCACGTGTTGTGTAACCAGCAACCAAGCCATAAGCTTAGTATGATCACTACCATCCCCATTACTCAGATGAAGACAGATCTAGAGGCTAGGAAGGCTGGCTAAAGTCACTCAGCTTAGCGGCAGAGCCAAGATGTAACCCAGCTCCCCCAAGACCAGAACCTGAAGTTTTGACCACAATGCGGGCTGCATCTTGTAAGTAGACACATAAGAAGAATCAGACACTTAGGTATGCTGCAACCCCATGCTTAAATTATAATTTAGTAGGAGGAAGTGCCATAATTGGATTTCTTTATTAAGTATCATGCTATCTTAACTACTTTTAGTATTATTTTTTTCATTGCTTGGCAATGCATGTAATTACAGAAGAGTCAGAAAATAGAGATTAGCAATTAGAACAAAACACCAAAAATTTCATCTACCCAGAGACAGCCAAAGTTAAGCATTTAGTGCAAGTTCTTCCAAGTCTGTGGATATAATTGTAATTTTTTAAAGAGTTTGCTCATACCATACACTTTTCTTTTTTTTTTTCTTTTTTTTTTCTTTTTTTTTTTTTGAGATGGCGTTTAACTCTTTTTGCCCAGGCTGGAGTGCAGTGGCACAATCTCGGCTCACTGCAACCTCTGCCTCCCAGGTTCAAGTGATTCTCCTGCCTCAGCCTCCCAAGTAGCTCAGATTATAGGCATGCGCCACCACACCCGGCTAATTTTGTATTTTTAGTAGAGACAGGGTTTCACCATGTTGGTCAAGCTGGTCTCGAACTCCTGACCTCAAGTGATCCACCCGCCTGGGCGTCCCAAAGTGCTGGGATTACAGGCATGAGCCACCGCGCCCAGCTATACCATACAATTATTTAATTTGCTTATTTCACTGTATATTGTGACCATCTTTTTCTTTGTTAGCTGACACATTTCTGCAGTACAACTTTGATGGATTGCATAAGATTCTGAAGTCAAGCCTCCATTTTTGGACCTTGAGATTGTCTCTAATGATTTGCTAGTATCAGCACATGTGCTGTTTTTTCCTTTGGCTAGGTTCCTATAAGTGGAAGAGTTGGATCAAAGGGTGTGCTCATGCTGGAAGTGTATTATTAGTCTGCTACCAGGTACACGGTTCAGCTGAGATATAGCTACCAAGTTGACAGACTATTAAAGTCAAAGTTATAAAGTAGAAGCAGTGCTCACATGCAGCCCTAGTAGGTGGCACAAGCCAGCACCGAGTACAGTGCCCCTGGGGTCAGTGTTCACCACAGTGGTAGAACAAGCTTTGTCACAAACATTGACATCAGCATTGCAGGTGTAGGCACACAAAGTCCTTACGTGCAAGAATCAAAAACAGAGACACCAAGTCCGACAATTCCTGATATTGCTAAAATCATAGTAATCCTAGCATTCAGAAGATAACGTTTTTCCACATTTTGAATACATTTAAACCTATGAAAAAGTTTAAAAACCAATACAATGAACTCCATATGCCCTTTAATAGTTTCAACAATTACCAGCATTCACTATGTTTGTCCTCTGGTCCTACATCTCTCCCTTCCTCCCCGCCATATATGTGTATATATGCAGACATGCACCTCTCTCTCTCTCTACATACACACACACACACACACACACACACACACACACACACACACACACACACACACACACCCCAACCCCATATTTTGGAAATGCGTTGGGATGGTGACTGCAGAAAGACTCCGCCCTTTCAGCATACACCTCCCAAGAATCAGGATATTCTCCTACATGGAAATGAAACCATTATCACGCTTAAGAAAATAATTCCACAGTGTATTAGTCTGTACAGAATGTATGGTTTGACATCTGTTCTTCTGTTGTGTTTTTAAAACATGTTCATTGGGCTTTTATAAAAAAATGAGTATTACACATCCACTTAATATATTATGAACATATTTCCAGGTCAGTGAATATAAGTACAGGTACCCCTTTTTAATGGCTGTATCTTAGATCATGTACCCCAGAAGCACAGCCTAAGATGGGGATTCTTGTTCCCGTGATTTGCTGAAGGAGTGCTCTCAGGAGAAGAGAAGTGTAATGAAGCAGAAAGGGCAGGGAGCAAACTCCAAGGAAGAAAGTGGTCTCTGGGCTGGATATCAGCTTCAGTCAGCTGGTGAACCCAAGGGGAAGCTCTGGAGCAAGGAGTCTGTTGGCACCAGAATCTGCTCTCCCCGCCCCTTCCATAGCTTCCTCAGGTAATTTTCTGACCCTCATAGAAGCTGAGGGACTTCAGCAAGTGAAGATTTTCTGGGTGGAGCATCCCCGACAGATTGCACACGGTTCAGATGCTCTGCTATTAGAAACAATGATGCAAGGGGCATCCTCCATATACTCTACAGCAAGGGTCCCCCAGCCTCCAGGCCACTGACTGCTACCAGCCCGTGGCCTGTTACGAACGGAGCCACACAGTAGGAGGCAAGTGAACATTCCCGCCCGAGTTCTGCTTCCCGTCAGATCAGCGGTGGCATTAGATTCTCACAGGAGCGTGAACCCTTTTGTAAACTGCACATGCGAGGGATCTAGGTTGCGCACTCCTTATGAGTATCTAATGCCTGGATCTGAGGTGGAACTGTTTCATCCTGAAACCATCCCCGCCCCCCGACCCGGCAATCCATGGAAAAACTGTCTTCCACCAAACCATTCCCAGGTGCCAAAAAGTTTGGGCCGCTGCTCTACATCATTGGCACTTGTTTGTTTCCTTAGGGAAGTCTTAGAAGTGAAATCAATGAAATGGTTTGCACTTTGAAATTTTGACACTTTTTGCCAAATTGCAGAGGAAAAAAAACTACCATGTTGCACTTGACAAGACTGTTTAAGAATACCTTTACACCGACACCCCAGCTAAGGCTGGGCATCATGGCTATGGTCATTCTTTTTTTTTTTTTTTTTTGAGACAAAGTCTTGCTCTGTTGCCCAGGCTGGAGTGCAGTGGCATGATCTCGGCTCACTGCAAGCTCCGCCTCCCGGGTTCACGCCATTCTCCTGCCTCAGCCTCCCGAGTAGCTGGGACAACTGCCACCACACCCGGCTAATTTTTTTGTATTTTTAGTAGAGACAGGGCTTCACCGTGTTAGCCAGGATGGTCTACATCTCCGGACCTCGTGATCCACCCACCTCAGCCTCCCGAAGTGCTGGGATTACAGGCGTGAGCCACCGCGCCTTGCCTATTTTCCTCTTTTTTAAAAAAATATAAGTGTCGGCTGGGCACGGTGGCTCACGCCTGTAATCCCAACATTTTGGGAGGCCGAGGTGGGTGGATCACTTGAGCCCAGGAATTCAAGACCAGCCTGGGCAAAATGCCAAGATCCCTGTCTCTACAAAATGTTTTAAAATTAACCGAGTAAGGTGGCTTCTCCTGAGCTCCTGGACACGGGGCTCAGTGGAGGGGGCACCATACCCACTCTTGCTGAACCAACAGTGGGAGCCAAGCCAGCACCAACCACGACACCCTCACTTCTCTCCTCTCCTTCCTTCCCTGTCCACCCTCCCCATTCACCTGGCTTCACAAACCCCCCAGTTCTCCCCAAGGCAGGATGGAAGGCCTGTTCTGCACAACTAGGTCAAGTCGTTCATTACCTTATCACCACAATTTGGACACTTGGGGGTGAACCTGCATCCCTCCTCTGTGGCGGCACATGGTAAAAGCCAGATAAAACATGACTGACAAGATGGTTTATCTCCCAACACCAGCCTTAGGAAACAGTTTCATATACTCACTTTTTCCTTTTTTTTTCAATCCTGTGGTGGAGGGCGTGTAGCCTTCTAAAGTACCAGGTCAAACCTCCCAGGCCGTGGGTCAACACTGACCTTAGCGGTGGGTCTTCACAGCTGGAGTCTGCGCCCTGAAGCAAGTGACTCTCAATGGTGTGCAGTTGAGCCGTTTACTTTGTGGCTGCTGCAAAGCAAACAGATAAAGTGGCAGCTGTCGTCCTCATGTCCTGAGTAGGTCCCCCTCAGAGTTCTGAGACCCAGGCACGCTCATGAACCTTTTGAAGTTGGTCTCCTCCCAGTTGATTCAGACTCAGTCATGTCAGCCCTGAGCCAGCAAGCCTCCACAAGCACTGGTCACTCCAGCGTGTCACCAGAGAAGACCAGGGACTAGAAGAGCCCCAGGTGCTCAAAGCAGTCACACAGGATTGCCCACGACTTTGGCTATTCCCACCCAGCGCCAAGAGCCCCTTGCCCTCATCCTGTCAGATCCGTCAGATGACGAGTCACCACCCAGCTCTCAGAAAGTAGTCTTTAGAGGTCCTTTTTTTTTTTTTTTTTTTTTAAGACAGAGTCTCGCTCTGTCGCCCAGGCTGGAGTGCAGTGGCTGGATCTCAGCTCACTACAACCTCCTCATCCCAGGTTCAAGAGATTCTCCTGCCTTAGCCTCCCGAGTAGCTGGGACAACAGGCACGTGCCACCACACCCAGCTAATTTTTTGTATTTTTAGTAGAGATGGGGTTTCACTGTGTTAGCCAGGATGGTCTCGATCTCCTGACTGCCTTGGCATCCCAAAGTGCTGGGATTACAGGCATGAGCCACCGTGCCCAGGCCTTGAGGTCCTACTCTTTTTCCAGGGAACCAAGACAAATAATAAACTGGCTTAAGAAAATAAATCATTCACTCAGGATTAAGAAACTCACTCAAAGCCGTTCAACTATGTGGAAAAGAAAATAAATCATTCAAATCTGTAGAAGATTAAATCTGTTTATTAATTCATGTAAACATTTTCCAACTTGGGAGGAGACAAGGCAAAGACAGTAGGAGGCCTTCTAAGAAGAGAGGTCAGATGAGAGAGGCCTTCAGACTCACCCAGACCACCTCCACCATAACAATTTCTAGAAACATGTTCACCACATGTAAACAAAATGCAATTTTCCCCATAATTTTCAAATTAATATTCCATTTTAAAGGGAGTTAAAACCCTTATACTTTTCCAGAGTTCAAAATGATAGACAGTTTTAAACATGTTTTTGTCCAGACAAGTTTCTGCTTGCCTCAGTAGGATCTGCAAGCTTGCATGAGAGTACACTAATTTTCAATCCACTCCTTGCTCTGTGTGATAGAACGAACTGCGAGGAGAAACAGAAAAAGAGACAAAAGGTTAATTTTTAAAATCCCTTTGTATATCAAGTTGAAAAATCAATGATCACGAATAGAGAACTGCAATGAAAGTTTTGTTTACAGATATTAATATAAACTTCCATTAGAGCTGTAAGATGATGGGAAGAGTTCCAGTCTCGGAGTACAGTTAATTTACAGGCCCAGCTTCTGACTGATTTTGTAAAAATTTTGTCACTTTTCATGCTATTTCTCTCAGGTATGAAAGTTGGGATTAAAAGTCTAATGTGGCCGGGTGCGGGTGCAGTGGCTCACGCCTGTAATCCCAGCACTTTGGGAGGCCAAGGCGGGTGGATCACCTGAGGTCAGGAGTTCGAGACCAGCCTGGCTAACATGGTGAAACTCCCACTTCTACTAAAAATACAAAAAATTACCCGGGCATTGTGGCACACACCTGTTATCCCAGCTACCCAGAAGGCTGAGGCAGGAGAATCCCTTGAACCCGGGAGGCAGAGGTTGCAGTGAGCAGAGATTGTGCCATTGCACTCCAGCTTGGGCAACTAGAGCGAAACTCTGTCCCCTCCACCCCCCCAACTAAAATAAATGTCTAATGCAGGGCTGGGTGAGGTGGCTCATGCCTGTAATCCCAGCACTTTGGGAGGCCAAGGCAGGTAGATCACTTGAGGCCTGAAGTTCAAGACCAGCCTGGCCAATAAAGTGAAACCCTGTCTCTACTAAAAATATAAAAATTAGCCAGGTGTGGTGGTGCACACCTGTGGTCCCAGCTACTCGGTGGCTGAGGCGGGAGGATCACTTGAGCCTGGGAAGGTTGAGGCTGCTGTAAGCTGTGATCGCACCACATGCTCCAGCCTGTGTGACAGAGCGAGCAGAGCGAGACTCTGTCTCAAAAAAAAAAAAAAAAAGTATAACATAGGAAAAAGGGCTTAATGTGTGTTCAGACTACCAACTGTGATAGACTTTAAGCTGTAGCAGGGACTCAATCTGTGAGACTACAGGAATATGATGACATAATTTAATAATAGTCTTATTTTAATAGTCTTTTTTATAATTTATACAGCACTTTAACCGACATTTTATTTAATATAGAGTGGAAGGACATATCAACCACTTTAATTTCAAGACTGAGAGAAAAAAAAGTACCAACATCAGGGAAAACTGTGAAAGACTTTAAATGGGCAATAACAATAAGTGGGTACCCTTTCAATGGAATGTTGTGGTAGTCTGACATTGGCTAGAACACGTTCAGAGCTGTCTGATTCTACAGGGGCTACATCTCCCATTGCACGGACTGAGCTGTTTTAGAACTAGGTTGTAGAAAGCTGACAGTGATTCGAATGACCCCGCTCATGGAATCCCCATGAAGTCTGTCTGAGTGAAGATGCACTGCTTCTGCCCTATAGAGGAGCCCAGAGGTTCATCTACAAGCAAACCCATTCAGCATTTTGCATTGCCTGCCTATGTATCTATTCTTCCAATTCCTTTTTCTTTCCTTTTTTTTTTTTTTTTTTTTTTTTTTTGAGACACGGTCTCACTCTGTCACCCAGGCTGGAGTGCAGTGGTGAGATCTCGGCTCACTGCAACCTCTGCCTCCCAGGTTCAAGCAATTCTACTGCCTCAGCCTCCTGAGTAGCTGGGATGACAGGCACCTGCCACCATGCCCGGCTAATTTTTGTAGTTTTAGCAGATGGGGTTTCACCATCTTGGACAGGCTGGTCATGAACCAATTCCCCTTTGAATCCTTCTTCTCCCCTATATCTTACTGGTTCCCTCATTGATTAATGAGTTAAATCTTCAACATGTGTTATTTTATTTTTGTATGCATCATGGTTTTTGGATTTTGGTTTTGGATTTTACATCTTTTTATTTGTAAAATACTGTGTTACCTAATGCATGAAGAAGCTTGTCCATAATTATGAATATTTGTTAAAGCCACCTGGAACACCTGTTACACACATTCTCTGGGAAAGTGCAGTATCCACTTGAGGGTCATTCATTGTTGTATTTGAATCAAATTTAGAAAACTCTTAAGTTCCCATGAACTTAAGTTGATCAGACTCATTAGCAAGTGGTGCCTCCTGTCTGGAGGAAAAGTATACAGGGTCGGTCAAGGACCTAAGCGTGCCCTGACTTGCAAAGAGACAGTATTTAGGGGCCCATGCTAACCGTTGAAGAGATGCAGCATCTTACTGCAACTTTTCTGCCTTTGGCCTGGTAGTGAAGAGGCCTCAAGCCGAGGTCCTAGAAATATTGGTAAGGCCACTGGAGACTCCATGTCTGCAAACTATTCAGATGTGTTGGTGGCCATGGAAAATGGGAAAACCTGCTTATGAGGCTGAGATGGAGGAGATGCAGCATTCACAAATGCTCCTGCAGGATGTCCATGAGATGAAAACTAATTTCATAATAACACTAATTCTCTCATCAGCACGCAATGTTTTCTAGAGGCTCCATGATACCATTAGTCTGACACAAATGGAATGTGTGCTCTAGAATGTTTTAAAATTTTTTCAGTATTAAGCTGCAGTACAGCAAGTATCAGTAGATATAACCACACAAACGGGAGCACATTAACTTGCGGGAGAATACAAGAGAAAAGAGTTGAGAACCATGAAGTGAAGCAACGAGGCTGGCTGGGTCCAGTCTCACCTGTGACCCAGGGCAAGTGGCAACACTTCTTGGTCCCACTTTTCTCATCTGCAATAGGGGAGTTTGTCTCACTGCACTTTTCCTCCTCTGACACCTTGAACACTAAGACTCGAGGATCCTCCAACACTGAAGTGCCTCAGGAGGCAACTGTGGCCCTTCAGGGTTGGAGGATCATGGAATTTTGCAGGTTAGCACATTTAATTAAGCTCTGCAGGGTCTCACAGGCTGAGGTGTGGTGGGATTAGGATTCAGACCAGATCTGTCTCCCCGCAACAATCCAAGCACTTCATTGTGCTATCTTACACTGCCTCACTAACTGAAGGGAATGCCACAGGGTGGGTGGGGGTGGGGACAACCTAGTCTGACCTTTTGGGGTTCAGGGGCCAAGAGAGGGGTCTCACTATGTTGCCCAGGCTGGCCTCAAACTCCTGGGTTCAGGTGATCCTCCCACCTCAGCCTACCAAGTAGCTGGGATTACAGGTGTGCACTATTGCACCCATCAGCTCTGATTTTAAAGCCCTTTCCCCTGTTTTGGATTTAACCTTAAAGGATATTTTCTTTGTTGGTCTATTTTCTTTGATGTCTTTGGTAACTCCTTTATACAATATGAAAAAACCCCTGGCTATTTCCTTTGCTTTTAGGATAGCTGAATCCTTATGCGCATCTGGGAACTGGGCATTAGAAATAATAAATTCTCGAATTTATCTAGGTTTTTCTTATGGTTTGAATATACAGAATAATAAATATATAGAATAATATGGGACTATAAAATGCACTAACTTTTAAATAAATTTTGCTTCTTTCCAAGAGAAGTTGCCACTTTAATGCTGTTTTCTGTTCACCTGTCATTGCAAGAAACTCATGTACCTGGTTAAAAAAAAAAGATGAGACAAATATATTTGAAGTTTACAAAGAAAATTCATTTTTGACAACAGTGGGAAACAAACTTTCTCATTAGAAATGAAATTTTATTTGCAGTAATTACAGCTCAATCGTTTGTTTTTGTTTGTAGAGACAGGGTCTCACTCTGTCGCCCAAGCTGGAGTGCAGCAGTGCTATCACAGCTCACTGCAGCCTCGAACTCCCGGGGTCAAGCAATCCTCCCTCAGCTTCCCGTTTCTGAGGTTACAGGTATGCACTACTCTTCTCTGGCTAATTGTTTTATGTTTTATTTTTTGTAGAGACAGGGTCTCACTATGTTGCCCAGGGTGATCTTGAACTCCTGGCCTCAAGTGATCCTCCTGCCTCAGCCTCCCAAAGTGGTAGGATTACAGGTGTGACCCACTATGCCCAGCCAACTCAATTGTTTTGATAGAGAAGATAAGGCAGGAAAGGCTATATAAGCAAAATCTCCAAAGGTAATCAGGTATCTCAGCAAGGAAAAATCCCCTCAATAAAGTGGAAGCAGAATTTGGAACTAAAGTCTAATGGTAAATTTCATGAGCTGGTTTTAACAATAAAAAACAGGTGCCTATTGCCAAATGCACATGCTAATCCCTAAGTATCTGCTGCTGTTGTATAGCTGCAAACCAAGGAGAAAACATGTAGCTGACTTTATGTAACTGAGTAGGTGAAACACAGCCAAATCTTCCTAGAAAAACCACCTTATGACTGATCAACATCTCCGACTTGTTGTTTTACCCATCGTTACTTGACTATATCAAACATCATGTTTCCTTGTTTTTTTTTTTTTAATTATTTTGAGACAAGTCTTGCTCTATCACTCAGGCTGGAGTGCAGTGGCGTGATCTTGGCTCACTGCAACTTCCACATCCTGGGTTCAAGTGATTCTCGTGCCCCAGCCTCCTGAGTAGCTAGGATTACAAGTGCACGTCACCACACCCAGCTAATTTTTGTATTTTTAGTAGAAATGGGGTTTCGCCATATTGGTCAGGCTGGTCTCAAACTCCTGACCTCAAGTGATCCGCCCTCCTTGGCCTCCCAAAGTGCTGAGATTACAGGCGTGAGCCACGGTGCCCAGCCCTAAAACATCATGTTTATTTATCCATTTAGGCTAATGGCCTCAGTCATTACTCATAATAGTAAATATTAGCGAGGATTTTGATATAAAATATGTAACATTTGTTCATCAAAGCAATGTGTGTTTAAAGCAAGATGATTTTTTCCCAGGCTGTTTATTAGTGAATCAATTTCTATCAAATGTTTGACAAAACAACCTATTTTTTTTGGGAAAAAGCATTCACTTTGGAAATATTCTAAACATTTCTTCCTTTTTGCTATTTACCGTGCAGCCCAAAGTCTCCTCAGCAACACTTCCTGTGAGACTACAGGAATGAAGGGTGCCTGTGTGATCAGTCAGATCAATCAGCACATGGAAACTGAGAAAGACAGATTTAAAGTCCAAGGAGTTTTTGTTGCAAGTTGTGCACATGTTAGATGCTTCATTTACAATATAACCACAGCTGGAACTGAAAAGAAACAAAGACAATGATAAAATGTGATGCCCTAAGCCACAAATTTCATCTGTAGCAGAAAAAGAATTATCACTAAAAACTCTACGACAGTGTGTGGAAAACTTACTGAGTGTTCAGTGCTATGCAGTCTACAAGACAGTCGTAAAAAACAGTAAAACACACTTTCTACGCAGCCATTCTCAGGAGTCATCTGAAACTGCGTACACCAGTCCTCTGCCTGCCCTCCTTCCCTCCCTCTGCCAAGCCCTCGAGGTCCATCCCAGTCTCATTTCCTTGCTGGGGCCCTCCCTTCTCGTATCCCAGCCCGCAGCCTTTCTCTCTTGGAACAGCAGCAGAGTGCACGCCTCAGGACTGACTGGTGCTGTTGCATCAGCTCCTTATTCTCACCTCCCGGGCTGGGAGTTCTGAGGGCAGGAACTGTGTCTTGTGCCTGGAAAGCACGAGTTCAACAGCTGCTCACTGGATGGGCCTGCACGGGGCCTTCTCTACAAATACAGAAAGCCTTGCAAGGCTGGCCGGGTAGCACCCAGATGCTATTAACACTGCTGGTGATACACTCTCCTCTCTTTCAGTGATTTATGCTATTCCATATTTCTGAAGCAAGCCTTACTTTAGCAATTTTAAACAGGGAAACTAATTCAAATTTCTCAAATAGGGGAAATAAACTGAAGATAGTGGTTTCTTATCTAACCACAGATCACTTGGTCTAGCAAATTTTAGATGCTTTTCCTCAGATATCAATAATAAATGTACAGGGAAAAAAATTAGTTTTTCAATTTTTGAAAACTATTTTTCAAAAAATGAATACAAGGCCTTACACAGCATCCTCCACATTAGTTTTTTCAACTTTAATACCACATCATAAAATGTTTTAAAAATTCAGAGGTCAATATCTTGACTGTGGCAATAGATACACAAACTTACAAGTGTGATAAAACTAATGAGAACACACACACACGACTGCATGTGAACCTGGAGGAATCTGAATACGACCAGTGGATTGAATGGTGTTGATATCCTGGCTGTGACATGGTACTATCACTTGCAAAATGGTAACACTGGGGGAAACGGGGCAAAAGCCACAAGGGATCTCTCTTATTATTATTATTATTATTTTTTGAGACACAGTCTCGCTCTGTCGCCCAGGATGGAGTGCAGTGCAGTGGCGCGATCTCGGCTCGCTGCAAGCTCTGCCTCCCAGGTCCACACCATTCTCCTGCCTCAGCCTCTCGAGTAGCTGGGATTACAGGCGCCCACCACCATGCCTGGCTAATTTTTTTGTATTTTTTAGTAGAGACAGGGTTTCACCGTGTTAGCCAGGATGGTCTCAATCTCCTGACCTCGTGATCTACCCGCCTCGGCCTCCCAAAGTGCTGGGATTACAGGCGTGAGCCACCGCGCCCAGCCCTCTTATTATTTCTTATACTTCCATGTGAATCTAGGATTATCTCAATGAAAATTCAGTTATAAAAATCCATAGAGAGACTTTCCTAATAATATTACACATTTCTTGCCAAGCATCTTTTAGCTAAGAGTATTAAATCTACTGGAGTTTACTTTCTTTTCTTTCTTTTTTTTTTTTTTTTTTTTTGAGACAGAGTTTCACTCTTGTCGCCCAGGCTGGAGTGCAATGGCGCAATCTCGGCTCACCGCGACCTCCGCCTCCTGAGTTCAAGCAATTCTCATGCCTCAGCCTCCAAAGTAGCTGGCATTACAGGTGCCTGCCACCACACCCAGCTAATTTTTTGTATTTTTAGTAGAGATGGTGTTTCACCATATTGGCCAGGCTGATCTCAAACTCCTGACCTCAGGTGAGCCACCTGCCTCGACCTCCCATAGTGCTGGGATTACAGGCGTGAGCCACTGTGCCGGGCCTGGAGTTTACTTTCTATGCAAGTAAATACTAACTTCGATCTACAAGAGGTTTGATGTTTCCTAGGCTGGACTCAAACTCTTCAAACTCCTGGGCTCAACCGATCCTCCCACATCAGCCTCCTGAGTAGCTGAGACTACAGGCGCATGCTACTGCACCTGGCTTGAAAATAATTTTTTTTAAATGCTGTCACTACATTGCTATAGGGCCTAGCAACCAAAATAGCTTTCTGCCAAATCATTAGACAAGTTTGTCAAAAGTTTCTCACATTATATCTTTATATGTTAGAATTACGGAAATACAGATTATATTTTAAAAGGCAATTATAATATTTTAATCTGGTTTGCTATGGAAACTTTTCAGTATAGTTTTTTATACATTTATCTCAAATACATAACCCCTGTTACATCAACAAACAGCTTTAACTTTCAGAGAGCTTAAAATTTATTAACAATAATTATTTCTTACAAAAATGAATTTGCTAAAAGTGACACGGATCCTTACCATCTATTTCGAACTACTTTTGTAGTTTCATCATCAATGTTGAGTGTGGAAATGTAGGCATAAAGGATGCCATAGGAAGGATCAGCTTTTCCTTCATTCTTCAAAGCTCTTCCCTTTAATTCTTCAACTGTGTAGACATCAACTATTGTACTTACTAAAAACAGAAAGAAGTATTACAGTTCTGTATATAGTCTAAAAAATATAAAAGATTACATCCGAATGGAAAGCTATGACAAATGAGAACATGCAGTAGCTTAAGTAACAGAAAAATTACTATGTTAGCTATATAAACACTGATTCTATAAATGGACATAAAAGCAAAACATAAGGAAAAAAAGGAAATGAAATTAGTCTTCATTAAAATGAAGAATTTCTGTTCATCAAAAGACACCATTAAAAAGTGAAAAGGCAAGCCACAGAGTGGGAGATGCTAGCAGTCTACAATGAGATAAAGGACTCATCCAGAATTATCTAAAGAATTCTTAAATATCAATTAGAAAAAGACAGTGACTCAGCTGGGCATGGTGGCTCATGCCTGTAATCCCAGCAATTTGGGAGGTCGAGGTGGGCAGATCACCTGAGGTTGGGAGATCGAGAGCAGACTGACCAACATGGAGAAACCCTGTCTCTACTTAAAAAAAAAAAAAAAATTAGCCAGGCATGGTGGTGCATGCCTGTCATCCCAGCTACTCAGGAGGCTGAGGCAGGAGAATCGCTTGAATCCGGGAAGTGGAGGTTGTGGTGAGCCAAGATGGTGCCACTGCACTCCAGTCTGGGCAACAAGAGCAAAACTCCATCTCAAAAAAAAAAAAAAAAAAAAAAAAAAGACAGTGACTCGATTTTTTTAAATTATTTTTTTATTTTTATTTTTTATTTTTTGAGACAGTCTCGTTCGTCGCCCAGGCGGTAGTGCAGTGGCGCGGTCTCAGCTCACTGCAAGCTCCTCCTCCCAGGTTCATGCCATTCTCCTGCCTCAGCCTCCCGAGTAGCTGGCACTACGGGCGCCCGCCACCACGGCTAATTTTTTTTGTATTTTTAGTAGAGACGGGTTTTCACCGTGTTAGCCAGGATGGTCTCCATCTCCTGACCTCGTGATCCGCCCGCCTCGGCCTCCCAAAGTGCTGGGATTACAGGCGTGAGCCACCGCGCCCGGCGACAGTGACTCAATTTTTTAAATGGGGAAGAGAATTTAAAAGTACATCACAGCCGGGCGCAGTGGCTCACGCCTGTAATCCTAGCACTTTGGGAAGCCGAGGCAGGTTGATCACGAGGTCAGGAGATCGCGACCATCCTGGCTAACATGGTGAAACCCTGTCTCTACTAAAAATACAAAGAATTAGCCGGGCGTGGGGTGGGCGCCTGTCGTCCCACCTACTCCAGAGCCTGAGGCAGGAGAATGGCGTGAACCCGGGAGGCGGAGCTTGCAGTGAGCCGAGATCGCGCCACTGCACTCCAGCCCGGGCGACAGAGCGAGACTCCATCTCAAAAAATAAAATAAAATAAAATAATAAATAAATAAAGTACATCACAAAAAAAAGTTATCAAAATGGCCAATACACGTACTGGCCTCAATAATCATCAGGAAAATACAAATTAAACAAGAGTAGGCCGGATGTGGTGGCTCATGCCTGTAATTCTAACACTTTGGGAGGTCGAGACTGGTGGATCGCTTGAGGTCAGGGGTTTGAGACCAGCCTGGCCAACACAGCAAAACTCTGTCTCTACTAAAAATAAAAAATTAGCTGGGTGTAGCAGTGTGTGCCCGTAATCCCAGCTACTTGGAAGGCTAAGGAAGGAGAATCGCTTGAACCCAGGAAGTGGAGGTTGCACTCAGCCGAGATCGCGGCTTTGCATCCCAGCCTGGGTGACAGAGCCAGACTCCATCTCAAAAAAAAAAAAAAAGAGAATTCCATTAAACACCTAACATTTAAAAGAGTAATAACACAACATTAGTGAGGATGTGAAGCAACAACAAAAATAAACTTTACAAAACTAAAAACAATAACCTATTATTCATTTTTATTTTTCTTTATCTTAGAAGAATCTTCCAGGAACTAATATTACTTGGGGTAGAAAACTTTTATGAGAACTTATCCGGTTCCTTCAGCACTTCATTGGTTTCTTTTCTTTTGTTGATGTCTAGTGCATGAAATTTAATTTTCTTCAATAAAAAGATGGTGATGTGTATCTATTTATCTATAATATTTTTATGTCTTTATCCTTCTATTAGTATATATGCACAAAAAGATAGATTAAAAGATGTTAACCAAATAACTGTTTATTTGGGGCTCTTTGTTGCATTCTGTATTATGTTTCTTTTTTTTTTTTTTTTTGAGACGGGGTCTCGCTCTGTTGCCCAGACTGGAGTACAGTGGTGCGATCTCGGCTCACTGCAACCTCCGCCTCCTGGGTTCAAGCAATTCTCCTGCCTCAGCCTCCTGAGTATTTGGGATTACAGGTGCCCCCTACCATGCCTGGCTCATTTTTTGTATTTTTAGTAGAGATGGGATTTCACCATGTTGGCCAGGCTGGTCTCAAACTCCTGACCTCCTTGGTTTCCCAAAGTGCTGGGATTACAGGCGTGAGCCACCACACCTGGCCAAGCATTCTGTATTGTGTTTCTTTTATTTTTTTATTTTTTGAGATACAGTCTTGCTCTGACACCCAGGCTGGAGTGTAGCCTCGCTCTGTCACCCAGGCTGGATCTCAGCTCACTGCAACCTCCACCTCCCAGGTTCAAGGGATTCTCCTGCCTCAGCCTCCTGAGCAGCTGGGATTATAGGCACATCCCATGATACCTGGCTAATTTTTGTGTTTTTCGTAGAGACGGGGTTTTGCCATGTTGGCCAGGCTGGTCTCATGAACTCCTGGGCTCAAAAGAAAAAGAAAAAGATGCCCACTATTTTAAGCTACCTTTAGAAAGTAGAAATGTAGGAGTTACAGAATAGGAATCTGGTATCTTTTACCATGTCAAACAAACCTTTACAGGCCCAATTTCGGCCTTTAAAAAAAATCCAAATATATTTAAAGGGTCACTTACGATTTATGGATTCTTTGAAATAACTGTCAATTTCATCATCCAGAACATTTGTTTCTTTATTTTCTCGTATAAAATTCAGCAGAATGTTAGCTTCTGGTGTATCTTAAATTGAAAATGCATAATAAGTAAAAAGCAAACTGATTATCATTTAAATCACATTTAAATCATCCAAAATCATTTTAATAGTAAAAAGTGAAGACATGTACGAATATAATCAAATAGAATATTACGTGGCCATTAACAATGTGATGTAGAATTCTGTAAACATAGAGAGGTACACCACATTACATCTAAAACAGATGTTAGTGAAAAGAGCAGCTTACTAACCTATGTGGTTCAATACCCTTTTAATTAAAAAATCTACATATATAAGGGACCGGGCGCAGTGGCTCACGCCTGTAATCCCAGCACTTTGGGAGGCTGAGGCGGGTGGATCACAAGGTCAGGAGATGGAGACCATCCTGGCTAACATGGTGACACCCCACCTCTACTAAAAATACAAAAAAAATAGCCAGGCGTGGTGGTGGGCGCCTGTAGTCCCAGCTAGTTGGGAGGCTGAGGCAGGAGAATGGCGTGAACCTGGGAGGCGGAGCTTGCAGTAAACTGAGATAGGGCCACTGCACTCCAGCCTGGGCAACAGAGCAAGTCTCTGTCTAAAAAAAAAATACATATATAAATGCAAAATTATCTGGAAGAATATATATGAAAAAATGATTCTCTCTAGACAGTGGGATTGTAGGTGATCTTTGTTTTCCCTGTTTATGTTTTTATATATTTTTTCTGAATTTTATATGTATTTCTTTACTCATCATAAAAAAAAAGGTTTTCAAAAGGCAATTGAAATATATAAAATAGGCTGATGAATTTCTGTTCATCAAAAGACACCATGTTAGCCAGGATGGTCTTGACCTCGTGATCTGCCTGCCTTGGCCTCCCAAAGTGCTGGGATTACAAGTGTGAGCCACCGCGCCCAGCCTTTTTTGTATTTTTAGTAGACGTTGGCACATGAGTGTGCTCAAGGGTCAGGGGTGTTGTGCCAGAAGGCAGGAACGCGAGTTTGGAAAGAGCTCCCCCATGATGCCCTTGGACCCCAGGACCCCAGCCTCTGGCATATGATTAAGTACCCCAGGCCCCCCTGAATATTCTACAAATGGTCTTGACAATGTCTGCACTTTCCTAACTCCCCTGGGAAGATCTGGGCATTTCTTCCTCCTTGCTCCCAGAATACAAGTCTTCTACCTGTTCTTTCTCAGAACTAGGTTGTCAAATCCTTGCCGGCACGCAGTGTCCCACGTGATGACTATCCTCACATCCATCTGACCAGCCACTCATCTCCTTCCTTGTTCCAGAAATTTACATTATCTCAATTCTTGGCAAGTAAAAGGCATTCAAAAATACTGATAAGGTCATGGGCGAATGAATGAATGCAGAACTCTATTAACTTGGAGAGATATGCACCATGAATTGCTGTGCTTCAGATGGGAGCATCTGCTGGAGTGAGGCCACAGAAATCCAGCCAACAAGCTTCCTGTGATGGGGGCTGGCAGGGATGGGTGGGTACCAGCACTGCAGGTCCTCACTGACAATAGGGTTATCCTGACTGTCAGAGAAAGGCAGGAATTGTGCCCTCCCTATCTGATAAGCACTCTCAGGGCAGAGAAAGAAACAAGGGAATCTGGACACCTGGCTAGGATGAACACAAGCCATTTAGAGCTTCTTAATTTCTATAAGGCAGGTGTAGCCCAGGAAATTAAAAGTAAAACTGATATAACTATTTACAATAGCAAAGACATGGAACCAGCCCAAATGCCCATCAGTGGTAGACTGGATAAAGAAAATGTGGTACATGTATACCATGGAATACAATGCAACCATAAAAAGGAATGAGATCATGTCCTTTGCAGAGACATGGATAAAGCTGAAAGCCGCCATTCTCAGCAAACTAACACAGGAACAGAAAGCCAAATACCATATGTTCTCACTCATAAGTGGGAGCTGAACAATGAGATAACATGGACACAGGGAGGGGAACAACACACACTGGGGCCTGTTGGGGAATGGGGGGTGAGGGGAGGGAGAGCATCAGGACAAATAGCTAATGCATGTGGGGCTTAAAACCTAGATGATGGGCTGGGCGTGGTGGTTCACGCCTATAATCCCAGCACTTTGGGAGGCTGAGGCGGGCGGATCACGAGGTCAGGAGATCAAGACCATCCTGGCCAACATGGTGAAACCCCGTCTCTACTAAAATACAAAAAATTAGCCAGGCATGGTGGCACACGTCTGTAGTCCCAGCTACTCAGGAGGCTCAGGCAGGGGAATCACTTGAACCCAGGAGGCAGAGATTGCAGTAAGCCGAGATCACGCCACTGCACTCCAGCCTGGGCGACACAGCAAGACTCCATTTCAAAAAAAGAGAAAAAGCTATTTTGGGGCCGGGCGCTGTGGCTCACGCCTGTAATCCCAGAACTGTGGGAGGCTGAGGCAGGTGGATCACCTGAGGTCAGGAGTTCAAGACCAGGCTGGCCAACATTGTGAAACCCCGTCTCTACTAAAAATGCAAAAATTAGCCAGGTGTGGTGGTGCGCGCCTGTAATCCCAGCTACTTGGGGGGCTGAGACAGGAGAATTGCTTGAACCCAGGAGGCAGAGGTTGCAGTGAGCTGAGCACGCGCCACTGCACTCCAGCCTGGGTGACACAGCAAGACTCCATCTCAAAAAACAAACAAACAAACAAAGCCTATTTTTGGGCCAAGCAAGGTGGCTCACACCTGTAATCCTTCAGGAGGCTGAGGCAGGAGGATTTCTTGAGGTCAGGAGTTTGAGACCCCCCCAAAAAAAAGAAGAAAAGAGAAGAGGGGAGGGGAGGGCAGGGGAGAAAGAAAAAACAGAGAAAGAGAAAGAAAGAGAGAGAAAGAAGGAACTACTTTGTGATTACTTTAATATGACCTACTGATCAGAAAACAAAGTTCCCATATAAATCGGGCTGCCCTTGAGTAGCCTAAAAACGGCTGTAGACACTGTCATTCCTGTCCCCGTTTTAGGGTTGTGTGGCAGGGCAGGGACTGAAATACACTCTATCAAGTTTACCTCACAGCTCGCTGAATGCCTGTGTGCTCTCTCAAGTTTCCTGAAATGGCATTATCTACAAATGATAATGCCAACATTTTAAAAAATGTTTCCAAAGTAACCATCACGGCTTTATTTTATTATTATTATTATTTTTTGAGACAGGGTCTTGCTCTGTCACCGAGGCTGCAGTGCAGTGGCATGAACACAGCTCACTGCAGTCTCTACCTCCAGGGCTCAAGCGGTCCTCCTATCTCAGCCTCCTGAGTAGCTGAGATCACAGGCACGTGCCACCATGCCCAGCTATTTTTGTTTTAATTTTTTGTAGAGATGGAGTCTCACTTATGGCTTGTCCCTTCTTGTAGGCAAAAAGATGATAAATTTTGATCCAGTAGTATCTTTTTCTATCAGTGACTGCTACTGATATTAAACACATTAAATATCCTCCACAAAAGCAATAGCAAAATTCCTCTTCCACACAATGTAATGTGGCTTGCAGAATACATTATTTCATGCTAAATTCCATTGTTACTCTCTTCATCTCTTCAGGTGAATTAAGCATCATCTACGATAACTAGGTAACTCATCTCCTAGAACTATGCTACAGAACATGCCTTCAGGGAGTGATCTAAAACTTCCCTCTTTTCCTCCCGGTCCCTCCTGCATGTCTGGCATAAGCCAGCAATAGCAATAAGGAGAATCCTATCATCCTATCCCTTCTCTTTTTTTTTTTTTTTTTTTTTTTTTGGAGACAGAGTCTCACTCTGTTGCCCAGGCTGGGGTGCAGTGGCATGATCTCGACTCATTACAACATCCGCCTCCCCGGCTGAAGCGATCCTCCTGCCTTAGCCTCCCTAGTAGCTGGGACTATAGGCACCATACCACCATGCCCGGCTAATTTTTGTATTTTTAGTAGAGATGATATTTCACCATGTTGACCGGGCTGGTCTTGAACTCCTAACCTCAAGTGATCCGCCCACCTCGGCCTCCCAAAGCGTTGGGATTACAGGCATGAGCCACTGCGCCTGGCCAGCAAAATCCTTTTAAAAGAAGAGCCTCAGCCTAGGCTTCATGGATTTGGGGTCCAGGAATATGACAGTTTATGCAAATTCTACACATGGGAATAGCACTACTCTGGGGAGAGGGTCATAAGCTCCCATCAGATAGGCAAAAGGTATATAAGATGCTCAGGCAGGGCACGGTGGCTCAGGCCTGTAATCCCAGCACTTTGGGAGGCCAAGACCAGTGGATCACTTGAGCCCAGCAGTTTGAGACCAGCCTGAGAAACACTGCAAAACCGCATCTCTACAAAAAGTACAAAAATTAGGCCAGGCACAGTGGCTCACACCTGTAATCCCAACACTTTGGGAGGCCAAGGCAGGTGGATCACGAGGTCAAGAGATCAAGACCATCCTGGCCAACATGGTGAAACCCCGTCTCTACTAAAAAATACAAAAAAATTAGCTGGCTGTGGTGGCGGGCGCCTGTAGTCCCAGCTACTTGGGCGGCTGAGGCAGGAGAATGGCGTGAACCCAGGAGGCGGAGCTTGCAGTGAGCCGAGATCGCACCACTGCACTCCAGCCTGGGCAACAGAGTGAGACGGTCTCAAAAAAAATAAAATAAAATAAATTAAAATAAATAAACCATACATAGTACCTCCCTCCAGGAAAGAAAAAACTGAAGAGTGTCACACTGTTGTCCTGAGTGTTGATAATAGACTATCGTGTGTTACCATCAATTTCCAACAGAGCAGTCAGAGCAAACCTCTCAGAGCCAAGTCAGATGCTGTCACCGCTCTGCTCCAAACCCCAGCCTGCTACCCCATGCAGAGCAGAAGCCAGTGCACTCTAACAGCCTCCGAGGCCTTCTTCCTGGGTGCCCCATCTCTTCTCAGAACAGCTCCTGCTGGCCTTGAACTCCTGGGCTCCAGCCACACCAGCCCCTGGGCGTTCCTCCCACACATAGGCACAGGGCTTTCCCTTGGTTATCCCTTTAGCCTCCTCATCAAGTCTTTGCTCAAACGTCACTCTCCCATGCGGCGTGCCTGACCACCTTGTGGCTCTCTAGGTCCTCCTGACTCTGTTCCACCTGTTCTCCTTAAATATTTCATAATTCACGGACATATTATCTTCATTATTTATTCTCTGTCTCTCCCTGCTGGAGGGTAAACTCCATGAGGGTGGAAATATTTATCCATTTTGTCGTTGCACCCCAGAACAGCACCCAACATACAGCACATGCTCAGTAAATTAGTTCAGTGAAGAGCAATTCGGGGCATGCACATCTCCTCCCATGGTGCTGCCTTCAAGGAGACAACATCCATGTGTTGGATGTGCAAGATTCAGAGTACTCATATAAAAACCAGAGTCTCAATATTTTACACCATTCCTCATAGTAATTCTATCTTTTAAAAATGCTGATAATGGTTTGGTCAAAAGCACACATTGCTTTATAATTCTGTCACTGCTGATGCTTTGTTACAGACCAGCAGAGTGAGCGTATGTTTTAAATGATACACTACATACTATACTCATAGCTTCATGAGATGGCGAAGGATTGATTACTCCATTTCTTTGGCAGTACTGGCTTGACGGTTATGTCTGCACTATAAAGCACCCTGGGAATGCTCACAGGCACTAATCCCTCATCTCCCCAGTCTGGCTCCCTTGATTTCATGCTGTAGTAAACTGTAACTCCTTCAACAACCACTCCAGGGGATCGTCTGGGCATTTAATGTGCAGTTATGAGCTAATGATACTACACAGAGAGTACTGTGTGCACGCGTATGCATGTGTTATCAATGTCCTAGCAGTAAAAGTTATTTGAATGTAGCAAAACTGAATTTACCTATTAGTCAATAATTTAGCATCCAAGCAATAAAATCGATCTCTCAAAAATTATCACAATGAATTATACTTTAAAATTAATCTGGTTTTTCACTTTTTTTTTTTTTTTTTTTTTTTTTTTTTGAGACGGAGTCTGGCTCTGTCGCCAGGCTGGAGTGCAGTGGTGCAATCTCGGCTCACTGCAACCTCCAACTCCTGGGTTGAAGTGATTCTCCTGCCTTAGCTTCCCGAGTAGCTGGGACTACAGGCGCACACTTTTACGCTTGGCTAATTTTTCTATTTTTAGTAGAAACAGGGTTTCACCATGTTGGCCAGGATGGTCTTAATCTCTTGACTTTGTGAGCAGCCCGCCTTGGCCTCCCAAAGTGCTGGGATTACAGGTGTGAGCCACCGCACCAGCCTTGTTTTTTTTTTAAGACGGGGTCTTGCTCTTGTGGCCTAGGCTGGAGTACAATGGCGCAATTTCAGCTCACTGCAATTTCCGCCTCCTGGGTTCAAGTGATTCTCCTGCCTCAGTCTCCCGAGTAGCTGGGATTACAGGCGCCCACCACCAAGCCCAGCTAATTTTTATATTTTTAGTAGAGACTGGGTTTCACCATGTTGGCCAGTCTGGTCTTGAACTCCTGACCTCAGGTGATCCACCTGCCTTGGCCTCCCAAAGTGCTGGGATTACAGGCATGAGCCACCGCGTCCGGCCTCACATTTCTTTAGTAAAGATATCAAAGTTCATTGTAAGTTTTTAAAAAAGTTATATAAAGCAATTTTTACTTCTAATTTGAATTAAATCCAGGCTGAATTTTCATTCTTAAATATACTGTATAAATATTGAAATGTGTTCAGTCATTTCCAAAGGGATAAAAGGTTTCACAAAGTTTTTTACCTGGATTAGTTGTAATAATGGTTTTTGAGATTACAGTTGCTGTCATGCAGTTCCGAAATTTGTCAAAATTTATTCTTACATCTGAGGCAAATATTACTGTTTGGGAAAAAAGCCATTTAAAATTATTACATGGGAGGATATAAAATGACAAATATTGGACACAATCATTGAATGATAATACCTGTTTCTCGTGGCATCCAGCTCTGTGCAAGTAGAATGGATTCATTATCCCAACTGCATTTGTTTAAAAAGAAGTAATACAAATTGAATACACTAGAAAAAACTGATAGTGACATATTATTTACAACAATAAAAGAAAGCTTCAGTGGCTGGGGTCAGCCATCCCCAAGGTGGTCAAAGACCTCCCAGTCTTAAGGATGCCAGCTTCCTCCTAGGGAGAATTTAACATCTCCATGAGAGAACATTCCTTCAACACACACTCTCCTCTAGTAATACTCTGCTCTGCCAATTCTTTATTTATTTTTCCAACACTTAATCACTCCAGGCTAGTTAGAACTAAAGCCTGAAGACTTTAAACTCACACTTTCAGACCATGAAGGTGAGTGTCCCCCAGTGGATAAACTGCTCAGGGGCCTTGATGGGTTGAAGACATTTTTGAAATCAGTTCCTTTGGTACCCAGGCATCAGAGGTCTAGACAATGCCTTGTTGTACCTGGCAGTGCTTCAGGGTGCAGTCCCCACCCTGGCCCACGTGCCCCTGTGTCCTGCCCTGCTCCAGGATACTTCCCAGGAAGCACAGAGGGAAACTCTGGCTTGTTCCATGGGACCTAATAAAACATCATTTGTTATACGACAGAATTCAATAATAAAACTGGGCACGGTGGAGTCCTCCTAAGCAATTCCATGCCATCTAAAGACCTCATTTTAAGGTGGTGTCCATAACAACTCAACATTCAAGAGTGAGATTTATTTTTTAAAATATCATTCATCTCCTATCATTATCCTCTCTTGATATGAAGTCCATCATATTTTTGATAAAATGAAAATGTCCTGGTGATAACAACAGGGATTTCACAGTTTGGAACAGACGTCGGTGTTTACCATGTCATCGCAAAAGAAGACTCTGTTTCATCATAGAGTCTAACTTCACACCTCTGGCCTTTTCTCCGGTCTGAAGTTGTAAAGTATTTTGGCTCTCCAACCTTAGAAATGGAAATAAATCATTACTCTTCACCTGTATGTAGAAGTACTTAAGTATTTGTTGATGAAAATACTCAAATGTTCCCCTTTTAAACACCAAATTAGAAATATTAAACTAGCAAGAACCAGTAATATATAGTTGATTATTTTAAAGCATCTTCTATCTCTAAACTACATGTACGTAGCTGAAGTTGTAAGTCACACAACACTTTTAAGAGACACAGGGAGACAGGTGCTTGAAGTAGAGACTGAAAGTCTTTTTAACATGTCACAACAAAGCTCCACGACAGGCCCCTCTGGGGCACCTACGTGGACTCCTCGAGGGCAGGGACTGTGTTTCCAGCACCTGTGTATCCCCACGGCTCAGCGTGGAACTCATATGACTGAATGGACTCAGGCTCTCTGGGGCTCAGCATCTCCGTCTTAGTGAACATCAAATATAGCATATCTGTGGTATAAAAAGTGTCCACAGGAAACAAACAAATATAGGATATGTCCTTTGCCTTCTCCACAGGGCTACCATGGTGAGAGCCACATGCAAGATACACAGGAAATTTTGACACTGTCCAATTCTGTCCATTGTGGGGTGAGATGATCAAAGAAGTGGAAATGCTCTTGCCCATTAAAGCAAGTTAAAAAAAAAAAAAAAGAAGAGTTGAAACTAGGACCCTTCTCTCCACCTAGTGGCTTCTCATGTGGGAACGGCAGGCACCTCTGAGAGATGCACAGCAGCAGGCCCAGCATGGACAGTCACTGGCCGCCCCCACCTCTGCCACCACTGCATCTGTGGTGCCCAGAGAAAGGGACCTAGAAAGGACAGCCAGAGGCTGAGAGGTCAGCCTAACATCTGGGGTTGGAGAGGTGGAGAACACTGTATTAAAAAGGAGTTTTAAAGTGAAACGCCAGTGGGGGTGAGAGGAAGAAACAACAGGTTAAATGAAAGTGTGAAGAGTGGCCGGGCTCGGTGGCTCACGCCTGTAATCCCAGCACTTTGGGAGGCCGAGGTGGGTGAATCACGAGGTCAGGAGTTCGAGACTAGCCTGGCCAATATGGTGAAACCTTGTCTCTACTAAAAATACAAAAATTAGCTGGGCATGGTGGTGCACGCCTGTAGTCCTGGCTACTCGGGAGGCTGAGGCAGGAGAATTGCTTGAACCCGGGAGGTGGAGGTTGCAGTGAGCCAAGATCACGCCACTGCACTCTGCACTCCAGCCTGGGTGACAGAGCAAGACTCCATCTCAAAAAAAAAAAAAAGTATGAAGAAAAGAAAATGTAAGAGGGCTGAAAGCCAAAGGGGAGATGAAAGGCATGAGAAGAAGTGACGTGACATATGAAAGGTTCCAGACTCACTGAGGGGGTGGGAAAGCTGCCGCAGTTTCCTGCTTACACTACTATATTCATTCAGGGTTGTAGACAATTCTTACTTCATTATAAATGTAATAGCATTGTCTAGAATTTGGGGAAATCGCAAACAATTGAGCACTCCTTTGAACAACTGAATAGGATTGAACATAAACTGCCTACAAAGTGACTTCTCCTGCTTTTCAAGATGATCATATAGCGGGCTTATTCCTTCTCCCTAAAGTATACAGATGCTCCCCAGGTGGCAGGCATGTCCTCCACAGCCAGGGCCCTGCCATCTGAAAGGGTCACGTTCTCTCAGTCACCATTTAATATGACAAGCAATTCACATTTACTTACATGAACTATCATAAGCATGTGTGTTTTTTCCTTTTTTTTTTTTGTCTCTTGACTATCATCCCTCTCTATATTAAGAAATTACTCTTGCCTCTTTATTTATTTATTTATCAACCCAGAATCTCGCTCTGTCGCCCAGGCTGGAGTGCAGTGGTGCCATCTCAGCTCATTGCAACCTCTGTCTCCTGGGTTCAAGTAATTCTCCTGCCTCAGCCTCCTGAGTAGCTGGGACTACAGGTACCTGCCACCATGCCCAGCTAATTTTTTTTTTTTTGAGACGAAGTCTTGTTCTGTCGCCCAGACTGGAGGGCAGTGGTACGATCTCGGCTCACTGCAACCTCCACCTTCCAGGTTCAAGTGATTCTCCTGACTCAGCCTCCCGAGTAGCTGGGACTGCAGGAACCTGTCACCATGCCCAGCTAATTTTTTTTTTTTTTTTGAGTCGGAGTCTCGCTCTGTCGCCCAGGCTGGAGTGCAGTGGCGCAATCTTGGCTCACTGCAAGCTCTGCCTCCCGGGTTCACACCATTCTCCTGCCTCAGCCTCCTGAGTAGCTGGGACTACAGGCGCCCACCACCTCGCCTGGCTAATTTTTTGTATTTTTAGTAGAGACGGGGTTTCACCGTGTTAGCCAGGATGGTCTCGATCTCCTGACCTCGTGATCCTCCCGCCTCAGCCACCCAAAGTGCTGGGATTACAGGCGTGAGCCACCGCACCAGGCCACCCAGCTAATTTTTGTATTTTTAGTGGCGATGGTGTTTCACCATATTGGCCAGGCTGGTCTCGAACTCCTGACCTTGTGATCCACCCACCTCAGCCTCCCAAAGTGCTAGGATTACAGGCATGAGCCACCATGCCAGGACTTTTTTTTTTTTTTTTTTTTTGAGGCAGGGTCTCCCTCTATTGCCCAGGCTGGAGTGCAGTGGCATGATTTTGGCTCACTGCAACCTCAACCTCCCAGGCTCAGGTGATCCTCCCACTTCAGCCTCCCAAGCAGCTGAGATTACAGGTACACACCACCACATCCGGCTAATTTTTGTATTTTTTGTAGAGATGGAGTTTCACCATGTTGCCCAGGCTGGTCTTGAACTGGGCTCAAGTGATCCATCTGCCTTGGTCTCCCAAAGTGCTAGGATCACAGGTGTAAGCCACTGTGCCTGGACTAATTTTCATGTACTTTATTTTGTGAAACTTTACTGTTGAGGTCTACATCTCAATCTCTGCCTTGTGGCTCTGGTCTGTCCAACTACAGAGCTCAGAACTTGCTACAGTAATTCAGACAGACGCTGATGCACCAGAAGGGAACACCCCCCTGGTGCCCCATGGAGTGCCATCCTCCCGTGCACCTCACCAGCATAGTCCCACTCCACCTATTAGACCATGGAGCCCTACAGCAGGGCAGTGTGTATTCCCACTCTCTCCCTGGTTGCTGGGCAGCTCTGAGCACAAAGGCACAGAACTGATCCCTTAACTTATTCAACTACGCCCCTTCAAGGAAGGTCATGGAGATTTTCGAGTCAATAAGCTTACCCTTTCCATTTACATCTTTGTTTAAGCAATGTATAAAAAGTTATCCTATAGTTAGCAGATCATTTATGAGCAGAGTGGAACACTGCATTTAGCATTCAAATACAATTTTATTTTACTACTCATCCACAGATAAAAAGCTAGTTTTCCTTTAATGAGAAGTGTTACTGTTTTCTTAATTCAGCATACTACCAAGATAGAGAAGAAAAGTTACCCCAGCTGATCGTGACCACTCCATCCCAAACACAGAACAAGTGACTGCACCTCCCCTGCCAAAATGCACTTGGCTTTGTCAGGGTTTTAACTTACCGACTTCACAGCTGCAAGCACGTTAATAATCCTCCCATTAAGACTGTGTCCATTTGCAACAATGTCACCCAGTGAATAATAATCATGAGACTCTTTAACAGGTAAATGTATCAAAGAAAGTAACTTTGTGTCCACTTCATAACTGGAACAAACTTTTACTGTTGAGTGATTCTCACTGAGCAACAGTTTACAGTTGCTAAATTGCAAAAACACAAGAAAGTTATTTGAAAGTGATCTTTGGATAGAAAAATATTTCCAGGTCCACATTTAAACTACATTTTTCATTGAAATTTAGACAATACTAATATATACTTTTTACTCTTAGAAACATTGAATAATACAGCAAAACATTTTTTGTTTACAGTGCACTTTCATTAAGGAAATGTTTTGAGAATTGATTTGTGTCGGGGTTCTAAGCATACCATTTGTCTGATCTTGCCCAAGGCTCTGCACTTGTTTCCTTCTCCAAAAAAATAGGAGCATAAAAGCGCTCTGAAACTTTCAGGGGTATACAAACCCAAGGACTGGTTGTTTCTCTCTCTTATGGACCTGGCTGTTCTGCCTTAGTGCCTCAGGTCACGGACTGTGTTTTTCCTACCCCTGCTGAGCTCTGCATGGAGCAGACGCAGAACACTGGCACAGTGAGCCCGAACTGAGGAGCTCTCCCTCCTGCACCGAGTCCCTCCCGGCCCTTGGACTCTGTGCCCCAGCAGTCCTCTAACCCAGCCCCACCTCCTCCCCACTGCTCGGCCTCACTTACCTACCTCATCACTTCTCTCCCAAGCCACTGCCTTGCTCTCCTAACTAAGCTTCATTCCCCTACAGTCCATCCTCCATAAGCAAAGTGATCTTCCTAAACCACAAATATGAAAATATTATTTCCCAGCTCAAAGACCGTCATTGTGGCTACCAGTCACAAAGGAAATAACTCGGTATGAAAGCAAAGCTGTCTGTAAAATATCTCTGCTTCCACCTTAAGCTTCTCCTCCTGCCCATGCCCTGCATTCCAGCCGTATCAGACTATTACATTATGAAATTGGTATTTCTAGATGAAAAATAGTAAAACATCAGCAGTTTCATATGGCTCAACCTAATATTAACTGTTCTGGAAAAGACAGGAGGTTTCCTGTTTCTTCCCTCTACCAAGAATGTTCTCTCCATCTAACCATCCATCCATCACTTCCATGAATACTGAGAATCTGTTATATACCAGACCCTATGCTAGGCACAAGGGATATGGTGGTGAAGAAGGCAGACAAGACCTTTGATCTCATGAGGCTCACATATGTGAGGGGGAGACCCAAGAACAATGAATCAAACAATCTCAGACAGTGACTTGGGTTATGGTGACAAAAGCCAGGGCAAAATCCCAGTAATTGACCATTAGCGCTACCACAAACAGAGTAGATGGGGAAGGTTGAAGAAGATGACATTTAAGCTGTGAGTCAATAACCCAAAGAAGCAAACAGTCAAACAGATGGGAGAATGTTCTATGCAGAGAGAGAATAGAAAATACAAAAGTTTGGCCAGGCGCGGTGGCTCACGCCTGTAATCCCAGCCCTTTGGGAGGCCGAGGCAGGTGGATCACTTGAGGTCAGGAGTTCGACACCAGCCTGGCCAACATAGTGAAACCCCACCTCTACTAAAAATACAAAAATTAGCTGGGTGTGGGGCGTGTGCCTGTAATCACAGCTACTTGGGAGGCTGAGGTGGGAGAATGGTTTGAACCCAGGAGTTAGAGGTTACAGTGAGCCGAGATCGTGCCACTGACCTCCAGCCTGGGCAACAGAGTGGGACTCTGTCTCAGTAAAAAATAAAAAATAAAAATAAAAGGAAATACAAAAGTTCTTAGTGCAGAATGAGTTCACGGTGTTCATGAAATATAAAGAAATTCACTGTGGCTACAGAGAAATAAGGCTTGAGAGTCTGGCATGAGATGAGGTCAGAAAAGAAGGTGGGAACGGGTCACAGTTGATGCGAGTGTAAATGCCGTAGACTGCCGTGCCCACCAAGAGCCCTTTACAGGCTGGTACAGGGCACAGCTACACCCTTCTCTCCAGAACTGCCAGACCTGCCTTTGAGCTGATGCCTTGCCCCATCCTGGGGATTTGGGGAGTGGATGGACTACAGCCAGGGCACTGCTCTAAGGGACCACTCCCACTCCAGAGCTCCCTCCCGGCTCCTGCTGAGGCTCCAGGTGAACCCACTTCTCTGCTCAGCTGCTTCCTGGTCTATCCTCGCAGGGTTCCCCTGAGAGCTCACCCTCAACCAACCACTCCCACAAGAGTCCTCCTCTCAAGCTCTGCTTCGAAGGAATCTGCCCTAAGATGGTAAGCCTGTGAGTAGAAGGATACCTTGACAGGAAAAAAGACAGATGTAATTTCCAAAGTTTATCTTTTCTCCTCATTCAGTTTTAACATGACAAAGTCAAATTTTTGTAAATCTAAGAATGAGAATCAAAGTACTAAAACCAAAGCCATTTTTCATGTGACTCTGTATCAAAGTAAATTATGTCATAATCAAAGATGAATTTTGTAAGAGAAAATTAAACTCCTCATTTTTATTGAAATAGAAACAGAACACTTTTAGTAAGATCTCTGCTAATCTGATACAACATTATTAGTAATGATCATTCTGGCACAATCTCTATGCTAGACAGATGCTTACCTAGGAGTTGCAGGGCTGAATTTTTCTTCTCTTTCTATTTCCTTTCTTTGGATCAGAGGATTTTCAATTATCACTAAAACAGAGGGCAAAGTATGATGATATTACAAAACAGTAACAAGATAAACACTAACATCCTAAATAACATCCTGTTTAATTTATGATCATCATCGACTCTAGGCTTTAAAAATTTCTCACCTCATTCATCTTCTCCATCATCAACATATAACATATTTTGATACTGAGATGTCAAAATTGAAATCTTTATCTCCATATGTAACTAATATTCCAGCATTTATTCAAGGGATGTCTATAGCTATACTGGGCCCTAAGAAGTTTGTGAAGCTTTCTGCCTTCATAGTCCATATGTTCAATGACCCTATTATTCAACTAGAGAGATACCATACATTGTCCTGAAAGTTAACAATACAAGGCAATATATGATTAGGTTCTAAATAACTGGTATGGGGAGTCGGCTGCTTGAGACCACAGTATGAAAGAGGAGTGTTTTCATTACCTGCATTACTTTTTTCTCTTTTCCTATCGTGAAGAACTAGTATACATGCTTTCTTGTTCCTTTTATGAGGCTAGGGCTCATAAAAGTTATCTGTTGAGTGACTAAGTTCCACACGTTATACTAGGTACACCATCTCATTTAATATTTACAAGAACCTAATGAGGTATTATTTCATAGTTGAGACCCAACAAGATTAAGAAATTTTCTCAAAGCCATAATGTAAGTAAATGTTGGAACTGGGATTTGAATCTAGACCTCTGTGTTTTCAAAGTCTCCTGTTCTTTCTACTATATGAGGCTGTTCTGTCAAAGAGATACTGGGGTGAATAGATGTAAAAGATTTGGTATTTCAACTAAAAGTAAAGTTCCTTAAAATCCCATTAACAATTTAAATATCAGTTTTTATCAAAATCTATTCAGTGGTCAAATGTCAACTTTTATAAAAATATATTCAGTGGCCGTATTATATGTCTATAGAAAGATAACCAATTATAACAATAATATGGGTTGATGCAAATTGAAATATGTAATAAACCAAAGACAGTAAGGTTATCTAGTAAAAATATAACTATCACGTTTGTATGCTTCAAGTAACATTCTGAATGCCTTGCATTGCAGTCTTTTTTTTTTTTTTTGAGACAGGGTCTTACTCTGTGACCCAGGCTGGAGTGCAGAGATACGATGTTGGCTCGCTGCAACCTCCACCTCCAGGGCTCAAGCCATCCTCCTGCTTCAGGCTCCTTAGTAGCTGGTACTACAGGCCCACGCCACCATACCCAGCTAATTTTTTGTATTTTTTGTAGAAATGGGGTTTTGCCATGTTGCTCAGGCTGGTCTCGAACTCCTGAACTCACGCAATCCACCCCCCTCAGCCTCCCAAAGTGTTGGGATTACAGGCATGAGCCACCGTGCCCCACTGCATTATACTCTTAACACTTGATTTTTTCTGATAAAGTTCTTGAGAATTATGAACTGTGTCTCATTTCAACTCCTTCAGTATAGTTACCATAAACATACCACAGGAATAACACTATGATGGAAAAAGTTTAAGAATCAATGCCAACTTACCACAATCACCAACCCTAAAGCTGTCAGAAAGAGACTTGATGTAATCTTCATTGCCCCAGGAAGCTGCATTTACAAAATGTGCTGGTGAATCCCGAATGGTGAAGCTGAAAGTGTACCTTTCTGATCCAATATCTAAGGGAAAACCAATGCTTTTATTTTTCAAATGAAGAGTTTCAATCGCTTCTCTGCCTTTTGATAAGTGTTACATGAAAAGTTTCATTTCAATTATAAACAAATGATTATTTGTTTAATCAAATAACTATTGATTATGATAATAAAAATACTCAAATGCATAGTACAAAATGTTCTTTCAGATGTATATTCTATAACATGCTTCTATGAATTTCAAACTGAAGTGGTAACAGGTTGCCCCCTTGCTCCCTTCCCTGGTGATCTGTGTATTTGGAGGGAAAAACATGTAAACTTCAGCCATCCAGGTATTACTTTAGGTTCTTGTTTTCTTTCTTACTGTTGTTTCAACCTAAGTCATAATTAAGATCTAAATAGTTATTTCAGTCCCAGCTACTTAGGAGGATGAAGCAGAACGACTGCTTAAGCCCAAAAGTTCAAGGCTTCAGCAAACTGTGATTGCCCCACTGCTCTCCAGCCTGGGCAACAGAGCAAGACCCCGTCCCAAAAATAAAAATAGGCCAGGCGCGATGGCTCACGCCTGTAATCCTAACACTTTGGGAGGCCGAGGCAGGTGGATCACCTGAGGTCAGTTCAAGACCAGCATGGCCAACATGGTGAAATCCTGTCTCTGCTAAAAATACAAAACTTAGCCAGGCATGGTGGTGCGCGCCTGTAATCCCAGCTACTCGGGAGGCTGAGGCGGGAGAATCGCCTGAACCCAGGAGGCGGAGGTTGCAGTGAGCCGAGATCCAGCCTGGGTGACAAGAGAAAAACTCTTGTCTCAAAAATAAATAAATAAATAAATAAATAATAAAATAAAAATAAAAATTGGCCAGGCACAACAGCTTACCCCTGTGATCCCAGGACTTTGGGAGGCGAGGTAGGAGAATCACTTGAGGCCTGGAGTTCAAAACCAGCCTGGGCAACATAGGACACCATCTCTACAGAAAATTTTAAAATTAGTGGTGGCACTCATCTTTAGTCTCAGCTACTTGGGAGGCTGAGGAGGAAAGGTTGCTTGAGCCCAGTTTAAGTGTGCAGTGAGCTTTGAATGCACCACTGCACTCCAGCTTGGGAAGAATGAGTTCAGGGTGTTTATGAAATGTACACCCAGGCTGGAGTTCAGTGACGTGATCTCTTGGCTCACTGCAACCCCTGCCTCCCAGCAGCTGAGACTCAGCTTCCTGAGCAGCTGGGGCTACAGGCGCACACCACCATGCCAGGCTAATTTTTGTTTTTTTTTGTTTTTTTTTTTTTTAGTAAAAACGGGTTTTGTTTTTGTTTGTTTTTGAGACGGAGTTTCGCTCTTGTTACCCAGGCTGGAGTGCAATGGCGCGATCTCAGCTCACAGCAACCTCTGCCTCCCGGGTTCAAGCAATGCTCCTGCCTCACCCTCCCAAGTAGCTGGGATTACAGGCACCTGCCACCATGCCCGGCTAATCTTGTACTTTTAGTAGAGACGGGGTTTCACCATGTTGGCCATGCTGGTCTCGAACTCCTGACCTCGTGATCCGCCTGCCTCAGTCTCCCAAAGTGCTGGCATGAGCCACCGTACCTGGCGAGACAAGGTTTTTTAGTAGAGGTGGGGAAGAACAGAGTGAGACCCTGTCTCTAAAAAAAATAAAATAAATTTTAAAAATAATTAAAATAAGTTATTTCAAAACAAATTATGTGCTACTTAATGAGGACCACTAGGGGTCAGCAAATACTTTTTTTCCAAAATAGAAATTTCATATTGGTTTTGCTAATTAAAAATTACAACCTGGCTGGGTGCAGTTGCTCCTGCCTATAATCCCGGCACCTTGGGAGGCCAAGGGGGTAAGATTGCTTCAGCCAAGGAGTTCGAGACTGGGCAACAAAGTGAGACCCTCTGTCTCTACAAAAACTCCAAAAATTATTCAGGCATGGTAGCATGTACCTGTCCGGGCTACATGCGAGGCTGAGGCAGGAAGACCACTTGAGCCCAGGGTTGAGGCTGCAGTGACCTGTATTCACATTGCTGCACTCCAGGCTGAGTGACAGAGCGAGACCC